>NC_139396.1:17517500-18767500 GCF_054392235.1 Sus scrofa | reverse complement strand
ACCCTTAGACAAACACAGAACAGCCCCACCAAGCATGCACCTGCCTCTCCGAACCACCCACAGTGGACACTTCACGGGGGCTAAGGTGTGCCACCCCATCCCGATGGCCCTGAATCCCTCCCACCATGCAGTTCTGCTCCTCAGAGAGAAGTCTGAGAAGTCGGTGTGTGTCCCCTGCATTTTTGCCACTTCCCATCCAGGGTTGGCTTCCAAAGATGAGCACGGGCCCAGGGCAGCTCATCTGATATGGGTCATGGGAGTAGAGGCTGCCTGGTGTCTTTCCCTTCCAGCTCCCAATAATGGAATGTGAGGACAAACTGAGAAGCAGGCAGGAGTCAGGTGCCATTGTGAGAAAACCGTCCATTCAGGAGAAGGAGGTACATACCACGAGGCACCGAATTGACCTCCACAGGTGTCCTAGGAGTTTTGAGAGTAGCAGACTAGATCATCTTCCTGCTTCTGTGCTACACTGCTTCACCCCCCCCCTTTACAAAGGAAGCAGCCTTCATAGGCATTCCACCTGCACCAGCCTCTCTCCACATGTAGTAGTAGTGACTTGAAATAGGAACACACTCTTCATCTCAAAGTCAGGCCTCAGCTTCTGCCATGAGACACCTGACATGCTGCACCATGTCTGCAGAGACGTATTTCCAAAAAAGGGAAACCAATACAGAACACCACAGCCCCACGAGTCCTAGCTTGGGTGAAGTCACCTGGTTGCCCATCCCTTGTGGAATCCAAGGCCACAGTTGCCTGACCTGAGAAGTGAGTTCTGGGCGGGATGGAGGGAAACGTTCTGGGTGGTGGCAGCGAGAATCACATCCTGCCCAGCTCAGAGAAGACCCTTTCCTGAGCATGTGGCCACAGACAACACCCACCAGCACTGAATCGTTTTCTAACTATACCCTCCCATTCCACTCCCCCATTAGCCAGAGTATGCTTCAGTTCCAATCCCTTAGAGAGGTCTGGTGAGGCGAGCTTCAGATGCCTGAGGACCACAAGGCGGGGCTAGGCTTTCCCCATGACCCACCCAGGGCCAGCCATAGGACCCTGGCTACACACACGTTCCAAGTGGCTTGTCTCCCTTCTAGAAACCACCAACCTGCCTGCTGCCATCCTGCCTCCCCAACCAGAGCAAGGCCTCTTGAACCACCTCCAAGCAGCTGTCCTCCCCAGGGCAGCCTCAGGTTTCTACAGGCTCCCCAGCTCAGATGTCCCTGGGGTGCAGTACTCTCGCCTTCCTCTCCTTCCGTCCAACTCCATGTCCACAGTGAAGGGTCCCAACGGAAACCCAGGCATTTGAGGGAGGCCCTTTCTCTTGGAAAACAGCCCCTGCCTAGAGGCTTACCGCCTTCTGAAGCCATTCCCACAGGCATGGGCCGGGACCACCATGGGCTGGTGGCCTCAACGTGGACAGTCCAGAGCAGGACCCAGCGAGGGACCTGCCCCAACAGACGCTCAGGACGCAAGTAAAGGAGCCCAAGTTTGAATCTCAACAGTAGAATGCGGGCCTCCAGTCATTCTGCAGTGGGGGAGGGGCTGAGGGCAGGTGAGCCTGGGTGGGGGTGGGGTGCCATTCCATGCTGGCCTCTGCAGGGAGGCAAGAACCAGACGTTTCTTCCACCTTATGCAGGGGCCAGACAATTGTCCAGTGCCTCGTCAGGCAATGTATGTGGTGGTTTTCAGAGTCACAGCACCAAGGTTTGTCTTGATGTTCCCTTTCCCTTTGTTATTCATCAACTTGTTTGTTGTCCTTCAACCCCCTCTGCTTCCGTCCTGGCTCCAGGCTCACTTCCCCAGAGGCCAGAATTTCTGAACAAAATTCAAATTTTTTCATCTGATAACCACTTGGGTTTTTATGGCCACCTGGAACCTAATGTTTATGGTTTGGCTTCTCTCAGCAGACCCACCATTTGTGATTGGTGTGTGTCCGTCTGTCCTAAGGAAGCCGTCCTTGTGTGCCAACCAGCATCCAGCAGGACCCACCTTCCTCATGTTCCCTTGTGCTGGAAAGGCCCAGCCTATCCAAAAAGCCACAGCACAGCCCACGTGTCCAAGACCAGAGATCAGTCTGACGTGTTTCCCATATGATGACATTGCTGGTAAGTCTTGGAGCTTTTCCCTGTATAATGTTTGAATGTAACATTTTCAACAAATCCTCCCTTCTCAGGGATCACAGTCCACGTGTGCCGAATAGCATATGGAGTGCTGAGTCCTCCTCTCCCCTCTTTCCCCTGTCCACTCAGTCCTCGTTCCCACCAGGGATCAGAGATACCTGTTTCATTCACATCTTTTCAGAGATCTTTTGGGCAAGCAACTTTGAATGCCATACATTTGCCTTTGCAGGTAGTATTCCTTTGTCTCTGGTTGAAATGTACCATGTGCACAGGGAACTCCATCTTGGACTTGTGATGGAAAAGGTTGGGGGATAATGTGAGAAAGTGATTACATATGTATCCTACATAGATATATATGTATCATATATCATATATACATACATCTGTCTGTAGGACAGGGTCCTTCGGTTACGCAGCAGAAGTAGACAAAACATTGTAAATCAACTGCAGTGGAAAACCTAACCTCTTGTAAGATCAAAGAGTTCCTCCTGAGAAAAAGTAAAAAAGGAAACGAGAAAATTAAATTGCGTCCCCGTAGACCTGAGTATCTTTCCTTTTGTTGCCTTCCTACTGATATCGTGGCTCCTCTGTTACTGGATGCATTTTTAACATGGGAGTTCCTACATTCTCTTGAAATTCAATGTACTGAAAGGGCAGAGTGCTCAAAGCCAGGCAAAAACAATAGTAAATGTGCAGCTCCATTTGAGTTTTTCATTTCCCATACACAGTGCCTGCATTTAGCCTGACCTGTGTCCCGTGCACCATTTTGGACATATCTTTACTGCAAGTACTTTCCCTGTGTATCTGAAATTTACCTTTCCCTCGGAATCAGCATGCATCTGGCAAGACTCACCCATAAGGGTACCATATTAGGATCCATGGAGTGGGCAGTTCTTGAGGGGAGGAGAACTTGGAGTGGAGACCAAAAGGTGCAATTTGGTCCAACCCAAAAGAAAATGGCAAAGGGACCCCAAATCTGCAGGCTCTTTGGATGAAATGGCAATGGAAGAGCCAAGAGATACTATTGCATCTATGAGCTTTATGTGGTTAAGGACAGAAGTAAGGGAGGAGAAGACAAAATCTTCTCTTTCCTTATGTGAAAGAACCAGATGTGTGTGTGTGGGGGGGGTCTCTTGGTTTAATTGCTTTCTCCTTTGGGGGGACACACGTGCTGCCTATGGATGTTCCTAGGCTAGGAGTCACATCGGACCTGCACGAGCAGGCCTCTGCCATAGCCAGTGCAATGTGGGATCCAAGCTGCGTCTGGGACCTAGAGCACAGCTCAGGGCAACCCCGGATCCTTATTCTACTGAAGGAGGCTGGCATGGAGTGTGCATCCTCACAGATCCTAGGGGGGTTGATGTCTGCTGAGCCATGATGGGAATTGCTGGCTTTTGTAGGTGTGAAAACATCGACTGCCCGTGATGTGGGTGTGCCCTTTGACACAGTGCCAGCTTTTTATCCACCAATGTCCAATCTCCACGTGTCCAAACCCACTCGCATCAACGTCCTCCCCAGCAAGCCCTGCTTAAAAGCTGGTGCATTTCCTGTCTGCATCCCATACCCTTGCGCTTGAGAATCGAGGCTCGTCCTTCCCTATGGTGCTGTCTGCATGGGAATCAACGTAGCATCCCTGACACAGCCAAATGGAAACACAACTGAGGAAACGTTCAGATTGGGAGTTAAGGTCAGCTTATCACGATGCAAGTGATAGGAATGCGTATGTCCGTCTTGTGTGGTGAGAGGCGAGGTCTCGGGAACATCATCAAGGGAGGTGAGGGGTGAAAACCTCCTAGGACTGCAAGCAAATCTCTTGGGAGGCAAGAGTCCCTGTGTGCAGTAGCAGAACTACAATTGCTCCTGCAGTTAGGGTGTTGGGCAAGGAAGGAGAGGTTGAAAGGATTGTTGCAGATTGAGAAAAAGGACATGTGTGGGTGCTTCCAAAGCTTCTTGCCCCTTGCAAAGGAACATGGACTCCAAAGAGGGTGAGAAGCTGAGGCGAGAGTATCTCCTGCAATGCCATGGTGAGCTTTGTAGGAAGAAACTCTGGATGGGGCACTGCAAAACTGAGCACCATGGGAATAGGGCTCTCTATTGGAGCTTTTATACTGAAGAAACATTTCAAGGGTTTTCAAACAAGACCTTCATATGAGAAGATTGCTGAGGCACCCATTGTACCCAGGCATTCAGGAAGGGCAGGCATCCTTGTTGCTTCCTCCCCTTCTTCAGCCACTCCTGCAATTTGTTACAAGGTTCTCACGCATAGCTCAGGTGTAGTATTTGTGGGGGTTTCTTGTTTGGTTGGTTTTGAATTGTTCTTCCCCCAAGACAATGGTTTTACTACTGTACAGCATGGTGACCCAGGTACACACACATGTACACATTCTAGTCTCTCCCATGAGCATGCTCCCTCACAAGTTCCCAGTGCTACACAGCAGGATCTCATTGCTAATCCACACCAAAGCCAATCCTTTGCATCCCTTCACCCCAAGCTCCCAATCCACCCCACTCCCTCCCCAGATGTTGTATTGGCATGAGTCTTCTCAGGGACACTGATAGAACAGTTGCATTGTGGAAACGAGGTGCTCCCAATTCTTCCATCATTTTTGACTGACTTTGGACTTCTGAGGGCCGCACCCATGACATCGGGAGATTGCCAGGCTAGGGGTCCAATCAGAGCTGTGGCCTATGCCCGTGCCACAGCAATGCCAGATCCCAGCCGTGATGGCAACCTACACCGCAGCTCACATCAACACCCGATCCTTAACCCACCAGGCGAGGCCAGGGGTGGAACCCGCAACTTCATGGTTCCTAGTCAGATTCGGTTCTGATGCACCATGACACGAACTCCTTCTGTTGTTCATTATTTTATACTACCTCAGAACCCTACATCCCGACATCGAAGAGGCAGAGGTTGTCAATTCAGTGGCACTGTAATGAGGGAAACCAGTCATGGAAGTGGGTGTCTCAACGTCCTTTGGACCATGAGCTCTGATTGTTCCTGCAGAGAGCTTCGGGGCAGGCACTGGCGGCTGAGGAGAAACATCTCTGGAGATGGATCACTAGCATCAGGAGACAGTGAACCTTCCACTCCCACATGGAAATTGAAAGGCACCGAGAGATCCCAGGTTTGTGTCTTGTGGACGTTTCAAGTCTGTGCCCTTGGGAGCTCTGGGTGTCATCAGATAGATGTAAGGGTCTTGAGAGGTATCCTGTGGAGGAAGAAATGCTCTGATGTTGCCACGGACCAGAAAAGGGATCTGAGGGTTCAAGTTTCTTTGGCGAGCATTCCCAAGTCAGGTGGGTATGTTGAATCTGCTGCTACTTCTTTGTGGGTGGATGGCCACCTGAACTTCCATGATGTCGTGCCAGACGTAGGGAGGGAGAGGAATAGTGTTCCCAAAGTACCTGCTGTCATGTGACTGGCCAAGAGGGTCAAGTTTAGCTCACCAGCATAACCAGGACAACCAGAATCGTACAAAGGAGACACACCTGTGCACCAACCTTTATTGAACAAGCTCCATGTATTAAAGAAAGACATGAAGAACAAACATGCGTGGAGAATCGCGGCATTTGGAAATTCTCTAGGCATGGTGACAGGAGCACCATCTCTGAAGAGAGGTTCCCAGATCTCCAACAGCGTGCTAGAATGGTTCTTTAATGGATCCATCCAATTTGCTAGGGGAAAGACCCTTCTCTTTCTAGACAAGCAAATCCCAACCCAAAGAGTCCACACAGCCTAAGGTACTGTGGCCCAAAGGGCATGAATGTCCTTGGCCCACTTTGAGGATTCTGTGCTTAGGCTGGATCTCTGCAAACTCTTGTATGGGGATCCTATCTAAATGCATGGGTTTCACCAATGCAGTGTGACTGTGGGGGCTCATCTCCCAAGAGATAGGGTTTAAGAAGAGATGGCCACAGAAGCTCTCAGGGAGAAGACAGGAAGACAACCCCAGAGAGCTTTGCAGCGAATGCAAATCCTCCATGACATTCCTGTCTTGTAGGGAGCTCCTGGGCCAGCTCTTCTGATGCTTCCTTCCCTCCCTCCTCTTCCCACCTGTCCCCTGCTGACTGAGCTGTTGTGCACAGAGACTACCATCCTCCAACCGCTCCTAGTGTCTGTTGAGGAGGGTCCGCTTGGGTAGTCAGTAGGGCACGTGGGAGCAAAGACGGTGGTTTCCCAAGGGGTGGCCTGCCTGAGGTTGGGGCCCGTCATGGTGGCCTTTAGCGTTCATTCCATGACAGCCCTGCTAAGGAATATGGGGACTCTTCAGCCATTGGGTGTGACCGCTCTGTGCTCTTGTGCACGCTGCAGACTCCTTGTGCCCTCCTCCATGTGGGTTCATGCCCGCATGGAGCTCAGGTCCGGAGCAGTGTTTCCACCACAGCTTTTAGCAGCACTGTGGATCAGGCTGCTGGGAGACTTGAGGGACTGTGGGGCCTATGGAGGCAGGGGACTAAAGTGTGTGAGTGATTAAAATGGGTGGCATTCCAGTGTGCCCGCCGTTCCAAAGCATAGGAAAGCTCGAAGGAAGAATTTCCAATTTGAAAACCCTCATGGGGTTCACAAGAAGTAGCTCAGGGCTCGGGAAAAGGAGTGAAGATGTACCATCCAGGCTGCTAGTTTCACTGGTGTCTTCCTTTTCCACATACCAATGTCGGTCAGCACTTCTGTTCAAAGGGCATGCTTGGGTCTCTGTTGGGGGCAGCCTTGCTGAATGTAGTGCTGACCACCTAGTTGTAGTCAGATGTAAATCGTGATGGATTTTCAAGCCTATGGGAGATTGGTACAAGGCTACCTGGTGGTCGGGAATCTGGTAATGCGTCAAATGTGAGGGTTGGTTGGGTTTTGTCTATGGATATGTGTGTAAGGGGAGATCATGCCTGTGTTTGGGTGAGCGTTTGTCTTTGGAGGGTGCTGAGATGTAACAGAGGCATAGTCCAGGAGCTGGCGTTTAGGTGTTTGTAAGTTGGTGTTCAGGGGCCTATTTTTCATGGATGTTTTCCGCCATGAAGTTTGGGGTGGTGTGTCTCATGGTGGACTTGGTAGGATTATCTGCCTAGGCCTCAGGGCAATGTTAGGGAAGTCCAGGGGCCGATCTGTGTATTTGTGCCTTTGGGGCCTGTAGTGAAACTTCGTGGTTGGGACTTGACCCCAGCCAAAATTGAGAGTGGGACTGGAATCTACCTTGCCCTCAGCTTGGCACCTCAAGCCAGGATCCCAGGTTCAGAGAGGATTCGAGCGCACAGACTTCTTCTTTTTGGTGGCATCTGCCCCATGTGGAGTTTCCCCGTCAACGGACGGAGTGCCACAGCAGCAATCGGGACCACTGCAGTGAACACTCAGAATCCTTAGCCTTCCGTGCCACAAAAGAACGCCTCGACCTGCTCAACCCCACTGTCTTTGCACTGTCAGACCCCTCACCAGGTGTCAGGATTTGATGAAGCTCTGGTTCTTCTGCTTCGTGGCAGGAAGAATTTGGCATGAAGCGAAGCCCCAGGTAAAGAGTGAGTTTCGGAGCATAAGACCCTGGGGGGAGATACGCGTAAGCTGTCCAGGGAGCAGAGCAGCCCCAAGAACCAAGAGAGCTACATTTCTAGAATCCAAGGCCCAGTGGGGAGGGGAGAAGACTGCCTTCTTCCTCATTGGAGGGTGGATATCAAGGCTTCCATCTCCAGCTCCTCATTGTGCCCTATATGGATGGTGTGCCCTGGGCTGTCACAGTGCTTGTTCAAATCGGTGTGTATTGCCAGGAGTTTGGTCGTATATCAACTGGGGTAATTCATCTCAGGTTTCCATCTACTGTCCTCTTTTACCTAGGCGTGTCCCCTCTCCCCTGTGTTTCTGTCTGGGTGAGGTGCAGAAATGCTCCTTGTCCAGGACTCTTCTCTCCTTGACCTCATGCAGCAGGACTCGACCTACATATCTGTTATCTTGTGCTTGAACTCTTGGGGGTTGTGTCTTGAGCGTGTCTGGCACTTCGATGCATCTGGTCTTCCTTCAAGTCGGGTAAGTCATGGCTGGGTTCCTTTTCTTGAGTGATCATCAGCTTTAGACCATTTTGAAGACCCCTTTAAAGCTTGTCTTTAACCCATCCCCCGTGGGCGGTTTCTGCTCTTTAAGAATCCTCCTCTGCCCTTCCCTTTAGGATGATTATTTGTGTGTTCATGGCCTGTCATATGGCTCTTTGCTTTTTTGTGTGTAGCACATGTTCCAGAGCCATGCATGTGTCTTTTGATGTGTAGAGGGTGAGTCGGCCTATCTTCTGGGACAGGTGAATGCTATATAGGTCGGCGTGCCGTATTGGTGTGCTTCTGGATTCTGCATGCTGGAAGAGTGCATGCCCTTGGATGGAGCCTTGGGGAGTGTGGGTTTATGGATATGCGGAGAGTGTGTTATATGCGTGTTTGGAGGAAAGGACGTAGGGTGCTAGGTTTGCAATTGTGTCGTGTACTGAGTAATTGTGGGTCTGCTTGGGTGTTTTGGAAAGTTGTGTGTATAATGCGTTTGAGTGTGTATTCCAGGGGCATGGGCATTTGGAGGCATATTCGCTGGGGCTATGCACTTGTAGTTTTCAGGAGGGACATGTTAGGCTTATATATGTGGGGACGTGGGGAAGTGTGTGTCTGCTGAAGAGATGAGGTTCTGTGTTTCTACAATGGCGTGGGAGACGTGATTTCTTGGTGTGAGAAATATGTGCTGTGGTTATGTGTCACGAGTTTGCAGATGGATGAGCTGGGTCCTAGGATCATTGGATATGTGGAAGTCATTTCCTATGTGGTTTGCTGGCGATAGGTCTATGTGTCCTACGTGTGTCTACTCGTTTGTGTGTCTATCACCAGGTGCATGAATGACCAGGTTGTGTTCCTATGGTATGGAGGTGTTGGGAGTGTGCCACGTTGCTTCTTGGCAGAGTGCCGAGGTGTTTCTACAGGTCCTAGGTAAGAAGAGGTGTGTCCACATTGAGGGTGAGGGCTGAAATACATATGCAGTTGACACCCACACAGGTGCAGTGTCCTGGCAGGGCAGTTGTCTTCTGGAGAGGTGGCACCATGTGTAGTGTTTGGGGCATCTGTATGTTCAAGGGTTGGGAGTATTTGTCTCTGTGTGTCCATAGGTGTTTGAGACGTGTACATGTGTATTAGTACGTGTAGGCGGATTGTGGCTGTGTGTGTATTTGAGGTCCTGGGGCTTCTGTAGTATGTATTTGGAGGGATGCCAGAGGTAGGTGTGTGTGTTTGGAAACACAGAAATCTCATAGGCGATGTGTGTGTGTTCTGGAATCCTGGCCTAGAAGTCCTGTAGGGCTGTGGCCTTGCCCATGGGCTGTGCTGAGCCGACTGTGTAGGAGCTGGTGGTAGTGAGCCTGTATACGAGGTAATCATTGTGTACCACTGGTCGGTGTTTGTGTTCAAGCCCCTGTTGGGTATGTGCATGTGAAGACCTCAGGTGGTATAGATTTTTTTGTGGGGAAGTGGGTGGAATGGTGGGTTGGCCTTTTCTTGTCTTTTCAGGGCAGACCCATGGCATTGGGAAATGCCCTGGCTATGGTGGAATTGGCACTGCAGCTGCAGCTGCCAGCCACAGCCACAGCAAGGCCAGTTCCAAGCTGCATATGGGACCTGCTCCATATCTGAAGGCAATCCTGGATCCAGGGATTGCACCTGCCTTCTCTCCTATACGGGTCAGGTTCATTCCAATGTAGCCACGACGGGAATGCCTGCTGGAAGTTTTTTCCTCACAACGTCATTTTCAGTTCTTGGCATCAGCCCAGTCATCTTTTCTAGGTCATCGGAGTTAAGTCTTGGCAGATTGTACTTTGCTAGGGAGGTGTCCATTTCGTCTAGGAAGTCTGTTTTCTTGGCATAGAGTTGCTTTTAGTAGTCTCTTCTGATCCTCTGTATTCTGGGATGTCCATTGGAAGCTGGCATGCATTTTGATGGTTATTGATTTGAGTCCACTCTTTTTTCCCTGATGAGTCTGGCTAAGGGTTTATCCATATGGTGGATGTATTCAAAGAAGCAGTTGTAGCTGCATTGATCTTTCCAATGGTTTTCTTCGTTGCTCTTTCCTTTCTGCTCTGATCATTAGGATGTCGTTCCTTGTGTTTGTCTTTCTCTGGTTGCTTTGGGCGTAAGGCCAGGTTGTTTGTTGGTGGTTTTCCTTGTTGGTTGAGGTAGGCTTGTATTGCTGGAAAGGTCCCTCTTCGATCTGCCTTTGCTGTGTCCCATAGGCTTTGGATTGTTATGTCTTTGGTGTCACTTGCTTCTTGGGATCTTCAAATTTCCTCTTTGGTTTCTCCAGCACTCCCTTGGTTGTTGAGGAGCATGTTGTCGAGTTTCCGTGCGTTGGTGTTTGTTGCCGTTGTTTTCTTGGTGGTTGATTTCGAGCCTCATAGCGTTGGGTTCACACAAGCTGTGGGATAGGATTTCAATTTCCTTCCATGTACAGTGGCTTGCTTGGTGACGCAGCATGTGATCTGTCCTAGGGAATGTCCGGTGTGCCCTTTAGAGGGGTGTGTATGCTGATCATTGGGATGGAAAGCGCTCTACATATGGAGGAAGTGCCCTGTGGTCCAATGCATTATTGAAGGCCTGGGTTCCCTTGTTGATTTTATGTCTGGAGGAGCGGTGCGTTGATGGGAGTCGGGTGTGAAGGCCCCCTGCTCTGACTGTGTTAGTGTCCATTTCTCCGTTTACGGTTGTAGCAGTTGCCTTCTACATTGCGGGGATCCTGTATTGGGTGCATATAGGTTTCCAATTCCCATCTCCTCTCCTTGGATTGATCCTTGACCGTTACGTAATGACCTTCTTTGTGTCTTATTAATATGCTTTATTTGAAGGTCTCTTTTGTGTGATGGGGGTGTTTCTACACCGTCTCTCTTTTAATTCCCAAGCACGAGGAATATTTTCTTGCATCCTCTCACTTTCAACTTGTATATGTCCCTCAAACTGAAGGGGGTCTCTTGAAGACAGCAGGTCTACCTATCTGTCTATCCCTCTACCTATCTGGATCGAGATCGAGATGGAGATCGAGATGGAGAATGAGTCGGAGCTCTCGATGTAGACACAGAGAGAAGGAGATGCGTCTTCTTTTTGTATGCATGCAGCCAGTGGATGTCTTTCGGTTGGGGCATTTTGTGCATTTCCATTGAAGGTGCTTCTTGATCTGTATGTTCTTATGGCCATGTTATTAGCTGTGTCAGATTGGGTTTTGTTGGTCTTTTCCCTTCCTCCCTTGTTCTCTGCTCTTGTGGTTTGATGACTACCTCTAGTGGGGTGTTTGTTGGGTGTTTTTTGTTTGTTCTTTCCCCAAGACAATTTTTTCCACTGTCCAGCATTGTGACCCAGTTCCCCATACATGGATAATTCGTCTTTGTGCCATTATCATGCTCCATCATAAGTGATTCGACCTCATTCTCAGTGCTACACAGCAGGATCTCCTTGCTAATCCCTTCCAAAAGCAGTCGTTTGCATCCAATAACCCCAAGCTCCCCATCCATCCGACTCCCTCCCCTCGCTCTAGGCAACCACAAGTCTATTCTCCAAGTCCATGAGTTCCTTTAGGTGGAAAGGTTCCTTTGGGCTGTATATGACACTCCTCATATGAGTGATGTCGTATGGTAGTCGTCCTTCTCTTTCGGACTTCCTTCACTCAGGATGAGAGGGTCTCGTTCCACCCATGTTGCTGCAGATGGCATTAGGGTGCTCTGTTTTATGGTGCAGGAGTATTCCATTGTGTGTATATACCGCGTCCTCTTTGGCTCTTAATTGTTATTTCCCTGATACAATCTGGTTTTCTACTGTACAACGTGGTGACCCAGTTACACATACATGTAGGCATTCTATGTTCTCACATTATCATGCTCCGACAAACGTGACTAGACATTGTACCCAGCGCTACACAGCAGGATCTCATTGCTAATCCATTCCCAAGGCCATAGTGGGCAGGCATTAACCCCAAGCTCCCCATCCACCCCACTCCCTCCCCCTCCCCTCCCCCTTGTCCACCACAATTCTATTCTCCAAGTCTATGTGTTGCTTTTCTGTGGAAAGGTTCATTTGTGCCGTATATTAGATTCCAGATATAAGTGTGTGGTATCCTCTTCTTGAATGGATCCCTTAACCGTGAATTAGTGTCCTTCTTTGCCTTTCTCAATGGCCTTCGTTTTAAAGGTGATTTTGTTGGATATGAGCAGCGCTACTCCTGATCTCCTGTCTTGTCCATTGGCATGAAATATCTTTTCCCATCCCCTCCCTTTCAATCTATACGTGTCCTTTGCCCTCGGGTGAGCTTGTCTAGGCAGCAGATTGACGGTTTTTGCTTTGGTACCCACTGTCACTCTGTGCCTTTTGATGGGAGCATTCGGTCCAGGAACAATTCAGGTGGTCATTGATAGATGTTTCTTGATTGCCATTTGAAGCCTTGTTTTCCCGTTGAGTCTATGTTTCTCTTTTCTTCTTTCTTTTCTTTTGAGGGGATGGGTTCCATTGATTCTCTGCTAGAGTCCTTTCCTTTTCCAATTTTTGAATGTAGTGTTGGCTTTTGGTTTGTGGTTGCCCTGTTTTGTTGTTATGTTAACCCCTTCGTATGTCTGCTCACCTTAGCCTGACCGTTACATAGGACCAAACGCGTCACTGAACCAAGAAAAAGGATCTACATTTTCTTCCATTCCTCGCCCTCATTGTATGATTTGATGTAGTTTATTTCATTTTATGTTTTTGAAATCTTCATGGTTAGATCTGTACGCTGGCTTCTCTAAGTCACTGCTTTCCAATGGTTTTTTTCTTTTTTCTTTTTTTGAATTGGAGAACCCTTAGAGTATTTCTTTCAGAATTGGATTTGTATTGCAGTACTCTTTCAGTGTTGGTTTGTTGGAGAAATTCTTGCTTTCCCCTTCGATTTGAAATGATAGTCTTGCTGGATAGGGTATTTGGAGGAGGCAGATTATTTGTTCTTTCTTTCAGTGCTTTCAATGGGTCTCGCCACCCCCTTCTGGCCTGGAGTGTTTCTGTAGAGAAAACTGCTGATAACCTTATTGGGGTTCCCTCATCATGAATGCCTTGCTTTTCTCTTGCTGCCTTTGGCCTCCTCCCTTTCTGTTTACCTTTGGCCTATTGATCAGAATAGGTCTTGCTGCATGCCTGTTTGGGTTCAACTTGTTTGGGGCTCTCTGTCCTTCCCGTAGCTTGCTATCACTCTCCTGTAGTTGTTGCTTTAAAACCTCGATTGCAGGACTCCCTGTTGTGGTCCCTGGAGAATGGCCATGGCCCCTGCCCCTCTCCCCCAGCCACAAGGACCAGACCCTCCCTTTGGCTGATGACATGAGGAGATTTCCCACCAGATGGCCCAGCCCTGAGCGCACTAACTCTAGGAAGTTCCAGCCGCTCTGTTTCTAAGCCCCACTGACCCCCTGAGCAAGACCGGCTGCCTCCACCAGGCCTGGGTATGGGCATCTTCTGAAAAGGCTCAACCAAGACCTTGAGAGAACACCAGATGTCTAAAGGAATGAGAAAGGAAGAGGGTCCCGGTTAGGGGTGTGCTGGTGCAGCCCAGGGCCTTGCCAGAGCTGAGGTCTGCAGGGGCTTGAGCTGGCCAGGCTCCACTGCCAGACCAGCTCTCTTGGGCCCTGTTGGTACATATGTCCCTTCTCGGCCTTGGACAGTGCCTTCTTCTGGACCTCCAGGGGTTCTCCAGGCACAGAGGCCCATCTGCTGATAGATTGAAACCTCTGATTGTCCTGAGGGTCAGTCAGGACCTTCCTACATCAGGATGCCGGTGCCTGCCTGCATGGCTTACACAGGCTCATCAGCCATGGGATGCCAGGGTTTGGAACTTCCCAGAAGTACAACTGAGTGACTGTGCATGGCAGAGACTCAGCTCTGACCTAGCTCTGTTGCTTGTAGCCTAAGTCCCCTGTCTTCCAGAGGGTGGTCCCAGGGGGGTGCCCTCATCTGTGACCTCCCTTTTTCAGGGTGTCTCATGGGGATGGCCCACTGGGGCTTAGACGGCTCACACGCCCCTACCCCAGCATCTTCACCAATATCACCTGCTTCTCCCATGGGACAGATGAGATCCAGAAGCACATGCCTCTCCCTGAGCCCACGGTCCCTCCTCCTCACACCCAGGTCCAATCGCAGTCTCTGCAGGCTACTGGCTCTCCTGGACCTGGCACAGGCTTTGTGCCCCCAGAGACTGGCCCCTGCTGCTGTTCATGCTCGAGGTCCTGCAGCAGGCCTGGTGCAGACCCCCCGAGCTCCTGTGCTCCTGTCTCTGCCTCAGACTCCAGTCTCCATTTGGCAAAGAGCCACCCCTCCCCCACCAGCTCCATCAGCTTTCCAGGGCCCCATATTGGCCTTCCTGTCCAACAGTGGCCACCCCACAAACCAAGCCTGCAATCTCCAATAACCAAAGGAAAGTCTCCTCCTGCTGCTGCCTTGGGGCCCTATGGCCCCTCCTGTCATCCGTCCTTACTTCTTCTGTTGGGGTCCTCCATCTGACTCCCTGGACAAGGGGAGGGGACATGAGAGGGAGAGTGTCCCAGGAGGAAGGTAGGAGTGGGGATGCTGGTGGAGCCCAGCTGGGGACAGAGAGGGGGTCTTCCCTTGAGACTCCTTCCTGCACTGGGAGTGCCCAGGCTTCGGAGGGAATCGGTCAGCTCCAGCTGCCATCACCAATCCCACGGGCAATGGGGCTTAAATAACAAGAATGTATCAACTCACCGTTTCGGAGCCCAGCCTTCTGAGATCCCGGTATAAACAAGCTGGGTTGGCCCTGAGGCCTCTCTCCTTGGATTCCAGATGCCCATCTCCTGCCTGTGCCCTCACATCAGCTCCCTCTGTGGGACTCAGGGTCTAAATCTGCCCTTTCTATAGGGGCACCCATCCT
Organism: Sus scrofa; assembly: GCF_054392235.1. Classification (NCBI taxonomy): domain Eukaryota; kingdom Metazoa; phylum Chordata; class Mammalia; order Artiodactyla; family Suidae; genus Sus; species Sus scrofa. The sequence goes on along the minus strand of NC_139396.1, from coordinate 18,752,494 downwards.
ATTGTATTCGGGGCCACCTTAGTGACCTGATTTCAGCTCTTTCTGTACAAACTCTGCTGCAGGGCTTGCGGTGGTGCTGCCCTGGAACTGAACCTGAGAAGGAACCATGAGAGTTCAGGTTCGACCCCTGGCCTCACTCAGGTAGGGAAGGATCCAATATGGCCATGAGCTGTGGTGTAGGTCTCAGACCCGGCTTGGATGTGGCATTGCTGTGGCGGTGGTGTAGGCTGACTGCCAAAGCTCCGATCGATCGATGGATCGTTTGGATGCCAAGCCTGGGAACTTCCATATGCCGCCCCAGCAGCCCCATTCAAACAAACAAACGTAGGCAATGGAAAGACAAAGGAAAGACTGCTCCACCTAAGGTCATGTTCGGAGGTCCTGGGGGAGAAGACTTCCACATATGAACTTCAGGTGATAGAGTTGTAGCTCCTTTTGGCAGGTGTCTCCAGTGCCAGGGATGAAGGGTCTTTTGGAAAGTAAAGGAACATCAGTCCTGGGGTTGGGATGAAGGAGGATCAACTCCCCAAAGTGAGGGAGGGATGTTTCCAGAGTGCAGGGCACTCGAGCCGGATCAGAGCCCATGACCCAATGCCATGAGGCAGGGGGTTCCAGCCCATGGCATGTAAGGCTCTTGAAGGAACAGAGTCTAGGTGACTGAGAGGGAAGCTGAGAGAGGAGCTCCAGAGCCAGGCTGTGAGTAGAGGTCCAGGCCTCACAGAACTCTGCTCCTACATTGGATTCCCAGCACCCTCTTTCAGCATGCCCATGGCCCAGCTCTCCATAGCCTGAAGGGGAACAACTCACTGCCCACCTTTCTGGCCCCCACCCCCACATGAACGGCTGCTTTCCGTCCAAGGGCCCCAGCCAGCCTGGCCCAAGGGGTCCACACCTCCAGCACTTGGAGCCTGATGTCTCCTTTTTGGCTTAGCTGGCTCAGGCCAACCCGAGGGAGTTCCTGGAAGCAGTGTTGTTGCAATCCTTCCTGCCCTCTGCCTGACCCAGTGTTCTCATGTAGCCAGCAGGATCCTGGGAAGCCTCACAGTGGACCCAGCCTTCAGGACTCACAGTGCTATGGTGGGTGACCTACCTCTTCCTAACGTTTGCCCATTTACTGGTGGAATAGGTCCCGCTGTTATGGTCGTGTCTTGGCAGTGCCTTATTCCCTCGAGACACCAGACTTGGGTCAGATGTGTGGTTGGCAGGTAGTTTCTCCAAACCTGTAGCTTCTTTTCACCTAGGAAAATGTTTCCATTTGATGAGGTCCGTTTTCTGTCTGGGGTAGTGTTTTGGCTGTCATGGGGAAGAACGCTTATCTTTTCATTGTTGCTGATGTTGTTGTTGCCTATTCCAGTGGTATTGATGTAGTTATCTTCCGTTTGATTGAAAGGACAGTGAGGTAGCATGTTGTGCTATTTCCTGCTGTGTCGCAAAGTGAGTCGGTCATACATACACACACACCCCTTCTCCCTCAGATTCTATTTCCATATCGACTACCGCTAACTGTTGGCTAGAGTTCCCTGGGCTCTACCACAGGTTCCTGTTGACCGGTCATTCCATGTACTCCGTGTGCAGAAGCCAGTCCCAAACCCCCAGTCCCTCCTGCTGTGGACTTGGCTCCTTTGGGACCCATCCGGTTTTCCAAGGCTGGGAGTCTGTTTCTGTTCCGTGCACACGTTCATCTGTGTCCTCTCTTTCGGTTCCACTTAGAAGTGGTATCATACGATGTTTGTCTTTCCCTGTCCACCTTCACTTAGGATGATAATTTCCAGGTCCATCCTTGCTGCTGCAGCGTTCATGATTCCATTCTCTTGTATGATTGTGTGATGTCCCCCCGTACATATGAACCTCATCCTCTTTATCCATGCCTCGGCCGATGGACATTTAGCTTGCTCCCTTGTCTTGGCTATTGGAAATGGTGCTTCAGTGGACATTAGGGTGCATGTATGTTTTGAAGGGCCTTTCTTTCCTTTTGATGAAGTCCAACTTTCTGTTCTTTCCTTCCCTTTTGGGGTAATGTTTTTCTTGTCATGTGGAAGACCCCTTTGCCAAGCCCGAGGACCCAGAGATTTGCTCCAATTGTTTTTGCTTGTGGCATAAACGTTGCATCGTTTGTATTTATACACATTTTACATTTGCACTTAATGTTCCATGATGAGTTCATTTTCGTATGGGATAAAAACCCTATCCCTATTCCATTCTACTGCCCTTGAGCTTCCATATTAGAACATCCCAGGTATTGCTCTGGATCTATTTCTGCATTCTCTCTCTGTACACTGAACTCTGTCTGCCTCTATCCCGCCAGCAATGCCAAGCTGCCCTCCGTAGAGCGTTCTCATAAGCCGAATAACCTCCCACTTTAATATGCTTTCTCAAAATTATGTTTGATGTTCTGGCTCCTTTATCTTTTCTTTATACTTTTTAGAATATGTTTGTCCATGTTGACAAAAAAAAAAAAAAAAAAAAAAAAACTTCTGTTAGATTTTGACCATTTTCTATGTTGTGTCTTCACATCCTTGGGTATAATACATGTCCGCATTGTTGTAGGCCTTTTTCATTTTATCATACAGATCCTCTATCCTGCATATGTATCCCTGGATTTTCCATTGTGATTGATAATGATGAGGGCTAATGTTAGAGACCGAATATATATCCTTCTGAGTGGGTTACTTTACACCAGAACACAGCAAAGCATTTTAAATCAAGTATGATGGAAACAATTAAGTGTTAACAATTGAAATTTGAAGAAGCACTGTAAACCACATGTAGTAAAAAAAAATAAAAGTCATTCTGTAAATAACAACATAGTTTATCTTTTAAAATTAAATAGAAAATTAAAATATAATCTGATATATTTGAGTATATTTAAAGTTGTCTTCATACTTATATCCTGGCTGCTTTATTTCTGGTCTAATTTTTATAACCAGAAATTCTACAGTTATTGAAATTCAAAGTACTGAAAGATCAGGTTGGTCATAGGCAGGCAATGATAATAGTACATGTCCAGCTAAATTTGAATTTTTCATTTCACATAAATAGTGCATTAATTTAGCCTTAACTATACCCTGTGCAACATTTCAGACATATCTTTACTGCAAGTACTTTCCATATTTATCTGAAATTTACCTTTCCCTCAGAATGGGCATTTATCTGGAACACTAGCCATAAAGGGTAACACATTAGGCTATTAGTTGTGGGCAATTCTTGAGAGGATGAGAACTTGGAGTAGAGACTGACATGTGCCTTTTGGTCCAACACTAAATAAATTGTCAAAGGGATCCAAAATCTGCAGGCTCTTTGGATGAAATGAAAATGGAAGAGCCAGGATATACTACCAAGTGTTTGTGCTTAGTGGGGTTAAGGACAGAAGTAAGGGGAAAGGAGAAATAATCTTCTCTTTCCATATGTTAAAGAAATAAATATCCTAGAAATCTGTGGTGGGGGGCAGTCCCTTCTTTTTATTTATTTTTCTCTTTAGGGCCAGACCTTCAGCATATGGAAGTTCCAGAATAGGAGTCAAATCAAACCTGCAGCTGCAGGCCTACACACAGCCACAGCAATGTGGGATGTAAGCTGTGTCTGTGACCTACAGCATAACTCAAGGCAACACCAGATCCTTATTCTACTGAGGGAGGCCAGGGATCCTACCCACATCCTTGGATACTTGTCAGGTTCATTTCTGCTGAGCCACAATGGAACTCCTCGTATTTCTAGGATTAAAAAAAAATCAACTCCCTTGGCACAGTGCCAGTATTTTACCCACCAATGTCCCCTCTCCTTTTGGACAAAGCCAGTCCCATCTAAGTCCTGGCCTGCAAGCCCTGCTTATAAGCTTGTGAATTTCCTGTCTGCATCCCATAGCCTTCCACTTTAGAATCTAAGCTCATCATTACCTATGGTCCTGACTGCATGGGAATCATGGTAGCCTCCCTTAGAAAACAAAACAGAGACACAAATAAGAAAAAGTTCTCTGAGCCTTATTATCGTGTTGGGAATTAATGTCAGCTTATCACTATCCAAATGATATGAATGAGTATTCATGTTTTGTGTGGTGAGAAGAGAGGACTCTTAGGAAACTCATCAAGGGAGATGAGGGGTGAAACCTAATAGGACTGCAACCAAATCTCTTGGGAGGCCAAATTCATTCTCTGCTGTAGCCCCACTACAACTCCTACTGATGTTAGGGCGTTGGGGAAGGAAAGAGAGAGGTTTAAAAGACTGTTCCACAATGAGAAAAAGACTTGTGTGGATGCTTCAGAAGCTTCTTGCCCCTTGCAAAGGAAGATGGACTCAGAAAAGGGTGAAAAGCTGAGGTGAGAGGATTTCCAGCAATATAATGGTGAGATTTGTATCAAGAAACTCTTGATGGGGGGTTAAAAAAATAACCTGGAACTACTTCTCTGTATTTGAGCTTTTATAATGAAAAATTTAGATGTTTTTCAACCAATACCTTCATATGAGAGGATTGGTGAGGCAAGCATTCTACACAGGCTCTCAAGAAGGGCAGGCTCCTTGTTGTTTCCTCCCCTTGTTCAGTCATTCAATCAATTCCTTACAAGATCCTCACTCATAGCTCTGATATAGTATTTGATGAGTCTTCCCAGGGACAATGATAGAAAAAAATGCATGGTGGAAAAGTGACATCCCCAATTCTACAATTTTTTGAAACATCAAAATTCTATATCCTAGAGGCAGAGATAATCAAATTAGCTGACATACAATTAGGGAAAACCAGTCATGGAAGTGAGTATTTCAATGTCCTTTGGACCCTGATCTCTGATTATTCCTGCCAGGAGCTTCAGGGCAGGCAGTGGCAACTGAGGAGAAACATCTCTGGAAATGGATCACTAGCATCAGGAGACAGTGAATCTTCCACTTCTGCATGGACATTAAGGACACAGAGAAATACCAGGTTTGTGTCTTGTGGACGTTTCAAGTCTGTGCCCTTGGGGGCTTTTCATGTTGTTAGATGTAAGGGTCTTGAGAGGTATCCTGTGGAGTAAGAAATGCTCTGATGTTGCAACTGACCATAAAAGGGATCTGAGGGTTCAGGTTTCTTTAGCACACATTACAATGTCAGGTCAGTACAGTGAATCTGCTCCTACTTATTTGTAGGTTGATTGCCAGCTGAAATTCTGTGATGTAGTCAAAAAAGTAGGGAGGGAGAGTAAAATTGTTCCCAAAGTACCTGCTGTTTTGTAATTGGCCAAGAGGGTCAAGTTTAGTTCACCAGCATAGCCAGAATAACCAAAACCTTACAAAAGAAACACCTGTGAATCCACCTTTATTAAAAAACCTCCAGGCGTTAACTACCTACCCTGAGAAAAAAAACATTCAAGGAGAACAAATGCATTTGGAAAAACTCTAGGCATGGAAACAGGAGAAATTTCATTCAGAGTGTTTTCTAGGTCTAAAATTCATTGCTAGACATTCTTTTTAATGGACCCCTCAGGCTTGATAGGGAAAAGAACCTTCTATTTCTAGGGAAAACAACAACAACAACAACAACATCAGTAAGGAGACCTAAGGAACTGCAGCCCAAAGGGCTTGAATGTACTTGGCCCAATTTGAGGATACCGTGCTTAGGCTGGAGCTCTCCAAACTCTTCCATGGGGATCGTATCTAAATGCATGCATTTCATGTTTGCAATTTTAACATGGGGGCTCAACTCTCAAGAGACAGTTTTATTTTATTTTTTTGTTTGTTTTTGTTTTTTGTTTTAATGATACAAATGAATTGATTTACAAACCAGATAAAGACTCACTGGTAAAGAAAACAAACTTAAGGAAACCAAAGGGGATAGTGGGGGAGAGATAAATCTGGAGTTTGGGAATAACATATACACACACATATAAAATAGGTACACAACAAAGACCTATTGTGTAGCACAGGGAGCTATATACTCAACATCTTATAATGGAAAAGAATCTGTTTTCTTTTTTTTTCTGTGTTGCAATCTTTTTTTCCATTTTTTTATTACTCAAATGAATTTATCACATCTGTAGTTGTATAATGATCATAACACTCTGATTTCACAGGATTTCCATCCCACAGCCCAGGCACATCCCCCCACCCCCCAAACTGTCTCCTCTGGAGACTGTAAGTTTTTCAATGTCTGTGAGTCAGCATCTGTTCTGCAAAGAAGTTCAGTCTGTCCTTTTTTCAGATTCCACATGTCAGTGAAAGCATTGGATGTTGGTGTCTCATTGTATGGCTGACTTCACTTCGCATGATAGTTTCTAGGTCCATCCATGTTGCTAAAAATGCTGGTATTTCATTCCTTTTAATGGCCGAGTAATATTCCATTGTGTATATGTACCACTTCTTCTTGATCCACTCCTCTGTTGATGGACATTTAGGTTGTTTCCATGTCTTGGCTATTGTAAATAGTGCTGCAATGAACACTGGAGTACATGTGTCTTTGCGAGTCGTGGTTTTCTCTGGATAGATGCCCAGGAGTGGGATTGCTGGATCAAATGGGAGTTGTATTTTTCATTTTCTGAGGAATCTCCATACTGCTTTCCACAGTGGTTGCACCAATTGACAATCCCACCAACAGTGTACTAGCATTCCTTCTTCTCCGTACCCTCTCGAGCACTTATTGTTTGTAGACTTTTGGATGATGGCCATTCTGGCTGGTGTAAGGTGGTACCTCAGAGTGGTTTTGATTTGCATCGCTCTAATAATGAGTGACATTGAACATCTTCTCATATGTTTCTTGGCCATATGTATGTCTTCTTTGGAGAACTGTCTGTTTAGATCTTCTGCCCATTTTTTGATAAGCTTGTTTGTTTCTTTGGTATGGATCTGCAGACGTTGTTTATAAATGTTGGAGATTAATCCCTTGTCAGTTGATTCACAATGATTTTCTCCCATTCTGTGGGTTGTCTTTTTGTGTTGTTTAGGGTTTCCTTTGCTGTGAAGAAACTTTTCAGTTTGATTAGATCCCATTTGTTTATTATTCTTTTTATTGTCAATACTCCAATAAGTGGATCTGAGAAGATGTTGCTCTTGTTTATGTCAGAGAGTCTTTGGCCTATGTTTTCCTCTAGGAGTTTGATAGTGTCTGGTCTTCTATCTAGGTCTTGAATCCATTGGGAGTTTATTTTTGTGTATGGTGTTAGGGAGTGTTCTAATCTCATTCTTTTCCATGTGGCTGTCCAGTTTTCCCAGCACCACTTATTGAACAAGCTGTCCTTTCTCCACTGTCTATTCTTGCCTCCTTTGTCATAGATGAGTTGTCTGTAGGTGCATGGGTTGAATTCTGGGCTTTCTATCCTGTTCCACTGATCTATATTTCTGTCCTTGTACCAGTACCATGCAGTTTTGATGACTTTTGCCTTGTAGTATAGTCTGAAGTCCAGGAGCCTGATTCTTCCAGCTCCATTTTTCTTTTGCAGGATGTCGTTAGCTATTCTGGGTCTCTTGTGCTTCCAAACAAACTTTAAAGTATTTTGTTTGAGTTCTGTGAAGAATGTCCTTGGTAATTTGAAAGGGATTGCATTGAATCTGTAGATTGCCTTGGGTAGTATAGTCATTTGGATAATATTAACTCTTCCAATCCACAAGCATGGTATATCTTTCCATTTATTTGTGTCATCTTTGAAATATTTCATCAGTGTCTTATAATTTTCAGAGTACAGGTCTTTTGTCTCTTTAGGTAGGTTTACTCCTAAGTATTTTATTCTTTTGGATTCAATGGTAAACGGGATTGCTTGCCTAGTTTTTCTTTCTGCTCTTTCATTGTTTGTGTGTAGAAATGCCATCAATTTCTGTGTATTGATATTGTATCCTGCGACTTTGCCAAATTCATGGATGAGCTCTAACAGTTTTCTGGTAGAGTCTTCAGGATTCTCTAGGTATAGTATCATGTCATCTGCAAACAGTGATAGTTTTACTTCTTCCTTTCCAATTTGTATCCCTTTTATTTCTTTTACTTCTCTGATTGCTGTGGCTAGGATTTCTAGAACTATGTTGAAGGATAGTGGTGAGAGCGGACATCCTTGTCTTGCTCCTGATCTCAGCGGGAATTCTTTCAGCTTTTCACCATTGAGAATGATGTTCGCTGTGGGTTTGTCGTATACGGCCTTTATCATGTTGAGGTAGGTTCCCGTTATGCCCACTTTCTGAAGGGATTTTATCAGAAATGGGAGTTGGATTTTGTCAAAGGCATTTTCTGCGTCTATTGAGAGGATCATATGATTTTTATCCTTCAGTTTGTTCATGTGGTGTATCACACGGATGGATTTGCAGATATTGAAGAACCCTTGCATCCCTGCGATAAATCCCACTTGATCATGATGTACAATCCTTTTAATGTATTGTTGGATGTGGTTTGCTAGGATTTTATTGAGGATTTTTGCATTGACGTTCATCAGTGAAATTGGCATATAGTTTTCTTTTTTTGTGGAGTCTTTGTCTGGTTTTGGTACCAGGGTGATGGTGGCCTCATAGAATGAGTTTGGGAGTATCCCTTCTTCTGCAATTTTTTGAAATAGTTTCAGAAGGATCGGTGTTAGCTCTTCTCAATGTTTGATAGAATTTGCCTATGAAGCCATCTGGTTCTGGACTTTTGTTTGTTGGAAGTTTATTAATCACAGTTTCAATTTCAGTTCTTGTGATTCGTCCATTCATCTTTTCTATTTTATCTTGGTTTAGTCTTGGAATATTGTACTTTTCTAAGAATTTGTCCATTTCTTCTAGGTTTTCCGTTTTATTGGCATATAGTTGCATATAGTAGTCTCTTATGCTCCTTTGTATTTCTGTGATGCCCATTGTTACTTCTCCTTTTTCATTTCTAATTTTATTGATTTGAGTCCTCTCTCTTTTTGCCTTGATTAGTCTGGCTAAGGGTTTATCAATTTTGTTGGCCTTTTCAAAGAACCAGCTTTCCGTTTCATTGATCTTTTCAATGGTTTTGTTTCTCTTTCATTGATTTCTGCTCTGATCTTTATGATTTCTTTCCTTCTACTAACTTTAGGTCTTGTCTGTTCTTCTCTCTCGAGCTGCTTTAGATGTAAAGTTAGCTTGTTTATTTGGGCTTTTTCTTGTTTCCTGAGGTGGGCTTGTATTGCTATAAACTTTCCTCTTAGAACGGCTTTTGCTCCATCCCATAGGTTTTGGAGTGTCATATCTTCGCTAGGTAATTTTTAATTTCCTCTTTGATTTCTTCAGCAACCCATTGGTTGTTTAGTAGCATGTTGTTGAGTCTCCACGTGTTTGTGGTTTTTTTGCAGTTTTTTCTTGTTGTTGATTTCCAGGCATATAGCATTGTGGTTGGAAAAGATGCTTGATATGATTTCAATTTTCTTAAAGTTACTGAGGTTGGATTTGTAGCCCAGGATGTGCTCAATCTTAGAGAATGTTCCATGTGCACTTGAGAAGAATGTGTATCTGTTGCTTTTGGATGGAATGTCCTATAAATATCTATTAAGTCCATCTGGTTTAATGTTTCATTCAGGGCCTGTGTTTCCTTATTGATTTTCTGTCTGGTTTTCTGTCCATGGCTGTAAGTGGGGTGTTCAAGTCCCCCACTATGATTGTGTTATTGTCGATTTCTCCTTTTAAGGTCGTTAGTGGTTGCTTTATATATTGTGGTGAAACTGTTGGGTGCATAGATATTTAAAATTGTTATATCATCTTCTTGGATTGATCCTTTGATCATTAAGTAATGTCCTTCTTTTCCCCTTAAAATATTTTTTACTTTAAAGTCTATTTTGTCTGATATGAGTATTGCTACTCCAGCTTTCTTTTGATCCCCGTTTGCATGGAATATTTTCTTCCATCCTCTCACTTTCAATTTGTATGTGTCCCTAGAAGTGAAGTGGGTCTCTTGAAGACAGCATATATATGGGTCTTGTTGTTGTATCTATTCAGCCAGTCTATGTCTTTTGGTTGGGGCTTTTAGTCCATTCACATTTAAGGTAATTATTGATATGTATGTTCTTATTGCCATTTTATTAATTACTTTGGATTTGTTTTTGCTGCTCTTTATCCTTTCCTTCTTCTCTTGTTCTTTTCTGCCTAAAGAAGTTCCTTTAGTATTTGTTGTAAGGCTGGTTTAGTGTTGCTGAATTCTCTCAACTTTTGTTTATCTGTGAAGGTTTTGATTTCTCCTTCAAATCTGAATGAGAGCCTTGCTGGGTAGAGTATTCTTGGTTAGAGGTTTTTTCCTTTCATCACATTGAGTATATCATGCCACTCCCTTCTGGCCTGCAAGAGTTTCTGCTGAAAAATGTGATGATAGCCTTATTGGGGTTCCCTTGTATGTTATTTGTTTCTTTTCCCTACCTGCTTTCAAGATTTTCTCTTTGACTTTAATTTTGGTCAGTTTGATTAGTATGTGTCTTGGTGTATTCCTCCTTGGGTATATTTTATATAGTACTCGTTGTGCGTCTTGGATGTGAATGAGTGATTCCTTCACCGTGTTAGGGAAGTTTTCGGCTATTATCTCTTTTTTTTTGTTTTTTTTTTTTTTTTTGTCTTTTTTGTCTTTTTGTTGTTGTTGTTGTTGCTATTTCTTGGGCCGCTCCCACGGCATATGGAGGTTCCCAGGCTAGGGGTTGAATTGGAGCCGTAGCCACCAGCCTACGCCAGAGCCACAGCAACGCGGGATCTGAGCCGCGTCTGCAACCTACACCACAGCTCACAGCAACGCCGGATCGTTAACCCACTGAGCAAGGGCAGGGACCGAACCTGCAACCTCATTGTTCCTAGTCGGATTCATTAACCACTGCGCCACGACGGGAACTCCGTCGGCTATTATCTCTTGAAATATTTTTTCTGTCCCCTGCTCTCTCTCTTCTCCTTCTGGAACCCCCTATAATACGGGTGTTGGTACATTTCACGTTGTCCCAGAGTTCTCTGAGACTCTTCATTTCTTTTAAATCTTTTTTCTCTTTTCTGTTCTGCATCCGTCATTTCCACTAATCTGTCCTCCACCTTGTTTATTCCTTCTTCTGCCTCCAGTATTCTGCTGTTAGCTGATTCTAGTGAATTTTTTATTTCAGTGATTTTATTTTGTATCTCTTCTTATTTAAGCTGTATATCTTATATCTCTTTGGTCAGTGTTTCCTGTAAGTTATCCATCTTTGCCTCCAGTTTATTCCCAATGTCTTGCATTATCTTCAGCAACAACATTCTAAACTCTTTTTCCTGGAGGCTAAGAATCTCCTCCTCACTTAGCTGATTTTCTGGGGTTTTTCCTTAATCCCTCATCTGAGTTATAGTCCTCTGTCTTTTCATTTTTATATGTTTTTGGTGTGGTGACCTTTTTATGGATAATAGAGTTGTAGCCTCTCTTACTTCTGATGTCTTCCCCCCTGTGGCTGAAGTCAGCATGGGGGCTTGCTGTAGGCTTCCTGATGGGAGGGGCTGATGCCTGCCCCCAGTAGGAGGAGCTGATTCTACTCCCTCTGGTGGATGGGGCTTAGCCTATGGATGAGATTAGAGGCAGCTGTGTGCCTGAGGGGTCTTTGTGTAGCCTGTTTACTGAAGGGTGGGGCTCTGATCCCACCTGGGTTGTTGTTCGCCCTGGGGCTTCTCAACAGCTGGCTGATGGGTGTGGCCATATTTTCCCAAAATGGACACCTCCAGAGAAAGGCACTGCTGCTGAATATTCCTAAGAGCCTTTGCTTTCAATGTCCTTCCCTCACAACAAGCCACGTTCACCCCTGTTTTCCCAGGATGTCCTCCAAGAACTGCAGTCAGGTTTGACCCAGATTCCCTTGGAGACTTTGCTTTGCCCTGGGACTCAGTGCATGTGAAAGTCTGTGTGTGCCTTTTAAGAATGGGGTCTCTGTTTCCCCCAGTCCCGTGGAGCTCTTGCACACAAGCCCCACTGGCCTTCAATGCCAGATGCTCTGGGGCTCTTTCTCCCTGTGCTGCATCCCCCACATGTGAGGGTTTGATGTGTGGCTCAGAACTCTCACTCCTGTAGGTGAGTCTCTGTGAACCAGTTAGTTTCCAGTCTGTGGATGTTCCCCCCCAGGAGGTATGGGGTTGTTTATATCGTGAAATTGCCCCTCCTACCTCTTGATGTGGCCTTCTCTTTTTCTTCTGGAGTAGGGTATCTTTTTTAAGGTTTCTGATCCATTTTGGTGAAGAGTGCTCAGTCTTTAGTTGTGGATTTTGTTGTTTTTAGGAGAGAAGTTGAGCTCCAGTCCTTCTATTCTGCCATCTTAATCCCATCCTCAAGAGACAGTTTTAAACAGAGATGGCCACAAATGATCCCAATGAGAACACATTGCAAGAAATCACCCCAGGGGATGCCAATCCTCCATAATATTCCTCTCTTGCATGACGCCTTGGGCTAGCTATTCACACATCCCATGCCAGCAAGCATGCACATGCCCACCGGTGGCGGTGCTGTCTGGCGCAGTGACTACCATCCTCCAACTGCTCCTAGTGTCTTTTGAGGCTGGTCTGCTTGAGAAGCCAGTAGCACATGCACGAGGGCAGAGGGCAGTTTCCCAAGGGGTGGCCTGCCTGGGGGCAGTGCCAGTCATGTCTGCGGTTAGAATTAATTCTGTGAAGGCCGTTGTAATCACAGCTGGGTTACTTTTCTTGAGTGCTCATTAGCTTACAACAGTTTCCTAAACTTAAACCTTGTCTTTAATCTCCAGTGGGACTTTTCATCTATTTTAAGTATCTGAATCTATCCTTCTCGTTAGGATGATTATTTGCGTATTTGCAGCATGTTGTGTGGTTATTTGCTTTTTTGTGTAGTAATTTTTCAGGAGCTGCGTATGTGTATTTTGATGTGTACAGGGCAAGTCTGACTATTTTATGGGATTGGTGAATATTATATAGGTAGGTGTGCTGTGTTTCTGTACTTCTATATTCTGCATGATGGAAGGGGGAGTGTGATTTTCTGTATATGCAGAGAGTGTATTATATATGTATTTGGAACAAAAGGCATAGGGTGATACACTGCCATATTTGTGGGGTCCTGGGTAATTGTGGGTACATTTGGGGCTCATGCAGAATAGTTGTGTGTATGAGTTTGAGGGTGTATTCAAGGGGCATGGTCATTTGGAGGAATATTTTCTAGGGCTATGCACTTGTATTTTTCAGTAGGGACATTTTAGGATTAAATATTTGGGGAATTGAGTATGTGTGTTTCTAAAGGAGAGATGAGTTTCTGTGTTTATTTGGAGGAGTTGGAGACTTGCATTTATAGGTATGAGAAACATGGGCTGTGGTTATTTGTTAGTAGTTGTAGAACTAGTTCACAGCTTGGGATAGTCATCTCTGTGTTCAGTTACATCAAGTTGGTAGTTTGAATATGCTCATGCTTGGAATACTTATACCATGTAGATATCATAAATGAAGTCTTACCTGACTTTTTAAAGAGCTTTATATAAGCATTTACAGCATACCACTCATCTGTGTGTTTGGTTGGAAGTATGTGTCAAGCCAGACTATTCAGGCATCACTTGGTATGTACATATAGGACATTTTATGTGAATTGTGAGTGGGGCATCCAGGGTGTTGGGCCCTTTGATGTGTGCATTGGCCCTTCTTTCTGAATCACTGCATTGCTCCTGTCAGGTTGAGTCATTCTTTCAGGTCAATGAATTCCTTCCTCCAAATGCTGGTGAATTCCAGTGGAAATCATGCAAATGGATTTAGGGGTGTCTGTACCTTAGGCAGGTGGACACACCTTCAGCCTTGTATGGTCCTAGAATCTGGGGCCCTCGAAGGGTGAGGCTGATGGCAGGTAACCCTGTACAGCAGAACCTTCACAGGAGTGTGGTTGGCATGAGAAGCAGCAGTCAGCAAGTTGTGGGGATTCACGGATAAGTGATAAGGTGGGCAAGTGCTCTCCCAGGAAAACCCCGTGAGATTCAGTTCAGCAAACACAGGTATTTCTGGCTCTTCTGTGGCACAGCTGGTAAGCAAGGACACTGTGCACATGGGGTCCAGATGGTGCAAGTCTCTAGAGCTGCCCAAGGGTGTTGGAAAGTATTGTAGGTCAGGCTGGTAAGCTGTATGAACAATTCTCCACTACTGTATCTCTATGGAAACCTAAGTCCTCAGGGATAGGCAGGACCTCTAGGGTCAGTGAGCTGACGAGGACAAAGGTGGGGAGGCCTTGTCTCTAAGGGAGGCTTGGGAATGAGGCCTGGAGAGCCTGGGGAGTCCTTCTCTGAGAAGATATGGCTCTGATATTCCCAAACCTTTAGACATGGTTCCTGTTCTTTTCTGAAGGTTCAGGGTACTTCTATCTATGGGAAGTTCATCCAAAGATCTTGGTTCTCAGATCAGATGACCTGACCCTATTTTTCTTTATTCCACATCCAGCCAGCAACCCAACAGGGAGCCATATGGTCACTGTGTCCACCAGCTTACCCTACAGCCTCCTGCTTCCCTTCCCAAAATAGACCCCTCTATTTTGACTCAGCCCCTGGATTCCACACAGTGAACTGTTAGTGACCTCTACGATGATATTCAAGAGCCTCAACCTGAACAGGCTTGAAAAATAACAAATAACTTTTTTTTTGCTTTTTGCCATTTCTGGGGCTGCTCCCATGGCCTATGGAGGCTCCCATGCTAGGGGTCAAATTGGAGCTGTAGGCACTGGCCACAGCCACAGCAACACAGGGATCCGACCCACATCTGGAACCTACACCACAGCTCATGGCAATGCCGGATCCCTAACCCACTGAGCAAGGCCAGGGATCAAACCTGCAACCTCATTTGGTTCCTAGTCGGATTCATTAACCACTGAGCCATGACAGGAACTCCAACAACTAACATTTTATGAGCCATTCCTAAAATCTTCCCAGTTCACACCCATAGGTCAACTATTCAATCATAGCCACAAAGAAGGGTGAATCTGTGGCAGCCTTTGGAGCCTTGTGGAATCTCATTTTATAGCATTTGGGGTTCCATACAGTTAAAAGGCCACTCAGCCTGCTTCAGCTTCCCCATTCATGAATCGATTAACTTCTGCGATTAGCAGATTGATACAGAAAAGACAGAAAAGAAGATGGGAGGCTATAGGCCTACCTGAACTCCTGATGCGAGCTGAGCATTTTGTAAAGGACCTGGCAGCAAGATCACAAACCAAAAACCACCAAGCTATGAGCTTTATATCTCCAACAGATCCAAGGGAAGAGACACAAAAGAATACTTGCACCTTGCCCATGACCCCCTCCTAGGTGTCCATGATCATTTCAGTGACCCAGCGTTGGTGTTTCATTTGTAATCAGCTAGCCACTGGGAAAAAAAAAGCTGTCCTCAAAGGTCTTGTGCAGACTCCTCACAGGAGATACTCTCATACCTACCTCAAAGTGAGGGCTCCCCCATCAACCCTTACCATAGTTGACAGAACAACAGAGGTTCTATTACCAGCAATTACCTGAAACAACCTAGAAGAAAGGAAAATGAAAATTAATAGAAAACCTGGCTCAATTTTAGTTGATACAAGAGCTATACTCAGTACGTGAAACCCCACTCATTCTTTCATTTGAAATCTACGTGAAACCCTAAGCCTAACTGTAAACATAGCCAACTCTTAACATGCTACCCCGACCATAGCTGTGCCTTCTACTTTAAATCCCATCCTCATAAAACAGTACACCCCTCAGAGTAAGAAGGATGTTTCCAGAGTGCGGGTATCTAATAAGTTCAGAGAGAACTTTTATCTCAGCCACTATTCTGTTTTGCTTTGCACTATAGCCCAGTTAATCTATGTGACAGAGATCTCCCTTCTAATGTAAAAGGGCCACTATGTTTTCCCTGTGATGGAGATCTCACCTTAAAATTTCTTGATCATCCCCAACCCTGATCATTTATATCCCTTATACTCTGTCCTGAACATAAAAGAGGAAGAAGCTCAACAAAAGTTCTCTAATTGAATTGAGATGTCTGAAAATGCATGGGCTACTTCTGACCCTGACATTGGAAGAATAAAAAATGCAGAACCTATAACAATTCAGATAGATGTGGCTAAACCTCTCCCTAAGTTTCCTCCATAACCATTAAAGCCTGAGGCAATACAAGACCTCACACTCATTGTAGGAGGCTTATTTGCTCAGGGGTTTCTCATGTCCTGTGTGAGTTCCTGCCACAGGCCAGTCTTGCCTATTTGGAAACCTAATGGGATAGGTGTTTGCCCAGGAGCTGGGGGCTATTAATAAAGTAGTCATCCTCCATTTACCAGTTGTTCCAAAACTGGACACCCTTCTGCCACAAGTTTTAACTGACTTGAAATGGTTTACTGTTGTAGACACTTGTTCAAATGACTTCACCATCCCTGTAGACCCAATAGCCAATATCTATGTCTATGTGCCTTTCCTTGGAACCATCAGCAGTAGACCTGGACAGTTTTGCCCCAAGTGTTCTCTGAGGCCCCTTCTTTCTTCCCCCAAGTAATTCACCAAGATTTAAGTACCTTCTGTAGAGTTCCCATTGTGGCACAGCAGAAACAAACCCGACTAGGGAACATGATGTTGTGGGTTCAATTTCTGGCTTCACTCATTAGGTTAAGAATCTGGCATTGCTGTGAGTTCTGGTATAGGTCACAGATGCAGCTTGGATCTAACATTGCTGTGGTGTAAGCTGGCAGCTGTAGCTCCAATTAGATCCTTAGCCTGGGAATCTCCATGTGTGGCACGTGCAGCCCTAAAAAGGAAAAGAAAAAAGGTAACGTTTTAAGTGTTTTCTAGTTCCCTGAGAAATCACCCATTTTACAAGATGCAGATGATCTCATGGTGAACTCTGCTACTATACAATTCTATGAGGCATGTATAAAAGCTTCCCTTTATTTGCTGCAATAGGTAGCTGAAAAAGAGCACATAGAGAAAATTTCAGTTATCTCAACACTGGACATTATATAGGGCATAATCTAAACACTAAAGGAATTCATCTGACTTCCACAAGAATTAAGCTCACACAGGACATTCCCAGGCTTACAACTGAGGGACAGCATTGTGGATTTCTAGATTTAGCTGGTTATTGCAAACTCTGGGTTCCAAATTTTTTGAACTTACTGAAGTTCTAGTTCCTTAACCCCATCCTTGGGAAGATAAACATGAGCAGGCTTTTCTAAAGTGAAAACTACTGCTACAAGAGCCACCTGCCTTAGGGTTATGCAACTATTCAAGCATTTTACTTTATTTGTGCAGGAAAGGGATAACTAGGCCCTGGGAGTTATGGAAGCATGTAGTAAACATAGCCCTACTGCCTGTTGTAGCATGCAACTTGATTCTGTTGCTCATGCCTGTCTCCGTTGTCTTGAAGTGACAGCCAGACCTGCAAAGTTAGCGAAAGCCTTGGCAAATGCCACACACTCTCCAGTCTTCTTAACTGTGAAATGACTCAGTGTTTTCCTGCAGCTAGATTAACTTCCTATGAGATCCTTGTGCTCTCGCCACCTCATCTATATCTTAAACTTTGCAATGCTCTCAGTCCTGCTACACTACTACTTTTATCTCAACAAGGAAAGCACCATGACAATGAGGTAATAATGTCCCATTTTGTGACACTGTCCTGATTAATGATATCTCTAAACCAATCCCAATCGAATCTTGTGTGTTGATGAGTTATGCTTACAATTGAGAAGGGATTTTCAAGCTAGTTATGCTGTTTCTACCCATGATGACTTAGTCAGTGTTGGAGATGTCCTCAGGCAGAGCTCTGTGCCCTTTCCAGAGCATGCCAGTTGTCAGAGGGAGGATCTGTCAGTGTTTAAAAGGATAGCCAGGATGCTTTTGACCAAGACGTTGGATCCAGTTCTGACAGAGGCCTGGAAAGGGTGTAAAGGTGACAGCACTTTGAGATGATCTGTGATGCTTACAAAATGCCTGACAGTTCTCCCTCCTGTCCTTACTTGTTCCTCAAACATGGCCTTAAGTGGTTTCTGGTCTGTACACTTTCCCATCTATGTGGGACACATTACCCAGGATAGAGGCTTCCTGCCGCTGAGAGGTGAGGACTACTGAATTTGGAAAACCTGACTTTTGATCAGTGACCCTTTCAGAGAAAGATCTTGATCTTTGAAGATCAAGGAGAGCTGTGAACATGAATTTACGGTACCTTAACTCAACTTGGAGTTGAGAAGGCCTGTAGAGGGAGCTCTCACACCTTACCCTTCGTGGTAATTACCCTAAAAGGAGAATGTCAATTACTGACCCCAGCAGGAAGCTAGGAACCTTGCATTCCCAAACAGGAAGTTCACTTGGTTTCTACCCCAGCAGGAGGAGGGAAGACTGCCTTCTTATGCAAAAGCAAACCCTCCCAATTAAAAAAATGCTACAGTGTAGCCAATAAGAAGCAAACATCACCTGAACTTTTACTTTTCTCCAGTCAAATTTTCTTTCTTTGTCTTTCTTTCCTATTGATGTCATTTTCCCCTTGTCCCACCCTTCTTACTATAAAAGACTTTCATAGTGTGTAACCCCTTGGAGGAGCTCTCTGTTTGCCAGGTGGGATGCTCCCTGATTCATGAGTCTTTTAATGAACCCAATTAGATCTTCAGATTTACTCAGTTACTTTTTTTTTTTTTTTGGAGTGCCAATATCACTGACTTGGACGTCCCAGTTACTGCTTCTCCTAGTACAAGTGGATGCCTAGTGGCTCAGATTGCCCCATTCATTATCCATCCCCACTAAAATGTCAGTACAATGAATTGTGGTTACGGGCGTAATGAAATTCTGCCTTCTCATATTTTTTAAAACATGGTTTTTAATTATTTTACATTTTAATTCATTGAGTTATATTTATAGTTGTACAACCATCATCACAACCTAATTTTACAACATTTCTAACCCTAAGCCCCATGCTGTCTCCTCCCAACCTGTCTCCTTTGGTAACCAAGGATATTCTTTTCTTTTCTTTTTCCTCAGAGAAATTTTTATTGTATTTTATTTTATTTTACTTTTTAAATATTTGTTTGTATAATGATTTTTGTGTTTTAGCAGTATAGCTGGTTTACAGTGTTCTGTCAATTTTATACTATACTGCATGGTGACCCAGTTACTCATACATGTATACATTTTTTTCTCACATTATCATCCTCTGTCATAAGTCACCAGACATAGTTCCCAGTGCAACACAGCAGGATGTCACTGCTAATCCATTCCAAAGGCAATAGTCAGAGTTCCCTTCATGGCGCAGGGGTTAATGACTCCAACTAGGAACCATGAAGTTGCGGGTTCAGTCCCTGCCCTTCCTCAGTGGGTTAACAATCCAGCATTGTCGTGAGCTGTGGTGTAGGTTGCAGACATGGCTTGGATCCCGCGTTGCTGTGGCTCTGGCATAGGCCAGTGGCTACAGCTCCGATTCAACCCCTAACCTGAGAACCTCCATATGCTGTGGGAGCGGCCCAAAGAAATAGCAAAAAGAGAAAAAAAAAAAAAGGCAATAGTCTGCATCTGTTAACCCAAGCACGCCATCCATCCCACTCCCTGCCCCTCCCCCTTGGCAACCACATGTCTATTCTCCAAGTCCATGATTTTCTTTTCCATGGAAAGATTCCTTTGTGCCATATATTAGATTCAAGCTGTAAGTGATATCATATGGTATTTTCCTTTCTCTTTCTGACTTACTTCACTCAGGATGAGAGTATCTAGTTCCAGTCATGTTGCTGCAAAAGGCATTATTTTGTTCTCTTTTATGGCTGAGTAGGATTCCATTGTGTATATATACCACATCTTCCTACTGCAATCACCTGTTGATGGACAATTGGGCTGTTTCCATGTCTTGGCTATTGTGAGTAGTGCTGTAATGAACATGTGGGTTCATGTGTCTTTTTCAAGGAAAGTTTTGTCTGGATATATGCCTGAGAGTGGGATTGCCAGGTCATAGGGTAGTTCTAGGTATAGATTTCTAAGGTATCTCCATACGGTTCTCCTTAGTGGCTGTACCAGCTTACATTCATTCCCACCAACAGGGCAGGAGGGTTCCCTTTTCTCCACACCCCCTCCAGCACTTGTTACTTGTGGACTTATGAATGATGGCCACTCTGACTGGTGCGAGGTGGTATCACAGGGTAGTTTTGATTTGCATTTCTCTTATAATCAACGATGTTGATCATTCTTTCATGTGCTTCTTGGCCATCTGTATATCTTCCTTGGAGAAATGTCTCTTCAGGTCTTTTGCCCATTTTTCCATTGGGTTGTTGGTTTTTTTGCTGTTGAGGTGCATAAGTTGTTTGTCTATTTTAGAGATGAGGCCCTTGTCAGTTGCATCATTTGAAACTATTTTCGCCCATTCCGTAAGTTGCCTTTTTGTTTCCTTTGCTGTGCAGAAGCTTGTTGATTAGGTCCCATTGGTTTACTTTTGCTTTGATTTCTGTTGCTTTGGGAGACGGACCTGAGAAACATTTGTAAGGTTGATGTCAGAGAATGTGTTGCCTATATTCTCTTCCAGGAGTTTGATGGTGTCTTGTCTTACATTTAAGTCTTTCAGCCATTTTGAGTTTATTTCGGTGCATAGTGTGAGGGTATGTTCTAATTTTGTTGATTTGCATGCAGCTGTCCAGGTTTCCCAGCAGTACTTGCTGAAAAGACTGTCTTTTCCCCATTTTATGTTCTTGCCTCATTTGTCAAAGATTAATTGCCCGTAGGTGTTTGGGTTTATTTCTGAGTTCTCTCTTCTGTTCCATTGGTCTGTCTGTCTGTTTTGATACCAGTACCACACTGTCTAGATGACTGTGGCTTTGTAATATTGCCTGAAGCCTGGAAGAGTTATGCCTCCTGCTTGGTTTTTGTTCCTCAGAATTGCTTTGGCAATTCTGGGTCTTTTGTGGTTCCATATAGATTTTGGGATAGTTTGTTCTAGTTCTCTGAAAAATGGTGTGGGTGACTGGATAGGGATTGCATTGAATCTGTAGATTGCGTTGGGTAGTATGGCCATTTTTACAATATTAATTTTTCCAATCCAGAAGCATGGAATGTCTTTCCATTTCTTTACATCTTCTTAATTTCCTTGTTTAATGTTTCATAGTTCTCAGCATATAAGTCTTTCACCACCTTGGTCAGATGATTGACTTTTTTGGGGTGCAGCTTTAAAAGGTATCATATTTTTGTATTCCTTTTCTACTATTTCACTGTTTGTATACAGAAATGTGACTGATTTCTGAATGTTAATCTTATATCCTGCTACTTTGCTGAATTTGTTGAGCAGTTCAGGTAGTTTTTGGGTTGAGTTCTTGGGGCTTTCTATATATAGTATCATGTCCTCTGCATACAGTGACAATTTTACCACTTCTCTTCCTATTCGGATGCCTTTTATTTCTTTTGTTTGTCTGCTTGCTGTGACTAGGACTTCCAGCACTATGATAACAGTGGTGGTGGGAGTGGGCATCTGTGTCTTGTTCCAGATTTAGTGGGAAGGCTTTCAGCTTTTCTCCATTGACTATTATGTTTGCTGTGGGTTTGTCATAAATGGCTTTGATTATGTTAAGGAATGTTCCCTCTAGGCCCACGTTGGTAAGAGTTTTGATCATGAATGGATGTTGGACTTTGTCAAATGCTTTTTCTGCATCTATTGAGATGATCATGTGGTTTCTGACTTTTATTAATGTGGTGTATGACATTGTTTGATTTGTGTATGTTGAATGGTCCTTGTGAACCTGGGATGAATCCCACCTGGTCATGGTGTATGATCTTTTTGATATGTTGCTGGATTTGGTTAGCTAAAATTTTGTTGAGAATTTTTGCATCTGTATCCAGCAAGGATATTGGCTGATAGTTTTCTTTTTTGGTGGCATCTTTGTCTGTTTTTGGAATTAGCATGTCGGTGGCATCATAGAATGTCTTTGGGAGTGTTTCTTCTTCTTCAGCCTTTTGGGAACATTTAAGGAGGAAGGGTAGGATTTCCTCTTTGTGTGTTTGGTAGAATTCTCCTGTGAAGCCATATGGTCCTGGACTTTTATTTGTAGGGGATGTTTTTATGACATAGTCAATTTCATTTCTAGTGATCTGTCTGTTCAGTTGATCTATTTCTTCTTGATTCAGTTTTGGCAGGCTGTAAGTCTCTAGAAAGATGTCCATTTCTTCAAGGTTGTTGAATTTGTTGGCATATAATTATTGATAGTAGTCTATGGTTTTTTGTATTTCTGTAGCATCAGTTGTGACTTCTCCTTTTTCATTTTGTATATTTGGGTTTTTTCCCTCTCCTCTTCTTGGTGAGTCTAGCCAGAGGTTTGTCTATTTTGTTTATCTTTTCAAAGAGCCAGCTCTTGGTTTGATGGATTTTTTCTATTGTTTTTTGAATCTCTACTTTATTGATTTCCTCTTAGATCTTTATGATTACCTTCCTTCTGCTGACTTTAGGTTTTGTTTGTTCTTCTTTATCTAATTCATTTAGGTGGTGGGTTCAGTTTTCAATTTGAGATTTTTCTTCTCTGTCGAGGAAGACCTGTGTTGCTATGAACTTCCCTCTGAGCACTGCACCTAGAGATGCAGATGCACAAGAAGGCCTGGGATGCTCCACCACCAACTCCAGGGACTCTTGGACTGGGGAAAAGGCTGAACCAGCAAATCCCAAAGAATGGGGACTGAAAACTCATTCCAAGCCAAATGGAGAGCTATAGCTCTCACGAGCAGTTCCCAGCATGGAATCCATGGGCTGCGTCAAAACAGATGGGTCCAGGGGAGGCAGGAGGTGGCTGTAGGGTCAGCTGGTGGACACAGTGATCATGGGGCTCCCTGATGGGTTTGCAGTTGGAGGTAGAATAGGAGAAAAAAAGGCTCAAGTCATCCGATCTGAGAACCATGAGACTGGGATGATCCTCCCACTCCCAGAAGAATCCTGAACCTTCAGAAAAGAACAATGACCATGTCTACAGGGTTTGGGAATATTGGAGCCATATCTCCTCAGAGTAGGACTCCCCAGGCTCTCTAGGCCTCACTCCTCAAGTCTCCCTTAGAGACAAGGCCTCCCCACCTTTGTCCTTGTCAGCTCACTGATCCCTGAGGTCCTGCCTATCCCTGAGGACCTAGGTTTCCATACAGATAGGTTGGTGGAGAATTATTGATACAGCTTACCAGCCTGATCCACAATAGTTCGCACCCTCCTGGGGCAACTGGAGACAGGGACACATGGCTCTAGAGACTTGAACCACCTGGACTGCATGTGCAGGGTGTCCTTGCCTACCAGCTGTGCCACAGAAGAGCCAGAAACACCTGTGACTGCCCAACGGATTCTCAGGGGATTTTCCTGAGAGAACACTTGCCCACCTTATCACTTATCCATGAATCCCCATGACTTCCTGACTGCTGCTTGTCATGCCAACCACACACCTGTGAAGGATCTGCTCTACATGGCCATCTGTCCACCAGGCTCACCCTTCTAGGGACCCAGATTCTAGGACCATACAAATGTTGAAGGCGTGTCCACCCGCCTAAGGTACAGATGCCCCTAAATCCATCTGCATCATTTCCACTGGAAGTCACCAGCACTGGGGGAGGGGGGAATTCTTTGACCCGAAAGAATGACTCAACCTGACAGGAGCAATGCAGTGATTCAGAATGAAGGGTCAGTACACACATACAAGCCCCAGACCCCCACTCACAATTCACATAAAATGTCCCATACGTACATATAAACTGATGCCTGAAAATTCTTGCTTGACACATACATACATCCAGACACAGATGAGCAGTGTGCTGGTAAATGCTTATCTCCAGGAAAGTCAGGTAAGACTTCATTTATGGTATCTACATGGTCTAAATATTCCAAGCACGAGAAAATTCAAACTACCAACCTGATGTTACCAAACACAGAGCTGACTCTCCCAAGCTAGTATGAACCAGTTCCAGTGAAGTCCACACCCTTCCATATGAATATGGAATCCACACAATCCACTTACACTCTGAGTGGGATCCTCAACTCTCACCTCAGTTATGGAAGCAAAGGACATCACACGTGTGCGTGTGTGTGTGTGTGTGTAAATATATACGTATTGGACACACATGCACATTTCTACACTCAGCCTGATAACTCTACAAACAGGCCACCTAAATTTACATACCTAGATATACACATAGTCTAAAGTTTTACAGACAAAGTCCTATATACCTTGAATATCCAACTGCCTCTCTTACTGATGCAGGTTGGGACCTGGCACCCTTGGCTGCAGGGGCTGCAGTGGTTGCACCTGGACAAACATCTCCTGGAGAATGAAATACAGCAAAAGTATAAAGGATGAAAAAGAACTATGTGCTTGCTCATTTGGGACAAATTGTGAGAAAAAAAAAAACTTCCACTTCTGAAGAACAGAGAGCAAAAGCAGGGTACCATGCACACCCCCTACATGCACCACCACTAAAGGGGTGGGAAAACCACCTCAGCCACCCCCCCTGGCCCAACCCCTGGACATGCCCCTACCCTCACCCCATAGAAGGAACTAGCTCACCCCTGCTCAGTGAGCAGGTGAACAAGGGAAGCTGGTGATTGCTTCTGCACCTCTCTGCTGAAGCAGGTGTCCTGAATAAAGCCTTCCTGATTTTCTCTTCTGGCATCTTATCAATTGCTCTTGATTAAGGAAGGCCAAGAACCCTAGCTGGTAACACTCCAACTCTATACACATCCAAACCATGAATACAAACATGTGCAACCTCCCTACCAGCCAGCTGTCCATGTTGAATACCCACATGCTGTGGCTGTGGCATAGGCATGAAGCTGCAGTTCTGATGTGACTCCTAGCCTAGGAACTTCCATATGCAGCAGGTGTTGCCCCCAAAAGGACAAATAAATAAAAAGAAGGGGAAAAAACTGATCTCTGGGACCTTTAGTTCTTTAAGACAAAGTTCTGCATCTATTTACCCCAAGCTCCCAGTCCCTCCCACTCCCTTCCCCTCCCCGTGGCAACCACAAGTCTATTCTCCAAGTCCACGATTCTCTTTTCTGTGGAAAGTTTCCTTTGTGCTATATATTAGATTTCAGATATAAGTGATATCATATGGTATTGGGCTTTCTCTTTCGGACATTCTTCACTCAGAATGAGAGTCTCTAGTTCCATCCATCATGCTCCATCACAAGTCTAAGATGTAGTTCTCTGTGAATATTTTAATTTTCAACCAGGAAGAAAGAAAGATTTTTTTAAATGAGAATGATGGAGTGGTTGGGGAGCTTGGGTTAATAGATACTAACTACTGCCTTTGGAATGGATTAACAATGAGATCCTGCTGTGTCGCACTGGGAACTATGTCTAGTCACTTATGATGGCGCAGGATAATGTGTGAAAATAGAATGTGTACATGTATGTGTAAATGTGTCACCAGGCTGTACAGTAGAAAAAAAAAATTGTATTGGGGAAATAACTATTAAAAAATAATACTAACAAAGGCAGAATCAGATCTGAAACACCAGCTGTCCTCCCTTAAGCTGGACAATAGCGACGTTTACAAATGGTGCGGGGGTCAAGACCATGAAACTCCTGCCACGACATCTGCACAACACACGGGTTCCCCTGGCAAATGCCCTCTCCCACTGAGGTCAGACCATGAAAATCCCTACACGACATCTGCACAACACACAGCTTCCTCGGGCCAAATGCCCTCTTCCACTGAGGTGTGTCCTCTGAGTCCCCAGAGAGCTTCCGTCCATGTCGCCCATTCTCCTCTTCCATTCACCCCTTTCCTTTCTCTCCACAGCATCTCCACTGCTGGGCACGGATGTGGTCATGCCCCCTGGGGCCTCACGCTCCTATCCTCCCCCCACTCCTGGCTCCCAACCACAGCCAGCTTGGGAGCAGCACCTGCCACCTCCCATGGCCCCATTACTCCTGCCTGGCAGCACCCTATTGCAGCCAGCTCACCCCATGACACCTCGGGTGACTCCTGCTGACCATGGCCCCATTGCCCCAGGGCTTGGCAACATCCCTGTCCCAGTCTGGTCAGGAGGGAGGTCAGCATTGCCCCACCAGTCTCAGGCTTTTGGGTGCCCTCAGGGCCACCTCAATGGGAATGCTTCCAGGGCCCTCTTGGGGAGTGCTTTGTGTCCTGCACCCCTTTGCATAGCAAGCCCTGTGGGGGACAGCAGGGTGGCTGCCCCGGCTAAGGCAGCAGCTCAGGCTGGCAAGGGAGGCTTGGCCCCAGGCCTTCCTCCTCAAGCTGCACCACCAGCTGCCCAGATGGCCTTCATCCTGCCCCCAGGGACCTCTGGGCCGTGGCCACATGGCACCTCTGGGGCAGGCAGCCTGCATGCCTCCCAGCACACGGGCCCTCAGGAGGACGCCTCTCACCATAAGAGCGTCTATCAGAACTTCCGACGCTGGCAGCGCTTCAAGTCCCTGGCCTGCACCCACCTGCCCCAGAGCCCCGATGCAGAAGCTCTCTCCTGCTTTCTCATGTAAGTGACCTCTCAGGCCCTCATTAGCTCAGCTGGAGCCTTCGCATATACAGGACCTTGGCATGGACTCCCTGCTTAGGTTTCCAGGCATCCTTTCACCTCAAAAGAAGGAGGGTTGACAGCAATGTCCATGCTATGAGGAGGCACGTCTGCACTCAGATGTGTCCCACGTCCAGTCCATGACATCCCGTCCGTGCCTTAGCTCAGCTACCACCACCATGCAAGACCAGTTGTCTCACTTTCTGCAGTGCCATGATAACATTGAGTGCAGGATAGCAGTACGAGGGGGTCCTGCTTGGATGTGAGGAGCCAGAGTTTGAATGGGACCTGCTTCTCTGGTGCTACCTCCTTTCAACATGGACCTGGGCCTCTGGCAGCCAGTGGGTATCACTTCAGATAAGGCTTAGGACATTCAGGCCCAGGACGGAGCTTTCTGCATGCCCGGTCCTTGTTGTTCTGAAGAAGTCCAGTGTGAACGGGGAGGTGGTCGAGCTGTCCTAAGGGCAAGGGTCTATCCTCCTAGAGCTGTGAGCCTGGCAGGAACATCCCTCCTAGACCTGAGGTCCCTCCGAAAAGGGGGACTAGGCCATCTAGTGCGGAGACCTGGGCCGAAGAATCCTTGGGCTTCTCAGACCTGTTAGCTGGTAGACTGGCGCCTGCCCTCCCGCATTGATGGGGCTGCATTTTATATGAGATGGCGCCCCCAGCCAGAGTGTCGAAGCTATAGCCAGGGAGTGGACAATCATCGTCTGGTGAGTGGGAGGTGGTGGCACCAGGCACCAGGAAGGCTTGCCTTTGCTCTCCAGACACCCTCGTCTCCCCCTCTTGAGCCTGGGTTTGGCAGGGGTGGGGCCCATGGAGGCCTTGGAGCTGGGTGCGGTTGGGCAGTTGGGGGCTGGGCTGTACCAAGAGACTGACCCTGAGGGCTTACAGCCCAGTGCTTCGCACTCTGGCTCGCCTGAAGCCCACCATGAGGCTGGAGGAGGGCATGCGGCAGGCCATGCAGGAATGGCAGCACATGAGCACCGTTGAGAGGATGGCCTTTTATGAAATGGCAGCAAAGTGAGTCAGGGTCCTGGGCCATGGGCGACATGGTGGGGTGGGTGGTGGGTGATGGGCAGGCCCCAGGGCAGGATCTGGCTCTGATGCTAGCAATCAGAGAGGATGCAAGAGGAGGCTGGCACCTGGCACCTCCTGTTCCCTGAATCCCCAAATCCTATTGGCCTCCAGAATCCCCTCTGCCACATGGAGAGCTTGGCTCTTCCAGCCTGCCTGTCCCAGGAGCTCTGCCCTACCGTGATGCTGATGTGGGGAGGCCTCAGGATGGCCTTGGGGAGCACGGCAGCCCAGGAGGGGGTCCCCTGAAGGCATGGGGGCTGTGCAGGGGTGAGGACTCCACCCGGCAGCCTGGCACCCCTTCATGCTGTGTGCCTGGCCATCACTGACCTAGGGTGTGGTAGGCCTCTCCTCATCAGCGGTGGCTGGAATGGGCAACCGGCCATCCTCGGGGAAGCCCATGGGTCTCTGGCCCTCCCTGTCATTTCTGCATGTGAATCTCCTAGTTTCCAAACAAAACCAAAGGAGCAGCTAGCTCTCAGTGGCAAGAGATGCCTCACCTCTAAGGGTAGGATCCCCACTCCAGCCTGTGCTGGGTCCTGTCTCATGCGTGCTTTCCCGCACTCTCACTCCCAGCCCCAGGTTCTGGGTTCAGGCAAGGGCTCTGGGGAGATACGTGCCTGACCAGGCCAGTGGCCATCTCCATTGTTTGGGTCAGACAAGGTCTGGGGGCACATAAGCAGGGGCCCCCAATGCCCACCATGAGTCCCTAAGCCTGGTCCCAGAGATTGACCTGGGTCTCTGCTGGGCTCATGCCCTCCAGCTCTATGGCTGGTCAGGCAGGAGGAGGCCCAGATCTTGGACCTGTGCCAGAGCAGCTCCGTGCTGCGACAGCACCTCACAGGGCCCTGACAGCCCCAAGGACACCCTCTCCTCACCCTCTGAGTTTTGCTGCCCTGGGTGGGCTCCAGAGCCCAGGTGGTTTTCTCACTGGGGCCTGTCCCTCCACACCCCCCAGGTTCCTGCAATTTGAGGCAGAGGATGAGATCAGGATGGGGAACGTGTCCTGCACAACGCAGGCACAGGGCATGCCTCCTCTAGCTCCAACAAAGCTGGCTCCTCAAGAACCCACATCCCGCAAAAGGGGCACTCAGTCTGTGAATCACCTTCCACATGGACATCAAGGCACAGGTAAGAGAGGCCTAGGCATGGTCCCTGTTCCCAGGTGGGTCCTTTTCCCTCAAGGGGACATTGGTCTTTCAACACGGATAGCCCCGAAGGGGGTCTCAGTCACCCCTTTTCCCCTCTGTGGTGTGGACTTGGTCCATGTAAAACCTCATCACCCTCCTCCCTGTCTAAGGGGCCCCTGTGAAATCTGCCTAACAAGTGTGCTGGTGGGGAGACCCTTGATCATTAGATGTTCCACACGTTCTCACACCTGACTTTTACCTGTCCCTGACTTGAATCTGGCCTCCCACAAAACCTGAGGCTCTGGCTGCTCCTCCCCCTTCCCACATGCATATCCATTGCCCCACAACAATGCCCTCCCCTGTGCCTGCTCAGGGGTCAGCTTCTGGGCGCTGGGTCCCCTCACTTTCCCTTCCTCCTGCTCTGCCTCAGCCTGTGCTCCAAGGAAACACGGCCCCAGAGTCCAGCACACCCACCCAAGGCCACGCAGAGCCTGGCAGCTGCTGGAGAACAAGGCCCCCAAGGAGATTCCCCCTGAGGCTCGCAGGGAGCATGGGGACGTCCCGCAGGCACTGGTGGGTCCTGGCCCCTCAGCCACAGGGGAGTCAGGTATGGAATGTCGAGAGGATGGATATGAGCTGCCACAGGACGAGGACGGCTGCTTCCCAGACCCGGATCTCCTCAGCTACGTGGACAAGCTGTGTTCCCAGGAGGACTTTGACACCAAGGTGGGCTGGGCCTGGAGTCTGAGACTCCAGGATTCCAGGGAGAGATGCTCTTCGCACCCTAGTTCTGGCTTTGGCCCAGGATAATGGGATTTAGGCTCTGGTCCCTGACCCTGACATCTGTGTGTCTTCCTGTGTGTCTGAGTGTACTTTGGTACATAGGATGTGTATATGTGGATGTGTAAGTTGGACATGTTGGTGTCTCTCTCTCTCTTTGGAGGCCTTTGTGTGTCTGTGTCGGTGCCTATGTGTTGGTGCTTTGGAGCCCATGTGTCTGCATGTGCACCTGCTTGTGAGTGTGTGTGTGTGTTTATGTGAGAGGAGACAATACCTATGGGAGTTTGAAAGCTCCCCCTTTGTGAGGGGGACTCTGGATTGGCCTCTGCTAGTCTCGTTCCCCCCAGGCCTTCCCGCCTCCCAGGGCACTCCTGCCAAGGCTGCTCACAGCCTCTTCCTTCCATTCCAGGTGGAGGTGGTCATTCACACCCAATTCCTGGCAGAGTTGCTTTCCCCAGAACCAGAGCTGGATCTCTCGGGCCTGGCTGAGGAGCTGGAGCAGGGGGACGGACTCTCCCCTGAAGAGGTGGCCAGGGGAGGGACTGACACTAGGGAGACTGGGGGCAGGGGGAGAAGCCAGGTGACCCTGGAAATCCAGGAGGAATGGACCCAGGTCAGCCAGGGCCGAGGAGGGCCCTAGAGCAGGAGGCCCTGAAGGCTCTGTCCCTCCCTCCACGGACGGAGAGGCCCTGCACCCGGGAGGCTGCCCAGGTGGGTGCAGGGCAGGAGGAATGGAAGGGGAGGAGGGGAGCCAGGGACAGGGCAAGGACCCTGCTGGGGAGAAGGTCCAGGAGGAAGGCAGGAGGGCCACAGGCTCTGTCTGTGGATGTGAGTCCCATCTCACCTCCCTCTGCCCATAAGCCTCGGCTCTCCCTGGAGGGTGCAGAGCTGTCACTGTCCACCTCTCTCCCACCAGCTAGTGCAGACACAAGTCCTGGCCTCGGAGGAGGACGACGGGGTGCCAGCCACTCCCAATCACAGGCACCCCACCTGGACTCAAGACCTTCAGAGTCTGTGGCCCGACAAGATGCCCAGAGGAACGAGCACGGCCCAGAGCCCGGGGTCAGAGATGAAACCTGTACACCCCAGGTGGATTTCCATGGCCATCTAAGGCACCCCCAAACAGACAGGGGCCTGTTCAGGCACAAAGGCTCTGTGCCCTCTCAAGGATATCAGGAGCCCCCTCAGGCTGGAACAGCACAGCCGTTTCCTCACCAGGGCACCAAGCGCTCGGGCCCTCCATTAGGACCCAGGGCCAGCAAGGTTCTCAGGGAGGCCTCTCCTCTTAGTGGAGCCCCAGGGCTGGGTCACGGGTTCAGTGAGGATGAGGAGGAGCTCCCCAGCCTGGCCTTCCTCTTGGGCCTTCACCACAGCCTGCTGCCCTGGGGGCTGCCACAGAGCCCTGTCCCTGCCTCAGGTCTTGTGTGCACTGCAGGGCCCCTTTCCCAGGCCCCCTTTCCCAGGAGAATGGGCCTCAGCTCAGGCCCCCTGGAAGCTGCCAAGTGTAGAAAGCAGGCTCAGTGTGGAGGCCTGTCTGCTGCTGAGGAGCTGGTGATGGAGAGCTGCTTTTGTGCTGTTCAGCCCTCTGGACACTTACCTGTCATGAGAATGGAGGCTGGAGGCAGCCCTTACCTCTAGAGAGTTTCTCTCTGCCTCTCTGAAGTGGCCAGATGACAGGCTGGGGTGATTCTCCAATCATCCAGGGTGTCCCGTGTGGGTGGCTTAGCCAGAGAAGAAAAGGCTTGTCTGTCAGGACGGGACTTTCTGCTTCACTGCCTTGTGGGTGGGAGAACATCCAGTAATCTCAGCTGGATTACTGCAGTGTACAATATGGTGGAAGCAGATGCCTCATAGTCCCAATGAGGATGAAGCAAAGGGAATGGGGAGTGGAATTTCATGGCCTATTAATGTCTTGGGTGGAGTATTTCATCTTGTCAAGCTCAGTGGTCCCACCCTCACCAGCCCACTGGCATCAAGCCCCTGGTAGCTTTCAAGTGAGCAAAGCCTAGGACTTTCACTAGACCAGGCGTAGTGTTCCTGTTGTGGTGAAGAGGGTTAAGGATATAGGGTTGTCTCTGGGAACTTCCATATGCCACAGGTGCAGCCCCCAAAAAAGAAGAAACAAAAACAAAACCCCTGAAAAGTCTAGAATTTATGTTAAGGTGCAGGGACTGTACATGAGGAATTCTCTAATGTTATTCAATCCATAAAAAATGAAATAATGGGAGTTCCTGTTGTAGCTCAGCTGTAAGAATCCTGACTAGTGTCCATGGAGACATGGGTTTGATCTCTGGCATCACTTAGTAGGTTTGGTTTCTGTCACTGCTGTCAGCTGTGGTGTAGGTGTCAGACACACCTCAGATCCTGCTTTGCTGTGGCTGTAGAATAGTGCAGCAGCTGCAGCTCTGATTTGACCCCTATCCAGAAACTTTCATATGCCACAACACAGCCTTAAAAAAAAGAAAAAATTGGGAGTTCCCATCGTGGCTCAGCAGAAACATATCTGACCAGCATCTGTAAGGATGCGGGCTTGATCCCTGGCCTCACGCAGTGGGTTGAGGATACTGCATTGGCTTGAGCTGTGGCGTAGATCACATAGCAGCTCAGATCTGGTGTTGCTGTGGCTGTAGCTCTGATTAGCCCCCTGGCCTATGAACCTCCATATGTTGAAGAGTGTGGCCATTAAAAGACCAAAAAAGACAAGAAAAAATTGAATGCAATAGAAATTGCAGAAATGAAAGTTGAACAGACCATAACCAAATAATATTTTAGGGAGATTCCATGTGGCTCAGCAGATGAAGAATCTGATTGGTGTCCATGAGGATGCAGGTTCAATCCCTGGCCTCATTCAATGTGTTAAAGGATCCAGTGTTAACATGAGCTGTGGTGTAAGTCACAGATGTGGCTTGGATCTGGCATTCTCTGATTTGACCCCTAGCCTGGATCTTCCATATGCTGCAGGTGTGGCCCTAAAATGACAACCAATCAATCAATATAAAAATCAAACCGTGGTTTAATGGGCAATACATTCACAGAATCATAGAAATTACCAACATCCACAAGGTGGGGATTTGTTTCGTATTTGTTTCCAGTGAGCCGTGATGGGAACTCTGAGTATTGCATCTTGCCAAACTTCCTGATGCTAACCTCACCAGCCTACTGGCATCAACACCCAAATAGCTTTAGGAAGAGCAAGACCTAGGATTTTTAAAAGACCAGGAATAGATTTCCTGCTGTGGGGAAGAGGGTTAGGTATCCAGCATTGTTCCAAAGCACTTCCATATGCCACGAGTTTGGCCCAAAAAAAAAAAAGGAAAAAAACAAAAAAACAAAAACAAAACCGAAAAAAGTCTAAGATTAACATTAAGGTGCTTGGACTGTAAATGAGGAATTACACTAATGTTCTTCAAGCCATAAAAGGAATGAAATAGAGGGAGTTCCTGTCACAGCTCTGAGGTAATGAACCCAACTTCTATCCATGAGGACATGGGTACAATCCCTGGCCTTGCTCAGTGGGTTAAGGATCCGGTGCTGCCATGAGCTGTGGTGTAGGTGTCATGTAGGTTTGATCCTGCATTGCTGTAGCTGTGGCATCGGCCAGCAGATGGAGCTCCAATTCCACCCCTAGCCTGGGAACTTCCATATGTTGAGAGTACACCCCCCACACACACAAAAATAAAAGAAAAAGAAAAAGAATGAAAGAGAAATTAATAGAAATTTCATTCAATAGAATCAGCTGTAGCTCACATTTGACCCTTAGCCAGGGAATCTATGTGCTGTAGGTGGAGCCTAACTTGACAAAAAATAAATAAATAAAATCAATAGTGGTTTAATGGATGATACACTCACAGAATCAGAGAAATGACCACTGTCCACAGGGTGGGTAAAGGAGGTTCCTAATTCCAGCGGCAGCATGACTGGAGCTTGTCTGAAATAGAGGCAGGTGCTGGGCAACCTTTGCATATGATATACACCAAGGGGAAGCCTGCCCATTGACAACAGGGAAAGGCTCAACTCCAAAACCCTCAACATGGAACCAGAGCATTGGGTGAAGGAACACACTTGACAGAGGCTGTGGGCCGCCTAGTCTGGGTTCTTCTCCTTACCAAATCATGGTATGTTTCTCTAAGGACAAGGCAAGGAGTAACAATTTTCTAAATCACAGACATCATATCTTAACGATACAGCTCTTACAATTGTGCAGCCAATGTGCTTTGTTTGAAGGGCATTTTTAAGTGGTGGGTATGGAGCAGTGTGTTCCAGAGAGGATTTGGGCCATCTGGCTCACAGGTGACCTCTTGCCACACAGGCCAAGTGACACATCTGTAACCAGGGTGATTTCCCAGGCACTGCCTGCCTTCCTCAGATGGCAGGGATGCAAAGGGTTTGAAAGGGGGCACAGAGCACAGAGCCATCACCTACGGTCCCCTGACTGCCTCTGCCTGGGGGGGAGCAGCTTCCTGCTGTCACAGAAGCTATTGCTAGCACACCAGTCATTGGAGGAGTTCTGGATCCCCAACATTTTCCTACTCAGCAGCAGGCAGGAGAGAGCAAGGATGGTCCACGGATGTAGCTAAGGGTCCTTTTTTTAGGGGAACTTGCTCATTTTCAAGAGGTGCAGGTACAGCATATGGCAGTTCTGAGGCTCGGGGTCAAATCAGAGCTGCAGCTGCAGGCCACAGCCACAGCAATGACAGTTCTAAGTCTTGTCTGTGACCTACACCACAGCTCACAGCAATACTGGATCCTTAACTTAGTGAGCGAGGCCAGGGATCAATCATGAACGCTCATGGATACTAGTCAGGTTCATTTCCGCTGCACTACAATGGGAACACCTAGAGGAGAGTTTTTAAAGAAACAGCTAAAATGAGGTCACTAAGGTGGCCCCTAATACAATATGACTGGTGCCCCTATAAAAAGGGGAAATTTAGACCCAGAAACACACAGAGGGATGCTGATGTGAGGGCACAGGCAGAAGATGGGCATCTAGAAGCCAAGGAGAGAGGCCTCAGGGCAAACCAACCATGCGCATATCTTGATCTCAACAGTTACTTGATACATTCTTGTTGTTTAAGCCCCATTGCCCATGGGATTTGTGATGGCAGCTGGAGCTGACTGATATACTCTCTCTGAAGGCCTGTACACTCCCACCACAGGATGGAGCCTGCAAGTGAAGACACCCTCTCTGTCCCCAGCTGGGCTCCACCAGCATCCTCACCCCTGCCTTCCTCCTGAGACAGCTTCTCTGCCAGGGCCTGTTTCCTTGTCCAGGGAGTCAGACAGTGGACCTCAATGGAAGAGGTACGGATGGAGGTCAAGGCAGGAGCAGTCGGAGTCTTTCATTTGTTTATTTGGGATTGCAGGCTTGGTTTGTGGGGTGGCCACTGTTGGACGGAAATGCCAAGATGGGGCCATGGAAAGCTGATGGAGCTGGTGGGGGAGGGGCCGCAGTTTCCAGAGAAGAGACTGGACTCTGAGGCAGAGACAGGAGCACAGGAGCTTGGCGGGTCAGCACCAGGCCTGCCACGGGACCCGGAGCACAAACAGCAGCAGGGTCCAGGTCTCTGAAGGCACAAAGGCTGTGCCAGGCCCAGGCGAGCCAGCAGCCTGCAGAGACTGGGATGGAACCTGGGTGTGAGGAGGAGGGGCCATGGGCTCAGGGAGGGGTGTGCACTTCTGTATCTCGTCAATCCAATGGGAGAAGTAGCTGACATTGGTGAAGATGCTGGGGTAGGTGGGATGTCGGCAGTCCAAGCCCCAGCTCGCCAGCCCCACCAGAACCCATGAACTGAGGAGGTCACAGACGAGGGGCCCCCCGGAATCACCCTAGGAAAGAGAGGGGAGTTACTGTGAGCAACTGAGTTAGGTCAGAGGAGTCTCTGCCATCTACGGTCCCTCAGGTGGACTTCTGGGAAGGTCCAAACACCAGCATCCCACAGCAGACCAGCCTGTTTAAGCCATGCAGGGAGGCAATGGCATCATGTTTTAGGAGGCCCCTGATTGACCCTCAGGACAATCACAGGTTTCAGTCTATGATCATATGGACCCCTGTGCCCAGAGACAGCCTGGATATCCCTGACAAGGCACTGTCCAAGGAAGAGAAGGGACAGCTACACCCACAGTGCCCAAGAGAGTTGGTCTGGGAGTGGAGCCTGGCCAGCTCAAGCCCCTGCAGACCTCAGCTCTGGCAAGACCCTGGGCTGCACCAGCACACCCCTTACCTGGACCCTCTTCATTTTTCATTCATTTAGTCATTTGGTTTACTTTCAACACCTTGGTTGAGCAATTTCAGAAGATGCCCATACCCTGGCCTGGCGGAGGCAACCTGTATTGCTCAGGGAGTCGGTGGGGGTTAGAATGAAATCTGCTGGGACTTACTAGAGTTCATGCTCTCAGGGCAGGGCCATCTGGTTGGAAATCTCCTCATGTCATCAGCCAAAGGGAGGGTCTGGTCCTTGTGGCTGGGGATAGAGGGGCAGGGGCCTTAGTCACGCTTGCTGCTCCTCCACTTACCCATCCAACATGTGCAGCAAGCAGCCAGGAAGCCTCTGCCCTGGGCACAGGGTCTCCTCCTTTGTGGTGCTTTTGTAAATAAGCCAACCAGCCTGCCATTGGCAGATGTGACATGTGGAAACAAGCCATGGAAGGGTCAGGACAGGAAGGGAAGGGCACTTCATCAAGTGGAGGTGAAAGGCTACTCTTCTTGCACTAGGAAACACAAGGTAGAGTTTCCAAGCGGGAAACAACTGAACTTTCTGAAGCAGGAGCACTGGGAGGAGTAAGTGCAGACCAGGGAAGGAGGGATATGCCAGGTGGGTGGGAGGAAGAACAGTGACATGTGGGGAGTGAGGAAAGTATATGGGACGAGGGGTCTCAGGGCCTATGGCAGAGGGTAGGATTTGATCC
This sequence comes from Sus scrofa, assembly GCF_054392235.1. NCBI lineage: Eukaryota > Metazoa > Chordata > Mammalia > Artiodactyla > Suidae > Sus > Sus scrofa. The sequence goes on along the minus strand of NC_139396.1, from coordinate 18,716,258 downwards.
CCATGGAGAACTGTCTAGGTCATGTCTAGTGCCTGGATCAGTCCAGTGCTGTGTGGAGAATGAACCAGCTGGGAGGCAGCTACAGGAGAGATTACTGATGGAGAGGGGCCAGGTGGTAAGAACAGTCAGATTTGGAACAATAGTTTGAAGCTGCCTATAGGACCTGTCAAATCTGAGCCTTTCTGTCATTAACCATGGGGGGAAGAGCAGAGGGATAGAAGCAGGCTGAGCATGGAGCCCTGGGGCCCCAGCATTGAGAGGTGGGAGGGGAGGGGACCAGGCATAGAGCAGAGCATCTGGTGAGTGCCTGGGCCCAGGAAACAGGAGGGAGACTTGCTTAAGTGCCAAGTGAGAGGAGGACTCAGATCCACAGGCGGTTCTGGTGAGACAAGCTATTGGGGATGGTGGCCTTGAGGTTTTGGATAGCAAGCTGGGGACACTCCTAGGTGGAGTGGGTTAGATTCAGGACTGTTGGGAGGAGTCTTTGGGGGAAGGGAGGTAAAGAAACTGAGCAGTAGATGGTGCGCATTTACACAGGAGCCATGGAAGGGGCATCAGAGGACATGGAGCAGGAGAGACTCTGGGCATGGCAGGGATGGAACTTGAGGCTGAGGAGAGAGGGAAGACGCTGGGATAGACGGTGTGTAGGGTTGTCAGGACGAATGACTCTAGTCTGATTGGCTGCTGTGGGGTTCTCAGTGAAACAAGCAAGATCTTCAGCTGAGAGGGCGGGGTGGGGGAAGTGGCAGGTTGAAGGGGAGCGAAGGGTACATGGTGTGGTGGCCAAAAACAACCCTCAGAGATGCCCATCCTCATCCCTGGAACCTGTGGCTATTAGCTCATGTGGCAAAGGGGACTCTGCAGCAGTGATGGAGTTGAGGATCTTGAGCTAAGAAGGTTTTCCTGGATTCTCTGGGTGGTCCAATGTAATCAAGATCCTCATAAGGAAAGAGAGACACAGGAGGTCAGAGTCAGAGCAGAAGATGTGGCGGAAGCAGAGGCAGAGGTGTTGCACTTTGAGGACGGAAATGGTGTGAGCCAGGGAATGAGGGTGGCCTCTAAAAAGCTGGGAAAACCAAGAAAACATTCTCCCCTAGGAAAGCCTCCTGAAGGAACCCACCTGGCCAACACCTTGATGTTAGACTTTTGACCTCCAGAAATATAAGATAAATTTCCGTGGGTTTAGCCATTCACTTGGAGGGGATTTGTAGCTCCAAGTAAGGCAGCTCCAAGTAAGGCACCTTCTTGGGAACGTGCCATCATTACTTCAGCCCTTCCCCTCTGTGGTCCCCACCTGGGGTGGCCTCAGCCCTCTGCACGGTGGACCCCCTCCCAGCTGTGTGAGGCCAGTGGAAGGCCTTTCCCTGTTCACTGCCGCCCTCAGGGATTCACACAGGGGACCCATGCAGTTGCGGAAATGATGACGGATTCTGAGTCAGGCTCCAATAGCCTCCTGACTCCTGGGGAGCTCTCAGAAGGCAGGAGAGAGCCTCCTCTGGGACCATCTGTTCTACTGCATCCACTTTTCTAGGGCAGATGTCGGTACAGCCCTCATAGCCTCAGGGGGCACCCCTTGAGAAGTGGTGATGCGACTACACCAATAAATTTCCTCCAAGGTTAACTGCGCTACCTGACTTTTCATTATTGTTTCTATATTCTTTAAGGTGGACTCTGGAGGTCTTTAAAAAATTAAGAGATGTTCCCATTGTGGTTCAGTAGGTTAAGAGCCTGACTAGTACAAATGAGGATGCAGGTTCAATCCCTGGCCTTGACTAGTGGGTTAAGGATCTGGCATTGCCACAAGCTGTGACATAGGTCCTAGAAGTGGTTCAGATCTGGCATTGCTGTGGCTGTGGCAAGGGCTGGAAACTGCAGCTTCCATTCAACCCCTAGCCTGGGAACTTCCATATGCTGCAGGTAGAGCAGGAATAAAAGAAAGGAAGGAAAAGGAAGGAAGAAAGAAAGGAAGGGAAGAAGGGAGAAACCCCAAATCTAAGGTATCACATGAAACGTGAGCTACAGTTTGCACTACTGTAGATACAAAGCAAACCTTGCATGTGCACTCTTGCATGTTCATGCATGTGTGTGTGTGTGTGGGGGGTGTGGGTGTGTCTGTGTTGGGCAGGGCCGGAGCAGTGAATTCCACCTTCAGCAAGAGGTTGGGTCTAAGCCAGGTACAATCCAGAGAGAGGGAGGCAAACCAGGCCAGGAGACTGGAAGCCAAAACTTGTTAAGTACCTACTGAATGCCAGGCACAGTGCTGCATTTCTATAGGAACCTTCTTCAGTGGAGGCCATGAGCAATTCCATTTCATGGGTGAGGAGACTTAGCTAAGGCCACAATCCCAGTCAATGGAACCAGGTCTGTCTTGCCCCACAGTCTGAGCATTGAGTGCCTTGGCAGGCTCTCTCTCCTCAGACCTGTTTCTGGACCCCCTGTGCAGAGGGAGGGGCCCTTGTGGGGAGAGGTGGGAGCCCCAGGTTGGAGGGTGGGGTCCAGAGCAGGTGACATGGCAGAAGATGAATCTAGGTGGAATCTCTCAGTCAGGCGGTGGTAGGTGGAAGGGGAGGCAGGAGGAGGGTCATTTGCTGGGACTCCCGAGTGTCCAGCTCAGGGGTATTCTCAGCCTGGAGAGAAACCAGCGGAAGAGTGGGGTCGAGGGGCACTACGAATATCCAGCAGGTGAGCAGACACAAGGCTCTGGCCTTGAGCTCCACTGGCATAATTCCTGCAGGAGAAGGGAGGTGGACAAGGCTGTAAGGGATGTCCATGGTGACAGCTGGATGTGGACTGGGCAGGGTGGGGGCTGAACACTTGTTCCACTTCTGGGTGGAGCTGGCTCTGTGAGGAGGCCAGACCAGGCCAGGCAGCTACAAATCTATACCACTGTTTAAGAACTGGGAACCAAGAAATATGGGTCTGCCTTCTACCAGCAGCTCACTGGCCTGCCATGAAGATATCTATCCATGTGGCCTTCTCATGGGCTAGGCTAAAGTCACAATCCCAGTCATCTTGTCCCTCCTGTGTGCATCTCCTGGGGTGCCAAGGCATAGTGCCACAAACTGGGTAACTATAAAAACAATGCAAATGTATCCTCTCACGGTTCTGGAAGCTGGAAGTCTGAAAGCAAGTGTCTCTGTGTCTAGCCCTCTTCACATAAGTCATTGGTACAGGGCCCACTTGAAATTTACAATGGTCACATCTCAAGATTCTTAACTAATCACAGCTGCAAAGACTTATTTCCAAAGAAGGTCACATTCTGAGATTCCAAATGGATACGAATTTAGGGGACACTATCCAACCCCCTACACCACCCTTTCAACAATCCCATGAAGGAGGCCTCAGACTCCTACACCGTGAATAAGACACAGGCTCAGATGGTGAAAAGACCACCCAAGGGCAGAGCAGTGCCTCTAACTCCAGAACCCTCACCCTCTGCCCTCCACTCCACGATGCCATCTGTGTAAGAGCTTGGCACCCAATGCCAGCTCAGGGTGCTGGGCCCTGAGGGGATGTGGTGAAGGCCTGGAGGCCAGGTGAAGCTTGGAGTCAGAACACGCAGGCCCTCCTTATTTTACGGGAGTGCTTTCCCTCTTTGGGCCTGTTTGCCCACTTCTAAAATAGGACACTACAGAGAGTGGATAGACATCTTCACAATTCAACAGTACACTCATGTCTGGAATGTACATAATAGACACATGTACCAAGAGCCCCTAAAGAAAAAGACACAGGGGGAAAAAATGGAAGGTAAATTAGGAAGAAGATATTCAACGGCAATAAACCTACGGAAGTATATTTCATCCGTCATCAGGAAAATGCAAACCACAATAAATCATCACCATTAGGAAGGATGGAAAGCGCCAAGTGTTGGTGAGCTTGTAAACTCTCAGCCACTGCTGGAATGTGTGGAACTGGTGCAACCCCTCCGGAGATGTTTGGTAACATCTGCCAAAGCTGAACATGCAGATAGCTTTTAATCTAACAGTTCTCCTCAGGGGCTTCTGTGAAATCAAATAGAAAACCTCTGGAAGTGAAATGAAATGAAAAACCTGGAAGCTACTAAAATATCCATTGAGAGCAGAACTGACCATCGAATTCAATTCACACGATAGTGTCTTGCAGGGCAATGAGGCTGAACAAACTATACCTACGTGTGACAGTGTGGATGGACCTCACAAACATAATGTTAAGACGTGAAAATCTGACAACTGGAAATAAGTTCTACTTATGGAAAATTCAGAATCTAATATAAAGTGTTAAGGTGAAGATGAGAGTTTCCATTGAGTGTTGGTGACAAGAAGGGGAGAGGAGTGTTGGCCACCTGGGGTGTAGCACTGTGAAAGTTCATCCAACTACACATGTAGGGAAAGAGTATGAATGCCTTCTTCTGTATGTATATTTCAATAAAGGTTTTAAAATATGCCTCGAAAATAGATGCTGCTGGAGTGTCCTGCCAGTAGTAGTTGTCCTCCTGTGCAATGGGCTGAGGAAGGGGCTAGCCTGGGGGACACTACCAAGAGATAGAGCCTGGGAACATAGGTAGAGGGACGAAACAGAAGGTACCAGGGGTCTCCACAAAGAGAGTGGAGGCAACACAGCCTCCCACCATGGAAACTGAGGCCCTGAGAACAGGCCAGGGAAGAAGGGAAATGACCTCACTTACATGGCAGATGGCCTTTCCTGTAGAGAAGTCCCCAACACACAGCATCTCCTCATACACGGAGAAGTTCTTGCTGAGCCTGTGTCCATATACCAGATTACAGAACTGGTTCTCAATGAGGCCCACCTTAGCCTCCTGGAGATGGAAGGGTGTGGGCAGAGGCGCTGTGAGGATAAGAAGGAAGTCAGTGAAGTTTGCTAGAGCTTAGCTACAGGCTCTTCTGCCTTACTGCTCACCACCACCCCTGCATCATAGGGTTTTCTCAGCAAAGCTGAGCTTTCAGCTCTCTATCAGTCTTCTACCTATGCCTAATAAGGCCTCCCCTGTTTCTCAAACGTTTCCAAACTCATCCTATTCCCACCACCTCTCTCATAGCAATAGACCACACCACTCGTAGTCCATAAAGAAAAAAGGCAAATCCTACCAATGCATGCCAATCACTGATGCTTAGCAACCATTCACCAACCCACCTACACTTTCACAAACCATCCTTTCCACTTCCATTTGTCAGTCATTACCTTTCCTTCCCTCCACTAATTCCTCCGTCCATCATCTACCCATCTTGTCTCATGCCCCATTCATCCACTCACCCTTCCATCTATCTGCTGGCCTATCCATCTTTGGATCTATCTCCCCATTCTCCCTCCATCAATCAATATATCCACTCTCTCCATCCCTCTTCCCACCCACTCAACCATCTTCCCCTCCAGGCACTCATCTTCCCTCCTATCCATCCTCCATCCATCCTCTCATTCAATCACTCATTTATTCATCTGTCTTCAGGTTAGCTATTGTTTAGACACTAGTGATAGAGGGGAACATTTTTAGTTGGGGAAACAGGGTAAGTGAAGTAAATAAGTAGGATTATTTAGCTCTGAGAAGTGTGGTAAGGAAATACAACAGGGAAATGTGACATTATGGATTGCCTGTTTTAGGTTTCACATCAAGGAAAACTCTTCAGAGGAGGAGCTGAGTTGTATATCAAAGAAATGAGTCACCCAGATTAGCAGGGAGAGCCTGTGAGGCTGGGGAAGCAGCCAAGGTAAAGGTCCTGAGGTGGGGACAGCCTCAGGATATTCAAGGCAGGAAGGGGCCTGGTGGCTGGGATGGCGTGGGTGAGGGTGCAGTAGGAGCTGAGCAGAGAGGAATGGGGGCCAACATTTCACAGGGCCTTAGAGCCAAGGTAGGACATTTGGACAGTTTTCTAAGCATAAATGAGAAGGCACTGAGGATGAAGAGCAGGGAACTGGCACAACACCTGCTTCAAAGCAAACACTCAGGCAGTTGTGTGGAGACTAAAGTAGGGCACACAGGGTGGGAGCTAGCAGACCAGTCTGGAGGTCCATGCAAGAACGGGTGGTCTACAGGACCAGGGTGGCAGCATTGCCACCTACCCCGCTGCCAGGCCCTGGGGCATAGGCTGGGATATTAAAACAAGAAAGACAGAGTCCCTGTCCTCAAGGAAGAACCAGACTGTGTGTGTGTGTGTGTGTGTGTGTGTGTGTGTGTGTGTGAGACAATGCTGGGGACCTGGTTGTCTGTCCTGTGGTTGGGGATTGTTACTGATACACTATTGGGAAGGGCCAGCAATGCTGGCACATCCCACCCAGTGAAGACAGGGTCTGATCAAAATCTGACCTCCTATCCTGAGAAACACCTACCAAATTACAACCTTACAAATAATTGCAAATACACATTCTTTTCCCCCTAACTCTGCCACATAAGCTTGTGCCCAACCATAAACACTCTTTTCTTTAATAAACACTCTTACTCATGAGTTTTTGCCTGCATTTCTTCCCTTTCAATCTTAGAAAAACACAAACTTTTTCTGTGTTACTCAGTTCACCTAATAAACCCACAAAGTAGACAGTTGACCTGGGTTGGGAGAAGAGCAAAGTGAGGTTCAAAGAGTGAAACACTCTTAAGTTGTAGTCATTATAACTTGACCTTGGAGGCTCACAGGTCAGAAGTCATAAATATGTTTTCTTTCCATTTTTCCTAAGTGCGTCCAATGGGAAATCTTGGTTCCTCAGTGGCCTAGAAGGGGCCAGGCCCCAAGCAGGACATCTGAGTTGAATCAAGTCATCTTAGATCTATAGTTGATTAAAGCCTTGAAATCAAGAAGCTGACAGGTCCCAAGAACCTGAGTTCTTAACATCCAACAGTCAAAGATTCCCAGATTTTCAGAGCTTTGCACTTAGGGAACACTGAATTTTAGAATCACACACTTTCAGAACTAGAGCCAGAATGGTTCAGTCCTCTGGAAATGAGGCACAGTGGACCAAGGTCCAGCGGTTGTTTTGCCTGGGCACCCCTACTCCCCTCCTCCCCTCCTCTGTCCTCCTTCCCTTCTTCCTCCTCCTCACTTCCCCCTTATCTGCCCTCCCACCCCAGCCTCTCCCCTACCCCCTCACTTTCCTCGTTGAGCATCCCCCAGCCAGTTATCCAGCAGGATGCATTATTAAGCAGCTGCAAGCCAGGGGCTGGGAGGCAGGCAGGGATGATGTAGGAAGTGAAGTTCACAGGAAAGAGCAGGTGTAACATGGCTATGTCACTTCCGAAGGGATGAAGCTTCTCAAAGTCTGGGTGCATGACAATCCGGCTCACGGACATCTCCAGGGTGTGCTGAGTGTGTTCAAACAGCTGCGTGCTTCCTAACAGGACCCGGTAGTTCTCTGGAGCATGGGATTTTCTGGAGGAGGAAGAGCATGCTGTCACCATCATCCCTGAGTGTGGGCTAGGTCTCTTCCCCTGCATATTCATCTAACTGCTGACATCCACCTGGACCCCTGCACCCCCCATGGTGCCAGCCTTGGTCTCTGCATTCCTAAAGTTCAGGAGCACTACTTTCTTGAGACTGATATTCTACTTACAACCTCAGACATATGGTTTCTCCACCATATCCAAGAATCAGAGGAGCATTGAATCCTTGTGCTGGAAAGGTCTTTGGTGGGCTCATCAAATGAAGGACCTTGGATTGTTTACAGGAGATGTTCTGGATTGACCCAGCTCTACTTTTACCTTCCCAAGGCTCCTACAACCCACCTTATGGCCCCACAATTTTCCTGACCCCTCCCTTCTTTAACCACCTTCCTGCCAAATAGCTGTTTCTCCGCTCAGTTAGAAGCACTTGCCAAAGATCTGTAAGGTAAAGGAGCAACTGAGTGTAGGAAACAGAAACTTGCATTTGCCCTGAACACAGCTGCTCCCATAGAGTAGGTGCTGATCAGATTCTGAGCTCCCAAAGCTCCAGCTCCCAGACCTGGGCTGTGATGTTCCAACTCCCTGGGGATGCCTCCTCATCTGTTCACAAGCTGGGCACTGAGCAGACCCAGGAGGGCCAGGTGTGTCAGACTCCTGAGCAGCCACATCACTCTCCCAGGGTGCCCCATCTCCCACCCGCACAGCCTGGCACCACATCTCCCACATGCACACTAGTGACCATGATTCCTCCTGGGCACACAGTTTTGCAAGAGTAAAAAGTAGAGCCATTCAGCTGCTCGCCAGACATGAGGTCCCATGTCCCTGCCTAGACTCAGAAACCTGGAAATGTGGGGACCTTGAGAAACTGTGATCTGAGATTGGTCCACACTGCATGGCAGCCAGAATGGACACTGCTACTCTTCTGGGGCACATCTGTGTTGGGAGACAGGCCCAGGGGCTGAGGGCAGAGTCTGGGGAGGGTCTGGGAAAGGGAGCCAGGAGGACAGTCCAGGTAGAAGGTACACAGGTCAAAGGCAGGAATGACATGGACCTCTGGGCCACAGACAGCCCCAGAGGAAAGCCCAGAGGAGCTGGGGTGGGACACCCTCACTCCTCCCCTGCCAGTGCCTCTGCTGGCACCCTAGGAAAGAGGACTCACTTGAGAAAGCAGTGGGCAGCAGAAACCAGCCAGCGGGAGTTGATGAGGACAGCTCCACAGACATGCAAGCCCTGGTACATCAGGCTGGCCTGCCATGGCCACTGGCCAGCCACCACATCCTGACCACCAGAGATCCGCCACATCACCTTGGGTTTCCCGCACGCTGTGGAGACTCCCCTGCCACCTACAATAGAGACATGGGTGAGACCCCAAATGCCACTACCAGGGAGGCCCCCTCCACTTCACAGATGGGAAAACCAAGGGCAAGTGTCCAGTGGCCTGGCCAAAATGACACGGCTGCCTGGACTCTGCCTTTACCAGCTGCCACTGAGAATTTGACAGCAGAACACAATGGAGCAGGCTTTCTGAGCATGAAGGCCCAGGGCTGTGGTGAGATGCCAAGGGTGACCAAAGGTGGCAACAGCTCATGGCAGCATATCCGCTGAGCTGGACATCACTGAGGCAGTCTGCCAAGGGCTGGCCATGTGCCAGGCCTTATTTCCCTGAACTAAGACAACACAACAACTCAAGGTCTCCGAAGTTGCCAACATTATGCACTCAAATCATAGCTTCTAAGGGCCGGTGCCCCTCCACTTTGCCCCAGTATCTTAGAGAAGCAGATCTGCAGGCAGGACTCTGGGGTGATGTGTGACCATGGAACTTAGCAGGACCCCATGAGGCCCTCCCCTAATAGACCCCCACCCATGTCCTCTGCATGCCTTTTGTCTGTAGAAAACTTTAGTCACAGAGAACATTTACCTGGAGAAGTGGAAAAGTGCAGAAAGAAAGGAAAACAGTCAAGCAAAGCAAAATAATATTTTAACGATTAAACAGAGTAAGAATATTTAGCTCCTCCTCAAGGACTATAGATAATATTCTGAGCCATGTCCTTGGAAATGTTTTGCAGATACTGAAACCCCACCAGGTGGAAGAAGTTACCTATATGCTGCACACAAGCACATAGACCCAAACAAGGTGGAACCAGAAGGTGGATGAGGTTGACTCCCAAGTACCTCACCACCCACCAATCAGAAGAAAGTCTACAAGCTGATCAAGCCCTGCTCTTTGAACCTCACTCAGCCCTCGAGGTGGGGGCACACAGCCTTGAGGCTGTTACCCCACTGTGGCCCCCTCTGCCTGGCAAAGCAATTAAGCTGTTCTTTTCTACTTCACCCACAACTCTGTCTCTGAGATTCAATTCAGAGCATGTCCACAGAGACTGAGTTTCAACATCAACCTGGGGAAAGTCACTCCCTGCCTCTGACTCAGGATTATCCATTTACAAATAAGAGGGGTGGGCGTTCCCTGGTGGTCTAGTGGTTAAGACTTGGTGCTTTCACCACTACAGCCAGGGTTCAATGCCTGGTCCAGGAACTGGGAATCCCACATTAAGCTGCAGCCAGCAGCGGAAAAAAGAAATTAATTGATTAAAAAACACTCTATGCAGTGGCCAAAAAATTAAATAAATAAGAGGGAGTGGGCTAATGAAGACAGCCATGGTTCTGGGACCCACACGTGAGGGCAGGGTTGAGGCCAGGGCCCCTAGAGCAGGCATCCTGCTCTAGGGCCTGAGCCCCAGGGACTCAGGGCTCCCCATTCAGCAGTCCTGGGCTTTCCTCCACCCAGCCTCAGGCTGGACCCTGCCAGTGCCCACTTGCACAGCCCCACAAGGGTCCTGGGGCAGTTTCCATCCCAGAGGCCCCTCAGTAGGGGTCCTGTGACCCACCTGTGTTAAGGTGGTCTCTGGGCTGCCTGGTTAGATGGACCTGACCGCAAACAAAAGAAGAGGTTCAGTGACCCTGGGCACCAAGCCCTGGTCACAGTCAAGCCCCCTCAGGCCCTGCAGGCCCACCTTCTCAGCCCCACACAGAGGCCCCCACGCACCTGTGGCTTCCCAGGCCAATGGCTGTGCTTCCGGAGTCAGAGGCCCACCCTCCACCGCTCGCACGGCTGCAGGAGCTGGGCCGGGGTCGGCCCAGGACCCTCGCAGGTTTAGGGTGGTGGTGGGCGACCATGGCGGCAGCAGCACCAGCTGCAGCCAGAGGAGGGCGGCAGGCTGGCCTCCTACTTGCCGCAGCCTCGCCTCTGAGACCATTGTCAGTGCTGTGGACCTGGGCCTGAACCTGGCCTGACTCAGCCCTGGGCCTGGACCCTGCCCCCGCCCTGGCCAAGGCTTTGACCCCGCCCCCACCGCGCCTTGACCCCGCCCCAACCCAGCCCTGATCCCACATGACCTTCCTATTAACTTTTTTTTTTTGTCTTTTTGCCATTTCTAGGGCCGCTCCCATGGCATATGGAGGTTCCCAGGCTAGGGGTCCAATTGGAGCTGTAGCCGCTGGCCTACACCAGAGCCACAGCAATGCGGGATCCGAGCCGCGTCTGCGACCTACACCACGGCTCACGCGACACCGGGTCCTTAACCCACTGAGCAAGGCCAAGGATGGAACCCGCAGCCTCATGATTCCCAGTCGGATTCATTAACCACTGAGCCACACCGGGAACTCCCCTATTAACTTTTAAAATAACTCCACTGAAAAATTATTTCTATACCATGAAGTTCCCGTATCACAAGCGACGTTTCAATGATTTCCAGTACATTTTTCTTCATTCATTTGTTTATGTTTGTATTTAAATCAATCTTCTATTTGGGAGAGTTTTAGATGTATGAGTAAGTTGCAAAATAATACAAAGACTTTGCGTATCCCCTACCCAATTTCCCCTCTTGTTAAGATCTTATATTGTTACGGCACATTTGTCACAACTAGTGAGCCAATACTGATACATCAATATTAACTCAATCCATTAGCTCTCTTTTTTCAGTTTTTTTACTTTAAGGCATAGAGCTTAATGATTTCACTTACATACAATCATAAAATGATCATCACAATAAATTTAGTGAACATCTATCACTCATATAGATACAAAATTAAAGAAATAGAAAAAAAATCACTCATAAATTGTTGAGTGCCTCTTCAGGCAATCTATGAATTGGTTTTCAGAGTCAAACACCAAGGTTTGACTTGATGTTTCCTTTCACTTCTTTATCCATTAACCCAATTTTTTTCCCTCAACCCACTCTGCTTCCTATCTGGCTCTTAACTTACTTCAACAGAGGCTAGACTTTCTGAACAAAATTCACAATTTATCATCTGATAAACACTTCTGTAGTGATGGTGCCATGGAACAAAGTATTTGAAATTAGGATCGTCTCAGCAGATCCAATATGTTCATAGCTGTAGGTATATAATTCCTAATGAAGAAGTCCTTGTGCTCCAACCAATATCCAGCAGGACCAGCCTAATATTCCTTTGTTCTGGAGAGCCCCAGTGTATCAGAAACGTGGTTGTGCAGCCCACAAGTCCAAGACCAGAAATTATTATTGGTAAATATTTAACTTTTTCCCTATTATTGTTAAATATTTAACTTTTTTATTAGTTTTTTTTAAACTAATAATACCTTCTCATGGATCACAATCCAATTGTGCAAAATGGAATATGCAGTGTTGAGTCATGCGTCCTCCCACCTCTTTCCCCTGTCCACCCAGTCCTCTTTCCCACAGGGAACTAGTGTTTACTTAAATCCTTCCATAGATGTGTTATGTAAAGAATTTAGAATGCAATATATTTGCATTTTTTAAAATGCAGGGTTTTCTCTGATTAAAACTTAATATATTTTCAATACATTTGCAGATGTTTACAATGACTCTCTTCTTACATTAACGAGATTCCTTTCTAGATGGGAGTAGACTTCCAGAACAAGAATTTCTATACCCCTTAAAATCAAAAGTTTTGGAAAGAATAAGATGGTCAGGTGTATTTAATTAAAATAGTAAGTACCCAAATGAATTAGAACTTCAGGTAAACAATATGTTGTGTTTTAGTATAATCATTTCCCACTCAATATTTTGGACATAGTTTTATGGAACATTTTTTCATTTTTATCTGAAATTTATTATTAAACTTAGATCTCGTACTTTATCTGGCAACTCTTCAAAAAAAAGTATAGCACAGTAAACTAAATTTTTAATTACTCATTGTAAGAATCCTTAACTGGATTAAAGATTCTTGAATGTGCCACTTGGCTCCAATAGAAGACACCCTAGTTGCATACACACACACACACACACACACACACACACACACACACACCCCTTCAGCCTCTTTTGATGATATGGGATTTGGAAGAGCTATCATTCAGCACTGGGTTTGTGTGTCAAAATGAAAGAGTATTTGTGTTTCATAGAAGAAGATTGGTAGGAAATTGGTCAAGGGAGATGAGAGGTGAAGACTTCAGAGGATTGCAAGCAAATCTCTTGAATTTCAAGCTTTACTGTCTGCTAAATGTTTCTTGTTCCTTGCAAAAAAAAAAAAGTTGCATGCAAAATGGTGGCTATTGAAGAAAGGCATTGAATTTTGAAGCCAGGCCCAGGTTCTTTCCTCTTCTTTCTAACAGTTGTGTAGGAAAGGCATTTCTAAACTCCTGACCAATTTACTTGTGATTTCTAAGGGTTTTTTTTTTTCTAACTCTAAATTTGAAAATGGTATATATTTGGTACTTTCAGAGAGTGTTTTCTTGGCCACTTGAAGGGAGTGACTTACACAGTGTTCATCCATTTTAAAATTTCCAAGGCATTTAGTGGTCTGCAGTACGGAACTGTCTTCTTACAGGTACTTTCTCTCTCTCTCTCTCCCTATCTATCTCTCTTTCTCTCCCTCTCTCTCTCTCTCCCTCTCTCTTCTTTTAGGGCTGCAACCTCAGCATATGGAAGTTCCCAGGCTAAGGGTTGAATCATTGGAGCTGCAGATGCTGGCCCATGCCACAGGCACAGCAAAACAATGCTGGATCTAAGCCACATCTGCAATCTACACCATAGCTTGGGGCAACACTGGATCCTTAACCCACTGAGAGAGGCCAGGGATTGAACCCAAGTCTTCGTGGATACTAGTCAGGTTCGTAACTTCTGAGCCACAATGAGAACTGCAACACTTCTCTCTTTTATTCTCTTTGGTAACTATTCTGTGTACTCTACCTTGATCTTAGCTGAGAAGATGAGGTGAGAGCAATTCAAGGCAAATCATGGTGAACTTTAAAAAAAAAAAAAAAAACTAAGTGTTGAGAAAATACACAGTTTGGAGACATTTCTCATGACTTGAGCATTTATCATGGAAAACTTTAAATTATTAACCAATAGCTTCATATTAGGGGAATAGTGTGGCAAGATAATGTACCCTGTCACTCCAGAAAGGCAGGTTTCCTTGTTGCTTCCTCCTCTTGTCTAGTCAGTCAGTAGTGAATAAACGATTCTCACTCATGGCTCTGACACAGAATTTCAATGAGTCTTCTCTGGACTACTGACATAAAAACCTGCAAAAACTTGTGAAAAATTATCCAGTTCCAATTCTATAATCACTTTTGTGCTATATCAAAATCCTAGATCACAGATATAATCAAATTAGTCCAAATGTAACTTGGGGAGACAGACAACAGAAGGGCATAGATAAAACTCCTTTGGACAATGATGTCTGACTATTCCTGCAAGAAACTGGGGGTGTGGTATTGACTGCTGAGAAAAAAAAAATCTCTGTATATGGATCACAGACCTCCGAAAACACATGATATTCTACACAAGCATGGAATATTAGCGGTATGGTGAGATACCATGTTTGTGTCTTGTAGAATGTTCAGTCTCTGAGCTTAGAGGCTTTGGTGATATTAGATGTGAGGGATCTTCAGAGGTATTCTGTGGGGCAGAAACGGTACTAATCTTGCACTGACCAGTAAAAGAATCTGATGATTGAAATTTCTTTGGAAAGTATAACAAACTCAAGTCAGTACGTTGATTCCACTACTATTTTTTTTCCAACTGAAATTGTGTAATATATTGCTGAAAAGTAGGAGGAGAGAATAAAATTTGGGAACGCTATGTCAACTGGAATTGACCCAAACTGTCAAAACTTGCTCAAAGTTACAACAAAAACCCTGCAGAGGCAACATCTATGAATCCACATCTATTGAAGAACCCCCACGTATTAAAAAAAACTCACTAAGTAAAAACATTATAGCAGAATCAATTCATTTGGAAAAACTCTAGGAATGGAGGAGCCAAGAGACAGTAGCTCTTAGAGTGTTTCTCAGGTCTAAAATTCTTCACTAGAATTGTTCTTTAATGGAACTATCAGGCTTGCTAGGAAAAAGAATCTACTATTTCTGGGGAGAAAAAAACTAAGGAAACCCAAGAAACTGCAGCCCAAAGGGCGTGAAAGCACTTGCCCCAGTTTGAAGATACTGTGCTTAGGCTGGTGCTCTCCAAAACTCTTTCACAAGGGTCATATCTAAATGAGTGGATTTCACGTTTGCAATTTTAAAATCCCAGGGGCTCATCTCACAACCCCTAGTTTTAAGAAGAGAGGACCACAAAAGTTCTGAGAAGACCTTGCCATAAAATCTTCCCAGGGGATCCCAATCCTCCGTTGCTTTCCTCTTTCATAGCAACCTCCAAGGACAGCTCCGCAAGGCCCCACCCCTGCACGCATGCGCACACCCACTAGGGGCGGGGCTCCCCGCATGCGCACCACTGTCCTCCAGCTGCTCAGAGCATCTGTTGAGGCCTGACCGCTTGGGAAGCCAGTAACACACGTGCCAGCGTGGAGGGTGGGGTTCCTACGGTCATCACGGCTGGGGGCGGGGCCAATCCTGGCAGCATTTAAAATCAATTATTTGAAAGCAGGAGTAAGGAAAACGGACTTTTCACCTCTTGGGCGTCCTGCTGTGCACTCTGAGTCACTCTGTGGGTTATTTGTGGCCTTGTCCAAGTGAGTTCACCACCGCCCTGTGCCCCTCCCCCACCGCCACCAACTGGAGCTCGGTGTCCCTGCAGTGTTTACACCAGGGTTGTTGGCACCACTGTGGAGTAGGTTGCATGAAGGCTTCAGTGATTTCCGGGCCTACCATGAGGCAGGTGAATAAAATGTGTGAACAATTAAACGGGTGCCAGTCTAGTGTTTGCATTCTAAAGCGTATGAAAGCTAGAAGGAAGGTTTTCCAGTTTGAGAATGCTCATCCAGTTCACAAGAAATAGCTCAGGACACTGGAAATTGAGTGGAAAATGAATAAAGATCTATTGTACATCCTCATAGTTTCACCAGTGTCTTCCATTTTAACATAAAAATGTCAATCAACACATGTTCAAACTGCATATTATTGTCAGTGATGGGGGCAACTTTGCTGAATCTAACAATAAGCATTGATTTGTAGTCTAATACTCTCAAGAAATGACAGAATTGGAGTTTCCTCCTGGCTCAGCTTGTTAAGGGTCCATGGTTGTCACTACTGTAGCTTTGGTTACAGTTGTGACAGGCTGTTCATTCTCTGGCCATAGACATGCTTTGGACTGGCCATGCCACCAAAAAACAAAAACAAAAACAGATATCCTAGCATAGATTGGCAAGTGAAGCAAAAGTTCAATAACAATCAAGAAATGCATTAGGGAAGAATCAACTGGGTAGGAGACAGAAATAAGATGGCTGAATAGAAGGACTGGAGATCAAATTTCTCTCCTAAAAAACAACAAATTTACAACCAAATGCTGAGCAATTTTCAACAAAATGGACCAGAAACTTTCAAAAAGATATCCTATTCCAGAAGACAAAGAGGAGGACACATCAAGAGGTGGTGGGTTGATTACAGGATATATGCAACCCCATACCTCCCGGTGGGAAGATCCACAGACAGGAAAGTAACTGGTTCACAGAGACTCACCTACAAGAGTGAGAGTTCTGAGCCCCACATCAAACTCCCATGCCTGGGGATCTGGCACTGGGAGAAAGAGCCCCTGGAGCATCTGGCATTGAAGGCCAGGGGGCTTGTGCACAGGAGCTCCATGGGACTGGGGGAAATGGAGACCTCATTCTTAAAAGGCACACCCAGACTTTCTCATGCACTGGGTCCCAGGGCAAAGCAAAGTCTCTATAGTAATCTGGGTCAAACATGACTGCAGTTCTTGGAGGACCTCCTGGGAAAACAGGGTTGAATGTGGTTCATTGTGGGGGAAGGACATTGGAAGCAAAGCTCTCAGGAATGTTCATCAGCAGCTGCCTTTCTCTGCAAGTGGGCATTTTGAGAAAATCTGGCCCCACACATCAGTGCTGAGAAGCCCCAGGCCAAACAACATAGTTTTGGAAGTCCTAGCCACAGCAATCAGGGAAAAAAATAAAAATAAAAGGAATCCAAATTGGAAAGGAAGAAGTAAAACTATCGCTATTTGCAGGTGACATGATACTACGCCTAGAGAATCCTAAAGACTCTACCAGAAAACTGTTGGAGCTCATCCATGAATTTGACAAAGTCGCAGCATACAAAATTGATACACAGAAATCAACGGCATTGCTATACACTAACAATGAAAGAGTAGAAAGAGAAATTAGGGAAACAATCCCATTTACCATCACAGCCAAAAGAATAAAATACCTAGGAGTAAACCTACCTAAAGAGACAAAAGTCCTGTCCTCTGAAAACTATAAGACACTGATGAAAGAAATCAAAGATGACACAAATAGATGGAAAGTCGTACCATGTTCTTGGATTGGAAGAGTCAATATTATCAAAATGAGGGCATTCCCGACATAGCTCAGTGGTTAATGAATCCAACTAGGAACTATGAGGTTGCAGGTTTGCTCCCTGGCCTTGCTCAGTGGGTTAACGATCCGGCGTTGCCGTGAGCTGTGCTGTAGGTTGCAGACGCGGCTCAGATCCCACATTACTGTGGCTCTGGTGTAGGCCAGTGGCTACAGCTCCAATTCAACCCCTAGCCTGGGAACCTCCATATGCCATGGGAGCGGCCCACGAAATAGCAACAACAACAAAAGACAAAAAAAAAAAATTATCAAAATGACTATACTACCCAAAACAATCTACAGATTCAATGCAATCCCTATCAAATTACCAAGGACATTTTTCACAGAACTCAAACAAAATATTTTAAAGTTTGTTTGGAAGCACAAAAGACCCAGAATAGCCAAAGATATACTGAAAAAGAAAAATGGAGCTGGAGGAATCAGGCTCCCGGACTTCAGACTCTACTACAAAGCAACAATCATCAAAACCATATGGTACTGGCACAAAGACAGAAATAGATCAGTGGAACAAGGATACAAAGCCCAGAATTCTACCCATGCACCTACAGCCAACTAATCAATGACAAAGGAGGCAAGAATACCCAATGGAGAAAAGACAGCCTGTTCAATAAGTGGTGCTGGGAAAACTGGACAGCCACATGGAAAAGAATGAAATTAGAACACTCCCTAACACCATACACAAAAATAAACTCCCAATGGATTCAAGACCTAGATAGAAGACCAGACACCATAAAACTAGGCCAAAGACTCTCTGACATAAACAAGAGCAACATCTTCTCAGATCCACCTCTTAGAGCAATGACAGTAAAAGCCAAAAGAAACAAATGGGACTAAATGAAATTTAGAATTTTCTACACAGCGAAGGAAACCCTAAACAAAACTTAAAGACAACCCACACAATGGGAGAAAATCTTGGGAAGTGACTCGATTGACAAGGGCTTCATCTCCAAAATGTATAAACACTTTCTGCAGCTCCATACCAAAACAAACAAACAAACAAACAAACAAACAACCCCATCAAAAAATGGGCAGAAGATCTAAACAGACAGTTCTCCAAAGAAGACATACAGATGGCCATGGTATTTAGTTCCTTTTAACGGCTGAGTTATGTTCCATTGTGTATATGTACCACTTCTTCTTGATCCACTCCTCTATCGATGGACATTTAGGTTGTTTCCGTGTCTTGGCTATTGGAAAGAGTGCTGCGATGAACATTGGTGTACATGTGTCTTTGAGAGTCATGGTTTTCTCTAGATAGATGCCCAGGAGTGGGATTGCTAGACCAAATGGTAATTCTATTTTTAATTTTCTGAGGAATCTCCAACCTGTTTTCCACAGTGGTTGCACCAATTTACAATCCCACCAACAGTGTACTAGGGTTCCTTTTTCTCCACACCCTCTCCAGCACTTATTGTTTGTAGACTTTTTGATGATGGCCATTCTGGCTGGTGTAAGGTGATACCTCATAGAGGTTTTGATTTGCATTTCTCTAGTGATGAGTGATGTTGAACATCTTTTCATCACTGTGCCACAATGGGAACTCTGGGAATTGTGTATTAGTGCATGTGTTTCTTATGGTGGTTTTTCAGGAATTTTGTGGTTTGGGGTGTGTGAGGGTAGGTCTATGACTATTTTATGGGACTGGTGATATGCTGTATATGTGCAGATGAATGGATTGTGTGGGTTGTGTGGTGTGAGGTTATTATGAATTTGTATTTTGGAAGATGACTCGAGTTATTTCATTGTAATTATTTAGGAATGTGGGATTATGTATATATAGGCAACGTGAAGCTTTATGTGCATTTGAGGGTACATGGTGGTATGTTTCCATATATGTAGTGTGCTGGGTAATTGTGGGTATATTTGGGGCTTGTGGTGAGAACATGTTTGTTGAGTTTCTGTGTGTATTCAAGGAGCATAGCAGATTGGATGAATATTTTCTATGGTATCTATTTGCATTTTTCATTAGGAGGTTATTTTTGTACCTGCAAATTTTTTTGCATTAATGTAGTAATGGAGTTATGTGTATGCAGAAGAGTGGCAGAATTGTATTTGTACTGGAGGTATGTGGTATGGTTCTATGTGAATATTTAGGGGTGTGGAGGTTTGAGATGTGTCCTTTGGGACTTTCAAGGGGTTTTATGTGTATTCATATATGATACGTTGGAGAATTGTCCTTGTGTCCAGGTGTATGTACTGGTTTATGTGTATGTCCGTCAGTGCATGTATGAATTCATGGGGTTTGGGGTTGTTGGAAACGTTCACAGTGGTTTCCCAGGATGCTGGGATTTTCATGTTTGGAAATATTTGGGGATTGTAGTGGTAATGTTGTATTCTGGAAATGCAAGGATGATGAATAGTGTTTGGGGGTCTGTATATATTTAAAGATTAGGAATATTCATGTGTGTGTGTATGGCCATGAGAGAGTAGTGGTCATGAAAGTATAGTACCTACAGTTAAAGGATGTTGCTTTTCCCCCACTTAGTGCAATGATTATTGGACTTTTAGCTTTCATTCTATTAGTGTGGTGTATTGTATCTATTTATTTGCATATAGTGAACCACCTTGCATCCCAGGGGTAAATCCCGTGTGATCATGGTGTATGATCCTTTTTTTTTTTTTTTTTGCTTTTTATGGCCACACCCATGACATATGGAGATACCCAGGCTAATCAGAGCTAGAGCTGACAGCCACAGCCACAGCAATGCCAGACCCAAGCCATGTCTGTGACCTACACCACAGCTCATGACAATGATGGATCCTTAAACCAATGAGCGAGGCCAGGGATCAAACTTGCAACCTCATGGCTTCTAGTTGGATTTGTTTCCACTGAGCCATGATGGGAACTCCCAGTGTATGTTCCTTTTAATATGCTGTTGAATTTTTTTCTATTGTTGTTCTGGTCTCTACTTTACCTAATTCTGCTCTGATTTTTGTTAGTACCTTCCCTCTGCTAACTTTGGATGTAGTTTGTTCTTTTTAAAAAATATTATTTTTCAGAGTTCCTATTGTGGCTCAGTGGTAATGAACCTGAGTAGTATCCATGAGGATGCCAGTTCAATCCCTGGCCTTGCTCAGTAGGCTAAGTATCTGGTGTTGCCATGAGCTGTGGTGTAGGTCACAGATGCAGCTCGGATCCTGCATTGCTGTGGCTCTGGTGTATGCTGGCAGCCACAGCTCCAGTTTGACCCCTAGCCTGGGAACTTTC
Source organism: Sus scrofa (assembly GCF_054392235.1). Taxonomy (NCBI): domain Eukaryota; kingdom Metazoa; phylum Chordata; class Mammalia; order Artiodactyla; family Suidae; genus Sus; species Sus scrofa. Next base: position 18,695,895 of record NC_139396.1, on the reverse strand, counting down.
ATATGCCACAGATGTGGCCCTAAAAAGACCAAACAAACTCTCCACAAACTGAGTATAGAAGTAATAAAGACAGTATATGAAAAGCCCTCAGCTAACATCCTCAATGGTGAAAGTTTACAGTTCTTCCTCTAAGATTGGAAACAGGACAAGGATGCTCACTCCTATCATTCCTATTTAACATAGTACTAGAAATCCTCGCCAAAGCAATTAAGCATAAAAAAAGAAATAAAAACATCTGCATTAGAAAGGAAGTTAAGATTGTCTCTGTTTGCACATGATATGACCTTGTAGATAGAAAATCCTAAGGTCTCCAACAAGTAAACTTGTTAAAACTAATCAACATGTAGTTGCAGGATACAAAAATCAATATACAGAACTTAGCTTTTTTTCTATATGCAAACAAAGCAAATATCTGAAAAAGATACAAAGAATATAGTCCTCTTTGCAACAACATCAAAAACAGTGAAATACTTTGGAATAAATTTAACCAAGGGGGTGAAATTTCTATGTAATGAAAATTATATGTCATTGATGAAAGAAATTGAAAATGACACAAAAAATGGAAATATATCCCATATTCATGGTTAGAAAGAATAAAATTGTTAAGTTTTTCTATACCACCCAAAGCCATTTATAGATTCAACACCACTCATCTCAAAATTCCAATGACACTTTTCACATAAATTCAAAATTTATCACAAAACTTTAGTAACCAAATCAATATGGTACTGGCATAAAAACACATACTTATACCAGTGGAACAAAATAGCTAAACGCACCCATATGTAGTCAATTAATTTATGATAAATGAGCTAAAAACATACAGTCTCTTCAATAAATGGTGTTGGGTGACCAGATGGCCTTGTGCAAAAAAAGTGAAACTAGACTCCTATCTTACACCATACATAAATTTAACTCAAAATGTATTAAAGACTTGAAGTAAGACCTGAAACCACAATATAGGTGGTAAGCTCCTTGCCATTGGTCTTGGCACACCAAAAGCAAAGGCAACAAAACTAAAAATAAATAAATGGGACTATATCGGACTCAACAGCTTTTGCACAGCCAAAGGAACGACTGACAAGATGAAAAGGCAGCCTACATAATGGGAGAAAATATTTGCAAACCATCTATCTGATGAGTTAATATTCAAAATAAATGGAACTCATACTACTCAATAGCAAAAAATAAGTCATCTGATTTAAAAGATGGATGGAAGCCCTGAATAGACAGTTTTCCAATGCCAATAATCAATAGATACATGAACAGTTCTCAACACCAGTAATTAATTAGTAGGGGAATAGAAAATGCACACAAGAGGTCAACTTATACCTATTAGAATGGCAAGAATGTGTAAAAAGGGGAACCTCTGTGCACTTGGTGGGAATGTACATCAGTAAAACAACTATAGAAAACAGTATGGAGTTTCCTTTAAAAACTAAATATAGAACTATCACAATAATCCAGCAAACCCACTTCAGGGTATTTATCAGAAGAAAAAAAAAAAAACACTAATTCGGAAAGAGATGTGTACCCTTGTGTTCCCTGCAGCATTATTTACCATAGCCAAAATATAGATACAACCAAAGTGTCCATCAACAGATGACTGGATAGAGAAGATGTGATATATATAAACAATGGAATATTAGCCACAAAAAGGAAATCTTTACATTTGTGACAACATAGATGGACCTGGAGAGTATTATGTTAAGTGAAATAAGCCAGACAGAGGAAGACATACTGTGCAGTTACACTACCTGAAAAATAAATGAACAGACATAAACAGAGTTATAGATACAGAGTCCAAATAGGTGGTTACCAGAGGGGAGTGTGGAGGGGATGAGTGCAATAGGTGAATGAAACTAAGATGTACCCACTTTCAGTTACGAAATACGTGAGTCATGGTGTTGAAATATACAGCATGGGAAATATTGTTACTATATTGTATTATCTTTGTATGGTGACAGATGGTAGCTAGTTTATCATGGTAATCATTTCTAATGTATAGAAATATTGAATCACGACATTATGCACCTGGAACTAACAGAGTGTTGTAGGACAATTGTACTCCAATTAAAAATTTTTAATTAAAGAAATAAGTAACAAATGTTGGTGATGATGTGGAGAAAGGGAACACGTGTGCACTGTTGGTAGGAATGTAAATTCATAAGACCACTATAGAAAACAGTACATAGGTTCCTCAAAGAACTAAAAATAGAACTACCATAAGATCCAGCAATCCCACTTCAGGATATTTACCTGAAATAAATGAAGTCATTGCTTCAAAGAGACATCTGCACCCCCATGTTCATTGCAGCATTATTCACAATTGCCAGAACATGGAAACAAGTGTCCATCAACAATGGATGAAGAAAATGTGATACATGTATATATATATGTCTAATCTTAAAGGCATTATGCTAATTGTGAAATACAAATACCATGTAATGTCACTTATATGTGGAGTCTAAAAACAAGACAAAACAACACATACACACACAAACTGAGTTCATAGATACCGAGAACATATTGGTGGTTGGCAGAGGCAAGGGGCTGGGGTGGAGAAATTTGTAAAATGTATCAAACAGTATAAACTTCAAGTTATTAAATAAGTGATGAGTATGTAATAAGCCTAGTGACTACAGTTACTAATACTGTATTGCATATTTGAAAATTGATAAGAGAGTAGATCTTGCCCTTATTAGAGTTCCTGTCATGGTGCTGTGGAAACGAATCCAACCAGGATCCATGAAGTTGCAGGTTTGATCCCTAGCCTCACTCAGTGGGTTAAGGATCCAGCATTGCCATGAGCTCACAGATGTGGTTCAGATCTGGCTGTCCTGTGTCTGTGGAATAAGCCAGCAGCTGTAGCTCCAATTAGACCCCTAGCCTGGGAACCTCCATATGCTGGGGGTGTGGCCCTAAAAAGAAAAAGAAGTCCTTAAAAATATTGTAGCTATGTATGGGGATGGATATTAACTAGACTTATTGTGGTTATCATTTCACAATATATACAAATGTAGAATCATATTTTAATCTGAAAATAATATAAGGTTATAGGTCAATTATACCTCAATTTAAAAAGGAAAGTTAGGAGTTCCCATTGTGAATCAGTGGTAACAAACCTGACTAGTATCCATGAGTATGTGGGTTGGATCCCTGACCTCGCTCAGTGGATTAAAGGATCTGGCATTGCTGTCAGCTGTGGTATATGTCACAGATGCAGCTCAGATCCCATGTTGCTGTGGCTGTGATATAGATTGGCAGCTGCAGCTCTGAGTCAACCCCTAGCCTGGGAACCTCCATATGCCATGGGTGCAGCCCTAAAAAATAAATAAACAAACAAACAAATAAATAAATAAAAAGAAAGATAATAAAATTCTCCTGGTAGGGGGGAAAAATGTGCTTTCCTGCTGTTAGGAATATTCTACATCGTTCAGCTATTCTGCTCCTGACTAAAGAGGTCTGGAAAAAATTATATGTGTGTTTGCTCATAATGAAGTTAAAAGGAAAAAAAATTATAGGCATTCCCATTGTGGCACAGTGGAATTGAACCCGACTAATATTCATGAGGATGCAGCATACAGTTAGATCTGCTTAGATATGTATGTATTGCTGTGGCTAAGGCTATATACACATTTGGTTTGGTGGGCAGCTGTATATTCCCTCTTGGGACATGCTGGAGGCCACCAGTAAATTTCCTCCCAGGTTAACTTTGCTACCTGAATTTTCATTGTTGTTTCTATATTCTTTAAGGTGGGCTATGAAGGTCTTTAAAACATTGAGATACAGTTTACATATAATAGTGTATTCATTTTGATATAGGCATATATTGCAAAATGATAACCACGGTAAGTTTAGTTAACATCCATCACCACACATAGCTATATTTTTTTTCTCTTTTCTTTTTTAGAGCTGCACCTGTGGCATATGGAAGTTCCCAGGCTAGGAGTTGAATCAGAGCTATAGTTGACAGCCTACGCCACAGCCACAGCAATACCAGACCTGAGCTGCATCTGCAACCTATGCCACAGATTGTGGCAATGCCAGATCCTCAACCCACTGAGCAAAGCCAGAGATTGAACCCGCATCCTCACGGACACTATGTCGGGTTCTTAACCCACTGAGCCATGACGGAAACTCCCAATTTTTTTCTTATGATGAGAACTTCTAAGACCTACCCTTTTTACCACTTTCAATTATACAATAGAATATTGTTAAGTCAACAGGATGTAAATTACGTTCCTAGGACTTATGCATTTTTATAACTTTCCAGTTTGTACTTTTTGACGTGTTCACCCACTTCCTCCACCGTCCACCTCAGGCAACCACCAATCTGTCTTCTGTCATCTATGAGGGTTTTTTTTGGGGGGGTTGCTTTGGGTTTCTTTTCCTGTTTGTTTTTCACTCCACATATAAGTGAGATTATATAGTATTTGTCTTTATCTGATTTGCCTCACTTACCATAATGCCCTTGAGGTCCATCTATGTTGTTGCAAATGGCAGAATTTCCTTCTATTTTTTGGCCAAATAATATACCATTACACACACACACACACACACACACACACACACACACACACATAACATTCTACATATAGATATATATACACATACATGATATATATATATCATGTTATATATATATATATATATATATATATATTAACCAAATATATATCTCCTAGGTTGTAGGTCACAGACGTGGTTGGAATCTGGCACTGCTGTGGCTATGGTGTAGGCCAGTGACTACAGCTCTGATTTGACACCTAGCCTGGTGCAGTCCCCAAAACACAAACACACACTTAATGTGTGTACATGTGTGTGTGTGTGTGTGTAACTTTGGTTGTTTTCATGTCTTGGCTACTGTGAATAATGCTGCAGTGAACACAGGGGTGCAGCTATCTCTTTCAGATAGTGGTTTCACTTCCTTCAGATAAACACCCTGAAATGGGATTGCTGGATCATATGGTAGCTTTTTTTGGTTATTGTAACTGAAAGAATTTTATAATATTTATAGTTGTACAATGATCATCACAACCCAATTTTACAGCATTTCCATCCCAAACCCCAGCCCATCCCTCCCCTCCCCCAACCTGTCTCCTTTAGAAGCCATAAGTTTTTCAAAGTCGGTGAGTCAGTATCTGTTCTGCTAAGAAGTTCACTGTATGCTTTTTATAGATTCCACATAGAAGTAATAGCATATGATATTGGTATCCCACTGTCTGACTAACTTCAGTTAGCATGATAATTTCTAGGTCCATCCATGTTGCTGAAAATGCCATTATTGTATTCCTTTTTATGGCTGAGTAATAGTCCATCGTATTTATGTAGCACATCTTTATCCACTCCTCTGTCGATGGACATTTTGGTTACTTCCATGTCTTAGCTTTTGTATATAGTGTGCTGCAATGAACATTGGAGTACATATGTCTTTTGTGTGTGTGTTTTTTAGGACCACACCAGAGGCATATGGTGGTTATCAGGCTAGGGGTCCAATCAGAGCTAAAGCCGCTGGCCTACACCACAGCCACAGCAATGCCAGGTTCAAGCCACGTCTGCAACCTACACCACAGCTCATGGCAACACTGGATCCTTAAGCCACTGAGCAAGGCCAGGGATTGAACCTGCATCCTCATGGATGCTAGTCAGATTCATTTCTGCTGAGCTATGAAGGGAACTCCACATGTATCTTTCTGAGTCATGGTTTTCTCTGGATAGATGCCCAGGAGTGGGATTGCTGGATCAAATGGTAGTTCTATTTTTAGTTTTTTGAGGAATCTCCATAATGTTTTCCATAGTGGTTGCACCAATTTACATTCCCACCAACAATCTAATAGGGTTCATTCTCTCCACACCCTCTCCAGCATGTATTGTTTGTAGACTTTTTGATGATGGCCATTCTGGCTGGTGTGAGGTGGTACCTCTTAGTAGTTTTGACTTGCATTTCTCAAAGAATTAGTGATGTTGAACATCTTTTCATGTGTGTTGTTGGCCATCCGTATGTCTTCTTTGGAGAATTGTCTGTTTAGACCTTCTGCCCATTTTCTGGTGTGCTTGTTCATATGGTAGTGCTATTTTTAATTGTTCAAGGAACTCTACTTTTTTTCCCATGGGGTCTGTACCAATTTACATTCCAATCAGCAGTGTACAAGTTTTCCTTTTACTCCACATCCTCACCAACATTTTTTATTTCTTGTCTTCTTGATAACAGTCATTCTAACAGGTGTGAGGTGCTATCCCTTTGTGGTTTTTATTTGCATTTCCCTGATGATTAATCATGTTGAGCACTTTTTCCTCTGTTGACCAGTTGTATGAATTCTTTGGAAAACTGTCTATTCAGGTCCTCTGCCCATTTTAAAATCAGAGGGTTTTTTGTTTCTTTGGTTTTGTTTGTTTGTTTGTTTTTCTTTATTGGCTTTTTAGGGCCACACCCATGGCATATGGAGGTTCCCAGCCTAAGAGTTGAATCAGTGCTGTAAATTGCCGGCCTACACCACAGCCACAGCTACGCCAGATCTGAGCCTCCTCTGTGACCTACACCACAGGTCATGGCAATGCCACATCCTTAACCCACTGATCCAGGCCAGGGATTGAACCCACATCCTCATGGGTACTAGTCAGGTTCTTTAACCACTGAGCACAATGGGAACGCCTAGTTTGTTTTTTTCTTGTTTCACATTACTTCATAGTGTTGCATGAATTATTTATGTATTTGGAATATTAATCCCTTTTCTGATGTGATTTGCAAATATTCTCCCATTCATTAGGTTGCCTTTTCATTTTGTTGATGGTTTCCTCTGCTGTGCAAAAGCTTATAAGTTTGTTTTGATGTGTTTTAACTGGCACCAGCCCCATCCTCCACTCTCCAGATCCATGGTAGCTTTGAAAACTAACAGCTCCCAACCACAGTGAAAACTAGCAGGCTGCCAGCTCCAGGAGGGGACAGAACGAGGGTTAGAGTTTTTCCTAAGCTCCATTACCAGAGAATTACCATTATTTGATCTGACTGATGATTCCTTGGAACCCCTACTTTAAGGCTATGTATTTGACCTTAGCGAGAGTTCAACCACTGTCAAAAGGCTTCTTTGAGAGCACTTGTCTCAAAAATTACAGGCAATTGTTTAAATTCACAGCTGCCTGAGGCAGGGAATACTAGTGGGGACAGACAATAGACCAGCCAAATAATATAAAAGAAAAAACTGGGGGATAAAATATTCACAGGGGCTTTGAAAAGTTCTTAGGAAGCTAAAAGTCCACCAATGCCTAAAAATGAAAAAAGGAAAATAAAAATCTCTCCCGGTTTTCTCACATTGATTCTGTGTTTAGGCACTCCTTTATTGCCTAGCCAGGCAAGTTACAACTCTGCCTTCACCTTCACTTCCTGTTTGTGCTGACCTTAGAGATCAGCCAGAAAGGAAGGCTCAGACACTTCTCAGGTCTTCTCTGAGCATGTGTCATGCCTAGGTTATACACACTTCTATACACATAAATGTACCACCATACACAAGTCCATTTGAATGCCCTAATTTCTCAGAGAAATTTTCCCTAAGCTTTTGGCAGGTTTATTATTATCTCTCAACCATATCTTTTGCCCTAAGCTACAGCAGTTTGTTCATTTGTTGTACAATTTTTTGAGGAATGCTACCTGTGTAGGCAATTTTCTGGCCTGAGCAAATTCCAAATTATGTTAAACAGACAAGCACCTTCTATCAATCTTTCAGGTGATACCTAAGACAGGTCAAACAGACAAACATGAGTCACCGTAAATAAGGTCTTCTCTACTCCCTTTAGCCAGGGACAAGGGTTGAAGGCTGCTTTCTTCAAGACTGCTACCAAGGGTGGGGAATGGTGCAGGTCAAGGACAAGTAACAATGTTGCAATGCATTCCTACCATTTTAAAGTTGGCTTTTTTTGATTCATTTTTCTCTTTGTTGCTGTAAACCTCCGTTTTCAACAATTCTGACTATGGTGACTCTTACATTTTTTGCTTTATTTTTTTCAGTGTTTCTATGGAGGGATAGGTTCCTGGAACTATCTAATCTGACATTTTTTTACTGATGTCACCCCTTTAGTAAGGCAGGTCTATAACGAATGAATTATTTGTTTTTGTTTAGCTCAAAATAAGTTCATTTCCCCTTTGTCTTTGAAGGATAGTTTTATTGGATATAGAATACTTCATTTGACTTTTATTTTTCTCTCAGAACTTTGAATATATCCTCCTACTGAAACAGGAGGGGAGGGGAAGGCATGACCATTAAAAGAATGACAGCCATTGAGAAGAACAGTGGTTAGAACATTGACAAAAAGTGGTGAGAGCCTATTAGGCCAAAGATGGTAGAAGATTCAACTTCCAGTAGATCTTGAAACTCATTATATGCTCATTGTAACACATTAGCATGCTGAATGACATACTTACAGGTGCCATGGCAGTTCCAAGGCTGACCATTAGAGGCCAAAAAACTGGGCAGTGGCCCAATTCCTGGAAATGCCTACCCCTTCCCCAAAATAGTTGGAATAATCCTCCCACTTGTTAGCCCATAAAATTATCCAGACCATAAAAACTAACAACCCCACATGTCAAGCCAGCTCTCCCTTTCTGAGAAAGTCCTCATTCTGTCTATGGAATATGTATCTTTCTAAATAAGTTCACTTCCTCTTTACTATGGCTTGCTCTTTTCTTTCCTGCACAAAGCCACGAGCCCTCTCTTGGAAGCCTCTCCCAGAAATTTACCCAAGACCCAAGACATGACCATCCATTAACATGCCATTTTCTTGCAACACTACAGCCTCCATGGTTTCTGATGAGAAATCAGCTCTTAATATTATTTAGACAAAAAGACGGATCTTCATCAAAATTAAAAACTTTTGTGCAGCAAATGGCATAATCAAGAAAGTAAAAAGATAACCTACAGAATAGAAGAAAATTTTTGCAAACCACATCCCTGGTAAGTGTTTGATATAGAGAATGTAGAAACAACTTGCATAATTCAATAACAAAAAGCAACTCTTATTTAAAAAATTGGTGAAAGACTTGAATACACATTTCCCTAACATGATTACTGTTCAACACCTGTAGTCATGAGGAAGATGAAATGTGGTGAGTTTTTCTATTGGAGGAGAATGCAAACTGGTGATCTGTATCAGAGTCCCATGAACTGTTAAAATTACATCACTTGCAATTTTCTGAAACCTTATCTTTTCAGCTGAGTTCCTTAAATTAATGTCAGGGTTTCAGAAATGTACCATCTACCAACCCTCGTGATTATTTCAAGTATGAAAGTAGAATTAAATATATTATATTATATACTAGAATGTCAAAGCTCTGTGTTTATGGGGACATCTGATTTCTTAAAGATTGACTTGAAGAAATATATCTATGAGCAATTTTTTAAGCTGTTAATGTGCAAAGATCGTTTGGTAGAATGTCATCATCCCTAAAACAGCCTGACGCCTCACAACAAACACCATCATTTTATTTTTATTTTTTAATTTATTTATTATTACTTTTTTTTCTTTTTAGGACCCAACCTGTGGCATATGGAAGTTTCCAGGCTAGGGGTCGAATCAGAGCTGCAGCAGCCAGCCTACACCACAGCTACAGCAATGCCACATCAGAGCCACACCTGTGACCTATGCCACAGCTTGAGGTAATGCTGGATCCTTAACCCACTGAGTGAGGCCAGGGACTCATGGACACTATGTTGGGTTCTTAACACACAGAGGCACAAGAGGAGCTCCCACTTTTACTTTAAAATGAAGTAAAATACTAATAATGGCTTGGAGTTCTTTGACATAACACAAGAGAATCAACACAAACTTAGGTCACTGCTGAAAGTTGAAACCCATGGGTGCACACACTTGTATATCAATATAAAATATTTTTCATAATAGAAGAAATTTTTCATAATAGAAGATAAGTTGGTGAAAATACATCTGCTGGAGGAACATCGATATTGACTATTTCCACAGAAATCTTATCAAAGCAAGGCTTCTTTGACACAGAGTTAACTTTTTGTTCTGGGAGGAAAGAATATCACAAAGATTACAAACATATATGATATCCCATGAATTATTAATAGTTCATGACTAAATAAATATACATAATACATTTCAGGAAGATAGCATTAATAATAACAGACAATCAGCATCTAGTATGGTGTTCATCATAAGACACAGTTCCTTGCAAAAACTCTGTTGAAGTTTATTAGCCATTATAGTCAATCAGCCACAATGTGTGAACTTTGGCATTTATGAAAATATCCACAGGGTACCTATGTCTTCAGTCATTAAAATTCAGGTTATGTCCTAAGTGGGGGTGACTACCAGCATGTCCTGAGAGCAGAACCTCATCCCATGGAGCTCATGTGAGGCTTATCATCTTGGCTTCCATAAACCCAGTGCACCTGCATCAGCCCTGAAATGCTGCCACCTTCCCTGGCACTCTCAGGTCAAGAAGAATAAAAACCTTGAGCTCAAATGGACTTCAGAGCTCATCTGACTCACCACCTCATTCAGGAAACTAAATTGAAGGAGGCCAAGATATTTTAGCAAGTAGAAATTCATCTCTTCCAATTTCCCCATGAGGCTAGCCATTGTAATTTTAAAAGGTGACAAATGTACTAATTTATTCATGGTATCATGTTACCTCAAAAGGAACCTGTCCTGGAGTTCCTGTCATGGCTCAGTAGTTAGTGAACTCGACTAGCATCCATGAGGATGTGGGTTCGATCCCTCGCCTCACTCAGTGGGCTAAAGGATCCAGCATTGCAATGAGAGTGGTGTAGGTTGCAGACACATCTCAGATCCTGCATTGCTGTGGCTCTGGCATAGGCCGGTGGCTACAGTTCCAGTTGGACCCCTAGCCTGGGAACCTCCATATGCGGTGTGTGTCGCCCTAAGAGACAAAAGGGCCAAAAAAAGGAGTCTGTCCTTCTGTTTCTTCTGCAGCAGTAGACTCTTACTCCTCCACCTCTGTCCTGAAGTTCGCATCTGTGAAACCATTCAGAGAAGAATTTCTAAAGTTGAGAACATGTTAGCAAAAGAAAATAAAAACATAAAAAAGAGGATATTATAGTAATTCACTTCTCACTGTAGTAATACTTCCAAACTGGAAATCAATTCTAAGAGTATTAATAGGAGAATCGTTAAAGTAATACAAGTCAGTCGTTTACTGGGCATTTCAATGAAGTGACATTTCTAGGAATTGGAGATGCAGTAATAAACTGTGGACTACATCACTCATCTCATGACCATTATAAGTAACATCAATTTAAGTGCAGCTTTACTGGTGTGAAATGTAGAAAAGTTGGCATTTAAAAAGCACAATGGGATTGGTGGCATCTCTGCAGGGCCAGGACAAAGGTTTGATCCCTGGCCCGGCACAGTGGGTTAAAGATCCAATGTTGCCATACCAGCAGCACAGGTCACAACTGTGGCTTGGATCTGATCCCTGGCCCAGAAACTCCATTTGCCTTCAGGACAGCCAAAAAAGAAATGAAACATGAAAAAACGAAAAGAAAGTATGTAGGAGTTCCTGCTGTGACAAGGTGGGTTTAGAATCTAACTAATCGAAGCAGAGGCACCAGTTCAATTCCTGGCCTGGTGCAGTGGGTTAAAGGATCTGGCTTGCTGCAAGGCATGGGGTTGCAGCTGTGGCTGGAATTCAGTCCCTGGCCTTGGAGCTTCCATATGCCTTTGATGCAGCCATTCAAAAAAAATTGTGTAACTTTGCGCCAACAGGAGTATCTGTTTCCATGCTCTGTTTCCAAATGCAGGGTTTAAATCTTGCTGCTGGAGTAGAAGGAATGAACGCCTTTATTATGATCTCTTATTCTTGTGGGAGAAGGCAGGTCTCTGCTTGACGTTTTTTCCTCCACCCATCGTAGGATTAAAACTTAAGTTTCCCTGTAGTTGTTGCTGTCAATGCTGGAGAGAGTCATTTCAGTAAAATATAACCTTATTTTATCACATGTTGATAAAATAACAGTAGTCCTGGGTAGAGATTGCCAGAATCCATTCTACAAGAATTCTGCTTCTTCTGGTCTACTCATGAATTTCTTCCCCTGCTCAAACTAGTAAAGAAATTCCTATGAAATTACCCCCAGCACCAACAGAAGGAAAACTGGAAAATTCACAAATATGCACAGAGTAACATGCTCTTAAACAACCAGTGGGCTAAAGGAAAGATCACAAGACAAATTAGAAGACACAAATGAAAGAAACATAAACATGCTGTACCAAAATTTTTGTGATGCAGTGAAATATGCTCAGAAGGAAATTTGTAGCTTTACATGCCTATGTTCCTACATTAAAAAATGTCTCCAATTAGCCACTTAAATTGGCACCTTAAAGCACTTGGAAAAACTCAAAACTAGCAGAAGGAAGGTAATAATGTAGATTAGAGTGGAGATAAAGAACAGAGAAACAAGAGGGAAAATAAATGAACCTAAGATATTTTCAAAGAGCAACAAAATCGGCAAATCTTTGAGAAAAGACTCCGATTAAAATAAGAAACAAAAGTGAGGAAATTACTACAGACCTTAATACCAAAGATAGCATTGAACTATATACTCTTAAAAATGGTTAAAATAATGAGGAATTCCCATCATGACTCAGCGGAAACGAATCTGACTAAATCCATGAGGACACAGGTTTGATCCCTGGCCTCGCTGAGTGGGTTAAGGATCCAGCAATGCCATGAGCTGTGGTGTTGTAGACATGGCTCAAATCCTAAATTGCTATGGCTGTGGTGCAGGCTGGCAGCCATAGCTATAACTCGACCCCTAACTTGGGAACCTCCATATTCCACAGGTGAGGCCCTAAAATGACTTAAAAAAAGAAAAAAGAGAGAGTTAAAATGATGAATTTCATGTTATGTAAATGTACCTCAATGAAAAAGCTTACATTTGTGTGGATTCACACCTATAATCTGTCCTGTTCCTTTGATCTATGTGTTTGTGTGTGGTTAACCTCTTACTATTACCATACTGTCTTGATAACTGTGATTTTATAGTAAGTCTTAAAATCAGATTTTCTTCTTTTCAAAATTATTTTGGCTGTTCAAGTTCCTCTCACTTTCTATATAGAATTTAAAATTAAGTTGTCAATATATACAATGAGTGATCCTGGGATTTTGACTGGAGTTGTGTTAAATCTATAGATCACTTTTTTTAAAATTAGCATCTTAACCATATTTAATTTTTCAATCCATGATCATAATATATCTCTCCATTTATTTCGATTTTTAGATGTCTTTTGATCTTCTTCATTAGCTTTTTTTTATTTTTAAGCATATAGCTCCTGCACACATTTTCAGGTTTATATCAAAGTATTTCCTTTTTTTAAATAAAAGGTATTTTAAAAATAGATTTATACATTACTATTGTATAAATTGCATTTTAATTTTTGTATGTTGACCTTTTCTTTTTCTTTTTCATTTCTGGCCACCCTGCAGCATATGAAGTTCCTGGGCCAGGGATCAGATCCAAGCCAGAGTTGTGACCTAAGTCACAGCAGCAGCAATTCCAGATCCTTCACCCACTGTGCCAAACGGGAGATGGAACCTCAACCCAGTTCTCCCAAGATGCTGCTGATCCCTGTTGTGCCACACCAGGAACTCCATATGTTGACCTTTTATTAGGCAACTATGCTAAATTCACTTGTTAACTCTAGTAGCCTTTAAAAATAGACTCTAGAGATTTCTACTTTAATGATCATGTCATCCATTCCAGTCTATATGGTTTTTTCTCCCCTTGCTTTATTGTACTGGCTAGTCAGCTTATGATGTTAAAAAAATGTATATCTTTGCTTTGTTCTTGATCCTGGGGTAAAATATGAAACCTTTCATGCTAATCCTGATGTTAATTATAGATTTTTTTGTAGGTACCATTTATTAAGGAAGTTCCTTTCTATTCCTAATATACTAGAGGGGTTTTTTGGGGGGTAGCACCCTGCAGCTTATGGAATTCCCGGGCCAGGGATCAGATCTGAGCCAAAGTTGCGACCTACACCAGAGCTGTGGCAATGCCAGCTTCTTTAATCCACTGTGCCAGACAAGGATCAAACCTGCATCCTGGCACTGCAGAGATGCTGCCAATCCCATTGTGCCAGAGGGAACTCCTACTAGAGTTTTTATGATGAATGGATTTGGAGTTTTTTGATTGATTTCAATTTTCTTTTTTATATCAATTAATTTTGAATTTTTTTGTCCAGGGATCAGGATACTATAACTCACAGGCCAAATCCTGCTCATCAACTGTTTCTGTAGAGGCCATAAGCTAAACAAATTTAAAAAAATGTTTTTACAAATTTTTAAAGGATTGTAAAAAGAAGAAGAATATAATACACTACAAAAACTGTATGACACCCAGTGGGCCCTAATTAAACTCAAAAGCTTCTGCACAGCAAAGGAAATCATTTAAAAAAAAAGACAACCTACAGAATGGGAGAAAATTTTTGCAACAGACTCAACTGACAAAGGTTTAATCTCTAAAATATACAAACAACTCATACAATTCAATAGCAAAAAAACAAACAACCCAATTGAAAAATGGGAAGAAGGCCTAAAAAGACATTTCTCCAAAGAAGGCATATAGATGGCCAGCAGGCACAAGAAAAAATGCTCAGCATCACTAATTATTAGAGAAATGCAAATCAAAACTACAATGAGATACCACCTCCTTCCAGTTAGAGTGGCCATCATTAACAAGTCCACAAATAACTGCTGGAGAGGATGTGGAGAAAAGGGAACCCTCCTACACTGTTGATGAGAATGTAAATTGGTAAAACCAGTATAAAAAACAATAAGGTAATATCTCAGAAAACTAAATATGGAACTACCATATGACCTACTCCTGAGCATATATCCAGACAAAAAAAAAATTCATTGAAAAAGATACATGCACCTGTATGCTCATGGCAGCACTATTTACAATAGCCAAGACATGGAAACAATCTAATTGCCCATCTGAATAGGTGTTTAGGAAGATGTGGTGCATATATACAATGGAATACTACTCAGCCATAAAAAGGACCAAATAATGCCATTTGCAACAACATGTATGTACCTAGAGACTCTTCTACTGAGTGAAGTAAGTCAGAAAGAGAAAGACCCCATATGATATAACTTACATGTGGAGTCTAAAATATGGCACCAATTATCTATCTACAGAACAGAAAAGATCATGGACATGTAGGACAGAAGAGTGTATGTAGTGGGGCTGGGGAGGGACTGGGATGAACTGGGAATCTCAGGTTAGTAGATGAAAACTCTTGCATTTGGAATGGATAAGCAAGGAGATCCTGCTGTATAGCACAGAGAACTATATATCTAATCACTTGTGATGGAACATGATGGAGGATAATGTGAGAAAAAGAAGGTATATATATATGTGTGTGTGTGTGTGTGTGTGTGTGTGTGTGTGTGTGTGTGTGTGTGTGAGACTAGGTTACTTTGCTGTACAGCAGAAATTGACAGAACATTGTAAATCAATCATTTTTTTTAAAAAAAGTGTAAGTTCTACCTCTAGATTCTTATGTTTTTAAATACGAGGATATATATGGCTATCTAGTTGTTCTAGCACTATTTGTTGAAGAGACCATCTTTTCTCCATTGTGTTGCCTCAAGATCAGTTCACTATACTTATATGAGTCTCTCTCTGGGTTCTTTATTCTGTTTCAATGATCTGTTTGACCGTTCTTTCACCAGTACCACATGGTCTTGATTACTATAGCTTCATCATAAGTCTTGAAGTCAGGCAGTGTCAGTCCTCCAACTTTACTCTCCTCCTTCAATACTGGCTATTCTGGGTCTTTTTCCATTCTGGATAAACTTTAGAATCACTTAGTTAATATCCACAAAATAAGGCCAGGATTTTCGAAGAGACTGCATTGAATCTATAAATCAAGTTTCAAAGGGCCAACATCTTGCCAATATTGAGTTTCCCATGCATGGACATGAAATATCTCTACATTTACCTAGTTCTTTATTTTTTTCATCAGAGTTTTATAGTTTTTCTTGTATCGATCTTGAATGAATTTTGTTAGATTTATACCTAAGTATTTGATTTCTTGAGGCTAATGTAAATGGCAATGTGTTTTAAATTTCAAATTCTACTTGTTTATTGCTACTACAAAGAAAGTGTTAGTTTTAGCACATTAAACTTGTATCCTGTGATCTTGCTATAAGAACTTATTAGTCCCAGAACTTTTTTTGTTAATTCTTTTGTATTTTCTATATAGACAATCATGTCATCAATGAACAGACAGTTTTACTTCTTCTTGTCCATCCTATATAGCTTTTATTTCCTTTTTGATATTACTGAATTATCTAGAACTTCTGGTATAATTTTGAAAAGGAGTGGAGAGAGAGGACATCTGCCTTATTCCTGCTCTGAGTAGAAAAGCTTCAGGCAACTGACCATTAAGTATGAGTTAGCTGTTGATTTTGTGTAGATGTTCTTTATCAAGTTGTGAAATTCCCTCTATTTCTAGTTTGCTAAGAGGTATTTGGAGAGTTAATCAAAGATATAAGGATGTATGAGAATTTCCATGCGGAGTTATTTATCATAGAAAAAAAAAGAAACAAATGTTCAAAAATATAGTTGATACATTAAGCAGGAAATTGCCCAGTTTTTAAATATTATGTTTCCAAACATTACTGTATGATGTGGCACAAAACCCTGCTTCATAATATTAGGTGCCAAATAGTAGAATATGACCTGCATATACAATATTAAACTAATTTTATTATGTTTATCAACTTTAAAAAAAAGAGTGTTGGATTTTATCAGATACTTTTCTGTATCCGTTGATATGATCATGCAATTTTTCTTTTTTTTTCTTTTAAGGCCACACCTGTGGCATATAGAAGTTCCCAGGCTAGGGGTTGAATTAAGCTGCAGCTGAGGGCCTATGCCACAGCTACAGCCACAGCAATGCTAGATCCTTAACCTATTGAGCAAAACCAGGGGTTGAACTCACATTCTCACAGACACTATGTTGCATTCTTAACCCGAGCCAAATGGGAACTCCTATATTTTTTTCTTTAGCATGTTAATGTGAAGGATTACATTAAATGAATTTCCAAATGATAAACTGACCTTGCAGACTTGGCATAAATCACACATGGTTATCATGTAAAATTCTCTTCATACATTTTCAGTTTTGATTTGCTAATATTTTGTTGAAGATTTCTGCATTTGTGTTCATGAGAGATATTTGTCCGTAGTTTTCCTTTAAGACAATCTGCTTTTGGTTTTAAGGTAATGTTGGCCTTGGATAATGAGTTAGGAGATGTCCCCTCTGCTTCTGTCTTCTTGAAGAGATTGTATAGAATTGGCATAATTTCTTCCTTAAATGTTTGAATTTACCAGTGAACCTATGTGGGCTTGCTGTTTTCTGTTTTGAAAGGTTATTAATTATTGATTCAATTTCTTTAATAGATAAAGGCCTATTCAGTCTTTTTCTTCTTGGAAGAGTTTTGGCAGATGTATCTTTCAAGGAATTACTCCATTTAATCCAGATTAATAGATGTGTGGACATAGGTTTGTTCATAGCATTCTTTAATTATCCTTTTAAAATCCATGGGATCTATATTAATGTCCCTCTTTCATTTTGGATCTGAGTAATTTGTATTTTCTCTTTTTTTCTTAGTCAGCCTGGCTAGAGGCTTATCAATGCTATTGGTCATTTCAAAGAATTCATTTTTTTTTAAACTGAAGCATAATCAACCTACAATATTATTTTAGTTCCAGGTATACAACATAGTGATTCAATATTTCTATACATTACAAGATGATTACTATGATGAGTCTAGTTACAATATGACACCATACAAATTACAATATTACTGACTATATTGCACATGCTGTACATTTCATCCTCATCACTCATTTATATTGTAACTAGAAGTTAAACCTCTTAATCCTCCTAACCTGTTTCACTCAATCCACCACCTTATTTAGGAGTGTTTTTATGTTGTTCATATTTTCATTTGCTTTGTTTTTTAGATTCCACATATAAGCAAAATCATACATCATTTTTCTTTCTCTGACTTATTTCATTTAGCATAATATCCTCTAGGTCCATCCATGATGTCACATCCAAATCACAAGAGATTGCATTCTTTCTTTATGGCCGAGTAATTTTCCACTCTATATATGTAGGTGTATATACACACTACTGCTTAACTCCACTGCAGCATATTTATCCATTTTACTACTTAAGAATACTTGAGTTGTTTCCAATTCGGGACTACTATGCATGCTTCTATGAATAATCTTGTTCATACTGTCATGATTCTCACGTACAAGAGCTTCTCAAAGGTTCCTAGGAGTGGTGATACAAATATATCCAATATTACCATTTTATAACTAATTGTTTTCCAAATGCCAGATTAATATGCATTACCTCCAGTGCTGAATGAGTTCTTGTTGCAATATGCCTCACCAACACTCATAACTCTAAAGGTTTTCAATGTTCGCCAAACTGAGTGTATAGAGAGGTAAAATACAATTTCTTGAATATTAATGATTTTAAGTAAATTTTCATTTTGGCCATTTTTATTTCTGGTATTATGAAGCACCACCTATTTTCTATTCTTTGTATGACTTTTTCTTATTGAATTAAAGAGATTTAAAATGATATGTTTAGGGATTTCCCATTCTGGTGCAACAGAAATGAATCTGACTAGGAACCATGAGGTTGCAGGTTCGATCCCTGGCCTCTCTCAGTGGGTTAAGGATCCGGCGTTGCTGTGAGCTGTGGTGTAGGTTGCAGGTGCGGCTCAGATCCCACGTTGCTATGGCTCTGGTGTAGGCCAGCGGCTACAGCTCCAATTAGACCCCTAGCCTGGGAACCTCCATATGCCACAGGTGTGGCCCTAGAAATGGCAAAAAGACCAAAAAATTTACTTTGAGTCATTGTATTTTTTTCATTTAATACTGTGAGATGTTTGTCACAGGAGGTTGAACTTGTCCCATACATACCTTGTGACAACTCATGGCTATGAGGTCAGTGATCTCACCACAGGTCACCCAGGTGGAGTATAAAATCTGGAAGCCCTTTCCTTACTTTGCAGGACTTATTCTGATAAGAAAAAAACATAAGTCATCACAAATTTCTAATTTTAAACCTCAACACAAAACTGCATTCTAACTTTTACAATCTCATCCCCACTGAGTCCCACTGCCACCTGGGTTTGGTAAATGGCTCTGGGATTGGGTGGGTTATGGAGAGAGGTAACAGCTGGGCGGTAGGGCTCATGGAGGCCCACCCCGGGTTTCACTGTGCATCCCTGTGGGACTTTGGGCAAAACAGCCTCTGCTTCATTTGAGAAATGTGGGTGATGCTAACTGCAGGTGGTGTTTTTGTACAGTCAAGGTGATAACACAGAGCATGGGATCTCTCTTTTTAAACAGAGGAAAGAGAATCTGAGCAGTGATTTGCCTCAGGTCCCCAGATAGTGAGGGGCAGGCTGGGCTAAAACCCCAAGTCCCATTTACATCCTTTCCAATGATATCCTTTAAAGTGTCCTGCTGGGAGGCCAGCAGGCCATTTTTTCAGGTAACAGTTTAAAAATCAGAGCATTTACCTGGCCCATCTGTGGGACCCACCAAGTCAATGACAGCAGCTCTTGAGGATGGGAAAGTTCTTTTCCTTGTTCCACACATACGCTCTCAAGGAGAGGTCAAAGGAACAGGTGATGACTCGACTCTGGTCCTTGAAATGAAAAACCAAGTGAGGCAGGGACGTGGGCTCCAAAGCTCAGAGCCTCGACACAGGCAGGTGGGCGGGCGCCACGCTCACCACCCCCATGGACGTGATGGGCCTCTGGTGGTCCTGAAAGGTCACCAGCTGCAGGCCGTGGATGGTGAAGAGCACCAGCTCTGACCCGGACACCAGCAGGATCACCTGATTGCCGTGGCCCTTCATGATGTGAGGAGGCATCATGGTCTCTGGCAGGAGGAAACTTGTGATCTGTTCTCCTTTTTGAAATAAAGACACACAGACTGTCATTTCTTAGTAGCAGCTGCGGGTCTAGAACAGACATGCCCCACCTAAGATGGTGGAAAAAGCAATGGCTTTGTGGTCACAGCTGTGTTCAGTCCTGACCCATGCATTTGTTCCCCTAAGTCCCCCAGGCACCGGCTCTGAGATACTGACTGCGATGCCGTACAGGGGCTGGGAAGGCCCAAGATGACATGACAGTGGCAATGACCCAAGGATGAGGCTTCTACCTTGCCTTCTCCCCTTCCCCATCTAAGACAGGATGATGTAAGAAATGGCCACATGAGAACTACGACTTTTATGACATCTGCCAAAAACTTGGTGAAGATACTTTTATACTGTATAGTGTTACTTGTTAAAAATTTTTTTTTTATTTGATCATTTCCTTATGGAATTTAGCACCAGGAAAATAAAATTACCTCTTCTGAAGAATTCATGTGTTTTCTCACATCAGACAAAGGATTACATTACACATCCTGTATCCCTTTTTTCCTTGGCTGCCAGGAAGCTCAGAGTAAAATTTATGGTCAAATGATGACAGGAAAACAAATGAACATAATACAAAAGAAAAAATGCTAAGGACCACAGGGAAAGCCTATCAGAGGGATGCAGGGTTTGGGAAATAGAGGAGACAAAAAAGGAGATGGATGTGGGTCTTATTTTCCTACTGGATGAGGAGTTCATTAGGGAAGAGAGAGTTGTGGCTTTTATTCACCTTTGTGTGCACTCAGTGCTGAGAACAGTGACTCTGACCTAGTTGTGAAAGAGAGGGATGAATGCAGCAGGGAGACCAGTCAGGAGAGGGGAGAGAGTGGACCGTAGGTGACGTCTGAGGCCCAGGGCCAGGCACAGGGTCCACTACACAGCACACGCCCAACTGCTCAGCTGTTACATAAATCCCAACAAGAAAACCTTTGTTGGAGTTCCCGTCGTGGCGCAGTGGTTAACGAATCCGACTAGGAACCATGAGGTTGCGGGTTCGGTCCCTGCCCTTGCTCAGTGGGTTAACGATCCGGCGTTGCTGTGAGCTGTGGTGTAGGTTGCAGACGTGGCTCAGATCCCACGTTGCTGTGGCTCTGGCGTAGGCCAGTGGCTACAGCTCCGATTGGACCCCTAGCCTGGGAACCTCCATATGCCGTGGGAGAGGCCCAAAGAAATAGCAAAAAGAAAAAAAAAAAAGAAAACCTTTGTTGGCTCACTATGATTCACTGAGAGGAAAGAAAAGTGCCCCAAAGGAAACATGAGCAATCTGTGCTTGAAGCATCATAAGGCATGGAGGTGACAGCCCTAATACGGGGATCCTTACCCACAGTCCACTTGATCCCTGGACTTCTTGGCCCCTAGCTCATAGGTCGTGACAACCAACTGCATGCCATTGTCATTTCTGTGCATCACCATTAGCCGGGCTGCCTTGTCAGGGGCCCAACAGGCCCTGGACATCTGCCAGATGGGAGGCAGAAGGCTCATCCTCTGATGGACACAGCAAAGAGTGAGTGTGGAACACCTTGGGAGAGACTGCCACATGTCAACACTGTCTCACGTCTCCTCACCGGTGAGGGAGGGGACTTCTCCAACCTGGGAGCACTATGAAAACCGCTCCCACAGACCCAACCACCATGACCTTACTTGGGTCTTACAGGAGTGGCCTGTGCCACCTGTGGACCCTCCTTTCGTGACCACACCAACCACAAAGTGAGGTTAATCCAGCTCTAGTGTGGCCCTGCTGGGAACATGGTGGCACACTGGTCCCAGGGAGGGTGATGTGATGGGTGAATCAAATAAACGGATTTTCTGTTTTTGAGCAGCTGCATGTCACCATCTTGCTTTTGCCTCCAATGTCTTCCTCGGTAATTCCTCTCCTATCTCCTTGCAGGCTGCTTCCAAACACCCGCTTCTCGGTGCTGCCCATGGATCCTGTGGCCTCTCTCTGCTGGCTGCCCTCTTCAACCACCAGCCTCCCCTGGCTACAGGCTCCAGCACCGCCAGTCTGTCCTGCTCTGCCACTGCTCTCTCTTGCTGTCCTTCCTTGGCCACCAGCCCAAGCACATCTTAGAGATCTTCTCCAGCTGCCTGCTTTTCACCCTAGTCTAATTTTCAAATACAACCCCTGGCACTCAGAACGAACATCTCTGAGCCCATGAATCGCTGGCAGATGCAGCCCCTCACATGGGCCAGCTACGTGCAGGCCTCCAGGTAATGGATGCTGTCCCTGCACTGTCAGCATCTCCTCCATGCCCGGCCTGGACCCTCTCTTCCTCACTCTTGCTGAAGACAGTTCTCAGGCCACCAAATACCTCATGAGCCTTTCCACCAAGAAGTCTCTAAGGCCCCAAACCCCTTCAATATTGAACTCTGCCCTCTCTAGCCAGGGAGCTGACCCCTTTCAACCTGTGGGCAACAGGGCAGCATGGAAACAGCAGAGGCTCCAGGGAGAAGCCAGCATTGTGTTAAGTCAGCTGGTGGCCCGTGAAGGCCACCACTGCTCTCAGCCACCACCGTCACTCATCGTCATCATCCCCATGGGCTAAGGGGCTTGGTGTTACACAAGAAGCTGCCCCCCAGATGCACCCCACAAGCCTAGGGCACAGGACCTGCCACCTTGCGTGCACAAAGCCAAGTCCCTTGGGCAAGGAACACAGCCCCACTACTGACCTTTGGGCCCAAGTCTGAATGTGGGGTTGATGCAAACACCCACGGCCAGTCAGGACAGCAAAGGAGACTGGCGGGGCTGTTGGGAAACATGCTCACCCTGGAGAGCAGCTGCAGCTGGGGCACCGTCAGCATGTAGAGTGCCCCCTCGGCACAGGTGGCCTGCAAGCCAGGGGACAAAAACTGAATAAAGAGCTAAAGTGAATCAGAGAGAAAGTGTCCAAGAAGATAAGCGAGGAAGATCAAATAAACGCATAAATGAAGCTCCTAGAGAGGAGAAGTTAAATAATTAACAGCCTGGCATTTACAGTCCATGTACAATGAACCTTTCTGGAGGTCAAAGAAAACCTGAATCATGTACTGAAAGGGTATATAAACTCCTGGGAAAGTTGAGCTATGACGATACCTACAAACACATCTATATTCAAGAGAGTGGATCAAAGCAGAAAGGTGGGAGTTCCCATTGTGGCTCAGCAGGTTAAGAACCCGACTAGTATCCATGAGGAGGTGGGTTCCATCCCTGGCCTTGCTCAGTGGGTTAAGGATCCAGTGGTGCACTAAGCCTGTGGTGTAGTTCACAGATGCGGCTCGGGGCCCGAGTTGCTATGGCTGTGGCATATGCCGGCAGCTGCAGCTCCAATTCGACCCCTGGCCTGGGAACTTCCATATGGCATGGAAGGAAAAAAAAAGGGCAAAACGGAAAGGTGATGGAATATGAGAGTAAAGGTGCCAGGCACACGCCAAGCCTTAGAAAACAGGAGTAGTGATCCTGATTAGCAGAAGAGATACAGGATTCAGGCCCCAAGTAGGAAATGAAACAAAAGTGAAGACCCTTTACCATGCTAAAAGCTGTAATTCACAATGAAGTAATAATACTTAGAAATACCTAGGAATCAAACACCCCAATCACATTTACAGAGCAGATACAAGAAAGAGTGGAATGAAATTCACTGATAATTAATAAATTATGTGTTTAAATATATTATTAAAATAATAATAATAATATGGTGGAGTTCCCATCATGGCTCAGTGGTTGACGAATCTGACTAGCATCCATGAGGACACAGGTTTGAACTCTGGCCTTGCCCAGTAGGTGAAGGATCCAGTGTTGCCGTGAGCTGTGATGTAGGTTGCAGTCGTGGCTTGGATCCCACATTGCTATGGCTGTGGTGTATGCCAGCAGCTACAGCTCTGATTAGGCCCCTAGCCTGGGAATCTCCATATGGCATGGGTGTGGCCCTAAAAAGCCAGAAAAGTATGTATGTATGTATATATATATATATATATATATATATATATATATATATATATATAAAGAATAATATAATTCTCAGCCTAAGACAAGCCAAGTAGATAAAAAGTAAATAAATATAAGACATAAACAACATAATTAAGAATGACTAGGCGTTTCTGTTGTGGCTCAGCGGGTTAAGAACCCAACTAGTATTCATTGCAGGTTTGATCCCTGGCCTTGCTCAGTGGGTTAAGGATCTGGCATTGCCACAAGCTGTGGTGTAGTTTACAGATGCAGCTTAGATCTGGCATTGCCACAAGCTGTGGTGTAGGCTGGAAGCTGCAGCTCTGATTTGACCCATAGCCTAGGAACTTCCATATGCTGCAAGTACAATCTTAATAAGGCAAAAAAAAAAAAACAAAAAGAATGACTACCTTTGGACCTTTGTACCCTAATAATGGAGAGCACAGTCCTTACAAGCACACACAGTTAGAAAAACTGAATAAAGCTGTGGCACAATAGATGAAGAATATGGGAGTTCCCCTTGTGGCTCAGCAGTAATGAAACCAATTAGTATCCATGAGGACATGGGATTGATCCCTGGCCTCGCTCAGTGGGTTAAGGATCTGGCATTGCCATGAGCTGTGATACAGGTCGCAAATGTGGCTCAGATCTGCTCTTACTGTGGCTGTGGTGCATGCGGGCAGCTAGAGCTCTGATTCAACCCCTAGCCTGGGAACTTCCGTATGCCATAGGTGGAGCCCTAAAGAGAAAAAAAAGAAAGAATGTGACTGGTTACTGCAGAGGTGCAGGTTTTATTCCTGCACAGTGGGTTAAAGGATCAGGCATTGCCACAGCTGCAGCTTATATTCAACCCTTGGTCCAGGAGCTTACATATGCTGGGCATGCAGCCATAAAAAGAAATAATTTTTTTTTTAAATTTATGTATGGCAAAGTAATAAAAACAATATCCTCTGGTCACAATGATATAAAACTAGTAATCAATAGCAATATTAAACAGACAAGACATTAGTATAATCACAAAAAAATGGGAGAAAGTTCATATACATAAAAAGAAATAACACGGGGGAAAATTCTTTAAGCAGAGGGAATTTAAAGAAAAATTATCAAGAGAATATTCTACAGAATTGTGTGCATAAAAAATTGAAAACCTAGATACACTGGGTAGTTTCCTAGGAAAATGCAACATATCAAAATGATCTTAGGAGACAGAAAAGCTTGAGCAAACCAATTTCTATAGAAGACAAAGAAAATTACCCCACAAAAAAGTATCCAGCACCAGATGATGAAAAGCCTACATAAATGTGGATATTTATGCCATGTTCACTGCTTCTTAAGATATTGGTTGTCCTGAAATCAATCAATAGATTCAAAGTAACCAAAATCCCAGGAAGCAGTTTTGTAGAAATTGAGAAGCTGTCTTGAAAAATTTTAGGGAAATGGATATATTTTCAAAAAAAATGCTGGAGGTCACAATTTAACTATACTCTGCAGGAAACAAGACCCTGTGCGACCGTCATAAGGCCAGACATACAGATAAGTGGAAAGTGACCCACACATTCAACATATAATACATGAGACACAGACAGCTGATATTTTCACAAACAAAGGTGATGATGTAATTCGATGAGGAAAGGATGGTCTTTCCCACAAATTCTGGATATCCATTTGTAAATAAAAATGA
This sequence comes from Sus scrofa, assembly GCF_054392235.1. Taxonomy (NCBI): domain Eukaryota; kingdom Metazoa; phylum Chordata; class Mammalia; order Artiodactyla; family Suidae; genus Sus; species Sus scrofa. The sequence goes on along the minus strand of NC_139396.1, from coordinate 18,670,297 downwards.
ACCCTCGAGTTCCCATTGTGGCTCAGTGGTCATGAACCCGACTAGTATGCATGAGGATGTGGATTCAAACCCTGGCCCTGCTCAGTGGATTAAGGATCTGGCACTGCTGGGCGCTAAGGCGTAGGTTGCAGATGCAGCATGGATCTGGTGTTGCTGTGGTTGAGGCATAGGCTGGCAGCTGCAGCTCTGCTTCTATCCCTAGCCTGGGAATGTCCATATGCAAGGGTACAGCACTAAAAAAAAAAAAAAAAAAAAAAAAAAAAAAAAAAAAAAAAAAAAAAAAAAACCAGAAAGAAAGAAACTTGACACTGACCTTGCTCACAAACAAAATTTAACTTGAAATAAGCCACTGACCTACACAGAGAACAACTTCGAAATAATGCCTGGGACAGGGGAAAACTCACAAAGCTGAGCCAAGGAGTCAAGGTGCTGGGTACGCATTTGGAGGCCTTTTCAGGTTGTTAGCAGTTCAGGACACTGTGGGTGCAGAACTGAGGTTGCCTGGCCAGCTGGGGCCAGGGCCAGTTCTTGCTCCCAGGCCCACCCACAGCATGGTGGCCAGCATCTGGTTCACACAAGGCTCCCAGACCTTTGAGTCTCCGACTTCGTCTTCTGCTACCAGCCAGAATAAACCCTGTGCCCTTAAAGCACTCATGGAATTAGAGCCCACCCAGGTCATCTCTCTTTAGCTGGGTAACAGAAATTTCTCATGATGCTATAAGCTTTGACCACTTCTCCTGAAATTCCACACGTTTGCTCAATATATTTTTAGGCCATATACTGAGGTGCATCCTAAAGTAGCATGGCTGTATCTTCCTGGGAGGTTGACTTAATTATTATCCGGAGATGACCCCTAATATCCAGGAAAGACTAGGACCTTCCAGCCCTCCCATCTAGTATTACTAGCTGGGTCAGCTTGCTTCTGGTTCTCATCCCCAGGGCACACCATTTTCCCATCCTTCTATTTATTTATTTATTTATTTATTTATTTATTTATTTTGCTTTAGGTTTTATTTTTCTGTTATAGTTGATTTACATTGTTCTGTTGATTTATGCTGTAAAGTGACTCGGTCATACACACACACACACTCACACACACAAATTCTTTTTTTTCACATTGTCCTCCATCAGGTTCCATCACAAGTGAGTGTCTAGATGCAGTTCACTGTGCTATACACCAGGATCTCACTGCTTATCCACCCCAAATGCGATAGTTCATTTTCCCATCCTTTCAATTCCACCCTTCCTAAGTGTTCTGTTTTAGATGAGTCTTATATTAGTTTCCTAGGGCTGCAGTAATAAAATCAGTGGCTTAAAAAACCAAAAATTTAGGAGTTCCCATTGTGGCACAGCAGGAATGAACCCAACGAGTAACCATGAGCACATAGGTTCGATCTCTGGCCTCAGCAGGTTAAGGATCTGGTGTTGCCGTGAGCTGTGGTGTAGATAGCAGATGCAGCTTGGATCCCGGGTTGCTGTGGTTGTGGTGTAGGCTGGCAGCTACAGCTCTGATTTGACCCCTAGCCTGGAAACTTCCACATGCTGCCAGTGTGGCCCTAAAAATAAAGCAAAACAAACCAAAAAAGTCAGCAAAAGTTTATTCTCTCACAGTTCTAGAAGCCAGAAGCCTCAAATCAATAGCCAGCAGGGCCATGCTTCCTCTAAAGGCTCTAGGGCTATCCTCGGCTTATAACAGCAGATCCAGGGTTGTTTCTGTCTGCGCCTGGCTTCTCTCTCTGTGTGTGTATCTCTGTGCCCTCTCCTCTTCTTACAAAGATAACACCCATTAGATTAAGGGCCCAAACAAAATCCAAGATGATTTCCTCTTGAGATCATTAAGTACAAAGAAAAGGTACCATTTCCAAATAAGGCCACATTCTGAGGCTCTGGCTCAGGCTCAGCACAGCCACAGAAGCCTCTCTGCTATGACAGAAATGACCTCTTCAGGATGCAGGCAAGCCTGGCCATCTGGGGCACACTCTCCCAGGAGGAAGTAGCTTCCTGCCATCCTCAGACCCTTGCCACAGGCAATGACACTAGAGAAGGCCACCCTAAGAGTACATGGAGAAAGAGCATTCTCACACTGTACAGCACTGCCAGCATCCTATGCCGTTGGCACTTCTAGAGCACTGCACAGCCCAGATCCCACACAAAGGACACAACCAGCACTCCACACAAATGGCTTACCTTCAGGTTGTCCTCTTTGCCTTCCATCTCCGCCAACTCCTAGCCCTGGAGGTGCATGTCCACACTCCTGGGCCATTGCCAGTGGTATGGCCATGCGGCCAGCAAGTGCAGAAACAAAACTCACCCAAGGTTTTCCCTCTGGGATGAAGACCTCAGGACCTCTTGCCTCCCAGACACCCCAAACAGAAACAACAGTAACATCTGTCTCTGCACATTCCAGGCACCCTAAACTCTTGACTGACAGGGATTAAGACACTCACTTCACTTTACTGTTTCTTATTTATCTATGTTGTTTTTTAGGGCCACACGCACAGCATGTGGAGGTTCCCAGGCTAGGGGTCTAATCAGACCTACAGCTGCCAGTCGACACCATAGCCACAGCAACATGGGATCCGAGCCATGTCTGCAAACTACACCACAGCTCATGGCAATGCCAGGTCATTAACCCACTCAGTGGGTCCAGGGATCAAACCCACAACCCCATGGTTCTTAGTCAGATTCCTTTCCACTGTGCCATGATGGGAACTCATTTCACTTTAAAAACACACAACCCTGAGCTCTTGAGCAAGTCACTGAAGGGAACCTGCCCCCATCTGCTAGCCTTAGATGCCAGGCCTCACAGAGCACCATGTGGCTTACCAACACAAGTTCAGGTTCAGGGAAATGAAACATGAGGCTTTCAGTCATCAAACATCAGAAGTGAGTCATAATAAAGGGTTGGAGTCCACTTTCAATATTTGACAGTGATAGCTTTTAAGGCCCATCCCTCTCTCTTCCCCAGGGGCAAGCTGATAAGGGGAACCTGCAGAGAATTCAAACCAGGAAATCCTGGCCCAGGAGTGAGAACCCTCCCTCAAGCCCCACTCCCCAAACCTCTGGGAAAACCAGAACCTGGAACTCCTCCCTGCTCCCTCAGCCATTCCCAGAGCTGCCTCCTGGAAGCCCACCCTGCTCTCTAAAGAACAGATTAACCTTTCACACCCCGTGGTCATGTGTGGCATCATCAGGCTTGATAACCAAGGCAAATTTCGGGTCTGGGTGGATCCTGCCCCACCACAAGACACATTCATCTTCCTCTCAGGATTCAGAAGCTATATGCTATATACTGGTCTTCTGGGAGTTAGACGAGAGATTACTGTGTGTAGCCTGCCTTATAAAGGATACTGCTAATTGTTCATTTAATCTTCTCGGATAATTCAAGGAACTTGGACTTTTCAGTTCCTCATAACCTTCTCCAAACCTAAATGCTAAAGTCACGTAGTTTACTTCTGCATATAGTTAACAGTCCACAAGGCATTGTTGTTGCTATTTTATACAGTGGATATTAATTTAGATTTCCTCATGTTTCCTTCATCATGGCCGTTGCTCATCAATCCTTCCTGCTTCTCTGAAATTTTATCTGTGATCCTTTTCCCTCTGCCTGAAGAAGTCTCATTAGTATTACACTGAAGGTAGTTTTATTTCCTCTGGCTACGGTTAGGTAGAGTTTTCTTAGGTTTCCATTGTCACAGGTCACTCTGATAGGTCTAGCTGCAGATTTATTTTTATTTCCCCTGCTGGGGGTTTGCAGGGCCTTCTTGATTCCATGGATTAACATCTTTGGTCATTTCGGAAAAACATCTACCATCATCTCTTCAAATGTTTATGTCCCCCTGCCTCACCTGCTCCTAAGACATCAAATAAATAAATACTAAAATTTTGCATGGATCCTTGATGGCCTTGTCACTGAAAGTGAGGTCTGTAACCTGATAGCATCAATATTCTGAAGAAGCTTCTAAAAAACTCAGAATCTCGGATGTCCCCAGGGACCCAGTGGATCAGAACCTTCACTCAAACAAGATCCACAGGTGATTCACACCCCATTCAAGTCTCAGAAGCACTGGTCTCTGTCTCTCAGCCTCTCTTTCAACTAACCACTCCTGATACTTTTATCTTCCAGTTCTTTAATTGTTAAATTCTTAACTCCTTAAGTGATACAGAGAATGCACATGGAAAACCACACAGAACTTAAACACAAGAGCTCAGTAAGTGATCACAAAGTAAATATTTATGTCACCACCCAAGTTTAGACACAGAACACACCTGGTGGCCCACGAGCTCCCCTGACCCTCCCCAGGCTTTTTGTGAGTCAACTGTCCCCTGTGCTGCTAAATCATCCACTGAGGCCTAACCTTTGTTATTTGGTTTGAGAATTTCTTTCTACTTGGTTCTTTTCCAAATCTGTTATACCATTTCTCATGGCTTTAAATTCTCTTGAAATGTATCTCGCTGAGCATCAGAACCACCACAGGTGTGCTGTTGTCTGTGTCTATTAACTGCAGTATCTGAAGCCCCTGGGGCTCTACTGACATTGCTGTTGATGCTATAGGTTCTAGTTCACATTCTTATCTCATGTGCCTATTTACCTTTAAGTGTGTGTGGAAAAGAGAAGCCTGGGGTGATGTTATCTTCTTCCAGAAAGGATTTCCATTTACTCCCTCCTGGTAACTGGGCAGCTGCAGCCAACACAGGGACTGTTCCCTTTCAGACATGACAACCCTCCCAAAGTAAGATGATTCACAGGGCCCCAACCCTTGTCTATTTGTCTGTCAAAGCTCTGCTCTGCCTCTTAGCCTTGGAGTGAACACCTCCAGGGCAAAAGCAGCCCCAGTGTCAGGTTCAGCACTTGGAATCTTGGCTTAGAAACTTCACTCTTTTTGGCTCTCTGACTTGATGTATATTCTAATTTTTCTAACTGTCCTTCACCAACAAGTAAGTGTGATTCGTGTGGTCTGCCATTCCCAGGGGAGAACCACAGCACTTCCTCTTCATCTAGACCATGTATTCCCCAGTTGCTTTTTATTTACACTTATTATTCCAAAGTCTCCTTTAAACAACGACAGAATTGTTTATAACAAATCTGTCATCAGGGGAGTTCCCGTCATGGCGCAGTGGTTAATGAATCTGACTAGGAACCATGAGGTTGCGGGTTCGATCCCTGCCCTTACTCAGTGGGTTAACGATCCAGTGTTGCCGTGAGCTGTGGTGTAGGTCACAGACGCGGCTCAGATCCCGAGTTGCTGTGGCTCTGGCATAGGCTGACGGCTACAGCTCCAATTAGACCCCTAGCCTGGGAACCTAGCATATACCACAGGAGCGGCCCAAGAAATGGCAAAAAGACAAAAAAAAAAAAAAAAAAAAAAAAAAAGAAAGAAAGAAAGAAAGAAAGAAAGAAAATCTGTCATCAGCTCCTGCTTTTTTTGTTTATGAGCTTAGGTCCTTTACAGAGTTAGTTCTGTTCACATAGGAAACTGTCCTTGGATGCCTGCCCATCCTGATGTCTGGGAGGCCAGCTTGCCCACACTTTCAAAGACCTCTTCCCTCTAAGAGGATTATGCTGCCCCAGGTGAGGGCTACTCCTTGATCTGCTAGCACACACTCACTTTCACTCTTTCTCAGGAGTCAAATGCTCCCTCCCAGTGATTAAGAATCATCTCTCAACCAAATGTCCTCGCAACAGGCCTTCATCACCTCAGGCAAATGCCTGCATCCTGTCCAACATGCTTCAGTTTTCCTTTAAGTTGGGCCCTCACACTGGAGTTCCTGTCATGGCACAGCGGAAACGAATCTGACTAGGAACCTTGAGGTTGCAGGTTCGACCTCTGGCCTTGCTCAGTGGGTTAAGGATCTGGCATTGCCATGAGCTGTGGTGTAGGTCCCAGACACAGCTAGGATCTAAAGTTGCTGTGGCTGTGGCATAGGCCAGCAGCTGTAGCTCCAATTCAACCCCTAGCCTGGAGAAGCTCCACATGCTGTGGGTGTGGCCCTAAAAAGAAAGAAAGAAAAAAAAGGAACAGCTGTTACGTTGGGCCCTCACTGAGACTTGAAAAAGGGGAGCATGCAGTAGTGAGAAGGAACTGCAAGAGGAGGAAAGACTCTGAGGGAGACCAGGAAACAGAAAAGCTGGGGTGTGCAGACAAAATGTGCAGGTAGGAGTTCCCACCATGGCTGAATGGTAACGAACCTGACTAGTGTCCATGAGGACACAGCTTTCATCCTTGGCCTTGCTTAATGGGACAAAGAGTCCAGCGTTGCTGTGAACTGCGGTGTAGGTCACAGATGTGGCTAGGATCCTGTGTTGCTGTGGCTTTGTGTAGGCCAGGAGATGCAACTCTTGTTCTACCCATAGCCTGGGAACTTCCAAATGCTGCATATGTGGCCCTAAAAGCAAAAAAAAAAAAAAAAAAAAAAAAAAAAAAGAAGCACAGGCAGCCCATAAGGCTGGACCTCACTGTGAGAGAGCAAGAGGCTGCAGAAACTGGGCAAGCAGCAGGCCGCCAGCATGCTAGAGCTGAAGGGGGACGAGGAGTCTGCCCTCTTGCAGCAGGCAAGAAGCTAGGGGGACAGAACAAAACAGGGTGATCACTTGGTCTGCCACATGGAAGGCCTGGCTTGAGATGCCACCCAACACGGCAGGTCTGATGCAAGTGTCCACAGACCCTGGGAAAGAGCAGAGGCTCCTGAGAGTGGGGTCACTCCTCAGCAGGAGGGGGCCCTCTGGAATGTCACAGGCCTCCAATGCAGACGAGGAGCTAGGCAGGCAGAAGGAGGCCTGCTCACACCTGTTCTCTGCTTTCCATACTTTGATCAGGTCCTGCTCATCCATGGTGACAACCAGCTGCAGTCACGGGTAGGTCACCAAATTCACCAGAGCCATGGGCTCTAAAGGGCTTGACCAGACCTCCATGCCCTGGGCAACAACACAATGAATGGAACAACTTAGGGAGGGCCCATTTATTTCCTAAATGCTATTTTCATTCGTTCACCCATCACCCACTGTGCACTGGGGACATACAGCCAAAAAGGGTCTGATCCTCATCCTTACAGGAAGCAGAGTACAGGAGCCAAGAGACACAGAGGTAATACTCCACCACAGAGGAGAAGGTGTGTCCTGTCTCACGGAGGAGAGCAGAGTCTGAGCATGGGTGGGGAGACACCTGGGGGCTGGCCCCCCATCACCAGGAGCACTGAGGGTGGGGTGGGGTGTGATGCTGGTGCAGTCTGTCTGAAGCACTTCAGTGGTTACCTACAGCTCAACTGAGGAAGGCTGGACAGGGAAGCAGGTCCCAATACCATCCCCTGATTGGGACCCAGGCAGGACCCAATACCATCCCCTGATTGGGACCCAAACTATGCTTAGGACCTGAGTCATGCTCAGGGCTTGGGCTGCACACAGAGAACTTCCACGTGGAGCATCTCGTTCAGTCTTTGGGGAACCCAGTTTTACAAAGAAGCTAATTTGGGCTTGTGGATGTCAACAGTTTCTGTTGCACATCTGCAGCTGCCCTGCTCAGAACACCCTCTTTCCCAGGGCTGTGCCCAGCAGCGCCACCATGGGCCAGGCTTGGCCAAGGCCTGTGCCCTGTCATGGCCATTGGCAGAGATGGAAACAACTGATTCCACGGTCTCCCCCAGGATTCTGAAAGCTGGAATGGCACAATAAAAAGCACGGGTGCCAGCAGGCCCATGGCACAGGGCATCCAAGAATCAATACTGTAATTGCTACTTCAGTGTTTCCCAGCACTTTCTCTCCCACCTGGGGTAATTACGGTTCTTTTTCTATCTTGTGCTATTGTGCCAGCATGATCTTTGTCCAATCATGACATCCCAGTGTTCTTCCACTAGTTTCCTTCTTCCCCCTCACATCAATATTCAACAGTTGATTCCTGCTGGTTAAACAGCAAGACCATCACTGGGAGGAGGTCAGCACTGGTGACCAGCTCATGTCTCAGAGAACAGAGATTATTCAGAAAGAATAGAGGTCCTGTCATGGCTCAGTGGAAACAAATCTGACTAGGAACCATGAGGATGTGGGTTTCATCCCTGGCCTCGCTCAGTGGGTTAAGGATCCAGTACTGCTGTAAGCTGTGGTGTAGGTTGCAGATGAGGCTTGGACCCCACATTTCTGTGGCTATGGCTGTGGTGGAGGGGCAGCTGCAGCTCTCATTCTACCCCTAGCCTGGGAACTTCCATATGCTGCAGGTGCAGCCCTAAAAAGACAAAAAGAATAAAAAGCAACCGACAGAACAACACTATATGATACTGAAAACTAAATATAGCAAGACTGGCATTCCAGAATTCTCAAGCACATCAATGCACAGTTAGCCTAAAAATAAAAACATCACACAAAGACTCCCTCCACGTTTGGAAGAGCTTTCATGTGAACAGTTGTTTTCCATCATCAATGACTAAAACTAAATATACCTCCTAGTTGTCAGTCAGTAGCCAGAAGATCTGATACATATATCTTGGGACAAAAGAAAAGATGTCACGTTCCAAAGGAGGAACAAAGAGAAAACATTAACAATTTAATGATTAAAATATTTTCCAATTTTTAACTTTAATTATTTGAATTTCTGGACTTCCCGTCATGGTGCAATGGAAACAACTAGGAACCATGAGCTTGCAGGTTTGATCAGTGGGTTAAGGATCCAGCATTGCCATGAGCTGTGGTGTAGGTCACAGATGTGGCTCAGATCCCATGCTGCCATGGCTGTGGTGTAGGCTGGTAGCTACAGCTCCGATTCAACCCCTAGCCTGGGAACCTCTATATGCTGTGGTTGCGGCCCTAAAAAGCCAAAAAAAAAAAAAGGCCCTGTGCGGTGGGGGGGGGAACCCCCTCGGTAGGCCATGCGAGGAGGCAGGGCCTCGGCAGGCCATGACGTGGGGGGGGCGGGGCCTCGGCAGGCAGCGCGCGGGGAGGCGGGGCTTCGGCAGGCCGCGCGCTGACAGGGGGACCCTCCGTAGACCGCGTGCCAGGGAGGCGGGGCCTTGGCAGTCCTTGTACGGGGGGGCGGGGCCTCGGCAGGCTGTGTGACTGGGGGGCGCGGCTTCTGCGGGACTCGCGCGGAAGAGGGGGGGGCCTCGGCAGGCCACGTGCCAGGTGGGCAAGGCTTCTGCAGGCCGCGCGCGGGGAGGCAGGGTATGGCAGGCCCTGCGCCGGGGGTGCGGGGCCTCCGCAGGCTATGTGACTTGGGGGAGCAGATTCTGCGGGCCGCGCGGGGAGGCGGGGCCTAGGCAGGCCAAGTACTGGGGGGGCGGGGCCTCAGCAGGCCAAGCGCCAGGTGGGCACGGCTCCTGCAAGCCCTGCGCGGGAAGGCGGGGCCTCGGCAGGCCGCGTGCCAGGGAGGAGAAGCCTCCGCAGGCCCTGTGCCAGGGGGGCGGGGCCTCGGCAGGCCGCGCGCGGGGGGCGGGGCCTCGGTAGGCGATGCGACTGGGTGGCGAGGCTTCTGCTGGCCAAGCAGGGGAGGCGGGGCCTTGGCAGACCGTTTCATGGGGGGCGGGGCCTCGGCAGGTCACGCGCGGGGAGGCGGGGCTTCGGCTGGTCGCGCGCTGACAGGTGGGGCCTCACCAGGCCACGTGCCAGGGAGGCGGGGCCTCGGCAGGCCATGTGCCAGGTGGGCGGGGCCTCGGCAGGCTATGTGACTGGGGGTCGCGGCTTCTGCAGGCCGAGCGGGGGAAGCGGGGACTTGGCAGGCTGTTTCCTGGGGGGGGCGGGGCCTCGGCAGGCCGCGGGAGGCGGGGGCACACGGCTCACACCCAATCCCAGGCACAGCCTAGTTCACATTCTGCTGCCATCTTGAATCGCGGTGTTGCTCTTAGTTTCCTCAGGAACCGTTTTTTAACGGCTGGCGCAGCTGCTTCCCTAACTGGGGTCTGCAGTGCAGGCGTGGTGTCTCTGCACTGCACCCTGCAAGCAACTGAAACCCGGCCAAGCACAAAGGAAAAGAAAAGGTAGACTTTGCTTTATTTCCCAGACTGTACTTTTATGAGCAGGGAATTGTTAATGGGCTTTGTAGGTGAGAGTTGAACTGCTGAGGAGAAGAAGGAGGCCTGGGGGGGGGGGGCAGAGGCGTCCAGGGCGTCAGAAGAACCAGTGGGGAGCAGGTGGTGGTGCTGAGGGAGTGAGGGGGCGGTGGGGACGACGGAGATGAGATGTGAGGGTGGTGGTGAGGTGGGGAGGATGGTGATGAGATGGGAGGATGGTGATGAGATGGGAGGTTGGTGATGAGATGGGGGGGTGGTGGTGAAGTGGGAGGATGCCAGTGATGAAGTGGGGAGGACATCGAAGAGGTGGGAATACGGAGATGAGGTGGGAGGATGGTGGAGTTGAGCTGAGAGGGTGGTTAGGAGATCTGCGGTGAGGTGGGAGGATGGGGGTGAAGGAGGAGGGTGACGATGGGATGGTGACAGCTGTGATGAAGTGGGAGGTCGGTAATGAGGTGGGAATAAGGCGGGGTGGATGGTGATGAGGTGAGAGGACAGCTAGAGGAAGTGGAGAAGGGGCTGACTGCAGGGCCAGCAGTGAGAGGGCTGTCACACAGCGCAGGAATCTTGACAGGCATCCAGCTTGAGAGGAAAGCCTTCAGGAAGGAGGGGCGTTGGGTGTCATTCAGATGCGCCCAGTTATGGTAGATTGAGGACGGTATCAGCACTACTAAATATCAAATAGACAACCTATCAGCATCTTTTACGAACCTGTAATGGAAACGAATCTGGAAAAGACTAGATATACACATGCAGGGGTATAATGGAATCACTTTTCTGCACACCTGACACACAACATTGGAAATCAACTCTACTTCAATAAAAAAGTTATTCAGGAGGGGACAGGAGCAGAGTAATAATTAGATTATTGTGGGGACAGTTGCCAACTTCCAGCCACCTTTGGTGCTGGGCTCCTCCTTCGTCCTCTCCCAGGTGCGAATGCCTCTGACCCTCTGCCCAGACGTGACTCTTGCTAGAATGTCCATGTTAGAGGGGCTGTGACTCTTTAAAAGGAATTTTTCCCAGGTGGGGTCCCCAGGGTCCCAGGCCTGGCTTGCCAAGAGTGGTCATGAGGGGCCAACTCTCACAAAAGCCCTGGGACTGAGAAGGCCTGCATCAGCTTCCACTTGGAGCCATGGAGGTGGCCAGTTACAAATGCCTTTTTAATGTTGCTCCCAAAACTCTGTAACATATCAGGCCATTGCTTCAGGTAATTTCATTGTGAGGCCACTTACCATTTTATTTCATAGTTTCATGAAGGGGTATTGTCCTTGTCAAGCAGACAGGAGCTGAGGAGGCGAGGGATCGTAACAATGTGTTATAAATTTGTAAAATTTCTCACCCAGCTCCCTCCCATCATCAACTCAAGACCTAAGATACCTGAAAAGCATCTCTTCTCTCCTCCTTTTTCTTCCTCTGGCTGGTCCTGACCAGAGGGCCCTAGTGAGAGCGGCTCCTGATAATGTCAGGATCTTCTTTGGAACCTGCAGCATAATTCATTTTCCCCGGAATGGATGTGGAGCCTCCCCGTGCTTCCAAATTGGGCTGCACCAACTCTCAGACTTCTGTGTTCCATTTTCTCAACGCTCCAATGAATTGTCAAGACAAAGCTTTGTGTCAAGATAGAGAAGCATCTTTTCCCAGGCCTGCATTTCTGGATCAGAAACAGGAGCCCAAATCCTAAATGTGCCTATTTGGTCAGCTTACAGTCCAAACAGCGATTTTGGAAATGCGGAGTTTGCAGAGCCTGATGCTTCTCTTGCAGTTTAAATCTGCACGGTTGTCACCAGTTACAGACTATGGCAGAAGGCTTGCAGTGTGTAGAGGAGGACGATGGACAAGGAGTCAAAGAGAGAAAAGAGCAGCACATGTCCTGGTTCAGCTCCTCCAAGTTGCCATTAAAAGTGCATAAATTCACCAGACTCTAGCCTCAAACATCCACGGTCAATTAAAAGCTGTCTCCGGTCAATGGGTTGTGACACAGAGTTTCTATGTTCTAGGGACACCTTCTACCCTTTAGACAGACTGCTTTTCGCCCTGAAAAATGGCATCCAAAGCCCCACTGTCAGCTAACAAGTGTGTAACTTGCATTGGTGGCACCTTCAGGTTTCATGGCATTTCCTATCTCTTCACCATGTATAGGCTGTGCGTTAAAACTTCCGAAATCCCCTTTTCTATTCTCAAGGGTTCCCACACCCCAGATGATGATGGAATCCGCAATTATAATAAGCAACTTCCAAACAAAATTGAGGGCCCTGCTTTCCTTACAACCATTGCTCTTTTCCCTATACTTCTTCAAACTGGCCCAAGACATTTTAAGGCTGCTGTCTTTGGCTTCTGTGCAGAAAAGAGTGCCTCCTGGTTTCTTCATCTGCTGAAGATGGACCTAGTCCCTTCTCATTTCTTAACCTAAGCTGTGAACCTTTTGCTAATGATGATTTGTAGTCTGAGCTCTCTGGGGTCCAGAGAGAGCTCTGCAGGTGCCTGTCAAATGCTCCACCTGAGAAAGACCAAGCCAAGCTAAATTAAGCACCATGGCTTGACACAGCTTTCCAAGTTCTGCAGCAGAACAGCAACCACCCCACCCCCACCAGGAACAGAACCTCCCATCAACAGCTTCCTCGCTCCCCCTGGGTTTCTCCCAGTAATTTTTTGAAGATTGCCCGGGGCTGCCAGCCTCATCTGCCTTTTCACTTGGCTCGTTCCTCCTCTCCCAGCTATTTGCTAAAATACAGGGTTTCCTCCCCCTCTTGTTAGAACAAAACTTGCTAGGAAGTTGACGCTAGTCTTCTGAGGCTTCCTCGTGTTGTCCCAAAGCCTGTCAGGTAATTTGTAAGTCTGTTAGTTTAAGTGGCAGAGCTAAAGGCTTTTCTCTAACCAACTGACTGGTTTCCCCTCTGCCTCTGAGAAGCTTCATTCTAGAGTCAGAGATGTCCAGGCACAGCCTTCTGAGTACACTCTCCTCTTGACTTTGAAATCTTCACTGGGCTTTGCCTGCATCTATGCTGGACGATGAGCCTCGGCAACACATGAGGACTTCCATGCCTCACTGGTCAGCACCACTGTGCTGCTGGGCTGGAGGCTCCATCCTCCATTCCTATATCCATGCCTACTTTTCAGGCTCACTGGTGAAGAAGTAGGATGAGGAAGAAGGAAAGGATCAGAGGTAAGGAGCATAGTCTCACTGACAGTCCATAAGCCTGAATATCTGAGTTTCAGCTCCTTTTATACAGGTTTCACAGCTGAGAAACTGAGCCCACCCAATCCTCATTCTGTCTTCACACCACAAGGCTGGCATGGGCAGAGTGCCATCAGGAGAGAACACAGCTCCCACCATGGAGAACCCCTCTAAACTTGCTTGCACCAAAGTCTAGTTCCAACAGCATGTGGCCCATGGAAAATGCAGCTGCGGTCAGTAACTGAGGTTAGACAGCCTTGCCCTTGCATCCTAGCTCCTAGCACATGCTCCTTCCTGGTTCGCCTACCATGAAGCACGTGACCCCTCTGATGAAACACATATGTGATGACTGACATCCTGGGTCTCTGCCCATGGCAAGTAGGCCCCTGCAGTCACTGGACCACAGTTCTCCCCCACCGAAGGACCCTGCAGGCCATGGAGCACCATGGCTTACAGCAGGGTTTTGGCCCCCATCACTAATGTCATCCCACTAAGTATGTGCCAAGAAGATGCTTGTTAAGCCTAAAACCTAATTTGATATGTGGAAGATCCATCTTCACATAAGACCTCAGACTGGTGACAGTTTGGCTTAGAGAGAGGGTCACAGTCCCAGAGGAGAGATCTACCCAGCAAGGGTGCTCAATGAGGAAGACAGAGCTTTATCCCCTTATTCCTGCAGCATCCACCCTTGACCTTCATGGTTCACTTTGGTCTCAGGCTTTCTCCCAGTGTTGAAGTGAGGGTGTGGGTGTTGTCCTGTACCTCTCCTAGGTCTTAAGAGTACAGCCAAAACTCAGCCTCCTCCTACACTCTGGCCCCTCAATCAGCCCTGGACACCTAATGTGGATATGACAGACATGCAGCTGCTGCGACAGCCCCTGATGAGTGCCAAGACCAGCCTTCCCAGTGAGTCCACTCAGGACCTGAGGCATTGCTCAGCTGGCTTGCTGCCTCCAGCAGCACTCAGTCAGGTGGTGGTCCTTCCTCACCCAGCAGAGCCAGGCTCTCCTGGACTGTTAACATGGAATTTGGAGGGAATCTTGTGCCTCAAAGAGCATCACTCTTCTGGGGAGAGAAGAGGAATGCATGTGACATTATTAAAGCCAAGGCTGTGTGGTGAAAGTTTAATAGAACAAATATATGTCTGGCTGGCTGAAGAATGATAAAGTCACTCTGATGATGAGGACTTTACTGCACTGGTTTCCAGACCCTTGTTTGCTAAATAAATTTATTTACTTGGACTCCAAGCTACTGGGTGACCTTGGTCCAATGACTCCACTTCTTCCAGCCATTGTTTCTTTATTGTAAACTGAGAGGATGGGACTCTGTGAGTGATTCTTGGAGTATCCTCATACTGGGGGAGGGAGTCTCATATTTTTGGAGCATAAATACTCTCTACCAGTTACTGGGCATGTTTTCAGGGGGTGCAGAGTTGACCCTAGTCTTGTTGCTCTTGTGCTGGTGGCAGGAAGCCATTGTTGCTGCCTTCCAGGACATTGTTTTCCGATGGGGAATGTGTGATGGGCTCTTTCTAAATCCCCTGACCAACCCTTCCCCCTGGTCAAATAATTTCCAAAACTATTTTAAGAAACCTCTGAAAGACTGAGATGAAAGTATTTGTACTGTACATGTCCCTGAGATGATTCATTTATTGGTTGATGAATTTTATAATGTGTGGTTAGATTTATTGTAAGATCATAAGTCCTTTCTTATGAAATGTACATGCAGCTAGCACCCATGTCTGCATTATTCTCTGGGACTTGAGTAAGAATCTTGTTTGAAAGTCACTGCTATCAGGAAGCAAAGTGTTTGGGGTGTGTGCAGCCTGAGCGTGGCCAAGAGTTGAGTCCCTCTGGTTCATGCAGCTCTACCAGATAACCTGCTGTCACATAACCTACTGCGATGTTTCATCCATGTAGAGTATGTTAGCAGCTGTCCGGTGGGGCCTAGAGCAGCTCACTGCAGAAAGGAGTGAGGAGAGAGGGGTGGCTGAAGTGGGTATGGGGTCCAGAACAGGGCTCTGTGAGGGGAACCCAGGAAAGGTGTCTGTGTCAAGACTGATCACCCCCCAGCACCATTGGATTGATTGAGGGAGGGAGAGTGTGATATGCAAAATAGCAAACCCAAGGAATTCCTGTTGTGGCACAGTGGAAACAAATCTGACTGGTATCCACGAGGATGCAGGGTTGATCCCTGGCCTCACTAAATGGGTCAGAGATCCGGCATTGCTGTGAGCTCTGGTGTAGGTCATAGACATGGCTTGGATACCTCATTGCTGTGGCTGTGATCAGCAGCTGTAGCTCTGATTAGACCCATAGCCTGGGAACTCCCCTATGCTGTAGGTGTGGCCCTAAGAAGCAAAAGACAGAAAAATAGCAAACTCGGGATATGCAATACACACATATATATTTTAGATTTCTTACATGTATAGCCATGGCACTGACAGTTGATAAAATGGGTTCATTGATAAAACCGTAGGTATTGGCAAGATTCTTATGTTTCTTAAAGAGAGATTAACACATATAAAAGATTAGAACTGTTAAGGAATGAATGGCTTAGGAATAACAATTAATTGTCTAGTTGTGAAAACAGCCTCTCTGCCTAGATTCTGTAGGCATGAGTACAATGAAATGTCAGGTTTTCTGGTTTTTTTTTTTTTGGCTGTAACTGCAGCATAGAGAAACAGGCTAGGGACTGAATCCCACCTAAGCTGGAACTGTGGAAATGCCACATCCTTAACCTGCTGCACCCCCGTGGGAACTCCACAAGATGTCATTTCTTACAAATTTTCTAAAATTTAATCTTTTCCCCGTTTCAAACGACTCACCTCTTTTGGTTGAAATTAGTAAGTTTTGTTATAAAATTGAATAGCAAGAGGACACTGGCTACACACATGTTCCAAGTGGCTTGTCTCCCTTCTAGAAACCGCCAACCTGCCTGCTGCCATCCTGCCTCCCCAACCAGAGCAGATTCTCATTTTCCAACTCCAAGCAGCTGTCCTCCCCAGGGCAGCCTCAGATTTCTATACGACCTTAGGCTCCCCAAGTGAGATCTCGCTGGGGTGCAATGCTCTCGCCTTCCTCTCCTTCAGTCCAACTCCATGTCCACAGTGAAGGGTCCCAACGGAAACCCAGGGATTTGAGGGAGGCCCTTTCTCTTGGAAAACAGCCCCTGTCTAGAGGCTTACCGCCTTCTGAAGCCATTCCCACAGGCATGGGCCTGGACCACCACGGGCTGGTGGCCTCAACGTGGACAGTCAAGAGCAGGACCCAGCAAGGAACCTGCCCCAACAGATGCTCAGGACGCAAGTAAAGGAGCCCAAGTTTGAATCTCAACAGTAGAATGCGGGCCTCCAGTCATTCTGCAGTGGGGGAGGGGCCGAGGGCAGGTGAGCCTGGGTGGGGGTGGGGTGCCATTCCATTCTGGCCTCTGCAGGGAGGCAAGAACCAGACGTTTCTTCCACCTTATGCAGGGGCCAGACAATTGTCGAGTGCCTCGTCAGGCAATGTATGTGTTGGTTTTCAGAGTCACAGCACCAAGGTTTGTCTTGATGTTCCCTTTCCCTTCGTTATTCATCAACTTGTTTGTTGTCTTTCAACCTGCTCAGCTTCCCTCCTGGCTCTTGGCTTCCTTCCCAGAGGCCAGACTTTCTGAACAAAATTTACCATTTATCATCTGATAACCACTTGGGTTTTCATGGCCACCTGGAACCCAATGTTTATGGTTTGGCTTCTCTCAGCAGACCCACCATTTGTGATTGGTGTGTGTCCATCTTTCCTAAGGAAGCCGTCTTGTGTGCCAACCAGCATCCAGCAGGACCCACCTTCCTCATGTTCCCTTGTGCTGGAAAGGCCCAGCCTATCCAAAAAGCCGCTGCACAGCCCACGTGTCCAAGACCAGAGATCAGTCTGACGTGTTTCCCGTATTATGACATTGCTGATAAGTATTGTATGTTTTACCTTTTTAATGATTGAATATAATATTCTCCACAAATCCTCCCTTCTCAGGGATCACAGTCCACTTGTGCGAGATAGAATATGCAGTGTTGAGTCCTCCTCCCCCCTCTTTCCCCTGTCCACTCAGTCCTCTTTCCCACCAGGGATCAGAGATACCTGTTTCATTCACATCTTTTCAGAGATCTTTTGGGCAAGGAACATTGAGTGCAATCCATTTGCCTTTTCAAAAATTATTTCTTTGTCTCTGAAAATTAAAATGTGCACAGGGATGCAAAATGTTGGAGGATAATGTGAGAAAGCAAATATATATGTATAATATATGTGTATATGTATGTGTATGTGTGTGTCTGTATGACAGGGTCCTTTTGCTGTACAGTTGAAATAGACAAAGCATTGTAAATCAACTGCAATGGAAAACTTAACAATTATAAGGTAAGAGTTCATCTTGAAAAAAAGTAAAAAGGAAAAATAGAAAATTAAATCTTGTCTCCGTATATCTGAGTATATTATTTTTGTCGCCTTCATACTGCCATTGTGGCTCCTCTGTTACTGGACTAACCTTTATTATGGGAGTTTCTACATTTTCTTGAAATTCAAGGAACTGAAAGAACTGAGTGTTCAAACCCAGGCAATATCAAAAGTAAATATCCAGCTCCATTTGAATTTTTCATTTCCTATACACAGTGCCTGCCTTTAGCCTTAACTCTGTCCTATGCAACATTTTGGACATATCTTTACTGAAAGTTCTTTCCCTATTTATCTGAAATTTACCTTTCACTTTGAATCAGCATTTATCTGGCAAGACTAGCCAAAAAGGGTAACATATTAGGCGTTTAGTAGTGAGCAGTTCTAGAGAGGATGAGAACTTGGACTAGAAACTGAAATGTGCATTTTGGTCCAACCCAAAATAAAATGACAAAGGGACCCCAAATCTGCAGGATGAAATGTCAATGGAAGAGGCAGATAGAGTATTGAGTGTTTGTGCTTCGTGGGGTTAAGGACAGAAATAAGGGACAAGAAGACAAGTTAATGTACTAAATATCCCAGAGATCTGTTTTTTTTTTTTTGGTCTTTAATTTATTTTCCTTTTTAGGGCCAGACCTGCAACATATGTGAGTTCCAGAATAGGAGTCAAATCGGACCTACGGCTGCAGGCCTATGCACACCCACAGCAATGTGGGATGCAAGCTGTGTCTGTGACCTACAGCATAGCTCAAGGCAACACCAGATCCTTATTTCACTGATGGAGGCCAGGGATCAAACCCACATCCTCATGGATACTTGCCAGGTTCGTTTCTGCTGAGCCACATTGGAAACTCCTTGTATTTCTAGGATTTAAAAAATCAACTACGCATGAAATGCATGTGCACCTTGAGAGAGTGCCAGTATTTTATCCAGCAATGTCCACTCTCCTTTTGGACAAAGCCAATCCCACCTAAGACCTGGCTTGCAAGCCCTGCTTATAAGCTTGTGAATTTCCTGTCTGCATCCCATAACCTTCCTCTTGAGAATCTAGGCTCATCATTACCCATGGTCCCATCTGCATCCCTTAGAAAACAAAACAGAGACAAATGAAAAACAGTTCTCTGACTCTTATTTTCATGTTGGGAATTAATGTCACCTTATCACTCTCCTAATGATATGAATGAGTAGTCATGTTTTGTGTGGTGAGAAGAGAGGACAATTAGGAAACTTGCCAAGGGAGATAAGGGGTGGAAACCTAATAGGACTGCAACCAAATCTCTTGGGAGGTGAAATTCATTCTCTGCTGTAGCACCACTACAATTCCTACTGATGTTAGGGTGTCGGGGAAGGCAAGAGAGGTTTATAAGGAGTGTCCCACATTGAGAAAAAGACTTGGGAAGATGCTTCAGAAGCTTCTTAGCCCTTGCAAAGAAAAATGGACTCAAAAGAGAGTGAGAAGCTGAGGTGAGAGGATTTCAAGCAATATCATGGTGAGCTTTCTATCAAGTACCTCTTGATGGGGGATTGAAAAAATAAACAATTTGGAAATATTTCTCTGTATTTGAGCTCTTATAATGAAAATTTTAAATGTTTTTCAACCAATAACTTCATATGAGAGGATTGGTGAGGCAAGCATTGTACCCAGGCTCTCAAGAAGGGCAGGCTTCTTGTTGTCTCCTCCCCTTTTTCAGCCATTCAACTGATTATTTATAAGATCCTCACTCATAGCTCTGATATAGTATTTGAATGCATCTTCTCAGGGACCCTGATAGAAAATCACATTGTGGAAAAGTGACATTCCCAATTCTGCAATCAATTTTTGTTTACTACCTCAAAACCCTACATCCTAGAGGCAGAGATAATCAAATTAGCTGAAATGTAATTAGGGAAAACCAGTCATGCATGTGGGTGTCTCAATGTCTTTTGGACCCTTATCTCTGATTATTCCTGCAGAGAGCTTCAGGACAGGCACTGACAGCTGAGGAGAAACATCTCTGGAAATGGATCACAAGCATCAGAAGACAGGTAATCTCCCACTTCCTGATGGAAATTTAAAGGCACTGAGAGATTCCAGGTTTGTGTCTTGTGGACGTTTCAAGTCTGTGCCCTTGGGAGCTCTGGGTGTTGTTAGATGTAAGGGCTCATGAGAGGTATCCTGTTGATGAAGAAATGCTCCAACGTTGCAGCTAACCGGAGAACGGTCCTGATGGTTCACATTTCTTTGCAAAGTATGACAATGTCAGGTCAGTAAGTTGAATCTGCTCCTATTTGTTGGTTGGTTGATTGCCAACGGAAATTCTGTGATGTAGTCAAAGAAGTAGGGAGGGAGAGTACAATTGTTCCCAAAGTACCTGCTGTGCTATAATTGGCCAAGATTGTCAAGTTTACTTCACAAGGATAACCAAAACCTTACAAAGGAAACACCTATGAATCAACCTTTATTGAAAAACTTCCATGCATTAACTAACTACACTGAGAGCAAAACATTCGAGTAGAATAAATGCATTTGGAAAAGCTCTAGGCATGGAAACAGGAGAAAGTTCTCTCAGAGTGTTTTCCATGTCTACAATTCATTGCTAGAAATTCTTTTTAATGGAACCCTAAGGCTTGCTAGGTAAAAGGACCTAATATTTCTAGAAAAAACAGTAAGCAAAACTAAGGAACTGCAGCCCAAAGGGCAGAATGCCCTTGGCCCAAATTGAGGATACTGTGCTTAGGCTGGAGCTCTCCAAACTCTTTCATGGGGATCATATCTAAATGGACGGTTTTCAAGTTTGCAATTTGAATGTGGGAGATCATCTCACAAGAGACAGGTTGAAGAGGAGAAGGTCAGAAAGATCGCAATGAGAAGACATATCAAAAAAACTCCCCAGAGGATGCCAATTCTCCATTATATTCCTCTCTTGAAAGAATTCCTGGGCTAGGTATTCACACATCCCATGCCAGCAAGCATGCACATGTCCGCTAGTGGCTAGGGCTGTCAGGTGCAGGGACTACCCTCCACCAACCGCTCCTAGCATCTGTTGAGGCGGGTCTGATTGGGAATCCAGTAGCACATGCATGAGGGCAGAGGGTGGTTTCCCAACGGGTGGCCCGCCTGGGGGTGGGGCCTGTCATGGTGGCCTTTCTGCTTAATTCTGTGAAGGCCCTGGTAAGGCATATGGGGACTTTTCACGTGTTGGGTGTGAGCCCTCAGCACTCTTTTACACTCTGTAGGATATCTGGGCCCTCCTCTGTGTGGGTTCATGCCGGCATGGAGTTAAGGTCCGGAGCAGTGTTTCACCACAGTTTATTGGCAGCACTGTGGGTCGGGCTGCATGAAGACTTGAGTGATTGCAGGGCCTCCAGAGGCAGGTGCATAAAGTTTGTGGGCCATTCAAATGTGTGCCAATCCAGCATGCAGTTCTCAAGAGTAGGAAAGCTAGACAGAAACATTTCCAATTGGAAAACCCTCATGCACTTCCCAGGAAGTAGCGCAGGTCACTGGAAAATCAGTGAAGAGCCAAGGTACATGATCATAGTTTCATTGGTGTCTCCTTCAGAACATAAAAATTACTGTCAATGCTCATATTCAAAAGGCATGCTTGGGTCCATGGTGGGGACAACTTTCCTGAATGTAGTGCTCACCATCTCTTTGTAGTCTGATGTAAATCATGAATGATGCACAAGCCTAGATGGGGTTCAGACATATTTAATAGGTTGTTGGGAGTCTGGTGGGTGGTCAGATATCTGGGTTGGTTAGGTCTATGGATATGTGTGTATAAGGGGAGTTCATGCCTGTGTTTTGGTGAACGTTTTTAAGGGTGAGTGTTATATTTGAAGGGTTTTGAGATGTAACAGAGGCACACTCAAGGAGTTGGTGTTTAGGTGTTTGTAAGTTGGTGTTCAGGGGAATATTTGGCACGTGGTGTTTTCACCCATGAGTTTTGGGATTGTGTGTCTAACGGTGGACTTGGATTATCTGCCTATGCATAAGGGCCATGTTTGGTCATTACGGGGGTCTGTTCGTTTGGGTGTACAATCCATTTCTGTTGTATATGTGGGGAATGTAGTGAAACTCTGTGGCCGGGACTTCAACCCAGCCAAAATTGAGAGTGGGACTTGAATCAACCTGCACGGTAGCTTGGCACTTGAACCCAGGATCCCAGGTTAGGAGTGGACTGGAAAACAATGATTATTTTTTTTCCTTTTTTTGGTTTTATCTGCCACATGTGGAGGTTCCCAGGCCCAGGATTGAATGCCACAGCAGCGATCTGGATGGCTGCAGTGACAAAGTTGGATCCTTAACCTTCTGTGCCACAAAAGAATGACTCAAACTCCTCAAAACCACTGTCTTCTAAGGAAAAACCTCTCTCCCAGTGTCAGGACTCATGATGCTCAGGCTTTTCTGACTCATTGCGGAATGAATTCAGCTTGAGACAAAGCAGCAGGCAATGAGCGAGTTTTTTAGCATAAGACACTTGTGAGAGAGAGAGAAGTAGGCTGGCAAGGGAGCAGAGCAGCCCCAAGAACCAAGAGAGCTCCATTTCTATAATCCAAGGAAAAGAGGAGAAGGGAGAAGTCTGCCTTCTTCCTCATTTGGGGGCAGATGTCAAGGCTTACATCTTTTGTCCCTCACTTTGCCCCTACATGGCTTACCCAGGTCAGTCAACAATGCTATTGAAGTCCTGTGTGTATTACCAGGAGTGTGGTAACATGTACAATATGGCAATTCATCTCAGGTTTCCAGCTAATGTCCCCATTTACCTAGTTTTGTCCCCTGTCATCTATATTTCTGTCGTGGGTATGTGAAAAAATGCTGCTTTTCAAGGACTACTAACTCCATGATTCATGCAACAGGATTTACTCTTCCTATGTGTTGTCCTATGTTTTAAGTATGGGGGTTTGTGGCTTCAGCATGTCTGACACATACAGGCCCCTGGTCTTCCTTCAAGTTAGTGTAGATCATAGCTGGGTTCCATTCCTTGAGTGCTCCTCAGCTTACACCAGTTCCCCAAACTCTGTTAAACCTTGTCTTTCACCCCCAGTGGGACTTTTCATGTATTTTAAGTGTCCGAATCTATCCTTATCTTTAGGATGATTATTTGTGTATTTGTAGCATGTTGTATGCTTCTTGGCTTTTCTGTGTAGCAGTTTTTCAGGAGCTGTGTGTGTGTCTTTTGATGTGTTTAGGGCAAGTCTGAAACTTTTATGAGACTGGTGAATATTCCATAGGTGGCTGTCCTGTGTTTCTGTGCTTCTGTATTTGCATGAAGGCTGGGGGGGGAGTGTGATTTTATGTATATGCAGAGCATGTATTATATGTGTATTTGGAACCAAATGCATAGAGGTTATATGTTGCCATATTTGTAGTGTCCTGGGTAATTGTGGGTATATTTGGGGCTTGTGGAGAGGAGTTGTTTGTATGAGTTTGTGTGTGTATTCAAGGGGCATGGTCATTTGGTAGCATATTTGCTGGGGCTATGCACTTGTATTTTTCAGTAGGGATATTTTAGGCCTAAATATTTGGGGAAGTGCACATGTGTGTTTCTTTGTTATTTATTATTTATTTATTCATTTATTTTTTTTCCGCTGTACAGCATGGTGACCAAGTTACACATACATGTATGCACAGGTTTTCATCGCATTGTTGTGTGGCAGTGTAAGTATCTAGACAGAATTCTTAATGCCACACAGCAGGATCTCATTGTACATCCATTCCAAGATCAATAGTTTGCACCTGTTAACCCCAAGCTCCCAATCCCTCCCACTCCCTCCCTCTCTCCCCGGGCAGCCACAAGTCCATTCTCCAAGTCTATTATTTTCTCTTCTGTGGAAATGTTCATTTGTGCTGTATATTAGATTCTTGTTATAAGTGATGTCCTATGGTCTTTGTGTTTCTCTTTCTGACTTATTTCCCTGAGGATGAGTGTCTCTAGTTCCATTCATGGTGACACAAATGGCCTCATGTCCTTTTTTATGGTTGAGTAGGATTCCATTGTGTATGTATACCACATCTTCCCAATCCAATCATCTGTTGATGGACATTTGGGTTGGTTCCCATGTCTTGGCTATTGTGAATAGAGCTGTAATGACCATGCAGGTGCATGTGTCTTTTTCAAGGAAAGTTTTGTCCGGATGTATCCCAAGAGTGGGATTGCATGGTTATAGGGTAGTTCTAGGTATAGATGTCTAAGGTACCTCCATGTGGTTTTCCATAGTGGCTGTACCAGCTTACATTCCCACCAACAGGGCAGGAGGGTTCCCTTTTCTCCACAGCCCCTCCAGCACTTGTGATTTGTGGACTGATGAATGATGGCCGTTGTGACTGGTGTGAGGTGGAATCTCATGGTCGTTTCGGTTTGCACTTCTCTAATAATCAGGGATGTTGAGCATTGCTTCAGGTGCTTGTTGACCATCTGTGTATCTTCCTTGGAGAAATGTCTCTTCAGGTCTTTTGCCCATTGTTCATTGGGTGGTTGGCTTTTCTGCTGTTGAGTTGCATATGTTGCTTGTATATCCTAGAGATGAAGCGCTTGTCCATGGCATTGTTTGAAACTATTTTCTCCCATTGTGAAAGTTGCCTTTGTGTTTTCTTGCTGGTTTCCTTTGCTGTGCAAAAACTTATGAGTTTGACTAGGTCCCATTGGTTTATTTTTGCTCTTCTTTATGTTGCCTTGGGAGAAGGACCTGTGAACATATTCATGAGGTTGATGTCAGAGAATGCTTTGCCTATGTGCTCTTCCAGGAGTTCGTATGTGTGTTTCTAATGGAGAGATGAGGTTCTGTGTTTATTCAGGGGAGTTGGAGACTTACATTGATGTGTAGGAGAAATATGTGCTATGGTTATGTGTTAGTAGATGCAGGTGTGTGAGCTGGCTCCTCTTATCATTTGATAGATGGAAGTCATTTCATATGTGGTTTTCTGGAGATATGTCCATGGGTCTTACTTGCATATCCATGTTTGTATGTCTATCACCAGGTGCATGACTGCGCAAGTCTTGTTCGCATGGCTTGGAGTTGTTAGGAGTGTGCAAAGTATGTTCCTTTGGAGAATGCTAAGGTGTTATGTGTTTGTTCCTAATGTTTTTGTTAATAGGTACTAAGAGATGGTCTGTCTGTGTCTATCCAGGGGAGGGTAAAAACATACATACATTTGACACACATACACTTAGAGTGCCCTTTGGTGTCTATGTTGGGGGAGGAGGAGGGTGGTTGTATTTTGAAGAGGTGGCATCACGCCTAGTGTTTGGGGCATCTGTATGTCCAAGGGTTGGGAATATCTGGATGTGTGTGTCCATAGGTGTTTGACATTTGTATATGTATCTTAGTCAGTGTAGGCTACTTGTGGCTGTGTGTGTATTTGAGTTCCTGGAGCTTATGTGGTATGTATTCTGAGAGGTGTGAGAAGTCTGTGTGTTTGGAAACCAAGAAACGGTGTAGGCTGTGTGTGTGTTCAGGAGTCCTGGATTGGCTGTGTTTTAGGGCTATGGCATGGCATACAGGCTATGCATGAGACAACTGAGGACTTGCTGGTTTTCGTGAGCCTGTACATGTAGGTATTCCACATGGACAACTGGTTGGTAGGTAGGTTGCACCTGTTTTATTCAGGCCCATGTTTTGGATGTGTATAGAGTTGGAGTGTTACCAGCTAGAGTTCTTGGCCTTCCTTAATCAAGAGCAGTTGATAAGATGCTGGAGGAGAAACTCAGTGAAGGCTTTATTCAGGACACCTGCTTCAGCATAGAGGCACTGAAGCAATCACCAGGTTCCCTCATTCACCTTCTCACTGAGTAGCGGTGAGCTAGTTCCTTCTATGGGGTGAGGATAGGGGCATGTCCAGGGATTGGGCCGGGGGGTGGCTGAGGGGGCTTGCCCACCCCACCCCTTTAGTGTGGTGCATGTAGGGGGCATGCATAGTCCTCTGCCTTTGCTCTCTGTTCTTCAGAAGTGGCAGTTGTATTTTTCCCATGATTTGTCCGCAATGTGCAAGCAGAGTTCTTTCTCATTGTTTATACTTTTGCTGTATTTTGTTCCCCAGGAGACGTTTGTCCAGGTGCATTCCCTGCAGCCACTGCAGCCACTGCAGCCAAGGGTGCCAGGTCCCAACCTGTCTCAGTAGGAGAGGCAGTGGAAAATTCCAGGTGAGTAGGAATTTGTCTGTAAAACTTTAGAATTTGTGTCTATTGAGACATGTAAACTTAGGCGGTCAGTTTGTATGGTGATTCACACTGAGGATTAAAAGGTACATGTGTGCTCAGAAGATACACACACACACACACACACACACACACATACGTATGTGTGATGTCCTTTGCTTACATCCCCTGGTGGGTGTTGAGGGTCCTCCTCAGAGTGTAAGTGGATTTTATGCACATGCATATATGAAAGGGCACTGGAACTGGTTCAGACTAGCTTGGGATAATCAGCTCTGTGTTCAGTTACCTCAGCTTTGTAATTTGAGTTTGCTCATGTTTGGAATATTCATACCATGCAGATATCACATCTGAAATGTCACCTGAGTTTCTTGAAGAGCTTCAAAAATGCATTTAGAGCATATCACACTCATCTGTGTGTTATGACTTAATTATGTGGCAAGCCAGAATCTTCAGGCATCATTGGTGTGTGTGTATATCACATTATATTTGAATTGTGAGTGGGGCATCCTGGGTGATGTGCCATTTTATGTGTGCCTTGGCCCTTCATTCTGAATCACAGCATTGCTCCTCTCAGGTTGATTCAATCTTTAGGGTCAAGAATTCCTCCCTCCAAATGCTGGTGAATTCCAGTGGAAATCATGTGGATGGATTTAGGGTATCTGTACCTTAGGCAGGAGGACACACCTTCAGCATTTGTATGGTCCTAGAATCTGGGGCCCTAGAAGGGTGAGGCTGATTTCAGATCACTCTCTAGCACAGAACCTTCTCAGGTGTGTGGTTGGCTGACAAGCAGCAGTGAGGAAGTCGTGGGGATTAATGGATAAGAGGTAAGGTGGGCAAGTGTTCTCCCAGGAAAACCCCCTGAGAATCAGTTGGGCAGGCACAGGTATTCCTGGCTCTTCTGTGGCACAGCTGGTAGGCAAGGACACCGTGCACATGGGGTCCAGATGTTTCAAGTCTCTAGAGCCATGTGTCCCTGTGCCCAGTTGCCCCAGTGTGGTGGGAACTACTGTTGGTCAGGCTGGTAAGCTGTGTCAGCAATTCTCCACCACCATATCTCTGTGGAAACCCAAGTCCTCAGGGATAGGCAAGACCTCTAGGGTCAGTGAGCTGACAAGGACAAAGGTGGGGAGGCCTTGTCACTAAGGGAGGCTTGGGGAGTGAGGCCTGGAGAGCCTGGGGAGTCCTTCTCTGAGGAGATATGGCTCTGATATTCCCAAACCTTTAGACATGGTCCCTGTTCTTTTCTGAAGTTTCAGGATGCTTCTAACAATGGGGAGTTCATCTCAGGTCCTTGGTTCTCAGATGACCTGACCCTATTTTTCTTTATTCCACATCCAGCCATCAACCCAACAGGGAGCCATATGCTCACTGTGTCCACCAGCTGACCCTACAGCCTCCTGCTTCCCTTCCCAAAATAGACCCCTCTATTTTGACTCAGCCCCTGGTTTCCATACAGTGAACTGTTAGTGACCTCTAGGATGATATTCAAGAGCCTCAACCTGAACGGGCTTGCAAAATAGTAACTTTTAATAAGCCATTCCTAACATCTTTCCTGCTCACACTGATAGGTGGACAATTCCATCATAGTCACAAAGAAGGGTGAATCTGTGGCAGCCTTTGGAGCCTGTGGAATCTCGTTTTGTAGCATTTGGGGTTCCATACATTTAAAAGGTCACTCAGCCTGCTTCAGCTTCCCTTTTAGCAGATTGATAAATAAACGACAGAAAATAATGGTCTCCAGAGGAGACAGTTTGGGGGGTGGGGGGATGTGCTTGGGCTGTGGATGGAAATCCTGTGAAATTGGGTTATTATGGTCATTGTGCAATTACAGATGAGTAATAAATAATAATAGTAAAATAAAATAAAATAAAATAAAATAAAATAAATAAATCATGGACGGTAATGTACAGCATGGTGACTGCAGTTAATACCGCGTTGTGTGCTGGAGAGTAGCTGAGAGAATGGATCTTAAGAGTCCTTGGATGCCCTAGTGGAGAGTGGGTTAAGGATCCAGTGGTATCATTGCTGTGGCTCAGGTCACTGCTGTGGCGCAGGTTCAATCCCTGGCTCAGAAACTTCTGCATGTCACAGGCACAGCCAAAAGGAAAAAAAAAGTTCTTATCACAGAAAGAAAATGTGTAACTCTTTGTGGTAATGGATATTAACTAGGTTTACTGTGATCATTTACACTGATAGTTTTAGCCACTACCCTTCCTATTTGGATGACTTTTATTTCTTTTGTTTGTGTGTTTGCTGTGGATAGAACTTCTAGTAATATGTTGAATACCATTGGTGCTGAGAGTGGGCATCCGTGTCTTGCTCCATATTTTCATGGGAAGGCTTTCAGCTTTTCTCCATTGAGTATTATATTTTCTGCGGGTTTGTCATAAATGGCTTTATTTATGTTAAGGATTTTTCCCTCTTAGACCCACTTTATTAAGAGTTTTGATCATGAATATATGTTGGACTTTGTCAAATGCTTTTTCTGCATCTTTTGAGATGATCATGTGGTTTCTGACTTTTTTGTTAATGTGGTGCATGGCATTGTTTGATTTGAGTGTGTTGAACCATCCTTGTGAACCTGGGGTGAATCCCACCTGGTAACGGAAAGTTTTTCAAAGTCTATGAGTCATTTTCTGTTCTACACAGAAGTTGTATCCATATTTTTTAGATCCCACATATAAGTGATAGCATATGATATTGGTGTCTCACTGTCTTACTAACTTCACTTAGCGTGATACTGTCTATATCCGTCCATGTTGCTGCAAGTGCCATTAGTTCTTTCTTTTTAATGGCTAATATCCCATGGTGTTTATGTACCACCTCTTCTTTATCCATTCTTCTGTTGATGGACATTTAGGTTGCTTCCAGATCTTGGCTATTGTAAAGTGCTTCAGTGGACACTTGGGTGCCTAGGTCTTTTCAAGTCATGGATTTCTCTGGATAGATGCCCAGGAGTGGGATTTCTGGATCATATGATAATGCTGTTTTTAGTTTTTTTGAGACGTGATCATAGTGTTTTCCACAGTGGCTGTATCAATTTTCATTCCCACCAACACTGTTAAGAGGGGTCCCATTTCTCCACATCCTCTACAGCACTTATTTATTGCAGATTTTTGATGATGGCCATCCTGGTGGGTATGAGGGAGTACCTCATTGTATCTTGATTTGTATTTTTTTTAATAGGTAGTGATGTTAAACTTCTTTTCTTGTGCTTTATGACCATCTGTCTGTCTCCTTTGGAGAATTGTCTAAGTCTTCTGCCCATTTTTTGGAGGTGATTATAAATTTTGGAGATGAATCCCTTGTCAGTTGCTTCATTTGCAAATATTTTCTCCCATTCCATGGGTTGTATTTTTTTTGGTTTGTTTAGGGTCTCCTTTCCTGTGCAAAACCTTCTAAGTTTATGTATGTATGTATGTATGTATGTATTCATTTGTTTGTTTGTTTATTATTTTTAATTCATTGATTTTAGATTATAATGTGTTTTTTTCCCATTATAGCTGTTTTTCAGGATTCTGTCAATTTTTTACTCTATGGCAAGGTGGCCCAGTCTCACTTACATATATATCTTTTTTCTCACATTATTCTCCATCATAAGTGTCTAGACATAGTTCCCAGGGCTATATTGAATTTTATTACATTTATAGTTGTTCAGCAAACATAACAACCTGATTTTACAGCATTTCCATCCCAAACACCCAGCCCACCCCACCTACTCCCCAACTTGTCTCCTTTGGAAACGATTAGTTTTCCAAAGTCTGTTAGTCTATTTCTGCTCTGCAAAGATGTTCATTGTATCGCTTTTTTAGATTCCACCTATAAGTGATATCATATGATGTTTGTCTTTCACTGTCTGACTAACTTCACTTAGGACAATAATTTCTAGGTCCATCCATGCTACTGTAAATGACATTATTTCATTTTTTATGATTTATTTTATTTTATTTTTTTGCATTTTAGGGCCAAACCTAGGGCATATGGAAGTTTCCATCTAGGGATTGAATCCCAGCTGCAGCTGCTGGTCTACACCACAGTCCAAGCAACATGGCATCAGCCACATCTATGACCTACACCACATTTGACAGCAATGCCAGCTCCCTGACTCATGGAAGAAGGCTTGGGTTCAAACCTGCATTCACATGGATACCAGCCAGATTCATGACCACTGGGCCACTGTGGGAACTCCCATCATTCATTTGTATGATTGGGTAATATTCCATTGTGTATATGGACCACATCTTCTTTATCTCCTCCACTGCCGATGGACATTTAGGTTGTTTGCATGGCTTGGGTATTGTACCTAGTACTGCAATGAACATTGGAGTACAGGTATCTTTTCAAGTCATGTTTTCTCTGGAGAGATGCCCAGGAGTAGGATTGCTGGATCAAGGGTAATTCTATTTTAAGTGTTCTGAGCAATCTCCACACTCTTTTCCATAGTATTGCACCAATTTGCATTCCCACCAAAAGTATGATAAGGGTTCCATTTTCTCCACCCCTCTTCAGCATTTCCAGTTTGTAAACTTTTTAATGATGGCCATTCTGGGTGGTGTAAGGTAGTTCCTCCTAGTAGTTTTGATTTGCATTTCTCTAAGAATTAGTGCTGTTGAACATCTTTTCATGTGTTTTTTGGCCATCTGTTATGTCTTCTTTGGAGAATTGTTGGTTTAGGTCTTCTGCCCATTTGTTGATGCGGTTATTTTCTTGTTTGTAATTGAGCTGCAGGGGTAACTATAAATTTTAGAGATGAACCCCTTGTCAGTCTCTTCATTTGCAAATATGTTCTCCCATTCTTTGGGTTGTCTTTTTGTTCTGTTTAGGGTTTCCTTTGCTGTGCAGAAAGTTTTAAATTTAATTAAGTCCCATTGATTTTTTTTGTTCTTATTGTTATTACTCTAGGAGGTGGATCTGAGAAGATATTGCTTTGGTTTATATCAGAGAGTGTTTGGCCTATGTTTTCCTTCAAGAGTTTTATATTATCTGGTCTTATATTTAGGTCTTTCATCCATTTTGCATTTATTGTTGTGTGTGGTGTTAGGAAGTATTCTGATTTCATTCTTTTCCATGTGGCTGTCCAGGTTTCATGGCATCATTTATTGAAGGTACAGTCT
Source organism: Sus scrofa (assembly GCF_054392235.1). Taxonomy (NCBI): domain Eukaryota; kingdom Metazoa; phylum Chordata; class Mammalia; order Artiodactyla; family Suidae; genus Sus; species Sus scrofa. The sequence goes on along the minus strand of NC_139396.1, from coordinate 18,639,450 downwards.
TTTCTCTATTGTATGGTCTCGCTTCTGTTGCCATAGATTAGTTGACTGTAGGTGTGTGGGCTTAATTCTGGGCTTTCTATCCTGTTCCACTGATGTACATTTCTGTCTTTGTGCCAGTACCATATGGCTTTGATGCTTAGTAGAATAATCTGAAGTCAGGGAACTTGATTCTTCCAGCTCTGTTTTGCTTTCTCAGGATGTCTGGCTATTCTGAGCCTTTCATGCTTTCAAACAAACTTTTAGATATTTTCTTCTAGTTCTACAAAAACTGTCCTTGGTAGTTTGATAGGGATTGCATTGACTCTGCAGATTGCCTTGGGTAGTACAGTAATTTTGATAATATTGATTCTTCCAATCCAAAAAGATGGTATTTCCATCTGTTTGTGTGACCTTGGATGTCTTTCATCAGTGTCTTATAGTCTTCAGAGTACAGGTCTCTTGTCTCTTTAGGTAGGTTTATTCCTATGAATTTCATTCTCATTGATGTGATCGTTGATGGGATTGTTTCCTGAATTTCTCTTTCTGATCGTTCATTCTTCGTATATAGAAATGCCATGAATTTCTGTGTATTAATTTTGTATTCTGTGACTTTTCCAAATTCATCAATGAATGCTAACAGTTTTCAGGTAGCATCTTTAGGATTTTCTAGGTATAGTATCATGCCTCCACAAATAGAGTTGTACCTCTTCCTTTCCAATTTGGATTCCTTTTACTTTTATTTCACTTTCTTCTCTGATTGCCATGCCCAAGACTTCCAAAACTATGTTGAATATTAGTGGTGAGAGCAGACATCCTTCACCACAGAGGGAATTCTTTCAGCTTTTTACCATGCACAATGATGTTAGCTGTGTGTTTGTCATATATGCCCTTTAGAATGTTGAGGTAGGTTCCTTCTGTACCCATGTCTGAAGGGATTTTATGGGTGTTGCATTTTGTGAAAGTCTTTCTCTGCACCTATGGAGAGGATGATATGGTTTTTATTCCTCAGTTTGTTAATGTGGTGTATCATACTGTTGGATTTGTGGATATTGAAGAATCCTTGCATTGCTGGGACAGATCCCACTTGATCATAATGTACAAACCTTTCAATGTACTGTTGGATTTGGTGTGCTAGTATTTTGGTGAGGATTTTTGCATCTAGATTCATTGGAGATGTTGGCCAGTAGTTTTCTTTTTTGTGGCATCTTTGTCTGGTTTTGATATCAGGGTGATGGTGGACTTCTAGAATGAGTTTGGAAGCATTCCTTCCTCTGAAAGTTCTTGGAATAGTTTCAGAGGAATAGGTGTTATCTCTTCTCTAAATGTTTGATCGAATTTCGTGTGAAGCCATCTGGTCCTAGACTTTTATTTTTTGGAATTTTTTAAATCACAGTTTCAATTTCTGTGCTTGTGATTGGTCCATTCATCTTTTCTAGTTCATCTTGGTTTAGTCTTAGAAGATTGTAGTTTTCTAAGAATTTGTCCATTTCTTCTAGGATTTCCCTTTTATTGGTATAGATTTATTGGTATGTAGTAGTCTCTTAGGATCCTCTGTATTTCCGTGATGTCCTTTGTAACTTCTCCTTTTTCATCTCTAATTTTATGGATTTGAGTCCTCTTTTTTTTTTTTTGATAAGTCTGACTAAGGGTTTTTCAATTTTGTTGATCTTTTCAAAGAACCAGTTTTTATTTTTATTGCTCTTTTCTATGGTTTTCTTCATTTCTATTTCATTCATTTCTGCTCTGATCTTTATTATTTCTTTCCTTCTTATATCTTTAGGTCTTGTCTGTTACACTCTCTCAGGCTGCTTTAGATGTGAAGATAGGTTGTTTATTTGAGCTTTCTCTTGTTTCCTGAGGTATGCTTGTATTGCTATAAACTTCCCTCTTAGAACTGCTTTTGCTATAGCCCATAGTTTTTGGAGTGTTTTATTTTCATTGTCATTTCCTTCTATGTATTTTTGAATTTCCTCTTTGATTTCTTCAATGATCCATTGGTTGTTTGGTAGCATATTGTTTAGCCTCCATGTCTTTGTGTGTGTGTGGTTTTTTGCAATTTTTTTTCTTGTTGATTTCAAGTCGAATAGCGTTGTGTTTGGAAAAAGATGCTGGATATGATTTCCATTTTCTTAAAGTTACCAAGGCTTGATTTGTAGCCCAGAATGTGATCATTCCTAGAGCAAATTCCATGTGCACTTGAGAAGAAGTGTATTCTGCTGCTTTTGGATGGAATGTGCTATAACTCTCTATTAATTCCATCTGGTCTAATGCTTCATTTAGGGCCTGAGTTTTCTTGTTGATTTTCTGTCCGGATGATCTGTCCATTGCAGTAAGTGGGGTGTTAAAGTCCCCTGCTCTATGGTGTTGTTGTTAATTTCTCCTTTTAAGGTTGTTAGCAGTTGCCTTATATATTGAAGTGATCCTGGATTGGTCCTTTGATCATTATGTAATGCCCATCTTTGTCTCTTATCATATTCTTTATTTTCAGGCCTATTTTGTCTGATATGAGTATTATTACTCCAGCGTTTTTGATTGCCATTTGCATGGAATATTTTCTTCCATCTTCTCATTTTCAATTTGTATGTGTCCCTAGAAAGTGAAGTGGGTCTCTTGAAGACAGCATATGTATGGGTCTTGTTTTTGTATCCATTCAGCCAGTCTAGATCTTTTGGTTGGGGCATTTAGTCCGTTTACATGTAAGCTATTTACTGATTTGTATGTTCTTATTGCCATTTCATTAACTGTTTTGGATTTGTTGCTGTTGCTCTTTTTTCTTCCCTTCTTCTCTTGTTCTCTCCTTTTGTGGATTGATGACTACCTTTAGCGTTGTATTTGAGTTGATTGCTCTTATTTGTGTGTGTATCTATTGTAGGTTTTTGGCCTGTAGTTACCCTGAAGTTTTGAGATAGGCGTCTCTCTCTCTCTGAGAGTTTTAAGTTGTTGGTCTCTTAATTGGAAGTGCATCTCCAGTGTCCTGCATTTGTACCCTCCTCTTCTCCCAATTTCTGGATTTGGTAGCATATTGAAGCGTGGATGATTTCCTACATTTACCGTGTCTATGCCTTTGCTGTGTCTAGGCCTTTACTGGTGATCCTTGTCATTTGTAGTGTTTTGGTTTCTAGTTGTGGCCTTTTCTTTGCCTCAGGAAGTTCTTTCAGTATTTGTTGTAAATCTGGGTTAGTGGTGCTGAAGGCTCTTAACTGTTGTTTGTCTGTAAAGCTTTTGCTTTCTCCTTCAAATCAGAATGAAAGCCTTGCTGGGTAGAGTAATCTTGGTTGGAGATTTTTCCTTTCATCTCGTTAAGGATATCGTGCCACTCCCTTCTGGCCTGCAGAGCTTCTGCTGAAAAATCAGCTGAAAATCTTTTCAGGATTCCCATGTATGTTATGTGTTTGTTTTCCCTAGATGCTTTCCATATGTTCTCTTCGTCTTTAATTTTGTCCAGTTTCATGAATATGTGTCTTGGGGTGTTCCTCCTTGGGTTTATTTCATATGGTACTCAGTGTGCTTCCTAGATTTCAGTGAGTGATTCCTTCCCCATGGTAGGGAAGTTTTGGCCTATTATCTCTTCAAATAGGTTCTCTGGCCTTTTCTCTCTCTCTTCTTCTTTTGGCACCCCTATAATGCAGATGTTGGTGCATGTAATGTTGTCCTAGAGTTCTCTTAGACTGTCTTCCAATCTATTCAATCTTTTTTCTTTTTCTGTTCCACATCAGTGATTTCCAATAGTGTGTCCTCCACCTCACTTGTTCATTCTTCTGCCTCATGTATTCTGTTGTTGGCTGCTTCTAATGAATTTTATATTTCAGTTATTGTATTTTGCATCTCTGCTTGCTTCAGTCTTAAATTTCGTATTTCTTTGCTCAGTGTTTCCTGTAAATTATCAGTCTTTGCCTCCCATCTGTTTCCAATGCCCTGCATCACATTCATGATCATCAGTCTAAAGTCTTTTTCCTGGAGGCTGATACTCTCCAGATCACAGCTGTTTTTCTGGGGGTTTTCTCTCTCCTTCATCTGGGTTATGGTTCTCTGCCTTTACATTTTTATAGGTTTTTGGTGTGGTCTCCTTTTTCCAGAAAACAATGTGGTAGCCCCTCTTTCTTCTGAAGTCCGCACCCTTTGTGGCTGAAGTTGATATGGGGGCTTGCTATAGGCTTCCTGATGGAAAGGACGGGTGCCTGCCCACTGGTAGGTGGAGCTGCTTCTTATCCCTCTGGAGGATGGGTCTTTGCTCTGGGTGAGATTAGAGGCAGTTGTGTGATTAGGGTGTCTTTAGGCAGCCTGTTTACTGATGGGTGGGGCTGTGATCTCACCTGGATTCGTGTTTGACCTGGGGCTTCTCAGCGCTGATAGGTGGGGCTGGATTTTCCCAAAATGGCCACCTCTAGAGGAACACATGCCAGTGAGCACTCCTGAGACTTTTGCTTCCAGTGTCCTTCCCCAGCAGTGATCCACAGTCACTCCCTGTTTTCCCAGGAGATCCTCCAAGAACTGCAGTCAGGCCTTCCCCAGATTCCCATGGAGTCTCTACTTTGTCTGGGACCCTGTGGATATGAAAGCCTGTGTGTACCTTTCAAGAATGGGGTTTCTGTCTCCCCCAGTCCCATGGAGCTTTAGCACAGAAGCCCTACTACCCTCAATGCCAGATGCTCTGGGGGCTCTTTCTCCCAATGCCATACCCCCAGGTATGGGGATCCAATGTGGGACTCAGAACTCTCGCTCCTGTAGGTGGGTCTCTGTGACACAGTTCCTTTCCAGTCTGTGTGCTGCCCACATGATGCTCATGGGCTTGTGTATGTCACATAATAGGCCTTCCTACCATCTTGATGTGGTCTCCTCTTTGTTTCTTGGAGTAGGATATCTTTTTTGGAAGTTTCCAATCCATTTTGTTGAAGGTTGTTCAGCATTTGGTGGTAATTTTGTTGTTTTGAAGAGAGCAGGTGAACTCCATTCCTTCTGTCCTGCCATCTTAATCCAGTCCCCTTCTCCTCATTTTTCAACTGGGTTTTGTTTGTTTGTTTGTTTTGTTTTTGCTGTTGAGTTGTATAAGTTGTTTGTTTGTTTTGGAAATTAAGCTCTTGTCAGTTACATTATTTGAAACTCTTTTCTCCCATTGCATAGATTGTCTTTTTGCTTTTTTTAAAGTTTTCCATTGCTGTGCAAATGCTTGTGGGCTTGATTAGCTCCCATGTTTTATTTTTGTTTTTTCATTCTATTGCTTTGGGGGACTGACCTAAGAAAACCTCTCAATGTTTGATGTCAGGGAATGTTTCGCCTATGATCTCTTCCAGGAGTTTTATGATGTCTTATCTTATGTTTAAGTTTTTAAGCCATTTTGAGTTTATTTTTGTGTACGGTATGAGAGTGTGTTCTAGTTCCATTGATTTACGTGGAATTGTTCTGCTTTCTCCATACCACTTGGGGAGGAGACAATCTTTCCCTGATTTTGTATTCTTGCCTCATTTGTCAAAGATTGTTTGACCATAGTTGTCTGGGGTTATTTCTGGGTTCTGTATTCTGTTCCATTGGAGTGTATGTCGTTTTGGTACCAGTACCACACTGTCTTGATGATTGTAGCTTTGTAATATTGTCTGAAGTCTGAGAGAGTTATGCCTCCTGCTTGGTTTGTGTTCCTCAGGATTGCTTTGGCAATTCTGAGTCTTTTATGGATCCATATCAATTTTTGGATTGTTTGTTCTAGTTCTGTGAAAAATGGCATGGGTAATTTGATAGGGATTGCCTTGAATCTGTTGATTGATTTGGGTAGGAAGGTCATGTAAATGATATTAATTCTTCCAATCCAGGAGTGTGGAACATCTTTCTGTTTCTTTGAATCCTATTTAACTGTCTTGGGTGAAGTTGTAGAGTTCTCAGCATGGAAGTCTTTCACCTCCTTGGTCAGGTTAACAGCTGTTGCCTTATGTTTTGAGGTAACCGTCTTTCGGGTGTATATGTATTTACCATCCCTATGCATGCTTCTTGGATTGATCCTTTGATCATTATGTAATGACCTCGTTTGTCTCTTATAATATTCTTTATTTTAAGGTTTAATTTGTCTGAAAAGAGTATTGCTGCTCCAGCTTTCTTTTGACTCCATATGCATGGAATATTTTCTTCCATCCCCTCGCTTTCAATTTTCATATGTCCCTAGAACTGACGTGAGTCTCTTGGAGACAGCATATATGTGGGTCTTTAGTATCCATTCAGCCAGTCTATATCTTTTGGGGCATTTAGTCTAATGACATTACCATTTTATGAACTGTTTTGTATTTGTTTTTGTTGGCCTCTTTTCCTTCCCTTCTTGTCTTCTCTTGTGGTTTGATGAGTCTATATAGTGTTGTGTTTGGACTGCTTTTTATTATTTTTGTGTGTATTGATTGTAGATTGTTGGTCACAGTTCCCATGAAGTTTTGATATAGGAGTCTATCTATATACAAATTGTTTTTTTTTTTTTTTTTGTCTTTTTGTCTTTTTTGTTGTTGTTGTTGTTGTTGCTATTTCTTGGGCCGCTCCCGCGGCATATGGAGGTTCCCAGGCTAGGGGTTGAATCGGAGCTGTAGCCACCGGCCTACACCAGAGGCACAGCAACGCGGGATCCGAGCCGTGTCTGCAACCTACACCACAGCTCACGGCAACGCTGGATCGTTAACCCACTGAGCAAGGGCAGGGACCGAACCCGCAACCTCATGGTTCCTAGTCGGATTCGTTAACCACTGCGCCATGACGGGAACTCCACAAATTGTTTTAAGTTGTTGGTCTCCTAGTTGCAAATGCAACTCTGGTATGCTGCATTTGTACCCTCTTTGGCTGCTTTCTGGATTTTTCAGCATATTTGTGTGTGGATGATTTCCTGCCTTTACTATATGTATATGTATATGTTTACCGGTAAGCCTTGTCGTTTTTAGTATTTTTTATTTTAGTGGTGGCCTTTTCATATCCACCTCTTGAAGTTCCTGTAGTATTTGTTTTAACGCTGGTTTGGTAGTGTTGAAAACTTTACTGGGCTTCGCTTGTATGTTATGTATTTCTTTTCCCTAGCTGCTTTCAACATTTTCTGTTTGTCTTTAATTTTGGTCAGTTTCATGAATATGTGTCTTGGGGTAGTTCCTCCTTCGGTTTGTTTTCTATTGTACTCGTTGTGCTTCCTGGATTTGAGTGAGTGGTTCCTTTCCCATGTTAAGGAAGTTTTTGTTATGTGCTCTGGCCCTTTCTCTCTCTCTTCTGCTTCTGGTACCCCTATAATGCAGATGTTGGTGCATGTCATGTTGTTTCAGAGTTCTCATAGACTGCCTCCATTTCTTTTCAATCTTTTTTTCTCTTCTGTTCCTCATCAGTGATTTCCACCAGTCTGTCTTCCATCTCACTTATTCATTTTTCTGCCTTCTGCATTCTGTTACTGTTTCCTTTGATGTGAATTTTTTTATTTCAGCTATTGTGTTTTTCGTCTCTGCTTGCTTAATCTTGAAATCCTCTATTTGTTGGGTTTTCTTGTAACTTGTCTCTCTTTGCCTCCAGTTTATTTCCATGTTTTTGAGCCATCTTGACTATCATTAGTCTAAGGTCTTTTGTGTGGAAGCTGATAATCTTCAGATCGTTTAATTGTTTTTCTGTTTTTTTTTCTTCTTCCTTTATCTGAGTCATATTTCTATGCCTTGTCATTTTGTAGAGCTTTTGAGTGTGATCTCCTTTTTGCAAACAATAGGGTTGTAGACTCTCATACCTGAGGGTTCTCCCTACTATTCTTCCTGTTACTCAAATGTGACCTCAAGTGATTTCTGGTCTGTCTACTTTCCCTTCTATGTGGGACACAGTGCATGAGAAAGAGCCTTCCTGGCACTGAGAGGTGAAGACTTCTAAATTTGGAAAACCTGACTCTTGATCAGTGATGCTTTCAGAGAAAGATCTGGATCATTCCAGATCAAGGAGAACTGTGCCAATTAAGAAAATGAAATCTTCATTAAACTTCAAGTTGTGAAGGCCTGTAGAGGGAGGTCTCACAACCTACTTCTCATGGTCAATAGCTTTTGTAAGCAGTGCTTCAGGGACATTTGGGGTGCATGTGCCTTTTGAAGGACATTTCAGTATAGGGAAATGTTTGATTTTGATGAAATATGATTTTCCATTTTTTTCTTTTTTGGGTAATTTTTTTTGTCCTGTGTAAGACCTCTTTATCAAGCCCAACAACCCAGAGATTTTTCTCCTAGTTTTTTTTTTTTTTGGTAAAAATTTCAAAGTCTCGAAATTTGCATTTGAATCTATGCCCCATTTTGTAGAGTTTCAATATCCGTTAAAAACTATCCCTTTTCCATTCTACTTCTCTATAACTTTTGTATTAAGCCATTCCAGTTTGCTGTATTGGTATGTGTCTATTTCTGTATTCTCTATCCTGTACACCAAACTATGAATCTATTCCTCCACCAATGCTAATCTGTCTTCCATAGGGCTTTATATGGAGCCTAATAGCCTCAAATTTTAATTTTCTTTCTCTAAATACTTTTAGCTATTTTGGCTCCTTTTCTTTATACATGTTATAATAAGCTTGTCCATGTTGACAAAAGCAATTCTTTTGGAAGTGGACAGTTTATTATGTGGAGTCTTCCAGACTGTGAATATTATCTATGTATATGCCTACACATTTGTTTAGGTCTTATAGGGTTTTATCATACAAATCAAATCCTCTATCAAAACATTTCTAACGAGAGTTCCCATTATGGGTCCCTGATGAAGAACCTGATATAGTGGCCATGAGGATATGGGGTGACTCTCTGGCCTGGCTCAGTGGGGTAAGGTACTTTTATTGCCACAAGCTATAGTGTAGGGTGCAGATGCCAGTTGGATATGGTGTTGCTGTTGCTGTGGTGTTGGTTGCTAGCTGTAGCTCCATTTTGATCCCCTAGCCTGAGAACTTCCACAAGCTGCAGGAGCAGCCATAAACTTATATGTATAACCAAATATTTCATTTTTTGGAACTGCTCTGTATTGCATTGTGTTTTTGGTTTGGGCTACCAGATGTCCCTTTTTAGCATTTACAAATATGATGAATGTTTCTGTGTTGATCTTCTCTCCTGAGACTTTGGTAAAGGAACCTCCATCTCTTCAGTGTACCTTAAGAGAATTGTTGGGATTTTCTGTGGAGGTAGCCATGCTATCCATGAACATGGACAGTTATATTTCTTCATTTCTATTCTGTATGTCTTCATTTCTTTTTCTTGCCATGCTGCATTGGCAAGTCCCTGCAGTACTAAGTAGAATGGAAGAAATGAGAAAGGACATTCTGACCTTCTTTTGAGTTTAGGAGGAAAACATTCATTCTTTCACCTTTCAGTAGGATGCTTAGTGTAGGTATTTTGTAGATGTTCTGTACTGGGTTGAAGGAGTGTTCTTCCTGGTTTTCTGAGAGTTTCTAACATGCATGGGTTGTTGAACATTGCCAAATGGTTTTTCTGTAGTAATTGATGTGACCATGTACGTTTTCTTCTTTAATCTATTAATAACAGCAAACTACACTGATGATTTTTAAATAATAAACCAAGCTTGTATTCCTAGAATAAACTCCATTTGATTATAATGCATTGTCAGTTCGTTTGTTCTTCAGATATTGGTTGAGTATTGCAATTTTTTTTTTGTAGTTTCCTTTCAGGAAAATTTAAGCTTGATTGTGAGACCTTTCTTCTTTTGTATTGCAGAAGCATTTAGTGCCATTTGTTTCCATCTTCACAATGGTTTATCTGGATCCAATCACATTTTATGGACTGTATCTTCCTTTGCATTCAGTTCTATTCATTTCAAAATTTTTCTTTGAGAGTCATCTTTAACCATGGGTTATTCAGAAGTGTGCATCTCAATTTCCACATATTTGGAGGCTCACTTCTCATTCTCATTGTTATACAAGGGGAAGCTTATACTTTGGACACGGTGGAGTGAAATGTAATGACTATTTGTTTATCTTATAGGTTGCTCAAGTGTCATTGGTGTGAACCTTTTGAATATTAATTTTACATGGGAGTTCTCAGACTTTTCACTTATACAGTAACCATAAGGGAATTGCCTGAATATATGAATTCATGCTGCTGAAGTTGTGTTTATCAAGGGAAGTTCACAGACAGAACAATAGTAGGAGAATTTGTGGGTCGCCATTGCACATTGTTTTCCGGGTCAGCACCCAGAGACTCTGTTCGGACCCAGCGTTCAGGAGAGGGGCCCAGATCTTGGGCTTGGTGCTTTTTATTGCATGATCAGAGAAGTCCAGGCCCCCTGTGGGCAGGGACTACCACCAGCATGGTGACATGCAGGATGCAGGTTGAGTAGCTGGCTGCGGGATGAGCGCTCAGGGTGGGGGAAGCTCCAGCCTTTTTCCTGCTGCTCAGGGTGGGTCTGTGCTGTGGGTGCAGCCATAAGTCTCAGAAGGCCAAAATGGCTGAGTCACGAGGCAGCACTTCCCATCTCTGTCAGCCATAAGCCCTGGCTATGGGCAGTGACCCTGAAGTCCCAGGAAGGCCAGGCTTTCTCCTGCAGGGAGGTTGTCTTGCCCAAGTCAGCCCTGCCCTCTCACTACTTCAGAAACCGAAATCTCATCACTCCTTCTTGCTACCTCCCAAAACATGGGATTGCCAAACTTTTGTTTTTGTCTTTTTGTATTTTCTAGTGCTGCACACATGGCATGTGGAGGTTTCAAGGCCAGGGGTCTACTCAGAGCTGTAGCCACTGGCCTATGCCAGAGCAACAGCAGCACAGGATCCGAGCCACTACTGCGACCTACATCACAGCTCTCAGCAATGCTGGATCCTTAACCCACTGAGCGAGGCTAGGAATAGAACCTGCAACCTCATGGTTCCTAGTCAGATTTGTTAACCAATGAGCCATGGTGGTCACTCCCCAAACGTTCTTTTTCAAATATTAGTAACATCATTTTCTAGAAGAAGTACAACCGAACCCCAGTTAACCAGGAAGCAGCTACTGCAACTAAGCAAGTTTCCCCTAAGACAAGACCCTTAGCTACACCCATGGGCTATCTTTGATTTCTCCTATGTGCTTCTGAGAAGTAAAATGTTGATGTTCAAGATCTCCAATGATCAGTGTGCTAGCAATAATTTCTATGAAAGCAGGAAGCTCCTCACCCTGAAGCAGAGAAGGTAAGGAGGCAGTAGGTGATAGATCTTTGCTCTGCTCCCACTTTTAAACCCTCCATATCCCTGCCATTTGAGGAAGGAAGGCAGTGCCTTGGAACACTACCCAGCTTCCAGGTGTGTCACTTCCCCTGTCTGACAAGAGGTCACCTGCAAGCCAGAGGGCCCAAATCCTCCCTAGTACACAACTGCTCCCTGCCCCCCACTTAAAAATTCCCTTCAGAGCCCTTTGCCTGCACAATTGTAATAGCTGTATTGTTAATATATGATATCTGTGACTTAGAAAAGTGTTACTCCTTACCTTGTTCTTGGAGAAACATGGCCTTTGGTAGGGAGAACCCAGACCAGGCGGCCCACAGCCTCTGTCAGGTGTGTTCCTTCAGCCAATGCTCTGATTCCATGTTGAGAGTTTTGGAGATGAGACTTTCTGTGTTGTCAATGGGCAGGCTTCCCCTTGGTGTGTATCATATCCAAAGGTTGCCCAGCACCTGCCTCTCCCTCAGACAAGCTGCAGCCATGCTACCCCTGCAATTAGGAACCTCCTTTATCCACCCTGTGGATGGTAGTCAATTCTCTGATTCCATGAATGTATCATCCGTTAGACCACTATTGATTTATTTTATTTTATGTATGTATTTTTTGTCAAGTTTGGCTCCATCTGCAGCATGTAGAGGTTCCCTGACTAGGGGTCAAATGTAAGCTACAGCTGATTCTGTTGAATGAAAATTCCATTTAATTAATTTTAATTTCATTCTTTTTCTTTTTTTGTTCTTTTTTTTCTTTCTCTTCATTTTTTTTTTTTTTTTTGGTGGGGTTCATTCTGGACATATGGAAGTTCCCCTGCTAGGAATTGAATTAGAACTTGAGCTTCCATCCTATGCCACAGCCACAGCAATGCAGGATCAAAGCTACATGACACTACACCACAGCTCGTGGCAACTCTGGAACTTTAACCAAATGAGCAAGGCTAGGTATCATACCCATGTCCTCACAGATAGCAGTTGTGTTCATTACCTCGGAGCCATGACAGGAACTCCTTCTATTTCATTCCTTTTATGGTTTGAAGAACATTAGTGTAATTTGTCATTTGCAGTCCATGCACCTTAATGTTAAACCTAGTCTATTTCATTTTTTGGTTTTGTTGCTTTCCTTTTTTGGCCACACTCTTGGCATATGGGGGTTCCTTGGAACAAGGCAGGATACTTAGGCCTCTTTCCCAGAGCAGGAACTCTATTCCTGGTCTTTGTAAAGTCTTAGGTCTTGCTCTTTCTAAAGCTATCTGGGTGTTGATGCCATTGGGGTGATGCAGGGATTTGACAAGGTGCAATACTCAGAGTTCCCATAGTGGCTCTCTGGAAATAAATCTGACTAGTATCCATGAGGATGCCAGTTCGATCCCTGACCTTATCAAGGGGTTAAGGATCCAGCATTGCTGTGAGCTCTGTGTAGGTTGAAGATGCATCTCAGATCTGGCATTGCTGTGGCATAGGCCAGTGTCTCCAGCTCTGATGTGACCCCTAGCCTGGGAACCTACTTAGGCCATTGGTGCAGCCTTAAAAAGAAAAAATAAATAAATCACGTTGGACTACTCCACTCAAGTCACTAGTCATCTACGAATTTCCTCTCAACCATTCCCATTTTTCTGTCCTCATTGGGACTAAGAGGCACCTGCCTCCACCATTTTGCCCATTGCAATAATCCCACTGAGAATAGTGGATTCTCCCCCATCGATGAGGCAGAGAAGCAGAAAGTCCTGTCCCTACAGCCAAGCCTTTTCCTCTCTGGCCAGGCCACGCACACAGGGCACCCTGGATGAGTGTAGGATCGTCCCAGCCTGTCATCTGGCCACTTCGGGGAAGCAGAGAGAAACTCCCTAAAGGTAAAGGCTGTCACCAGCCTCCACTCTAGGAACTGCTGAGTGTTCAGAAGGCTGAAAGGCACAAAAGCAGCTCCAAATCCCTTGAAGGTAGAGGGATGCAGATAATGGTAGAGATGCCCCAGATGCCCACTAGTCAGGCAGGCTTGAGAGACGGAGATGATGTGGGGGTTCCTGGGGATAGTGAAATCTGTGTGCTCCCCAGAGTAGCTTGATGAGTCCTTGTCTCTGTGGAGGAAAGATTTCATGGTTCAGCTGTAAATCCAGAGCACTTGTGACAGCCCTCATCCTTCTTTCCTCCAAAGAACACTCTGTGGAGCAACACAGACATGAGCCAGATGACAGTGGACCATGAATATTTCCCATAAAACTATCTTTGTCCACATTTTGCATACTTCATCCCAATGGTGCTTCTGTGCACACCCAGACCCAAATCCCTCACTACCTAACCCCCCGCAGGGCCACCCCTCTCCTGGCTCTGATAGCCTTGCCCTTCCTCCCTGCCCCCATGTCAGCCAGGATCAGTGCTGCGACTAAAGAGAGTCCCTAGGCTTCCTGTTGGGCTTGCACTGGAAAGCTGGCCCACTGTTCACTACTGGATGCAGTGGAACATCCTCCTCCCTGTGACAAATATGTTACACCTTCTCTTTTTGGTCTGTCAGGGTAAACAAGCCCCTGTCTAGGGCTGGTCTCCCAAAGACTCCCAGGTCAGTCCTGGGCATGGGCAGGTTCTCTGTGGTGGCCAGGCCTCCACACAGAGCCAGCTGCTGGGGAGGCTGGGCTGATGCCTATTCTCTGGGGGGTGTGGTGACCCAGTGAGCTCATTGAGTCCCCCAGCCTGCAGAGTCCCCACAAGGCCTGTGGTGGGGACTTGGCTCTGGGGCAGCACCAAGGACAGCAGGTTGTGCTGAGGTTCCAGGAGGAAGGTCAGGGTGGGGAGATCCTCCTCCTCCTTACTGGAGCTGTTCCCCAGCCCTCAGGTCTCCCTAAGAGGACAGGTCTCCTCAAGAACCTCATTGGCCCTGGGTCCTGATCGAGGTCCCTGAGGAGGATGGAGGGATGTCCTGACCTCTTGGAGAGAGAACTGAGCCTTTGAGCTGTAAGGCCACTCACTGCTGGCTGTGCCTTAGAAGGGCCTTGAAATCAATCTCTGGTTTGCAGGATTCTTTGGTGACCCCAGTCTGACCCCAGCGTTAGGGAACACAAGAGTGCCTTGGTCTCTGGTGGCACTCCAGTGGCATGGCTGCAGTGTTTGGGTTGTGCCCCAGGGCTGGCCTTCCTAAGAGCACAGGCTGAGGGTGATCAGGTGGAAGGGAAAGTGAGCGACTCTAATGTCCATTTCCTAAGCCTAGAGCATGCAAATTGGAGGGCAGTGCTGGGGGGCCATAGACCTGTGTGTGGGTGGTTTTAGGGCCAGCTGAAGCCTCATGTGCCATGGGAGGGAGAGGAAAGTGGGCACATGTAAGAGTCACATGTGAGGAAGTGCAGAACCTTTAATTTCCCAGGGGTGTCCCCACCAGCCCACTTCTTAGGCATACCTCATGGGGCTGCTTAGGCATGGAGGAGGGAGAAGAGTTAGAAAACTGACCATGTCCATAACCCAGAGGGACAAAGGGCAGGTGAGACCCCCTTCAGGGGCTGTTCTAGTGGAAAGACTAATACCACAGTGCGGTTAAAGGAACAATGTTGGGACATTGGCCATCCCTGGGTCCCTATTTATTTTTTAAATGTATAAAACTTTATTTTTTTCTTATCTTTTATTTATATATATATTTTATCAACTGTACAGCATTTTGACCCAGTTACACTTACATGTATACCTTCTTTTTTCTCACATTACATGTTCCATCATAAGTGACTAGGGCTGCCCAGCAGGATCCCATTGCTAATCCATCCCAAAGGCAATATTCTGCATCGATTTACCCCAAGCTTCCAATACAACCCACTCCCTGGCCCTCCCCCTTGGCAAACACAAGGCTGTTCTCCAAGAGAATTATTTTCTTTTCTGTGGAAAGGTTTCTTTGTGCCGTATACTATATTCCAGATATAAGTGATATTGTATGGTATTTGTCTTTCTCTTTCTGACTTGCCTCACTCAGGATGTGAGTCTCTAGTTCCATCCATGTTGCTGCAAATGGCATTATATTTTATTGCTGAGTAGGATTCCATTGTGTATATATACCACATCTTCCCAATCAAATCACCTGTCATTGGACAATTGAGTTGTTTCCATGTCTTGGCTATTGTGAATAGTGCTGTAATGAACATGTGGGTGCCTGTGTCTTTTTTAAGGAGAGTTTTGTCTGGATAGATACCCAAGAGTGGGATTGCAGGGTCATACGGTAGTTTGATGTACAGATATCTAAGGTACCTCCCTACTGTTCTCCCTAGTGGTTGTACCAGCATGCATTCCCATCAACAGGGCAGGAGGGTTCCCTTTTCTCCACACCCCCTCCAGCATTTGTTATTTGTGGACTTATGAATGATGGCCATTGTGACTGGTGTGAGGTGGTATCTCATATTCATTGTGATTTGCATTTCTCTAATAATCAGTGATACTGAGCATTGTTTCAGGTGCTTGCTGGCCATCTGTATATCTTCCTTGGAGAAATGTCTCTTCAGGTCTTTTGCCCATTTTTCAATCGCATTATTGCTGTTCTTGCTGTTGAGTTGTATAAGTTGTTTGTCTATTTTAGAGATGAGGCCCTTGTCAGTTGCATCATTGGAAACTGTTTTCCCCCATTCTGTAAGTTGTCTTTTTTTTTTCTTTTTGGATTCCTTTGCTGTGCAAAAGCGTGTATGTTTGATTAGGTCCCATTGGTTTATTTTTGCTTTTATTTCTATCGCTTTGGGAGACTAACCTGAGAAAACATTTGTAAGGTTGATTTCAGAAAATGTGCTGCCTATTTTCTCTTCCAGGAGTTTGATGGTGTCTTGTCTTGTATTTAAGTTTTTCATCCATTTTGGGTTTATTTTGGTGCATAGTGTGAGAGTGTGTTCTAGTTTCACTGATTTGCATGCAACTGTCCAGGTTTCCCAGCAGTACTTGCTGAAAAGACTGTCTTTCCCCCATTTTGTATTGTTGATTCCTTTGTCAAAGATTAATTTCCCGTAGGTGTTTGGGTTTGTTTCTGGATTCTCTATTCTGTTCCATTGGTCTGTCTGTCTGTTTTGGTACCAGACGCACACTGTCTTGATGACTGTGGCTTTGTAATAGTGCCTGAAGCCTGAGAGAGCTGTGCCTCCTGCTTGGTTTTTTTTTCTCAGAATTGCTTTGGCAATCATGGGTCTTTTGTGGTTTCATATAAATATTTGGACTTTTTGTTCTAGTTTTGTGTAAAATGGAGTGGGTAATTGTATCAGGGTTGCATTGACTCTGTAGATAGCTTTGGGTAGTATGGCCATTTTTACAATATTAATTTTTTTTCCATCCCGGAGCATGGACTATCTTTCCATTTCTTTACATCTTTAATTTCCTTGATCAATGTTTTGTATTTCTTGGCATATAAGTCTTTCACCTCCTTGGTCAGGTGTATTCACAGGTATTAGATTTTTTGGGTTGCAATTTTAAAAAGTATTGTATTTTTGTATTCCTTTTCTAATATTTCATTGTTGGTATACAGAAATGCGGCTGATTTCTGAATGTTAATCTTATATCCTGCTACTTTGCTGAATTTGCTGAGCAGTTCAGGTAATTTTTGGGTTCGTCCTTGGGGTTTTGTATTTATTGTATCTTGTCATCAGCATAGAGTCACAGCTTTATCACTTCTCTTCCGATTTGGATGCCTTTTATTTCTTTGTTTGTCTGATTGCTGTGGCTAGGACTTCCAATACTATGTTGAATAATAGGGATGAGAGTGTGCATTCTTGTCTTGTTCCAGATTTTTGTGGGAAGGCTTTCAGCTTTTCTCCATTGAGTGTTATATTTTCTGTGGGTTTGTCTTAAATGGCTTTGATTATGCTAAGGAATGTTCCCTCTAGACCCACTTTGGTAAGGGCTTTTAATCATAAAATGATGTTGGACTTTGTCAAATGCTTTATCCGCACCTATTGAGAGGATCATGTCATTTTTGAGTTGCGTTTTGTTAATGTGATGTATGATGTTGACTGATTTACCTCTTCTTTTTTGGCAGCATCTTTGGTTTTGGAACGAAGGTAATGGTGGCATCATAGAAAGTCTTTGGGAGTATTCCTTCTTCTTCAACCTTTTGGAAAAGTTGTAGGAGTATGGCTATAGGTTCCTCCTTGTTTGGTAGAATTCACCTGTGAAATCATCTGGTCCTGGACTTTTATTTGTAGGGAGTGTTTTTATGACATATTCAACTTCATTTCTAGTGATTGGTCTGTTCAGTTGATCTATTTCTTCTTGATTCAGTTTTGGAGGGTTGTACATCTCTAGGAAGTTGTCCATTTAATCCAGGTGGTCAAATTTGTTGGCGCATAATTGTTGTTAGTATTCTCTCATGGTTTTTTTTTTTTTTCTTCTGTAGTATCCATTGTGCCTTCTCCTTTTTCATTTCTGATTTTTGTACTTTGGGTTTTTTTTCCTCCTCTTCTTGGTGAGTCTAGCCAGAGGTTTGTCCATTTTGTTTACCTTTTCAAAGAACCAGCTCTTGGCTTGATTGATTTTGTCTATTGTTTTTGAATCTCTATTTTATTGATTTCCTCTTAGATCTTTATGATGTCCTTCTTTTGCTGACTTTAGGTTTTTCTTGTTCTTCTTTTTCTAATGCATTGCGGTGGTGGATTAAATTGTCCATTTGAGATTTTTCTTCTTTTTGGAGAAAGGCCTGTATTGCTATGAACTTCCCTCTGAGCACTGCTTTTGTGGCATCCCATGGATTTTGAGTTATTGCGTCTTCATGATCATTTGTCTTGAGGTATTTTTTTTTTAATTTCCTTCTTGATTTCCTCATTGACCCATTGGTTTTTTAGTAGCATGTTATTTAGTCTCCGTGTAGTAGGTTTTTTTCTCACTTCCTTTCCTGTGACTGAGTTCTAGTTTCATGCCATTGTGGTCAGAGAAGGTATTTGAAATAATTTCTATACTCCTAAATTTGTTGAGGTTAGCTTTGTTCCCCAAGATGTGATCAATTCTTGAGAATGTTCCATGTGCACTTAAGAAGAATGTGTATTCTGTTGTTTTGGATGTAATGTCCTCAAAATGTCGATTAAGTCTAACTTTTCTGGTATTTCCTTTAGGATCTCTGTTGCCTTATTGATTTTCTGTCCAGAGGATCTGTCCATTGATGTGGGTGGGGTGTTAATTCTCCTACTATGATTGTATTCCCATCAATTTCTTCTTTTATCTCTGTTGTATTTGTTGGAGGTATCTAGGTCCTCCAATATTAGGGGCATATATATTGATGATTGTAATATCCTCTTCTTGAATGGATCCTTTAACTATTCAATGCTATCCTTCTTTGTCTTTCTTGATGGCCTTGATTTTAAAGTCTCTTTTGTCTGATATGAGTACTGCAACTCCTGCTTTCCTGTCTTGTCCGTTGGCATGAAATCTCTTTTCCCACCCCTCACTTTCAATCTGTAAGTGTCCTTTGCCCCGAGGTGAGTGTATGGTAGGCAGCAGATTGAAGGATTTTGCTTTTTTATCCCAATCTGCCACTCTGTGTCTTTTGATTGGAGCATTCAGTCCATTGACATTTCAGGTGATTATTGATAGATATGTATTTATTTCCATTTTAAGCCTTATTTTCCAGTTGATTTTATGTTTCTCTTTTCTTCCTTTCCTTGTTTGGTTGGGTTATTTCCATTTATTTTATGCTTGAGTATTTTCTTTTCAGTTTTTGTGAATGTAGTGTTCGGTTTTGATTTGTGGTTGCCCTGTTTCCTTAAGTATGTTAACCCCTTCCCATATCTGCTTACTTTAGCCTGATAGTCATATAGGCTAAACACATCATTAAAAAATTAAAAAAGAATCTATTTCTTCTTACTTCCCTTTCCCACAGTGTTTGATTTGGATGCCTTTTCTTTTTTTAACATCTTCATGTTTAGGTCTGTATGCTGACTTATTTAAGTGATGGGTTTCCAATTGTGGTTTCCTCCATCGTATATCTTCCTTTTTTTTTTAATTACAGAAGCCCTTTAAGTATTTCTTTTAGAATGGGTTTCGTGTTGCTGTACTCTTTCAGCTTTTGATTGTTGGAGAAATTCTTTATTTCTCCATCTATTTTAAATGATTTTCTTGCTGGGTAGAATATTCTAGTTTGCAGATTTTTTTTCCATTCAGTGGTTTAATTATATCTTGCCACTCCCTCCTGGCCTTTAGTGTACCTGTAGTGATATCAGCTGATTGCCTTATTTGGGTTCCCTTGTAATTAACGCTTTGCTTTTCTCTTGCTGCCTTTGGAATCTTCGCTTCATCTTTAAATTTTTGCCATTTTTATTATAATATGTCTTGGTGTGGGCCTGTTTGGGTTCCATTTGTTTGGGGCCCTCTGTGTTTCCTATATCTTGTTATCAGTATCCATTAGATTGGGAAAATTTTCAGCCAGGATTTCTTCAAATGTATTTTCAGTCTGCTTTTCTTTTTCTTCTTCTACAATACGTATTATGCATAAATTTGCCTGCTTTATATTATCCCATAGGTCTCATATTTCTTTCATTTTTTTTCCATTTGGTTTTCTGTCTGCTGTCCTGATTGGGTGATTTCCATTATTCTCTGTTCCACATCACTAATTCTTTCCTCTGCATTATTCATTCAGGTCTTTATTGCCTTTCCTTCAGTTTGTATCTCTGCAAATGAATTTTCTAGTTTTCTTGGCTCCTCCTTATATGTTCTCATTCCTTTCTAAGGGAATCTGCATTCCTGTTCCTATCCTCTCTTAATTCCTTCCGTATTTTCACTATGTCTCTTTTGAACTCCAAGTCTGTCAGACTGCAGAGGTCTGTTTCCTTGTTGACTGCTTTGGGTGATTCTCCTGTTGTTTTAACTGGGAATCATTTCTGAGGTTCTTCATCTTGCTTGTGTTTTTCTTTTTGTGTGAATTTGGGGAAGCCAAACTGTATTTTTGTAAATCTGTGTCCTTGCAAGAATACCCCTTTGTATCTTTTTTGGGGGGTTACTCTTTATTATTGGTGTGGGGGTTTGGATCTTTGCTGTCTCTTTCTTCTGCATGAGAAGTCTGTTATCCCCATGATGATCAGTATGTTTTCAGGGAGAAGAAGGCAATGAGTAGGGCCAGCATTCAGGGCCTGGTCATTGGGCTCTCAACAGAAGCAAAGACCTGCAGGAAGGCGGCACAGGTTACTCCTATTTACAGGGCCCTGGGAAGGAGGAATGAGCTCAAAAGTACCTTCAAGGTGGCCAGAGAATTTGGCTGTAGCTGCAGCAGGGTGTGTGAGTTCCCAGGGATGTGAGAACATCAACAGCTTGTGTTTGATTGCAGTGTCCTCCTCTGAGATGATTGGAATGGCAGGTGGTGCCTGTTCAGGGATCCCTAGTGGGAGTGGGCCATGACCATCTAGCTTCAGTGGTAACTGTGTTGGTTTGCATCCACCAGCTGTAGACCATGCATGAGGTGATCTGTCTGTCTTAGCCCACATAGGAGGTGCTGCTCAGGCTGCTCCGAGTTGCAGGATCCTGGGAAGTGCCAGAGATCTGGCCTATGGGTACTGCCCTGAACATTCAGTAGTGGCAGCAGCAGGGCCAGTATGTTCCCCAGGTGCCAAGGTGCAAGAGAACCAAGAGTTGATTCGGTCACAATGCCTTCCTCTGTGATGCCCTTGAGGTGAATGGGGCTGCAGTGGGTGCCTGTTCCCCAACCCCTAATGGTGTCAGCCCACTGCCACCGCTGGAGCTAGAGATAACTTTGGTGGTTTGCCCCATCACCTGTAAAATCATGCAAGAAGCACCTGGTCCTGCTTAGCCCTGACAGGATGTGGGAAGAAGGTGCTCTTAGTTGCAGGTTCCTAGGAAGGGACAGTGATCAAGCATATGGGCACCTCTTGGAATGTTTGGCAGTGGTGGCTGCAGGGTGAGTGTGCCCCCAGAGGAGTGAGAGCACCATCAGGTGAGGTTCCATTGTAGTGTCCTTTTCTGTGTTACCCTCTGAAATGGTTGGGTCTGCAAGTAATTTTTGTTCAGATGTCCCCAGCTGTGGTAGGCCACACCACCTCTGGAGTCAGGGATAATTGCAGTGGTTTGCTCCTGCCACCCACAGTTCTGGTCCACCATGGGCTAGCAAGCAGCTTCTCACTGCTCCAGAGCCTAAGTCTCAGTGCCCAGCAACCCCCCCGAGAATTTCAGGCTGTGGTGTCTGTGCCAGCAGTTCAGATGATCTGTGCTTCTCTCACTCTGCTTTTCAGTTCTCAGGCCTGCTGCTGTGCTTTCTTCAGTATATTGGAGATCCCTCTGACTCAGCTGATCTTTCTGTTTGTTAGGTTGCTTCTCAGGGTGTGGGTTCCCTTTCTCCTTCACAGCTCCCTCTCAGGAAAGCGAGTCCTGTCCTGATTCCTTTTCTCTCTCTTTTTTTCTATTGTTCTACCTGGTTATGTCAGGAGTTTCTTGCCCTTTTTGGAGGTTTAAGATTTTCTGCCAGCATTCAGTTGATGTCCTGTGTGAATTCTTTTAGATGGAGATGTGTTTCTTTTTTTTTTTTTTTGATGTGTTTGTGGGAGAGGGTGAGCATGTCCTCTTACCCTTGTGCCATCTTGCCTCTACCCCTAGGCCCCTATTAACTTTGTCTTTACCTCCATTGGGCAGGTGGGTAACTGACCAAGGCCCCACTTTGGGGGCTGAAGTCCCTGAGGAGCTGGACTCACTAGAGCTGGAGTAAGCAGACCCTGTTCCCCCTTCATCCACTGCAAGTTCTGAATCTGGAACTCATCCTCCACTTCAAATTCCATGAACCTTGGGGGTGTTGAGGGTCAGGCCTCAGTGAGAAAAAGGCCTGGGCTCTGGAGCCCACTGAGGGCAGCAGGACTGAGGGGATGAGGAGAGGGTGTCCTTGGGGCTGTCAGGGCCTGTGAGGTGCTATTCCAGCAGGGAGGCACTCTAGGGCAAGTACATGATCTGGGCCACCTCCTGCTTTACCAGCCCTGGAGGGCATGGCCCAGCAGAGACCCAGGTTGCTTAATTGAACCAGGACTACTGGACATATGGTGGCCCATGGGGGCCCCTGCTCATGCCCCCCCATCCTTGTGTGTCCCACAGGAATGGTGATGGCCAGCAGCCTTGTCAGGCAGGTATCCCCACAGTAGCCTTGCCCAAATCTAGGTCCTGGGTCTGGAAGTGAGAGTTCTGGAACACACACCTGACACAGGGCTCAGGAGAGGCTGGAGATGGGATGCTAAACTTACCAGACAGGCCTCACTTTCCTCTGAGAGGTGCTTATTTGTTTGGCTTTGAAACTAGGGGATTCCCATGCAGAAAACCCAGGGAAGGCCAGCCCACTGCTGATGAGGAGAGGGGTACCAAGTGTTAGATCAGTGATCACTGGCCACCCAGCACACAGCTTGGGGTGGAGTGCATTTCCCTGCACAGTCCCTGTGCCCAGAGTGGACCCTTCCTGGGCTCCTAGGGTTCCCAAGACCATCCTGAGGCCTTATGTCAGGACAGGGACAGGTCAGCCTCATGGGGGCAGTCCTCCTGGTGGAAGAAGGACAGAGTAGCCAAGGTCTCCAGGTGAGGGGAGTAAGGCCTCTGGGATGCAGGGAACAGTATGTGTTGGGTGCCAGCCTCCTCTGTTCTCTCTGCTGATCACCATCACAGTCATATTCTGCCCTGCAGTCTGGCCCTCACCCACCCCCTCGTCCACCATGTACCCCACAGCCCAGGATGCTGACTCACTTTGCCACCATCTCATAGAAGTTCATCCTGTCAAAGCTGCTTGTGTGCTGCCATTCCTGCATGGCCCAACACTGTCCCTTCTCCAACGTCATGGTTGGTTTCAGTGGGCCAGAGAGTGAAGCACTGGGCTGTAAGCCCTCAGGGTCAGTCTTCTCTTACAGCCCCACCTCTGGCTGCCTGAGCATCTCCATTCCTTCTCCTCCATGTTCCCCACCACAGCCTGACTGAGGGTCAGTAGTGTGAGGGGTGGGTGTATGTAGAGCAAGACAGGCCTTCCTGGTTTCTCTTGCCACCACCTCACACTCCTCAGAGGATTAGCATCCACTCCCAGGCCATAGCTGGAATGCTGTGTCTTGGGGAACTCTTTCCTCTCCAGGACTGCAGTGTCATATAAAATTCAGCATCATCAATGAGGGAGGGCATGTGCCAGGACAGCTGCTAACAGGTCAGATAAGCCCAAGGACTCTTCTGCCTGGTCCTCCCAACTAGGTGTCATTGTGCCCCTTTTATGAAGGACCTTAAGTCTAGGAGGGAGATTCCTTCCAGGCTCACAGCTCTAGTAGGAAAGAACCTTGCCTTAAGAGAGCACTACCACCTCCTTGTTGTAACTGGAAGTCTCCAGAACAACAAGGACCACATATGCATAAAACTCTCCCCTGAGCCTGCCTGTCCTATGCCTCCTCTGAAGTGACAGTCCTTGTTCACCATACACCCAACTTCTTGTTGAAAGGATGCAGCAGCACAGAAGATGGTGCCATTCACCTCTTGGCTCCTGACATTACAGAAGGACCCTCTCTGACTGCTAGTCTGTGGTAAATGTTACCATAGAAACACAGAAGGTAATGTTGCTGGACCCACAGGGTGGGGGTCAGCTGAGAGAAGACACTGAAAGGATGTCATGGACTGGACATGTGACACATGTGAGTGACAACATGCCTCTTCATGGCATGGACATCACCCTCCACCTTCCTTCTGTCTAGGCTGAAGGATTCCTAGAAAGCTAGCCAGTGAGTCCATGGCCAGTTCCTCTTTAGTGAAGGCTCCAGGTGAGCTCATGAGCTCTCCAGAATGCACTCAAATGAGGAAGCAAGAGAAAAGTTCTGCATTAGGGCTCTGGGGCAGGTGCTTCTGGGCCAGAGATTTTAGGCACTGCCAGCCTCGGGAGTTCTCAGCTCTTGCTGTTCAAAGAGTCATCCTGAGGGACCCCATTTTTGGAGGAGGATAGGCTGTCTGCCCTGGATGCACCATGTGGCCATGGGCCAGAGCTCACTGGGGGCAGACTGGGGCCAGCTGGGCAGCTGATTGTGCAGCTTGAGGAGGAAGGCCTGTGACCCACTCTCCCTTGCAAGCCTGAGCTACTGCAACAGCCAGTGTGGCCACAACACTCTCCACTGCAGGGGTTGCTAGGAATAGAGTTACAGGACAAGCAACAAGCCCTCCCACTGAGGGCCCCAGGAGCTCCCTTTGGGGGTACCTGGGTAAGGCCAAAGATCTGAGTCTGGTGGGGCAATGTTGGCTTTCCTTCTGATCTGACTTAGTGATTTTGCAAACCCCTGGGGCACTGAGGCCATGGTCAGTATTAGCCACCAGAGATGTCCTGGTGAAGGCTGGCAGGAATAAGGTGCTGCCAGGTGGGAGTAATGGGTTCATGGGTGGTGGCAGGTGCAGTTCCAAGGGTGGCTTCAATGGGGGGCCAGGAGTGGATGGAGAAAAGTGGAGTGCTATGAAATGGGACAGGGAGGCATGAGGCTTAATGAGGGCTGCTGTGCTGAGCATGCTGTGGAGATGCTCTTGAGACAAAGGAAAGTGGTGAATGGAGGAGAATGGGCAACTGGGAAGGGAGTTTCCTGGTGAATCAGACTGTACATCTCAACAGGCAAGGGCATTTGAACAGGGGAAACTGTGCAGCCTTGGAGGGTTTTTCATGTTCTCATCTCCAGTTGAGAATTATTCCACTGGTGAATTTGTTCCCATGCACCAAGTTCCCTGCCTCCTGTCTGCTGAGAAGGGGCTAGGCTCAGCAGCACTCACTCAGAGAGCCTCACTAAGGAACTCCATGACACTCTGCCCTCACAGACTGTCCCAAAGTCCTGGAGCTTGGAGCACATCTACTCTGAACAATGCTCCTCAGCAAGGTCATTAGCATATAGGGACCCTCTCCAAGGCAGTATCCACTCACTGTAAGTCCATTTTTGGACAGGCAGTGTATAAAGTCTTAGGGCCACACCTTCTGATAAGCAGTTCCTTTGCACTTGCCAATATAAATCTGCTCTTCCTTTCTTTCATGACCTCTCCTAACAAAACTGAAAGGCTGAGAAAGTCACTCTGCACACAGAACCTTGATACAATCACATAACGCACCTGCCCATCATGCACCTGCCTCACAGAACCACCCATATTGGACTTTGAACAGGGGAGAGTTTCCACCACCCCATCCCCAGGACCCTGAGTCACTGCCATCATGCAGTTGTGTTCCTAGGAGAGGAGTCTAAGAATTAAGCATGTATCCCCTGGATTCTGTCATTTCACAGCCACTATTGGCTGCAGAGGATTAGCACAGGCTGAGCGAGTGTCGTGTTGCATAGATCGTGGGAGTACAGGCTGCCTGAGGTCCTTCCCCTTCCAGATCCCAACAATGGAAGGTGAAGACAAACTGAGAAGCAGGCATGAGTCAGGTGCCATTGTGGTAAAGCTGTCTGTTCAGCAGAGGGAGGTACCCACCACCATGCACCTAATTAATCTCAACAGGGGAAAAGGAGGTTTCATGGTAGCACAGAAGATCATCTTCCTCTTCTGGGCTACAACACATCCCTCTTTAACAAGGAATCAGCCTTCATAGACATTCCATCGCAACCACCCCCCTCCACACATGTGATCCCTGTCCATGAAATGGTGACATGAAATAGGAACATGCTCTTCATCTCAAAGTCAGGCCTGAGCATCTGCTGTGAGATACCAGACAGGATGAAGTAGGTCTGAAGAAATGTGTTTCCACGAAAGGGAAAAAAATACAGAACAACTCAGAAACA
Organism: Sus scrofa; assembly: GCF_054392235.1. Classification (NCBI taxonomy): domain Eukaryota; kingdom Metazoa; phylum Chordata; class Mammalia; order Artiodactyla; family Suidae; genus Sus; species Sus scrofa. Next base: position 18,613,632 of record NC_139396.1, on the reverse strand, counting down.
GGAGTCTTAGCTTGGTTGAAGTCACATGGTTGCCCCTCCCTTGTGGAATCCAAGGCAACAGTTCCCTGACCTGAGGAGTGAGCTCTGGGCTGGAAGGAGTGGAAGAGGCCTGGGCTGTGGCAGAGTAACTTTGGGCCCAGCTTAGAGAGGACCACTTCAATGCACATGTGGCCGCAGTCACCCACCCCATTGAATAGTTTTCTGACTGACCATCTCACCCCATGCTCCCATTAGATACAGTATGCACCCATTCACATCCCTTAGAAAGATCTAATGAGGCAAGCTTCAGATGCCTAAGGAACACAAGACAGGGCTAGGCTTTCCCCATGACCCTCCCTCTGCCAAGAGCAGATATCAAGCCACATTCCCTACACACACATTTCAAAGGGCCTTGTCTTCCTTCTAGAAAAAGCCAACCTTCCTGAAGCAATCCTTCCTCCAAACCCAGAGCATGTCCTCTTTTTCCACCTCCAAGCATCTGTCCTCCCACGGGTAGGCTGAGGTTTCTACAGGCCCCTCTAGGCCCCCCAGTGTGAGGGGTCCCTGGGGTGCAGTTCTCTCTCCTTCCTGTCCTTCCGTCCAACTATGTGTCCACAATGAAGTATCACATGTGAACCCCAGGGATTTGAGGGATGGCAGGGTCTTTGGGAACCCATCCCAAGTCTATTGGCTTACCTCCATGTGAAACCATTCACACAGGCTTGGGCCTAGACCACTGCTGCCTGGTAGCCTCAAAGCAAAAAGTCAAGACCAGGACCCAGAGAGTGACCTGCTTCAGCAGATGCTCAGGATTCAAGTAAAGGAGGCCAAGTTGGAGTCTCAAGCTTCGAAGGGGGGACTCAAGTCATTCTGCAGTGGGGTAGGGGCTGAGGGAAGGTGGGCCTGGTTGGGATTGGGGTGACACTCTGTGTTGGCCTCTGGCAGGTAGGCAAGAACCAGAAGTTTCTTCCACATTACACAGTGGCAGGATAGTTGGTGTGTGCCTCTTTGGGCAATTTATAAATTGGTTTTCAAAGTCATAGCATGAGTTTTGACTTGATCTTCCCTTTCACTTTTTATTCATCAGCATATTTTTTTTTTCACTTCTTTACCCTAAACCCGCTCTGCTTCTGTCCTGGCTCTTGACTTACTTCAAAACAGCCTAGGCTTTCTGAACAAAATTCACATTTTGTCATCTGATAAACACATAAGTATTAATGGCCACATGGAACCTCTTAGTCATAAACTAAAATGAAGGCCTAAACAGTAGAAATTTGACAGAACACTGTAAACTAGGAAGAATGGGAAAAAATAATTATATATACATAATGAAGGCCTAAGAAATGGTAAGTCCCATGACTCATTGACACTCTCAGACCCGGACCTGCAGTCTCCACTTTATTGGACCTCCACTGGCAGCACAACAAAGCCCATGAAGTGGCTGACTTCCCAAGGACAAAGACTGCCCCAAGGAGAATGTTAAGTTTTATACCAGGATCTTAACTGCTGTCCCAAATGTATAGGACTTAGCACATGATCCCCTGCCTATAAATCCTGATTCTTTCCCAAGGCTGAGGGGTCCTGTGTTCCTTTTGCTCAGTGCTCCCAACCTCTGTGCTGGTTCATAAATCTTGCCTGATATGTCACTGCTCTGGTCAACTGTCTTTCTCCAGTTCTCTAACATTTGGTGCCAAAACCCTGGAGGGATACACACCCACCCCTTTCCAATGTCCAGGCTTCCACAAATGCTGCAAGACTTGGAGGGATAGCTGAAACACCAGCCAGGGCTACACTCTGGGGTGTTCTGCAGGTCCCTGTAGGTTCTAGGGGCAAGTAGCTTTAGTCTGAAAGAGTGGATGCCTCCTCTGTTTCTAAACTCTTTCCCTGCTTTCCATCTCCTAAGCCGGAGTCTTTCAGTGAACAGAGTGAGACTATTGGGACAATTGAAGATTTAGTCCAGGGCTACTCCACGGTGACCTCTGATTTCTCTGGCCCTCTCTCCCAGTTACTACTGCTCAGATGAGTGGAAGTGTCCTCTTCCTTGTGACTGTTGAGCACTGGGATCTCAAGTGCCTTCTGATGATTCCCATCACATGGCACCCCACACTGGCCTCCATTTCAAGGCCATTGGAAGTTGAGTAAATACTGGATTTTTCCTCCACCACTCTCTCCCCAAACCCGGTCTGATGTCATTGCCATTTTTCTTTTCCTTTTTCTTTTTTGCTTTTTAGGGTGACACCCATGGCATGTAGGAGGTTCCCAGGCTAGGGGTCTAATGCAGCTTTAGCTGCTGGCCTACACCACAGCCATAGCAACACAGGATCTAAGCCACATCTGCAACCTACACCACAGCTCATGGCAATGCCAGATCCTTAACTCACTGAACAAGTTCAGGGTTCAAACCTGTGCCCTCCTGGATGCTAGTGAGATTTGTTAGCTGCTGAGTCATGATGGAAACTCCCCTCATTGCCATTTTTTTTTCCTCTTTAAAATCTGGATGTTGAGTCAGCTGGGTTTCCATGTGGTCCCAGGGAACAGATACTCCCCCTTCTCAGCAAAGACATTTCCTGATCAGGCACAATCATCATTCAGATCATAGACTTCACAGGGAGAACCCCTCTGACCATCTAGGTGGTCTATCTCGTTTAGATCTTAGGCCTTCTCAGGGGGATACCTCTCTGAGCACCTGTGTGGGTTTTTAGACTCCTTATTTCAAACCTCTACTCCCAAATTAACACCACGGGGGCCTCTTCCTGTCAACCTCTATGCGATACAGCTTTAGGGTGATTTTGGACAATCTTTCTCTCTGAGACTCCACCAGATGTTAAGCACAAGTGTCTCATTTCCTTCTGTCATGTGGCTTGGCCCAAACATACATTAGATAATGGGAGCCAATGGCCTGAGACTGGTCCATTCAATTTCAAAATCCCAGGAGATCTTGAGAATTTTTTTTCCAGCACAATGGGACATGGTCAGATGTTCCCTACATTAAAGCTTTTATCTATTTTATGTGTGTGTGTGTGTCTTTTTAGGGCTGTGCTCATGGCACGTGGAGGTTCCCAGGCTACAGGTTGAACTGGAGGTGTGGCAGTTGGGCCACAGCCACAGCAATGCCAGATCTGAGCCATGTCTGCAACATACAACACAGGTCATAGCAATGCCAGATCCTTAAGCCTCTGAGGAAGACCAGTGTTCAAACCTGTGTCCACATGGATCCTAGTCAGATTTGTTCCTTCTGAGCCAAGGCAGGAATTCCAAGCTTTTATCTCTTTAAGATCTCAACCCTCTCTTTGCTCTGACTGTAGCTCATATCAGGTTCTTCTGTTAAATGAATTCCCTCCTCCCATTTCACCTCACCTGCAGGCAAAAACTAAACAGCCTCCCCCTTATGTTTCTTCAAACTCTGACTTTAATCCTAGTGATGCCTCAGCACCTCCTTCAATCCTGCACAACCATAAGCCTCCTCCTCCCCCTCCCACCCATTCCGTGCACCCAGGTACTACAGCCCCTACACCTTCTTCTCTCCCTCCCACCATTGTTCTTCCTCCTCTTCTTCCATGCCCCAAGAATCCTAATTCCCACTCCCAACATGCAGCCCCCTCCCATAACAACAACCCCTTTTATGACCACCTTGACAAGATCTTGATCAGCAATCCCCCCTGGGGCCCCAAACCTTCCTTTAAGAGAGGTTGCTGGAGTTGAAGGAAGAGTCAGGGTTCATGTGCCTTTGTCTTTGGGAGACTTATCCCAAATAGGGAAAATGTTTAGGTTCCTTCACCTCAGTCTCAACTACCTACACAAAAGAGCTCCAGTATCTTATTCACTCCTATGACTTCACTTGGAAAGACATTTGTGTTATCCTTAGCTGTTTTCTGTCCCCTGAAGAAAGGGAATGAATTTGTCTGGCAGCCCAAGCCCATGCAGACACCTTACATACCAAGATCCTGCTAACAGTCCTGTTGGAACTCTAGCTATCCCTTGTGTGGATCCTAATTGGAACTATCAGATAGACTCCCAGGACAGAGGCTCGAGAGGCCACCTTATCTCTTGCCTAATAGAAAGAATGAAGTCCTCATTAAAAATAGTTACTTAGGATAAAATTAGAGAAATAATGCAGGAACCGCAAGAAAATCCAGCCATTTTTATGTCAAGGCTTATAGTATACTACCCTAAGTATCCTACCCTAAATCTAGGAAGTCAAGAGAGATAAATTCATTTGCATATGCATTTCATCTCCCAATCAGCACAAGACATTAAAAAAATATGTGGAAACTAGAGGACGGTCTTTTGTTCCCACCAAGGGATCTCATTAAAACTGCCTTTAATGGTCTTTAATAATGCAGAGGAAGAACATAAGGCCCCTAAACTAAAGAAGTCCATGACTGAATATCAGCTTCTTGCTTCTGCCATATAGGGAAATCCTCAAAAACAAACCATGGACCCCCTGAGGCATACAAACTTACAGAACAACCTCCCCTCCCAGGGCCTATTTCAAAGGTGGCTTAGAGGGGCATTGGGCAAATAAATGCCATAACCCAAAACCCTGCCAGGCCCTTCTCCAAAATTCAGTCAGAATGGACATTGGAAAGTAGACTGTGGGAAGCCAGGACAGCCCACCATCTCCTCCACAAAACCTACCTTGGAGACCATAAACATGAACAACCTGTTGGGCCTGGCCATGGAGGATGGGTGGGGCCTGAGGCCACCAGGCCCCAGCTTCCTACCACCACTCTGGAGCCTCAGGGAGCTCTGGCAGGAGCAGATAAGATTATTTTGTTCTTATTGGACTTGGGGGCATTATACTCGGTAGTACCTATTTTACAGGGTCTTACCTACACCTCCCCTGCTTCTATCATGGGGGTAAAGTGGTTGCCCACTACACCCCAACAGACTGGACCTTTACTTTGCACACTTGTAAACACCACTTTCTGCCACCTAATTCCTAGGTATTCCCACATGGGCTATGCTTATAATAGGGATGAATATTTTAACTAAGTTCCAGGGATACATTGAATTTCCTATACAACCAAACACAAACTTCCTATATCTGGGCCAGTCAGATTTGGGGCCCACTCCCCCAGTCATTCCCACCTCCCCTCTGATGTCAGTGCCATTGTTTGGGACAGCCATATACCCTCCATTGCTAGACATCATTCTCTAATTCTCATAAGACTAAATGATCTTCCTAAATTTCCTATCCAATCTCAATATCCTATTAGCCTAGAAGCACAGAGAGAATGAAAGCCTATAATTCAGCTTCTCCTCAAGGCCAACGTCCTCAAACCTACTCACTTTCTGTTCAATATTCCTATCCTTCCTGTGAAAAAACTAGACAGATGCTTCCGATTAGTTCAGGATCTTGGCCTCATCAATCTGGTACTCCTTCCCATTAATACAGTGGTCCCAAATCCCTATACTCTTCTGTCTCGTATACCTCCTAACACTCCTCGTTTCTCAGTTCTTGACCTAAAAGATGCCCTTTTTACCCTTTCTCTACACCCTTCATGCCAGGAATTATTTCCATTCACATGGACTGACCACAATATTCTTTCAGACCCTCAGTTAACTTGGACAGTCCTTCCTCAGGGTTTTAGAGACAGCCCACATTTCTTTGGCTAACCCTCAGCCACAGATCGTAACCACTCAGGGCACTGGAGGGCCAACTCACCCACCAGTGGAGCCGACCCATCAGCCACAACTGGGGCCATTTAATTTCTGGGCTCCTCCTGACATGGAGAACTGGCCAGAGGGCCATGACCAGGTAGAGGGAAAAGAGACTTTGTTGGCCCTTTCCCTTTCCCTCTCCCATTTTTCTTTCTTTTTTTAAATTAATTAAATTTTTTAAAATTTTTTCTTCCACTGTACAGCACGGGGATCAAGTTACTCTTACATGTATACAATTTTTTGCCACCCTTGGTTCTGTTGCAATATGAGTATCTAGACATAGTTCTCAATGCTACTCAGAAGGATCTGCTTGTAAATCTGTTCTAAGTTGTATCTGATAACCCCAAGTTCCCACTCCCACTCCCTCCCTCTCGCATCAAGCAGCCCCACAAGTCTATTCTCCAAGTCCATGATTCTCTTTTCTGTGGAGATGTTCATTTGTGCTGGATATTAGATTCCAGTTGTACGTGATACCATATGGTATTTGTCTTTGTCTTTCCGGTTCATTTCACTCAGTATGAGTCTCTGGCTCCATCCATGTTGCTGCAAATGGCATTATGTCATTCTTTTTTATGGCTGAGTAGTATTCCATTGTGTATATATACCACCTCTTCCAAATCCAATCATCTGTAGATGAACATGTGGGTTGTTTCCATGTCCTGACTATTGTGAATAGTGCTGCAATGAGCATGCGGGTGCACGTGTCTCTTTTAAGTAGAGTTTTGTCCGGATAGATGCCCAAGAGTGGGATTGCGGGGTCATATGGAAGTTCTATGTATAGATTTCTAAGGTATCTCCAAACTGTTCTCCATAGTGGCTGTACCAGTTTCCATTCCCACCAACATGTCAGGAGGGTTCCCTTTTCTCCACACCCCTTCCAGCACTTGTTATTTTTGGACTTATGAATGATGGCCATTCTGACTGGTGTGAGCTGGTGTCTCATGGTAGTTTTGATTTGCATTTTTCTTATAATCAGCGATGTTGAGCATTTTATCATGTGTTGGCTGGCCATTTGTATCTTCCTTAGAGAACAGTCTATTCGGGTCTTTTGCCTATTTTTCCATTGGTTGATTGGCTTTTTTGTTGTTGAGTCATATAAGTTGCTCATATATTCTAGAGATTAAGCCCTTGTCGGTTGCATCATTGGAAACTGTTTTCTCCCATTCTGAAAGTTGTCTTTCTGTTTTCTTTTGGGTTTCCTTTGCTGTGCAAAAGCTTTTCAGTTTGATGAGGTCCCATGGGTTTATTTGTGCTCTAATTTGTATTTCTTTGGGAGACTGACCTGAGAAAATATTCATAATGTTGATGTCCTAGAGTGTTTTGCCTATGTTTTCTTCTAGGAGTTTGATGGTGTCCTGTCCTATATTTAAGTCTTTCAGCCACTTTGAGTTTATTTTTGTGCACGGTGTGAGGGTGTGTTCTAGTTTCATTGCTTTGCATGCAGCTGTCCAGGTTTCCCAGCAATGCTTGCTGAATAGACTTTCTTGTTCCCATTTTATGTTCTTGCCTCACTTGTCAAAGATTAATTGACCATAGGTGTCAGGGTTTATTTCTGGGTTCTCTATTCTGTTCCATTGGTCTGTCTGTCTGTTTTGATACCAGTACTACACGTTTTGGTGACTGTGGCTTTGTAGTATTTCTTGAAGTCTGGGAGAGTTATGCCTCCTGCTCGGTTTTTGTTTCTCAGGATTGCTTTGGCAATTCTGGGTCTTTTGTGGTTCCATATAAATTTTGGGATTGTTTGTTCTAGTTCTGTGAAAAATGTCCTGGGTCATTGGATAGGGATTGCATTGAATCTGTAGATTGCTTTAGGTAGTATGGCCATTTTTACAATATTGATTTTTCCAATCCTTGAACATGTAATATCTTTCCATTTCTTTACAACTTCTTTGAGTAAAGTTTTATAGTTCTCAGCATATAAGTCCTTTACCTCCTTGGTCAGGTGTATTCCGAGGTATTTGATTTTGTGAGGTGCAATTTTAAAAGGTATCGTATTTTTGGATTCCTTTTCTAATAGTTCATAGCTGGTATACAGAAATGCGACTGACTTCTGAATGTTAATCTTATATCCTGCTACTTTGCTGAGTTTATTAATCAGTTCGAGTAGTTTTGGGGTTGAGTCCTTAAAGTTTTCTATGTAAAGTATCATGTCGTCTGCATACAGTGACAGTTTGATCTCTTCTCTTCCTATATGGATGCCTTTTATTTCTTTTGCTTGTCTAATTGCTGTAGCTAGGACTTCCAAAGCTATGTTGAAGAGCAGTGGTGAGAGTGGGCATCTGTGTGTTGTTCCAGATTTGTGAGAAGGCTTTCAGTTTTTCCCCATTGAGTATTATATTTGCTGTGGGTTTATCATAAGTGGCTTTGATTATGTTCAGTAATGCTCCCTTGATACCTACCAATGGACAGATCCTCTAGACAGAAAACCAATAAAGCAACAGAGATCCTGAAGGAAACAATAGAAGTTAGATTTAATTGATATCTTCAGGACACTACATCCAAAAGAATCAGAATACACATTCTTGTCAACAACACATGCAGCATTCTCAAGAATTGACCACATATTGGGACACAAAGCTAACCTCAATAAATTTAGGAGCGTAGAAATTATCTCAAGTATCTTCTCTGACCACAATGCCATGAAACTAGAAATCAACCACAGGAAACGAAATGAGAAAAAACCTACTACATGGAGACTAAACAACATGCTACTAAAAAACCAGTGGGTCAATGAGGAAATCAAGAAGGAAATTAAAAATACCTTGAGACAAATGATAATGAAGACACAACCTCTCAAAATCTATGGGATGCCGCAAAAGCAGTGCTCAGAGGGAAATTTATAGTGATACAGGCCTTTCCCAAAAAAGAAGATCCCAAATTGACAGCTTAAGCTTCCATCTAAGCAAATTAGAAAAAGAACAAAAAAGACCCAAAGTCAGCAGAAGGAAGGAAATTATAAAGATCAAAGAAGAATTCAATAGAGTAGAAATTCAAAAAAACAATAGAGAAAATTAATAAAACCAAGAGCTGTTTCTTTGAAAAGGTAAACAAAATTGATACACCCCTGGCCAGACTCACTAAAAAGAGGAGAGAAAGAACTCAAATATAATTAAAAATGAAAAAGGAGAAATCACAACATATACTGCAGTAATACAAAAAAAAAACATACAAAAATACTATGAACAACTCTATGCCAACAAATTTGACAATCTGGAAGAAATGGTCAATTTTCTAGAATCTTACAGCCTGCCAAAACTGAATCAAGAAGAAACAGACCAACTGAACAGACCAATCACTAGAAATGAAATTGAAGAAGTCATAAAAACACTCCCTACAAATAAAAGTCCAGGGCCATCTGGCTTCACAGGCGAACTATCAAGCATATAAAGAGGATCTGGTGCCCATCCTCCTTAAAGTCTTTCAAAAGGTTGAAGGAGAAGGAATACTCCCACCATTCTACGATGCCATCATCACCCTAATTCCAAAACCAGACAGAGATACCACCAAAAAAGAAAACTATCGGGCCAATATCTTTGATGAATATAGATGCAAAATTTCTCAACAAAATCTTAGCCAGCTGAATCCAACAACATATCCAAAAATTATACACCATGACCAGGTAGGGTTCATCCCAGGTTCACAAGGATGGTTCAACATATGCAAATCAATCAACATCATACACCACATTAACAGAAGTCAAAAATCATATGATCTTCTCGATAGATGCAGAAAAAGCATTTGACAAAGTCCAACATCCATTCCTGATCAAGACCCTCTGTTTCTTTTTTGAAATAAATTCTATGTCTTTGTCTATATTCTTCGTTTATTCATTCATCACCTTCCACCTTGCTGACTTCCTTTTGTTAATTATGTGTGTTCTTCTTTGGCTATTTCAGAATACCTAAGGCAGTTGTTTAAAATGTTCATCTAGGAGTTCCTGTTGTGGCTCAGTTGTTAACAAATCTGACTAGGAACCATGAGGTTACGGGTTTGATCCCTGGCTTTGCTCAGGGGTTAAGGATCCAGCATTGCTGTGAGCTCTGGTGTAGGTTGCAGATGTGGCTTGGATCCTGCATTGCTATGGCTCTGGAATAGGCCAGTGGCTATAGCTCCGATTAGACCCCTAGACTGGGAATCTCCATATGCCATGGGACCAGCCCTAGGAAAGGCAAAAAGACAAAAAAAAAATGAAAAAAAGAAAAAGAAAAAGTTCATCTAGCCACTGTGAAGCCTATGTTTCTTATGCTCATTTGCTTCAGATTTATTAATGTTCCTTTGAATGAGCCACATCTACCTTTTTATTTTTATATTTTGTGAGCATTTATCAAACGTTGCATATGCAGAAAAAAAAAAAACAAAAACGCCACGTTACCCAGTCTTGTATCTTGGATATGTGCAAATGAAGACCTTTACTAAACAGTCCAATACAAAGCCTTAACGTGCTCTCAGGTCTTTTCTGAGGATGTGCCTTCACTGGGAGTGTGTATGTGCTTCCCCACCCCCCTAATCCTCTCCCTCCCACACAGTTGCTTTTAAGTATTTAATTTCCCTAAAAACCTCACCTTTGTCTTCTTGGCCCTTACATGTTTTATTGCATTCTTCTGTCAGTCATCTCTGACCTCCACATGTGTGCAGGTCTACAGTTGCCATGAACTTCTCCTGTGCCATTGAATCCATCATCACTTTTACGGCCACCAGCCTGATATGTAAAATGTCCCACCATCCCTATCTCAGCTTCAAGTCATGTGAGACAGAAATCAGATTCTTGAGACACTGCCTGGCCTGCCAAACCCTGCAATCAAGTTGCACTCGTGTGTTTCTCCCAATGGAGGACCAGTGATTGGGTCCTCTACTGCACCATATTCATTCACAATGGGTGAGGAATAGAGGAGGCAGAATATCATGGAATTTGCTATCATTTTGAGTGTGACCCTTTCTCAATTGGCTATTCACTTGATTGCTTCAGATTACTCTTTGTCTTCTAGAGCTTCCACAGAGCTATTCTTACCTGATTGTTTCCTTGATATTTTCATGGGGTTAAAGACCTGGAGCCTCCTAATCTGCCATCTTGCCTATATCACTCCTCTCCTTCATTTCTGAAAGGTAGTTTTATCAGATACAGAATTCTTGGTTCATAGTTCTTCTTTTTCATTCCCTAAATATGAAAATCTACTAGGCTTTTTCCTTGATGCTTTCAAAATTCTCTTTGTCATGGGTTTTGTCAATTAACTATAGTATCTGTGTAGACCTGTAGTTTATCTTGTTGGAGTTCATTGAGTTTCTTGGATGTATACATTCATGTATTTCATCATATTTGAGGAGTTGGGGCATTTTTCTCCCAATATTTTCCCTGACTTCTGATTCCCTTTTCTGGGTGTAATTCCTATTATATGTATCATGTGGATTCCTATTATATGTATGTTGGCCTACTTAATGGTGTCCTATATGTCTGTTACATTCTGCTCAATAGTGTCCATTCTTGCCTCTCTCCACTCCTCAGAGTGGATAGCCTCAGTCAGTTCTTCTTCAAATAGGCCAATTCATTATTCTGCCAGCTCAAATCTGTTAGTAATTCCCCCAATGCCTTTTTCATTCCCAGCTGTACTTTTCAACACTAGAATATACATTTGATTCCTTTTTGTAACTTCTGTCTCTCTATTAGCATTCTCCATTTGGTTAGGCACCAGTTTCCTGAGTTTTTTTAGTTCTTTGTCCCAAATTTCACTTTGTACTATGGGAATATATAAGAGAGTGACTAAAAGTCCTTGTAATGCCTCACCGCATGAATCATATTTCCTTTTTTAATTTCCACACCTCATAAATCTTTGTTGAAAACTTTTGTGTTAAAAAATGTAAGGAGACATTGTAGAAATCAGATTCTCCCTTCTCATCATGATTTGATGTTAATGCTGTTTGTCTGGTTGTTGTTGGTGGTGGTATGGCTCCTGCTTCTTCAAGTCTAGCTTGCATTTGGGAAGATGTAATGGTTGTTATTGGTTGGAAGTTTTCTGATATGAGATGCCTATACTGCTTTTGGGAATTGATTGCAAATTAATATAAAGAGTTACTTTGAGGATATATTCTCATGTTCCATTCTACAAACATTTAAGATTCAAATATTTAGCAAAGACTATTAAATACATGGTGACCTAGGACTTTTCCTTTTAAAAGTATTTGATTGGGAGTTCCCCTCATGGCTCAGTAGAAATGAATCTGACCAGCATCCATGAGGACACAGGTTCAGCCCCTGGCCTTGCCCAGCAGGTGAAGGATTCAGCATTTCCATGAGCTGTGGTGTGGGTCACAGATGTGGCTCAGAGCTGGCACTGCTGTAGCTGTAGTGGAGGCCAGCATCTAGAGCTCTGATTCTACCCCTATCCAGGGAACCTCCATATGCTACAGGTTTGGCCCTAAAAAGACAAAAATAAAAACAAAAACACAGTGTTTGTTTGGAAGTATTCAATGGTGATATATTTAAAATTTTTTTTTTTTGTTTGGAGATACATTAGAAATCTATACATGGAACTTCCATATGACCCCACAATCCCACTCTTGTGCATCTATCCGGACAAAACTCTACGTAAAAGAGACATGTTCACCCTCATGTTCATTTCAGCACTATTCACAATAGCCAGGACATGGAAACAACCTAAATGTCCATCGACAGATGATTGGATTCGGAAGAAGTGGTATATATACACAATGGAATACTACTCAGCCATAAAAAAGAATGACATCATGCCATTTGCAGCAACATGGATGGAACTAGAGAATCTCATCCTGAGTGAAATGAACCAGAAAGACAAAGACAAATACCATATGATATCACTTATAACTGGAATCTAATATCCAGCACAAATGAACATCTCCTCAGAAAAGAAAATCATGGTCTTGGAGAAGAGACTTGTGGCCACCTGATGGGAGGGGGAGGGAGTGGGAGGGATCGGGAGCTTGGGCTTATCAGACACAACTTAGAATAGATTTACAAGCAGATCCTTCTGAGTAGCATTGAGAACTATGTCTACGTACTCATGTTGCAACAGAAGAAAGGGTGGGGGAAAAATGTAATTGTAATGTATACATGTAAGGATAACCTGACCCCCTTGCTGTACAGTGGGAAAATAAAAAAATAAATAAATAAATAAAATTTATCTTATATTGTTATTTCCCCCAACACACTTTTTTCTCCGAATGTACAGCATAGGGACTCAGTTACACATACATATATACATAATTTTTCTCCCATTGTTGTGGTGCATTGTAAGTATCTAGACATAGTTCTCGGTGCTACACAGCAGGATCTCATTGTTTAATCCATTCCAAGAGCAATAGTTCAAGCATCAGATCACCTCATACTCCCAATCCCTCCCACTCCCTCCCCCTCCCCCAAGGCAACCACAAGACTATTCTCCAAGTCCATGAATTTCTTTTCTGTGGAAAGGTTCATTTGTGCTGTATATTAGATACCAGATATGAGTGATATCATATGGCATTTGTCTTTCTCTTATTTCACTCAGGATGAGAGCCTCTAGTTCCATCCATGTTGCTGCAAATGGCATTATTTCATTCTCTTTTATATCCAAATAGGACTCCATTGTGTATATATACCACATCTTCCTTATCCACTCATCTGTTGATGGGCATTTGGGTTGTTTCCTTGTCTTGGCTATTGTAAATAGAGCTGCAGTGAACATGTGGGTGCATGTGTCTTTTTGAAGGAACATTTTGTCCAAATATATGCCCGTGAGTGGAATTGCTGGATCATATGGTAGTTCTATGAATAGATTTCTAAGGTACTTCCATACAGTTCTTCATAGTGGCTGTACCAGTTTCCATTCCCAGCAACAGTGCAGGAAGGTTCCGTTTTCTCCACACCTGCTCCAGCATTTGTTATTTGTGGACTGATGAATGGTGGCCATTCTTATTGGTGTGATGTGGTATCTCATGGTAGTTTTGGTTTGCTTTTCTCTAATAATCAGTGATGAGTGGTGTTGATCATTTTTTCATGTGCTTGTTGGCCTTCTGTATATCTTCCTTGGAGATATTTTGAATAAATACACACACACTCACACACACACACACAAACACACACACACACACACACACAGCCACACCATACCTTGGGCTGTCGGTGACTTTTTCAGTGACAGATAATAGAGTCTTTAGTACCTTTGAATCCAGTCAGTTTAGAGAATAGTATTGTTACCTAAAAGCACAATGTTGGATACCATATCTGTTTGAATTTCTCATCTTGTGTAAGTCAAACATTATACCTTTGGTATAATTAACAGCAAATTTCAGTGTTCCCCTCCCCCAGAGAGAGAACATTCTTTCTACTTCTTAAATTTTACTAATTAAAAAAAATTAAATTACAGTTGATGTACCATGATGTGTCAATTTCTGCTGTACACACATTCTTTTTCTCATATTTTCTTCCATCATGTTCTATCAAAAGAGATTGGATATAGTTCACTGTGATATACAGGTAGTATCTCATTGCTTCTCCATTCGAAGTGCAATAGTTTGCATCTCCTCACCCCAAAATCCCACTCAATCCCACTCACTCTCCTTCAACATAGCAACCACAAGTCCCTTCTCCATGTCTGTGAGTCTGTTTTTGTTCTGTAGATAGGTTCATTTGTGCCATATTTTAGTTTCCATATATAAGTGATACATATGGTATTTGTCTTACTCTTTCTGACTTACTTCACTTAGTATGAGAATCTCTAGTTGCATCCATGTTGCTTCTAATGGATTTATTCTATTCTTTTTTTATGACTGAACTGAGTAGGATTCCATTGTATATAGGTACCATGTCGTCTTTATGCATTCATCTGAAGATGGACATTTATGTAGTTACCATGTCTTAGCTATTGTGAATAGTGCTGCAGTGGACATAAAGGTGCACGCATCTTTTTGAATTATCATTCTGTCCAGATACATGTCTGGGAGTGGGACTGCTGTATCATATGCCAGGTGTACATTTATTTTCTGAGGAACTTCCACACCGTTTTCCTTAGCGGTTGTACCAATTTACATTCCCACCAACATGATAGGAGGGTTCTCTTTCCTTATTTGTAGACTTTTTGATGATGGCTATTCTGACTGGTGTGAGGTGAGACCTCATTGTAGTTTTTATGTGCATTTCTCCCATAATTATTTACACTTAGCATCTTTTCATGTGCTTTTTGGAAACCATTCTGTCTTTGGAGGAATGTGTATTTAGGTCTTCTGCCCATTTTTCAAAGGATTGTTTATTTTTTTAGCCTGAACTATATGAACCATTTTTATATTTTGGAGGTGAATGCCTTGTCCGTTGCTTCATTTTCAAGTACTTTCTCTCATTGTGTGGGTTGTTTTTCATTTTTTTATGGATTCCTTTGATGTGTATGAGCTTTTGAGTTTATAGGTCCATTTTTTTTTTCCTTTTAGGGCATGGTGGCATATGTAAGTTCCCAGGCTAGGGGTGGAATTGGAGCTGCAACTGCAAGCCTACAGCACAGAAACAGCAAAGTGGGATCCGAGCCTCATCTGTGACCTATACCACAGATGCTTAATTCACTAAGTGAGGCCAGAGATCAAACCCGTGTCCTCATGAATACTAGTCAGTTTCATAACTGGCTGTGCCAAAAGGGTAATTCCCAATTTCTTTATTTTTGTGTTCTTTTTCATTATTCTAGAGGGGGCATCAAAAAGGGTTTGCTGCCATACTTATCGAAGAGTGATCTGCCTGTTTTCCTCCAAGAATTTTGATGTAAGTTTCTGGCCTTTCATTTTGGTCTTTAACCCATTTTGATTTTGTTTTTGCGCATGGTGTTGTATTGCTTGTATTCTTGATAAAGAATGACCCACCAGGAAATGGAGTTTCAAGGTGCAGACCATGCTATTTTAAATAGTCTGGATGGGGTAAGTATGAGAGAATATCCATTTGTTCTAGGCAAGAGAATTAGGGACCTAGGAGTTCCCACTGTGGCACAGTGGAAGTCAACAAACCCCTAGTCTGTGAATTTCCATATGTCATGTGTGCAGCCTTAAGAAAGGGAAAGAAGAAAGAGAGAAAAGAAGAAAGAAAAGAAAAATTAGAGCTCTTTAATACAAGGTGATAAAGGTGTGATTGAACAGATACCTACTTATGTTAGGGCATAAACTATTGGATAAAGAGAAATGTAGAAAAAGATCTAGAATTTTAATATAGCTTTGTAATATTTTCCTACTTTCTATGCTATCTTCAAAGTCCAGGATGACTTCAGACTTAGGGACCAATCTGCCTAATACATGGAAGAATGAAATATAGTTTTATCAAAAGAACATTCTGTAACTGAAGATTGCAGTCTGTATTTACTCAAGAGTAATGACTTGCAATAATAACAGCTAACATTATATGACACATCCTGCTTGCTGGACACTAATCAAAGCACTTTACCTTTATTAACATATGTTATTCTCACAGCATCCCTTGGAGATGGATGCCATTACTGCAACACTCTTACTCCATTTAAAGTTCTGTAAACAGCGTTGCAGAGAAGTTAAGTAACTTTCCCTTAAGCCATAGTTAAATAAGCCAGGATTTGAAGGCTACCTGTCTGGCTGCAGTTTCCATGCTTTCCAAACTTAACCTAAACCACTTCATATAACCCAAAGTGAAAAGGTTACAGAGTAGCTACAACCATATTTACAGGGCCTAGGACGAAGCTGCCCAGCCCTTCTTAAGCAAATAGCTGGTATTTTTCAGAATTGCCCCATGGCAATTGGCTCAAGGGAAGAAGGGAAAGATCATAGAGACCAGCTGATAGATGCACAGGGTTAACCAGCTTCAAAGGGTTTAGCAAAACGTTGATGATCTTCACATGTGGGATGTACCATAAGTACAAACTTTAATCCTGCACATGAGTTTAACTCAGGTCACATCTGGCCTGGATGGATGAGGATGCTGATGATTTTGGAGAGATGGCAGAGAGTGATGGCTTGAAGTGAGATCTTAATTCTCTGCTCAGGAATGGAAGCTGGGAAGCCTGGATGAAACAGGAATATTAGCCACTCGACCAGCTGGGGACTACCAACTGAACTGCCTTGATTCTCACCCCCTGTTGAAGGCAAGAATATTTAAAGCAAGCAAAGTCTGTGAAATCAGGTACAGAGTTTATTGTTAGAAACACAGTAGACTTAGCTATGTTGTCTGTTTGTCTAAGGCAGAGGCAAAGCAGTAGGATACACACAAAGGAGGAGTGAGAATGCAATCATCCCCATCATTGAGGAGTGTCCCAGAGAAGTGATTTAAAACACTTAGGGAAGTTCATCTGGGTCTTTGTTTCCCATTGGCCAAAGTTCTTATTTCATTTTGCACACCTGATCGGACCCAGGCCCTCCCCAATATGCATGCACATCTTTGGGTCAAGATGGATTCCTCACTGGCAGTAACATAGCCTAAGTTTTTATTGGCTGGTGACCCCTCCCTTTCTGACCCAGAGGAGTGTTTCTGTGCATGTGAAGTTGGTTCTCCTTCGCCCTAAGGATAGGAAGTGTGTGACCTCTTTATCTTTGACCCAAGCAGGGCTTAGGCCCTAAATGCCCATGATGTGTTCATTGCTTTAAGTGTCCAAAAAGGCCAATTCCACTTCTTTAACTTGTTCTTTGCATTTTTATCTTCAGGTATAAATAGGTGGCTGATAGGAAATGTTTATTCTCGATCCCATCTATCTCCTGACTCACGGAGAGGCTGATTTGGGAGGAAAGTGTCCTCCATACTCCCAGAGAGACACTGTGAATTCCCCTGTAAGGGATATGAGGCTTTATTATCTTCCCTCAGTAGAGCATTGGCATGAATCTACAAAGGCATAAGGCCATTGTCCTTAGTTACTATCCTCTTAGTTATTATTACCCAGGACTAAAGGATGACCTGGCCAGTGTCTGCACTTCATGGACAGTTACTGCTGAAGCACACCAGAGGTTAGGAATACTCCATACAACATACCCATGGAGTCATCCTTGCTTGTGTGCTAAAAGGTGATCCATTTCTAGAATTGCATGTGTTTCTTAGGACTCTTCTCATACCCAGTGCATTAGAGCAAGATCACCAGAAGCGAATCTTAGATGGGGACACTTGGGAAAATCCTTGAAAATGTGCTCATGAACTGGGGACTGAGGAAAATAGGATAAGGCAGGGGAAGAAACAGAACCTTATCCTGGTCCTCAAGGGACCTCTCTCTGGAGCATGAAGAACACAGAGTTGGTCCCCCTGGAGATGAAAGGGCTCAATTTGACCCTACCCCCTGCCAGATACCAGTTTCTGCTGATAGCATAGGCTCGTGACTTCTCGAATAAGGAAGTCTGTGCCTGGGTGTGGGTAATGCCCTGTGAAGGAAGCAGCTGTGAACCCTTAGCAACAACACTCAGCCACCAGGAAAGAGGCACCCCAGTGAAGGCAACCAGGTGCCACCAAGAGCCTCTGCCACAGACCTTTAAAGGGAAGGACAAAAACCATGGAGTTTGGAGTTCCCTCAGGCTCTGCAGGTTAAGGATCTGGTATTTTCACTGTTGTGGCCCTGGTTCCAGCTGTGACCCTGGTTACAGCTGTTCAGGTTCAATCCCTAGCCTAGGAAATTCCGCATGCCATAAGAATGGAAAAAAAAAAGTGAAGGAAAGAAAGAAGAAAAAAAGTAAATTCCCATTGTGGTTAAGCTATAAGGAGCCAGACAGGTATCTATGAGGAGGTGGGTTCCACCCCTGGCCTCCCTAAGTAGGTAAAGGACCAGGCATTTCCATGAGCTATGGTGTAGGTCGCAAAGGCAGGTTGGATCTGGCATTGCTGTGGCTGTGCTGTAGACCAGCAGCTGTACTTCTGATTCGACTCATAGCCCGAGAACTTCCATATGCAACAGGTCTGGCACTAAAAATAAAAATAAAGTAAAACAATGGAGCTCAAAAAACTTAGAGGAAGGGCTAAGGGCAGGACTAGAAGGAGCAAGCACTGTCTCAAAGTTAGCTTAAGCCCCCCATTCTCAATCCCCACTGTGGGCCTGGGCCTCTCATGCAAAGGAATGGTTCAGCCCCTGTAGCCATTGGAGTAAGAGATTCATGGTCTAAAAGCATAAATGAATACCCAATTCTTTCTCCAAAGCCTGCTATCCCCCCTTGTGGGAAACCCATGGGCCTCCTATATACTGGAGCTACATGTCCCTCTGTACCACCTCTTCTCAGACCATTTCTTCAGAGGAGCCATGGAGGTAGGTGGCAGGGCAGGGTAGGTGCCATTCCTAACCCCCAGCCTCCCAAGAAGGAATAAAATGTGGCTTGGTGAGGAACCCAGAAACTTCCTACATAGACTGACCAGATAGACTGTTTATCCTGCCCTTGGCTGGGCACAGCCATAGACCAGGCATTACAGTGCCTCTAGAGGATTCTGCATATTTAACAGAAGAGTGTTGTTTCCTTTCATTCTACCATTTTAACAAAGAAGTTGACAGGGTTTTTGTTCCTTTGCTTGATTCCATATGGAAGACAATTATCACCACTTGCTTAGAAGAAAGAGGTGCCACTTTCTCTTTGTATTGGCCCCAAAACACACCACACCACACATGGACAAGTATATACTAGCAAAGGAGTTCAAGTGCAGGTATACATGCATATAAGCGCACACACACACACACATCCCTTCCCTTTTAGCTCTGGCTCTGGGAGACATGACTAAAGCCAAGAGGCCTAATTGGAAACAAGGTGCCCCAGGCTCCATCTCCAGGTATTCCCAAGCTGCCCCCACCAAAGCTGGCCAAGGTCCACTCAAATTCTCCACAACTCCAGTTGATGTACTAGAACCAGTGTTTCATCTGTTCTTCTGAAATCCATCCAGTCAAGATTTTCTAATTTCCCCCAACTACAAACTCTGCTTTTATTCCATGCAAATCCCCCTGTACCACCAAAGCCTTCAGGCCTGTGGAGATTGATCGTGCATGATCATTCAGGGCCCAAGGCAAAAGAAAGTGGCCAGTCCCAGACTGAGCACTGGGGCACTGAAGATGTGAGTGTGAGGGCCTGGCTGAGGAGGTGTGGCCTGAGCTGGATATAGGAGTGAGTATCCAGCTCCTTAGCCTGTGACTAGATGACTGGGGAGGGTTTGCCTGAGGTCCTTGGTCCTGGGTCTGGGTGGCTGGCACAGGGGCAAGACTCACAGGATGAGGCCAGTGATTGCAGGGCTGGCAGTGGGGGAAGATGTCCTTCACTTGTGTTGTGGGAAGATGAGTGTGCAGCTTCTGGCTCTCATTTAGCTGTTGGAAGACTGAGGAAGTGTTGAGAATGAAGGCCATTTTAAGACATATCTCCCTTCACACAGGGCCAGCATTCAGAACAAAAACCCACTGATTCTTTTCATGTCTCCCAAGACAGCAAATACCATGGTGTTCTCCACAGTTGAGGGAATGAGTTATAGCAGTCTAAAAAAGGTGCTGAGAGGTGCGTGTTGGAAATGACCTGGAAGGTTTTTCCTCCATCCTTAACAAGTATTTCCTAGAGGATTACATCCTCGGTTCTCGATCGTGGCGTGTGGACTAGGTAGAGAAACTCAGAGACACAGTCTAGGCCAGCAATCCCTTTAAGGATTTTGGTTCGTGGTGACTCCAGTCAATCTAAGATCCTCTCTTTTCTTTTCTTCCCTTTACAAATTATTGTAAATGGGAGAATTTCCAGGAGTCACATAGTAGCACAGCAGAAATGAAGCTGACTACTATCCATGAAGTTGTAAGTTCCATATATGGCCTTGCTCAGTGGGTCAGGAACGAATGTTGCCATGAGCTACTGTGTACATCTCAGATGTGGTTTGGATCCTGCATGGCTGTGGCTGTGGTATATGCCAGCCTCTGTAGCTCCAGCTCAACCCCCAGCCTGGGAGCTTCTATATGCCACAGGTGCAACCCTAAAATACAAAAAGAAAAAATAAAAAGAAATAATATTTCCACCCAAAAAAGCTCTTAAAGATATCAAATTTGCAGACCTTGTTCCATTACACTGCTTTTTTTCACCCTAAGATGAGGAAAAATACTGTGAACTATAAGTGCAATATACCAGGCCTTGGCAGACGTACCTGACTCACCAAACATGAGATGTGTTTAATAAACACTCTACAAAAGTGGTCAGCAAAGTCCAATTAACCACGGGTTTTGTGAGTGGAGGTCTGTTGGACCACAGCCACACTTGATCTTTCTGTACTGTTTATGGCAGTTTTCACATACAACAGCCAAGGTGAGTGCTTGCAACACTGACAATAAAGACTACAACACCTAAAAGGTTTACAATCTGGTCCTTTACAGAAAATTACTCCTCCCATCTGGGGAAAGACCCTAGCTACCAATACTAACAAGAAGAGCTTCCAGGAAACCCCTTCCTCCATTACCTCCTTGGCAAGCCATCCAGTAAACTTAGTTTGTGTCCTCTCTCCTCCCTTCCTCAGTGATTTCCTCTCTCTCTCTGTATATGTGTGTAGGTGTTGCTAGATCTAGAGGCTCCTGAGAAATGGCCCTGATAGTCATCCACAAGTGCTGGCCCTGCTGGACTTCCACTGGGACTGTGCACGTCCTTTCAGTCTTGGTGTACAGATCTGGCCATCATGGGTCCCACCATGGCTGGTCTCTCAGCATTGAATGTGCTCTAGTTCAGCTCACTGAACTCTCAGGGAATTTCCTTGTTAAGCATGGCTGCCCACGTGTTGAGAACTCATGGCGGGTGTGTGCATTTCTGACCAGCAGGTTCCATACTTAGTTGTGATGCTAAGGTTCTGACAGCTGATCTTTCAGCATTTCACTCTTGTCTCCTTGTCTGTGATGTGATGGGAAGAGAAGAGCACCCACTGCCTTCCTCTTGGCTTGTTTTTATTCCCAGCTGGGTTACCAAAATCTAAGGTTAGCAAGAAACTACACATCATTGCAGACGCCCTGTTCAGTGTCTTCTGTATTAAATATGGTGATGGGTTTAAATACAGCTAACACTGCCCTTCTGGGAGCCAAAGCTTCTAATCAGACTGTTCACTCCTCATCATTTTTGTCCTTACTTCACAGTGTGGCAAAGTTTAGCTAAAAGTGATTAAAAATGACAATATCCACTTTGGGAAACCCTAAGCCTTAACACGGTTTTCCACATCCAGAAATTCCTCAATAAAAAGAGACCTAAAAATAGTTTTCAGTTAATCATACCATTTTCCAGAATGTAGGAAAAAATCAATGTATAAACTCTGTTAAATAATCTAAAGCTGTTCTTGTACCAGTTGATATTTTCAAACCAGTATGTACTTCAATAATTATACATAATCTCAAATGTTCCAAACAAAAAGCAAAAAATATCCATGCCAGTTGGCTCCTTAAAGACACATCTCCTTCTCTAGCTGCAATTGTAATTGTGAGGAACTGTATAGCAGTGAGTTAAATGAATGACCACAGCACTAGGTTACAATAAAATCAAGAATGCTGTGCATTCACTGCTGTAAAACAATTAAAAAATTTTAAGACTTGGTCTATAAAGGGAAACATTTTTAGTACTAGACAACTTTCATAATATATCTTCATGATTATATCATAGTGTAAAATATAGTTAGCATAATATACATTATAATAGATTCTGACCTATTTTCCCATGAAAAGCCTAATTAACCGAAATATATCAAATTTCCAACATATGTTTTTTTGCTCAGATAAAACAACAACAAATTTAAGATAAAATGCAAATATGCCTTATAACTGATCAGAAAATCAGTGGTTCAGTGATTTGCAGTGAGTGGTACAAATCATATGACCTTATACAGCTTCTCTATAAACAGTGTATATGAATTCTAAAAGTGTGGCCTTAAAAATTTTAACATCAAAATTGACGTGTTGTTCTTTAAAAACTTTTTGAATTTGGAGATCCCTCTGTGGCACAATGGCTTCGGGATCTGGCATTGCCTCAGCAGGCTTAGGTTGCCTGGGAACTTCTGTAAGCTGTGGGAGTAGCAAACATGTTTTTTTGTTTTAAA
Source organism: Sus scrofa (assembly GCF_054392235.1). Classification (NCBI taxonomy): domain Eukaryota; kingdom Metazoa; phylum Chordata; class Mammalia; order Artiodactyla; family Suidae; genus Sus; species Sus scrofa. Next base: position 18,590,996 of record NC_139396.1, on the reverse strand, counting down.
TTTAATATGAGAGGTTTTAATTGAAACCTTGAGAAATCCCTAATAAATGTATTTTAGCTAATGTTTCTTACAGAAATCAGAATTTTTAAATTTAGTAAACAAATAGATGTAGTTGCCATGCAATCATTTTACTTCTATTCTTTCCTACAAATATCAGGGGTCAGCAAAAATGTTCTGTAAAATACTTTAGGCTTTAAAGACTATACCTTACCTGTCGTAAATAATCAACTCTGCTGTTGCAGCATGAAAGCAGGCACAGGCAACACCCAAACAAGTGTGACCATGTTACAGTAAAACTGTATGTACCAAAACAGATAGTGGGCCAGACTAGACCCACAGGCTGGCCTGTGCCAACCCCTATCTGCATCATCTTTTGTCTTTTTTTTTTCTTGTCTTTTTGCCATTTCTTGGGCTGCTCTCATGGCATATGGAGTTTCCCAGGCTAGGGGTCCAGTGAGAGCTATAGCCACCAGCCTACACCAGAGCCGCAGCAATGTGGGATCCGAACCACATCTGTGACCTACACCATAGCTCAAGGCATTGCTGGATCCTTAACCCACTGAGCAAGGCCAGGGATCAAACCCACAACCTCACGGTTCCTAGGTGGATTCACTAACCACTGCGCCACGATGGGAACTCCCATAATCTTTGTTCTTTAAAAGCTTAAATTCTGGAGTCCTTCATTATCAATGCGGAATTTACATTTTCTTAATGTTTGTTTATTTATGATTGAAAATTAAAGTTTTACATATCTTACATCATTTATGCATGATTATAAATGCCTACATACACACATACACAGGAATGATGATAGAAGAAAAAAAAGGTGGCATATGAAAAAAGGAAGGACATGAATACTGGGACTTTGTGTATACTAGCTGTTCCCCATATGAAGAAATTAATACTGTTGGCTTTTGTACACTCAAGGAAAATAAGCTTAATTGTGGCTCACAGGCATACTTTCAATTTCCAAGAGTTGTTTTGGACTTTGATTCTGCCTGTAACCATATGCCTCAGAATTTGTGTTAGGTTTTCTAGCAGTATACTTTGCATTGGCTATGTTCCCAAGTTAAGAAGTACAGTTTCAGCAAGGTACAACTCTTGGCTCAGTTTTGCAGGATGAAGTCAGGAGTGACACAATGTCAAGATGATGAAAAACACCAAATTGGCTGAAGTTTATTGGAGCATCCTTACATCAACCACATCTTCAAGAAATGCAACTGAGATTTGTTCTTGTGGAAATGGTAAGTAAGCCCACCACCTGTTGTGGCGGGGAGATCAGTGGTCCAAACACTCTGGCACCCAGCTCTTCAGTTACAGAGGATGTCCATGTGTCTTGGGGATTCCTCCAGGTGATGACCTCTCTGTCTGCTTCCAGCTAGCTGAGGTCTGTGTGCTCTTATCATAGCTTCAAACCCTCATTATATTCCAAAAGCCATACAGCTCTGATTCCAGTCTGTAACCCATGGATTGTGGAGACAGCTGATGTATGGAGAGAGCATTTAACTTGCTATCATCTAGCTGCACCCTTGTAATTTCACTCAAGGGTAGGGATAATTCACACACTTGACAATACTTGCAACTACTACCACCTAATTCTTTTCATGATGTTTTTCACAAATCGAAGAACATGGGACTGAAAGAAAGGAAAAGAGGAGGGAGGGAGAGAGAGACCAAACTTATTAAGACCCTAGAATGTCAGTGCATCTCTATGCAGAGGGAGATAAAGCAGTGAGTGTTTCTGAAAGGGAAAGGAAAGAAAAAAGTGGGGGAAGGGCAGAAATATGAAGTGTATTGGTCAGGGTTCTCCAGAGAAGTTTCAACCAATAGAAATGTGTATAGGGATAGATATTGGTTCATTTTAAGGAACTGACTCATGAGATTTTGGAGGCACAGTTAACCCAAAATCTGATGGGGAGTCCAGCAGGCCTGCAGACTCAGGAAAGAATTTTGATGAGTCCAAAGGCTGTCTGCTGGCAAAATTCCTTTTTGCTCAGGGAAGATCATTCTTGGTTCTTTTACAGCCTTCAGCTGCTTTGATGAAACCCACCCATATCATAGAGGGTAATCTTTTTTTACTTAAAGTGTCCAACCATTTAAATGTTAATCTCATCCAAAACATACCTTCACAGAAACATCCAGGACATCTGATCATGTATCTGGGCACTGAGCCCCAGCCACATTGACACCTAAATTAACCATCATATAAAGAGAACTCGTGGTGAGGAGAAAGGCATGTGCACAGAGAGAGATGAAGTATGTTTTTCTTCGTTTCTGGTTACTCTGTTCCATCATGTTGTAGCAGGAATACTTGAGTTCCAACTAACTCAAATACTGTAAAATTTACACAATGAAAATTTCCTGAAATATGTCATAAACTTTCTTATCTAACCCTAAAGTGTTGGAAGATATGCAAGATCAAAGCAGGAGTCTCTATCTAGTTTTTGTACTTAAAATGTACCTTTCCTCTTTGAGAAATTTAAACTGAATTTTGAGATAGTTATACATCCACATACAATTGTAAGAAATTATAGCGCTCCTGTGTACCCTTCATGGTTTTCACCAGTGGCAACATCTTGCAAAATTATAGTACAAGAGTTTAACAAAATTAGTCACGTTGATACAGTCCATCGATTATATTCAGGTTCCCAAGTTTCTCATATATGAATTTTGTGTGTGTATGTGTCTGTGTGTGTCTGTGCATGTATATACCTCATGCAATTTTATCATATGGATGTATCCATGTATTCACCGCCAAAGTAAAGGCACAAAACAAGAGTTTCATTCCCATAAGGATCCCTCATGTTGCCCTTTTAGTCACACCCACTTTTCTTCTGTCCCCTTAAATTCATCTTTAATCAAAGGTAACCCTGACTATTTTCTTCCTAATTTTATCAGCTGGAGAGTATTATATAATTGGAATCATACAGGATGTAACCTCTCGGGGTGGGCTTTTTCATTCAGTGTAACTTGCATGGTAATTTACCTAAGTTGTTATTTTTAGCAGCAGGGGACTCTTTTTCATTGCCGAGTTCCTAATATTGAATCAACATTGCATATGAAGAATTAATTCTACTTGGTCATAAGGTATCATTCTATATATACATGATGGATTTAAAATGCTAAATGTTTTGAGAGAGCTTGTGTGTATCTTCATGAGAGATACTCATCTATACCTTTACAGTTTTGTACTTTCTTTGTCTGCTTTTGGTATCAAATTAGTACTGGCCTCATAAAAGATTAGGAAAAGTTTCCTCTTCTAATTTCTGGAAGAGATGATGGACAGTTCTACTTCCAATGTTTTGTAGAATACGTCAGGGGAATCATCTGGACCAGGACATTTCTTTTTCAGAAAAATTTAAATTATGAATTTAGTTTCCTTAATGATTATGTAACTTTTCAGATTATCTATTTTATCAGGTATGTTGGTATCTGATTTTTGAGGGGTTGTTCCATTTTCTCTAGGACACAATTCATGAGAACAGTAAAACTGTTCATAGTAATCTCTCACTGGCATTTTAATGACTACAGGATCTACCATGAGAGCCCATTTCCCGCCTGATATTGATGATTTGTATCTTGTCTATTAGTTTTGTCATAATTACAACAGGTTAATGAATTGTATTTTACCATTTGAAGAATGAAATTTTTTCCATATTTGTTGTTTTTCTGTGTGAATTACATTGATTTCTGCTTTTATCTCTATTATTTCTATCCATCTCTTTTGAGTTTATTTTGCTCTTTCAATTTTCTTGAAGTAGAAATTTAAACTACAGATTTGAAACATTTCTTAATTGCATAATGTGAGCATTTAGTGCTATAAATATTCCTCTCATCTTGGCTTCAGCAGGGTTCTACAAGTTTGATATGTTGCACTGTTTTCACTTAGTGCTATGTACTTTTTGTTATTATCTTTGAAATGACTTCCTGCTTGACCCATCGTTTATGACTATGTGGTTAACTTTCAACGTTTTTAGAGGTTCTCCTGTTGTGTGTTATTTAAAAATGTAGTTTGATTCCATTGTGGTTGAAGAATGTATTCTTCATGGTTTCATTTCTCTTGAATGGGTTGAAGTGTGTTTTATTGCTCAGGATAAGGCAGAAGATTCATGAGTACATTAAACAAAACATGTAGAAGTTCCTTCATGGCTCAGGAGGTGAGAGGATCTGGCATTGTCACTGTTAGGGTGTGTAGACATTCTATAATCATGCATAAATTATGTAAGCTATTTAAAGTTTACTTTTCAATCATAAATAAATTCTGACATAGGATATAAAGATAATGTAAATTCTACATTGATAATGTAAGATGCCAGAACTTAAGTTTTAAAAGACCAAGGATTGTGCATGTAGGGGTGAGGGTATACTGGCCTTTGTGTCCAGTCTGGCCAACAGCCTGTTTAGGTAAATACAGATTTGTTTTCACATGGTCACACTTAAAAATAAGTGTTGCCTGTGGCTGCTTTCAACCTACAACAGCAGAGTTGACAATTTAAAACAGATGAAGTATAGTCTTTAAAGCCTGAAAATATTTACATTGTGATCCTTTACAAGACATTTTCGCTGACCCCCAATATTTGCAGAAAAGAATAGAAGTAAAGTTACTGCATTGCAAAGACGTACATTTGTTTACTAAAACTAAAACTTGATTTCCACAAGAAACATTAGATAAAATATACTTAGGCTTCACAAAGAATTGATCAAAGACCTTATGTATTAAATTAAAACCATTTTTTCCCTCACTGACACTGTGGCATATGAAAGTTCCCAGGAGAAACCCTAGATCCTTAACCCTCTTCACTAAAATCAGAAAATTATCACTGGTTATATAAGGTCTTAGGACTTCCTTTATCAAAAGCTACCTGGGGGTGGAAGCCAGTGGGCTGGTGAGGTTGGGACCACTGAGCTCAACATGATCTAAGTCTCCCCCCAATACATTAACGGGCCAAGAAATTTGAGTCACTCATTCCCCCCATTGTTTTGTCCTCACTGGGGCAAAGAGGCAGCTGCCTCCACCATTTTGAACATTGCAACAACACAACTAAGACGATAGGATGCTCTCCTTCCCACAAGGCACTGAGGCAGAAAGTCCTATTCTTACAGCCAAGCCTTTTCCTCTCTGGACAGGCCACCCCCACGGGACACCCTGGAGGAGTGGAGGATCACCCCAGCCTGTCATGTGGCCACTTCAGAGAGGCAGAGAGCAACTCTCTAGAGGTAAGGGCTGCCTCCATCCTCCATTCTCACAACTGGTGAGTGTCCAGAGGGCTGAACGGCACAAAAGCAGCTCTCTATCCCCAGAGTTTTCCGGGATGCAGAGCATGGAACCAATGCCCCAGAAGCCCCCTAGCCCAGCAGGCTGGAGACACAGGGATGATGAGGCTGTCCCTGGGGCTATTGAGAGCTGTGTATTCCCAGGAGCAGCCTGGGCATCCTTGTCTCTGTGGAGGAAAGACTTAGTCATTCACCTGTGGATCCAGACTGCCTGGGATCTCACACATGCTTCGTTCCCCACAGATCCCCTCTCTGTCCTCAGACGACCCATCTCTGAATACACAGGCACATGCAAGATGACAGGGGACCAAGTGCATTTCTCAACAGAACGATTTTATCCATGTTTTACATCCCCCATCGCAAAGGAGCTACTGTGCCCACCCACACACACCCAGACCCAAGTCCCCACCACCTAACCCCAGCCACCCCCACCCCCTCCTGGCTCTGGTCATTCTGTCCTTCCTCCCCACCCCTATGGCAGCCAGGAAGGTTGCTAGGATGTGGAGGAGCCCAAGGCTTCCATGGGGGCTGCCCAGTTGGACTGGCCCTGGAGTGCTGGCCCACCATTCCTTACTGGCTGCAGTGCCGCTTCCTTCTCCTCCGTGTGACACATGGGTCACACCTGCTCCTTTTGGGCTGGAAAGGGTCAACCAGCCCCAGAGCCAGGGTGTGCCACCCAAAGCCTCGCAGGTCAGCCCTAGGCCTGGCCAGCTCCTCAGCAGCAGCCAGGCCTCCACACCGAGCCCGCTTTCTAGACTTGGCAGCTTCCAGGGGGCCTGAGCTGAGGCCCATTCTCTGGGGCACAGGGGCCTGGAAAGCTTGCTGGGCCCTCTGCCCTGCAGTGCAGATAAGACCCGAGGCAGGGACAGGGCTCTGTGGCAGCCCCCAGGGCAGCAGGCTGTGGTGAAGGCCCAAGAGGAAGGCCAGGCTGGGGAGCTCCTCCTCATCCTCACTGAACCCGTGACCCAGCCCTGGGGCTCCACTAAGAGGAGAGGCCTCCCTGAGACCCTTGCTGGCCCTGGGTCCTGATGGAGGGCCTGAGCGCTTGGTGCCCTAGTGAGGACATGGCTGTGCTGTTCCAGCCTGAGGGGGCTCCTGATATCCTGGAGAGGGCACAGAGCCTTTGTGCCTGAACAGGCCCCTGTCTGTTTGGGGGTGCCTTAGATGGCCATGGCAATCCATCTGGGGTGTCCAGGTTTCATCTCTGACCCCGGGCTGTGGGCCTTGCTCATTCCTCTGGGCATCTTGTTGGGCCACAGACTCTGAAGGTCTTGAGTCCATGTGGGGTGCCCTGTGATTGGGAGTGGCTGGCACTCCATCGTCCTCCTCCAAGGCCAGGACTTGTGTCTGCACTAGCTGGTGGGAGAGAGGTGGACAGTGACTGCTCTGCACCCTCCAGGGAGAGCCGGGGCTTATGGGCAGGGAGAGGTGAGATGGGACTCATATCCACAGACAGAGCCTGTGGCACTCCTGCCTTCCTCCTGCACCTTATCCCCAGCAGGGTCCTTGCCCTGTCCCCGGCTCCCCTCCTCCCCTTCCATTCCTCCTGCCCTGCACCCAGCTGGGCAGCCTCCTGGGTGCAGGGCCTCTACGTCAGGGGAGGGAGGGACAGAGCCTTCAGGGCCTCCTGCACTAGGGCCCTCCCCGGCCCTGGCTGACCTGGGTCCTTTCCTTCTGTATTTCCAGGGTCACCTGGGTTCCCACCCTGCCCCCAGTCTCCCTAGTGTCAGTCCCTCCCCTGGCCACCTCTTCAGGGGAGAGTCCTTCCTCCTGCTCCAGCTCCTCAGCCAGGCCGGAGAGATCCAGCTCTGGTTCTGGGGAAAGCAACTCTGCCAGGAATCGGGGGTGAATGACTGCCTCCACCTGGAATGGAAGGAAGAGGCTCTGAGCAGCCTTGGCCGGAGTGCTCTGGGAGGCGGGAAGACCTGGGAGAAATGTGACTAGCAGAGGTCAATACAGAGCCCCCCTCACAAAGGGGGAGCTTTCAATCTCCCATAGGTATTGTCTACTCTCACATAAACACACACACACACTCACAAGCAGGTGCACATGCAGACACATGGGCTCCAAAGCACCAACACATAGGCACCGACACAGACACACAAAGGCCTACAAAGAGAGAGAGACACACACATGTACAACTTTCACATCCACATATACACATCCTATGCACCAAAGTACACTCAGACACACAGGAAGACACACAGATGTCAGGGTCAAGGACCAGAGCATAAATCCCATTATCCTGGGCCAAAGCCAGAACTAGGGTGCTAAGAGCATCTCTCCCTGGAATCCTGGAGTCTCAGACTCCAGGCCCAGCCCACCTTGGTGTCAAAGTCCTCCTGGGAACACAGCTTGTCCACGTAGCTGAGGAGATCTGGGTCTGGGAAGCAGCCGTCCTCGTCCTGTGGCAGCTCATATCCATCCTCTCGACATTCCATATCTGACTACCCTGTGGCTGAGGGGCCAGGACCCACCAGTGCCTGCGGGATGTCCCCATGCTCCCTGCGAGCCTCAGGGGGAATCTCCTTGGGGGCCTTGTTCTCCAGCAGCTGCCAGGCTCTGCGTGGCCTTGGGTGGGTGTGCTGGACCCTGGGGCCGTGTTTCCTTGGAGCACAGGCTGAGGCAGAGCAGGAGGAAGGGAAAGTGAGGGGACCCAGCGCCCAGAAGCTGACCCCTGAGCAGGCACAGGGGAGGGCATTGTTGTGGGGCAATGGATATGCCTGTGGGAAGGGGGAGGTTCAGCCAGAGCCTCAGGTTTTTTGGGAGGCCAGATTCAAGTCAGGGACAGGTAAAAGTCAGGTGTGAGAACGTGTGGAACATCTAATGATCAAGGGTCTCCCCACCAGCACACTTGTTAGGCAGATTTCACAGGGGCCCCTTAGACAGGGAGGAGGGTGATGAGGTTCTAAATGGAACAGGTCCACACCCCAGAGGTGAAAGGGGTGACTGAGACCCCCTTGGGGCTATCCGTGTTGAAAGACCAATGCCCCCTTGAGGGAAAAGGACCAATCTGGGAACAGGGACCATGCCTAGGCCTCTCTTACCTGTGCCTTGACGTCCAGAGGGAAGGTGATTCACAGACTGAGTGCCCCTTTTGCGGGATGTGGGTTCCTGAGGAGCCAGCTTTGGTGGAGCTGGAGGTGGCATGCCCTGTGCCCACGTTGTGCAGGACACGTTCCCCATCCTGATCTCATCCTCTGCCTCAAATTGCATGAACCTGGGGGGTGTTGAGGGACAGGCCCCAGTGAGAAAACCACCTGGGCTCTGGAGCCCACCCAGGGCAGCAGGACCGAGGGGGTGAGGAGAGGGTGTCCTTGGGGCTGTCAGGGCCCTGTGAGGTGCTGTCGCAGTAGGGAGCTGCTCTGGCGCAGGTCCAAGATCTGGGCCTCCTCCTGCCTGACCAGCCCTGGAGCTGGAGGGCATGGCCCAGCAGAGACCCAGGTCAATCTCTGGGACCAGGCTTAGGGGACACCTTGTGGGTGGTGGTGGCCCCTGCTCATGTGCCCCCGGACCTTGTCTGACCCAAACAATGGAGATGGTCAGTGGCCTGGTCAGGTATGTGTCCCGCAGAGCCCTTGCCCGAACCCAGAACCTGGGGCTGGGAGTGAGAGTGCGGGAAAGCACGCATGAGACAGGGCCCAGCACAGGCTGGAGTGGGGATCCTACCCTTAGAGGTGAGGCATCTCTTGCCACTGAGAGCTAGCTGCTCCTTTGGTTTTGTTTGGAAACTAGGAGGTTCACATGCAGAAATGACAGGGAGGGCCAGAGACCCATGGGCTTCCCCAGGGATGGCCGGTTGCCCATTCCAGCCACTGCTGATGAGGAGAGGCCTACCACATGCTAGGTCAGTGATGGCCAGGCACCCAGCATGAAGGGGTGCCAGGCTGCCGGGTGGAGTCCTCACCCCTGCACAGCCCCCATGCCTTCAGGGGACCCCCTCCTGGGCTGCCGTGCTCCCCAAGGCCATCCTGAGGCCTCCCCACATAAGCATCACGGTAGGGCAGAGCTCCTGGGACAGGCAGGCTGGAAGAGCCAAGCTCTCCAGGTGGCAGAGGGGATTCTGGAGGCCAATAGGATTTGGGGATTCAGGGAACAGGAGGTGTCAGGTGCCAGCCTCCTCTTGCATCCTCTCTAATTGCTAGCACCTGAGCCAGATCCTGCCCTGGGGCCTGCCCATCACCCACCACCCACCCCACCATGTCGCCCATGGCCCAGGACCCTGACTCACTTTGCTGCCATTTCATAAAAGGCCATCCTCTCAATGGTGCTCATGTGCTGCCATTCCTGCATGGCCTGCCGCATGCCCTCCTCCAGCGTCATGGTGGGCTTCAGGCGAGCCAGGGTGCGAAGCACTGGGCTGTAAGCCCTCAGGGTCAGTCTCTTGGTACAGCCCAGCCCCCAACTGCCCAACCCCACCCAGCTCCAAGGCCTCCATTGGCCCCACCCCTGCCAAACCCAGGCTCAAGTGGGGGAGATGAGGGTGTCTGGAGAGCAAAGGCAAGCCTTCTTGGTGCCTGGTACCACCACCTCCCACTCACCAGAGGGTGATTGTCCACTCCCTGGCTATAGCTGGGACACTCTGGCTGGGGGCGGGTTGCCATCTCATATAAAAGGAACCCCCTCAATGAGGGGGGCATGGTGCCAGTGTCCCTGGTAACAGGTCTGAGAAGCCCAAGGATTCTTCTGCCCAGGTCTCTGCACTAGATGGCCTAGTCCCCCTTTTCGGAGGGACCTCGGGTCTAGGAGGGATGTTCCTGCCAGGTTCACAGCTCTAGGAGGATAGACCCTTCCCCTTAGGACAGCTCGACCACCTCCCCGTTCACACAGGACTTCTTCAGAACAACAAGGACTGGGCATGCATAAAGCTCCGTCCTGGGCATGAATGTCCTAAGCCTTATCTGAAGTGATACCCACTGGCTGCCAGAGGCCCAGGTCCATGTTGAAAGGAGGTAGCACCAGAGAAGCAGGTCCCATTCAAACTCTGGCTCCTCACATCCGAGCAGGACCCTCTCGGACTGCTCTCCTGCACTCAATGTTATCATGGCAGTGCAGAAAGTGAGAGAACTGGTCTTGCATGGTGGTGGTAGCTGAGCTAAGGCACGGACGGGATGTCATGGACTGGACGTGGGACACATCTGAGTGCAGACGTGCCTCCTCATAGCATGGACATTGTTGTCAACCCTCCTTCTCTCGAGGTGAAAGGATGCCTGGAAACCTAAGCAGGGAGGCCATGCCAAGGTCCTGTATATGCGAAGGCTCCAGCTGAGGTAATGAGGGCCTGAGAGGTCACTTAACATGAGAAAGCAGGAGAGAGCTTCCGCATCGGGGCTCTGGGACAGGTGGCTGCTGGCCAGGGACTTGAAGCGCTGCCAGCATCGGAAGTTCTGATAGACGCTGTTATGGTGAGAGGCGTCCTCCTGAGGGCCCGTGTGCTGGGAGGCATGCAGGCTGCCTGCCCCAGAGGTGCCATGTGGCCACGGCCCAGAGGTCCCTGGGGGCAGGATGAAGGCAATCTGGGCAGCTGTTGGTGCCGCTTGAGGAGGAAGGCCTGAGGCCAAGCCTCCCTTGCCAGCCTGAGCTGCTGCAATAGCTGGGGCAGCCACCCCGCTGTCCCCCACAGGGCTTGCTCTGCAAAGGGGTGCAGGACACAAAGCACTCCCCATGAGGGCCCTGGAAGCATTCCCATTGAGGGGGGCCTGAGGGCGCCCAAAGGCCTGAGACTGGTGGGGCAATGCTGACCTCCCTCCTGACCAGACTGGGACAGGGATGTTGCCAAGCCCCGGGGCAATGGGGCCATGGTCAGCAGGAGTCACCCGAGGTGTCATGGGGCGAGCTGGTTGCAATAGGGTGCTGCCAGGCAGGAGTAATGGGGCCATGGGTGATGGCAGGTGCTGCTCCCAAGCTGGCTGGGGTTGGGAGCCAGGAGTGAGGGGAGGATAGGTGCGTGAGGCCCCAGGGTGCATGACCACATCCGTGCCCAGCAGTGGAAATGCTGTGGAGAGAAAGGAAAGGGGTGAATGGAAGAGGAGAATGGGCGACATGGATGGAAGCTCTCTGGGGACTCAGAGGGCACACCTCCGTGGGAGAGGGCACATGGCCCGAGGAAGCTGTGTGTTGTGCAGATGTCGTGGAGGGATTTTCATGGTCTGACCTGCGGTTGAGAATGACTTCCCTGGTGACCTTGATCCCCCACACCAAGTTCCCTGCCCCTGTCTACCGAGAAATGCTCAGCTCAGCAGCAGGGATGGGAGAACCTCCCTGAGGAGCTCCCTGGCACCTCGTCCTCACAGGCTGTCCCCACGTCCTGGACATGAGCATGCCCCTCAGCAAGGTCACTGGCAGGTAAGGGCCTTCTCCAAGGTCCTTCCAGGCACCGTGAGGCCTTTGATGGACCTCCACTGTCTAAAGTCGAAGGGCCTCACATCCTCCTCAACCCTTCCTCTCGGGATGCTCAGCACATATCTGTTCTGTCATTCTTTCCTGACCTCACAAACACCTTTCAAAGGCTGCAAAGAACGCTCTGCACACAGAACCCTTAGACAAACACAGAACAGACCCCCGAAGCATGCACCTGCCTCTCCGAACCACCCAGAGTGGACACTTCACGGAGGCTAAGGTGTGCCACCCCATCCCGATGGCCCTGAATCCCTCCCACCATGCAGTTCTGCTTCTCAGAGAGAAGTCTGAGAAGTCGGTGTGTGTCCCCTGCATGTTTGCCACTTCCCATCCAGGGATGGCTTCCGACGATGAGCATGGGCCCAGGGCGGCTCATGTGACAAGGTCATGGGAGTGGAGGCTGCCTGGGGTCCTTCCCCTTCCACCTCCCAATAATGGAAAGTGAGGACAAACTGAGAAGCAGGCAGGAGTCAGGTGCCATTGTGAGAAAACCGCCCATTCAGGAGAAGGAGGTACATGCCACGAGGCACCGAATTGACCTCCACAGGTGTCCTAGGAGGTTTGAGAGTAGCAGACTAGATCATCTTTCTGCTTCTGTGCTACACTGCTTCACCCCCCCCTTTACAAAGGAAGCAGCCTTCATAGGCCTTCCACCTGCACCAGCCTCTCTCCACATGTAGTAGTAGTGACTTGAAATAGGAACACACTCTTCATCTCAACATCAGGCCTCAGCTTCTGCGTGAGACACCTGACACACTGTGCCATGTCTGCAGAGACATATTTCCACAAAAGGGAAACCAACACAGAACACCTCAGGCCCACGAGTCCTAGCTTGGGTGAAGTCACCTGGTTGCCCATCCCTTGTGGAATCCAAGGCCACAGTTGCCTGACCTGAGAAGTGAGTTCTGGGCTGGATGGAGGGAAACGTTCTGGGCCGTGGCAGTGAGAGTCACATCCTGCCCAGCTCAGAGCAGACCCTTTCCTGAGCATGTGGCCACAGACAAAACCCACCAGCACTGAATCGTTTTCTGACTATACCCTCCCATTCCACGCCCCCATTAGCCAGAGTATGCTCCAGTTCCAATCCCTTAGAGAGGTCTGGTGAGGCGAGCTTCAGATGCCTGAGGACTACAAGGCGGGGCTAGGCTTTCCCCATGACCCACCCAGGGCCAGCCACAGGACACTGGCTACACACACGTTCCAAGTGGCTTGTCTCCCTTCTAGAAACTGCCAACCTGCCTGCTGCCATCCTGCCTCCCCAACCAGAGCAAGGCCTCTTGAACCACCTCCAAGCAGCTGTCCTCCCCAGGGCAGCCTCAGGTTTCTACAGGCTCCCCAGCTGAGATGTCCCTGGGGTGCAGTGCTCTCGCCTTCCTCTCCTTCAGTCCAGCTCCATGTCCACAGTGAAGGGTCCCAACGGAAACCCAGGGATTTGAGGGAGGCCCTTTCTCTTGGAAAACAGCCCCTGCCTAGGGGCTTACCGCCTTCTGAAGCCATTCCCACAGGCATGGGCCTGGACCACCACGGGCTGGTGGCCTCAATGTGGACAGTCAAGAGCAGGACCCAGCGAGGGACTTGCCCCAACAGACGCTCAGGACGCAAGTAAAGGAGCCCAAGTTTGAATCTCAACAGTAGAATGCGGGCCTCCAGTCATTCTGCAGTGGGGGAGGGGCCAAGGGCAGGTGAGCCTGGGTGGGGGTGGGGTGCCATTCCATGCTGGCCTCTGCAGGGAGGCAAGAACCAGACCTTTCTTCCAACTTATGCAGGGTCCAGACAATTGTCCAGTGCCTCGTCAGGCAATGTATGTGTTGGTTTTCAGAGTCACAGCACCAAGGTTTGTCTTGATGTTCCCTTTCCCTTTGTTATTCATCAACTTGTTTGTTGTCCTTCAACCCCCTCAGCTTCCGTCCTGGATCCAGGCTCCCTTCCCCAGAGGCCAGACTTTCTGAACAAAATTCACCTTTTATCATCTGATAACCACTTGGGTTTTCATGGCCACCTGGAACCCAATGTTTATGATTTGGCTTCCCTCAGCAGACCCACCATTTGTGATTTGTGTGTGTCTGTCCTTCTTAAGGAAGCCGTCCTTGTGTTCCAACCAGCATCCAGCAGGACCCACCTTCCTCATGTTCCCTTGTGCTGGAAAGGCCCAGTCTATCCAAAAAGCCGCTGCACAGCCCACGTGTCCAAGACCAGAGATCAGTCTGACGTGTTTCCCGTATGATGACATTGCTGGTAAGTCTTGGAGCTTTTCCCTGTTAAATGTTTGAATGTAACATTTTCCACAAATCCTCCCTTCTCAGGGATCACAGTCCACGTGTGCCGAATAGCATATGGAGTGCTGAGTCCTCCTCCCCCCTCTTTCCCCTGTCCACTCAGTCCTCGTTCCCACCAAGGATCAGAGATGCCTGTCTCATTCACATCTTTTCAGAGATCTTTTGGGCAAGGAACATTGATTGCCATCCGTTTGCCTTTGCAGGTAGTATTCCTTTGTCTCTGGTTGAAATGTACCATGTGCACAGGGAACTCCATCTTGGATTTGTGATGGAAAAGGTTGGGGGATAATGTGAGAAAGTGATTACATATGTATCCTATATAGATATATATGTATCATATATCATATGTACATACATCTGTCTGTAGGACATGGTCCTTTGGCTACGCATCAGAAGTAGACAAAACATTCGAAATCAACTGCTGTGGAAAACCTAACCTCTTGTAAGATCAAAGAGTTCCTCTTGAGAAAAAGTTAAAAAGGAAACGAGAAAATTAAATTGCATCCCCGTAGACCTGAGTGTCTTTACTTTTGCTGCCTTCCTACTGATATTGTGGCTCCTCTGTTACTGGATGCATTTTTAACATGGGAGTTCCTCCATTCTCTTGAAATTCAATGTACTGAAAGGGCAGAGTGCTCAAAGCCAAGCAATAACAATAGTAAATGTGCAGCTAGCTCCATTTGAGTTTTTCATTTCCCATACACAGTGCCTGCATTTAGCCTGACCTGTGTCCCGTGCACCATTTTGGACATATCTTTACTGCAAGTACTTTCCTTGTGTATCTGAAATTTTCCTTTCCCTCGGAATCAGCATGCATCTGGCAAGACTCACCCATAAGGGTACCATATTAGGCTACAGGGAGTGGGCAGTTCGTGAGGGGATGAGAACTTGGAGTGGAGACTAAAGGTGCCTTTTGGTCCAACCCAAAAGAAAATGGCAAAGGGACCCCAAATCTGCAGGCTCTTTGGATGAAATGGCAATGGAAGAGCCAAGATATACTAGTGCATCTTTGAGCTTTAGGTGGTTAGGGACAGAAGTAAGGGAGGAGAAGACAAAATCTTCTCTTTCCTTATGTGAAAGAACGAGATGTGTGTGTGTGGGGGGGGGTCTCTTGGTTTAATTGCTTTCTCCTTTGGGGGACACACGTGCTGCCTGTGGATGTTCCTAGGCTAGGAGTCACATCGGACCTGCACGAGCAGACCTCTGCCATAGCCAGAGCAATGTGGGATCCAAGCTGCGTCTGGGACCTACAGCACAGCTCAGGGCAACCCCGGATCCTTATTCTATGAAGGAGGCTGGCATGGAGTGTACATCCTCACAGAACCTAGGGGGATTTTTGTCTGCTGAGCCATGATGGGAATTGCTGGCTTTTGTAGGTGTGAAAACATCGACTGCCCGTGATGTGGGTGTGCCCTTTGACACAGTGCCAGCTTTTTATCCACCAATGTCCAATCTCCACGTGTCCAAACCCACTCGCATCAACGTCCTCCCCAGCAAGCCCTGCTTAAAAGCTGGTGCATTTCCTGTCTGCATCCCATACCCTTGCTCTTGAGCATCGAGGCTCGTCCTTGCCTATGGTGCCGTCTGCATGGGAATCAACGTAGCATCCCTGACACAGCCAAACGGAAACACACCTGAAGAAACATTCAGATTGGGAGTTAAGGTCAGCTAATCATGATGCAAATGATAGGAATGCGTATGTCCGTCTTGTGTGGTGAGAGGCGAGGTCTCGGGAACATCATCAAGGGAGTTGAGGGGTGAAAACCTCCTAGGACTGCAAGCGAATCACTTGGGAGGCAAGAGTCCCTCTGTGCAGTAGCAGAACTACAATTCCTCCTGATGTTAGGGTGTTGGGCAAGGAAGGAGAAGTTGAAAGGATTGTTGCAGATTGAGAAGAAGGAGTTGTGTGGGTGCTTCCCAAGCTTCTTGCCCCTTGCAAAGGAACATGGACTCCAAAGAGGGTGAGAAGCTGAGGCGAGAGTATCTCCTGCAATGCCATGGTGAGCTTTGTAGGAAGAAACTCTGGATGGGGCAGAGCAAAACTGAGCACCATGGGAATAGGACTCTCTATTGGAGCGTTTATACTGAAGAAACATTTCAAGGGTTTTCAAACAAGACCTTCATATGAGAAGATTGCTGAGGCACCCATTGTACCCAGGCATTCAGGAAGGCCAGGCTTCCTTGTTGCTTCCTCCCCTTCTTCAGCCACTTTTGCAGTGAGTTACAAGATTTCCATGCATAGCTCAGGTGTAGAATTTGTGGGGATTTTTGGTTTGGTTGGTATTGAATTGTTCTTTCCCCAAGACAGTGGTTTTGCTACTGTACAGCATGGTGACCCAGGTAGACACACATGTACACATTCTAGTCTCTCCCATGAGCATGCTCCATCACAAGTTCCCAGTGCTGCACAACAGGATCTCATTGGTAATCCACACCAAAGCCAATCCTTTGCATCCCTTCACCCCAAGCTCCCAATCCACCCCACTCCCTCCCCAGATGTCGTATTGGCATGAGTCTTCTCAGGGACACTGATACAAAAGTTGCATTGTGGAAACGAGGTGCTCCCAAATCTTCCATCATTTTTGACTGACTTTGGACTTCTGAGGGCCGCATCCATGGCATCGGGAGATTCCCAGGCTAGGGGTCCAATCAGAGCTGTGGCCCCTGGCCTATGCCAGTGCCACAGCAATGCCAGATCCCAGCCGTGATGGCAACCTACACCGCAGCTCACATCAACACTCAATCCTTAACCCACCAGGCGAGGCCAGGAATGGAACCCGCAACTTCATGGTTCCTAGTCAGATTCGGTTCTGATGCACCATGACACGAACTCCTTCTGTTGTTCATTATTTTATACTACCTCAGAACCCTACATCCCGACATCAGAGAGGCAGAGGTTGTCAAATCAGCGGCACTGTAATTAGGGAAACCAGTCATGGAAGTGGGTGTCTCAACGTCCTTTGGACCATGACCTCTGATTGTTCCTGCAGAGAGCTTCGGGGCAGGCACTGGCGGCTGAGGGGAAACATCTCTGGAGATGGATCACTAGCATCAGGAGACAGTGAACCTTTCACTCCCACATGGAAATGAAAGGCACCGAGAGATCCCAGGTTTGTGTCTTGTGGACGTTTCAAGTCTGTGCCCTTGGGAGCTCTGGGTGTTGTCAGAGAGATGTAAGGGTCTTGAGAGGTATCCTGTGGAGGAAGAAATGCTCTGATGTTGCCACGGACCAGAAAAGGGATCTGAGGGTTCACGTTTCTTTGGCGAGCATTCCCAAGTCAGGAGAGTATGTTGAATCTGCTCCTACGTCTTTGTGGGTGGATGAACTTCCATGATGTCGTGCCAAACGTAGGGAGGGAGAGGCATAGTGTTCCCAAAGTACCTGCTGTCTTGTGACTGGCCAAGAGGGTCAAGTTTAGCTCACCAGCATAACCAGGACAACCAGCACCGTACAAAGGAGACACACCTGTGCACCAACCTTTATTGAACAAGCTCCATGTTTTAAAGAAAGACATGAGGAACAAACATGCGTGGAGAATCGAGGCATTTGGAAATTCTCTAGGCATGGCGACAGGAGCACCATCTCTGAAGAGAGGTTCCCAGATCTCCAATTGCGTGCTAGAATGGTTCTTTAATGGATCCATCCAATTTGCTAGGGGAAAGACCCTTCTCTTTCTAGACAAGCAAATCCCAACCCAAAAAGTCCACACAGCCTAAGGTACTGTGGCCCAAAGGGCATGAATGTCCTTGGCCCACTTTGAGGATTCTGTGCTTAGGCTGGATCTCTGCAAACTCTTGTATGGGGATCCTATCTAAATGCATGGGTTTCACCGATGCAGTGTGACCATGGGGCTCATCTCCCAAGAGATAGGGTTTAAGAGGAGATGGGCACAGAAGCTCCCAGGGAGAAGACAGGAAGACAACCCCAGAGAGCTTTGCAGCGAATGCAAATCCTCCATGACATTCCTGTCTTGTAGGGAGCTCCTGGGCCAGCTCTTCTGATGCTTCCTTCCCTCCCTCCTCTTCCCACCTGTCCCCTGCTGACTGAGCTGTTGTGCACAGAGACTACCGTCCTCCAACCGCTCCTAGTGTCTGTTGAGGAGGGTCCGCTTGGGTAGTCAGTAGCGCACGTGGGAGCAAAGAGGGTGGTTTCCCAAGGGGTGGCCTGCCTGAGGGTGGGGCCCGTCATGGTGGCCTTTAGCGTTCATTCCATGACAGCCCTGCTAAGGAATATGGGGACTCTTCAGCCATTGGGTGTGACCACTCTGTGCTCTTGTGCACGCTGCAGACGCCTTGTGCCCTCCTCCATGTGGGTTCATGCCCGCATGGAGCTCAGGTCCGGAGCAGTGTTTCCACCACAGCTTTTAGCAGCACTGTGGATCAGGCTGCTGGGAGACTTGAGGGACTGTGGGGCCTATGCAGGCAGGGGACTAAAGTGTGTGAGTGATTAAAATGGGTGGCATTCCAGTGTGCCCGCCATTCCAAAGCGTAGGAAAGCTCGAAGGAAGAATTTCCAATTTGAAAACCCTCATGGGGTTCACAAGAATTAGCTCAGGGCACGGGAAAAGGAGTGAAGATGTACCATCCAGGCTGCTAGTTTCACTGGTGTCTTCCCTTTTCACATACCAATGTCGGTCAGCACTTCTGTTCAAAGGGCATGCTTGGGTCTCTGTTGGGGGCAGCCTTGCTGAATGAAGTAGTGCTGACCACCTAGTTGTAGTCAGATGTAAATCGTGATGGATTTGCAAGCCTAGGGGGGATTGGTACAAGGCCACCTGGTGGTCGGGAATATGGTAATCCGTGAAATGTGAGGGTTGGTTGGGTTTTGTCTATGGATATGTGTGTAAGGGGAGATCATGCCTGTGTTTGGGTGAGCGTTTATCTTTGGAGGGTGCTGAGATGTAACAGAGGCATAGTCCAGGAGCTGGCGTTTAGGTGTTTGTAAGTTGGTGTTCAGGGGCCTATTTTTCATGGATGTTTTCCGCCATGAAGTTGAGGATTGTGTGTCTCCTGGTGGACTTGGTAGGATTATCTGCCTAGGCCTCAGGGCAATGTTAGGGAAGTCCAGGGGCCGATCTGTGTATTTGTGCCTTTGGGGCCTGTAGTGAAACTTCGTGGTTGGGACTTGACCCCAGCCAAAATTGAGAGTGGGACTGGAATCTACCTTGCCCTCAGCTTGGCACCTCAAGCCAGGATCCCAGGTTCAGAGAGGATTCGAGCGCACAGACTTCTTCTTTTTGGTGGCATCTGCCCCATGTGGAGTTTCCCCGTCCACGGACGGAGTGCCACAGCAGCAATCGGGACCACTGCAGTGAACACTCAGAATCCTTAGCCTTCCGTGCCACAAAGGAACGCCTCGACCTGCTCAAACCCACTGTCTTTGCACTGTCAGACCCCTCACCAGGTGTCAGGATTTGATGAAGCTCTGGTTCTTCTGCTTCGTGGCAGGAAGCATTTGGCATGAAGCGAAGCCCCAGGTAAAGAGTGAGTTTCGGAGCATAAGACCCTGGGGGGAGATACACATAAGCTGGCCAGGGAGCAGAGCAGCCCCAAGAACCCAGAGAGCTACATTTCTAGAATGCAAGGCCCAGTGGGGAGGGGAGAAGACTGCCTTCTTCCTCATTTGGGGGTGGCTATCAAGGCTTCCATCTCCAGCTCCTCATTGTGCCCTATATGGATGGTGTGCCCTGGGCTGTCACAGTGCTTGTTCAAATCGGTGTGTATTCCCAGGAGTTTGGTCATATATCAACTGGGGTAATTCATCTCAGGTTTCCATCTCCTGTCCTCTTTTACCTAGGCGTGTCCCCTCTCCCCTGTGTTTCTGTCTGGGTGAGGTGCAGAAATGCTCCTTGTCCAGGACTCTTCTCTCCTTGACCTCATGCAGCAGGACTCGATCTCCACATCTGTTGTCTTGTGCTTGAAGTCTTGGGGGTTGTGTCTTGAGCGTGTCTGGCACTTCGATGCATGCGGTCTTCCTTCAAGTCGGGTAAGTCATGGCTGGGTTCCTTTTCTTAGTGATCATCAGCATTAGACCATTTCGAAAACCCCGTGAAAGCTGTCTTTAACCCATCCCCAGTGGGCGGTTTCTGCTCTTTAAGGATCCTCCTCTATCCTTCCCTTTAGGATGATTATTTGTGTGTTCACGGCCTGTCATATGGCTCTTTGCTTTTTTGTGTGTAGCACATGTTCCGGAGCTGTGCATGTGTCTTTTGATGTGCAGAGGGCGAGTCGGCCTATCTTCTGGGACAAGTGAATGCTATATAGGTGGGCGTGCCCTATTGGTATGCTTCTGGATTCTGCACGCTGGAAGAGTGCATGCCCTTGGATGGAGCCTTGGGGAGTGTGGGTTTATGGATATGCCGAGAGTGTGTTATATGCGTGTTTGGAGGAAAGGACGTAGGGTGCTAGGTTTGCAATTGTGTCGTGTGCTGAGTAATTGTGGGTCTGCTTGGGTGTTTTGGAGAGTGGTGTGCATAATGCGTTTGAGTGTGTATTCCAGGGGCATGGGCATTTGGAGGCATATTCGCTGGGGCTATGCCCTTGTAGATTTCAGGAGGGACATGTTAGGCTTATATATGTGGGGATGTGGGGAAGTGTGCGTCTGCTGGAGAGATGAGGTTCTGTGTTTCTACAGGGGCGTGGGAGATGTGCATTTCTTGGTGTGAGAAATATGTGCTGTGGTTATGTGTTACCAGTTTGCAGATGGATGAGCTGGGTCCTAGGATCATTGGATATGTGGAAGTCATTTCCTATGTGGTTTGCTGGCGATAGGTCCATGTGTCCTACGTGTGTATACTCGTTTGTGTGTCTATCACCAGGTGCATGAATGACCAGGTTGTGTTCCTATGGTATGGAGGTGTTGGGAGTGTGCCACGTTGCTTCTTGGCAGAATGCTGAGGTGTTTCTACAGGTCCCAGGTACGAAGAGATGGTGTGTCCACATTGAGGGTGAGGGCTGAAATGCATATGCAGTTGACACCCACACAGGTGCAGTGTCCTGGCAGGGCGGTTGTCTTCTGGAGAGGTGGCACCATGTGTAGTGTTTGGGGCATCTGTATGTTCAAGGGTTGGGAATATTTGTCTGTGTGTGTCCATAGGTGTTTGAGACGTGTACATGTGTATTAGTACGTGTAGGCGGATTGTGGCTGTGTGTGTATTTGAGGTCCTGGGGCTTCTGTAGTATGTATTTGGAGGGATGCCAGAGGAAGGTGTGTGTGTTTGGAAACAAAGAAATCTCATAGGCGATGTGTGTGTGTTCTGGAGTCCTGACCTAGAAGTACTGTGGGGCTGTGGCCTTGCCTATGGGCTGTGTGTGAGACGACTGTGTAGGAGCTGGTGGTAGTGAGCCTGTATACGAGGTAGTCAATGTGTACCACTGGTCGGTGTTTGTGTTCAGGCCCCTGTTGGGTATGTGCATGTGAAGACCTCAGGTGGTATAGTTTTGTTTGTGGGGAAGTGGGTGGAGTGGGGGGTTGGCCTTTTCTTGTCTTTTCAGGGCAGACCCATGGCATTGGGAAATGCCCTGGCTATGGTGGAATTGGCGCTGCAGCTGCAGCTGCCAGCCACGGCCACAGCAAGGCCAGATCCGAGCTGCATCTGGGACCTGCTGCATATCTGAAGGCAATCCTGGATCCAGGGATTGCACCTGCCTTCTCTCCTATACGGGTCAGGTTCATTCCAATGTAGCCCCGACGGGAATGCCTGCTGGAAGTTTTTTCCTCACAATGTCATTTTCAGTTCTTGGCATCAGCCCAGTTATCTTTTCTATGTCATCGGAGTTTAGTCTTGGCAGATTGTACTTGGCTAGGAAGGTGTCCTTTTCGTCTAGGAAGTCTGTTCTCTTGGCATATAGTTGCTTTTAGTAGTCTCTTCTGATCCTCTGTATTCTGGGATGTCCATTGGAAGCTGGCGTGCATTTTGATGGTTATTGATTTGAGTCCACTCTTTTTTCCCTGATGAGTCTGGCTAAGGGTTTATCCATATGGTGGATGTATTCAAAGAAGCCGTTGTAGCTACGTTGATCTTTCTGATGGTTTTCTTCATTGCTCTTTCCTTTCTGCTCTGATCATTAGGATGTCTTTCCTTGTGTTTGTCTTTCTCTGGTTGCTTTGGGCATAAGGCCAGGTTGTTTGTTGGTGGTTTTCCTTGTTGGCTGAGGTAGGCTTGTATTGCTGGAAAGGTCCCTCTTCGATCTGCCTTTGCTGCATCCCATAGGCTTTGGATTGTTATGTCTTTGGTGTCACTTGCTTCTTGGGATCTTCAGATTTCCTCTTTGGTTTCTCCGGCACTCCCTTGTTTGTTGAGTAGCATGTTGTCGAGTTTCCGTGCGTTGGTGTTTGCTGCCATTGTTTCTTGGTGGTTGATTTCGAGCCTCATAGCGTTGGGTTCATACAAGCTGTGGGATAGGATTTCAATTTCCTTCCATGTACAGTGGCTTGCTTGGTGACGCAGCATGTGATCTGTCCTAGGGAATGTCGGGTGTGCCCTTGAGAGGAGTGTGCATCCTGCTTCATTGGGATGGAAAGCGCTCTACATATGGAGGAAGTGCCCTGTGGGCCGATGCATTATTGAAGGCCTGGGTGCCCTTGTTGATTTTATGTCTGGAGGACCCGTGCGTTGATGGGAGTCGGGTGTGAAGGCCCCCTGCTCTGACTGTGTTAGTGTCCATTTCTCCGTTTACGGTTGTAGCAGTTGCCTTGTACATTGCGGGGATCCTGTATTGGGTGCATATAGGTTTCCAATTCCCATCTCCTCTCCTTGGATTGATCCTTGACCGTTACGTAATGACCTTCTTTGTGTCTGATTAATATGCTTAATTTGAAGGTCTCTTTTGTCTGATGGGGGTGTTTCTACTCTGCCTCTGTTTAAATTCCCACGCACGAGGAATATTTTCTTGCATCCTCTCACTTTCAATTTGTATGTGTCCCTCAAACTGAAGGGGGTCTCTTGAAGACAGCAGGTCTACCTATCTGTCTATCCCTCTACCTATCTGGATCGAGATCGAGATGGAGAATGAGATGGAGATCTCGATCTAGACCCAGAGAGAGGGAGATGCGTCTTCTTTTTGTATGCATGCAGCCAGTCGATGTCTTTCGGTTGGGGCATTTTGTGCATTTCCATTGAAGGTGCTTCTTGATCTGTATGTTCTTATGGCCATGTTATTAGCTGTGTCAGATTGGGTTTTGTTGGTCTTTTCCCGTCCTCCCTTTTTCTCAGCTCTTGTGGTTTGATGACTGCCTCTAGTGGGGTGTTTGTTGGGTGTTTTTTGATTATTATTTCCCCGAGACATTTTTTTCCACTGTCCAGCATTGTGACCCAGTTCCCCATACGTGTATAATTCGCCTTTGTGCCATTATCATGCTCCATCATAAGTGATTCGACCTTGTTCTCAGAGCTACACAGCAGGATCTCCTTGCTAATCCCTTCCAAAAGCTGTTGTTTGCATCCAATAACCCCAAGCTCCCCATCCATCCCACTCCCTCCCCTCGCTCTAGGCAACCACAAGTCTATTCTCCAAGTGCATGAGTTCCTTTAGGTGGAAAGGTTCCTTTGGGCTGTATATGAGACTCCTCATATGAGTGATGTCGTATGGTAGTCGTCCTTCTCTTTCGGACTTCCTTCACTCAGGATGAGAGGGTCTCGTTCCATCCATGTTGCTGCTGATGGCATTAGGTTGCTCTGTTTGATGGTGCAGGAGTATTCCATTGTGCGTATATACCGTGTCCTCTTTGGCTCTTAATTGTTATTTCCCCGATACAATCTTGTTTTCTACTGCACAACGTGGTGACCCCGTTACACATACATGTAGGCATTCTATGTTCTCACATCATCATGCTCCGTCAAACGTGACTAGACATTGTACCCAGCGCTACACAGCAGGATCTCATTGCTAATCCATTCCCAAGGCAATAGTGGGCAGGCATTAACCCCAAGCTCCCCATCCACCCCACTCCCTCCCCCTCCCCTCCCCCTTGGCCACCACAAGTCTATTCTGCAAGTCCAAGAGTTGCTTTTCTGTGGAAAGGTTCATTTGTGCCGTATATTAGATTCCAGATATAAGTGTGTGGTATCCTCTTCTGGAATGGATCCCTTAACCATGAACTAGTGTCCTTCTTTGCCTTTCTCGATGGCCTTCGTTTTAAAGGCGATTTTGTTGGATATGAGCAGCCCTATTCCTGATCTCCTGTCTTGTCCATTGCATTAAATATCTTTTCCCATCCCCTCGCTTTCAATCTATATGTGTCCTTTGCCCTCGTGTGAGCTTCTCTAGGCAGCAGATTGAAGGTTTTTCTTTGGTATCCAATCTGGCACTCTGTGTCTTTTGATGGCAGCATTCGGTCCCGGAACAATTCAGGTGGGCATTGATAGATGTTTCTTGATTGCCATTTGAAGCCTTGTTTTCCCGTTGATTCTATGTTTCTCTCTTCTCCTTTCTTTTCCTTTGGGGGGATGGGTTCTGTTCCGTTGATTCTCTGCTGGAGTCCTTTCCTTTTCCGATTTTTGAATGTAGTGTTGGCTTTTGGTTTGGGGTTGCCCTGTTTTGTTGTTATGTTAACCCCTTCGTATGTCTGCTCACTTTAGCCTGACCGTTACATAGGACCAAACACGTCACTGAACCAAGAAAAAGGATCTACATTTTCTTCCATTCCTCGCCCTCGTTGTATGATTTGATGTAGTTTATTTCATTTTATCTTTTCGAAATCTTCATGGTTAGATCTGTATGCTGGCTTCTCTAAGTCACTGCTTTCCAATGGTTTTTTTCTTTTTTCTTTTTTTGAATTGGAGAAGCCTTAGAGTATTTCCTTCAGAATGGGTTTTGTATTGCAGTACTCTTTCAGTGTTGGTTTGTTGGAGAAATTCGTGATTTCCCCTTCGATTTGAAATGATAGTCTTGCTGGATAGGGTATTTGGAGGAGGCAGATTATTTGTTCTTTCTTTCAGTGCTTTCAATGGGTCTCGCCAACCCTTCTGGCCTGGAGTGTTTCTGTAGAGAAAACTGCTGATAACCTTATTGGGGTTCCCTCATCATGAATGCCTTGCTGTTCTCTTGCTGCCTTTGGCCTCCTCCCTTTCTGTTTACCTTTGGCCATATTGATCAGAATAAGACTTGCTGCGTGCCTGTTTGGGTTCAACTTGTTTGGGGCTCTCTGTCCTTCCCGTATCTTGCTATCACTCTCCTGTAGTTGTTGCTTTAAAACCTCAATTGCAGGACTCCCTGTTGTGGTGCCCTGGAAACTGGCAATGGCCCCTGCCCCTCTCCCCCAGCCGCAAGGACCAGACCCTCCCTTTGGCTGATGACATTAGGAGATTTCCCACCAGATGGCCCGGCCCTGAGCGCACTAACTCTAGGAATTCCCTGCCGCTCTGTTTCTAAGCCCCACTGACTCCCTTAGCAAGACCGGCTGCCTCCAACAGGCCTGGGTATGGGCATCTTCGGAAAAGCCTCAACCAAGACCTTGAGAGAACACCAGATGTCTAAAGGATTGAGAAAGGAAGAGGGTCCCGGTTAGGGGTGTGCTGGTGCAGCCCAGGGCCTTGCCAGAGCTGAGGTCTGCAGGGGCTTGAGCTGGCCAGGCTCCACTGCCAGACCAGCTCTCTTGGGCCCTGTTGGGACATATGTCCCTTCTCGGCCTTGGACAGTGCCTTCTTCTGGACCTCCAGGGGTTCTGCAGGCACAGAGGCCCATCTGCTTATAGATTGAAGCCTGTGATTATCCTGAGGGTCAATCAGGAGCTTCCTACATCAGGACGCCCATGCCTGCCTGCATGGCTTACACAGGCTCATCAGCCATGTGATGCCAGGGTTTGGAACTTCCCAGAAGTACAACTGAGTGACCGTGCATGGCAGCAACTCCTCTGACCTAGCTCTGTTGCTTGCAGCCTATGTCCCCTGTCCTCCCTAGGGTGATTCCAGGGGGGTGCCCTCATCTGTGACCTCCCTTTTTCAGGGTGTCTCGTGGGGATGGCCCACTGGGGCTTAGATGGCTGACATGACACCTACACCAGCATCTTCACCAATATCACCTGCTTCTCCCATGGGACCGATGAGATCCAGAAGCACATGCCTGTCCCTGAGCCCACGGTCCCTCCTCCTCACACCCAGGCTCCATTGCAGTCTCTGCAGACTGCTGGCTCTCCTGAGCCTGGCACAGGCTTTGTGCCCCCAGAGACTGGCCCCTGCTGCTGTTCATGCTCGAGGTCCTGCAGCAGGCCTGGTGCAGACCCCCCCGAGCTCATGTGCTCCTGTCTCTGCCTCAGACTCCAGTCTCCATTTGGCAAACAGCCACCCCTCCCCCACCAGCTCCTTCAGCTTTCGAGGGCCCCATCTTGGCCTTCCTGTGCAACAGTGGCCACCCCACAAACCAAGCCTGCAATCTCCAATAACCAAAGGAAAGTCTCCTCCTGCTGCTGCCTTGGGGCCCTACGGCCCCTCCTGTCATCGGTCCTTCCTTCTTCTGTTGGGGTCCTCCATCTGACTCCCTGGACAAGGGGAGAGGACATGAGAGGGAGAGTGTCCCAGGAGGAAGGTAGGGGTGGGGATGCTGGTGGAGCCCAGCTGGGGACAGAGAGGATGTCTTCCCTTGAGACTCCTTCCTGCCCTGGGAGTGCCCAGGCCTTCGGAGGGAATCGATCAGCTCCAGCTGCAATCACCAATCCCACGGGCAATGGGGCTTAAATAACAAGAATGTATCAACTCACCGTTTCGGAGCCCAGCCTTCTGAGATCCCGGTATAAACCAGCTGGGTTGGCCCTGAGGCCTCTCTCCTTGGATTCCAGATGCCCATCTCCTGCCTGTGCCTTCACATCAGCTCCCTCTGTGGAACTCAGGGTCTAAATCTGCCCTTTCTATAGGGGCACCCATCCTATTGTATTTGGGGCCACCTTAGTGACCTGATTTCAGCTCTTCCTGTACAAACTCTGCTGCAGGACTTGCTGTGGTGGTGCCCTGGAAATGAACCCGAGAAGGAACCAGGAGTGTTCAGGTTCGATCCCTGGCCTCGCTCAGGAAGGGAAGGATCCAATGTGGCCATGAGCTGTGGTGTAGGTCTCAGACCCGGCTTGGATGTGGCATTGCTGTGGCTGTGGTGTAGGCCGGCTGCCAAAGCTCTGATCGATCGATGGATCGTTTAGATGCCAAGCCTGGGAACTTCCATATGCTGCCCCAGCAGCCCCATACAAACAAACAAACGTAGGCAACGGAAAGACAAAGAAAAGAGTGCTCCACCTAAGGCCATGTTCTGAGGTCCTGGGGGAGAAGCCTTCCACATATGAACTTCGGGTAATAGAGTTGTAGCCCCTTTTGGCAGGTGTCTCCAGTGCCAGGGATGAAGGGTCTTTTGTAAAGGAAAGGAACCTCAGTCCTGGGTTTGGATGAAGGAGGATCGACTCCCCAAAGTGAGGGAGGGACGTTTCCAGAGTGCAGGGCACTCGAGCCGGATCAGAGCCCATGACCCAAGGCCATGAGGCATGGGGTTCCAGCCCGTGGCATATAAGGCTCTTGAAGGAACGGTGTCTAGGTGACTGAGAGGGAAGCTGAGAGAGGAGCTAAAGCGCCAGGCTGTGAGATGAGGTCCAGGCCTCATAGAACTCTGCTCCTACATTGGATTCCCAGCACCCTCTTTCAGCATGCCCATGGCCCTGCTCTCCATAGCCTGAAGGGGAACAACTCACTGCCCACCTTTCTGGCCCCAACCCCCACATGAACAGCTGCCTTCGGTCCAAGGGCCCCAGCCAGCCTGGCCCAAGGGGTCCACCCGTCCAGCACTTGGAGCCTGATGTCTCCTTTTCGGCTTAGCTGTCTCGGGCCAACCCGAGGGAGTTCCTGGAAGCAGTGTTGTTGCAATCCTTCCTGCCCTCTGCCTGACCCAGTGTTCTCATGTAGCCAGCAGGATCCCGGGAAGCCTCACAGTGGACCCAGACTTCAGGACTCACAGTGCTATGGTGGGTGACCTATCTCTTCCTAACGTTTGCCCATTTTCTTGTGGAATAGGTCCCGCTGTTATGGTCGTGTCTTGGCAGTGCCTTATTCCCTCGAGACACCAGACTTGGGTCAGATGTGTGGTTGGCAGGTGGTTTCTCCAAACCTGTACCTTCTTTTCACCTAGGAAAATGTTTCCATTTGATGAGGTCCGTTTTCTGTCTGGGGTAGGGTTTTGGCTGTCATGGGGAAGAACGCTTATCTTTTCATTGTTGCTGATGTTGTTGTTGCCTATTCCAGCGGTATTGATGTAGTTATCTTCCGTTTGATTGAAAGGACAGTGAGGTACCATGTTGTGATATTTCCTGCTGTGTCGAAAGTGATTCGGTCATACATACACACACACCCTTTCTCCCTCAGATTCTATGCCCATATCGACTATCACTAACTGTTGGCTAGAGTTCCCTGGGCTCTACCCACAGGTTCCTGTTGGCCGGTCATTCCATGCACTCATTGTGCAGAAGCCAGTCCCAAACCCCCAGTCCTTCCTGCCCCAGACTTGGCTCCTTTGGTACCCATCCGGTTTTCCAAGGCTGGGAGTCTGTTTCTGTTCCGTGCACACGTTCATTTGTGTCCTCTCTTTTGGTTCCACTTAGAAGTGGTATCATACGATGTTTGTCTTTCCCTGTCCACCTTCACTTAGGACGATAATTTCCAGGTCCATCCTTGCGGCTGCAGCGTTCATGATTCCATTCTCTTGTATGATTGTGTGATGTTCCCCCGTACATATGAACCTCATCCTCTTTATCCATGCCTCGGCCGATGGACATTTAGCTTGCTCCCTTGTCTTGGCTATTGGAAATGGTGCTTCAGTGGACATTGGGGTGCATGTATGTTTTGAAGGGCCTTTCTTTCCTTTTGATGAAGTCCAACTTTCTGTTCTTTCCTTCCCTTTTGGGGTACTGTTTTTCTTGTCATGTGGAAGACCCCTTTGCCAAGCCCGAGGACCCAGAGGTTTGCTCCAATTGTTTTTTCTTAGGTGTGGTAAACGTTGCATCGTTTGTATCTATACAAATTCTACATTTGCACTGAATGTTCCATGATGAGTTCATTTTCGTATGGGATAAAAACCCTATCCCTATTCCATTCTACTGCCCTTGAGCTTCCGTATTAGAACATCCCAGGTTGGTGTATTGCTATGGAGCTATTTCTGCATTCTCTCTCTGTACACTGAACTCTGTCTGCCTCTATCCCTCCAGCAATGCCAAGCTGCCCTCCATAGAGCGTTCTCATAAGCCGAATCACCTCCCACTTTAATGTGCTTTCTCGAAATTATGTTTGATGTTCTGGTTCCTTTATCTTTTCTTTATACATTTTAGAATAATTTCATCCATGTGGGCCAAAGACAAAAAAAAAAACAAACTTCTGTTGGAATTCGGCCATATTCTGTGTTGAGTCTTCCCATCCATGAGTATAATACGTGTCCGCATTGTTGTAGGTCTTGTTTTGTTTTATCATACAGATGCTCTATATCAAATATGTATCCCCGGATTTCCCATTGTGGCTCAGTTTGTGACGAACCTGAAAGAGTGTCCAGGAGGATGTGGGTGCAATCCCTGACCTGGCTCAGTGGGATGAGGGTCCAGTGGTGCCACCAGCGGCAGTGTGGCTTGGACCTGGTGTTGGTGGGGCTTTGCTGTAGGCTGGTAACTGTAGCTCCAGGTTGACCCCCTTGCCTGGGACCTTCCGTATGCCGTGGGTGCAGCCATAGAATGACCGGTATAACCAAATGCTTCAAGGTTTTGGCAAATCTTGTGTATTGCATGGTGTTTATCGTTTTGGTACCACGTTCTTTTGTGGGATTTGCACACATGATGAAGGTGTTTGTGTCGACCTTGTATACTGAGACTTTGATAAAGTAACCTCCATCTCTTCCGTGTGTCTTGAAGATTTGGTGGGCCTTCCCATGGAGGTAGCCATGCTATCCATGAGCATGGAGAATTATGTTTGTGCCTGTCTCATCTGTAGGTCTTTCTTTGTTTTTCCTGCCATGCTGCCCTGGCTCGTAGCTACAGTACTAAGTAGAAAAGGAGAAATGAGAAAGAACTTTCGGACCTGTTTTGGATGGAGGAGGAAGACGTTCATTGTTTCACCATCACGCAGGAGGCTTGGTGTAGCTTTTTGTCGAGATGTTCTCTACGGGGTTCAAGGAGTGTCCTTCTCTTCCTAGATTTCTGAGCGTTTCCTACATGAATGGGTATGGCACATGTTCTGCAAGCGCCATTGTGACCATGTAGGTTTTCCTCAGCAATGTCTTCATGCAGCCTATAAAGTTGATGGTTGTGCATAGTAAGCCAAGCTAGTGTTCCTTGGCTAGAGTCCCTCTGAACATAGGGTATTGTCGTGAGCTTCTTTGTTCCTGCGTTTGTTGTATTTTGTGATTTGTATTTTCTTGATGCCTTGTGTGAAAACGTAGGTTGTGGATGGGAGACCTTGCATGTTTTGTATTCTATAAGCATTTCATGCCAATTGCTTCCCTCTTAACACCAGTTTGTCTGGATCCTACCACCTGTTAGGTACTGCACATTCCTTTGCCTACCGTTCTATATATTTTCCAAGTTCTCCTGGAGAGGCCTCTTTGAGCATGGAGTCGTTCGAAGGGTGCATCTCCATGTGCACATATCTGGAGGCTTCCTTTCTTCTCATTCTTGTTGTTCTGCAATGGACAGCATATGCTTTGGGCCCAGTGGAGTGAAATGCAGTGGCTCTTTGTTTCCTTATCGTATAGGTTCTCGAAACATCCCAGGCAGGAACGGCTCCAATATGACTGTGACAGAGGAGTGCTCTGCCTATTTCCCTTACACTGTAACCATAAGGGGATTACCTGAACATGGAAATGCCAGGCTTCTGAAGATGTGTCTGACAGGGCCAGTTCACAGCCACCCCTGCCCATTGTTGTCTGGATCAGCTTACAAGTACAGAGAGAGCCAGGGTCCAGGAGGGGGCCCAGATGCAGCGCTCTGCCACTTTCTATGGCTGTGATCCCATGTGGGCATTGGCTACCACCAGAAGGCTGACAGGCAGGAGTCGGGTGCAGTCCCTGGCTGGGGGATCAGCACTCCCAGTGGGCAAAGCTCCAGCCTCTCTCCTACTGCCCAGGGCAGGTCTGAGCTGTGGGTGCAGCCACCAGTCTCCGAAGGCCGATGACAGAGGCAACAGGAGGCACTCCCCAGCTCTGTCAGCCACAGTCCCTGGCTGTTGGCAGGGACCGTGATGTCCCAAGGAAGAAGGCCCACCTCCCAGCTGCAAGGAGGTGGTCTTGAGCAAGTCAGAACTGCCGTTTCTCATCTTCAGCAAGCAACATTTCCATCCCTCCCTGTTGCTTCCTCCCAACCTATGCGGTTGCCAGGCTTTCTTTTTCAAACCTCTTCCAAAGCACTTCCTGAAAGGAAGGGCATCCTTACCCCGACTGGCTAAGAAGCACCTCTTGAAAATAAGCAAGTTTCCCCTCACCCAACACTCTTAGCTCCTTCCAAGGACCATCCTTGCTCCCTCCTGCATGCTGCTGAGTAGCAAAATGTTGGGGATCCAGAACTCCTCCAATGACTGGTATGCTAGCAATAGCTTCTGTGACAGCAGGAAGCTCCTCCCCTCCAGGCCGAGGCGGTGAGGAGACTGTAGGTGATGGCTCTGTGCTCTGTGCCCCCTTTCAAACCCTTTGCATCCCTGCCATCTGAGGAAGGAAGGCAGTGCCTGAGAAATCACCCTGGTTACAGATATGTCAATTGGCCTGTCTGGAAAGAGGTCACCTGTGAGCCAGAGGGCCCGAATCCCCTCTGGAACACACTGCTGCGTCCCCACCACCCAAACAGGCCCTTCCAATAAGGCACGATGGCCTGGCCATTGGAATGGCTGGACACTGAAGGTGTGCTGTCTGTGACTGGGACACAGGGGACTCAGTGCCTTGGTCTTGGAGACACATGGCATTGGAAAGGCAGAACCCAGGCCAGGGGCCCCACATCCTAAGTCAAATGGGTTTCTTCAGCCAATGCTTTGACTCCCCCTTGAGGGGATTGGAGATGAGCTTCTCCCTGGTATCAGAGGGTCAGCTTCCCCTTGGTGTCTGTCATAGACAAAGAGTGTCCAGCCCCTGTCTCTGTCTCACACAAGCTGCACCAATCCAGCCCCTGAAATTGGGAAGCTCCTTCACCCACCCTGGGCATGGCGGGCATTTCTGTGATGCGGTGAATGTGCCATCCATTAATCCACTGTTTCCTTGATGGATGGAGGGATGCATGGATAGATGGAGTCTCTGATTGGCATTGGAGGGCCCCACCTGCAGCATGGGGAAGTTCCCTGACTAGGGGTCGAATCAGAGCTGGCATTGCTGTTCTACGCTACAGCCACAGCAATGCCAGATCCAAGCCACATCCGTAGCCCACACCAGAGCTCAAGGCAATGCTGGATTCCTTAACCCACTGCACAAGGCCAGGGATCAAACCCACGTACTCATGGATAGCAGTCAGATTCTTCATCTTCTGAGCCATAATGGGATCTCCCTAAAATACTATTTGGTGATGGTCTGTACATCTTTCCTTCCTGCAAATTCTATTGCATTCTTTTCTTTTCCATTTTGAGTCGGCTGCATTGGGGCCTGTGGGCTGTTCCAGGCCAGGGGTTGAGTCCAAGCTGCACCTGCTGGCCTATGGCACAGCCACAGCAATACAGGATCTAAGGCATGTCTCATACCTACACCACAGCTGACGGCAATGCCAGAACCTTATCCCAGTAAGCCATGCCATGTCGCATGCCCACGTCCCCATGGATCCTAATCAGTGTCCTTAGAGCCGAGCCACACGAACTCCTGCTCTTTCATGTTGTAATGGATTGAAAAGCGAGAGTGAATGGCTCACTTTCAGTGTGCCTGCACCTGGGCATGAATCCTAGATTTTTGGCATTTGGAGCATTTTGCTTTTTCTTTTTTTTTTGTTGGCTTGTTTTTTTCTTTGTAAGTGTTGGCTGCCCCTGTGGCACACAGACGTTCCCAGGGACAACCCAAGATCCTTAACCCTCCTCACCCCAATCCAAAACGTATCCCTCATCACGTAAAGTCCCAGGTCTTCTTGTATCAAAAGCTTCCTGGGGGTGGATGCCAGTTGGCTGGTGAGGTTGGGACCACTGAGCTTCACATGATGGAACCTCCCCCCAAGCCATTAACAGGCCATGAGATTAAAGTCACTCACTCCCTCCTTTGTTTTGTCCTCACCGGGACTAAGAGACCGCTGCCTCCACCATTTAGCACATGGCAATAATCCCACCAAGACGATAGGATGGTTCCCCCACCCACAAGGCACTGAAGCAGAAAGTCCTGTCTCTACAGCCAAGCCTTTTCCTCTCTGGACAGCCCACCCCCACGGGACACCCTGGAGGAGTGGAGGATCACCCCAGCCTGTCATGTGGCCACCTCAGAGAGGCAGGGAGAAACTCTCTAGAGGTAAGGGCTGCCTCCAGCCTCCATTCTCATGACTGGTGAGTGTCCAGAGGGCTGAATGGCACAAAAGCAGCTCTCTATCCCCAGAATGTTCAGGGATGCAGCACATGGAACCAATGCCCCAGAAGCCCCCTAGCCCAGCAGGCTGGAGACACAGGGATGATGAGGCTGTCCCTGGGGCTCGTGAGAGCTGTGTACTCCCAGGAACAGCCTGGGCATCCTTGTCTCTGTGGAGGAAAGACTTAGTCATTCACCTGTGGATCCAGACTGCCTGGGATCTCACACATGCTCCGTTCCTCTCAGATCCTCTCTCTGTCCTCAGACGACCCATCTCGGAGGACACAGGCACATGCAAGACGACAGTGCACCAAGTGCATTTCACAACAGAACGATTTTATCCATGTTTTACATCCCCCATCGCAAAGGAGCTACTGTGCCCACCCACACACACCCAGACCCAAGTCCCCACCACCTAACCCCACCCACCCCCACCCCCTCCTGGCTCTGGTCATTCTGTCCTTCCTCCCCACCCCTATGGCAGCCAGGATGGTTGCTAGGACCTGGAGGAGCCCAAGGCTTCCATGGGGGCTGCCCAGTTGGTCTGCCCTGGAGGGCTGGCCCACCGTTCCCTACTGGCTGCAGTGCCGCTTCCTTCTTCTCCGTGTGACACATGGGTCACACCTGCTCCTTTTTGGCTGGGAAGGGTCAACCAGCCCGAGAGCCAGGGTGTGCATCCCAGAGCCTCGCAGGTCAGCCCTATGCCTGGCCAGGTCCTCAGCAGCAGCCAGGCCTCCACACCGAGCCCGCTTTCTAGACTTGGCAGCTTCCAGGGGGCCTGAGCTGAGGCCCATTCTCTGGGGCACAGGGGCCTGGAAAGCTTGCTGGGCCCTCTGCCCTGCAGTGCAGACAAGACCTGAGGCAGGGACAGGGCTCTGTGGCAGCCCCCAGGGCAGCAGGCTGCGGTGAAGGCCCAAGAGGAAGGCCAGGCTGGGGAGCTCCTCCTCATCCTCACTGAACCCGTGACCCAGCCCTGGGGCTCCACTAAGAGGAGAGGCCTCCCTGAGAACCTTGCTGGCCCTGGGTCCTGATGGAGGGCCCGAGCGCTTGGTGCCCTGGCGACGAAATGGCTGTGCAGTTCCAGCCTGAGGGGGCTCCTGATATCCTGGAGAGGGCACAGAGCCTTTGTGCCTGAACAGGCCCCTGTCTGTTTGGGGGTGCCTTAGATGGCCATGGCAATCCATCTGGGGTGTCCAGGTTTCATCTCTGACCACGGGCTGTGGGCCTTACTCGTTCCTCTGGGCATCTTGTTGGGCCACAGACTCTGAAGGTCTTGAGTCCAGGTGGGGTGCCCTGTGACTGAGGGTGACTGACACCCTGTCATCATCCTCCAAGGCCAGGACTTGTGTCTGCACCAGCTGGTGGGAGAGAGGTGGACAGTGACTGCTCTGCACCCTCCAGGGTGAGCCGGGGCTTATGGGCAGGGGGAGGTGAGATGGGACTCACATCCCCAGACAGACCCTGTGGCCTTCCTGCCTTCCTCCTGCACCTTCTCCCCAGCAGGGTCCTTGCCCTGTCCCCGGCTCCCCTACTCCCCTTCCATTCCTCCTGGCCTGCTCCCACCTGGGCAGCCTCCTGGGTGCAGGGCCTCTCCGTCAGGGGAGGGAGGGACAGAGCCTTCAGGGCCTCCTGCACTAGGGCCCTCCCCAGCCCTGGCTGACCTGGGTCCTTTCCTCCTGGATTTCCAGGCTCACCTGATTTCCCCCCGTGCCCCCAGTCTCCCTAGTGTCAGTCCCTCCCCTGGCCACCTCTTCAGGGGAGAGTCCTTCCTCCTGCTGCAGCTCCTCAGCCAGGCCCGAGAGATCCAGCTCTGGTTCTGGGGAAAGCAACTCTGCCAGGAATCGGGGGTGAATGACCGCCTCCACCTGGAATGGAAGGAAGATGGTAGGAGCAGCCTTGGCCGGAGTGCCCTGGGAGACGGGAAGGCTTGGGGGAAACGTGACTAGCTGAGGCCATTCCAGAGTCCCCCTCACAAAGGGGGAGCTTTCAAACTCCCATAGGTATTGTCTACTCTCACATAAACACACACACACACTCACAAGCAGGTGCACATGCAGACACATGGGCTCCAAAGCACCAACACATAGGCACCGACACAGACACACAAAGGCCTACAAAGAGAGAGAGAGACACACATGTCCAACTTACACATCCACATATACACATCCTATGCACCAAAGTACACTCAGACACACAGATGTCAGGGTCAAGGACCAGAGCATAAATCCCATTATCCTGGGCCAAAGCCAGAACTAGGGTGCTAAGAGCATCTCTCCCTGGAATCCTGGAGTCTCAGACTCCAGGCCCAGCCCACCTTGGTGTCAAAGTCCTCCTGGGAACACAGCTTGTCCACGTAGCTGAGGAGATCCGGGTCTGGGAAGCAGCCGTCCTCGTCCTGTGGCAGCTCATATCCATCCTCTCGACATTCCATATCTGACTCACCTGTGGCTGAGGGGCCAGGACCCACCAGTGCCTGCGGGATGTCCCCATGCTCCCTGCGATCCTCAGGGGGAATCTCCTTGGGGGCCTTGTTCTCCAGCAGCTGCCAGGCTCTGCGTGGCCTTGGGTGGGTGTGCTGGACCCTGAGGCCGTGATTCCTTGGAGCACAGGCTGAGGCAGAGCAGGAGAAAGGGAAAGTGAGGGGACCCAGCACCCAGAAGCTGACCGCTGAGCAGGCACAGGGGAGGGCATTGTTGTGGGGCAATGGATATGCCTGTGGGAAGGGGGAGGAGCAGCCAGAGCCTCAAGTTTTGAGGGAGGCCAGATTCAAGTCAGGGACAGGTAAAAGTCAGGTGTGAGAACGTGTGGAACATCTAATGATCAAGGGTCTCCCCACCAGCACACTCGTTAGGCAGATTTCACAGGGGCCCCTTAGACAGGGAGGAGGGTGATGAGGTTCTAAATGGACCAGGTCCACACCGCAGAGGGGAAAAGTGGTGACTGAGACCCCCTCAGGGGCTATCCGTGTTGAAAGACCAATGCCCCCTTGAGGAAAAAGGACCAATCTGGGAACAGGGACCAGGCCTAGGCCTCTCTTACCTGTGCCTTGACGTCCAGAGGGAAGGTGATTCACAGACTGAGTGCCCCTTTTGCGGGATGTGGGTTCCTGAGGAGCCAGCTTTGGTGGAGCTGGAGGTGGCATGCCCTGTGCCCGTGATGTGCAGGCCACGTTCCCCATAATGATCTCATCCTCTGCCTCAAATTGCATGAACCTGGGGGGTGTTGAGGGACAGGCCCCAGTGAGAAAACCACCTGGGCTCTGGAGCCCACCCAGGGCAGCAGGACCGAGGGGGTGAGGAGAGGGTGTCCTTGGGGCTGTCAGGGCCCTGTGAGGTGCTGTCACAGCAGGGAACTTCTGTCTCAGAGGTCCAAGATCTGGGCCTCCTCCTGCCTGACCAGCCCTGGAGCTGGAGGGCATGGCACAGCAGAGACCCAGGTCAATCTCTGGGACCAGGCTTAGGGACACCTGG
This sequence comes from Sus scrofa, assembly GCF_054392235.1. Taxonomy (NCBI): domain Eukaryota; kingdom Metazoa; phylum Chordata; class Mammalia; order Artiodactyla; family Suidae; genus Sus; species Sus scrofa. Next base: position 18,554,113 of record NC_139396.1, on the reverse strand, counting down.
TGGGTGGTGGGGGCCCATGCTCATGTGCCCCCGGACCTTGTCTGACCCAAACAATGGAGATGGCCACTGCCCTTGTCAGGCACGGGTCCCCACAGAGCCCTAGCTTGAACCCAGAACCTGGGCCTGGGGGGAGAGTGCGGGAAAGCACGCATGAGACAGGGCCCAGCACAGGCTGGAGTGGGGATCCTACCCTTAGAGGTGAGGCATCTCTTGCCACTGAGAGCTAGCTGCTCCTTTGGTTTTGTTTGGAAACTAGGAGATTCACATGCAGAAATGACAGGGAGGGCCAGAGACCCATGGGCTTCCCCAGGGATGGCCGGTTGCCCATTCCAGCCACCGCTGATGAGGAGAGGCCTACCACACGCTAGGTCAGTGATGGCCAGGCACCCAGCTTGAAGGGGTGCCAGGCTGCCGGGTGGAGTCCTCACCCCTGCACAGCCCCCATGCCTTCAGGGGACCCCCTCCTGGGCCGCTGTGCTCCCCAAGGCCATCCTGAGGCCTCCCCACATCAGCATCACGGTAGGGCAGAGCTCCTGGGACAGGCAGGCTGGAAGAGCCAAGCTCTCCAGGTGGCAGAGGGGATTCTGGAGGCCAATAGGATTTGGGGATTCAGGGAACAGGAGGTGTCAGGTGCCAGCCTCCTCTTGCATCCTCTCTGATTGCTAGCACCTGAGCCAGATCCTGCCCTGGGGCCTGCCCATCACCCACCACCCACCCCACCATGTTGCCCATGGCCCAGGACCCTGACTCACTTTGCTGCCATTTCATAAAAGGCCATCCTCTCAACGGTGCTCATGTGCTGCCATTCCTGCATGGCCTGCCGCATGCCCTCCTCCAGCGTCATGGTGGGCTTCAGGCGAGCCAGGGTGCGAAGCACTGGGCTGCAAGCCCTCAGGGTCAGTCTCTTGGTACAGCCCAGCCCCCAACTGCCCAACCGCACCCAGCTCCAAGGCCTCCATGGGCCCCACCCCTGCCAAACCCAGGCTCAAGAGGGGGAGATGAGGGTGTCTGGAGAGCAAAGAGAAGCCTTCCTGGTGCCTGGTGCCTCCACCTCCCACTCACCAGACGATGATTGTCCACTCCCTTGCTATAGCTGGGACCCTTTGGCTGGGGGGCGCTTTGCCATCTCACATAAAATGCAGCCCCCTCAATGCGGGAGGGCAGGCGCCAGTCTACCTGGTAACAGGTCTGAGAAGCCCAAGGATTCTTCTGCCCGGGTCTCTGCACTACATGGCCTAGTCCCCCTTTTCGGAGGGACCTCAGGTCTAGGAGGGAAGTTCCTGCCAGGCTCACAGCTCTAGGAGGATAGACCCTTCCCCTTAGGACAGCTCGACCACCTCCCTGTTCACACTGGACTTCTTCAGAACAACAAGGACTGGGCATGCAGAAAGTTCTGTCCTGGGCCTGAATGTCCTAAGCCTTATCTGAAGTGATTCCCACTGGCTGCCATAGGCCCAGGTCCATGTTGAAAGGAGGTAGCACCAGAGAAGCAGGTCCCATTCAAACTCTGGCTCCTCACATCCGAGCAGGACCCTCTCGGACTGCTCTCCTGCACTCAATGTTATCATGGCACTGCAGAAAGTGAGACAACTGGTCTTGCATGGTGGTGGTAGCTGAGCTAAGGCACGGACGGGATGTCATGGACTGGACGTGGGACACATCTGAGTGCAGACGTGCCTCCTCATAGCATGGGCATTGCTGTCGACCCGCCTTCTCTCGAGGTGAAAGGATGCCTGGAAACCTAAGCAGGGAGTCCATGCCAAAGTCCTGTGTATGTGAAGGCTCCAGCTGAGCTAATGAGGGCCTGAGAGGTCACTTACATGAGAAAGCAGGAGAGAGCTTCCGCATCGGGGCTCTGGGGCAGGTGGCTGCGGGCCAGGGACTTGAAGCGCTGCCAGCGTCGGAAGTTCAGATAGACGCTCTTATGGTGAGAGGCGTCCTCCTGAGGGCCCGTGTGCTGGGAGGCATGCAGGCTGCCTGCCCCAGAGGTGCCATGTGGCCACGGCCCGGAGCTCGCTGGGTGCACGATGAAGGCCATCTGGGCATCTGGCGGTGCAGCTTGAGGAGGAAGGCCTGGGGCCAAGCCTCCCTTGCCAGCCTGAGCTGCTGCAATAGCTGGGGAGGCCACCCCACTGTCCCCCGCAGGGCTTGCTATGCAAAGGGGTGCAGGACACAAAGCACTCCCCATGAGGGCCCTGGAAGCATTCCCATTGAGGGGGGCCTGAGGGCGCCCAAAGGCCTGAGACTGGTGGGGCAATGCTGACCTCCCTCCTGACCAGACTGGGCCAGGGATGTTGCCAAGCCCTGGGGCAATGGGGCCATGGTCAGCAGGAGTCACCCGAGGTGTCATGGGGTGAGCTGGCTGCAATAGGGTGCTGCCAGGCAGGAGTAATAGTGGCAGGTGCTGCTCCAAAGTTAGCTGGGGTTGGGAGCCAGGAGTGGGGGGAGGATAGGAGCGTGAGGCCCCAGGGTGCATGACCACATCCGTGCCCAGCAGTGGAGATGCTGTGGAGAGAAAGGAAAGGGGTGAATGGAAGAGGAGAATGGGCGACATGGATGGAGGCTCTCTGGGGACTCAGAGGGCACACCTCAGTGGGAGAGGGCATTTGGCCCGAGGAACCTGTGTGTTGTGCAGATGTCGTGGCGGGATTTTCATGGTCTGGCCTGCAGTTGAGAATGACTTCCCTGGTGACCTTGATCCCCCGCACCCAGTTCCCTGCCCCTGTCTACCGAGAAATGCTCAGCTCAGCAGCAGGGATTGGAGAGCCTCCCTGAGGAGCTCCCTGACACCTCGTCCTCACAGGCTGTCCGCACGTCCTGGACCTGAGAGGCCATCAACTCTGAGCATGCCCCTCAGCAAGGTCACTGGCAGGTAAGGGTCTTCTCCAAGGTCCTTCCAGGCACCGTGAGGCCTTTGATGGACCTCCACTGTCTAAAGTCGAAGGGCCTCACATCCTCCTCAACCCTTCCTCTCGGGATGCTCAGCACACATCTGTTCTGTCATTCTTTTCCTGACCTCACACAACACCTCTCAAGGCTGAGAAGATCGCTCTGCACACAGAACCCTTAGACAAACACAGAACAGCCCCACCAAGCATGCACCTGCCTCTCCGAACCACCCACAGTGGACACTTCACGGGGGCTAAGGTGTGCCACCCCATCCCGATGGCCCTGAATCCCTCCCACCATGCAGTTCTGCTCCTCAGAGAGAAGTCTGAGAAGTCGGTGTGTGTCCCCTGCATGTTTGCCACTTCCCATCCAGGGTTGGCTTCCGAAGATGAGCACGGGCCCAGGGCGGCTCATGTGACAAGGGTCATGGGAGTAGAGGCTGCCTGGGGTCCTTCCCCTTCCAGCTCCCAATAATGGAATGTGAGGACAAACTGAGAAGCAGGCAGGAGTCAGGTGCCATTGTGAGAAAACCGCCCATTCAGGAGCAGGAGGTACATGCCACGAGGCACCGAATTGACCTCCACAGGTGTCCTAGGATGTTTGAGAGTAGCAGACTAGATCATCTTCCTGCCTCTGTGCCAAACAGCTTCACCCCCCCCACCTTTACAAAGGAAGCAGCCTTCCTAGACATTCCACCTGCACCAGCCTCTCTCCACATGTAGTAGTAGTGACTTGAAATAGGAACACACTCTTCATCTCAAAGTCAGGCCTCAGCTTCTGCTGTGAGACCCCTGACATGCTGCGCCATGTCTGCAGAGACGTATTTCCACAAAAGGGAAACCAATACAGAACACCTCAGGCCCACGAGTCCTAGCTTGGGTGAAGTCACCTGGTTGCCCATCCCTTGTGGAATCCAAGGCCACAGTTACCTGACCTGAGAAGTGAGTTCTGGGCGGGATGGAGGGAAACGTTCTGGGCCGTGGCAGCGAGAGTCACATCCTGCCCAGCTCAGAGCAGACCCTTTCCTGAGCATGTGGCCACAGACAACACCCACCAGCACTGAATCGTTTTCTGACTATACCCTCCCATTCCACGCCCCCATTAGCCAGAGTATGCTCCAGTTCCAATCCCTTAGAGAGGTCTGGTGAGGCGAGCTTCAGATGCCTGAGGACTACAAGGCGGGGCTAGGCTTTCCCCATGACCCACCCAGGGCCAGCCACAGGACACTGGCTCCACACACGTTCCAAGTGGCTTGTCTCCCTGCTAGAAACCTCCAACCTGCCTGCTGCCATCCTGCCTCCCCAACCAGAGCAAGGCCTCTTGAACCACCTCCAAGCAGCTGTCCTCCCCAGGGCAGCCTCAGGCTTCTACAGGCTCCCCAGCTGAGATGTCCCTGGGGTGCAGTGCTCTCGCCTTCCTCTCCTTCCATCCAACTCCATGTCCACAGTGAAGGGTCCCAACGGAAACCCAGGGATTTGAGGGAGGCCCTGTCTCTTGGAAAACAGCCCCTGTCTAGAGGCTTACCGCCTTCTGAAGCCATTCCCACAGGCATGGGCCTGGACCACCATGGGCTGGTGGCCTCAATGTGGACAGTCAAGAGCAGGACCCAGTGAGGGACCTGCCCCAACAGATGCTCAGGACGCAAGTAAAGGAGCCCAAGTTTGAATCTCAACAGTAGAATGCGGGCCTCCAGTCATTCTGCAGTGGGGGAGGGGCCGAGGGCAGGTGAGCCTGGGTGGGGGTGGGGTGCCATTCCATGCTGGCCTCTGCAGGGAGGCAGGAACCAGATGTTTCTTCCACCTTATGCAGGGGCCAGACAATTGTCGAGTGCCTCTTCAGGCAATGTATGTAGTGGTTTTCAGAGTCACAGCACCAAGGTTTGTCTTGATGTTCCCTTTCCCTTCGTTATTCATCAACTTGTTTGTTGTCTTTCAACCTGCTCAGCTTCCGTCCTGGCTCTTGGCTTCCTTCCCCAGAGGCCAGACTTTCTGAACAAAATTCACCATTTATCATCTGATAACCACTTGGGTTTTCATGGCCACCTGGAACCCAATGTTTATGGTTTGGCTTCTCTCAGCAGACCCACCATTTGTGATTGGTGTGTGTCCGTCTTTCCTAAGGAAGCCGTCCTTGTGTGCCAACCAGCATCCAGCAGGACCCACCTTCCTCATGTTCCCTTGTGCTGGAAAGGCCCAGCCTATCCAAAAAGCCGCTGCACAGCCCACGTGCCCAAGACCAGAGATCAGACTGACGTGTTTCCCATATGATGACATTGCTGGTAAGTCTTGGAGCTTTTCCCTGTTAAATGTTTGAATGTAACATTTTCCACAAATCCTCCCTTCTCAGGGATCACAGTCCACGTGTGCCGAATAGCATATGGAGTGCTGAGTCCTCCTCTCCCCTCTTTCTCCTGTCCACTCAGTCCTCGTTTCCACCAAGGATCAGAGATACCTGTTTCATTCACATCTTTTCAGAGATCTTTTGGGCAAGCAACTTTGAATGCCATCCGTTTGCCTTTGCAGGTAGTATTCCTTTGTCTCTGGTTGAAATGTACCATGTGCACAGGGAACTCCATCTTGGACTTGTGATGGAAAAGGTTGGGGGATAATGTGAGAAAGTGATTACATATGCATCCTACATAGATATATATGTATCATATATCATATATACATACATCTGTCTGTACGACAAGGTCCTTTGGCTACGCAGCAGAAGTAGACAAAACATTGTAAATCAACTGCAGTGGAAAACCTAACCTCTTGTAAGATCAAAGAGTTCCTCTTGAGAAAGAGTAAAAAAGGAAACGAGAAAATTAAATTGCGTCCCCTTAGACCTGAGTATCTTTCCTTTTGTTGCCTTCCTACTGATATTATGGCTCCTCTGTTACTGGATGCATTTTTAACATGGGAGTTGCTCCATTCTCTTGAAATTCAATGTACTGAAAGGGCAGAGTGCTCAAAGCCAAGCAATAACAACAGTAAGTGTGCAGCTAGCTCCATTTGAGTTTTTCATTTCCCATACACAGTGCCTGCATTTAGCCTGACCTGTGTCCCGTGCACCATTTTGGACATATCTTTACCGCAAGCACTTTCCCTGTGTATCTGAAGTTTACCTTTCCCTCGGAATCAGCATGCATCTGGCAAGACTCACCCATAAGGGTACCATATTAGGCTACAGGGAGTGGGCAGTTCTTGAGGGGATGAGAACTTGGAGTGGAGACCAAAGGTGCCTTTTGGTCCAACCCAAAAGAAAATGGCAAAGGGACCCCAAATCTGCAGGCTCTTTGCATGAAATGGCAATGGAAGAGCCAAGATATACTAGTGCGTCGTTGAGCTTTATGAGGTTAAGGACAGAAGTAAGGGAGAAGACAAAATCTTCTCTCTCCTTACGTGAAAAAACCAAATTTGGGGGGGGGGGTCTCTTGGTTTAATTGCTTTCTCCTTTGGGGGACACACGTGCTGCCTCTGGATGTTCCTAGGCTAGGAGTCACATCGGACCTGCACGAGCAGACCTCTGCCTAGCCAGAGCAATGTGGGATCCAAGCTCTGTCTGGGACCTACAGCACAGCTCAGGGCAACCACGGATCCTTATTCTACTGAAGGAGGCTGACATGGAGTGTGCATCCTCACAGATCCTAGGGCGGTTTATGTCTGCTGAGCCATGATGGGAATTGCTGGCTTTTGTAGGTGTGAAAACATCGACTGCCCATGATGTGAGTGTTCCCTTTGACACAGTGCCAGCTTTTTATCCACCAATGTCCAATCTCCACGTGTCCAAACCCACTCGCATCAACGTCCTCCCCAGCAAGCCCTGCTTAAAAGCTGGTGCATTTCCTGTCTGCATCCCATACCCTTGCTCTTGAGCATCGAGGCTCGTCCTTGCCTATGGTGCTGTCTGCATGGGAATCAACGTAGCATCCCTGACACAGCCAAACGGATACACACCTGAAGAAACATTCAGATTGGGAGTTAAGGTCAGCTAATCACGATGCAAATGATAGGAATGCGTATGTCCGTCTTGTGTGGTGAGAGGCGAGGTCTCGGGAACATCATCAAGGGAGGTGAGGGGTGAAAACCTCCTAGGACTGCAAGCAAATCTCTTGGGAGGCAAGAGTCCCTGTGTGCAGTAGCAGAACTACAATTCCTCCTGCTGTTAGGGTGTTGGGCAAGGAAGGAGAGGTTGAAAGGATTATTGCAGATTGAGAAGAAGGAGTTGTGTGGATGCTTCCCAAGCTTCTTGCCCCTTGCAAAGGAACATGGACTCCAAAGAGGGTGAGAAGCTGAGGCGAGAGTATCTCCTGCAATGCCATGGTGAGCTTTGTAGGAAGAAACTCTGGATGGGGCAGAGCAAAACTGAGCACCATGGGAATAGGACTCTCTATTGGAGCGTTTATACTGAAGAAACATTTCAAGGGTTTTCAAACAAGACCTTCATATGAGAAGATTGCTGAGGCACCCATTGTACCCAGGCATTCAGGAAGGCCAGGCATCCTTGTTGCTTCCTCCCCTTCTTCAGCCACTCCTGCAATTTGTTACAAGATTCTCACGCAGAGCTTAGATGTAGTATTTGTGGGGGTTTCTTGTTTGGTTGGTTTTGAATTGTTCTTTCCCCATGACAATGGTTTTGCTACTGTAAAGCATGGTGACCCAGGTACACACACATGTACACATTCTAGTCTCTCCCATGAGCATGCTCCATCACAAGTTCCCAGTGCTACACAGCAGGATCTCATTGCTAATCCACGCCAAAGCCAATCCTTTGCATCCCTTCACCCCAAGCTCCCAATCCACCCCACTCCCTCCCCAGATGTCCTATTGGCATGAGTCTTCTCAGGGACACTGACACAAAAGTTGCCTTGTGGAAACGAGGTGCTCCCAATTCTTCCATCATTTTTGACTGTCTTTGGACTTCTGAGGGCCGCATCCATGGCATCGGGAGATTGCCAGGCTAGGGGTCCAATCAGAGCTGTGGCCCCTGGCCCATGCCAGTGCCTCAGCAATGCCAGATCCCAGCCGTGATGGCAACCTACACCGCAGCTCACCTCAACACCCACCGGGCGAGGCCAGGGGTGGAACCCGCAACTTCATGGTTCCTAGTCAGATTCGGTTGTGATGCACCATGACACGAACTCCTTCTGTTGTTCATTATTTTATACTACCTCACAACCCTACATCCCGTCATCAGAGAGGCAGAGGTTGTCAAATCAGCAGTACTGTAATTAGGGAAACCAGTCATGGAAGTGGGTGTCTCAACGTCCTTTGGACCATGAGCTCTGATTGTTCCTGCAGAGAGCTTAGGGGCAGGCACTGGCGGCTGAGGAGAAACATCTCTGGAGATGGATCACTAGCATCAGGAGACAGTGAACCTTCCACTCCCACATGGAAATTGAAAGGCACCGAGAAATCCCAGGTTTGTATCTTGTGGACGTTTCAAGTCTGTGCCCTTGGGAGCTCTGGGTGTCATCAGATAGATGTAAGGGTCTTGAGAGGTATCCTGTGGAGGAAGAAATGCTGTGATGTTGGCATGGACCAGAAAAGGGATCTGAGGGTTCAAGTTACTTTGGCGAGCATTCCCAAGTCAGGTGGGTATGTTGAATCTGCTCCTACTTCTTTGTGGGTGGATGGCCACCTGAACGTCCATGATGTCGTGCCAAACGTAGGGAGGGAGAGGAATAGTGTTCCCAAAGTACCTGCTGTCTTGTGACTGGCCAAGAGGGTCAAGTTTAGCTCACCAGCATAACCAGGACAACCAGCACGGTACAAAGGAGACACACCTGTGCACCAACCTTTATTGAACAAGCTCCATGTGTTAAAGAAATACATGAAGAACAAACATGCGTGGAGAATCGAGGCATTTGGAAATTCTCTAGGCATGGCGACAGGAGCACCATCTCTGAAGAGAGGTTCCCAGATCTCCAACAGCGTGCTAGAATGGTTCTTTAATGGATCCATCCAATTTGCTAGGGGAAAGACCCTTCTCTTTCTAGACAAGCAAATCCCAACCCAAAGAGTCCACACAGCCTAAGGTGCTGTGGCCCAAAGGGCATGAATGTCCTTGGCCCACTTTGAGGATTCTGTGCTTAGGCTGGATCTCTGCAAACTCTTGTATGGGGATCCTATCTAAATGCATGGGTTTCACCGATGCAGTGTGACCATGGGGGCTCATCTCCCAAGAGATAGGGTTTAAGAAGAGATGGCCACAGAAGCTCCCAGGGAGAAGACAGGAAGACAACCCCAGAGAGCTTTGCAGCGAATGCAAATCCTCCATGACATTCCTGTCTTGTAGGGAGCTCCTGGGCCAGCTCTTCTGATGCTTCCTTCCCTCCCTCCTCTTCCCACCTGTCCCCTGCTGACTGAGCTGTTGTGCACAGAGACTACCATCCTCCAACCGCTCCTAGTGTCTGTTGAGGAGGGTCCGCTTGGGTAGTCAGTAGCGCACATTCGAGCAAAGAGGGTGGTTTCCCAAGGGGTGGCCTGCCTGAGGGTGGGGCCCGTCATGGTGGCCTTTGGCGTTCATTCCATGACAGCCCTGCTAAGGAATATGGGGACTGTTCAGCCATTGGGTGTGACCGCTCTGTGCTCTTGTGCACGCTGCAGATGCCTTGTGCCCTCCTCCATGTGGGTTCATGCCCGCATGGAGCTCAGGTCCGGAGCAGTGTTTCCACCACAGCTTTTAGCAGCACTGTGGATCAGGCTGCTGGGAGACTTGAGGGACTGTGGGGCCTATGCAGGCAGGGGACTAAAGTGTGTGAGTGATTAAAATGGGTGGCATTCCAGTGTGCCCGCCGTTCCAAAGCATAGGAAAGCTCGAAGGAAGAATTTCCAATTTGAAAACCCTCATGAGGTTCACAAGAAGTAGCTCAGGGCACGGGAAAAGGAGTGAAGATGTACCATCCAGGCTGCTAGTTTCACTTGTGTCTTCCTTTTTCACAACCAATGTCGGTCAGCACTTCTGTTCAAAGGGCATGCTTGGGTCTCTGTTGGGGGCAGCCTTGCTTAATGTAGTGATAACCACCTAGTTGGAGTCAGATGTAAATCGTGATGGATTTGCAAGCCTAGGGGGGATTGGTACAAGGCCACCCGGTTGTCGGGAATCTGGTAATGCGTCAAATGTGAGGGTTGGTTGGGTTTTGTCTATGGATATGTGTGTAAGGGGAGATCATGCCTGTGTTTGGGTGAGCGTTTGTCTTTGGAGGGTGCTGAGATGTGACAGAGGCATAGTCCAGGATCTGGCGTTTAGGTGTTTGTAAGTTGGTGTTCAGGGGCCTATTTTTCATGGATGTTTTCCGCCATGAAGTTGGGGATTGTGTGTCTCCTGGTGGACTTGGTAGGATTATCTGCCTAGGCCTCAGGGCAATGTTAGGGAAGTCCAGGGGCCAATCTGTGTATTTGTACCTTTGGGGCCTGTAGTGAAACTTCGTGGTTGGGACTTGACCCCAGCCAAAATTGAGAGTGGGACTGGAATCTACCTTGCCCTCAGCTTGGCACCTCAAGCCAGGATCCCAGGTTCAGAGAGGATTCGAGCGCACAGACTTCTTCTTTTTGGTGGCATCTGCCCCATGTGGAGTTTCCCCATCCTAGGATGGAGTGCCACAGCAGCAATCTGGACCACTGCAGTGAACATTCAGAACCCTTAGCCTTCCATGCCACAAACGAACGCCTCGACCTGCTCAACCACACTCTCTTTGCACTGTCAGACCCCTCACCAGGTGTCAGGATTTGATGAAGCTCTGGTTCTTCTGCTTCGTGGCAGGAAGCATTTGGCATGAAGCGAAGCCCCAGGTAAAGAGTGAGTTTCGGAGCATAAGACCCTGGGGGGAGATACACATAAGCTGGCCAGGGAGCAGAGCAGCCCCAAGAACCCAGAGAGCTACATTTCTAGAATGCAAGGCCCAGTGGGGAGGGGAGAAGACTGCCTTCTTCCTCATTTGGGGGTGGCTATCAAGGCTTCCATCTCCAGCTCCTCATTGTGCCCTATATGGATGGTGTGCCCTGGGCTGTCACAGCGCTTGTTCAAATCGGTGTGTATTCCCAGGAGTTTGGTTGTATATCAACTGGGGTAATTCATCTCAGGTTTCCATCTCCTGTCGTCTTTTACCTAGGCGTGTCCCCTCTCCCCTGAGTTTCTGTCTGGGTGAGGTGCAGAAATGCTCCTTGTCCAGGACTCTTCTCTCCTTGACCTCATGCAGCAGGACTCGATCTCCACATCTGTTGTCTTGTGCTTGAAGTCTTGGGGGTTGTGTCTTGAGCGTGTCTGGCACTTCAATGCATGCGGTCTTCCTTCAAGTCGGGTAAGTCATGGCTGGGTTCCTTTTCTTGAGTGATCATCAGCTTTAGACCATTTCGAAGACCCCTTGAAAGCTTGTCTTTAACCGATCCCCAGTGGGCGGTTTCTGCTCTTTAAGGATCCTCCTCTGTCCTTCCTTTTAGGATGATTATTTGTGTGTTCGTGGCCTGTCATATGGCTCTTTGCTTTTTTGTGTGTAGCACATGTTCCGGAGCTGTGCATGTGTCTTTTGATGTGTAGAGGGCGAGTCGGCCTATCTTCTGGGACAGGTGAATGCTATATAGGTGGGCATGCCGTATTGGAATGCTTCTGGATTCTGCACGCTGGAAGAGTGCATGCCCTTGGATGGAGCCTTGGGGAGTGTGGGTTTATGGATATGCCGAGAGTGTGTTTTATGCGTGTTTGGAGGAAAGGACGTAGGCTGCTAGGTTTGCAATTGTGTCATGTACAGATTAATTGTGGGTCTGCTTGGGTGTTTTGGAGAGTGGTGTGTATAATGTGTTTGAGTGTGTATTCCAGGGGCATGGGCATTTGGAGGCATATTCGCTGGGGCTATGCACTTGTAGTTTTCAGGAGGGACATGTTAGGCTTATATATGTGGGGACGTGGGGAAGTGTGCGTCTGCTGGAGAGATGAGGTTCTGTGTTTCTACAGGGTCGTGGGAGACGTGCATTTCTTGGTGTGAGAAATATGTGCTGTGGTTATGTGTTACTAGTTTGCAGATGGATGAGCTGAGTCCTAGGATCATTGGATATGTGGAAGTCATTTCCTATGTGGTTTGCTGGCGATAGGTCCATGTGTCCTACGTGTGTATACTTGTTTGTGTGTCTATCACCAGGTGCATGAATGACCAGGTTGTGTTCCTATGGTATGGAGGTGTTGGGAGTGTGCCACGTTGCTTCTTGGCAGAATGCCGAGGTGTTTCTACAGGTCCTAGGTACGAAGAGATGGTGTGTCCACATTGAGGGTGAGGGCTGAAATGCATATGCAGTTGACACCCACACAGGTGCAGTGTCCTGGCAGGGCGGTTGTCTTCTGGAGAGGTGGCACCATGTGTAGTGTTTGGGGCATCTGTTTGTTCAAGGGTTGGGAATATTTGTCCGTGTGTGTCCATAGGTGTTTGAGACGTGTACATGTGTATTAGTACGTGTAGGCCGATTGTGGCTGTGTGTGTATTTGAGGTCCTGGGGCTTCTGTAGTATGTATTTGGAGGGATGCCAGAGGTAGGTGTGTGTGTTTGGAAACATAGAAATCTCATAGGCGATATGTGTGTGTTCTGGAATCCTGGCCTAGAAGTCCTGTAGGGCTGTGGCCTTGCCTATGGGCTGTGCGTGAGGCGACTGTTAGGAGCTGGTGGTAGTGAGCCTGTATACGAGGTAGTCAAAGTGTACCACTGGTCAGTGTTTGTGTTCAGACCCCTGTTGGGTATGTGCATGTGAAGACTTCAGGTGGTATAGCTTTGTTTGTGGGGAAGTGGGTGGAGTGGGGGGTTGGCCTTTTCTTGTCTTTTCAGGGCAGACCCATGGCATTGGGAAATGCCCTGGCTATGGTGGAATTGGTGCTGCAGCTGCAGCTGCCAGCCACGGCCACAGCAAGGCAAGATCCGAGCTGCATATGGGACCTGCTCCATATCTGAAGGCAATCCTGGATCCAGGGATTGCACCTGCCTTCTCTCCTATACGGGTCAGGTTCATTCCAATGTAGCCCCGACGGGAATGCCTGCTGGAAGTTTTTTCCTCACAACATCATTTTCTGTTCTTTGCATCAGCCCAGTTATCTTTTCCGTGTCATCGGAGTTTAGTCTTGGCAGATTGTACTTGGCTAGGAAGGTGTCCTTTTCGTCTAGGAAGTCTGTTCTCTTGGCATAGAGTTGCTTTTAGTAGTCTCTTCTGATCCTCTGTATTCTGGGATGTCCATTGGAAGCTGGCGTGCATTTTGATGGTTATTGATTTGAGTCCACTCTTTTTTCCCTGATGAGTCTGGCTAAGGGTTTATCCATATGGTGGATGTATTCAAAGAAGCCGTTGTAGCTGCATTGATCTTTCCGATGGTTTTCTTCGTTGCTCTTTCCTTTCTGCTCTGATCATTAGGATGTCTTTCCTTGTGTTTGTCTTTCTCTGGTTGCTTTGGGCATAAGGCCAGGTTGTTTGTTGGTGGTTTTCCTTGTTGGCTGAGGTAGGCTTGTATTGCTGGAAAGGTCCCTCTTCGATCTGCCTTTGCTGCATCCCATAGGCTTTGGATTCTTATGTCTTTGGTGTCACTTGCTTCTTGGGATCTTCAGATTTCCTCTTTGGTTTCTCCAGCACTCCCTTGGTTGTTGAGTAGCATGTTGTCGAGTTTCCGTGCGTTGGTGTTTGTTGCCATTGTTTTCTTGGTGGTTGATTTCGAGCCTCATAGCGTTGGGTTCATACAAGCTGTGGGATAGGATTTCAATTTCCTTCCATGTACAGTGGCTTGCTTGGTGACGCAGCATGTGATCTGTCCTAGGGAATGTCGGGTGTGCCCTTGAGAGGAGTGTGTATCCTGCTTCATTGGGATGGAAAGCGCTCTACATATGGAGGAAGTGCCCTGTGGTCCAATGCATTATTGAAGGCCTGGGTTCCCTTGTTGATTTTATGTCTGGAGGACCCGTGCGTTGATGGGAGTCGGGTGTGAAGGCCCCCTGCTCTGACTGTGTTAGTGTCCATTTCTCCGTTTACGGTTGTAGCAGTTGCCCTCTACATTGCGGGGATCCTGTATTGGGTGCATATAGGTTTCCAATTCCCATCTCCTCTCCTTGGATTGATCCTTGACCGTTACGTAATGACCTTCTTTGTGTCTGATTAATATGCTTAATTTGAAGGTCTCTTTTGTCTGATGGGGGTGTTTCTACTCTGCCTCTGTTTAAATTCCCACGCAGGAGGAATATTTTCTTGCATCCTCTCACTTTCAATTTGTATGTGTCCCTCAAACTGAAGGGGGTCTCTTGAAGACAGCAGGTCTACCTATCTGTCTATCCCTCTACCTATCTGGATCGAGATCGAGATGGAGAATGAGATGGAGATCTCGATCTAGACCCAGAGAGAGGGAGATGCGTCTTCTTTTTGTATGCATGCAGCCAGTCGATGTCTTTCGGTTGGGGCATTTTGTGCATTTCCATTGAAGGTGCTTCTTGATCTGTATGTTCTTATGGCCATGTTATTAGCTGTGTCAGATTGGGTTTTGTTGGTCTTTTCCCGTCCTCCCTTGTTCTCTGCTCTTGTGGTTTGATGACTGCCTCTAGTGGGGTGTTTGTTGGGTGTTTTTTGATTGTTCTTTCCCCGAGACAGTTTTTTCCACTGTCCAGCATTGTGACCCAGTTCCCCATACATGTATAATTCGTCTTTGTGCCATTATCATGCTCCATCATAAGTGAGTCGTCCTCGTTCTCAGTGGATCTCCTTGCTAATCCCTTCCAAAAGCAGTCGTTTGCATCCAATAACCCCAAGCTCCCCATCCATCTCACTCCCTCCCCTCGCTCTAGGCAGCCACAAGTCTATTCTCCAAGTGCATGAGTTCCTTTAGGTGGAAAGGTTCCTTTGGGCTGTATATGAGACTCCTCATATGAGTGATGTCGTATGGTAGTCGTCCTTCTCTTTCGGACTTCCTTCACTCAGGATCGAGGATCTCGTTCCATCCATGTTGCTGCAGATGGCATTAGGGTGCTCTGTTGGCGCAGGAGTATTCCATTGTGTGTATATACCGCGTCCTCTTTGGCTCTTAATTGTTATTTCCCTGATACAATCTTGTTTTCTACTGCACAACGTGGTGACCCCGTTACACATACATGTAGGCATCCTATGTTCTCACATCATCATGCTCCGTCAAACGTGACTAGACCTTGTACCCAGCGCTACACAGCAGGATCTCATTGCTAATCCATTCCCAAGGCAATAGTGGGCAGGCATTAACCCCAAGCTCCCCATCCACCCCACTCCCTCCCCCTACCCTACCCCTTGTCCACCACAATTCTATTCTCCAAGTCTATGTGTTGCTTTTCTGTGGAAAGGTTCATTTGTGCCGTATATTAGGTTCCAGATATAAGTGTGTGGTATCCTCTTCTTGAATGGATCCCTTAACTGTGAACTAGTGTCCTTCTTTGCCTTTCTCGATGGCCTTCGTTTTAAAGGTGATTTTGTTGGAGATGAGCAGCACTACTCCTGATCTCCTGTCTTGTCCATTGGCATGAAATATCTTTTCCCATCCCCTCCCTTTCAATCTATACGTGTCCTTTGCCCTCGTGTGAGCTTGTCTAGGCAGCAGATTGAAGGTTTTTGCTTTGGTACACAATCTGGCATTCTGTGTCTTTTGATGGGAGCATTCGGTCCAGGAACAATTCAGGTGGGCATTGATAGATGTTTCTTGATTGCCATTTGAAGCCTTGTTTTCCCGTTGATTCTATGTTTCTCTTTTCTCCTTTCTTTTCCTTTGGGTGGATGGGTTCCGCTGATTCTCTGCTGGAGTCCTTTCCTTTTCCGATTTTTGAATGTAGTGTTGGCTTTTGGTTTGGGGTTGCCCTGTTTTGTTATTATGTTAACCCCTTCATATGTCTGCTCACTTTAGCCTGACCGTTACATAGGACCAAACGCGTCACTGAACCAAGAAAAAGGATCTACATTTTCTTCCATTCCTCGCCCTCGTTGTATGATTTGATGTAGTTTATTTCATTTTATCTTTTCGAAATCTTCATGGTTAGATCTGTATGCTGGCTTCTCTAAGTCACTGCTTTCCAATGGTTTTTTTCTTTTTTCTTTTTTTGAATTGGAGAAGCCTTAGAGTATTTCCTTCAGAATGGGTTTTGTATTGCAGTACTCTTTCAGTGTTGGTTTGTTGGAGAAATTCGTGATTTCCCCTTCGATTTGAAATGATAGTCTTGCTGGATAGGGTATTTGGAGGAGGCAGATTATTTGTTCTTTCTTTCAGTGCTTTCAATGGGTCTCGCCACCCCCTTCTGGCCTGGAGTGTTTCTGTAGAGAAAACTGCTGATAACCTTATTGGGGTTCCCTCATCATGAATGCCTTGCTTTTCTCTTGCTGCCTTTGGCCTCCTCCCTTTCTGTTTACCTTTGGCCATATTGATCAGAATAGGTCTTGCTGCACGCCTGTTTGGGTTCAACTTGTTTGGGGCTCTCTGTCCTTCCCGTATCTTGCTATCACTCTCCTGTAGTTGTTGCTTTAAAACCTCGATTGCAGGACTCCCTGTTGTGGTGCCCTGGAAACTGGCCATGGCCCCTGCCCCTCTCCCCCAGCCTCAAGGACCAGACCCTCCCTTTGGCTGATGACATTAGGAGATTTCCCACCAGATGGCCCGGCCCTGAGCGCACTAACTCTAGGAATTCCCTGCCGCTCTGTTTCTAAGCCCCACTGACCCCCTGAGCAAGACCGGCTGCCTCCACAAGGCCTGGGTATGGGCATCTTCGGAAAAGCCTCAACCAAGACCTTGAGAGAACACCAGATGTCTAAAGGAATGAGAAAGGAAGAGGGTCCCGGTTAGGGGTGTGCTGGTGCAGCCCAGGGCCGTGCCAGAGCTGAGGTCTGCAGGGGCTTGAGCTGGCCAGGCTCCACTGCCAGACCAGCTCTGTTGGGCCCTGTTGGGACATATGTCCCTTCTCGGCCTTGGACAGTGCCTTCTTCTGGACCTCCAGGGGTTCTGCAGGCACAGAGGCCCATCTGCTGATAGATTGAAACCTGTGATTGTCCTGAGGGTCAGTCAGGAGCTTCCTACATCAGGGCGCCCATGCCTGCCTGCATGGCTTACACAGGTTCATCAGCCATGGGATGCCAGTGTTTGGAACTTCCCAGAAGTACAACTGAGTGACCGTGCATGGCAGAGACTCCTCTGACCTAGCTCTGTTGCTTGCAGCCTAAGTCCCCTGTCCTCTCTAGGGTGGTTCCAGGGGGCTGCCCTCATCTGTGACCTCCCATTTTCAGGGTGTCTCATGGGGATGGCCCGCTGGGGCTTAGACGGCTGACATGCCCCCTACCCCAGCATCTTCACCAATATCACCTGCTTCTCCCATGGGACCAATGAGATCCAGAAGCACATGCCTCTCCCTGAGCCCACGGTCCCTCCACCTACACCCAGGTTCCATCACAGTCTCTGCAGGCTGCTGGCTCTCCTGGGCCTGGCACAGGCTTTGTGCCCCCAGAGACTGGCCCCTGCTGCTGTTCATGCTCGAGGTCCTGCAGCAGGCCTGGTGCAGACCCCCCCGAGCTCCTGTGCTCCTGTCTCTGCCTCAGACTCCAGTCTCCATTTGGCAAACAGCTCCCCCACCAGCTCCATCAGCTTTCCAGGGCCCCATCTTGGCCTTCCAAGATGTGGCATTGCTGTGGCTGTGGTGTAGGCCGGCTGCCAACCGTGGCCACCCCACAAACCAAGCCTGCAATCTCCAATAACCAAAGGAAAGTCTCCTCATGCTGCTGCCTTGGGGCCCTATGGCCCCTCCTGTCGTCCGTCCTTCCTTCTTCTGTTGGGGTCCTCCATCTGACTCCTTGGACAAGGGGAGAGGACATGAGAGGGAGAGTGTCCCAGGAGGAAGGTAGGGGTGGGGATGCTGGTGGAGCCCAGCTGGGGACAGAGAGGGTGTCTTCCCTTGAGACTCCTTCCTGCCCTGGGAGTGCCCAGGCCTTCGGAGGGAATCGGTCAGCTCTAGCTGCCCTCACCAATCCCATGGACAATGGGGCTTAAATAACAAGAATTTATCAAGTCAGCGTTTTGGAGCCCAGCCTTCTGAGTTTCCGGTATAAACAAGCTGGGTTAGCCCTGAGGCCTCTCTCCTTGGATTCCTTGGCCCATCTCCGGCCTGTGCCCTCACATCAGCTCCCTCTGTGGGACTCAGGGTCTAAATCTGCCCTTTCTATAGGGGCACCCATCCTATTGTATTCGGGGCCACCTTAGTGACCTGATTTCAGCTCTTTCTGTACAAACTCTGCTGCAGGGCTTGCTGTGGTGTTGCCCTGGAACTGAACCCGAGAAGGAACCAGGAGTGCTCAGGTTCGATCCATGGCCTCGCTCAGGAAGGGAAGGATCCAATGTGGCCATGAGCTGTGGTGTAGGTCTCAGACCCGGCTTGGATGTGGCATTGCTGTGGCTGTGGTGTAGGCCGGCTGCCAAAGCTCTGATCGATCGATGGATCGTTCGGATGCCAAGCCTGGGAACTTCCATATGCCGCCCCAGCAGCCCCATACAAACAAACAAACGTAGGCAATGGAAAGACAAAGAAAAGACAGCTCCACCTAAGGTCATGTTCGGAGGTCCTGGGGGAGAAACCTTCCACCTAAAAACTTCGGGTGATAGAGTTGTAGCCCCTTTTGGCAGGTGTCTCCAGTGCCAGGGATGAAGGGTCTTTTGTAAAGGAAAGGAACCTCAGTCCTGGGTTGGGGTTGGGATGAAGGAGGATCGACTCCCCAAAGTGAGGGAGGGACGTTTCCAGAGTGCAGGGCACTCGAGCCGGATCAGAGCCCATGACCCAAGGCCATGAGGCATGGGGTTCCAGCCCGTGGCATATAAGGCTCTTGAAGGAACGGTGTCTAGGTGACTGAGAGGGAAGCTGAGAGAGGAGCTCCAGCGCCAGGCTGTGAGATGAGGTCCAGGCCTCATAGAACTCTGCTCCTACATTGGATTCCCAGCACCCTCTTTCAGCACGCCCATGGCCCTGCTCTCCATAGCCTGAAGCGGAACAACTCACTGCCCACATTTCTGGCCCCAACCCCCACATGAACAGCTGCCTTCGGTCCAAGGGGTCCACCCGTCCAGCACTTGGAGCCTGATGTCTCCTTTTCGGCTTAGCTGTCTCGGGCCAACCCGAGGGAGTTCCTGGAAGCAGTGTTGTTGCAATCCTTCCTGCCCTCTGCCTGACCCAGTGTTCTCATGTAGCCAGCAGGATCCCGGGAAGCCTCACAGTGGACCCAGCCTTCAGGACTCACAGTGCTATGGTGGGTGACCTATCTCTTCCTAACGTTTGCCCATTTTCTTGTGGAATAGGTCCCGCTGTTATGGTCGTGTCTTGGCAGTGCCTTATTCCCTCGAGACACCAGACTTGGGTCAGATGTGTGGTTGGCAGGTGGTTTCTCCAAACCTGTACCTTCTTTTCACCTAGGAAAATGTTTCCATTTGATGAGGTCCGTTTTCTGTCTGGGGTAGGGTTTTGGCTGTCATGGGGAAGAACGCTTATCTTTTCATTGTTGCTGATGTTGTTGTTGCCTATTCCAGCGGTATTGATGTAGTTATCTTCCGTTTGATTGAAAGGACAGTGAGGTACCATGTTGTGATATTTCCTGCTGTGTCGAAAGTGATTCGGTCATACATACACACACACCCCTTCTCCCTCAGATTCTATGCCCATATCGACTATCACTAACTGTGGGCTAGAGTTCCCTGGGCTCTACCACAGGTTCCTGTTGGCCGGTCATTCCATGCACTCAGTGTGCAGAAGCCAGTCCCAAACCCCCAGTCCTTCCTGCCCCGGACTTGGCTCCTTTGGTACCCATCCGGTTTTCCAAGGCTTGGAGTCTGTTTCTGTTCCGTGCACACGTTCATTTGTGTCCTCTCCTTCGGTTCCACTTAGAAGTGGTATCATACGATGTTTGTCTTTCCCTGTCCACCTTCACTTAGGATGATAATTTCCAGGTCCGTCCTTGCTGCTGCAGCGTTCATGATTCCATTCTCTTGTATGATTGTGTGATGTTCCCCCGTACATATGAACCACATCCTCTTTATCCATGCCTCGGCCGATGGACATTTAGCTTGCTCCCTTGTCTTGGCTATTGGAAATGGTGCTTCAGTGGACATTGGGGTGCATGTATGTTTTGAAGGGCCTTTCTTTCCTTTTGATGAAGTCCAACTTTCTGTTCTTTCCTTCCCTTTTGGGGTACTGTTTTTCTTGTCATGTGGAAGACCCCTTTGCCAAGCCCGAGGACCCAGAGGTTTGCTCCAATTGTTTTTTCTTAGGTGTGGTAAACGTTGCATCGTTTGTATCTATACAAATTCTACATTTGCACTGAATGTTCCATGATGAGTTCATTTTCGTATGGGATAAAAACCCTATCCCTATTCCATTCTACTGCCCTTGAGCTTCCGTATTAGAACATCCCAGGTTGGTGTATTGCTATGGAGCTATTTCTGCATTCTCTCTCTGTACACTGAACTCTGTCTGCCTCTATCCCTCCAGCAATGCCAAGCTGCCCTCCATAGAGCGTTCTCATAAGCCGAATCACCTCCCACTTTAATGTGCTTTCTCGAAATTATGTTTGATGTTCTGGTTCCTTTATCTTTTCTTTATACATTTTAGAATAATTTCATCCATGTGGGCCAAAGACAAAAAAAAAAACAAACTTCTGTTGGAATTCGGCCATATTCTGTGTTGAGTCTTCCCATCCATGAGTATAATACGTGTCCGCATTGTTGTAGGTCTTGTTTTGTTTTATCATACAGATGCTCTATATCAAATATGTATCCCCGGATTTCCCATTGTGGCTCAGTTTGTGACGAACCTGAAAGAGTGTCCAGGAGGATGTGGGTGCAATCCCTGACCTGGCTCAGTGGGATGAGGGTCCAGTGGTGCCACCAGCGGCAGTGTGGCTTGGACCTGGTGTTGGTGGGGCTTTGCTGTAGGCTGGTAACTGTAGCTCCAGGTTGACCCCCTTGCCTGGGACCTTCCGTATGCCGTGGGTGCAGCCATAGAATGACCGGTATAACCAAATGCTTCAAGGTTTTGGCAAATCTTGTGTATTGCATGGTGTTTATCGTTTTGGTACCACGTTCTTTTGTGGGATTTGCACACATGATGAAGGTGTTTGTGTCGACCTTGTATACTGAGACTTTGATAAAGTAACCTCCATCTCTTCCGTGTGTCTTGAAGATTTGGTGGGCCTTCCCATGGAGGTAGCCATGCTATCCATGAGCATGGAGAATTATGTTTGTGCCTGTCTCATCTGTAGGTCTTTCTTTGTTTTTCCTGCCATGCTGCCCTGGCTCGTAGCTACAGTACTAAGTAGAAAAGGAGAAATGAGAAAGAACTTTCGGACCTGTTTTGGATGGAGGAGGAAGACGTTCATTGTTTCACCATCACGCAGGAGGCTTGGTGTAGCTTTTTGTCGAGATGTTCTCTACGGGGTTCAAGGAGTGTCCTTCTCTTCCTAGATTTCTGAGCGTTTCCTACATGAATGGGTATGGCACATGTTCTGCAAGCGCCATTGTGACCATGTAGGTTTTCCTCAGCAATGTCTTCATGCAGCCTATAAAGTTGATGGTTGTGCATAGTAAGCCAAGCTAGTGTTCCTTGGCTAGAGTCCCTCTGAACATAGGGTATTGTCGTGAGCTTCTTTGTTCCTGCGTTTGTTGTATTTTGTGATTTGTATTTTCTTGATGCCTTGTGTGAAAACGTAGGTTGTGGATGGGAGACCTTGCATGTTTTGTATTCTATAAGCATTTCATGCCAATTGCTTCCCTCTTAACACCAGTTTGTCTGGATCCTACCACCTGTTAGGTACTGCACATTCCTTTGCCTACCGTTCTATATATTTTCCAAGTTCTCCTGGAGAGGCCTCTTTGAGCATGGAGTCGTTCGAAGGGTGCATCTCCATGTGCACATATCTGGAGGCTTCCTTTCTTCTCATTCTTGTTGTTCTGCAATGGACAGCATATGCTTTGGGCCCAGTGGAGTGAAATGCAGTGGCTCTTTGTTTCCTTATCGTATAGGTTCTCCAAACATCCCAGGCAGGAACGGCTCCAATATGACTGTGACAGAGGAGTGCTCTGCCTATTTCCCTTACACTGTAACCATAAGGGGATTACCTGAACATGGAAATGCCAGGCTTCTGAAGATGTGTCTGACAGGGCCAGTTCACAGCCACCCCTGCCCATTGTTGTCTGGATCAGCTTACAAGTACAGAGAGAGCCAGGGTCCAGGAGGGGGCCCAGATGCAGCGCTCTGCCGCTTTCTATGGCTGTGATCCCATGTGGGCATTGGCTACCACCAGAAGGCTGACAGGCAGGAGCCAGGTGCAGTCCCTGGCTGGGGGATCAGCACTCCCAGTGGGCAAAGCTCCAGCCTCTCTCCTACTGCCCAGGGCAGGTCTGAGCTGTGGGTGCAGCCACCAGTCTCCGAAGGCTGATGACAGAGGCACCAGGAGGCACACCCCAGCTCTGTCAGCCACAGTCCCTGGCTGTTGGCAGGGACCGTGATGTCCCAAGGAAGAAGGCCCACCTCCCAGCTGCAAGGAGGTGGTCTTGAGCAAGTCAGAACTGCCCTTTCTCGTCTTCAGCAAGCAACATTTCCATCCCTCCCTGTTGCTTCCTCCCAACCTATGCGGTTGCCAGGCTTTCTTTTTCAAACCTCTTCCAAAGCACTTCCTGAAAGGAAGGGCATCCTTACCCCGACTGGCTAAGAAGCACCTCTTGAAAATAAGCAAGTTTCCCCTCACCCAACACTCTTAGCTCCTTCCAAGGACCATCCTTGCTCCCTCCTGCATGCTGCTGAGTAGCAAAATGTTGGGGATCCAGAACTCCTCCAATGACTGGTATGCTAGCAATAGCTTCTGTGACAGCAGGAAGCTCCTCCCCTCCAGGCCGAGGCGGTGAGGAGACTGTAGGTGATGGCTCTGTGCTCTGTGCCCCCTTTCAAACCCTTTGCATCCCTGCCATCTGAGGAAGGAAGGCAGTGCCTGGGAAATTACCCTGGTTACAGATGCGTCACTTGGCCTGTCTGGAAAGAGGTCACCTGTGAGCCAGAGGGCCCGAATCCCCTCTGGAACACACTGCTGCGTCCCCACCACCCAAACAGGCCCTTCCAATAAGGCACGATGGCCTGGCCGTTGGAATGGCTGGACACTGAAGGTGTGCTGTCTGTGACTGGGACACAGGGGACTCAGTGCCTTGGACTTGGAGACACATGGCATTGGAAAGGCAGAACCCAGGCCAGGGGCCCCACATCCTAAGTCAAATGGGTTTCTTCAGCCAATGCTTTGACTCCCCCTTGAGGGGATTGGAGATGAGCCTTTCCCTGGTATCAGAGGGTCAGCTTCCCCTTGGTGTCTGTCATAGACAAAGAGTGTCCAGCCCCTGTCTCTGTCTCACACAAGCTGCACCAATCCAGCCCCTGAAATTGGGAAGCTCCTTCACCCACCCTGGGCATGGCGGGCATTTCTGTGATGCGGTGAATGTGCCATCCATTAATCCACTGTTTCCTTGTTGGATGGAGGGATGCATGGATAGATGGAGTCTCTGATTGGCATTGGAGGGCCCCACCTGCAGCATGGGGAAGTTCCCTGACTAGGGGTCGAATCAGAGCTGGCATTGCTGTTCTACGCTACAGCCACAGCAATGCCAGATCCAAGCCACATCCGTAGCCCACACCAGAGCTCAAGGCAATGCTGGATTCCTTAACCCACTGCACAAGGCCAGGGCTCAAACCCACGTACTCATGGATAGCAGTCAGATTCTTCATCTTCTGAGCCATAATGGGATCTCCCTAAAATACTATTTGGTGATGGTCTGTACATCTTTCCTTCCTGCAAATTCTATTGCATTCTTTTCTTTTCCATTTTGAGTAGGCTGCTTTTGGGCCTGTGTGCTGTTCCAGGCCAGGGGTTGAGTCCAAGCTGCACCTGCTGGCCTATGGCACAGCCCCAGCAATATAGGATCTGAGGCATGTCTCTTACCTATACTACAGCTGACGGCAATGCCAGAACCTTAGCCCAGTAAGCCATGCCATGTCTCATGCCCACGTCCCCATGGATCCTAATCAGTGTCCTTAGAGCTGAGCCACACGAACTCCTGCTGTTTCATGTTGTAATGGATTGAAAAGCATGAGTGAATGGCTCACTTTCAGTGTGCCTACACCTCGGCATGAATCCTAGATTTTTGGCGTTTGGGGCATTTTTCTTTTTCTTTTTTTTTGTTGGCTTGTTTTTTATTTTGTAAGTGGTGGCTGCCCCTCTGGCACACAGACGTTCCCAGGGACAACCCAAGATCCTTCACCCTCCTCACCCCAATCCAAAACTTATCCCTCATCACGTAAAGTCCCAGGTCTTCTTGTATCAAAAGCTCCCTGGGGGTGGATGCCAGTTGGCTGGTGAGGTTGGGACCACTGAGCTTCACATGATGGAACCTCCCCCCAAGCCATTAACAGGCCATGAGATTAAAGTCACTCACTCCCTCCTTTGTTTTGTCCTCACCGGGACTAAGAGGCCGCTGCCTCCACCATTTAGCACATGGCAATAATCCCACCAAGACGATAGGATGGTCCCCCACCCACAAGGCACTGAAGCAGAAAGTCCTGTCCCTACAGCCAAGCCTTTCCCTCTCTGGACAGGCCACCCCCACGGGACCCCCTGGAGGAGTGGAGGATCACCCCAGCCTGTCATCTGGCCACCTCAGAGAGGCAGGGAGAAACTCTCTAGAGGTAAGGGCTGCCTCCAGCCTCCATTCTCATGACTGGTGAGTGTCCAGAGGGCTGAATGGCACAAAAGCAGCTCTCTATCCCCAGAATGTTCAGGGATGCAGAGCATGGAACTGATGCCCCAGAAGCCCCCTAACCCAGCAGGCTGGAGACACAGGAATGATGAGGCTGTCCCTGGTGCTAGTGAGAGCTGTGTGCTCCCAGGAGCAGCCTGGGCATCCTTGTCTCTGTGGAGGAAAGACTTAGTCATTCACCTGTGGATCCAGACTGCCTGGGATCTCACACATGCTCCGTTCCTCTCAGATCCCCTCTCTGTCCTCAGAGGACCCATCTCTGAGGACACAGGCACATGCAAGACGACAGTGGACCAAGTGAATTTCACAACAGAAGGATTTTATCCATGTTTTACATCCCCCATCGCAAAGGAGCTACTGTGCCCACCCACACACACCCAGACCCAAGTCCCCACCACCTAACCCCAGCCACCCCCACCCCCTCCTGGCTCTGGTCATTCTGTCCTTCCTCCCCACCCCTATGGCAGCCAGGATGGTTGCTGGGACCTGGAGGAGCCCAAGGCTTCCATGGGGGCTGCCCAGTTGGACTGGCCTGGAGGGCTGGCCCACCATTCCCTACTGGCTGCAGTGCCGCTTCCTTCTCCTCCGTGTGACACATGGGTCACACCTGCTCCTTTTTGGCTGGGAAGGGTCAACCAGCCCCAGAGCCAGGGTGTGCCTCCCAGAGCCTCGCAGGTCAGCCCTAGGCCTGGCCAGGTTCTCCGCAGCAGCCAGGCCTCCACACCGAGCCCGCTTTCTAGACTTGGCAGCTTCCAGGGGGCCTGAGCTGAGGCCCATTCTCTGGGGCACGGGGGCCTGGGAAGCTTGCTGGGCCCTCTGGCCTGCAGTGCAGACAAGACCCGAGGCAGGGACAGGGCTCTGTGGCAGCCCCCAGGGCATCACGCTGTGGTGAAGGCCCAAGAGGAAGGCCAGGCTGTGGAGCTCCTCCTCATCCTCACTGAACCCGTGACCCAGCCCTGGGGCTCCACTAAGAGGAGAGGCCTCCCTGAGACCCTTGCTGGCCCTGGGTCCTGATGGAGGGCCCGAGTGCTTGGTGCCCTGGCGAGGACATGGCTGTGCAGTTCCAGCCTGAGGGGGCTCCTGATGTCCTGGAGAGGGCACAGAGCCTTTGTGCCTGAACAGGCCCCTGTCTGTTTGGTGGTGCCTTAGATGGCCATGGAAATCCATCTGGGGTGTACAGGTTTCATCTCTGACCCCGGGCTGTGGGCCTTGCTTGTTCCTCTGGGCACCTTGTCGGGCCACAGACTCTGAAGGTCTTGAGTCCAGGTGGGGTGCCCTGTGACTGGGGGTGACTGACACCCTGTCATCCTCCTCCGAGGCCAGAACTTGTGTCTGCACCAGCTGGTGGGAGAGAGGCGGACAGTGAAAGCTCTGCACCCTCCAGGGAGAGCCGGGGCTTATGGGCAGGGGGAGGTGAGATGGGACTCACATCCACAGACAGAGCCTGTGGCCCTCCTGCCTTCCTCCTGCACCTTCTCCCCAGCAGGGTCCTTGCCCTGTCCCCAGCTCCCCTCCTCCCCTTCCATTCCTCCTGCCCTGCACCCACCTGGGCAGCCTCCCGGGTGCAGGGCCTCTCCGTCAGGGGAGGGAGGGACAGAGCCTTCAGGGCCTCCTGCTCTAGGGCCCTCCCCGGCCCTGGCTGACCTGGGTCTTTCCTCCTGTATTTCCAGGGTCACCTGGGTTCCCACCCTGCCCCCAGTCTCCCTAGTGTCAGTCCCTCCCCTGGCCACCTCTTCAGGGGAGAGTCCTTCCTCCTGCTGCAGCTCCTCAGCCAGGCCCGAGAGATCCAGCTCTGGTTCTGGGGAAAGCAACTCTGCCAGGAATCGGGGGTGAATGACTGCCTCCACCTGGAATGGAAGGAAGAGGCTGTGAGCAGCCTTTGCAGGAGTGCCCTGGGAGTCGGGAAGGCCTGGGGGAAATGTGACTAGCAGAGGCCAATCCAGAGACCCCCTCACAAAGGGGGAGCTTTCAAACTCCCATAGGTATTGTCTACTCTCACATAAACACACACACACACTCACAAGCAGGTGCACATGCAGACACATGGGCTCCAAAGCACCAACACATAGGCACCGACACAGACACACAAAGGCCTACAAAGAGAGAGAGACACACACATGTCCAACTTACACGTCCACATATACACATCCTATGCACCAAAGTACACTCAGACACACAGGAAGACACACAGATGTCAGGGTCAAGGACCAGAGCATAAATCCCATTATCCTGGGCCAAAGCCAGAACTAGGGTGCTAAGAGCATCTCTCCCTGGAATCCTGGAGTCTCAGCTCCAGGCCCAGCCCACCTTGGTGTCAAAGTCCTCCTGGGAATACAGCTTGTCCACGTAGCTGAGGAGATCCGGGTCTGGGAAGCAGCCGTCCTCGTCCTGTGGCAGCTCATACCCATCCTCTCGACATTCCATATCTGACTCCCCTGTGGCTGAGGGGCCAGGACCCACCAGTGCCTGCGGGATGTCCCCATGCTCCCTGCGAGCCTCAGGGGGAATCTCCTTGGGGGCCTTGTTCTCCAGCAGCTGCCAGGCTCTGCGTGGCCTTGGGTGGGTGTGCTGGACCCTGAGGCCGTGATTCCTTGGAGCACAGGCTGAGGCAGAGCAGGAGGAAGGGAAAGTGAGGGGACCCAGTGCCCAGATGCTAACCCCTGAGAAGGCACAGGGGAGGGCATTGTTGTGGGGCAATGGATATGCATGTGGGAAGGGGGAGGAGCAGCCAGAGCCTCAGGTTTTGTGGGAGGCCAGATTCAAGTCAGGGACAGGTAAAAGTCAGGTGTGAGAACCTGTGGAACATCTAATGATCAAGGGTCTCCCCACCAGCACACTTGCTAGGCAGATTTCACAGGGGCCCCTTAGACAGGGAGGAGGGTGATGAGGTTTACAAGGACCAGGTCCACACCCCAGAGGGGAAAAGGGGGACTGAGCCCCCCTCAGGGGTTATCCGTGTTGAAAGTCCAATGCCCCCTTGAGGGAAAAGGAACAATATGGGAACAGGGACCATGCCTAGGCCTCTCTTACCTGTGCCTTGACCTCCAGGGGGAAGGTGATTCACAGACTGAGTGCCCCTTTTGCGGGATGTGGGTTCCTGAGGAGCCAGCTTTGGTGGAGCTGGAGGAGGCATGCCCTGTGTCCGCGATGTGCAGGCCACGTTCCCCATCCTGATCTCATCTTCTGCCTCAAATTGCAGGAACCTGGGGGGTGTTGAGGGACAGGCCCCAGTGAGAAAACCACCTGGGCTCTGGAGCCCACCCAGGGCAGCAGGACCGAGGGGGTGAGGAGAGGGTGTCCTTGGGGCTGTCAGGGCCCTGTGAGGTGCTGTCACAGCAGGGAGCTGTTCTGGTGCAGGTCCAAGATCTGGGCCTCCTCCTGCCTGACCAGCCCTGGAGCTGGAGGGCATGGCCCAGCAGAGACCCAGGTCAATCTCTGGGACCAGGCTTAGGGACACCTGGTGGGTGGTGGGGGACCCTGCTCATGTGCCCCTTGACCTTGTCTGACCCAAACAGTGGAGATGGCCAGTGGCCTGGTCAGGTATGTGTCCCCACAGATCCCTTGCCCGAACCCAGAACCTGGGTTTGGGAGTGAGAGTGCGGGAAAGCACGCATGAGACAGGGCCCAGCACAGGCTGGAGTGGGGATCCTACCCTTAGAGGTGAGGCATCTCTTGCCACTGAGAGCTAGCTGCTCCTTTGGTTTTGTTTGGAAACTAGGAGATTCACATACAGAAATGACAGGAAGGGCCAGAGACCCATGGGCTTCCCCAAGGATGGCCGTTTGCCCATTCCAGCCATCACTGATGAGGAGAGGCCTAGGACACACTAGGTCAGTGACGGTCAGGCACCCAGCATGAAGGGGTGCTAGGATGCCGAATGGAGTCCTCACCCCTGCACAGCCCCCATGCCTTCAGGGGACCCCCTCCTGAGCTGCCGTGCTCCCCAAGGCCATCCTGAGACCTCCCCACATAGGCATCATGGTAGGGCAGAGCTCCTGGGACAGGCAGGCTGGAAGAGCCAAGCTCTCCAGGTGGCAGAGGGGATTCTGGAGGCCAATAGGGGTTGGGGATTCAGGGAACAGGAGGTGTCAGGTGCCAGCCTCCTCTTGCATCCTCTCTGATTGCTAGCACCAGAGCCAGATCCTGCCCTGGGGCCTGCCCATCACCCACCACCCACCCCACCATGTCGCCCATGGCCCAGGACCCTGACTCACTTTGCTGCCATTTCATAAAAGGCCATCCTCTCAACGGTGCTCATGTGCTGCCATTCCTGCATGGCCTGCCGCATGCCCTCCTCCAGCGTCATGGTGGGCTTCAGGCGAGCCAGGGTGCGAAGCACTGGGCTGTAAGCCCTCAGGGTCAGTCTCTTGGTACAGCCCAGCCCCCAACTGCCCAACCCCACCCAGCTCCAAGGCCTCCATGGGCCCCACCCCTGCCAAACCCAGGCTCAAGAGGGGGAGACGAGGGTGTCTGGAGAGCAAACGCAAGCCTTCCTGGTGTCTGGTGCCACCACCTCCCACTCACCAGAGGATGATTGTCCACTCCCAGGCTATAGCTGGGACACTGTGTGGCGGGAAGCAGGTTGCCATCTCATATAAAATACAGTCCCCTCAATGAGGGAGGGCAGGCGCCCGTCTACCTGGTAACAGGTCTGAGAAGCCCAAGGATTCTTGTGCCCAGGTCTCTGCACTAGATGGCCTAGTCCCCCTTTTCGGAGGGACCTCGGGTCTAGGAGGGAAGTTCCTGCCAGGCTCACAGCTCTAGGAGGATAGACCCTTCCCATTAGTATAGCTCGACCACCTCCCCGTTCACACTGGACTTCTTCAGAACAACAAGGACCGGGCATGCAGAAAGCTCTGTCCTGGGCCTGAATGTCCTAAGCCTTATCTGAAGTGATACCCACTGGCTGCCATAGGCCCAGGTCCATGTTGAAAGGAGGTAGCACCAGAGAAGCAGGTCCCATTCACACTCTGGCTCCTCTGGCTCCTCATATCTGAGCAGGACCCTCTCGGACTGCTCTCCTGCACTCAATGTTATCATGGCAGTGCAGAAAGTGAGAGAACTGGTCTTGCATGGTGGTGGTAGCTGAGCTAAGGCAAGGACGGGATGTCATGCAATGGACGTGGGACACATCTGAGTGCAGACGTGCCTCCTCATAGCATGGGCATTGCTGTCGACCCGCCTTCTCTCGAGGTGAAAGGATGCCTGGAAACATTAGCAGGGTGTCCATGCCAAGGTCCTGTATATGCGAAGGCTCCAGCTGAGCTAATGAGGGCCTGAGAGGTCACTTACATGAGAAAGCAGGAGAGAGCTTCCGCATCGGGGCTCTGGGGCAGGTGGCTGCGGGCCAGGGACTTGAAGCGCTGCCAGCGTCGGAAGTTCAGATAGACGCTCTTATGGTGAGAGGTGTCCTCCTGAGGGCCCGTGTGCTGGGAGGCATGCAGGCTGCCTGCCCCAGAGGTGCCATGTGGCCACGGCCCAGAGCTCGCTGGGGGCAGGATGAAGGCCATCTGGGCAGCTGGTGGTGCAGCTTGAGGAGGAAGGCCTGGGGCCAAGCCTCCCTTGCCAGCCTGAGCTACTGCAATAGCTGGGGAGGCCACCCCACTGTCCCCCGCAGGGCTTGCTATGCAAAGGGGTGCAGGACACAAAGCACTCCCCATGAGGGCCCTGGAAGCATTCGCATTGAGGGGGGCCTGAGGGCACCCAAAGGCCTGAGACTGGTGGGGCAATGCTGACCTCCCTCCTGACCAGACTGGGACAGGGATGTTGCCAAGCCCTGGGGCAATGGGGCCATGGTCAGCAGGAGTCACCCGAGGTGTCATGGGGTGAGCTGGCTGCAATAGGGTGCTGCCAGGCAGGAGTAATGGGGCCATGGGCGGTGGCAGGTGCTGCTCCCAAGCTGGCTGGTGTTGGGAGCCAGGAGTGAAGGGAGGATAGGAGCGTGAGGCCCCAGGGTGCATGACCACATCCGTGCCCAGCAGTGGAGATGCTGTGGAGAGAAAGGAAAGGGGTGAATGGAAGAGGAGAATGGGCGACATGGATGGAAGCTCTCTGGGGACTCAGAGGGCACACCTCAGTGGGAGAGGGCATTTGGCCCGAGGAACCTGTGTGTTGTGCAGATGTCGTGGAGGGATTTTCATGGTCTTGACCCAGGCACCAAGTTACCTGCCCCTGTCTACCGAGAAATGCTCAGCTCAGCAGCAGGGATTGGAGAGCCTCCCTGAAGAGCTCCCTGACACCTCATCCTCACAGGCTGTCCCCACGTCCTGGACCTGAGAGGCCATCTACTCTGAGCATGCCCCTCAGCAAGGTCACTGGCAGGTAAGGGTCTTCTCCAAGGTCCTTCCAGGCACCGTGAGGCCTTTGATGGACCTCCACTGTCTAAAGTCGAAGGGCCTCACATCCTCCTCAACCCTTCCTCTCTGGATGCTCAGCACATATCTGTTCTGTCTTTCTTTCTTGACCTCACACAACACCTCTCAAAGGCTGAGAAGATCGCTCTGCACACAGAAGCCTTAGACAAACACAGAACAGCCCCACCAAGCATGCACCTGCTTCTCCGAACCACCCACAGTGGACACTTCACGGGGGCTAAGGTGTGCCACCCCATCCCGATGGCCCTGAATCCCTCCCACCATGCAGTTCTGCTCCTCAGAGAGAAGTCTGAGAAGTCGGTGTGTGTCCCCTGCATGTTTGCCACTTCCCATCCAGGGTTGGCTTCCAAAGATGAGCACGGGCCCAGGGCGGCTCATCTGACATGGGACATGGGAGTAGAGGCTGCCTGGGGTCCTTCCCCTTCCAGCTCCCAATAATGGAAAGTGAGGACAACCTGAGAAGCAGGCAGGAGTCAGGTGCCATTGTGAGAAAACCGCCCATTCAGGAGCAGGAGGTACATGCCACGAGGCACCGAATTGACCTCCACAGGTGTCCTAGGAGGTTTCAGAGTAGCAGACTAGATCATCTTCCTGCTTCTGTGGTACACCTCTTCACCCCCCCCCCTTTACAAAGGAAGCAGCCTTCATAGGCATTCCACCTGCACCAGCCTCTCTCCACATGTAGTAGTAGTGACTTGAAATAGGAACACACTCTTCATCTCAAAGCCAGGCCTCAGCTTCTGCCGTGAGACACCTGACAAACTGCACCATGTCTGCAGAGACGTATTTCCACAAAAGGGAAACCAATACAGAACACCTCAGGTCCACGAGTCCTAGCTTGGGTGAAGTCACCTGGTTGCCCATCCCTTGTGGGATCCAAGGCCACAGTTGCCTGACCTGAGAAGTGAGTTCTGGGCGGGATGGAGGGAAACGTTCTGGGTGGTGGCAGCGAGAGTCACATCCTGCCCAGCTCAGTGCAAACCTTTCCTGAGCATGTGGCCACAGACAACACCCACCAGCACTGACTCGTTTTCTGACTATATCCTCCCATTCCACGCCCCCATTAGCCAGAGTATGCTCCGGTTCCAATCCCTTAGAGAGGTCTGGTGAGGCGAGCTTCAGATGCCTGAGGACCACAAGGCGGGGCTAGGCTTTCCCCATGACCCACCCAGGGCCAGCCACAGGACACTGGCTCCACACATGTTCCAAGTGGCTTGTCTCCCTTCTAGAAACCGCCAACCTGCCTGCTGCCATCCTGCCTCCCCAACCAGAGCAAGGCCTCTTGAACCACCTCCAAGCAGCTGTCCTCTCCAGGGCAGCCTCAGGTTTCTACAGGCTCCCCAGCTGAGATGTCCCTGGGGTGCAGTGCTCTCGCCTTCCTCCCCTTCCGTCCAACTCCATGTCCACAGTGAAGGGTCCCAACGGAAACCCAGGGATTTGAGGGAGGCCCTTTCTCTTGGAAAACAGCCCCTGCCTAGGGGCTTACCGCCTTCTGAAGCCATTCCCACAGGCATGGGCCGGGACCACCATGGGCTGGTGGCCTCAACGTGGACAGTCAAGAGCAGGACCCAGCGAGGGACTTGCCCCAACAGACGCTCAGGACGCAAGTAAAGGAGCCCAAGTTTGAATCTCAACAGTAGAATGCGGGCCTCCAGTTATTCTGCAGTGGGGGAGGGGCCGAGGGCAGGTGACCCTGGGTGGGGGTGGGGTGCCATTCCATGCTGGCTTCTGCAGGGAGGCAGGAACCAGACGTTTCTTCCACCTTATGCAGGGGCCAGACAATTGTCGAGTGCCTCGTCAGGCAATGTACGTGTTGGTTTTCAGAATCACAGCACCAAGGTTTGTCTTGATGTTCCCTTTCCCTTTGTTATTCATCAACTTGTTTGTTGTCTTTCAACCTGCTCAGCTTCCGTCCTGGCTCCAGGCTCCCTTCCCAAGAGGCCAGACTTTCTGAACAAAATTCACCATTTATCATCTAATAACCACTTGAGTTTTCATGGCCACCTGGAACCTAATGTTTATGGTTTGGCTTCTCTCAGCAGACCCACCATTTGTGATTGGTGTGTGTCCGTCTTTCCTAAGGAAGCCGTCCTTGTGTGGTAACCAGCATCCAGCAGGACCCACTTTCCTCATGTTCCCTTGTGCTGGAAAGGCCCAGCCTATCCAAAAAGCCGCTGCACAGCCCACGTGTCCAAGACCAGAGATCAGTCTGACGTGTTTCCAATATGATGATATTGCTGGTAAGTCTTGGAGCTTTTACCCTTTAAATGTTTGAATGTAACATTTTCCACAAATCCTCCCTTCTCAGGGATCACAGTCCAGGAGTTCTGAGTAGAAGATGGAGTGCAGAGTCCTCCTCCCCCATTTTTCCCCTGTCCACTCAGTCCTCGTTCCCACCAAGGATCAGAGATACCTGTTTCATTCACATCTTTTCAGAGATCTTTTGGGCAAGCAACATTGATTGCCATCCGTTTGCCTTTGCAGGTAGCATTCCTTTGTCTCTGGTTGAAATGTACCATGTGCACAGGGAACTCCATCTTGGACTTGTGATGGAACAGGTTGGGGGATAATGTGAGAAAGTGATTACATATGTATCCTATATAGATATATATGTATCATATATCATATGTACATACATCTGTCTGTAGGACAGGGTCCTTTGGCTGCACAGCAGAAGTAGATCAAACATTGTAAATCAACTGCAGTGGAAAACCTAACCTCTTGTAAGATCAAAGAGTTCCTCTTGAGAAAAAGTAAAAATGGAAGCTAGAAAATTAAATTGCAGCCCCGTAGACCTGAGTGTCTTTACTTTTGTTGCCTTCCTACTGATATTGTGGCTCCTCTGTTACTGGATGCATTTTTAACATGGGAGTTGCTCCATTCTCTTGAAATTCAATGTGCTGAAAGGGCAGAGTGCTCAAAGCCAGGCAATAACAATAGTAAATGTGCAGCTCCATTTGAGTTTTTCATTTCCCATACACAGTGCCTGCATTTAGCCTGACCTGTGTCCCGTGCACCATTTTGGACATATCTTTACTGCAAGTACTTTCCCTGTGTATCTGAAGTTTACCTTTCCCTCGGAATCAGCATGCATCTGGCAAGACTCACCCATAAGGGTACCATATTAGGCTACAGGGAGTGGGCAGTTCTTGAGGGGAGGAGGACTTGGAGTGGAGACCAAAGGTGCCTTTTGGTCCAACCCAAAAGAAAATGGCAAAGGGACCCCAAATCTGCAGGCTCTTTGCATGAAATGGCAATGGAAGAGCCAAGATATACTAGTGCGTCGTTGAGCTTTATGTGGTTAAGGACAGAAGTAAGGGAGGAGAAGACAAAATCTTCTCTTTCCTTATGTGAAAGAACCAGATGTGTGTGTGTGGGGGGGGGTCTCTTGGTTTAATTGCTTTCTCCTTTGGGGGACACACGTGCTGCCTGTGGATGTTCCTAGGCTAGAAGTCATATCAGACGTGCACGAGCAGGCCTCTGCCATAGCCAGAGCAATGTGGGATCCAAGCTGTGTCTACAGGGCCTACAGCACAGCTCAGGGCAACCCCGGATCCTTATTCTACTGAAGGAGGCTGGCATGGAGTGTGCATCCTCACAGATCCTAGGGGGGTTTATGTCTGCTGAGCCATGATGGGAATTGCTGGCTTTTGTAGGTGTGAAAACATCGACTGCCCATGATGTGGGTGTTCCCTTTGACACAGTGCCAGCTTTTTATCCACCAATGTCCAATCTCCACGTGTCCAAACCGACTCGCATCAAAGTCCTCCCCAGCAAGCCCTGCTTAAAAGCTGGTGCATTTCCTGTGTGCATCCCATACCCTTGCTCTTGAGCATCGAGGCTCGTCCTTGCCTATGGTGCTGTCTGCATGGGAATCAACGTAGCATCCCTGACACAGCCAAACGGATACACACCTGAAGAAACATTCAGATTGGGAGTTAAGGTCAGCTAATCACGATGCAAATGATAGGAATGCATATGTCCGTCTTGTGTGGTGAGAGGCGAGGTCTCGGGAACATCATCAAGGGAGGTGAGGGGTGAAAACCTCCTAGGACTGCAAGCAAATCTCTTGGGAGGCAAGTGTCCCTCTGTGCAGTAGCAGAACTACAATTCCTCCTGATGTTAGGGTGTTGGGCAAGGAAGGAGAGGTTGAAAGGATTGTTGCAGATTGAGAAGAAGGAGTTGTGTGGGTGCTTCCGAAGCTTCTTGCCCCTTGCAAAGGAACAAGGACTCCAAAGAGGGTGAGAAGCTGAGGCGAGAGTATCTCCTGCAATGCCATGGCGAGCTTTGTAGGAAGAAACTCTGGAATGGGGCACTGCAAAACTGATCACCATGGGAATAGGGCTCTCTATTGGAGCTTTTATACTGAAGAAACATTTCAAGGGTTTTCAAACAAGACCTTCATATGAGAAGATTGCTGAGGCACCCATTGTACCCAGGCATTCTGGAAGGCCAGGCTTCCTTGCTGCTTCCTCCCCTTCTTCAGCCACTCCTGCAATTTGTTACAAGATTCTCACGCAGAGCTCAGATGTAGTATTTGTGGGGGTTTCTTGTTTGGTTGGTTTTTAATTGTTCTTTCCCCAAGACAATGGTTTTGCTACTGTACAGCATGGTGACCCAGGTACACACACATGTACACATTCTAGTCTCTCCCATGAGCATGCTCCATCACAGGTTCCCAGTGCTACACAGCAGGATCTCATTGCTAATCCACGCCAAAGCCAATCCTTTGCATCCATTCACCCCAAGCTCCCAATCCACCCCACTCCCTCCCCAGATGTCATATTGGCATGAGTCTTCTCAGGGACACTGACACATAAGTTGCCTTGTGGAAACGAGGTGCTCCCAATTCTTCCATCATTTTTGACTGTCTTTGGACTTCTGAGGGCCGCATCCATGGCATCGGGAGATTGCCAGGCTAGGGGTCCAATTAGAGCTGTGGCCCCTGGCCCATGCCAGTGCCTCAGCAATGCCAGATCCCAGCCGTGATGGCAACCTACACCGCAGCTCACCTCAGCACCCACCGGGCGAGGCCAGGAATGGAACCCGCAACTTCATGGTTCCTAGTCAGATTCGGTTCTGATGCACCATGACATGAACTTCTTTTGTTCTTCATTATTTTATACTACCTCAGAACCCTACATCCCGACATCAGAGAGGCAGAGGTTGTCAAATCAGCGGCACTGTAATTAGGGAAACCAGTCATGGAAGTGGGTGTCTCAACGTCCTTTGGACCATGAGCTCTGATTGTTCCTGCAG
The DNA here is from genome assembly GCF_054392235.1 of Sus scrofa. NCBI lineage: Eukaryota > Metazoa > Chordata > Mammalia > Artiodactyla > Suidae > Sus > Sus scrofa. The sequence goes on along the minus strand of NC_139396.1, from coordinate 18,517,814 downwards.
AGAGCTTAGGGGCAGGCACTGGCGGCTGAGGAGAAACATCTCTGGAGATGGATCACTAGCATCAGGAGACAGTGAACCTTCCACTCCCACATGGAAATTGAAAGGCACCGAGAGATCCCAGGTTTGTGTCTTGTGGACTTTTCAAGTCTGTGCCCTTGGGAGCTCTGGGTGTCATCAGATAGATGTAAGGGTCTTGAGAGGTATCCTGTGGAGGAAGAAATGCTGTGATGTTGGCATGGACCAGAAAAGGGATCTGAGGGTTCAAGTTACTTTGGCGAGCATTCCCAAGTCAGGTGGGTATGTTGAATCTGCTCCTACTTCTTTGTGGGTGGATGGCCACCTGAACGTCCATGATGTCGTGCCAAACGTAGGGAGGGAGAGGAATAGTGTTCCCAAAGTACCTGCTGTCGTGTGACTGGCCAAGAGGGTCAAGTTTAGCTCACCAGCATAACCAGGACAACCAGCACGGTACAAAGGAGACACACCTGTGCACCAACCTTTATTGAACAAGCTCCATGTGTTAAAGAAATACATGAAGAACAAACATGCGTGGAGAATCGAGGCATTTGGAAATTCTCTAGGCATGGCGACAGGAGCACCATCTCTGAAGAGAGGTTCCCAGATCTCCAACAGCGTGCTAGAATGGTTCTTTAATGGATCCATCCAATTTGCTAGGGGAAAGACCCTTCTCTTTCTAGACAAGCAAATCCCAACCCAAAGAGTCCACACAGCCTAAGGTGCTGTGGCCCAAAGGGCATGAATGCCCTTGGCCCACTTTGAGGATTCTGTGCTTAGGCTGGATCTCTGCAAACTCTTGTATGGGGATCCTATCTAAATGCATGGGTTTCGCCGATGCAGTGTGACCATGCGGGCTCATCTCCCAAGAGATAGGGTTTAAGAAGAGATGGCCACAGAAGCTCCCAGGGAGAAGACAGGAAGACAACCCCAGAGAGGTTTGCAGCGAATGCAAATCCTCCATGACATTCCTGTCTTGGAGGGAGCTCCTGGGCCAGCTCTTCTGATGCTTCCTTCCCTCCCTCCTCTTCCCACCTGTCCCCTGCTGACTGAGCTGTTGTGCACAGAGACTACCATCCTCCAACCGCTCCTAGTGTCTGTTGAGGAGGGTCCGCTTGGGTAGTCAGTAGCGCACATTCGAGCAAAGAGGGTGGTTTCCCAAGGGGTGGCCTGCCTGAGGGTGGGGCCCGTCATGGTGGCCTTTGGCGTTCATTCCATGACAGCCCTGCTAAGGAATATGGGGACTCTTCAGCCATTGGGTGTGACCGCTCTGTGCTCTTGTGCACGCTGCAGATGCCTTGTGCCCTCCTCCATGTGGGTTCATGCCCGCATGGAGCTCAGGTCCGGAGCAGTGTTTCCACCACAGCTTTTAGCAGCACTGTGGATCAGGCTGCTGGGAGACTTGAGGGACTGTGGGGCCTATGCAGGCAGGGGACTAAAGTGTGTGAGTGATTAAAATGGGTGGCATTCCAGTGTGCCCGCCGTTCCAAAGCATAGGAAAGCTCGAAGGAAGAATTTCCAATTTGAAATCCCTCATGGGGTTCACAAGAAGTAGCTCAGGGCTCGGGAAAAGGAGTGAAGATGTACCATCCAGGCTGCTAGTTTCACTGGTGTCTTCCTTTTTCACATACCAATGTCAGTCAGCACTTCTGTTCAAATGGCATGCTTGGGTCTCTGTTGGGGGCAGCCTTGCTGAATGTAGTGCTGACCACCTAGTTGTAGTCAGATGTAAATCGTGATGGATTTGCAAGCCTAGGGGGGATTGGTACAAGGCCACCTGGTTGTCGGGAATCTGGTAATGCGTCAAATGTGAGGGTTGGTTGGGTTTTGTCTATGGATATGTGTGTAAGGGGAGATCATGCCTGTGTTTGGGTGAGCGTTTGTCTTTGGAGGGTGCTGAGATGTGACAGAGGCATAGTCCAGGATCTGGCGTTTAGGTGTTTGTAAGTTGGTGTTCAGGGGCCTATTTTTCATGGATGTTTTCCGCCATGAAGTTGGGGATTGTGTGTCTCCTGGTGGACGTGGTAGGATTATCTGCCTAGGCCTCAGGGCAATGTTAGGGAAGTCCAGGGGCCGATCTGTGTATTTGTACCTTTGGGGCCTGTAGTGAAACTTCGTGGTTGGGACTTGACCCCAGCCAAAATTGAGAGTGGGACTGGAATCTACCTTGCCCTCAGCTTGGCACCTCAAGCCAGGATCCCAGGTTCAGAGAGGATTCGAGCGCACAGACTTCTTCTTTTTGGTGGCATCTGCCCCATGTGGAGTTTCCCCGTCCACGGACGGAGTGCCACAGCAGCAATCGGGACCACTGCAGTGAACATTCAGAACCCTTAGCCTTCCATGCCACAAACGAACGCCTCGACCTGCTCAACCCCACTGTCTTTGCACTGTCAGACCCCTCACCAGGTGTCAGGATTTGATGAAGCTCTGGTTCTTCTGCTTCGTGGCAGGAAGCATTTGGCATGAAGCGAAGCCCCAGGTAAAGAGTGAGTTTCGGAGCATAAGACCCTGGGGGGAGATACACATAAGCTGGCCAGGGAGCAGAGCAGCCCCAAGAACCCAGAGAGCTACATTTCTAGAATGCAAGGCCCAGTGGGGAGGGGAGAAGACTGCCTTCTTCCTCATTTGGGGGTGGATATCAAGGCTTCCATCTCCAGCTCCTCATTGTGCCCTATATGGATGGTGTGCCCTGGGCTGTCACAGTGCTTGTTCAAATCGGTGTGTATTCCCAGGAGTTTGGTTGTATATCAACTGGGGTAATTCATCTCAGGTTTCCATCTCCTGTCCTCTTTTACCTAGGCGTGTCCCCTCTCCCCTGAGTTTCTGTCTGGGTGAGGTGCAGAAATGCTCCTTGTCCAGGACTCTTCTCTCCTTGACCTCATGCAGCAGGACTCGATCTCCACATCTGTTGTCTTGTGCTTGAAGTCTTGGGGGTTGTGTCTTGAGCGTGTCTGGCACTTCGATGCATGCGGTCTTCCTTCAAGTCGGGTAAGTCATGGCTGGGTTCCTTTTCTTGAGTGATCATCAGCTTTAGACCATTTCGAAGACCCCTTGAAAGCTTGTCTTTAACCGATCCCCAGTGGGCGGTTTCTGCTCTTTAAGGATCCTCCTCTGTCCTTCCTTTTAGGATGATGATTTGTGTGTTCGTGGCCTGTCATATGGCTCTTTGCTTTTTTGTGTGTAGCACATGTTCCGGAGCTGTGCATGTGTCTTTTGATGTGTAGAGGGCGAGTCGGCCTATATCTGGGACAGGTGAATTCTATATAGGTGGGCATGCCGTATTGGAATGCTTCTGGATTCTGCACGCTGGAAGAGTGCATGCCCTTGGATGGAGCCTTGGGGAGTGTGGGTTTATGGATATGCCGAGAGTGTGTTTTATGCGTGTTTGGAGGAAAGGACGTAGGCTGCTAGGTTTGCAATTGTGTCATGTACAGATTAATTGTGGGTCTGCTTGGGTGTTTTGGAGAGTGGTGTGTATAATGTGTTTGAGTGTGTATTCCAGGGGCATGGGCATTTGGAGGCATATTCGCTGGGGCTATGCACTTGTAGTTTTCAGGAGGGACATGTTAGGCTTATATATGTGGGGACGTGGGGAAGTGTGCGTCTGCTGGAGAGATGAGGTTCTGTGTTTCTACAGGGGCGTGGAAGACGTGCATTTCTTGGTGTGAGAAATATGTGCTGTGGTTATGTGTTACTAGTTTGCAGATGGATGAGCTGAGTCCTAGGATCATTGGATATGTGGAAGTCATTTCCTATGTGGTTTGCTGGCGATAGGTCCATGTGTCCTACGTGTGTATACTCGTTTGTGTGTCTATCACCAGGTGCATGAATGAACAGGTTGTGTTCCTATGGTATGGAGGTGTTGGGAGTGTGCCACGTTGCTTCTTGGCAGAATGCCGAGGTGTTTCTACAGGTCCTAGGTAGGAAGAGATGGTGTGTCCACATTGAGGGTGAGGGCTGAAATACATATGCAGTTGACACCCACACAGGTGCAGTGTCCTGGCAGGGCGGTTGTCTTCTGGAGAGGTGGCACCATGTGTAGTGTTTGGGGCATCTGTTTGTTCAAGGGTTGGGAATATTTGTCCGTGTGTGTCCATAGGTGTTTGAGACGTGTACATGTGTATTAGTACGTGTAGGCGGATTGTGGCTGTGTGTGTATTTGAGGTCCTGGGGCTTCTGTAGTATGTATTTGGAGGGATGCCAGAGGTAGGTGTGTGTGTTTGGAAACAAAGAAATCTCATAGGCGATGTGTGTGTGTTCTGGAATCCTGGCCTAGAAGTCCTGTAGGGCTGTGGCCTTGCCTATGGGCTGTGCGTGAGGCGACTGTTAGGAGCTAGTGGTAGTGAGCCTGTATACGAGGTAGTCAAAGTGTACCACTGGTCAGTGTTTGTGTTCAGGCCCCTGTTGGGTATGTGCATGTGAAGACTTCAGGTGGTATAGCTTTGTTTGTGGGGAAGTGGGTGGAGTGGGGGGTTGGCCTTTTCTTGTCTTTTCAGGGCAGACCCATGGCATTGGGAAATGCCCTGGCTATGGTGGAATTGGCACTGCAGCTGCCAGCCACGGCCACAGCAAGGCCAGATCCGAGCTGCATCTGGGACCTGCTCCATATCTGAAGGCAATCCTGGATCCAGGGATTGCACCTGCCTTCTCTCCTATACGGGTCAGGTTCATTCCAATGTAGCCCCGACGGGAATGCCTGCTGGAAGTTTTTTCCTCACAACATCATTTTCAGTTCTTGGCATCAGCCCAGTTATCTTTTCCGTGTCATCGGAGTTTAGTCTTGGCAGATTGTACATGGCTAGGAAGGTGTCCTTTTCGTCTAGGAAGTCTGTTTTCTTGGCATAGAGTTGCTTTTAGTAGTCTCTTCTGATCCTCTGTATTCTGGGATGTCCATTGGAAGCTGGCGTGCATTTTGATGGTTATTGATTTGAGTCCACTCTTTTTTCCCTGATGAGTCTGGCTAAGGGTTTATCCATATGGTGGATGTATTCAAAGAAGCCGTTGTAGCTGCATTGATCTTTCCGATGGTTTTCTTCGTTGCTCTTTCCTTTCTGCTCTGATCATTAGGATGTCTTTCCTTGTGTTTGTCTTTCTCTGGTTGCTTTGGGCGTAAGGCCAGGTTGTTTGTTGGTGGTTTTCCTTGTTGGCTGAGGTAGGCTTGTATTGCTGGAAAGGTCCCTCATCGATCTGCCTTTGCTGCATCCCATAGGCTTTGGATTGTTATGTCTTTGGTGTCACTTGCTTCTTGGGATCTTCAGATTTCCTCTTTGGTTTCTCCAGCACTCCCTTGGTTGTTGAGTAGCATGTTGTCGAGTTTCCGTGCGTTGGTTTTTGTTGCCATTGTTTTCTTGGTAGTTGATTTCGAGCCTCATAGCGTTGGGTTCATACAAGCTGTGGGATAGGATTTCAATTTCCTTCCATGTACAGTGGCTTGCTTGGTGACGCAGCATGTGATCTGTCCTAGGGAATGTCGGGTGTGCCCTTGAGAGGAGTGTGTATCCTGCTTCATTGGGATGGAAAGCGCTCTACATATGGAGGAAGTGCCCTGTGGTCCAATGCATTATTGAAGGCCTGGGTTCCCTTGTTGATTTTATGTCTGGAGGACCCGTGCGTTGATGGGAGTCGGGTGTGAAGGCCCCCTGCTCTGACTGTGTTAGTGTCCATTTCTCCGTTTACGGTTGTAGCAGTTGCCCTCTACATTGCGGGGATCCTGTATTGGGTGCATATAGGTTTCCAATTCCCATCTCCTCTCCTTGGATTGATCCTTGACCGTTACGTAATGACCTTCTTTGTGTCTGATTAATATGCTTAATTTGAAGGTCTCTTTTGTCTGATGGGGGTGTTTCTACTCTGCCTCTGTTTAAATTCCCACGCAGGAGGAATATTTTCTTGCATCCTCTCACTTTCAATTTGTATGTGTCCCTCAAACTGAAGGGGGTCTCTTGAAGACAGCAGGTCTACCTATCTGTCTATCCCTCTACCTATCTGGATCGAGATCGAGATGGAGAATGAGATGGAGATCTCGATCTAGACCCAGAGAGAGGGAGATGCGTCTTCTTTGTGTATGCATGCAGCCAGTCGATGTCTTTCGGTTGGGGCATTTTGTGCATTTCCATTGAAGGTGCTTCTTGATCTGTATGTTCTTATGGCCATGTTATTAGCTGTGTCAGATTGGGTTTTGTTGGTCTTTTCCCGTCCTCCCTTGTTCTCTGCTCTTGTGGTTTGATGACTGCCTCTAGTGGGGTGTTTGTTGGGTGTTTTTTGATTGTTCTTTCCCCGAGACAGTTTTTTCCACTGTCCAGCATTGTGACCCAGTTCCCCATACATGTATAATTCGTCTTTGTGCCATTATCATGCTCCATCATAAGTGAGTCGTCCTCGTTCTCAGTGCTACACAGCAGGATCTCCTTGCTAATCCCTTCCAAAAGCAGTCGTTTGCATCCAATAACCCCAAGCTCCCCATCCATCTCACTCCCTCCCCTCGCTCTAGGCAGCCACAAGTCTATTCTCCAAGTGCACGAGTTCCTTTAGGTGGAAAGGTTCCTTTGTGCTGTATATGAGACTCCTCATATGAGTGATATCGTATGGTAGTAGTCCTTCTCTTTCGGACTTCCTTCACTCAGGATCGAGGATCTCGTTCCATCCATGTTGCTGCAGATGGCATTAGGGTGCTCTGTTGGCGCAGGAGTATTCCATTGTGTGTATATACCGCGTCCTCTTTGGCTTTTAATTGTTATTTCCCCGATACAATCTTGTTTTCTACTGCACAACGTGGTGACCCCGTTACACATACATGTAGGCATCCTATGTTCTCACATCATCATGCTCCGTCAAACGTGACTAGACATTGTACCCAGTGCTACACAGCAGGATCTCATTGCTAATCCATTCCCAAGGCAATAGTGGGCAGGCATTAACCCCAAGCTCCCCATCCACCCCACTCCCTCCCCCTCCCCTCCCCCTTGGCCACCACAAGTCTATTCTGCAAGTCCAAGAGTTGCTTTTCTGTGGAAAGGTTCATTTGTGCCGTATATTAGATTCTAGATATAAGTGTGTGGTATCCTCTTCTGGAATGGATCCCTTAACCATGAACTAGTGTCCTTCTTTGCCTTTCTCGATGGCCTTCGTTTTAAAGGCGATTTTGTTGGATATGAGCAGCGCTATTCCTGATCTCCTGTCTTGTCCATTGCATTAAATATCTTTTCCCATCCCCTCGCTTTCAATCTATATGTGTCCTTTGCCCTCGTGTGAGCTTCTCTAGGCAGCAGATTGAAGGTTTTTCTTTGGTACCCAATCTGGCACTCTGTGTCTTTTGATGGCAGCATTCGGTCCCGGAACAATTCAGGTGGGCATTGATAGATGTTTCTTGATTGCCATTTTAAGCCTTGTTTTCCCGTTGATTCTATGTTTCTCTCTTCTCCTTTCTTTTCCTTTGGGGGGATGGGTTCTGTTCCGTTGATTCTCTGCTGGAGTCCTTTCCTTTTCCGATTTTTGAATGTAGTGTTGGCTTTTGGTTTGGGGTTGCCCTGTTTTATTGTTATGTTAACCCCTTCGTATGTCTGCTCACTTTAGCCTGACCGTTACATAGGACCAAACGCGTCACTGAACCAAGAAAAAGGATCTACATTTTCTTCCATTCCTCGCCCTCGTTGTATGATTTGATGTAGTTTATTTCATTTTATCTTTTCGAAATCTTCATGGTTAGATCTGTATGCTGGCTTCTCTAAGTCACTGCTTTCCAATGGTTTTTTTCTTTTTTCTTTTTTTGAATTGGAGAAGCCTTAGAGTATTTCCTTCAGAATGGGTTTTGTATTGCAGTACTCTTTCAGTGTTGGTTTGTTGGAGAAATTCGTGATTTCCCTTTCGATTTGAAATGATAGTCTTGCTGGATAGGGTATTTGGAGGAGGCAGATTATTTGTTCTTTCTTTCAGTGCTTTCAATGGGTCTCGCCACCCCCTTCTGGCCTGGAGTGTTTCTGTAGAGAAAACTGCTGATAACCTTATTGGGGTTCCCTCATCATGAATGCCTTGCTGTTCTCTTGCTGCCTTTGGCCTCCTCCCTTTCTGTTTACCTTTGGCCATATTGATCAGAATAGGTCTTGCTGCGTGCCTGTTTGGGTTCAACTTGTTTGGGGCTCTCTGTCCTTCCCGTATCTTGCTATCACTCTCCTGTAGTTGTTGCTTTAAAACCTCGATTGCAGGACTCCCTGTTGTGGTGCCCTGGAATCTGGCAATGGCCCCTGCCACAAGGACCAGACCCTCCCTTTGGCTGATGACATGAGGAGATTTCCCACCAGATGGCCCGGCCCTAAGCACACTAACTCTAGGAAGTCCCAGCCGCTCGGTTTCTAAGCCCCACTGACCCCCTGAGCAAGACCGGCTGCCTCCAAAAGGCCTGGGTATGGGCATCTTCTGCAAAGGCTCAACCAAGACCTTGATAGAACACCAGATGTCTAAAGGAATGAGAAAGGAAGAGGGTCCCGGTTAGGGGTGTGCTGGTGCAGCCCAGGGCCTTGCCAGAGCTGAGGTCTTCAGGGGCTTGAGCTGGCCAGGCTCCACTGCCAGACCAGCTCTCTTGGGCCCTGTTGGGACATATGTCCCTTCTCGGCCTTGGACAGTGCCTTCTTCTGGACCTCCAGGGGTTCTGCAGGCACAGAGGCCCATCTGCTGATAGATTGAAACCTGTGATTGTCCTGAGGGTCAGTCAGGAGCTTGCTACATCAGGACGCCCATGCCTGCCTGCATGGCTTACACAGGCTCATCAGCCATGGGATGCCAGTGTTTGGAACTTCCCAGAAGTACAACTGAGTGACCGTGCATGGCAGAGACTCCTCTGACCTAGCTCTGTTGCTTGCAGCCTAAGTCCCCTGTCCTCTGTAGGGTGGTCCCAGGGGGCTGCCCTCATCTGTGACCTCCCATTTTCAGGGTGTCTCATGGGGATGGCCCGCTGGGGCTTAGACGGCTGACATGCCCCCTACCCCAGCATCTTCACCAATATCACCTGCTTCTCCCATGGGACCGATGAGATCCAGAAGCACATGCCTCTCCCTGAGCCCACGGTCCCTCCTCCTCACACCCAGGTTCCATTGCAGTCTCTGCAGGCTGCTGGCTCTCCTGGGCCTGGCACAGGCTTTGTGCCCCCAGAGACTGGCCCCTGCTGCTGTTCATGCTCGAGGTCCTGCAGCAGGCCTGGTGCAGACCCCCCCGAGCTCATGTGCTCCTGTCTCTGCCTCAGACTCCAGTCTCCATTTGGCAAACAGCCACCACTCCCCCACCAGCTCTATCAGCTGTCCATGGCCCCATCTTGCCCTTCCTGTCCAAGCATGGCCACCCCACAAACCAAGCCTGCAATCTCCAATAACCAAAGGAAAGTCTCCTCCTGCTGCAGCCTTGGGGCCCTATGGCCCCTCCTGTCATCCGTCCTTACTTCTTCTGTTGGGGTCCTCCATCTGACTCCCTGGACAAGGGGAGAGGACATGAGAGGGAGAGTGTCCCAGGAGGAAGGTAGGAGTGGGGATGCTGGTGGAGCCCAGCTGGGGACAGAGAGGTTGTCTTCCCTTGAGACTCCTTCCTGCCCTGGAAGTGCCCAGGCCTTCGGAAGGAATCGGTCAGCTCTAGCTGCCCTCACCAATCCCATGGACAATGGGGCTTAAATAACAAGAATTTATCAAGTCAGCGTTTTGGAGCCCAGCCTTCTGAGTTTCCGGTATAAACAAGCTGGGTTAGCCCTGAGGCCTCTCTCCTTGGATTCCTTGGCCCATCTCCGGCCTGTGCCCTCACATCAGCTCCCTCTGTGGGACTCAGGGTCTAAATCTGCCCTTTCTATAGGGGCACCCATCCTATTGTATTCGGGGCCACCTTAGTGACCTGATTTCACCTTTTTCTGTACTAACTCTGCTGCAGGGCTTGCTGTGGTGGTGCCCTGGAACTGAACCCGAGAAGGAACCATGAGTGTTCAGGTTCGATCCATGGCCTCGCTCAGGAAGGGAAGGATCCAATGTGGCCATGAGCTGTGGTGTAGGTCTCAGACCCGGCTTGGATGTGGCATTGCTGTGGCTGTGGTGTAGGCCGGCTGCCAAAGCTCTGATCGATCGATGGATCGTTCGGATGCCAAGCCTGGGAACTTCCATATGCCGCCCCAGCAGCCCCATACAAACAAACAAACGTAGGCAATGGAAAGACAAAGAAAAGACAGCTCCACCTAAGGTCATGTTCGGAGGTCCTGGGGGAGAAACCTTCCACATAAAAACTTCGGGTGATAGAGTTGTAGCCCCTTTTGGCAGGTGTCTCCAGTGCCAGGGATGAAGGGTCTTTTGTAAAGGAAAGGAACCTCAGTCCTGGGTTGGAGTTGGGATGAAGGAGGATCGACTCCCCAAAGTGAGGGAGGGACGTTTCCAGAGTGCAGGGCACTCGAGCCGGATCAGAGCCCATGACCCAAGGCCATGAGGCATGGGGTTCCAGCCCGTGGCATATAAGGCTCTTGAAGGAACGGTGTCTAGGTGACTGAGAGGGAAGCTGAGAGAGGAGCTCCAGCGCCAGGCTGTGAGATGAGGTACAGGCCTCATAGAACTCTGCTCCTACATTGGATTCCCAGCACCCTCTTTCAGCATGCCCATGGCCCTGCTCTCCATAGCCTGAAGCGGAACAACTCACTGCCCACCTTTCTGGCCCCCACCCCCACATGAACAGCTGCCTTCGGTCCAAGGGCCCCAGCCAGCCTGGCCCAAGGGGTCCACCCGTCCAGCACTTGGAGCCTGATGTCTCCTTTTCGGCTTAGCTGTCTCGGGCCAACCCGAGGGAGTTCCTGGAAGCAGTGTTGTTGCAATCCTTCCTGCCCTCTGCCTGACCCAGTGTTCTCATGTAGCCAGCAGGATCCTGGGAAGCCTCACAGTGGACCCAGCCTTCAGGACTCACAGTGCTATGGTGGGTGACCTATCTCTTCCTAACGTTTGCCCATTTTCTTGTGGAATAGGTCCCGCCGTTATGGTCGTGTCTTGGCAGTGCCTTATTCCCTCGAGACACCAGACTTGGGTCAGATGTGTGGTTGGCAGGTGGTTTCTCCAAACCTGTACCTTCTTTTCACCTAGGAAAATGTTTCCATTTGATGAGGTCCGTTTTCTGTCTGGGGTAGGGTTTTGGCTGTCATGGGGAAGAACGCTTATCTTTTCATTGTTGCTGATGTTGTTGTTGCCTATTCCAGCGGTATTGATGTAGTTATCTTCCGTTTGATTGAAAGGACAGTGAGGTACCATGTTGTGATATTTCCTGCTGTGTCGCAAAGTGAGTCGGTCATACATACACACACACCCCTTCTCCCTCAGATTCTATGCCCATATCGACTATCACTAACTGTTGGCTAGAGTTCCCTGGGCTCTACCACAGGTTCCTGTTGGCCGGTCATTCCATGTACTCCGTGTGCAGAAGCCAGTCCCAAACCCCCAGTCCCTCCTGCCCCGGACTTGGCTCCTTTGGTACCCATCCGGTTTTCCAAGGCTGGGAGTCTGTTTCTGTTCCGTGCACACGTTCATTTGTGTCCTCTCTTTTGGTTCCACTTAGAAGTGGTATCATACGATGTTTGTCTTTCCCTGTCCAACTTCACTTAGGATGATAATTTCCAGGTCCATCCTTGCTGCTGCAGCGTTCATGATTCCATTCTCTTGTATGATTGTGTGATGTCCCCCCGTACATATGAACCTCATCCTCTTTATCCATGCCTCGGCCGATGGACATTTAGCTTGCTCCCTTGTCTTGGCTATTGGAAATGGTGCTTCAGTGGACATTGGGGTGCATGTATGTTTTGAAGGGCCTTTCTTTCCTTTTGATGAAGTCCAACTTTCTGTTCTTTCCTTCCCTTTTGGGGTACTGTTTTTCTTGTCATGTGGAAGACCCCTTTGCCAAGCCCGAGGACCCAGAGGTTTGCTCCAATTGTTTTTTCTTGTGTGGCAAACGTTGCATCCTTTGTATCTATACAAATTCTACATTTGCACTGAATGTTCCATGATGAGTTCATTTTCGTATGGGATAAAAACCCTATCCCTATTCCATTCTACTGCCCTTGAGCTTCCGTATTAGAACATCCCAGGTTGGTGTATTGCTATGGAGCTATTTCTGCATTCTCTCTCTGTACACTGAACTCTGTCTGCCTCTATCCCTCCAGCAATGCCAAGCTGCCCTCCATAGAGCGTTCTCATAAGCCGAATCGCCTCCCACTTTAATGTGCTTTCTCGAAATTATGTTTGATGTTCTGGTTCCTTTATCTTTTCTTTATACATTTTAGAATAATTTCATCCATGTGGGCCAAAGACAAAAAAAAAAAAACTTCTGTTGGAATTTGGCCATATTCTGTGTTGAGTCTTCCCATCCATGAGTATAATACGTGTCCGCATTGTTGTAGGTCTTGTTTTGTTTTATCATACAGATGCTCTATATCAAATATGTATCCCCGGATTTCCCATTGTGGCTCAGTTTGTGACGAACCTGAAAGAGTGTCCAGGAGGATGTGGGTTCAATGCCTGACCTGGCTCAGTGGGATGAGGGTCCCGTGGTGCCACCAGCGGCAGTGTGGCTTGGACCTGGTGTTGGTGGGGCTTTGCTGTAGGCTGGTAGCTGTAGCTCCAGGTTGACCCCCTTGCCTGGGACCTTCCGTATGCCGTGGGTGCAGCCATAGAATGACCGGTATAACCAAATGCTTCAAGGTTTTGGCAAATCTTGTGTATTGCATGGTGTTTATCGTTTTGGTACCACGTTCTTTTGTGGGATTTACACACATGATGAAGGTTTTCGTGTCGACCTTGTATACTGAGACTTTGATAAAGTGACCTCCATCTCTTCCGTGTGTCTTGGAGATTTGGTTGGCCTTCCCATGGAGGTAGCCATGCTATCCATGAGCATGGAGAATTATGTTTGTGCCTGTCTCATCTGTAGGTCTTTCTTTGTTTTTCCTGCCATGCTGCCCTGGCTCGTAGCTACAGTACTAAGTAGAAAAGGAGAAATGAGAAAGACCTTTCTGACCTGTTTTGGATGGAGGAGGAAGACGTTCATTCTTTCACCATCACGCAGGAGGCTTGGTGTAGCTTTTTGTCGAGATGTTCTCTACGGGGTTCAAGGAGTGTCCTTCTCTTCCTAGATTTCTGAGCGTTTCCTACATGATTGGGTGTGGCCCATGTTCTGCAAGCGCCATTGTGACCATGTAGACCATGTAATGTCTTCATGCAGCCTATAAAGTTGATGGTTGTGCATAGTAAGCCAAGCTAGTGTTCCTTGGCTAGAGTCCCTCTGAACATAGGGTATTGTCGTGAGCTTCTTTGTTCCTGCGTTTGTTGTATTTTGTGATTTGTATTTTCTTGATGCCTTGTGTGAAAACGTAGGTTGTGGATGGGAGACCTTGCATGTTTTGTATTCTATAAGCATTTCATGCCAATTGCTTCCCTCTTAACACCAGTTTGTCTGGATCCTACCACCTGTTAGGTACTGCACGTTCCTTTGCCTACCGTTCTATATATTTTCCAAGTTCTCCTGGAGAGGCCTCTTTGAGCATGGAGTCGTTCGAAGGGTGCATCTCCATGTGCACATATCTGGAGGCTTCCTTTCTTCTCATTCTCGTTGTTCTGCAATGGACAGCATATGCTTTGGGCCCAGTGGAGTGAAATGCAGTGGCTCTTTGTTTCCTTATCGTATAGGTTCTCCAAACATCCCAGGCAGGAACGGCTCCAATATGACTGTGACAGAGGAGTGCTCTGCCTATTTCCCTTACACTGTAACCATAAGGGGATTACCTGAACATGGAAATGCCAGGCTTCTGAAGATGTGTCTGACAGGGCCAGTTCACAGCCACCCCTGCCCATTGTTGTCTGGATCAGCTTACAAGTACAGAGAGAGCCAGGGTCCAGGAGGGGGCCCAGATGCAGCGCTCTGCCGCTTTCTATGGCTGTGATCCCATGTGGGCATTGGCTACCACCAGAAGGCTGACAGGCAGGAGCCGGGTGCAGTCCCTGGCTGGGGGATCAGCACTCCCAGTGGGCAAAGCTCCAGCCTCTCTCCTACTGCCCAGGGCAGGTCTGAGCTGTGGGTGCAGCCACCAGTCTCCGAAGGCCGATGACAGAGGCAACAGGAGGCACTCCCCAGCTCTGTCAGCCACAGTCCCTGGCTGTTGGCAGGGACCGTGATGTCCCAAGGAAGAAGGCCCACCTCCCAGCTGCAAGGAGGTGGTCTTGAGCAAGTCAGAACTGCCGTTTCTCATCTTCAGCAAGCAACATTTCCATCCCTCCCTGTTGCTTCCTCCCAACCTATGCGGTTGCCAGGCTTTCTTTGTCAAACCTCTTCCAAAGCACTTCCTGAAAGGAAGGGCATCCTTACCCCGACTGGCTAAGAAGCACCTCTTGAAAATAAGCAAGTTTCCCCTCACCCAACACTCTTAGCTCCTTCCAAGGACCATCCTTGCTCTCTCCTGCATGCTGCTGAGTAGCAAAATGTTGGGGATCCAGAACTCCTCCAATGACTGGTATGCTAGCAATAGCTTCTGTGACAGCAGGAAGCACCTCCCCTCCAGGCCGAGGCGGTGAGGAGACTGTAGGTGATGGCTCTGTGCTCTGTGCCCCCTTTCAAACCCTTTGCATCCCTGCCATCTGAGGAAGGAAGGCAGTGCCTGGGAAATTACCCTGGTTACAGATGCGTCACTTGGCCTGTCTGGAAAGAGGTCACCTGTGAGCCAGAGGGCCCGAATCCCCTCTGGAACACACTGCTGCGTCCCCACCACCCAAACAGGCCCTTCCAATAAGGCACGATGGCCTGGCCGTTGGAATGGCTGGACACTGAAGGTGTGCTGTCTGTGACTGGGACACAGGGGACTCAGTGCCTTGGACTTGGAGACACATGGCATTGGAAAGGCAGAACCCAGGCCAGGGGCCCCACATCCTAAGTCAAATGGGTTTCTTCAGCCAATGCTTTGACTCCCCCTTGAGGGGATTGGAGATGAGCCTTTCCCTGGTATCAGAGGGTCAGCTTCCCCTTGGTGTCTGTCATAGACAAAGAGTGTCCAGCCCCTGTCTCTGTCTCACACAAGCTGCACCAATCCAGCCCCTGAAATTGGGAAGCTCCTTCTCCCACCCTGGGCATGGCGGGCATTTCTGTGATGCGGTGAATGTGCCATCCATTAATCCACTGTTTCCTTGTTGGATGGAGGGATGCATGGATAGATGGAGTCTCTGATTGGCATTGGAGGGCCCCACCTGCAGCATGGGGAAGTTCCCTGACTAGGGGTCGAATCAGAGCTGGCATTGCTGTTCTACGCTACAGCCACAGCAATGCCAGATCCAAGCCACATCCGTAGCCCACACCAGAGCTCAAGGCAATGCTGGATTCCTTAACCCACTGCACAAGGCCAGGGATCAAACCCACGTACACATGGATAGCAGTCAGATTCTTCATCTTCTGAGCCATAATGGGATCTCCCTAAAATACTATTTGGTGATGGTCTGTACATCTTTCCTTCCTGCAAATTCTATTGCATTCTTTTCTTTTCCATTTTGAGTCGGCTGCTTTTGGGCCTGTGGGCTGTTCCAGGCCAGGGGTTGAGTCCAAGCTGCACCTGCTGGCCTATGGCACAGCCACAGCAATATAGGATCTGAGGCATGTCTCTTACCTATACTACAGCTGACGGCAATGCCAGAACCTTAGCCCAGTAAGCCATGCCATGTCTCATGCCCACGTCCCCATGGATCCTAATCAGTGTCCTTAGAGCTGAGCCACATGAACTCCTGCTGTTTCATGTTGTAATGGATTGAAAAGCATGAGTGAATGGCTCACTTTCAGTGTGCCTACACCTCGGCATGAATCCTAGATTTTTGGCGTTTGGGGCATTTTTCTTTTTCTTTTTTTTGTTGGCTTGTTTTTTATTTTGAAAGTGGTGGCTGCCCCTCTGGCACACAGACGTTCCCAGGGACAACCCAAGATCCTTCACCCTCCTCACCCCAATCCAAAACTTATCCCTGATCACGTAAAGTCCCAGGTCTTCTTGTATCAAAAGCTCCCTGGGGGTGGATGCCAGTTGGCTGGTGAGGTTGGGACCACTGAGCTTCACATGATGGAACCTCCCCCCAAGCCATTAACAGGCCATGAGATTAAAGTCACTCACTCCCTCCTTTGTTTTGTCCTCACCGGGACTAAGAGGCCGCTGCCTCCACCATTTAGCACATGGCAATAATCCCACCAAGACGATAGGATGGTCCCCCACCCACAAGGCACTGAAGCAGAAAGTCCTGTCCCTACAGCCAAGCCTTTCCCTCTCTGGACAGGCCACCCCCACGGGACCCCCTGGAGGAGTGGAGGATCACCCCAGCCTGTCATGTGGCCACCTCAGAGAGGCAGGGAGAAACTCTCTAGAGGTAAGGGCTGCCTCCAGCCTCCATTCTCATGACTGGTGAGTGTCCAGAGGGCTGAATGGCACAAAAGCAGCTCTCTATCCCCAGAATGTTCAGGGATGCAGAGCATGGAACCGATGCCCCAGAAGCCCCCTAGCCCAGCAGGCTGGAGACACAGGAATGATGAGGCTGTCCCTGGTGCTAGTGAGAGCTGTGTGCTCCCAGGAGCAGCCTGGGCATCCTTGTCTCTGTGGAGGAAAGACTTAGTCATTCACCTGTGGATCCAGACTGCCTGGGATCTCACACATGCTCCGTTCCTCTCAGATCCCCTCTCTGTCCTCAGAGGACCCATCTCTGAGGACACAGGCACATGCAAGACGACAGTGGACCAAGTGAATTTCACAACAGAACGATTTTATCCATGTTTTACATCCCCCATCGCAAAGGAGCTACTGTGCCCACCCACACACACCCAGACCCAAGTCCCCACCACCTAACCCCACCCACCCCCACCCCCTCCTGGCTCTGGTCATTCTGTCCTTCCTCCCCACCCCTATGGCAGCCAGGATGGTTGCTGGGACCTGGAGGAGCCCAAGGCTTCCATGGGGGCTGCCCAGTTGGACTGGCCTGGAGGGCTGGCCCACCATTCCCTACTGGCTGCAGTGCCGCTTCCTTCTCCTCCGTGTGACACATGGGTCACACCTGCTCCTTTTTGGCTGGGAAGGGTCAACCAGCTCTAGAGCCAGGGTGTGCCTCCCAGAGCCTCGCAGGTCAGCCCTAGGCCTGGCCAGGTTCTCCGCAGCAGCCAGGCCTCCACACCGAGCCCGCTTTCTAGACTTGGCAGCTTCCAGGGGGCCTGAGCTGAGGCCCATTCTCTGGGGCACGGGGGCCTGGGAAGCTTGCTGGGCCCTCTGCCCTGCAGTGCAGACAAGACCCGAGGCAGGGACAGGGCTCTGTGGCAGCCCCCAGGGCATCACGCTGTGGTGAAGGCCCAAGAGGAAGGCCAGGCTGGGGAGCTCCTCCTCATCCTCACTGAACCCGTGACCCAGCCCTGGGGCTCCACTAAGAGGAGAGGCCTCCCTGAGACCCTTGCTGGCCCTGGGTCCTGATGGAGGGCCCAAGCGCTTGGTGCCCTGGCGAGGACATGGCTGTGCAGTTCCAGCCTGAGGGGGCTCCTGATGTCCTGGAGAGGGCACAGAGCCTTTGTGCCTGAACAGGCCCCTGTCTGTTTGGTGGTGCCTTAGATGGCCATGGAAATCCATCTGGGGTGTACAGGTTTCATCTCTGACCCCGGGCTGTGGGCCTTGCTTGTTCCTCTGGGCACCTTGTCGGGCCACAGACTCTGAAGGTCTTGAGTCCAGGTGGGGTGCCCTGTGACTGGGGGTGACTGACACCCTGTCATCCTCCTCCGAGGCCAGAACTTGTGTCTGCACCAGCTGGTGGGAGAGAGGCGGACAGTGAAAGCTCTGCACCCTCCAGGGAGAGCCGGGGCTTATGGGCAGGGGGAGGTGAGATGGGACTCACATCCACAGACAGAGCCTGTGGCCCTCCTGCCTTCCTCCTGCACCTTCTCCCCAGCAGGGTCCTTGTCCTGTCCCCAGCTCCCCTCCTCCCCTTCCATTCCTCCTGCCCTGCACCCACCTGGGCAGCCTCCCGGGTGCAGGGCCTCTCCGTCAGGGGAGGGAGGGACAGAGCCTTCAGGGCCTCCTGCTCTAGGGCCCTCCCCGGCCCTGGCTGACCTGGGTCCTTTCCTTCTGTATTTCCAGGGTCACCTGGGTTCCCCCCCTGCCCCCAGTCTCCCTAGTGTCAGTCCCTCCCCTGGCCACCTCTTCAGGGGAGAGTCCTTCCTCCTGCTGCAGCTCCTCAGCCAGGCCCGAGAGATCCAGCTCTGGTTCTGGGGAAAGCAACTCTGCCAGGAATCGGGGGTGAATGACTGCCTCCACCTGGAATGGAAGGAAGAGGCTGTGAGCAGCCTTTGCAGGAGTGCCCTGGGAGTCGGGAAGGCCTGGGGGAAATGTGACTAGCAGAGGCCAATCCAGAGACCCCCTCACAAAGGGGGAGCTTTCAAACTCCCATAGGTATTGTCTACTCTCACATAAACACACACACACACTCACAAGCAGGTGCACATGCAGACACATGGGCTCCAAAGCACCAACACATAGGCACCGACACAGACACACAAAGGCCTACAAAGAGAGAGAGACACACACATGTCCAACTTACACGTCCACATATACACATCCTATGCACCAAAGTACACTCAGACACACAGGAAGACACACAGATGTCAGGGTCAAGGACCAGAGCATAAATCCCATTATCCTGGGCCAAAGCCAGAACTAGGGTGCGAAGAGCATCTCTCCCTGGAATCCTGGAGTCTCAGACTCCAGGCCCAGCCCACCTTGGTGTCAAAGTCCTCCTGGGAACACAGCTTGTCCACGTAGCTGAGGAGATCCGGGTCTGGGAAGCAGCCGTCCTCGTCCTGTGGCAGCTCATACCCATCCTCTCGACATTCCATATCTGACTCCCCTGTGGCTGAGGGGCCAGGACCCACCAGTGCCTGCGGGATGTCCCCATGCTCCCTGCGAGCCTCAGGGGGAATCTCCTTGGGGGCCTTGTTCTCCAGCAACTGCCAGGCTCTGCGTGGCCTTGGGTGGGTGTGCTGGACCCTGAGGCCGTGATTCCTTGGAGCACAGGCTGAGGCAGAGCAGGAGGAAGGGAAAGTGAGGGGACCCAGTGCCTAGATGCTAACCCCTGAGCAGGCACAGGGGAGGGCATTGTTGTGGGGCAATGGATATGCATGTGGGAAGGGGGAGGAGCAGCCAGAGCCTCAGGTTTTGTGGGAGGCCAGATTCAAGTCAGGGACAGGTAAAAGTCAGGTGTGAGAACGTGTGGAACATCTAATGATCAAGGGTCTCCCCACCAGCACACTTGCTAGGCAGATTTCACAGGGGCCCCTTAGACAGGGAGGAGGGTGATGAGGTTTAACATGGACCAGGTCCACACCCCAGAGGGGAAAAGGGGGACTGAGCCCCCCTCAGGGGTTATCCGTGTTGAAAGTCCAATGCCCCCTTGAGGGAAAAGGACCAATCTGGGAACAGGAACCAGGCCTAGGCCTCTCTTACCTGTGCCTTGACGTCCAGGGGGAAGGTGATTCACAGACTGAGTGCCCCTTTTGCGGGATGTGGGTTCCTGAGGAGCCGGCTTTGTTGGAGCTGGAGGAGGCATGCCCTGTGCCCGCGATGTGCAGGCCACGTTCCCCATCCTGATCTCATCCTCTGCCTCAAATTGCATGAACCTGGGGGGTGTTGAGGGACAGGCCCCAGTGAGAAAACCACCTGGGCTCTGGAGCCCACCCAGGGCAGCAGGACCGAGGGGGTGAGGAGAGGGTGTCCTTGGGGCTCTCAGGGCCCTGTGAGGTGCTGTCACAGCAGGGAGCTTCTCTGGTGCAGGTCCAAGATCTGGGCCTCCTCCTGCCTGACCAGCCCTGGAGCTGGAGGGCATGGCCCAGCAGAGACCCAGGTCAATCTCTGGGACCAGGCTTAGGGACACATGGTGGGTGGTGGGGGCCCCTGCTCATGTGCCCCCAGACCTTGTCTGACCCAAACAGTGGAGATGGCCAGTGGTCTGGTCAGGCACGTGTCCCCACAGAGCTCTTGCCCGAGCCCAGAACCTGGGTTTTTGGAGTGAGAGTGTGGGAAAGCACGCATGAGACAGGGCCCAGCACAGGCTGGAGTGGGGATCCTACCCTTAGAGGTGAGGCATCTCTTGCCACTGAGAGCTAGCTGCTCCTTTGGTTTTGTTTGGAAACTAGGAGATTCACATGCAGAAATGACAGGGAGGGGCAGAGAACCATGGGCTTCCCCAAGGATGGCCTTTTGCCCATTCCAGCCATCGCTGATAAGGAGAGGCCTAGGACACACTAGGTCAGTGACGGTCAGGCACCCAGCATGAAGGGGTGCCAGGCTGCCGAATGGAGTCCTCACCCCTGCACAGTCCCCATGCCTACAGGGGACCCCCTCCTGGGCTGCCGTGCTCCCCAAGGCCATCCTGAGACCTCCCCACATCAGCATCCCGGTAGGGCAGAGCTCCTGGGACAGGCAGGCTGGAAGAGCCAAGCTCTCCAGGTGGCAGAGGGGATTCTGGAGGCCAATAGGGGTTGGGGATTCAGGGAACAGGAGGTGTCAGGTGCCAGCCTCCTCTTGCATCCTCTCTGATTGCTAGCACCAGAGACAGATCCTGCCCTGGGGCCTGCCCATCACCCACCACCCACCCCACCATGTCCCCCATGGCCCAGGACCCTGACTCACTTTGCTGCCATTTCATAAAAGGCCATCCTCTCAACGGTGCTCATGTGCTGCCATTCCTGCATGGCCTGCCGCATGCCCTCCTCCAGCGTCATGGTGGGCTTCAGGTGAGTCAGGGTGGGAAACACTGGGCTGTAAGCCCTCAGGGTCAGTCTCTTGGTACAGCCCAGCCCCCAACTGCCCAACCCCACCCAGCTCCAAGGCCTCCATGGGCCCCACCCCTGCCAAACCCAGGCTCAAGAGGGGGAGATGAGGGTGTCTGGAGAGCAAACGCAAGCCTTCCTGGTGTCTGGTGCCACCACCTCCCACTCACCAGAGGATGATTGTCCACTCCCAGGCTATAGCTGGGACACTGTGTGGCGGGAAGCAGGTTGCCATCTCATATAAAATACAGTCCCCTCAATGAGGGAGGGCAGGCGCCCGTCTACCTGGTAACAGGTCTGAGAAGCCCAAGGATTCTTGTGCCCAGGTCTCTGCACTAGATGGCCTAGTCCCCCTTTTCGGAGGGACCTCGGGTCTAGGAGGGATGTTCCTGCCAGGCTCACAGCTCTAGGAGGATAGACCCTTCCCCTTAGTATAGCTCGAACACCTCCCCATTCACACTGGACTTCTTCAGAACAACTAGGACCGGGCATGCAGAAAGCTCTGTCCTGGGCCTGAATGTCCTAAGCCTTATCTGAAGTGATACCCACTGGCTGCCATAGGCCCAGGTCCATGTTGAAAGGAGGTAGCACCAGAGAAGCAGGTCCCATTCACACTCTGGCTCCTCTGGCTCCTCATATCTGAGCAGGACCCTCTCGGACTGCTCTCCTGCACTCAATGTTATCATGGTAGTGCAGAAAGTGAGAGAACTCTTCTTGCATGGTGGTGGTAGCTGAGCTAAGGCAAGGACGGGATGTCATGCACTGGACGTGGGACACATCTGAGTGCAGACGTGCCTCCTCATAGCATGGACATTGCTGTCAACCCTCCTTCTCTCGAGGTGAAAGGATGCCTGGAAACATTAGCAGGGTGTCCATGCCAAGGTCCTGTATATGCGAAGGCTCCAGCTGAGCTAATGAGGGCCTGAGAGGTCACTTACATGAGAAAGCAGGAGAGAGCTTCCGCATCGGGGCTCTGGGGCAGGTGGCTGCGGGCCAGGGACTTGAAGCGCTGCCAGCGTCGGAAGTTCAGATAGACGCTCTTATGGTGAGAGGCGTCCTCCTGAGGGCCCGTGTGCTGGGAGGCATGCAGGCTGCCTGCCCCAGAGGTGCCATGTGGCCACGGCCCAGAGCTCGCTGGGGGCAGGATGAAGGCCATCTGGGCAGCTGGTGGTGCAGCTTGAGGAGGAAGGCCTGGGGCCAAGCCTCCCTTGCCAGCCTGAGCTACTGCAATAGCTGGGGAGGCCACCCCACTGTCCCCCGCAGGGCTTGCTATGCAAAGGGGTGCAGGACACAAAGCACTCCCCATGAGGGCCCTGGAAGCATTCCCATTGAGGGGGGCCTGAGGGCACCCAAAGGCCTGAGACTGGTGGGGCAATGCTGACCTCCCTCCTGACCAGACTGGGACAGGGATGTTGCCAAGCCCTGGGGCAATGGGGCCATGGTCAGCAGGAGTCACCCGAGGTGTCATGGGGTGAGCTGGCTGCAATAGGGTGCTGCCAGGCAGGAGTAATGGGGCCATGGGCGGTGGCAGGTGCTGCTCCCAAGCTGGCTGGTGTTGGGAGCCAGGAGTGAAGGGAGGATAGGAGCGTGAGGCCCCAGGGTGCATGACCACATCCGTGCCCAGCAGTGGAGATGCTGTGGAGAGAAAGGAAAGGGGTGAATGGAAGAGGAGAATGGGCGACATGGATGGAAGCTCTCTGGGGACTCAGAGGGCACACCTCAGTGGGAGAGGGCATTTGGCCCGAGGAACCTGTGTGTTGTGCAGATGTCGTGGAGGGATTTTCATGGTCTTGACCCAGGCACCAAGTTACCTGCCCCTGTCTACCGAGAAATGCTCAGCTCAGCAGCAGGGATTGGAGAGCCTCCCTGAAGAGCTCCCTGACACCTCATCCTCACAGGCTGTCCCCACGTCCTGGACCTGAGAGGCCATCTACTCTGAGCATGCCCCTCAGCAAGGTCACTGGCAGGTAAGGGTCTTCTCCAAGGTCCTTCCAGGCACCGTGAGGCCTTTGATGGACCTCCACTGTCTAAAGTCGAAGGGCCTCACATCCTCCTCAACCCTTCCTCTCTGGATGCTCAGCACATATCTGTTCTGTCTTTCTTTCTTGACCTCACACAACACCTCTCAAAGGCTGAGAAGATCGCTCTGCACACAGAAGCCTTAGACAAACACAGAACAGCCCCACCAAGCATGCACCTGCCTCTCCGAACCACCCACAGTGGACACTTCACGGGGGCTAAGGTGTGCCACCCCATCCCGATGGCCCTGAATCCCTCCCACCATGCAGTTCTGCTCCTCAGAGAGAAGTCTGAGAAGTCGGTGTGTGTCCCCTGCATGTTTGCCACTTCCCATCCAGGGTTGGCTTCCAAAGATGAGCACGGGCCCAGGGCGGCTCATCTGACATGGGTCATGGGAGTAGAGGCTGCCTGGGGTCCTTCCCCTTCCAGCTCCCAATAATGGAAAGTGAGGACAACCTGAGAAGCAGGCAGGAGTCAGGTGCCCTTGTGAGAAAACCGCCCATTCAGGAGAAGGAGGTACATGCCACGAGGCACCGAATTGACCTCCACAGGTGTCCTAGGAGGTTTCAGAGTAGCAGACTAGATCATCTTCCTGCTTCTGTGGTACACCTCTTCACCCCCACCCCTGTACAAAGGAAGCAGCCTTCATAGGCATTCCACCTGCACCAGCCTCTCTCCACATGTAGTAGTAGTGACTTGAAATAGGAACACACTCTTCATCTCAAAGCCAGGCCTCAGCTTCTGCTGTGAGACACCTGACAAACTGCACCATGTCTGCAGAGATGTATTTCCACAAAAGGGAAACCAATACAGAACACCTCAGGTCCACGAGTCCTAGCTTGGGTGAAGTCACCTGGTTGCCCATCCCTTGTGGGATCCAAGGCCACAGTTGCCTGACCTGAGAAGTGAGTTCTGGGCGGGATGGAGGGAAACGTTCTGGGTGGTGGCAGCGAGAGTCACATCCTGCCCAGCTCAGTGCAAACCTTTCCTGAGCATGTGGCCACAGACAACACCCACCAGCACTGAATCGTTTTCTGACTATATCCTCCCATTCCACGCCCCCATTAGCCAGAGTATGCTCCGGTTCCAATCCCTTAGAGAGGTCTGGTGAGGCGAGCTTCAGATGCCTGAGGACCACAAGGCGGGGCTAGGCTTTCCCCATGACCCACCCAGGGCCAGCCACAGGACACTGGCTCCACACACGTTCCAAGTGGCTTGTCTCCCTTCTAGAAACCGCCAACCTGCCTGCTGCCATCCTGCCTCCCCAACCAGAGCAAGGCCTCTTGAACCACCTCCAAGCAGCTGTCCTCTCCAGGGCAGCCTCAGGTTTCTACAGGCTCCCCAGCTCAGATGTCCCTGGGGTGCAGTGCTCTCGCCTTCCTCCCCTTCCGTCCAACTCCATGTCCACAGTGAAGGGTCCCAACGGAAACCCAGGGATTTGAGGGAGGCCCTTTCTCTTGGAAAACAGCCCCTGCCTAGGGGCTTACCTCCTTCTGAAGCCATTCCCACAGGCATGGGCCGGGACCACCACGGGCTGGTGGCCTCAACGTGGACAGTCAAGAGCAGGACCCAGCGAGGGACTTGCCCCAACAGACGCTCAGGACGCAAGTAAAGGAGCCCAAGTTTGAATCTCAACAGTAGAATGCGGGCCTCCAGTCATTCTGCAGTGGGGGAGGGGCCGAGGGCAGGTGAGCCTGGGTGGGGGTGGGGTGCCATTCCATGCTGGCTTCTGCAGGGAGGCAAGAACCAGACGTTTCTTCCACCTTATGCAGGGGCCAGACAATTGTCGAGTGCCTTGTCAGGCAATGTACGTGTTGGTTTTCAGAATCACAGCACCAAGGTTTGTCTTGATGTTCCCTTTCCCTTTGTTATTCATCAACTTGTTTGTTGTCTTTCAACCTGCTCAGCTTCCGTCCTGGCTCCAGGCTCCCTTCCCAAGAGGCCAGACTTTCTGAACAAAATTCACCATTTATCATCTAATAACCACTTGAGTTTTCATGGCCACCTGGAACCTAATGTTTATGGTTTGGCTTCTCTCAGCAGACCCACCATTTGTGATTGGTGTGTGTCCGTCTTTCCTAAGGAAGCCGTCCTTGTGTGGTAACCAGCATCCAGCAGGACCCACTTTCCTCATGTTCCCTTGTGCTGGAAAGGCCCAGCCTATCCAAAATGCCGCTGCACAGCCCACGTGTCCAAGACCAGAGATCAGTCTGACGTGTTTCCAATATGATGATATTGCTGGTAAGTCTTGGAGCTTTTACCCTTTAAATGTTTGAATGTAACATTTTCCACAAATCCTCCCTTCTCAGGGATCACAGTCCAGGAGTTCTGAGTAGAAGATGGAGTGCAGAGTCCTCCTCCCCCATTTTTCCCCTGTCCACTCAGTCCTCGTTCCCACCAAGGATCAGAGATACCTGTTTCATTCACATCTTTTCAGAGATCTTTTGGGCAAGCAACATTGATTGCCATCCGTTTGCCTTTGCAGGTAGCATTCCTTTGTCTCTGGTTGAAATGTACCATGTGCACAGGGAACTCCATCTTGGACTTGTGATGGAACAGGTTGGGGGATAATGTGAGAAAGTGATTACATATGTATCCTATATAGATATATATGTATCATATATCATATGTACATACATCTGTCTGTAGGACAGGGTCCTTTGGCTGCACAGCAGAAGTAGATCAAACATTGTAAATCAACTGCAGTGGAAAACCTAACCTCTTGTAAGATCAAAGAGTTCCTCTTGAGAAAAAGTAAAAATGGAAGCTAGAAAATTAAATTGCAGCCCCGTAGACCTGAGTGTCTTTACTTTTGTTGCCTTCCTACTGATATTGTGGCTCCTCTGTTACTGGATGCATTTTTAACATGGGAGTTGCTCCATTCTCTTGAAATTCAATGTGCTGAAAGGGCAGAGTGCTCAAAGCCAGGCAATAACAATAGTAAATGTGCAGCTCCATTTGAGTTTTTCATTTCCCATACACAGTGCCTGCATTTAGCCTGACCTGTGTCCCGTGCACCATTTTGGACATATCTTTACTGCAAGTACTTTCCCTGTGTATCTGAAGTTTACCTTTCCCTCGGAATCAGCATGCATCTGGCAAGACGTGCCCATAAGGGTACCATATTAGGCTACAGGGAGTGGGCAGTTCTTGAGGGGAGGAGGACTTGGATTGGAGACTAAAGGTGCCTTTTGGTCCAACCCTAAAGAAAATGGCAAAGGGAACCGCAAATCTGCATGCTCTTTGGATGAAATGGCAATGGAAGAGCCAAGATATACTAGTGCGTCGTTGAGCTTTATGTGGTTAAGGACAGAAGTAAGGGAGGAGAAGACAAAATCTTCTCTTTCCTTATGTGAAAGAACCAGATGTGTGTGTGTGGGAGGGGGGTCTCTTGGTTTAATTGCTTTCTCCTTTGGGGGACACACGTGCTGCCTGTGGATGTTCCTAGGCTAGAAGTCATATCAGACGTGCACGAGCAGGCCTCTGCCATAGCCAGAGCAATGTGGGATCCAAGCTGCGTCTACAGGGCCTACAGCACAGCTCAGGGCAACCCCGGATCCTTATTCTACTGAAGGAGGCTGGCATGGAGTGTGCATCCTCACAGATCCTAGGGGGGTTTATGTCTGCTGAGCCATGATGGGAATTGCTGGCTTTTGTAGGTGTGAAAACATCGACTGCCCATGATGTGGGTGTTCCCTTTGACACAGTGCCAGCTTTTTATCCACCAATGTCCAATCTCCACGTGTCCAAACCGACTCGCATCAAAGTCCTCCCCAGCAAGCCCTGCTTAAAAGCTGGTGCATTTCCTGTGTGCATCCCATACCCTTGCTCTTGAGCATCGAGGCTCGTCCTTGCCTATGGTGCTGTCTGCATGGGAATCAACGTAGCATCCCTGACACAGCCAAACGGATACACACCTGAAGAAACATTCAGATTGGGAGTTAAGGTCAGCTAATCACGATGCAAATGATAGGAATGCGTATGTCCGTCTTGTGTGGTGAGAGGCGAGGTCTCGGGAACATCATCAAGGGAGGTGAGGGGTGAAAACCTCCTAGGACTGCAAGCAAATCTCTTGGGAGGCAAGAGTCCCTCTGTGCAGTAGCAGAACTACAATTCCTCCTGCTGTTAGGGTGTTGGGCAAGGAAGGAGAGGTTGAAAGGATTGTTGCAGATTGAGAAGAAGGAGTTGTGTGGGTGCTTCCGAAGCTTCTTGCCCCTTGCAAAGGAACAAGGACTCCAAAGAGGGTGAGAAGCTGAGGCGAGAGTATCTCCTGCAATGCCATGGCGAGCTTTGTAGGAAGAAACTCTGGAATGGGGCACTGCAAAACTGATCACCATGGGAATAGGGCTCTCTATTGGAGCTTTTATACTGAAGAAACATTTCAAGGGTTTTCAAACAAGACCTTCATATGAGAAGATTGCTGAGGCACCCATTGTACCCAGGCATTCAGGAAGGCCAGGCTTCCTTGCTGCTTCCTCCCCTTCTTCAGCCACTCCTGCAATTTGTTACAAGATTCTCACGCAGAGCTCAGATGTAGTATTTGTGGGGGTTTCTTGTTTGGTTGGTTTTTAATTGTTCTTTCCCCAAGACAATGGTTTTGCTACTGTACAGCATGGTGACCCAGGTACACACACATGTACACATTCTAGTCTCTCCCATGAGCATGCTCCATCACAAGTTCCCAGTGCTACACAGCAGGATCTCATTGCTAATCCACGCCAAAGCCAATCCTTTGCATCCCTTCACCCCAAGCTCCCAATCCACCCCACTCCCTCCCCAGATGTCCTATTGGCATGAGTCTTCTCAGGGACACTGACACAAAAGTTGCCTTGTGGAAACGAGGTGCTCCCAATTCTTCCATCATTTTTGACTGTCTTTGGACTTCTGAGGGCCGCATCCATGGCATCGGGAGATTGCCAGGCTAGGGGTCCAATCAGAGCTGTGGCCCCTGGCCCATGCCAGTGCCTCAGCAATGCCAGATCCCAGCCGTGATGGCAACCTACACCGCAGCTCACCTCAACACCCACCGGGCGAGGCCAGGGGTGGAACCCGCAACTTCATGGTTCCTAGTCAGATTCGGTTGTGATGCACCATGACACGAACTCCTTCTGTTGTTCATTATTTTATACTACCTCAGAACCCTACATCCCGACATCAGAGAGGCAGAGGTTGTCAAATCAGCGGCACTGTAATTAGGGAAACCAGTCATGGAAGTGGGTGTCTCAACGTCCTTTGGACCATGACCTCTGATTGTTCCTGCAGAGAGCTTAGGGGCAGGCACTGGCGGCTGAGGAGAAACATCTCTGGAGATGGATCACTAGCATCAGGAGACAGTGAACCTTCCACTCCCACATGGAAATTGAAAGGCACCGAGAGATCCCAGGTTTGTGTCTTGTGGACGTTTCAAGTCTGTGCCCTTGGGAGCTCTGGGTGTCATCAGATAGATGTAAGGGTCTTGAGAGGTGTCCTGTGGAGGAAGAAATGCTGTGATGTTGGCATGGACCAGAAAAGGGATCTGAGGGTTCAAGTTACTTTGGCGAGCATTCCCAAGTCAGGTGGGTATGTTGAATCTGCTCCTACTTCTTTGTGGGTGGATGACCACCTGAACATCCATGATGTCGTGCCAAACGTAGGGAGGGAGAGGAATAGTGTTCCCAAAGTACCTGCTGTCGTGTGACTGGCCAAGAGGGTCAAGTTTAGCTCACCAGCATAACCAGGACAACCAGCACGGTACAAAGGAGACACACCTGTGCACCAACCTTTATTGAACAAGCTCCATGTGTTAAAGAAATACATGAAGAACAAACATGCGTGGAGAATCGAGGCATTTGGAAATTCTCTAGGCATGGCGACAGGAGCACCATCTCTGAAGAAAGGTTCCCAGATCTCCAACAGCGTGCTAGAATGGTTCTTTAATGGATCCATCCAATTTGCTAGGGGAAAGACCCTTCTCTTTCTAGACAAGCAAATCCCAACCCAAAGAGTCCACACAGCCTAAGGTGCTGTGGCCCAAAGGGCATGAATGTCCTTGGCCCACTTTGAGGATTCCGTGCTTAGGCTGGATCTCTGCAAACTCTTGTATGGGGATCCTATCTAAATGCATGGGTTTCACCAATGCAGTGTGACCATGCGGGCTCATCTCCCAAGAGATAGGGTTTAAGAAGAGATGGGCACAGAAGCTCCCAGGGAGAAGACAGGAAGACAACCCCAGAGATCTTTGCAGCGAATGCAAATCCTCCATGACATTCCTGTCTTGTAGGGAGCTCCTGGGCCAGCTCTTCTGATGCTTCCTTCCCTCCCTCCTCTTCCCACCTGTCCCCTGCTGACTGAGCTGTTGTGCACAGAGACTACCATCCTCCAACCGCTCCTAGTGTCTGTTGAGGAGGGTCCGCTTGGGTAGTCAGTAGCGCACATTCGAGCAAAGAGGGTGGTTTCCCAAGGGGTGGCCTGCCTGAGGGTGGGGCCCGTCATGGTGGCCTTTAGCGTTCATTCCATGACAGCCCTGCTAAGGAATATGGGGACTCTTCAGCCATTGGGTGTGACCGCTCTGTGCTCTTGTGCACGCTGCAGACGCCTTGTGCCCTCCTCCATGTGGGTTCATGCCCGCATGGAGCTCAGGTCCGGAGCAGTATTTCCACCACAGCTTTTAGCAGCACTGTGGATCAGGCTGCTGGGAGACTTGAGGGACTGTGGGGCCTATGGAGGCAGGGGACTAAAGTGTGTGAGTGATTAAAATGGGTGGCATTCCAGTGTGTTCCCGCCGTTCCAAAGCGTAGGAAACCTGTAAGGAAGAATTTCCAATTTGAAAACCCTCATGAGGTTCACAAGAAGTAGCTCAGGGCACGGGAAAAGGAGTGAAGATGTACCATCCATGCTGCTAGTTTCACTTGTGTCTTCCTTTTTCACATACCAATGTCGGTCAGCACTTCTGTTCAAAGGGCATGCTTGGGTCTCTGTTGGGGGCAGCCTTGCTGAATGAAGTAGTGCTGACCACCTAGTTGTAGTCGGATGTAAATCGTGATGGATTTGCAAGCCTAGGTGGCATTGGTACAAGGCCTCCTGGTTGTCGTGAATCTGGTAATGCGTCAAATGTGAGGGTTGGTTGGGTTTTGTCTATGGATATGTGTGTAAGGGGAGATCATGCCTGTGTTTGGGTGAGCGTTTGTCTTTGGAGGGTGCTGAGATGTGACAGAGGCATAGTCCAGGATCTGGCGTTTAGGTGTTTGTAAGTTGGTGTTCAGGGGCCTATTTTTCATGGATGTTTTCCGCCATGAAGTTGGGGATTGTGTGTCTCCTGGTGGACGTGGTAGGATTATCTGCCTAGGCCTCAGGGCAATGTTAGGGAAGTCCAGGGGCCGATCTGTGTATTTGTACCTTTGGGGCCTGTAGTGAAACTTCGTGGTTGGGACTTGACCCCAGCCAAAATTGAGAGTGGGACTGGAATCTACCTTGCCCTCAGCTTGGCACCTCAAGCCAGGATCCCAGGTTCAGAGAGGATTCGAGCGCACAGACTTCTTCTTTTTGGTGGCATCTGCCCCATGTGGAGTTTCCCCGTCCACGGACGGAGTGCCACAGCAGCAATCGGGACCACTTCAGTGAACACTCAGAATCCTTAGCCTTCCGTGCCACAAACGAACGCCTAAACCTGCTCAAACCCACTGTCTTTGCACTGTCAGACCCCTCACCAGGTGTCAGGATTTGATGAAGCTCTGGTTCTTCTGCTTCGTGGCAGGAAGCATTTGGCATGAAGCGAAGCCCCAGGTAAAGAGTGAGTTTAGGAGCATAAGACCCTGGGGGGAGATACACATAAGCTTGCCAGGGAGCAGAGCAGCCCCAAGAACCCAGAGAGCTACATTTCTAGAATGCAAGGCCCAGTGGGGAGGGGAGAAGACTGCCTTCTTCCTCATTTGGGGGTGGCAATCAAGGCTTCCATCTCCAGCTCCTCATTGTGCCCTATATGGATGGTGTGCCCTGGGCTGTCACAGTGCTTGTTCAAATCGGTGTGTATTCCCAGGTGTTTGGTTGTATATCAACTGGGGTAATTCATCTCAGGTTTCCATCTCCTGTCCTCTTTTACCTAGGTGTGTCCCCTCTCCCCTGAGTTTCTGTCTGGGTGAGGTGCAGAAATGCTCCTTGTCCAGGACTCTTCTCTCCTTGACTTCATGCAGCAGGACTCGTCCTCCATATCTGTTTTGTGCTTGAAGTCTTGGGGGTTGTGTCTTGAGCGTGTCTGGCACTTCGATGCATGCAGTCTTCCTTCAAGTCGGGTAAGTCATGGCTGGGTTCCTTTTCTTGAGTGATCATCAGCTTTAGACCATTTCGAAGACCCCTTGAAAGCTTGTCTTTAACCCATCCCCAGTGGGCGGTTTCTGCTCTTTAAGGATCCTCCTCTATCCTTCCCTTTAGGATGACTATTTGTGTGTTCATGGCCTGTCATATGGCTCTTTGCTTTTTTGTGTGTAGCACATGTTCCGGAGCAGTGCATGTGTCTTTTGATGTGTAGAGGGCGAGTCGGCCTATATCTGGGACTGGTGAATGCTATATAGGTGGGCATGCCGTATTGGAATGCTTCTGGATTCTGCACGCTGGAAGAGTGCATGCCCTTGGATGGAGCCTTGGGGAGTGTGGGTTTATGGATATGCCGAGAGTGTGTTTTATGCGTGTTTGGAGGAAAGGACAAAGGGTGCTATGTTTGCAATTGTGTCGTGTACTGAGTAATTCGGGTCTGCTTGGGTCTTTTGGAGAGTTGTGTGTATAATGTGTTTGAGTGTGTATTCCAGGAGCATGGGCATTTGGAGGCATATTCGCTGGGGCTATGCACTTGTAGTTTTCAGGAGGGACATGTTAGGCTTATATATGTGGGGACGTGGGGAAGTGTGCGTCTGCTGGAGAGATGAGGTTCTGTGTTTCTACAGGGTCGT
The DNA here is from genome assembly GCF_054392235.1 of Sus scrofa. Classification (NCBI taxonomy): domain Eukaryota; kingdom Metazoa; phylum Chordata; class Mammalia; order Artiodactyla; family Suidae; genus Sus; species Sus scrofa. The sequence continues at coordinate 18,486,048 of NC_139396.1, read as the reverse complement.
GGGAGACTTGCATTTCTTGGAGTGAGAAATATGTGCTGTGGTTATGTGTTACGAGTTTGCAGATGGATGAGCTGGGTCCTAGGATCATTGGATATGTGGAAGTCATTTCCTATGTGGTTTGCTGGCGATAGGTCCATGTGTCCTACGTGTGTATACTCGTTTGTGTGTCTATCACCAGGTGCATGAATGAACAGGTTGTGTTCCTATGGTATGGAGGTGTTGGGAGTGTGCCACGTTGCTTCTTGGCAGAATGCCGAGGTGTTTCTACAGGTCCTAGGTAGGAAGAGATGGTGTGTCCACATTGAGGGTGAGGGCTGAAATGCATATGCTGTTGACACCCACAGAGTTGCAGTGTCCTTTTGTGTCTCTGTTGGGGTTAGGGGCAGGGTGGTTTTCTTCTGGAGAGGTGGCACCATGTGTAGTGTTTGGGGCATCTGTATGTTCAAGGGTTGGGAATATTTGTCTGTGTGTGTCCATAGGTGTTTGAGACGTGTACATGTGTATTAGTACGTGTAGGTGGATTGTGGCTATGTGTGTATTTGAGGTCCTGGGGCTTCTGTAGTATGTATTTGGAGGGATGCCAGAGGTAGGTGTGTGTGTTTGGAAACATAGAAATCTCATAGGCGATGTGTGTGTGTTCTGGAATCCTGGCCTAGAAGTCCTGTAGGGCTGTGGCCTTGCCTATGGGCTGTGCGTGAGGCGACTGTTAGGAGCTAGTGGTAGTGAGCCTGTATACGAGGTAATCAAAGTGTACCACTGGTCAGTGTTTGTGTTCAGGCCCCTGTTGGGTATGTGCATGTGAAGACTTCAGGTGGTATAGCTTTGTTTGTGGGGAAGTGGGTGGAGTGGGGGGTTGGCCTTTTCTTGTCTTTTCAGGGCAGACCCATGGCATTGGGAAATGCCCTGGCTATGGTGGAATTGGTGCTGCAGCTGCAGCTGCCAGCCAAGGCCACAGCAAGGCCACATCCGAGCTGCATCTGGGACCTGCTCCATATCTGAAGGCAATCCTGGATCCAGGGATTGCACCTGCCTTCTCTCCTATACGGGTCAGGTTCATTCCAATGTAGCCCCAACGGGAATGCCTGCTGGAAGTTTATTCCTCACAACATCATTTTCAGTTCTTGGCATCAGCCCAGTTATCTTTTCCGTGTCATTGGAGTTTAGTCTTGGCAGATTGTACTTTGCTAGGAAGGTGTCCATTTCGTCTAGGAAGACAGTTCTCTTGGCATAGAGTTGCTTTTAGTAGTCTCTTCTGATCCTCTGTATTCTGGGATGTCCATTGGAAGCTGGTGTGCATTTTGATGGTTATTGATTTGAGTCCACTCTTTTTTCCCTGATGAGTCTGGCTAAGGGTTTATCCATATGGTGGATGTATTCAAAGAAGCCGTTGTAGCTGCATTGATCTTTCCGATGGTTTTCTTCGTTGCTCTTTCCTTTCTGCTCTGATCATTAGGATGTCTTTCCTTGTGTTTGTCTTTCTCTGGTTGCTTTGGGCGTAAGGCCAGGTTGTTTGTTGGTGGTTTTCCTTGTTGGCTGAGGTAGGCTTGTATTGCTGGAAAGGTCCCTCTTCGACCTGACTTTGCTGTGTCCCATAGGCTTTGGATTGTTATGTCTTTGGGGTCACTTGCTTCTTGGGATCTTCAAATTTCCTCTTTGGTTTCTCCAGCACTCCCTTGGTTGTTGAGTAGCATGTTGTCGAGTTTCCGTGCGTTGGTGTTTGTTGCCGTTGTTTTCTTGGTGGTTGATTTCGAGCCTCATAGCGTTGGGTTCATACAAGCTGTGGGATAGGATTTCAATTTCCTTCCATGTACAGTGGCTTGCTTGGTGACGCAGCATGTGATCTGTCCTAGGGAATGTCGGGTGTGCCCTTGAGAGGAGTGTGTATCCTGCTTCATTGGGATGGAAAGCGCTCTACATATGGAGGAAGTGCCCTGTGGTCCAATGCATTATTGAAGGCCTGGGTTCCCTTGTTGATTTTATGTCTGGAGGACCCGTGCGTTGATGGGAGTCGGGTGTGAAGGCCCCCTGCTCTGACTGTGTTAGTGTCCATTTCTCCGTTTACGGTTGTAGCAGTTGCCCTCTACATTGCGGGGATCCTGTATTGGGTGCATATAGGTTTCCAATTCCCATCTCCTCTCCTTGGATTGATCCTTGACCGTTACGTAATGACCTTCTTTGTGTCTTATTAATATGCTTCATTTGAAGGTCTCTTTTGTCTGATGGGGGTATTTCTACTCCGTCTCTCTTTTAATTCCCACGCACGAGGAATATTTTCTTCCATCCTCTCACTTTCAATTTGTATATGTCCCTAAAAATGAGGGAGGATTCTTGAAGACAGCAGGTCTACCTATCTGTCTATCCCTCTACCTATCTGGATCGAGATCGAGATGGAGATCGAGATGGAGAATGAGATGGAGATCTTGATCTAGACCCAGAGAGAGGGAGATGCGTCTTCTTTTTGTATGCATGCAGCCAGTCGATGTCTTTCGGTTGGGGCATTTTGTGCATTTCCATTGAAGGTGCTTCTTGATCTGTATGTTCTTATGGCCATGTTATTAGCTGTGTCAGATTGGGTTTTGTTGGTCTTTTCCCATCCTCCCTTGTTCTCAGCTCTTGTGGTGTGATGACTGCCTCTAGTGGGGTGTTTGTTGGGTGTTTTTTGATTGTTATTTCCCCGAGACAATTTTTTCCACTGTCCAGCATTGTGACTCAGTTCCCCATACGTGTATAATTCGTCTTTGTGCCATTATCATGCTCCATCATAAGTGAGTCGACCTCGTTCTCAGTGCTACACAGCAGGATCTCCTTGCTAATCCCTTCCAAAAGCAGTCGTTTGCATCCAATAACCCCAAGCTCCCCATCCATCCCACTCCCTCCCCTCGCTCTAGGCAGCCACAAGTCTATTCTCCAAGTGCATGAGTTCCTTTAGGTGGAAAGGTTCATTTGTGCTGTATATGAGACTCCTCATATGAGTGATGTCGTATGGTTGTTATCCTTCTCTTTCGGACTTCCTTCACTCAGGATAAGAGGATCTCGTTCCATCCATGTTGCTGCAGATGGCATTAGGTTGCTCTGTTTGATGGTGCAGGAGTATTGCATTGTGTGTATATACCGCGTCCTCTTTGGCTCTTAATTGTTATTTCCCCGATACAATCTTGTTTTCTACTGTACAACATGGTGACCCCGTTACACATACCTGTAGCCATTCTATGTTCTCACATTATCATGCTCCGTCAAACGTGACTAGACATTGTACCCAGCGCTACACAGCAGGATCTCATTGCTAATCCATTCCCAAGGCAATAGTGGGAAGGCATTAACCCCAAGCTCCCCATCCACCCCACTCCCTCCCCCTTGGCCACCACAAGTCTATTCTGCAAGTCCATGAGTTGCTTTTCTGTGGAAAGGTTCATTTGTGCCGTATATTAGATTCCAGATATAAGTGTGTGGTATTCTCTTCTTGAAAGGATCCCTTAACCGTGAACTAGTGTCCTTCTTTGCCTTTCTCGATGGCCTTCGTTTTAAAGGCGATTTTGTTGGATATGAGCAGAGCTACTCCTGATCTCCTGTCTTGTCCATTGGCATGAAATATCTTTTCCCATCCCCTCCCTTTCAATTTATACGTGTCCTTTCCCCTCGGGTGAGCTTGTCTAGGCAGCAGATTGAAGGTTTTTGCTTTGGTACCCAATCTGGCACTCTGTGTCTTTTGATGGGAGCATTCGGTCCCGGAACAATTCAGGTGGGCATTGATAGATGTTTCTTGATTGCCATTTGAAGCCTTGTTTTCCCGTTGAGTCTATGTTTCTCTTTTCTTCTTTCTTTTCCTTTGAGTGGATGGGTTCCGTTGATTCTCTGCTGGAGTCCTTTCCTTTTCCGATTTTTGAATGTAGTGTTGGCTTTTGGTTTGGGGTTGCCCTGTTTTGTTATTATGTTAACCCCTTCGTTTGTCTGCTCACTTTAGCCTGACTGTTACATAGGACCAAACGCGTCATTGAAACAAGACAAAGGATCTACATTTTCTTCCATTCCTCGCCCTCATTGTATGATTTGATGTAGTTTATTTCATTTAATGTTTTTGACATCTTCGTGGTTAGATCTGTACGCTGGCTTCTCTAAGTCACTGCTTTCCAATGGTTTTTTTCTATTTTCCTTTTTTTGAGTTGGAGAAGCCTTAGAGTATTTCTTTCAGAATGGGTTTTGTATTGCAGTACTCTTTCAGTGTTGGTTTGTCGGAGAAATTCGTGATTTCCCCTTCGATTTGAAATGATAGTCTTGCTGGATAGGGTATTTGGAGGAGGCAGATTATTTGTTCTTTCTTTCAGTGCTTTCAATGGGTCTCGCCACCCCCTTCTGGCCTGGAGTGTTTCTGTAGAGAAAACTGCTGATAACCTTATTGGGGTTCCCTCATCATGAATGCCTTGCTGTTCTCTTGCTGCCTTTGGCCTCCTCCCTTTCTGTTTACCTTTGGCCATATTGATCAGAATAGGTCTTGCTGCGTGCCTGTTTGGGTTCAACTTGTTTGGGGCTCTCTGTCCTTCCCGTATCTTGCTATCACTCTCCTGTAGTTGTTGCTTTAAAACCTCGATTGCAGGACTCCCTGTTGTGGTGCCCTGGAATCTGGCAATGGCCCCTGCCACAAGGACCAGACCCTCCCTTTGGCTGATGACATGAGGAGATTTCCCACCAGATGGCCCGGCCCTAAGCACACTAACTCTAGGAAGTCCCAGCCGCTCTGTTTCTAAGCCCCACTGACCCCCTGAGCAAGACCGGCTGCCTCCACCAGGGCTCGGTATGGGCATCTTCTGCAAAGGCTCAACCAAGACCTTGAGAGAACACCAGATGTCTAAAGGAATGAGAAAGGAAGAGGGTCCCAGTTAGGGGTGTGCTGGTGCAGCCCAGGGCCTTGCCAGTGCTGAGGTCTTCAGGGGCTTGAGCTGGCCAGGCTCCACTGCCAGACCAGCTCTGTTGGGCCCTGTTGGGACATATGTCCCTTCTCGGCCTTGGACAGTGCCTTCTTCTGGACCTCCAGGGGTTCTGCAGGCACAGAGGCCCATCTGCTGATAGATTGAAACCTGTGATTGTCCTGAGGGTCAGTCAGGAGCTTCCTACATCAGGACGCCCATGCCTGCCTGCATGGCTTACACAGACTCATCAGCCATGGGATGCCAGGCTTTGGAACTTGCCAGAAGTACAACTGAGTGACCGTGCATGGCAGAGACTCCTCTGACCTAGCTCTGTTGCTTGCAGCCTAAGTCCCCTGTCCTCTGTAGGGTGGTCCCAGGGGGCTGCCCTCATCTGTGACCTCCCATTTTCAGGGTGTCTCATGGGGATGGCCCGCTGGGGCTTAGACGGCTGACATGCCCCCTACCCCAGCATCTTCACCAATATCACCTGCTTCTCCCATGGGACCGATGAGATCCAGAAGCACATGCCTCTCCCTGAGCCCACAGTCCCTCCTCCTCACACCCAGGTTCCATTGCAGTCTCTGCAGGCTGCTGGCTCTCCTGGGCCTGGCACAGGCTTTGTGCCCCCAGAGACTGGCCCCTGCTGCTGTTCATGCTCGAGGTCCTGCAGCAGGCCTGGTGCAGACCCCCCCGAGCTCATGTGCTCCTGTCTCTGCCTCAGACTCCAGTCTCCATTTGGCAAACAGCCACCACTCCCCCACCAGCTCTATCAGCTGTCCATGGCCCCATCTTGCCCTTCCTGTCCAAGCATGGCCACCCCACAAACCAAGCCTGCAATCTCCAATAACCAAAGGAAAGTCTCCTCATGCTGCTGCCTTGGGGCCCTACGGCCCCTCCTGTCATCCGTCCTTCCTTCTTCTGTTGGGGTCCTCCATCTGACTCCCTGGACAAGGGGAGAGGACATGAGAGGGAGAGTGTCCCAGGAGGAAGGTAGGAGTGGGGATGCTGGTGGAGCCCAGCTGGGGACAGAGAGGGTGTCTTCCCTTGAGACTCCTTCCTGCCCTGGAAGTGCCCAGGCCTTCGGAGGGAATCGGTCAGCTCTAGCTGCCCTCACCAATCCCATGGACAATGGGGCTTAAATAACAAGAATTTATCAAGTCAGCGTTTTGGTGCCCAGCCTTCTGAGTTTCCGGTATAAACAAGCTGGGTTGGCCCTGAGGCCTCTCTCCTTGGATTCCAGATGCCCATCTCCGGCCTGCGCCCTCCCATCAGCTCCCTCTGTGGGACTCAGGGTCTAAATCTGCCTTTCTATAGGGGCACCCATCCTATTGTATTCGGGGCCACCTTAGTGACCTGATTTCACCTTTTTCTGTACTAACTCTGCTGCAGGGCTTGCTGTGGTGGTGCCCTGGAACTGAACCCGAGAAGGAACCATGAGTGTTCAGGTTCGATCCATGGCCTCGCTCAGGAAGGGAAGGATCCAATGTGGCCATGAGCTGTGGTGTAGGTCTCAGACCCGGCTTGGATGTGGCATTGCTGTGGCTGTGGTGTAGGCCGGCTGCCAAAGCTCTGATCGATCGATGGATCGTTCGGATGCCAAGCCTGGGAACTTCCATATGCCGCCCCAGCAGCCCCATCCAAACAAACAAACGTAGGCAATGGAAAGACAAAGAAAAGACAGCTCCACCTAAGGTCATGTTCGGAGGTCCTGGGGGAGAAACCTTCCACATAAAAACTTCGGGTGATAGAGTTGTAGCCCCTTTTGGCAGGTGTCTCCAGTGCCAGGGATGAAGGGTCTTTTGAAAGTAAAGGAACATCAGTCCTGGGGTTTGGATGAAGGAGGATCGACTCCCCAAAGTGAGGGAGGGACGTTTCCAGAGCGCAGGGCACTCGAGCCGGATCAGAACCCATGACCCAAGGCCATGAGGCATGGGGTTCCAGCCCGTGGCATATAAGGCTCTTGAAGGAACGGAGTCTAGGTGACTGAGAGGGAAGCTGAGAGAGGAGCTCCAGTGCCAGGCTGTGAAATGAGGTCCAGGCCTCACAGCACTCTGCTCCTACATTGGATTCCCAGCACCCTCTTTCAGCACGCCCATGGCCCCACTCTCCGTAGCCTGAAGGGGAACTGCCCACCTTTCTGTCCCCCACCCCCAAATGAACGGCTGCCTTCGGTCCAAGGGCCCCAGCCAGCCTGGCCCAAGGGGTCCACCCGTCCAGCACTTGGAGCCTGATGTCTCCTTTTCGGCTTAGCTGTCTCGGGCCAACCCGAGGGAGTTCCTGGAAGCAGTGTTGTTGCAATCCTTCCTGCCCTCTGCCTGACCCAGTGTTCTCATGTAGCCAGCAGGATCCCGGGAAGCCTCACAGTGGACCCCTCCTTCCGAACTCACAGTGCTGTTGTGGGTGACCCATGTCTTCCTAACGTTTGCCCATTTTCTGGTGGAATAGGTCCCACTTTTATGGTCGTGTCTTGGCAGTGCCTTATTCCCTCGAGACACCAGACTTGGGTCAGATGTGTGGTTGGCAGGTAGTTTCTCCAAAACTGTACCTTCTTTTCACCTAGGAAAATGTTTCCATTTGATGAGGTCCGTTTTCTGTCTGGGGTAGTGTTTTGGCTGTCATGGGGAAGAACGCTTATCTTTTCATTGTTGCTGATGTTGTTGTTGCCTATTCCAGCGGTATTGATGTAGTTATCTTCCGTTTGATTGAAAGGACAGTGAGGTACCATGTTGTGATATTTCCTGCTGTGTCGAAAGTGATTCGGTCATACATACACACACACCCCTTCTCCCTCAGATTCTATGCCCATATCGACTATCGCTAACTGTGGGCTAGAGTTCCCTGGGCTCTACCACAGGTTCCTGTTGGCCGGTTATTCCATGTACTCCGTGTGCAGAAGCCAGTCCCAAACCCCCAGTCCCTCCTGCCCCGGACTTGGCTCCTTTGGTACCCATCCGGTTTTCCAAGGCTGGGAGTCTGTTTCTGTTCCATGCACACGTTCATTTGTGTCCTCTCTTTTGGTTCCACTTAGAAGTGGTATCATACGATGTTTGTCTTTCCCTGTCCACCTTCACTTAGGACGATAATTTCCAGGTCCATCCTTGCGGCTGCAGCGTTCATGATTCCATTCTCTTGTATGATTGTGTGATGTCCCCCCCGTACATAAGAACCTCATCCTCTTTATCCATGCCTCGGCCGATGGACATATAGCTTGCTCCCTTGTCTTGGCTATTGGAAATGGTGCTTCAGTGGACATTGGGGTGCATGTATGTTTTGAAGGGCCTTTCTTTCCTTTTGATGAAGTCCAACTTTCTGTTCTTTCCTTCCCTTTTGGGGTACTGTTTTTCTTGTCATGTGGCAGACCCCTTTGCCAAACCCGAGGACCCAGAGGTTTGCTCCAATTGTTTTTTCTTGTGTGGCAAACGTTGCATCATTTGTATCTATACAAATTTTACATTTGCACTTAATGTTCCATGATGAGTTCATTTTCGTATGGGATAAAAACCCTATCCCTATTCCATTCTACTGCCCTTGAGCTTCCGTATTAGAACATCCCAGGTTGGTGTATTGCTATGGATCTATTTCTGCATTCTCTCTCTGTACACTGAACTCTGTCTGCCTCTATCCCTCCAGCAATGCCAAGCTGCCCTCCATAGAGCATTCTCATAAGCCGAATCACCTCCCACTTTAATGTGCTTTCTCGAAATTATGTTTGATGTTCTGGCTCCTTTATCTTTTCTTTATACATTTTAGAATAATTTCATCCATGTGGGCCAAAGACAAAAAAAAAAAAAACTTCTGTTGGAATTTGGCCATATTCTGTGTTGAGTCTTCCCATGCATGGGTATAATACGTGTCCGCATTGTTGTAGGTCTTGTTTCGGTTTATCATACAGTTGCTCTATCCCAAATATGTATGCCCGGATTTCCCATTGTGGCTCAGTTTGTGACGAACCTGAAAGAGTGTCCAGGAGGATGTGGGTGCAATCCCTGACCTGGCTCAGTGGGATGAGGGTCCCGTGGTGCCACCAGCGGCAGTGTGGCTTGGACCTGGTGTTGGTGGGGCTTTGCTGTAGGCTGGTAGCTGTAGCTCCAGGTTGACCCCCTTGCCTGGGACCTTCCGCATGCTGTGGGTGCAGCCATAGAATAACCGATGTAACCAAATGCTTCAAGGTTTTGGCAAATCTTGTGTATTGCATGGTGTTTTTCGTTTTGGTGCCATGTTCTCTTGTGGGATTTACACACATGATGAAGGTTTTTGTGTCGACCTTGTATACTGAGACTTTGATAAAGTGACCTCCATCTCTTCCGTGTGTCTTGGAGATTTGGTTGGCCTTCCCATGGAGGTAGCCATGCTATCCATGAGCATGGAGAATTATGTTTGTGCCTGTCTCATCTGTAGGTCTTTCTTTGTTTTTCCTGCCATGCTGCCCTGGCTCGTAGCTACAGTACTAAGTAGAAAAGGAGAAATGAGAAAGACCTTTCTGACCTGTTTTGGATGGAGGAGGAAGACGTTCATTCTTTCACCATCACGCAGGAGGCTTGGTGTAGCTTTTTGTCGAGATGTTCTCTACGGGGTTCAAGGAGTGTCCTTCTCTTCCTAGATTTCTGAGCGTTTCCTACATGAATGGGTGTGGCCCATGTTCTGCAAGTGCCATTGTGACCATGTAGGTTTTCCTCATCAATGTATTCAAGCAGCCTATAAAGTTGATGGTTGTGCATAGTAAGCCAAGCTAGTGTTCCTTGGCTAGAGTCCCTCTGAACATAGGGTATTGTCGTGAGCTTCTTTGTTCCTGCGTTTGTTGTATTTTGTGATTTGTATTTTCTTGATGCCTTGTGTGAAAACGTAGGTTGTGGATGGGAGACCTTGCATGTTTTGTATTCTATAAGCATTTCATGCCAATTGCTTCCCTCTTAACACCAGTTTGTCTGGATCCTACCACCTGTTAGGTACTGCACGTTCCTTTGCCTACCGTTCTATATATTTTCCAAGTTCTCCTGGAGAGGCCTCTTTGAGCATGGAGTCGTTCGAAGGGTGCATCTCCATGTGCACATATCTGGAGGCTTCCTTTCTTCTCATTCTCGTTGTTCTGCAATGGACAGCATATGCTTTGGGCCCAGTGGAGTGAATTGCAGTGGCTCTTTGTTTCCTTATCGTATAGGTTCTCCAAACATCCCAGGCAGGAACGGCTCCAATATGACTGTGACAGAGGAGTGCTCTGCCTATTTCCCTTACACTGTAACCATAAGGGGATTACCTGAACATGGAAATGCCAGGCTTCTGAAGATGTGTCTGACAGGGCCAGTTCACAGCCACCCCTGCCCATTGTTGTCTGGATCAGCTTACAAGTACAGAGAGAGCCAGGGTCCAGGAGGGGGCCCAGATGCAGCGCTCTGCTGCTTTCTATGGCATGAACAGAGTAGCTGTATTCCCATGTGGGCATTGGCTACCACCAGAAGGCTGACATGCAGGAGCCGGGTGCAGTCCCTGGCTGGGGGATCAGCACTCCCAGTGGGCTAAGCTCCAGCCTCTTTCCTACTGCCCAGGGCAGGTCTGAGCTGTGGGTGCAGCCACCAGGCTCTGAAGGCTGATAACAGAAGCACCAGGAGGCACTCCCCAGCTCTGTCAGCCACAGTCCCTGGCTGTTGGCAGGGACCGTGATGTCCCAAGGAAGAAGGCCCACCACCCAGCTGCAAGGAGGTGGTCTTGAGCAAGTCAGAACTGCCCTTTCTCATCTTCAGCAAGCAATATTTCCATCCCTCCCTGTTGCTTCCTCCCAACCCATGCGGTTGCCAGGCTTTCTTTGTCAAACCTCTTCCAAAGCACTTCCTGAAAGGAAGGGCATCCTTACCCCGACTGACTAAGAAGCACCTCTTGAAAATAAGCAAGTTTCCCCTCACCCAACACTCTTAGCTCCTTCCAAGGACCATCCTTGCTCCCTCCTGCATGCTGCTGAGTAGCAAAATGTTGGGGATCCAGAACTCCTCCAATGACTGGTATGCTAGCAATAGCTTCTGTGACAGCAGGAAGCACCTCCCCCTCAGGCAGAGGCAGTCAGGAGACTGTAGGTGATGGCTTTGTGCTCTGTGCCTCCTTTCAAACCCTCTGCATCCCTGCCATATGAGGAAGGAAGGCAGTGCCTGGGAAATCACCCTGGTTGCAGATGTGTCACTTGGCCTGTCTGGAGAGAGGTCACCTGTGAGCCAGAGGGCCCGAATCCCCTCTGGAACACACTGCTGTGTCCCCACCACCCAAACAGGCCCTTCCAATAAGGCACGATGGCCTGGCCATTGGAATGGCTGGACACTGAATGTATGCTGTCTGTGTCTGGGACACAGGACACATGGTGCCTTGGTCTTGGAGACACATGGCATTGGAAAGGCAGAACCCAGGCCAGGGGCCCCACATCCTAAGTCAAATGGGTTTCTTCAGCCAATGCTTTGACTCCCCCTTGAGGGGTTTGGAGGTGAGCCTTTCCCTGGTATCAGAGGGTCAGCTTCCCCTTGGTGTCTGTCATAGACAAAGAGTGTCCAGCCCCTGTCTCCATCTCACACAAGCTGCACCAATCCAGCCCCTGAAATTGGGAAGCTCCTTCACCCACCCTGGGCATGGCGGCCATTTCTGTGATGCGGTGAATGTGCCATCCATTAATCCACTGTTTCCTTGTTGGATGGAGGGATGCGTAGATAGATGGAGTCTCTGATTGGCATTTGAGGGCGCTAACTGCAGCATAGGGAAGTTCCCTGACTCGGGGTCGAATCAGAGCTGGCATTGCTGTTCTACGCTACAGCCACAGCAATGCCAGATCCAAGCCACATCCGTAGCCCACACCAGAGCTCAAGGCAATGCTGGATTCCTTAACCCACTGCACAAGGCCAGGGCTCAAACCCACGTACTCATGGATAGCAGTCAGATTCTTCATCTTCTGAGCCATAATGGGATCTCCCTAAAATACTATTTGGTGATGGTCTGTACATCTTTCCTTTCTGCAAATTCTATTGCATTCTTTTCTTTTCCATTTTGAGTCGGCTGCATTGGGGCCTGTGGGCTGTTCCAGGCCAGGGGTCGAATCCGAGCTGCACCTGCTGGCCTATGGCACAGCCACAGCAATACAGGATCTGAGGCATGTCTCATACCTACACCACAGCTGACGGCAATGCCAGAACCTTAGCCCAGTAAGCCATGCCATGTCTCATACCCCGTCCGCATGGATCCTAATCAGTGTCCTTAGAGCCGAGCCACACGAACTCCTGCTGTTTCATGTTGTAATGGATTGAAAAGCATGAGTGAATGGCTCACTTTCAGTGTGCCTACACCTCGGCATGAATCCTAGATTTTTGGCGTTTGGGGCATTTTTCTTTTTCTTTTTTTTTGTTGGCTTGTTTTTTATTTTGTAAGTGGTGGCTGCCCCTCTGGCACACAGACGTTCCCAGGGACAACCCAAGATCCTTCACCCTCCTCACCCCAATCCAAAACTTATCCCTGATCACGTAAAGTCCCAGGTCTTCTTGTATCAAAAGCTCCCTGGGGGTGGATGCCAGTTGGCTGGTGAGGTTGGGACCACTGAGCTTCACATGATGGAACCTCCCCCCAAGCCATTAACAGGCCATGAGATTAAAGTCACTCACTCCCTCCTTTGTTTTGTCCTCACCTGGACTAAGAGGCCGCTGCCTCCACCATTTAGCACATGGCAATAATCCCACCAAGACGATAGGATGGTCCCCCACCCACAAGGCACTGAAGCAGAAAGTCCTGTCCCTACAGCCAAGCCTTTCCCTCTCTGGACAGGCCACCCCCACGGGACCCCCTGGAGGAGTGGAGGATCACCCCAGCCTGTCATCTGGCCACCTCAGAGAGGCAGGGAGAAACTCTCTAGAGGTAAGGGCTGCCTCCAGCCTCCATTCTCATGACTGGTGAGTGTCCAGAGGGCTGAATGGCACAAAAGCAGCTCTCTATCCCCAGAATGTTCAGGGATGCAGAGCATGGAACTGATGCCCCAGAAGCCCCCTAACCCAGCAGGCTGGATAGACAGGGATGATGAGGCTGTCCCTGGGGCTAGTGAGAGCTGTGTGCTCCCAGGAGCAGCCTGGGCATCCTTGTCTCTGTGGAGGAAAGACTTAGTCATTCACCTGTGGATCCAGACTGCCTGGGATCTCACACATGCTTCGTCCCTCTCAGATCCCCTCTCTGTCCTCAGAGGACCCATCTCTGAGGACACAGGCACATGTAAGATGACAGTGGACCAAGTGCATTTCACAACAGAGTGATTTTATCCATGTTTTACATCCCCCATCGCAAAGGAGCTACTGTGCCCACCCACACACACCCAGACCCAAGTCCCCACCACCTAACCCCACCCACCCCCACCCCCTCCTGGCTCTGGTCATTCTGTCCTTCCTCCCCACCCCTATGGCAGCCAGGATGGTTGCTATGACCTGGAGGTGCCCAAGGCTTCCATGGGGGCTGCCCTGTTGGACTGGCCTTGGAAGGCTGGCCCACTCTTCCCTAATGGCTGCAGTGCCGCATCCTCTTTCTCCATGTGACACATGGGTCACACCTGCTCCTTTTTGGCTGGGAAGGGTCAACCAGCCACAGAGCCAGCGTGTGCCTCCCAGAGCCTCGCAGGTCAGCCCTAGGCCTGACCAGGTCCTCAGCAGCAGCCAGGCCTCCACACCAAGCCGGCTTTCTAGACTTGGCAGCTTCCAGGGGGCCTGAGCTGAGGCCCATTCTCTGGGGAAAGGGGGCCTGGGAAGCTTCCTGGGCCTTCTGCCCTGCAGTGAAGACAAGACCCGAGGCAGGGACAGGGCTCTGTGGCAGCCCCCAGGGCAGCAGGCTGTGGTGAAGGCCCAAGAGGAAGGCCAGGCTGGGGAGCTCCTCCTCATCCTCACTGAACCCGTGACCCAGCCCTGGGGCTCCACTAAGAGGAGAGGCCTCCCTGAGACCCTTGCTGGCCCTGGGTCCTGATGGAGGGCCCGAGCGGTTTGTGCCCTGGTGAGGACATGGCTGTGCAGTTCCAGCCTGAGGGGGCTCCTGATGTCCTGGAGAGGGCACAGAGCCTTTGTGCCTGAACAGGGCCCTGTCTGTTTGGTGGTGCCTTAGATGGCCATGGAAATCCATCTGGGGTGTACAGGTTTCATCTCTGACCCCGGGCTGTGGGCCTTGCTCGTTCCTCTGGGCATCTTGTCGGGCCACAGACTCTGAAGGTCTTGAGTCCAGGTGGGGTGCCCTGTGATTGGGAGTGGCTGGCACCCCGTCATCCTCCTCCGAGGCCAGAACTTGTGTCTGCACCAGCTGGTGGGAGAGAGGCGGACAATGAAAGCTCTGCACCCTCCAGGGAGAGCCGGGGCTTATGGGCAGGGGGAGGTGAGATGGGACTCACATCCACAGACAGAGCCTGTGGCCCTCCTGCCTTCCTCCTGCACCTTCTCCCCAGCAGGGTCCTTGCCCTGTCCCCAGCTCCCCTCCTCCCCTTCCATTCCTCCTGCCCTGCACCCACCTGGGCAGCCTCCCGGGTGCAGGGCCTCTCCGTCAGGGGAGGGAGGGACAGAGCCTTCAGGGCCTCCTGCTCTAGGGCCCTCCCCGGCCCTGGCTGACCTGGGTCCTTTCCTCCTGTATTTCCAGGGTCACCTGGGTTCCCCCCGTGCCCCCAGTCTCCCTAGTGTCAGTCCCTCCCATGGCCACCTCTTCAGGGGAGAGTCCTTCCTCCTGCTCCAGCTCCTCAGCCAGGCCCGAGAGATCCAGCTCTGGTTCTGGGGAAAGCAACTCTGCCAGGAATCGGGGGTGAATGACTGCCTCCACCTGGAATGGAAGGAAGAGGCTGTGAGCAGCCTTTGCAGGAGTGCCCTGGGAGTCGGGAAGGCCTGGGGGAAATGTGACTAGCAGAGGCCAATCCAGAGACCCCCTCACAAAGGGGGAGCTTTCAAACTCCCATAGGTATTGTCTACTCTCACATAAACACACACACACACTCACAAGCAGGTGCACATGCAGACACATGGGCTCCAAAGCACCAACACATAGGCACCGACACAGACACACAAAGGCCTACAAAGAGAGAGAGACAGACACATGTACAACTTACACATCCACATATACACATCCTATGCACCAAAGTACACTCAGACACACAGGAAGACACACAGATGTCAGGGTCAAGGACCAGAACCTAAATCCCATTATCCTGGGCCAAAGCCAGAACTAGGGTGCTAAGAGCATCTCTCCCTGGAATCCTGGAGTCTCAGACTCCAGGCCCAGCCCACCTTGGTGTCAAAGTCCTCCTGGGAACACAGCTTGTCCACGTAGCTGAGGAGATCCGGGTCTGGGAAGCAGCCGTCCTCGTCCTGTGGCAGCTCATATCCATCCTCTTGACATTCCATATCTGACTCCCCTGTGGCTGAGGGGCCAGGACCCACCAGTGCCTGCGGGAGGTCCCCATGCTCCCTGCGAGCCTCAGGGGGAATCTCCTTGGGGGCCTTGTTCTCCAGCAGCTGCCAGGCTCTGCGTGGCCTTGGGTGGGTGTGCTGGACCCTGGGGCCGTGTTTCCTTGGAGCACAGTAGGAGGCAGAGCAGGAGGAAGGGAAAGTGAGGGGACCCAGCGCCCAGATGCTGACCCTGACCAGGCACAGGGGAGGGCATTGTTGTGGGGCAATGGATATGCCTGTGGGAAGGGGGAGGAGCAGCCAGAGCCTCAGGTTTTGTGGGAGGCCAGATTCAAGTCAGGGACAGGTAAAAGTCAGGTGTGAGAACGTGTGGAACATCTAATGATCAAGGGTCTCCCCACCAGCACACTTGCTAGGCAGATTTCACAGGGGCCACTTAGACAGGGAGGAGGGTGATGAGGTTCTAAATGGAACAGGTCCACACCGCAGAGGGGAAAAGGGGGACTGAGACCCCCTCGGGGGCTATCCGTGTTGAAAGTCCAATGCCCCCTTGAGGGAAAAGTACCAATCTGGGAACAGGGACCATGCCTAGGCCTCTCTTACCTGTGCCTTGACGTCCAGGGGGAAGGCGATTCACAGACTGAGTGCCCCTTTTGCGGGATGTGGGTTCCTGAGGAGCAGGCTTTGTTGGAGCTGGAGGAGGCATGCCCTGTGCCCACGTTGTGCAGGCCACGTTCCCCATCCTGATCTCATCCTCTGCCTCAAATTGCATGAACCTGGGGGGTGTTGAGGGACAGGCCCCATTGAGAAAACCACCTGGGCTCTGGAGCCCACCCAGGGCAGCAGGACCGAGGGGGTGAGGAGAGGGTGTCCTTGGGGCTCTCAGGGCCCTGTGAGGTGTTGTCACAGCAGGGAGCTGCTCTGGTGCAGGTCCAAGATCTGGGCCTCCTCCTGCCTGACCATCCCTGGAGCTGGAGGGCATGGCACAGCAGAGACCCAGGTCAATCTCTGGGACCAGGCTTAGGGACACATGGTGGGTGGTGGGGGCCCATGCTCATGTGCCCCCTGACCTTATCTGACCCAAACAGTGGAGATGGCCAGTGGTCTGGTCAGGCACGTGTCCCCACAGAGCCCTTGCCCGAACCCAGAACCTGGGTTTTTGGAGTGAGAGTGAGGGAAAGCACGCATGAGACAGGGCCCAGCAGAGGCTGGAGTGGGGATCCTACCCTTAGAGGTGAGGCATCTCTTGCCACTGAGAGCTAGCTGCTCCTTTGGTTTTGTTTGGAAACTAGGAGATCCACATGCAGAAATGACAGCGAGGGCCAGAGAACCATGGGCTTCCCCAAGGATGGCCGGTTGCCCATTCCAGCCACCGCTGATAAGGAGAGGCCTAGGACACACTAGGTCAATGATGGCCAGGCACCCAGCATGAAGGGGTGCCAGGCTGCCGGGTGGAGTCCTCACCCCTGCACAGCCCCCATGCCTTCAGGGGACGCCCACCTGGGCTGCCGTGCTCCCCAAGGCCATCCTGAGAACTCCCCACATCAGCATCCCGGTAGGGCAGAGCTCCTGGGACAGGCAGGCTGGAAGAGCCAAGCTCTCCAGGTGGCAGAGGGGATTCTGGAGGCCAATAGGGGTTGGGGATTCAGGGAACAGGAGGTGTCAGGTGCCAGCCTCCTCTTGCATTCTCTCTGATTGCTAGCACCAGAGCCAGATCCTGCCCTGGGGGCTGCCCATCACCCACCACCCACCCCACCATGTCCCCCATGGCCCAGGACCCTGACTCACTTTGCTGCCATTTCATAAAAGGCCATCCTCTCAACGGTGCTCATGTGCTGCCATTCCTGCATGGCCTGCCGCATGCCCTCCTCCAGCGTCATGGTGGGCTTCAGGTGAGCCAGGGTGCGAAGCACTGGGCTGTAAGCCCTCAGGGTCAGTCTCTTGGTACAGCCCAGCCCCCAACTGCCCAACCCCACCCAGCTCCAAGGCCTCCATGGGCCCCACCCCTGCCAAACCCACGCTCAAGAGGGGGAGACGAGGGTGTCTGGAGAGCAAAGGCAAGACTTCCTGGTGCCTGGTGCCACCACCTCCCACTCACCAGAGGATGCTTGTCCACTCCCTGGCTATAGCTGGGACACTCTGGCTGGGGGCGGGTTGCCATCTCATATAAAATGCAGCCCCCTCAATAAGGAAGTCAGGCGCCAGTCTTCCTGGTAACAGGTCTGAGAAGCCCAAGTATTCTTGTGCCCAGGTCTCTGCACTACATGGCCTAGTCCCCCTTTTCGGAGGGACCTCGGGTCTAGGAGGGATGTTCCTGCCAGGTTCACAGCTCTAGGAGTATAGACCCTTGCCCTTAGGACAGCTCGACCACCTCCCTGTTCACACTGGACTTCTTCAGAACAACAAGGACCGGGCATGCAGAAAGCTCTGTCCTGGGCCTGAATGTCCTAAGCCTTATCTGAAGTGATACCCACTGGCTGCCATAGGCCCAGGTCCATGTTGAAAGGAGGTAGCACCAGAGAAGCAGGTCCCATTCAAACTCTGGCTCCTCTGACTCCTCACATCTGAGCAGGACCCTCTCGGACTGCTCTCCTGCACTCAATGTTATCATGGCAGTGCAGAAAGTGAGACAACTGGTCTTGCATGGTGGTGGTAGCTGAGCTAAGGCACGGACGGGATGTCATGCACTGGACGTGGGACACATCTGAGTGCAGACGTGCCTCCTCATAGCATGGACATTGCTGTCAACCCTCCTTCTTTCGAGGTGAAAGGATGCCTGGAAACCTAAGCAGGGAGGCCATGCCAAGGTCCTGTATATGTGAAGGCTCCAGCTGAGCTAATGAGGGCCTGAGAGGTCACTTACATGAGAAAGCAGGAGAGAGCTTCCGCATCGGGGCTCTGGGGCAGGTGGCTGCGGGCCAGGGACTTGAAGCGCTGCCAGCGTCGGAAGTTCAGATAGACGCTCTTATGGTGAGAGGCGTCCTCCTGAGGGCCCGTGTGCTGGGAGGCATGCAGGCTGCCTGCCCCAGAGGTGCCATGTGGCCACGGCCCAGAGCTCGCTGGGGGCAGGATGAAGGCCATCTGGGCAGCTGGTGGTGCAGCTTGAGGAGGAAGGCCTGGGGCCAAGCCTCCCTTGCCAGCCTGAGCTACTGCAATAGCTGGGGAGGCCACCCCACTGTCCCCCGCAGGGCTTGCTATGCAAAGGGGTGCAGGACACAAAGCACTCCCCATGAGGGCCCTGGAAGCATTCCCATTGAGGGGGGCCTGAGGGCACCCAAAGGCCTGAGACTGGTGGGGCAATGCTGACCTCCCTCCTGACCAGACTGGGACAGGGATGTTGCCAAGCCCTGGGGCAATGGGGCCATGGTCAGCAGGAGTCACCCGAGGTGTCATGGGGTGAGCTGGCTGCAATAGGGTGCTGCCAGGCAGGAGTAATGGGGCCATGGGTGGTGGCAGGTGCTGCTCCCAAGCTGGCTGGTGTTGGGAGCCAGAAGTGAGGGGAGGATAGGAGCGTGAGGCCCCAGGGTGCATGACCACATCCGTGCTCAACAGTGGAAATGCTGTGGAGAGAAAGGAAAGGGGTGAATGGAAGAGGAGAATGGGCGACATGGACGGAAGCTCTCTGGGGACTCAGAGGGCACACCTCAGTGGGAGAGGGCATTTGGCCCGAGGAACCTGTGTGTTGTGCAGATGTCGTGGAGGGATTTTCATGGTCTGACCTGCGGTTGAGAATGACTTCCCTGGTGACCTTGATCCCCCACACCAAGTTACCTGCCCCTGTCTACCGAGAAATGCTCAGCTCAGCAGCAGGGATTGGAGAGCCTCCCTGAGGAGCTCCCTGACACCTCATCCTCACAGGCTGTCCCCACGTCCTGCACCTGAGAGGCCGTCTACTCTGAGCATGCCCCTCAACAAGGTCACTGGCAGGTAAGGGCCTTCTCCAAGTTCCTTCCTGGCACCGTGAGGCCTTTGATGGACCTCCACTGTCTCAAGTCGAAGGGCCTCACCTCCTCCTCCACTCTTCCTCTCTGGATGCTCAGCACACATCTGTTCTGTCATTCTTTCCTGACCTCACACAACACCTCTCAAAGGCTGAGAAGATCGCTCTGCACACAGAACCCTTAGACAAACACAGAACAGCCCCACCAAGCATGCACCTGCCTCTCCGAACCACCCAGAGTGGACACTTCACGGGGGCTAAGGTGTGCCACCCCATCCCGATGGCCCTGAATCCCTCCCACCATGCAGTTCTGCTCCTCAGAGAGAAGTCTGAGAAGTCGGTGTGTGTCCCCTGCATGTTTGCCACTTCCCATCCAGGGTTGGCTTCTGAAGATGAGCAGGGGCCCAGGGCGGCTGATGTGATATGGGTCATGGGAGTGGAGGCTGCCTGGGGTCCTTCCCTTTCCAGCTCCCAATAGTGGAAATTGAGGACAAACTGAGAAGCAGGCAGGAGTCAGGTGCCATTGTGAGAAAACCGCCCATTCAGGAGCAGGAGGTACATGCCACGAGGCACCGAATTGACCTCCACAGGTGTCCTAGGAGATTTCAGAGTAGCAGACTAGATCATCTTCCTGCTTCTGTGCTACACTGCGTCACCCCCCCCCCCCTTTACAAAGGAAGCAGCCTTCATAGGCATTCCACCTCCACCAGCCTCTCTCCAGATCTAGCAGTAGTGACTTGAAATAGGAACACACTCTTCATCTCAAAGCCAGGCCTCAATTCTGCCGTGAGCCACCTGACACGCTGCGCCATGTCTACGAGACGTATTTCCAAAAAAGGGAAACCAATACAGAACACCTCAGGCCCACGAGTCCTAGCTTGGGTGAAGTCACCTGGTTCTCATCCCTTGTGGAATCCAAGGCCACAGTTGCCTGACCTGAGAAGTGAGTTCTGGGCGGGATGGAGGGAAACGTTCTGGGCCATGGCAGTGAGAGTCACATCCTGCCCAGCTCAGAGCAGACCCTTTCCTGAGCATGGGGTCACAGACAACACCCACCAGCACTGAATCGTTTTCTGACTATACCCTCCCATTCCACGCCCCCATTAGCCAGAGTATGCTCCAGTTCCAATCCCTTAGAGAGGTCTGGTGAGGCGAGCTTCAGATGCCTGAGGACCACAATTCGGGGCTAGGCTTTCCCCATGACCCACCCAGGGCCAGCCACAGGACACTGGCTACACACACGTTCCAAGTGGCTTGTCTCCCTTCTAGAAACCGCCAACCTGCCTGCTGCCATCCTGCCCCCCCAACCAGAGCAAGGCCTCTTGAACCACCTCCAAGCAGCTGTCCTCCCCAGGGCAGCCTCAGGTTTCTACAGGCTCCCCAGCTGAGATGTCCCTGGGGTGCAGTGCTCTCGCCTTCCTCTCCTTCCGTCCAACTCCATGTCCACAGTGAAGGGTCCCAACGGAAACCCAGGGATTTGAGGGAGGCCCTTTCTCTTGGAAAACAGCCCCTGCCTAGGGGCTTACCGCCTTCTGAAGCCATTCCCACAGGCATGGGCCGGGATCACCACGGGCTGGTGGCCTCAACGTGGACAGTCAAGAGCAGGACCCAGCGAGGGACCTGCCCCAACAGATGCTCAGGACGCAAGTAAAGGAGCCCAAGTTTGAATCTCAACAGTAGAATGCGGGCCTCCAGTCATTCTGCAGTGGGGGAGGGGCCGAGGGCAGTGAGCCTGGGTGGGGGTGGTGGTGGGGTGCCATTCCATGCTGGCCTCTGCAGGGAGGCAAGAACCAGACGTTTCTTCCACCTTATGCAGGGGCCAGACAATTGTCCAGTGCCTCGTCAGACAATGTATGTGTTGGTTTTCAGAGTCACAGAACCAAGGTTTGTCTTGTTGTTCCCTTTCCCTTTGTTATTCATCAACTTGTTTGTTGTCTTTCAACCCCCTCAGCTTCCGTCCTGGCTCTTGGCTTCCTTCCCCAGAGGCCAGACTTTCTGAACAAAATTCACCTTTTATCATCTGATAACCACTTGGGTTTTCATGGCCACCTGGAACCCAGTGTTTATGGTTTGGCTTCTCTCAGCAGACCCACCATTTGTGATTGGTGTGTGTCCGTCTTTCCTAAGGAAGCCGTCCTTGTGTGCCAACCAGCATCCAGCAGGACCCACCTTCCTCATGTTCCCTTGTGCTGGAAAGGCCCAGCCTATCCAAAAAGCTGCTGCACAGCCCACGTGTCCAAGACCAGAGATCAGTCTGACGTGTTTCCCGTATGATGACATTGCTGGTAAGTCTTGGAGCTTTTCCCTGTTAAATGTTTGAATGTAACATTTTCAACAATCCTCCCCTCTCAGGGATCACAGTCCACGTGTGCCGAATAGCATATGGAGTCCTGAGTCCTCCTCTCCCCTCTGCCCCCTGTCCACTCAGTCCTCGTTCCCACCAAGGATCAGAGATACCTGTTTCATTCACATCTTTTCAGAGATCTTTTGGGCAAGCAACTTTGAATGCCATCCGTTTGCCTTTGCAGGTAGTATTCCTTTGTCTCAGGTTGAAATGTACCATGTGCACAGGGAACTCCATCTTGGACTTGTGATGGAAAAGGTTGGGGGATAATGTGAGAAAGTGATTACATATGTATCCTGTATAGATATATATGTATCATATATCATATATACATACCTCTGTCTGTACGACAAGGTCCTTTGGCTACGCAGCAGAAGTAGACAAAACATTGTAAATCAACTGCAGTGGAAAACCTAACCTCTTGTAAGATCAAAGAGTTCCTCTTGAGAAAAAGTAAAAAAGGAAACTAGAAAATTAAATTGCAGCCCCGTAGACCTGAGTGTCTTTACTTTTGTTGCCTTCCTACTGATATTGTGGCTCCTCTGTTACTGGATGCATTTTTAACATGGGAGTTCCTCCATTCTCTTGAAATTCAATGTGCTGAAAGGGCAGAGTGCTCAAAGCCAGGCAATAACAATAGTAAATGTGCAGGTCCATTTGAGTTTTTCATTTCCCATACACAGTGCCTGCATTTAGCCTGACCTGTGTCCCGTGCACCATTTTGGACATATCTTTACTGCAAGTACTTTCCCTGTGTATCTGAAGTTTACCTTTCCCTCGGAATCAGCATGCATCTGGCAAGACTTGCCCATAAGGGTACCATATTAGGCTACAGGGAGTGGGCAGTTCTTGAGGGGATGAGAACTTGGAGTGGAGACCGAAAGGTGCCTTTTGGTCCAACCCAAAAGAAAATGGTAAAGGGACCCCAAATCTGCAGGCTCTTTGGATGAAATGGCAATGGAAGAGCCAAGATATACTATTGCGTCTTTGAGCTTTATGTGGTTAAGGACAGAAGTAAGGGAGAATTAGAAAAAATCTTCTCTTTCCTTATGTGAAAGAACCAGATGTGTGTGTGGGGGGTCTCTTGGTTTAATTGCTTTCTCCTTTGGGGGACACACGTGCTGCCTGTGGATGTTCCTAGGCTAGGAGTCACATCGGACCTGCACAAGCAGGCGCCTCTCCCATAGCCAGAGCAATGTGGGATCCAAGCTGCGCCTGGGACCTACACCACAGCTCAGGGCAACCCCGGATCCTTATTCTACTGAAGGAGGCTGGCATGGAGTGTGCATCCTCACAGATCCTAGGGGGGTTTATGTCTGCTGAGCCATGATGGGAATTGCTGGCTTTTGTAGGTGTGAAAACATCGACCGCCCGTGATGTGGGTGTGCCCTTTGACACAGTGCCAGCTTTTTATCCACCAATGTCCAATCTCCACGTGTCCAAACCCACTCGCATCAAAGTCCTCCCCTGCAAGCCCTGCTTAAAAGCTGGTGCATTTCCTGTGTGCATCCCATACCCTTGCTCTTGAGCATCGAGGCTCGTCCTTGCCTATGGTGCTGTCTGCATGGGAATCAACGTAGCATCCCTGACACAGCCAAAGGGAAACACACCTGAAGAAACGTTCAGATTGGGAGTTAAGGTCAGCTTATCACGATGCAAATGATAGGAATGCGTATGTCCGTCTTGTGTGGTGAGAGGCGAGGTCTCGGGAACATCATCAAGGGAGGTGAGGGGTGAAAACCTCCTAGGACTGCAAGCAAATCTCTTGGGAGGCAGGATTCCCTCTGTGCAGTAGCAGAACTAAAATTACTCCTGCTGTTAGGGTGTTGGGCAAGGAAGGAGAGGTTGAAAGTATTGTTGCAGATTGAGAAGAAGGACTTGTGTGGGTGCTTCCGAAGCTTCTTGCCCCTTGCAAAGGAACAAGGACTCCAAAGAGGGTGAGAAGCTGAGGCGAGAGTATCTCCTGCAATGCCATGGTGAGCTGTGTAGGAGGAAATTCTGGATGGGGCACTGCAGAACTGAGCACCATGGGAATAGGGCTCTCTATTGGAGCTTTTATACTGAAGAAACATTTCAAGGGTTTTCAAACAAGACCTTCATATGAGAAGATTGCTGAGGCACCCATTGTACCCAGGCATTCAGGAAGGCCAGGCATCCTTGTTGCTTCCTCCCCTTCTTCAGCCACTCCTGCAATTTGTTACAAGATTGTCACGCATAGCTCAGACGTAGTATTTGTGGGCGTTTCTCCCCAAGACAATGGTTTTGCTACTGTAGAGCACAGTGACCCAGGTATACACACATGTACACATTCTAGTCTCACACATGAGCATGCTCCATCACAAGTGACTAGACAGAGTTCCCAGTGCTACACAGCAGGATCTAATTGGCAAAGCCAATCTTTGGATAACTTACCCCAATCTCCCAATCCACCCCACCCCCTCCCCAGATGTCCTATTGGCATGAGTCTTCTCAGGGACACTGATACAAAAATTGCACTGTGGAAACGATGTGCTCCCGATTCTTCCATCATTTTTGACTGACTTTGGACTTCTGAGGGCCGCATCCATGGCATCGGGAGATTCCCAGGCTAGGGGTCCAAACAGAGCTGTGGCCCCTGGCCTATGCCAGTGCCACAGCAATGCCAGATCCCAGCCGTGATGGCAACCTACACCGCAGCTCACATCAACACCTGATCCTTAACCCACCGGGCGAGGCCTGCGATGGAACCCGCAACTTCATGGTTCCTAGTCAGATTCGGTTCTGATGCACTATGACAAGAACTCCTTCTGTTGTTCATTATTTTATACTACCTCAGAACCCTACATCCCGACATCAGAGAGGCCGAGGTTGTCAAATCAGCGGCACTGTAATTAGGGAAACCAGTCATGGAAGTGGGTGTCTCAACGTCCTTTGGACCATGACCTCTGATTGTTCCTGCAGAGAGCTTCGGGGCAGGCACTGGCGGCTGAGGAGAAACATCTCTGGAGATGGATCACTAGCATCAGGAGACAGTGAACCTTTCACTCCAACATGGAAATTGAAAGGCACCGAGAGATCCCAGGTTTGTGTCTTGTGGACGTTTCAAGTCTGTGCCCTTGGGAGCTCTGGGTGTCATCAGAGAGATGTAAGGGTCTTGAGAGGTGTCCTGTGGAGGAAGAAATGCTGTGATGTTGCCATGGACAAGAAAAGGGATCTGAGGGTTCAAGTTTCTTTGGCGAGCATTCCCAAGTCAGGTGAGTATGTTGAATCTGCTCCTACTTCTTTGTGGGTGGATGGCCACCTGAACTTCCATGATGCCGTGCCAAACGTAGGGAGGGAGAGGAATAGTGTTCCCAAAGTACCTGCTGTCTTGTGACTGGCCAAGAGGGTCAAGTTTAGCTCACCAGCATAACCAGGACAACCAGCACGGTACAAAGGAGACACACCTGTGCACCAACCTTTATTGAACAAGCTCCATGTATTAAAGAAAGACATGAAGAACAAACATGTGTGGAGAATCGAGGCATTTGGAAATTCTCTAGGCATGGCGACAGGAGCACCATCTCTGAAGAGAGGTTCCCAGATCTCCAACTGCGTGCTAGAATGGTTCTTTAATGGATCCATCCAATTTGCTAGGGGAAAGACCCTTCTCTTTATAGACAAGCAAATCCCAACCCAAAGAGTCCACACAGCCTAAGGTGCTGTGGCCCAAAGGGCATGAATATCCTTGGCCCACTTTGAGGATTCTGTGCTTAGGCTGGATCTCTGCAAACTCTTGTATGGGGATCCTATCTAAATGCATGGGTTTCACTGATTCAGTGTGACCGTGGGGGCTCATCTCCCAAGAGATAGGGTTTAAGAAGAGATGGGCACAGAAGCTCCCAGGGAGAAGACAGGAAGACAACCCCAGAGAGCTTTGCAGCGAATGCAAATCCTCCATGACATTCCTGTCTTGTAGGGAGCTCCTGGGCCAGCTCTTCTGATGCTTCCTTCCCTCCCTCCTCTTCCCACCTGTCCCCTGCTGACTGAGCTGTTGTGCACAGAGACTACCGTCCTCCAACTGTTCCTAGTGTCTGTTGAGGAGGGTCCGCTTGGGTAGTCAGTAGCGCACATTCGAGCAAAGAGGGTGGTTTCCCAAGGGGTGGCCTGCCTGAGGGTGGGGCCCGTCATGGTTGCCTTTAGCGTTCATTCCATGACAGCCCTGCTAAGGAATGTGGGACTGTTCCGCCATTGGGTGTGACCGCTCTGTGCTCTTGTGCACACTGCAGACGCCTTGTGCCCTCCTCCATGTGGGTTCATGCCCGCATGGAGCTCAGGTCCGGAGCAGTGTTTCCACCACAGCTTTTAGCAGCACTGTGGATCAGGCTGCTGGGAGACTTGAGGGACTGTGGGGCCTATGCAGGCAGGGGACTAAAGTGTGTGAGTGATTAAAATGGGTGGCATTCCAGTGTGCCCGCGGTTCCAAAGCATAGGAAAGCTCGAAGGAAGAATTTCCAATTTGAAAACCCTCATGGGGTTCACAAGAAGTAGCTCAGGGCACGGGAAAAGGAGTGAAGATGTACCATCCAGGCTCCTAGTTTCACTGATGTCTTCCTTTTTCACATACCAATGTCAGTCAGCCCTTCTGTTCAAATGGCATGCTTGGGTCTCTGTTGGGGGCAGCCTTGCTGAATGAAGTAGTGCTGACCACCTAGTTGTAGTCGGATGTAAATCGTGATGGATTTGCAAGCCTAGGTGGCATTGGTACAAGGCCACCTGGTTGTCGTGAATCTGGTAATGTGTCAAATGTGAGGGTTGGTTGGGTTTTGTCTATGGATATGTGTGTAAGGGGAGATCATGCCTGTGTTTGGGTGAGCGTTTGTATTTGGAGGGTGCTGAGATGTGACAGAGGCATAGTCCAGGAGCTGACATTTAGGTGTTTGTAAGTTGGTGTTCAGGGGCCTATTTTTCATGGATGTTTTCCGCCATGAAGTTGGGGATTGTGTGTCTCATGGTGGACGTGGTAGGATTATCTGCCTAGGCCTCAGGGCAATGTTAGGGAAGTCCAGGGGCCGATCCGTGTATTTGTACCTTTGGGGCCTGTAGTGAAACTTCGTGGTTGGGACTTGACCCCAGCCAAAATTGAGAGTGGGACTGGAATCTACCTTGCCCTCAGCTTGGCACCTCAAGCCAGGATCCCAGGTTCAGAGAGGATTCGAGCGCACAGACTTCTTCTTTTTGGTGGCATCTGCCCCATGTGGAGTTTCCCATCCTAGGATGGAGTGCCACAGCAGCAATCGGGACCACTGCAGTGAACACTCAGAATCCTTAGCCTTCCGTGCCACAAACGAACACCTCGACCTGCTCAACCCCACTGTCTTTGCACTGTCAGACCCCTCACCAGGTGTCAGGATTTGATGAAGCTCTGGTTCTTCTGCTTCGTGGCGGGAAGAATTTGGCATGAAGCAAAGCCCCAGGTAAAGAGTGAATTTCAGCGCATAAGACCCTGGGGGGAGATACTCGTTAGCTGGCCAGGGGGTAGAGCAGCCCCAAGAACCACGAGAGCTACATTTCTAGAATGCAAGGCCCAGTGGGGAGGGGAGAAGACTGCCTTCTTCCTCATTTGGGGGTGGATATCAAGGCTTCCATCTCCAGCTCCTCATTGTGCCCTATATGGATGGTGTGCCCTGGGCTGTCACAGTGCTTGTTCAAATCGGTGTGTATTCCCAGGAGTTTGGTCGTATATCAACTGGTGTAATTCATCTCAGGTTTCCATCTCCTGTCGTCTTTTACCTAGGCGTGTCCCCTCTCCCCTGTGTTTCTGTCTGGGTGAGGTGCAGAAATGCTCCTTGTCCAGGACTCTTCTCTCCTTGACTTCATGCAGCAGGACTCGACCTCCATATCTGTTGTCTTGTGCTTGAAGTCTTGGGGGTTTTGTCTTGAGCGTGTCTGGCACTTCGATGCATGCGGTCTTCCTTCAAGTCGGGTAAGTCATGGCTGGGTTCCTTTTCTTGAGTGATCATCAGCTTTAGACCATTTCAAAGACCCCTTGAAAGCTTGTCTTTAACCCATCCCCAGTGGGCGGTTTCTGCTCTTTAAGGATCCTCCTCTATCCTTCTCTTTAGGATGACTATTTGTGTGTTCATGGCCTGTCATATGGCTCTTTGCTTTTTTGTGTGTAGCACATGTTCCGGAGCTGTGCATGTGTCTTTTGATGTGTAGAGGGCGAGTCGGCCTATCTTCTGGGACAGGTGAATGCTATATAGGTGGGCATGCCGTATTGGTATGCTTCTGGATTCTGCACGCTGGAAGAGTGCATGCCCTTGGATGGAGCCTTGGGGTCTGTGGGTTTATGGATATGCCGAGAGTGTGTTTTATGCGTGTTTGGAGGAAAGGACGTAGGGTGTTAGGTTTGCACTTGTGTTGTATACTGAGTAATTGCGTGTCTGCTTGGGTCTTTTGGAGAGTGGTGTGTATAATGTGTTTGAGTGTGTGTTCCAGGGGCATGGGCATTTGAAGGCATATTTTCTGGGGCTGTGTACTTGTAGTTTTCAGGAGGGACATGTTAGGCTTATATATGTGGGGACGTGGGGAAGTGTGCGTCTGCTGGACAGATGAGGTTCTGTGTTTCTACAGGGGCGTGGGAGACGTGCATTTCTTGGAGTGAGAAATATGTGCTGTGGTTATGTGTTACGAGTTTGCAGATGGATGAGCTGGGTCCTAGGATCATTGGATATGTGGAAGTCATTTCCTATGTGGTTTGCTGGCGATAGGTCCATGTGTCCTACGTGTGAATACTTGTTTGTGTGTCTATCACCAGGTGCATGAATGACCAGGTTGTGTTCCTATGGTATGGAGGTGTTGGGAGTGTGCCACGTTGCTTCTTGGCAGAATGCCGAGGTGTTTCTACAGATCCTAGGTAAGAAGAGATGGTGTGTCCTCATTGAGGGTGAGGGCTGAAATACATATGCAGTTGACACCCACACACGTGCAGTGTCCTTTTGTGTCTATGTTGGGGGAGGGGCAGGGCGGTTGTGTTCTGGAGAGGTGGCACCATGTGTAGTGTTTGGGGCATCTGTATGTTCAAGGGTTGGGAATATTTGTCTGTGTGTGTCCATAGGTGTTTGAGACGTGTACATGTGTATTAGTACGTGTAGGCGGATTGTGGCTGTGTGTGTATTTGAGGTCCTGGGGCTTCTGTAGTATGTATTTGGAGGGATGTCAGAGGTAGGTGTGTGTGTTTGGAAACAAAGAAATCTCATAGGCGATGTGTGTGTGTTCTGGAATCCTGGCCTAGAAGTCCTGTAGGACTGTGGCCTTGCCTATGGGCTGTGCGTGAAATGACTGTGTAGGAGCTGGTGGTAGTGAGCCTGTATACGAGGTAGTCAAAGTGTACCACTGGTCGGTGTTTGTGTTCAGGCCCCTGTTGGGTATGTGCATGTGAAGACCTCAGGTGTTGTAGTTTTGTTTGTGGGGAAGTGGGTGGAGTGGGGGGTTGGCCTTTTCTTGTCTTTTCAGGGCAGACCCATGGCATTGGGAAATGCCCTGGCTATGGTGGAATTGGCGCTGCAGCTGCAGCTGCCAGCCACGGCCACAGCAAGGCCACATCCGAGCTGCATCTGGGACCTGCTCCATATCTGAAGGCAATCCTGGATCCAGGGATTGCACCTGCCTTCTCTCCTATACGGGTCAGGTTCATTCCAATGTAGCCCCGACGGGAATGCCTGCTGGAAGTTTTTTCCTCATAATGTCATTTTCTGTTCTTTGCATCAGCCCAGTTATCTTTTCTAGGTCATCGGAGTTTAGTCTTGGCAGATTGTACTTGGCTAGGAAGGTGTCCTTTTCGTCTAGGAAGTCTGTTCTCTTGGCATATAGTTGCTTTTAGTAGTCTCCTCTGATCCTCTGTATTCTGGGATGTCCATTGGAAGCTGGCGTGCATTTTGATGGTTATTGATTTGAGTCCACTCTTTTTTCCCTGATGAGTCTGGCTAAGGGTTTATCCATATGGTGGATGTATTCAAAGAAGCCGTTGTAGCTGCATTGATCTTTCCGATGGTTTTCTTCGCTGCTCTTTCCTTTCTGCTCTGATCATTAGGATGTCTTTCCTTGTGTTTGTCTTTCTCTGGTTGCTTTGGGCGTAAGGCCAGGTTGTTTGTTGGTGGTTTTCCTTGTTGGCTGAGGTAGGCTTGTATTGCTGGAAAGGTCCCTCTTCGACCTGACTTTGCTGTGTCCCATAGGCTTTGGATTGTTATGTCTTTGGTGTCACTTGCTTCTTGGGATCTTCAAATTTCCTCTTTGGTTTCTCCAGCACTCCCTTGGTTGTTGAGTAGCATGTTGTCGAGTTTCCGTGCGTTGGTGTTTGCTGCCATTGTTTTCTTGGTGGTTGATTTTGAGCCTCATAGCGTTGGGTTCATACAAGCTGTGGGATATGATTTCAATTTCCTTCCTTGTACAGTGGCTTGCTTGGTGACGCAGCATGTGATCTGTCCTAGGGGATGTCCGGTGTGCCCTTGAGAGGAGTGTGTATCCTGCTTCATTGGGATGGAAAGCGCTCTACATATGGAGGAAGTGCCCTGTGGTCCAATGCATTATTGAAGGCCTGGGTTCCCTTGTTGATTTTATGTCTGGAGGACCCGTGCGTTGATGGGAGTCGGGTGTGAAGGCCCCCTGCTCTGACTGTGTTAGTGTCCATTTCTCCGTTTACGGTTGTAGCAGTTGCCCTCTACATTGCGGGGATCCTGTATTGGGTGCATATAGGTTTCCAATTCCCATCTCCTCTCCTTGGATTGATCCTTGACCGTTACGTAATGACCTTCTTTGTGTCTGATTAATATGCTTAATTTGAAGGTCTCTTTTGTCTGATGGGTGTGTTTCTACTCCGTCTCTCTTTTAATTCCCACGCACGAGAACTATTTTCTTCCATCCTCTCACTTTCAATTTGTATATGTCCCTAAAAATGAGGGGGGATTCTTGAAGACAGCAGGTCTACCTATCTGTCTATCCCTCTACCTATCTGGATCGAGATCGAGATGGAGGTCGAGATGGAGAATGAGATGGAGATCTCGATCTAGACCCAGAGAGAGGGAGATGCGTCTTCTTTGTGTATGCATGCAGCCAGTCGATGTCTTTCGGTTGGGGCATTTTGTGCCTTTCCATTGAAGGTGCTTCTTGATCTGTATGTTCTTATGGCCATGTTATTAGCTGTGTCAGATTGGGTTTTGTTGGTCTTTTCCCATCCTCTCTTGTTCTCAGCTCTTGTGGTTTGATGACTGCCTCTAGTGGGGTGTTTGTTGGGTGTTTTTTGATTGTTATTTCCCCGAGACAATTTTTTCCACTGTCCAGCATTGTGACCCAGTTCCCCATACGTGTATAATTCGTCTTTGTGCCATTATCATGCTCCATCATAAGTGAGTCGACCTCGTTCTCAGTGCTACACAGCAGGATCTCCTTGCTAATCCCTTCCAAAAGCAGTCGTTTGCATCCAATAACCCCAAGCTCCCCATCCATCCCACTCCCTCCCCTCGCTCTAGGCAACCACAAGTCTATTCTCCAAGTGCATGAGTTCCTTTAGGTGGAAAGGTTCCTTTGTGCTGTATATGAGACTCCTCATATGAGTGATGTCGTATGGTTGTCATCCTTCTCTTTCGGACTTCCTTCACTCAGGATGAGAGGGTCTCGTTCCATCCATGTTGCTGCAGATGGCATTAGGTTGCTCTGTTTGATGGTGCAGGAGTATTGCATTGTGTGTATATACCGCGTCCTCTTTGGCTCTTAATTGTTATTTCCCCGATACAATCTTGTTTTCTACTGTACAACATGGTGACCCCGTTACACATACCTGTAGCCATTCTATGTTCTCACATTATCATGCTCCGTCAAACGTGACTAGACATTGTACCCAGCGCTACACAGCAGGATCTCATTGCTAATCCATTCCCAAGGCAATAGTGGGAAGGCATTACCCCAAGCTCCCCATCCACCCCACTCCCTCCCCCTTGGCCACCACAAGTCTATTCTGCAAGTCCATGAGTTGCTTTTCTGTGGAAAGGTTCATTTGTGCCGTATATTAGATTCCAGATATAAGTGTGTGGTATTCTCTTCTTGAAAGGATCCCTTAACCGTGAACTAGTGTCCTTCTTTGCCTTTCTCGATGGCCTTCGTTTTAAAGGCGATTTTGTTGGATATGAGCAGCGCTACTCCTGATCTCCTGTCTTGTCCATTGGCATGAAATATCTTTTCACATCCCCTCCCTTTCAATCTATACGTGTCCTTTCCCCTCGGGTGAGCTTGTCTAGGCAGCAGATTGAAGGTTTTTGCTTTGGTACCCAATCTGGCACTCTGTGTCTTTTGATGGGAGCATTCGGTCCCGGAAAAATTCAGGTGGGCATTGATAGATGTTTCTTGATTGCCATTTGAAGCCTTGTTTTCCCGTTGAGTCTATGTTTCTCTTTTCTTCTTTCTTTTCCTTTGAGTGGATGGGTTCCGTTGATTCTCTGCTGGAGTCCTTTCCTTTTCCGATTTTTGAATGTAGTGTTGGCTTTTGGTTTGGGGTTGCCCTGTTTTGTTATTATGTTAACCCCTTCGTTTGTCTGCTCACTTTAGCCTGACCATTACATAGGACCAAACGCGTCATTGAAACAAGACAAAGGATCTACATTTTCTTCCATTCCTCGCCCTCATTGTATGATTTGATGTAGTTTATTTCATTTTATGTTTTTGACATCTTCATGGTTAGATCTGTGTACTGGCTTCTCTAAGTCACTGCTTTCCAATGGTTTTTTCTATTTTCCTTTTTTTGAGTTGGAGAAGCCTTAGAGTATTTCTTTCAGAATGGGTTTTTTATTGCAGTACTCTTTCAGTGTTGGTTTGTTGGAGAAATTCGTGATTTCCCCTTCGATTTGAAATGATAGTCTTGCTGGATAGGGTATTTGGAGGAGGCAGACTATTTGTTCTTTCTTTCAGTGCTTTCAATGGGTCTCGCCACCCCCTTCTGGCCTGGAGTGTTTCTGTAGAGAAAACTGCTGATAACCTTATTGGGGTTCCCTCATCATGAATGCCTTGCTGTTCTCTTGCTGCCTTTGGCTTCCTCCCTTTCTGTTTACCTTTGGCCATATTGATCAGAATAGGTCTTGCTGCGTGCCTGTTTGGGTTCAACTTGTTTGGGGCTCTCTGTCCTTCCCGTATCTTGCTATCACTCTCCTGTAGTTGTTGCTTTAAAACCTCGATTGCAGGACTCCCTGTTGTGGTGCCCTGGAATCTGGCAATGGCCCCTGCCACAAGGACCAGATCCTCCCTTTGGCTGATGACATGAGGAGATTTCCCACCAGATGGCCCGGCCCTGAGCACACTAACTCTAGGAAGTCCCAGCCGCTCTGTTTCTAAGCCCCACTGACCCCCTGAGCAAGACCGGCTGCCTCCACCAGGGCTCGGTATGGGCATCTTCTGCAAAGGCTCAACCAAAACCTTGAGAGAACACCAGATGTCTAAAGGAATGAGAAAGGAAGAGGGTCCCAGTTAGGGGTGCGCTTTTGCAGCCCAGGGCCTTGCCAGAGCTGAGGTCTTCAGGGGCTTGAGCTGGCCAGGCTCCACTGCCAGACCAGCTCTGTTGGGCCCTGTTGGGACATATGTCCCTTCTCGGCCTTGGACAGTGCCTTCTTCTGGACCTCCAGGGGTTCTGCAGGCACACAGGCCCATCTGCTGATAGATTGAAACCTGTGATTGTCCTGAGGGTCAGTCAGGAGCTTCCTACATCAGGACGCCCGTGCCTGCCTGCATGGCTTACACAGGCTCATCAGCCATGGGATGCCAGGCTTTGGAACTTCCCAGAAGTACAACTGAGTGACCATGCATGGCAGAGACTCCTCTGACCTAGCTCCGTTGCTTGCAGCCTATGTCCCCTGTCCTCCCTAGGGTGATTCCAGGGGGTCGCATCCCTTTTTCAGGGTGTCTCGTGGGGATGGCCCTCTGGGGCTTAGACGGCTGACATGGCCCCTAGCCCAGCATCTTCACCAATATCACCTGCTTCTCCCATGGGACCAATGAGATCCAGAAGCACATGCCTCTCCCTGAGCCCACGGTCCCTCCTCCTCACACCCAGGTTCCATCGCAGTCTCTGCAGGCTGCTGGCTCTCCTGGGCCTGGCACAGGCTTTGTGCC
Source organism: Sus scrofa (assembly GCF_054392235.1). Lineage (NCBI taxonomy): Eukaryota > Metazoa > Chordata > Mammalia > Artiodactyla > Suidae > Sus > Sus scrofa. The sequence goes on along the minus strand of NC_139396.1, from coordinate 18,452,370 downwards.
TCCAGAGACTGGTCCCTGCTGCTGTTCATGCTAGAGGTCCTGCAGCAGGCCTGGTGCAGACCCCCCGAGCTCCTGTGCTCCTGTCTCTGCCTCAGACTCCAGTCTCCATTTGGCAAACAGCCATCCCTCCCCCACCAGCTCCATCAGCTTTCGAGGGCCCCATTTTGGCCTTCCTGTCCAAGCATGGCCACCCCACAAACCAAGCCTGCAATCTCCAATAACCAAAGGAAAGTCTCCTCATGCTGCTGCCTTGGGGCCCTACGGCCCCTGCTGTCATCCATCCTAATTTCTTCTGTTGGGGTCCTCCATCTGACTCCCTGGACAAGGGGAGAGGACATGAGAGGGAGAGTGTCCCAGGAGGAAGGTAGGGGTGGGGATGCTGGTGGAGCCCAGCTGGGGACAGAGAGGGTGTCTTCCCTTGAGACTCCTTCCTGCCCTGGGAGTGCCCAGGCCTTCGGATGGAATCGGTCAGCTCTAGCTGCCCTCACCAATCCCATGGACAATGGGGCTTAAATAACAAGAATGTATCAACTCACCGTTTTGGTGCCCAGCCTTCTGAGATCCCGGTATAAACAAGCTGGTTTGGCTCTAAGGCTTCTCTCCTTGGATTCCAGATGCTCATCTCCTGCCTGCACCCTCACATCAGCTCCCTCTGTGGGACTCAGTTTCTAAATTTGCCCTTAGTATAGGGGCACCCATCCTATTGTATTCGGGGCCACCTTAGTGACCTGATTTCAGCTCTTTCTGTACAAACTCTGCTGCAGGGCTTGCGGTGGTGTTGCCCTGGAACTGAACCCGAGAAGGAACCATGAGTGTTCAGGTTTGATCCCTGGCCTCGCTCAGGAAGGGAAGGATCCAATGTGGCCATGAGCTGTGGTGTAGGTCTCAGACCCGGCTTGGATGTGGCATTGCTGTGGCTGTGGTGTAGGCGAGCTGCCAAAGCTCCGATCGATCGATAGATTGTTCAGATGCCAAGCCTAGGAACTTGATTGAAAGGACAGTGAGGTACCATGTTGTGCTATTTCCTGCTGTGTCGCAAAGTGATTCGGTCATACATACACACACCCCCCTTCTCCCTCAGATTCTATGCCCATATCGACTATCACTAACTGTTGGCTAGAGTTCCCTGGGCTCTACCACAGGTTCCTGTTGGCCGGTCATTCCATGTACTCCGTGTGCAGAAGCCAGTCCCAAACCCCCAGTCCCTCCTGCCGTGGACTTGGCTCCTTTGGGACCCATCCGGTTTTCCAAGGCTGGGAGTCTGTTTCTGTTCCGTGCACATGTTCATTTGTGTCCTCTCTTTTGGTTCCACTTAGAAGTGGTATCATACGATGTTTGTCTTTCCCTGTCTACCTTCACTTAGGATGATAATTTCCAGGTCCATCCTTGCTGCTGCAGCGTTCATGATTCCATTCTCTTGTATGATTGTGTGACGTCCCCCCGTACATATGAACCTCATCCTCTTTATCCATGCCTCGGCCGATGGACATATAGCTTGCTCCCTTGTCTTGGCTATTGGAAATGGTGCTTCAGTGGACATTGGGGTGCATGTATGTTTTGAAGGGCCTTTCTTTCCTTTTGATGAAGTCCAACTTTCTGTTCTTTCCTTCCCTTTTGGGGTACTGTTTTTCTTGTCATGTGGAAGACCCCTTTGCCAAGCCCGAGGACCCAGAGGTTTGCTCCAATTGTTTTTTCTTAGGTGTGGCAAACGTTGCATCGTTTGTATTTATACAAATTTTACATTTGCACTGAATGTTCCATGATGAGTTCATTTTCGTATGGGATAAAAACCCTATCCCTATTCCATTCAACTGCCCTTGAGCTTCTGTATTAGAACATCCCAGGTTGGTGTATTGCTATGGATCTATTTATGCATTCTCTCTCTGTACACTGAACTCTGTCTGCCTCTATCCCTCCAGCAATGCCAAGCTGCCCTCCATAGAGCGTTCTCATAAGCCGAATCACCTCCCACTTTAATGTGCTTTCTCAAAATTATGTTTGATGTTCTGGCTCCTTTATCTTTTCTTTATACATTTTAGAATAGGTTTGTCCATGTTGACAAAAAAAAAAACTTCTGTTGGATTTTGACCATTTTCTCTGTTGTGTCTTCCCATGCATGGGTATAATACGTGTCCGCATTGTTGTAGGTCTTGTTTCGTTTTATCATACAGATCCTCTATCCCAAATATGTATCCCTGGATTTTCCATTGTGATGGATAATGATTGTGGTAATGTAAGAGACCGAATATATATCCTTCTTAGTGGGGTACTTTACACCAGAATACAGCAAAGCATTTTAAATCAAGTATGATGGAAACAATTAAGTGTTAACAATTGAAATTTGAATGAGCAGTGTAAACCACTTGTAGTGGAAAAAAAATAAAAGTCATTCTGTAAATAACAACATAGTTTATCTTTTAAAATTAAAAAGAAAATTAAAATATAATCTGATATATTTGAGTATATTTAAAGTTGTCTTCATCCTTATATCCTGGCTCCTTTATTTCTGGCCTAATTTTTATAACCAGAAATTCTACAGTTATTGAAATTCAACGTACTGAAAGATCAGGTTGGTCATAGGCAGGCAATAATAATAGTACATGTCCAGCTAAATTTGAATTTTTCATTTCACATAAATACTGCATTAATTTAGCCTTAACTATACCCTGTGCAACATTTCAGACATATCTTTACTGCAAGTACTTTCCGTATTTATCTGAAATTTACCTTTCCCTCAGAATGGGCATTTATCTGGAACACTAGCCATAAAGGGTAACACATTAGACTATTAGTTGTGGGCAATTCTTGAGAGGATGAGAACTTGGAGTAGAGACTGACATGTACCTTTTGGTCCAACACTAAATAAATTGTCAAAAGGATCCAAAATCTGCAGGCTCTTTGGATGAAATGGAAATGGAAGAGCCAGGATATACTACCGAGTATTTGTGCTTAGTGGGGTTAAGGACAGAAGTAAGGGGCAAGGAGACAAATCTTCTCTTTCCATATGTTAAAGAAGTAAATATCCTAGAGATCTGTGGTGGGGGGGGGAGTCCCTTCTTTTTATTTATTTTTCTCTTTAGGGCCAGACCTTCAGCATATGGAAGTTCCAGAGTAGGAGTCAAATCAGACCTTCAGCTGCAGGCCTACACACAGCCACAGCAATGTGGGATGTAAGCTGTGTCTGTGACCTACTGCATAGCTCAAGCAACACCAGATCCTTATTCTACTGAGGGAGGCCAGGGATCCTACCCACATCCTCGTGGATACTTGTCAGGTTCATTTCTGCTGAGCCACAATGGAACTCCTCGTATTTCTAGGATTTAAAAAATCAACTCCCTTGGCACAGTGCCAGTATTTTACCCACCAATGTCCCCTCTCCTTTTGGACAAAGCCAATCCCATCTAAGTCCTGGCCTGCAAGCCCTGCTTATAAGCTGGTGAATTTCATGTCTGCATCCCATAGCCTTCCACTTTAGAATCTAGGTTCATCATTACCTATGGTCCTGACTGCATGGGAATCATGGTAGCATCCCTTAGAAAACAAAACAGAGACACAAATAAGAAAAAGTTCTCTCAGCCTTATTATCATGTTGGGAATTAATGTCAGCTTATCACTATCCAAATGATATGAATGAGTATTCATGTTTTGTGTGGTGAGAAGAGAGGACTCTTAGGAAACTCATCAAGGGAGATGAGGGGTGAAATCTAATAGGACTGCAACCAAATCTCTTGGGAGGCCAAATTCATTCTCTGCTGTAGCCCCACTACAACTCCTACTGATGTTAGGGCGTTGGGGAAGGAAAGAGAGAGGTTTAAAGGACTGTTCCACAATGAGAAAAAGACTTGTGTGGATGCTTCAGAAGCTTCTTGCCCCTTGCAAAGGAAGATGGACTCAGAAGAGGGTGAAAAGCTGAGGTGAGAGGATTTCCAGCAATATAATGGTGAGATTTGTATCAAGAACCTCTTGCTGGGGGGTTGAAAAAAATAACTTGGAACTACTTCTCTGTATTTGAGCTTTTATAATGAGAAATTTAGATGTTTTTCAACCAATACCTTCATATGAGAGGATTGGTGAGGCAAGCATTCTACACAGGCTCTCAAGAAGGGCAGGCTCCTTGTTGTTTCCTCCCCTTGTTCAGCCATTCAATCAATCACTTACAAGATCCTCACTCATAGCTCTGATATAGTATTTGATGAGTCTTCCCAGGGACAATGATAGCATAAAATGCATGGTGGAAAAGTGACATCCCCAATTCTACAATCAATTTTTTTACTACATCAAAATTCTACATCCTAGAGGCAGAGATAATCAAATTAGCTGACATATAATTAGGGAAAACCAGTCATGGAAGTGAGTATTTCAATGTCCTTTGGACCCTGATCTCTGATTATTCCTGCCAGGAGCTTCAGGGCAGGCAGTGGCAACTGAGGAGAAACATCTCTGGAAATGGATCACTAGCATCAGGAGACAGTGAATCTTCCACTTCTGCATGGACATTAAGGACACAGAGAAATACCAGGTTTGTGTCTTGTGGACGTTTCAAGTCTGTGCCCTTGGGGGCTTTTCATGTTGTTAGATGTAAGGGTCTTGAGAGGTATCCTGTGGAGTAAGAAATGCTCTGATGTTGCAACTGACCATAAAAGGGATCTGAGGGTTCAGGTTTCTTTAGCACACATTACAATGTCAGGTCAGTACAGTGAATCTGCTCCTACTTATTTGTAGGTTGATTGCCAGCTGAAATTCTGTGATGTAGTCAAAAAAGTAGGGAGGGAGAGTAAAATTGTTCCCAAAGTACCTGCTGTTTTGTAATTGCCCAAGAGGGTCAAGTTTAGTTCACCAGCATAGCCAGAATAACCAAAACCTTACAAAAGAAACACCTGTGAATCCACCTTTATTAAAAAACCTCCAGGCATTAACTAACTACCCTGAGGAAAAAAAAAACATTCAAGGAGAACAAATGCATTTGGAAAAACTCTAGGCATGGAACAAGGAGAAATTTTGTTCAGAGTGTTTTCCATGTCTAAAATTCATTGCTAGACATTCTTTTTAATGGACCCCTCAGGCTTGATAGGGAAAAGAACCTTCTATTTCTAGGGAAAACAACAACAACAACAACAACATCAGTAAGGAAACCTAAGGAACTGCAGCCCAAAGGGCTTGAATGTACTTGGCCCAATTTGAGGATATCGTGCTTAGGCTGGAGCTCTCCAAACTCTTCCATGGGGATCATATCTAAATGCATGAGTTTCATGTTTGCAATTTTATCATGGGGGCTCATCTCTCAAGAGACAGTTTTATTTTTTTGTTTGTTTTTGTTTTTTGTTTTAATGATACAAATGAATTGATTTACAAACCAGATAAAGACTCACTGGTATAGAAAACAAACTTATGGAAACCAAAGGGGATAGTGGGGGAGAGATAAATCTGGAGTTTGGGAGTAACATATACACACATGTATAAAATAGGTAAACAACAAATACCTATTGTGTAGCACAGGGAGCTATATACTCAACATCTTATAATGGAAAAGAATCTGTTTTCTTTTTTTTTCTGTGTTGCAATCTTTTCTCCATTTTTTTATTACTCAAATGAATTTATCACATCTGTAGTTGTATAATGATCATAACACTCTGATTTCACTGGATTTCCATCCCACAGCCCAGGCACATCCCCCCACCCCCCAAACTGTCTCCTCTGGAGACTGTAAGTTTTTTAATATCTGTGAGTCAGCATCTGTTCTGCAAAGAAGTTCAGTCTGTCCATTTTTCAGATTCCACATGTCAGTGAAAGCATTGGATGTTGGTGTCTCATTGTATGGCTGACTTCACTTCGCATGATAGTTTCTAGGTCCATCCATGTTGCTAAAAATGCTGGTATTTCATTCCTTTTAATGGCTGAGTAATATTCCATTGTGTACATGTACCACATCTTCTTGATCCACTCCTCTGCTGATGGACATTTAGGTTGTTTCCATGTCTTGGCTATTGTAAATAGTGCTGCAATGAACATTGGAGTACATGTGTCTTTGCGAGTCATGGTTTTCTCTGGATAGATGCCCTGGAGTGGGATTGCTGGATCAAATGGGAGTTGTATTTTTCATTTTCTGAGGAATCTCCATACTGCTTTCCACAGTGGTTGCACCAATTGACAATCCCACCAACAGTGTACTAGTATTCCTTTTTCTCCATACCCTCTCGAGCACTTATTGTTTGTAGACTTTTGGATGATGGCCATTCTGGCTGGTGTAAGGTGGTACCTCAGAGTGGTTTTGATTTGCATCGCTCTAATAATGAGTGACATTGAACATCTTCTCATGTGTTTCTTAGCCATATGTATGTCTTCTTTGGAGAACTGTCTGTTTAGATCTTCTGCCCATTTTTTGATAAGCTTGTTTGTTTCTTTGGTATGGATCTGCAGACGTTGTTTATAAATGTTGGAGATTAATCCCTTGTCAGTTGATTCACAATGATTTTCTCCCATTCTGTGGGTTGTCCTTTTGTGTTGTTTAGGGTTTCCTTTGCTGTGCAGAAACTTTTCAGTTTGATTAGATCCCATTTGTTTATTTTTCTTTTTATTGTCAATACTCCAATAGGTGGATCTGAGAAGATGTTGCTGTCGTTTATGTCAGAGAGTGTTTGGCCTATGTTTTCCTCTAGGAGTTTGATAGTGTCTGGTCTTCTATCTAGGTCTTGAATCCATTGGGAGTTTATTTTTGTGTATGGTGTTAGGGAGTGTTCTAATCTCATTCTTTTCCATGTGGCTATCCAGTTTTCACAGCACCACTTATTGAACAAGCTGTCCTTTCTCCTTTGTCTATTCTTGCCTCCTTTGTCATAGATGAGTTGTCTGTAGGTGCTTGGGTTGAATTCTGGGCTTTCTATCCTGTTCCACTGATCTATATTTCTGTCCTTGTACCAGTACCATGCAGTTTTGACGACTTTTGCCTTGTAGTATAGTCTGAAGTCCAGGAGCCTGATTCTTCCAGCTCCATTTTTCTTTTTCAGGATGTCTTTGGCTATTCTGGGTCTTTTGTGCTTCCAAACAAACTTTAAAATATTTTGTTTGAGTTCTGTGAAGAATGTCCTTGGTAATTTGATAGGGATTGCATTGAATCTGTAGATTGCCTTGGGTAGTATAGTCATTTGGATAATATTAACTCTTCCAATCCACAAGCATGGTATATCTTTCCATTTATTTGTGTCATCTTTGAATTCTTTCATCAGTGTCTTATAATTTTCAGAGTACAGGTCTTTTGTCTCTTTAGGTAGGTTTACTCCTAAGTATTTTATTCTTTTGGATTCAATGGTAAACGGGATTGCTTGCCTAGTTTTTCTTTCTGCTCTTTCATTGCTTGTGTGTAGAAATGCCATCAATTCCTGTGTATTGATATTGTATCCTGCGACTTTGACAAATTCATGGATGAGCTCTAACAGTTTTCTGGTAGAGTCTTCAGGATTCTCTAGGTATAGTATCATGTCATCTGCAAACAGTGATAGTTTTACTTCTTCCTTTCCAATTTGTATCCCTTTTATTTCTTTTACTTCTCTGATTGCTGTGGCTAGGATTTCTAGAACTATGTTGAAGGATAGTGGTGAGAGCGGACATCCTTGTCTTGCTCCTGATCTCAGCGGGAATTCTTTCAGCTTTTCACCATTGAGAATGATGTTCGCTGTGGGTTTCTCCTATATGGCCTTTATCATGTTGAGGTAAGTTCCCGTTATGCCCACTTTCTGAAGGGATTTTATCAGAAATGGGAGTTGGATTTTGTCAAAGGCATTTTCTGCGTCTATTGAGAGGATCATATGATTTTTATTCTTCAGTTTGTTCATGTGGTGTATCACACGGATGGATTTGCAGATATTGAAGAACCCTTGCATCCCTGAGATAAATCCCACTTGATCATGATGTACAATCCTTTTAATGTATTGTTGGATGTGGTTTGCTAGGATTTTGTTGAGGATTTTTGCATCGACGTTCATCAGTGGAATTGGCATATAGTTTTCTTTTTTTGTGGAGTCTTTGTCTGGTTTTGGTACCAGGGTGATGGTGGCCTCATAGAATGAGTTTGGGAGTATCCCTTCTTCTGCAATTTTTTGAAATAGTTTCAGAAGGATCGGTGTTAGCTCTTCTCAATGTTTGATAGAATTTGCCTATGAAGCCATCTGGTCTGGGACTTTTGTTTGTTGGAAGCTTATTAATCACAGTTTCAATTTCAGTTCTTGTGATTCATCCATTCATCTTTTCTATTTCATCGTGGTTTAGTCTTGGAAGATTGTACTTTTCTAAGAATTTGTCCATTTCTTCTAGGTTTTCCGTTTTATTGGCATATAGTTGCATATAGTAGTCTCTTATGCTCCTTTGTATTTCTGTGATGCCCATTGTTACTTCTCCTTTTTCATTTCTAATTTTATTGATTTGAGTCCTCTCTCTTTGTGCCTTGATAAGTCTGGCTAAGGGTTTATCAATTTTGTTGGCCTTTTCAAAGAACCAGCTTTCCGTTTCATTGATCTTTTCAATGGTTTTGTTTCTCTTTCATTGATTTCTGCTCTGATCTTTATGATTTCTTTCCTTCTACTAACTTTAGGTCTTGTCCGTTCTTCTCTCTCGAGCTGCTTTAGATGTAAAGTTAGCTTGTTTATTTGGGCTTTTTCTTGTTTCCTGAGGTGGGCTTGTATTGCTATAAACTTTCCTCTTAGAACGGCTTTTGCTCCATCCCATAGGTTTTGGAGTGTCATATCTTCGCTAGGTAATTTTTAATTTCCTCTTTGATTTCTTCAGCAATCCATTGGTTGTTTAGTAGCATGTTGTTGAGTCTCCACGTGTTTGTGTTTTTTTGCAGTTTTTTTGTTGTTGTTGATTTCCAGGCATATAGCATTGTGGTTGGAAAAGATGCTTGATATGATTTCAATTTTCTTAAAGTTACTGAGGTTGGATTTGTAGCCCAGGATGTGCTCAATCTTAGAGAATGTTCCATGTGCACTTGAGAAGAATGTGTATCTGTTGCTTTTGGATGGAATGTCCTATAAATATCTATTAAGTCCATCTGGTTTAATGCTTCATTCAGGGCCTGTGTTTCCTTATTGATTTTCTGTCTGGTTTTCTGTCCATTGCTGTAAGTGGGGTGTTAAAGTCCCCCACTATGATTGAGTTATTGTCGATTTCTCCTTTTAAGGTGGTTAGTGGTTGCTTTATATATTGTGGTGAAACTGTTGGGTGCATAGATATTTAAAACTGTTATATCATCTTCTTGGATTGATCCTTTGATCATTAAGTAATGTCCTTCTTTTTCCCTTAAAATATTTTTTACTTTAAAGTCTATTTTGTCTGATATGAGTATTGCTACTCCAGCTTTCTTTTGATCCCCGTTTGCATGGAATATTTTCTTCCATCCTCTCACTTTCAATTTGTATTTGTCCCTAGAAGTGAAGTGGGTCTCTTGAGGACAGCATATATATGGGTCTTGTTGTTGTATCTATTCAGCCAGTCTATGTCTTTTGGTTGGGGCTTTTAGTCCATTCACATTTAAGGTAATTATTGATATGTATGTTCTTATTGCCATTTTATTAATTACTTTGGATTTGTTTTTGCTGCTCTTTTTCCTTTCCTTCTTCTCTTGTTCTTTTCTGCCTAAAGAAGTTCCTTTAGTATTTGTTGTAAGGCTGGTTTAGTGTTGCTGAATTCTCTCAACTTTTGTTTATCTGTGAAGGTTTTGATTTCTCCTTCAAATCTGAATGAGAGCCTTGCTGGGTAGAGTATTCTTGGTTAGAGGTTTTTTCCTTTCATCACATTGAGTATATCATGCCACTCCCTTCTGGTCTGCAAGAGTTTCTGCTGAAAAATCTGATGATAGCCTTATTGGGGTTCCCTTGTATGTTATTTGCTTCTTTTCCCTAGATGCTTTCAAGATTTTCTCTTTGACTTTAATTTTGGTCAGTTTGATTAGTATGTGTCTTGGTGTATTCCTCCTTGGGTATATTTTATATAGTACTCGTTGTGCTTCCTGGATGTGAATGAGTGATTCCTTCCCCCTGTTAGGGAAGTTTTCGGCTATTATCTCTCGAAATATTTTTTCTGTCCCCTGCTCTCTTTCTCCTTCTGGTACCCCTATAATACGGATGTTGGTGCATTTCACGTTGTCCCAGAGTTCTCTGAGACTCTCTTCATTTCTTTTCAATCTTTTTTCTCTTTTCTGTTCTGTGTCCATCATTTCCACTAATCTGTCCTCCACCTCGCTTATTCCATCTTCTGCCTCCTGTATTCTGCTGTTAGCTGATTCTAGTGAATTTTTAATTTCAGTGATTGTATTTTGCATCTCTTCTTGTTTAAACTGTATATCTTGTATCTCTTTGGTCAGTGTTTCCTGTAAGTTATCCATCTTTGCCTCCAGTTTATTCCCAATATCTTGCATTATCTTCAGCAACAACATTCTAAACTCTTTTTCCTGGAGGCTAAGAATCTCCTCCTCACTTAGCTGATTTTCTGGAGTTTTCCTTAATCCCTCATCCAACTTATAGTTCTCTGTCTTTTCATTTTTATATGTTTTTGGTGTGGTGACCTTTTTATGGATAATAGAGTTGTAGCCTCTCTTACTTCTGATGTCTTCCCCCCTGTGGCTGAAGTCAGCATGGGGGCTTGCTGTAGGCTTCCTGATGGGAGGGGCTGATGCCTGCCCCCAGTAGGAGGAGCTGATTCTACTCCCTCTGGTGGGTGGGGCTTAGCTTACTGATGAGATTGGAGGCAGCTGTGTGCCTGAGGGGTCTTTAGGTAGCCTGTTTACTGAGGGGTGGGGCTGTGATCCCACCTGGGTTGTTGTTCACCCTGGGGCTTCTCAACAGCTGGCTGATGGGTGTGGCCATATTTTCCCAAAATGGACACCTCCAGAGAAAGGCACTGCTGCTGAATATTCCTAAGAGCCTTTGCTTTCAATGTCCTTCCCTCACAACAAGCCACGTTCACCCCTGTTTTCCAAGGATGTCCTCCAAGAACTGCAGTCAGGTTTGACCCAGATTCCCTTGGAGACTTTGCTGTGCCCTGGGACTCAGTGTATGTGAAAGTCTGGGTGTGCCTTTTAAGAATGGGGTCTCCATTTCCCCTAGTCCCATGGAGCTCTTGCACACAAGCACCACTGGCCTTCAATGCCAGATGCTCTGGGGCTCTTTCTCCCTGTGCTGGATCCCCCACATGTGAGGGTTTGATGTGTGGCTCAGAACTCTCACTCCTGTAGGTGAGTCTCTGTGAACCAGTTAGTTTCCAGTCTGTGGATGTTCCCCCCCAGGAGGTATGGGGTTGTTTATATCGTGAAATTGCCCCTCCTACCTCTTGATGTGGCCTTCTCTTTTTCTTTTGGAGTAGGGTATCTTTTTTAAGGTTTCTGATCCATTTTGGTGAAGAGTGCTCAGTCTTTAGTTGTGAATTTTGTTGTTTTTAGGAGAGAAGTTGAGCTCCAGTCCTTCTATTCCGCCATCTTAATCTCATCCTCAAGAGACAGTTTTAAACAGAGATGGCCACAAATGATCCCAATGAGAACACATTGCAAGAAATCTCCCCAGGGGATGCCAATCCTCCATAATATTCCTCTCTTGCAGGACGCCTTGGGCTAGCTATTCACACATCCCATGCCAGCAAGCATGCACATGCCCACCGGTGGCGGTGCTGTCTGGTGCAGTGACTACCATCCTCCAACTGCTCCTAGTGTCTTTTGAGGCTGGTCTGCTTGAGAAGCCAGTAGCACATGCACGAGGGCAGAGGGCAGTTTCCCAAGGGGTGGCCTTCCTGGGGGCAGGGCCGGTCATGTCTGTGGTTAGAATTAATTCTGTGAAGGCCGTTGTAATCACAGCTGGGTTACTTTTCTTGAGTGCTCATTAGCTTACAACAGTTTCCTAAACTTAAACCTTGTCTTTAATCTCCAGTGGGACTTTTCATCTATTTTAAGTATCTGAATCTATCCTTCACGTTAGGATGATTATTTGTGTATTTGCAGCATGTTGTGTGGTTATTTGCTTTTTTGTGTAGTAATTTTTCAGGAGCTGCGTATGTGTATTTTGATGTGTACAGGGCAAGTCTGACTATTTTATGGGACTGGTGAATATTATATAGGTAGGTGTGCTGTGTTTCTGTACTTCTATATTCTGCATGATGGAAGGGGGGGTGTGATTTTCTGTATATGCAGAGAGTGTATTATATATGTATTTGGAACAAAAGGCATAGGGTGATACACTGCCATATTTGTGGGGTCCTGGGTAATTGTGGGTACATTTGGGGCTCATGGAGAATAGTTGTGTGTATGAGTTTGAGGGTGTATTCAAGGGGCATGGTCATTTGGAGGAATATTTGCTGGGGCTATGCACTTGTATTTTTCAGTAGGGACATTTTAGGATTAAATATTTGGGGAATTGAGTATGTGTGTTTCTAAAGGAGAGATGAGTTTCTGTGTTTATTCGGAGGAGTTGGAGACTTGCATTTATAGGTATGAGAAACATGGGCTGTGGTTATTTGTTAGTAGTTGCAGAACTAGTTCATAATAGCTTGGGAAGTCATCTCTGTGTTCAGTTACATCAAGTTGGTAGTTTGAATATGCTCATGCTTGGAATACTTATACCATGTAGATATCATAAATGAAGTCTTACCTGACTTTTTAAAGAGCTTTATATAAGCATTTACAGCATACCACTCATCTGTGTGTTTAGTTGGAAGTATGTGTCAAGCCAGACTATTCAGGCATCACTTGGTATGTACATATAGGACATTTTTTTTTTTTGGACATTGATTTTCAATATTATTATTATTATTTTTAATCTTTCTTATTGTCTACATTTTTGTTTCTTATGTTTTTTCTTATAATTTTTTTATATTCCCACTGTACAGCAAGGGGGTCAGGTTATCCTTACATATATACATTACAATTACAGTTTTTCCCCCACCATTTCTTCTGTTGCAACATGAGTATCTAGACATAGTTCTCAATGCTATTCAGCAGGATCTCCTTGTAAATCTGTTATAAGTTGTGTCTGATAAGCCCAAGCTCCCGATCCCTCCCACTCCCTCCCCCTCCCATCAGGCAACCACAAGTCTCTTCTCCAAGTCCATGATTTTCTCTTCTGAGGAGATGTTCATTTGTGCTGGATATTAGATTCCAGTTATAAGTGATATCATATGGTATTTGTCTTTATCTTTCTGGCTCATTTCACTCAGTATGAGATTCTCTAGTTCCATCCATGTTGCTGCAAATGGCATGATGTCATCCTTTTTTATGGCTGAGTAGTATTCCATTGTGTATATATACCACATCCTCCGAATCCAATCATCTGTCGATGGACATTTGGATTGTTTCCATGTCCTAACTATTGTGAATAGTGCTGCAATGAACATGCGGGTGCATGTGTCTATTTTAAGTAGAGTTTTTTCCAGACAGATGCCCAAGAGTGGGATTGCGGGGTCATATGGTAGTTCTATGTATAGATTTCTAAGGTATCTCCAAACTGATCTCCATAGTGGCTATACCAGTTTACATTCCCACCAACAGTGCAGCAGGCTTCCCGTTTCTCCACACCCTCTCCAGCACTTGCTATTTGTGGATTTATTAATGATGGCCATTCTGACTGGTGTGAGGTGGTATCTCATGGTAGTTTTGATTTGCATTTCTCTTATAATCAGCGATGTTGAGCATTTTTTCATGTGTTTGTTGGCCATTTGTGTGTCTTCTTTGGAGAACAGTCTATTCAGGTCTTTTGCCCATTTTTCCATTGATTGATTGGTTTTTTTGCTGTTGAGTTGTATAAGTTGCTTATATATTCTAGAGATTAAGCCCTTGTCAGTTGCATCATTGGAAACTATGTTCTCCCATTCTGTAAGTTGTCTTTTTGTTTTCTTTTGGGTTTCCTTTGCTGTGCAAAAGCTTTTCAGTTTGATGAGGTCCCATGGGTTTATTTTTGCTCTAATTTCTATTGCTTTGGGAGACTGCCCTGAGAAAATATTCATGCTGTTGATGTCAGAGAGTGTTTTGCCTATCTTTTCTTCTAGGAGTTTGATGGTGTCCTGTCTTATATTTAAGTCTTTCAGCCACTTGGAGTTTATTTTTGTGCATGGTGTGAGGGTGTGTTCTAGTTTCATTGCTTTGCATGCAGCTGTCCAGGTTTCCCAGCAATGATTGCTGAATAGACTTTCCTTTTCCCATTTGATGTTCTTGCCTCCCTTGTCAAAGATTAATTGACCATAGGTGTCAGGGTTTATTTCCGGGTTCTCTATTCTGTTCCATTGGTCTGTCTGTCTGTTTTGGTACCAGTACCACACTGTTTTGATGACTGTGGCTTTGTAGTATTTCTTGAAGTCTGGGAGAATTATGCCTCCTGCTTGGTTTTTGTTTCTCAGGATTGCTTTGGTGATTCTGGGTCTTTTGTGGTTCCATATAAATGTTTGGATTGTTTGTTCTAGTTCTGTGAAAAATGTCCTGGGTCATTGGATAGGGATTGCATTGAATCTGTAGATTGCTTTGGGTAGGATGGCCATTTTTACAATATTGATTTTTCCAATCCAGGAACATGGAATATCTTTCCATTTCTTTACATCTTCTTTGATTTCTTTGATTAAGGTTTTATAGTTCTCGGCATATAGGTCCTTTACCTCTTTGGTCAGGTGTATTCCGAGGTATTTGATTTTGTGTGGTACAATGTTAAAAGGTATCGTATTTTTGGATTCCTTTTCTAATGTTTCATTGCTGGTATACAGAAATGCAACTGACTTCTGAATGTTAATCTTATATCCTGCTCCTTTGCTGAATTTATTAATCAGTTCAAGGAGTTTTGGGGTTGAGTCCTTAGGGTTTTCTAGGTATAGAATCATGTCATCTGCATACAGTGACAGTTTGATCTCTTCTCTTCCTCTATGGATGCCTTTGATTTCTTTTGTTTGTCTAATTTCTGTGGCTAAGACTTCCAAAACGATGTTGAAGAGCAGTGGTGAGAGTGGGCATCTGTGTGTTGTTCCAGACTTGAGTGAGAAGGCTTTCAGTTTTTCCCCATTGAGGATTATATTTGCTGTGGGTTTATCATAAATGGCTTTGATTATATTCAGGAATGTTCCCTCTATACCCACTTTGGCGAGGGTCTTGATCATGAATGGATGTTGAACTTTGTCAAATGCTTTTTCTGCGTCTATTGAGATGATCATATGATTTTTAACTTTCTTTTTGTTAATGTGGTGTATAATGCTGATTGATTTGCGTTGGTCGAACCATCCTTTTGAACCTGGGATGAACCCAACCTGGTCATGGTGTATAATTTTTTTGGTATGTTGTTGGATTCGGTTGGCTAAGATTTTGTTGAGAATTTTTGCATCTATATTCATCAATGATATTGGGCGATAGTTTACTTTTTTGGTAGTATCTCTGTCTGGTTTTGGAATGAGGGTGATGGTGGCATCATCGAATGTCTTTGGGAGTATTCCTTCTTCTTCAACCTTTTGAAAGAGTTTAAGGAGGATGGGCACCAATTCCTCTTTATATGTTTGATAGAATTCACCCGTGAAGCCATCTGGTCCTGGGCTTTTATTTGTAGGGAGTGATTTTATGACCTCTTCAATTTCATTTCTTGTGATCGGTCTGTTCAATTGGTCTGTTTCTTCTTGATTCCGTTTTGGCAGGGTGTAAGATTCTAGAAAAGTGTCCATTTCTTGCAGATTGTCAAACTTGTTGCCGTATACTTGTTCATAATATTCTCTTATGGTTTTTTGTATTTCTGCTGAATCCGTTGTGATTTCTCCTTTTTCATGTATAATTTTGGTGATTTGGGTTCTTTCTCTCCTCTTTTTAGTGAGTCTGGCCAGGGGTTTGTCAATTTTGTTCAGCTTTTCAAAGAACCAGCTCTTGGTTTTATTAATTTTCTCTATTGTTTTTTGAACCTCTATTTTATTGATTTCTTCTTTGATCTTTATAATTTCCTTCCTTCTGCTGACTTTAGGTCTTTTTTGTTCTTCTTCTTCTAATTCACTTAGGTGGAGGGTTAAGTTGTCAATTTGGGATCCTTCTTCTTTTTTGAGAAAGGCCTGTATTGCTATAAATTTCCCTCTGAGCACTGCTTTCGCAGCATCCCATAGATTTTGAGAGGTTGTGTCTTCATTATCATTTGTTTCAAGGTAGTTTTTAATTTCCTTCTTGATTTCCTCATTGACCCATTGGTTTTTTAGTAGCATGTTGTTTAGTCTCCATGTAGTAGGTTTTTTCTCTTTGCTTTTCCCGTGGTTGATTTCTAATTTCATGGCATTGTGGTCAGAGAAGATACTTGAGATAATTTCTATGCTCCTAAATTTGTTGAGATTCGATTTATGTCCCAATATGTGGTTGATTCTTGAGAATGTTCCATGAGCATTTGAGAAGAATGTGTATTCTGATTTTTTTGGATGTAGTGTCCTGAAGATATCAATTAAGGCTAACTTTTCTATTGTTTCCTTTAGGATCTCTGTTGCTTTATTGGTTTTCTGTCTAGAGGATCTGTCCATTGATGTGAGGGGGGTATTTAGGACTCCTACTATGATTGTATTCTCATCAATATCTCCCTTTATGTCTGTTAATATTTGTTGTATGTATCTGGGTGCTCCTATGTTTGGGGCATATATGTTGATGATAGTAACATCCTCTCCTTGGATGGATCCCTTAATCATTAAACAGTGTCCTTCTTTGTCTTTCTTTATGTCTTTTGTTTTAAAGTCTATTTTGTCTGATATGAGCGTTGCGACTCCTGCTTTTCTGTCATGTCTATTGGCATGAAGTACTTTTCCCCACCCTTTCACTTTCAATCTATATGTATCCTTTGTCCTAAGGTGAGTTTCTTGTAGGCAGCATATTGAAGATTTTTGCCTTTTTATCCACTCAGCCACTCTGTGTCTTTTGATTGGGGCATTCAGTCCATTGACATTTAAGGTGATAATTGATAGATGATTATTTATTGCCATTTGATCCTCGTGTTCCAGTTGATTCTATGGTTCTCCATTCTTCCTTTCTTTTTTTTTTTTTTTTTTTTTGGTTGGATGTTCTCCTGTTATTATCTGCTTGAGTGTATTTTTTTTTCATATTTTGCAAATGCAATATTTGGTTTTGGCTTGTGGTTGCCCTGTTTTTTAAGTATGCTAACCCCTTCCCATAATTGTGTGTTTTAGCCTGATGGTCCTGTAAGTTCAAACTCTTCATTATTATATTAAAATTAAGAAGAGAAACATACAATCAAAAAGTGTTATTTACTTCCTAACACCCCTTGCCCACATTTTATGGTTTTGATGACTCTTTTTTATTTTTTTCTTTTTAATTTTATTTTGTTTGAAGCATGTTCATGATTAAATCTGTATGCTGGCTTATTTGAGTGACTGCTCTCTGATTGTGGTTTCCTCAGTCCTAGTCCTTCCGCTTCTTCTTCTTCTTTTTTTTTTTCTTTTATTTTTTCTTCCCTTTCCTTCCTTTCTCTTTGGTTTAGAGAAGCCCTTTCAATATTTCCTTTAACCTGGGTTTTGTGTTGCTGTATTCTTTAAGTTTTTGTTTGTTGGAAAAAATTTTTATTTCCCCTTCTATTTTAAATGATATTCTTGCTGGATAGAGTATTCTAGGTTGCATATTTTTTCCTTTGAGCACTTTAAATATCTCTTGCCATTCCCTCCTGGCCTGTAGAGTTTCTGTAGAGAAATCAGCTGATATTCTTATGGGGGTTCCCTTGTAGGTAACATTCTGTTTTTCTCTTGCTGCCTTTAGGATCCTCTCTTTATCACTAACTTTTGCCATTTTTATTATGATGTGTCTTGGTGTGGGTCTGTTTGGGTTCAGTTTGTTTGGGGCCCTCTGTGCTTCTTGTATCTTGAATCCAGTATCCTTTAGATTTGGGAAGTTTCCAGCGATAATTTCTTCAAATATATTTTCCATTCCCTTATCTTTTTCTACTCCTTCTGGAATTCCTATTATGTGTAGATTGGCCCACTTTGTATTATACCATAGGTCTCTTATATTGCTTTCCAGTTTTTTGATTCGGTTTTCTGTCTGTTGACCAGATTGAGTGATTTCCATTATTCTATCTTCCATATCACTGATTCGTTCTTCTGCATTATTCATTCTGGTTTTTACTGCCCCTAGTTCAGTTTGCATCTCTGCAAATGAATGTTCTAGTTTTTCTTGGCTCCTCCTTATATTTTCTAGTTCCTTTCTGAGGGTATCTGCATTACTGTTCATATCTTCTCTTAATTCCTTCAGTATTTTCACGATTTCTCTTTTGAACTCCAGCTCTGTCTGACTGAAAGGATCTGTTTCATTGTTGACTGTTTTAGGTGAGTTCTCCTGTCATATAGGACATTTTATATAAATTGTGAGTGGGGCATCCAGAGTGTTGGGCCCTTTGATGTGTGCATTGGCCCTTCTTTCTGAATCACAGCATTGCTCCTGTCAGGTTGAGTCATTCTTTCAGGTCAATGAATTCCTTCCTCCAAATGCTGGTGAATTCCAGTGGAAATCATGCAAATGGATTTAGGGGTGTCTGTACCTTAGGCAGGTGGACACACCTTCAGCATTGTATGGTCCTAGAATCTGGGGCCCTCGAAGGGTGAGGCTGATGGCAGATAACCCTGTACAGCAGAACCTTCACAGGAGTGTGGTTGGCATGAGAAGCAGCAGTCAGCAAGTTGTGGGGATTCATGGATAAAAGATAAGGTAGGCAAGTGCTCTCCCAGGAAAACCCCATGAGATTCAGTTCAGCAAGCACAGATATTTCTGGCTCTTCTGTGGCACAGCTGGTAAGCAAGGACACCATGCACATGGGGTCCAGATGGTGTAAGTCTCTAGAGCTGCCCAAGTGTGTTGGAAAGTATTGTAGGTCAGGCTGGTAAGCTGTATGAACAATTCTCCACTACTGTATCTCTATGGAAACCTAAGTCCTCAGGGATAGGCAGGACATCTAGGGTCAGTGAGCTGACAAGGACAAAGGTGGGGAGGCCTTGTCTATAAGGGAGGCTTAGGAGTGAGGCCTGGAGAGCCTGGGGAGTCCTTCTCTGAGAAGATATGGCTCTGATATTCCCAAACCTTTAGACATGGTTCCTGTTCTTTTCTGAAGGTTCAGGGTACTTCTATCTATGGGAAGTTCATCCCAAGATCTTGGTTCTCAGATCAGATGACCTGACCCTATTTTTCTTTATTCCACATCCAGCCATCAACCCAACAGGGAGGCATATGGTCACTGTGTCCACCAGCTGACCCTACAGCCTCCTGCTTCCCTTCCCAAAATAGACCCCTCTATTGTGACTCAGCCCCTGGATTCCATACAATTAACTGTTAGTGACCTCTAGGATGATATTCAAGAGCCTCAACCTGAACGGGCTTGAAAAATAACAAATAACTTTTTTTGTCTTTTTGCCATTTCTGGGGCCGCTCCCATGGCCTATGGAGGCTCCCAGGCCAGGGGTCAAATTGGAGCTGTAGGCACTGGCCACAGCCACAGCAACACAGGGATCTGACCCACATCTGGAACCTACACCACAGCTCATGGCAATGTCAGATCCCTAACCCACTGAACAAGTCCAGGGATCAAACCTGCAACCTCATGGTTCCTAGTTGGATTCATTAACCACTGAGCCATGACAGGAACTCCAACAACTAACATTTTATGAGCCATTCCTAAAATCTTCCCAGTTCACACCCATAGGTCAACTATTCAATCATAGCCACAAAGAAGGGTGAATCTGTGGCAGCATTTGGAGCCTTGTGGAATCTCATTTTATAGCATTTGGGGTTCCATACAGTTAAAAGGCCACTCGGCCTGCTTCAGCTTCCCTATTCATGAATCAATTAACTTCTGAGATTAGCAGATTGATACAGAAAAGACAGAAAATAAGATGGGAGGCTATAGGCCTACCTGAACTCCTGACGCTAGTTGAGCATTTTGTAAAGGACCTGGCAGCAAGATCACAAACCAAAAACCACCAAGCTATGAGCTTTATATCTCCAACAGATCCAAGGGAAGAGACACAAAAGAATACTTGCACCTTGCCCATGACCCCCTCCTAGGGGTCCATGATCATTTCAGTGACCCAGCGTTGGTGTTTCATTTGTAATCAGCTAGCCACTGGGAAAAAAAAGCTGTCCTTAAAGGTCTTGTGCAGACTCTTCACAGGAGATACTCTCATACCTACCTCAAAGTGAGGGCTCCCCCATCAACCCTTATCATAGTTGACAGAACACCAGATGTTCTATTACCAGCAATTACCTGAAACAACCTAGAAGAAAGGAAAATGAAAATTAATAGAAAACCTGGCTCAATTTTAGTTGATACAAGAGCTACACTCAGTACTTGAAACCCCACTCATTCTCTCATTTGAAATCTACGTGAAACCCTAAGCCTAACTGTAAACATAGCTAACTCTTAACATGCTACCCCGACCATAGCTGTGCCTTCTACTTTAAATCCCATCCTCATAAAACAGTACACCCCTCAGAGTAAGAAGGATGTTTCCAGAGTGCGGGTATCTAATAAGTTCAGAGAGAACTTTTATCTCAGCCACTATTCTGTTTTGCTATGCACTATAGCCCAGTTAATCTATGTGACAGAGATCTCCTTTCTAATGTGAAAGGGCTACTATGTTTTCCCTGTGATGGAGATCTCACCTTAAAATTTCTTGATCATCCCCAACCCTGATCATTTATATCCCTTATACTCTGTCCTGAACATAAAAGAGGAAGAAGCTCAACAAAAGTTCTCTAATTGAATTGAGATGTCTGAAAATGCGTGGGCTACTTCTGACCCTGACATTGGAAGAATAAAAAATGCAGAACCTATAACAATTCAGATAGATGTGGCCAAACCTCTCCCTAAGTTTCCTCCATAACCATTAAAGCCTGAGGCAATACAAGGCCTCACACTCATTGTAGGAGGCTTATTTGCTCAGGGGTTTCTCATGTCCTCTGTGTGTTCCTGCCACATGCCAGTCTTGCCTATTTGGAAACCTAATGGGATAGGTGTTTGCCCAGGAGCTGGGGGCTATTAATAAAGTAGTTATCCTCCATTTACCAGTTGTTCCAAAACTGGACACCCTTCTGCCACAAGTTTTAACTGACTTGAAATGGTTTACTGTTGTAGACTTTTGTTCAAATGACTTCAGCATCGCTGTAGACCCAACAGCCAATATCTATGTCTATGTGCCTTTCCTTGGAACCATCAGCAGTAGACCTGGACAGTTTTGCCTCAAGTGTTCCCTGAGGCCCCTTCTTTCTTCCCCCAAGTAATTCACCAAGATTTAAGTACCTTCTGTAGAGTTCCCATTGTGGCACAGCAGAAACAAACCCGACTAGGGAACATGATGTTGTGGGTTCAATTTCTGGCTTCACTCAGTAGGTTAAGGATCTGGCATTGCTGTGAGTTCTGGTATAGGTCACAGATGCAGCTTGGATCTGACATTGCTGTGGTGTAAGCTGGCAGCTGTAGCTCCAATTAGATCCTTAGCCTGGGAATCTCCATGTGTGGCACGTGCAGCCCTAAAAAGGAAAAGAAAAAAGCTAACGTTTTAAGTGTTTTCTAGTTCCCTGAGAAATCACCCATTTTACAAGATGCAGATGATCTCATGGTGTACTCTGCCACTATACAATTCTATGAGGCATGCATGAAAGCTTCCCTTTATTTGCTGCAATAGGTAGCTGAAAAAGAGCACATAGAGAAAATTTCAGTTATCTCAACACTGGACATTATATAGGGCATAATCTAAACACTAAAGGAATTCAGCTGACTTCCACAAGAATTAAGCTCACACAGGACATTCCCAGGCTCACAACTGAGGGACAGCATTGTGGATTTCTAGATTTAGCTGGTTATTGCAAACTCTGGGTTCCAAATTTTATGAACTTACTGAAGTTCTAGTTCCTTAACCCCATCCTTGGGAAGATAAACATGAGCAGGCTTTTCTAAAGTGAAAACTACTGCTACAAGAGCCACCTGCCTTAGGGTTACTCAACTGTTCAAGCATTTTACTTTATTTGTGCAGGAAAGGGATAACTAGACCCTGGGAGTTATGGAAGCATGTAGTAAACATAGCCCTACTGCCTGTTGTAGCATGCAACTTGATTCTGTTGCTCATGCCTGTCTCCGTTGTCTTGAAGTGACAGCCAGACCTGCAAAGTTACCGAAAGCCTTGGCAAATTCCACACACTCTCCAGTCTTCTTAACTGTGAAATGACTCAGTGTTTTCCTGCACGTAGATTAACTTCCTATGAGATCCTTGTGCTCTCACCACCTCATCTATATCTTAAACATTGCAATGCTCTCAGTCCTGCTACACTACTACTTTTATCTCAACAAGGAAAGCACCATGACAATGAGGTAATAATGTCCCATTTTGTGACACTGTCCTGATTAATGATATCTCTAAACCAATCCCAATCAAATCTTGTGTGTTGATGAGTTATGCTTACAATTGAGAAGGGATTTTCAAGCTAGTTATGCTGTTTCTACCCATGATGACCTAGTCAGTGTTGGAGATGTCCTCAGGCAGAGCTCTGTGCCCTTTCCAGAGCATGCCAGTTGTCAGAGGGAGGATCTGTCAGTGTTTAAAAGGATAGCCAGGATGCTTTTGACCAAGACGTTGGGTCCAGTTCTGACAGAGGCCTGGAAAGGTTATAAAGGTGACAGCACTTTGAGATGATCCGTGATGCTTACAAAATGCCTGACAGTTCTCCCTCCTGTCCTTACTTGTTCCTCAAACATGGCCTTAAGTGGTTTCTGGTCTGTACACTTTCTCATCTATGTGGGACACATTACCCAGGATAGAGGCTTCCTGCCGCTGAGAGGTGAGGACTACTGAATTTGGAAAACCTGACTTTTGATCAGTGACCCTTTCAGAGAAAGATCTTGATCTTTGAAGATCAAGGAGAGCTGTGAACATGAATTTAGGGTACCTTAACTCAACTTGGAGTTGAGAAGGCCTGTAGAGGGAGCTCTCACACCTTACCCTTTGTGGTAATTACCCTAAAAGGAGAATGTCAATTACTGACCCCAGCAGGAAGCTAGGAACCTTGCATTCCCAAACAGGAAGTTCACTTGGTTTCTACCCCAGCAGGAGGGAAGACTGCCTTCTTATGCAAAAGCAAACCCTCCCAATTAAAAAAATGCTACAGTGTAGCCAATAAGAAGCCTGAACTTTTACTTTTCTCCAGTCAACTTTTCTTTCTTTGTCTTTTTTTCCTATTGATGTCATTTTCCCCTTGTCCTACCCTTCTTACTATAAAAGACTTTCATAGTGTGTAACCCCTTGGAGGAGCTCTCTGTTTGCCAGGTGGGATGCTCCCTGATTCATGAGTCTTTTAATGAACCCAATTAGATCTTCAGATTTACTCAGTTACTTTTTTTTTTTTTTTTTTGGAGTGCCAATATCACTGACTTGGACGTCCCAGTTACTGCTTCTCCTAGTACAAGTGGATGCCTAGTGGCTCAGATTGCCCCATTCATTATCCATCCCCACTAAAATGTCAGTACAATGAATTGTGGTTACGGGCGTAATGAAACTCTGCCTTCTCATATTTTTTAAAACATGGTTTTTAATTATTTTATATTTTAATTCATTGAGTTTTATTATATTTATAGTTGTACAACCATCATCACAACCTAATTTTACAACATTTCTAACCCTAAGCCCCATGCTGTCTCCTCCCAACCTGTCTCCTTTGGTAACCAAGAGATATTCTTTTCTTTTCTTTTTCCTCAGAGAAATTTTTACTGTATTTTATTTTATTTTACTTTTTAAATATTTGTTTGTATAATGATTTTTGTGTTTTAGCAGTATAGCTGGTTTACAGTGTTCTGTCAATTTTATACTATACTGCATGGCGACCCAGTTACTCATACATGTATACGTTCTTTTTTCTCACATTATCATCCTCTGTCATAAGTCATAGTTCCCAGTGCAACACAGCAGGATGTCATTGCTAATCCATTCCAAAGGCAATAGTCAGAGTTCCCGTCGTGGCGCTGTGGTTAAGGAATTCGACTAGGAACCATGAGGTTGCGGGTTCAGTCCCTGCCCTTGCTCAGTGGGTTAACGATCCGGCATTGCCATGAGCTGTAGTGTAGGTTGCAGACGTGGCTCAGATCCTGTGTTGCTGTGGCTCTGGCGTAGGCCAGTGGCTACAGTTCCAATTCGACCCCTAACCTGAGAACATCCATATGCTGAGGGAGCGGCCCAAAGAAATAGCAAAAAGACAAAAAAAAAAAGAAAAGGCAATAGTCTGCATCTGTTAACCCAAGCACGCCATCCATCCCACTCCCTGCCCCTCCCCCTTGGCAACCACAAGTCTATTCTCCAAGTCCATGATTTTCTTTTCCATGGAAAGATTCCTTTGTGCCATATATTAGATTCAAGCCATAAGTGATATCATATGGTATTTTCCTTTCTCTTTCTGACTTACTTCACTCAGGATGAGAGCCTCTAGTTCCAGCCATGTTGCTGCAAAAGGCATTATTTTGTTCTCTTTTATGGCTGAGTAGGATTCCATTGTGTATATATACCACATCTTCCTGCTCCAATCACCTGTTGATGGACAATTGGGCTGTTTCCATGTCTTGGCTATTGTGAGTAGTGCTGTAATGAACATGTGGGTTCATGTGTCTTTTTCAAGGAAAGTTTTGTCTGGATATATGCCTGAGAGTGGGATTGCCAGGTCATAGGGTAGTTTTAGGTATAGATTTCTAAGGTATCTCCATATGGTTCTCCATAGTGGCTGTACCAGCTTACATTCATTCCCACTAACAGGGCAGGAGGGTTCCCTTTTCTCCACATCCCCTCCAGCACTTGTTACTTGTGGACTTATGAATGATGGCCACTCTGACTGGTGCGAGGTGGTATCACATGGTAGTTTTGATTTGCATTTCTCTTATAATCAACGATGTTGATCATTGTTTCATGTGCTTCTTGGCCATCTGTATATCTTCCTTGGAGAAATGTCTCTTCAGGTCTTTTGCCCATTTTTCCATTGGGTTGTTGGTTTTTTTTGCTGTTGAGTTGCATAAGTTGTTTGTCTATTTTAGAGATGAGGCCCTTGTCAGTTGCATCATTTGAAACTATTTTCGCCCATTCCGTAAGTTGCCTTTTTGTTTCCTTTGCTGTGCAGAAGCTTGTTGATTAGGTCCCATTGGTTTATTTTTGCTTTGATTTCTGTTGCTTTGGGAGACGGACCTGAGAAACATTTGTAAGGTTGATGTCAGAGAATGTGTTGCCTATATTCTCTTCCAGGAGTTTGATGGTGTCTTGTCTTACATTTAAGTCTCTCAGCCATTTTGAGTTTATTTCGGTGAATAGTGTGAGGGTATGTTCTAATTTTGTTGATTTGCATGCAGCTGTCCAGGTTTCCCAGCAGTACTTGCTGAAAAGACTGTCTTTTCCCCATTTTATGTTCTTGCCTCATTTGTCAAAGATTAATTGCCCATAGGTGTTTGGGTTTATTTCTGGATTCTCTATTTTGTTCCATTGGTCTGTCTGTCTGTTTTGATACCAGTACCACACTGTCTAGATGACTGTGGCTGTGTAATATTGCCTGAAGCCTGGAAGAGTTATGCCTCCTGCTTGGTTTTTTTTCTTCAGAATTGCTTTGGCAATTCTGGGTCTTTTGTGGTTCCATATAGATTTTGGGATAGTTTGTTCTAGTTCTCTGAAAAATGGTGTGGGTAACTGGATAGGGATTGCATTGAATCTGTAGATTGCTTTGGGTAGTATGGCCATTTTTACAATATTAATTCTTCCAATCCAGAAGCATGGAATGTCTTTCCATTTCTTTACATCTTCTTAATTTCCTTGTTTAATGTTTCATAGTTCTCAGCATATAAGTCTTTCACCACCTTGGTCAGATGATTGACTTTTTTGGGGTGCAGCTTTAAAAGGTATCATATTTTTGTATTCCTTTTCTACTATTTCACTGTTAGTATACAGAAATGTGACTGATTTCTGAATGTTAATCTTATATCCTGCTACTTTGCTGAATTTGTTGAGCAGTTCAGGTAGTTTTTGGGTTGAGTTCTTGGGGCTTTCTATATATAGTATCATGTCCTCTGCATACAGTGACAGTTTTACCACTTCTCTTCCTATTCGGATGCCTTTTGTTTCTTTTGTTTGTCTGCTTGCTGTGACTAGGACTTCCAGCACTATGATAACAGTGGTGGTGGGAGTGGGCATCTGTGTCTTGTTCCAGATTTAGTGGGAAGGCTTTCAGTTTTTCTCCATTGACTATTATGTTTGCTGTGGGTTTGTCATAAATGGCTTTGATTATGTTAAGGAATGTTCCCTCTAGACCCACGTTGGTAAGAGTTTTGATCATGAATGGATGTTGGACTTTGTCAAATGCTTTTTCTGCATCTATTGAGATGATCATGTGGTTTCTGACTTTTATTAATGTGGTGTATGACATTGTTTGATTTGTGTATGTTGAACGGTCCTTGTGAACCTGGGATGAATCCCACCTGGTCATGGTGTACGATTTTTTGATATGTTGCTGGATTTGGTTAGCTAAAATTTTGTTGAGAATTTTTGCATCTGTATCCAGCAAGGATATTGGCTGATAGTTTTCTTTTTTGGTGGCATCTTTGTCTGTTTTTGGAATTAGCATGTCGGTGGCATCATAGAATGTCTTTGGGAGTGTTTCTTCTTCTTCAACCTTTTGGGAACATTTAAGGAGGAAGGGTAGGATTTCCTCTTTGTGTGTTTGGTAGAATTCTCCTGTGAAGCCATATGGTCCTGGACTTTTATTTGTAGGGGATGTTTTTATGACATAGTCAATTTCATTTCTAGTGATCTGTCTGTTCAGTTGATCTATTTCTTCTTGATTCAGTTTTGGCAGGCTGTAAGTCTCTAGAAAGATGTCCATTTCGTCTAGGTTGTTGAATTTGTTGGCATATAATTATTGATAGTAGTCTATGTTTTTTTGTATTTCTGTAGCATCAGTTGTGACTTCCGCTTTTTCATTTTGTTTATTTGGGTTTTTTCCCTCTCCTCTTCTTGGTGAGTCTAGCCAGAGGTTTGTCTATTTTGTTTATCTTTTCAAAGAGCCAGCTCTTGGTTTGATGGATTTTTTCTATTGTTTTTTGAATCTCTACTTTATTGATTTCCTCTTTGATCTTTATGATTACCTTCCTTCTGCTGACTTTAGGTTTTGTTTGTTCTTCTTTATCTAATTCATTTAGGTGGTGGGTTCAGTTTTCAATTTGAGATTTTTCTTCTCTGTCGAGGAAGGCCTGTGTTGCTATGAACTTCCCTCTGAGCACTGCACCTAGAGATGCAGATGCACAAGAAGGCCTGGGATGCTCCACCACCAACTCCAGGGACTCTTGGACTGGGGAAAAGGCTGAACCAGCAAATCCCAAAGAATGGGGACTGAAAACTCATTCCAAGCCAAATGGAGAGCTATAGCTCTCACGAGCAGTTCCCAGCATGGAATCCATGGGCTGCGTCAAAACAGATGGGTCCAGGGGAGGCAGGAGGTGGCTGTAGGGTCAGCTGGTGGACACAGTGATCATGGGGCTCCTTGATGGGTTTGCGGTTGGAGGTAGAATAGGAGGAAAAAAGGCTCAAGTCATCCGATCTGAGAACCGTGAGACTGGGATGATCTTCCCACTGCCAGAAGAATCCTGAACCTTCAGAAAAGAACAATGACCATGTCTAAAGGGTTTGGGAATATTGGAGCCATATCTCCTCAGAGTAAGACTCCCCAGGCTCTCCAGGCCTCACTCCTCAAGTCTCCCTTAGAGACAAGGCCTCCCCACCTTTGTCCTTGTCAGCTCACTGATCCCTGAGGTCCTGCCTATCCCTGAGGACCTAGGTTTCCATACAGATAGGTTGGTGGAGAATTATTGATACAGCTTACCAGCCTGACCCACAATAGTTTGCACCCTCCTGGGGCAACTGGGCACAGGGACACATGGCTCTAGAGACTTGAACCACCTGGACTGCATGTGCAGGGTGTCCTTGCCTACCAGCTGTGCCACAGAAGAGCCAGAAACACCTGTGACTGCCCAACGGATTCTCAGGGGATTTTCCTGAGAGAGCACTTGCCCACCTTATCACTTATCCATGAATCCCCATGACTTCCTGACTGCTGCTTGTCATGCCAACCACACACCTGTGAAGGATCTGCTCTACATGGCCATCTGTCCACCAGGCTCACCCTTCTAGGGCCCCAGATTCTAGGACCATACAAATGTTGAAGGCGTGTCCACCCGCCTAAGGTACAGATGCCCCTAAATCCATCTGCATCGTTTCCACTGGAAGTCACCAGCACTGGGGGAGGGGGGAATTCTTTGACCCGAAAGAATGACTCAACCTGACAGGAGCAATGCCGTGATTCAGAATGAAGGGTCAGTACACACATACAAACCCCTGATCCCCCACTCATAATTCACATAAAATGTCCCATACGTACATATAAACTGATGCCTGAAAATTCTTGCTTGACACATACATACATCCAGACACAGATGAGCAGTGTGCTGGTAAATGCT
Source organism: Sus scrofa (assembly GCF_054392235.1). Classification (NCBI taxonomy): domain Eukaryota; kingdom Metazoa; phylum Chordata; class Mammalia; order Artiodactyla; family Suidae; genus Sus; species Sus scrofa. The sequence continues at coordinate 18,423,883 of NC_139396.1, read as the reverse complement.
TATCTCTAGGAAAGTCAGGTAAGACTTCATTTATGGTATCCACATGGTCTAAATATTCCAAGCACGAGAAAATTCAAACTACCAACCTGATGTTACCAAACACAGAGCTGACTCTCCCAAGCTAGTATGAACCAGTTCCAGTGAAGTCCACACCCTTCCATATGAATATGGAATCCACACAATCCACTTACACTCTGAGTGGGATCCTCAACTCTCACCTCAGTTATGTAAGCAAAGGACATCACACGTGTGTGTGTGTGTGTGTGTGTGTGTGTGTGTGTGTGTGTGTGTATAAATATATACGTATTGGACACACATGCACATTTCTACACTCAGCCTGATAACTCTACAAATAGGCCACCTAAATTTACATACCTAGATATACACATAGTCTAAAGTTTTACAGACAAAGTCCTATATACCTTGAATATCCAACTGCCTCTCTTACTAATACAGGTTGGGACCTGGCACCCTTGGCTGCAGGGGCTGCAGTGGTTGCACCTGGACAAACATCTCCTGGAGAATGAAATACAGCAAAAGTATAAAGGATGAGAAAGAACTATGTGCTTGCTCATTTGGGACAAATTGTGAGAAAAAAAAAAACTTCCACTTCTGAAGAACAGAGAGCAAAAGCAGGGTACCATGCACACCCCCTACATGCACCACCACTAAAGGGGTGGGAAAACCACCTCAGCCACCCCCCTGGCCCAACCCCTGGACATGCCCCTACGCTCACCCCATAGAAGGAACTAGCTCACCCCTGCTCAGTGAGCAGGTGACCAAGGGAAGGTGGTGATTGCTTCTGCACCTCTCTGCTGAAGCAGATGTCCTGAATAAAGCCTTCCTGATTTTCTCTTCTGGCATCTTATCAATTGCTCTTGATTAAGGAAGGCCAAGAACCCTAGCTGGTAACACTCCAACTCTATACACATCCAAACCATGAATACAAACATGTGCAACCTCCCTACCAGCCAGCTGTCCATGTTGAATACCCACATTGCTGTGGCTGTGGCATAGGCATGAAGCTGCAGGTCTGATGTGACTCCTAGCCTAGGAACTTCCATATGCAGCAGGTGTGGCCCCCAAAAGGACAAATAAATAAAAAGAAGGGGAAAAACTGATCTCTAGGACATTTGGTTCTTTAAGGCAAAGTTCTGCATCTATTTACCCCAAGCTCCCAGTCCCTCCCACTCCCTTCCCCTCCCCGTGGCAACCACAAGTCTATTCTCCAAGTCCATGATTCTCTTTTCTGTGGAAAGATTCCTTTGTGCTTTATATCAGATTTCAGATATAAGTGATATCATATGGTATTGGGCTTTCTCTTTCGGACATTCTTCACTCAGAATGAGAGTCTCTAGTTCCATCCATCATGCTCCATCACAAGTCTAAGATGTAGTTCTCTGTGAATATTTTAATTTTCAACCAGGAAGAAAGAAATAATTTTTAAATGAAAATGATGGGGTGGTTGGGGAGCTTGGGTTAATAGATACTAACTATTGCCTTTGGAATGGATCAGCAATGAGATCCTGCTGTGTCGCACTGGGAACTATGTCTAGTCACTTATGATGGAGCATGATAATGTGTGAAAATAGAATGTGTACATGTATGTGTAACTGTGTCACCAGGCTGTACAGTAAAAAAAAAATTGTATTGGGGAAATAACTATTAAGAAATAATACTAACAAAGGCAGAATCAGATCTGAAACACAAGCTGTCCTCCATTAAGCTGGACAATAATGTTTACAAATATATAAAACAATGAAAAAAATAAAAAAATAAAAGATATATACTATTTTTAAAAAAAAATGGATTGCATTCAACTTTACTTGCAAAAAACAGCTCTAAAAAGATGTTAATGAAACAGTTAACACTGATTTCTGGTGGAAAGAATCCTTTCTGCTATATATTATATAAATATTCTACTTTGCACAAGTGGATTGTGATCCCTGAGAAGTATGATTTGTTTAAAATGTTACATTAAATAATTTAAAAGGTAAAACATAAAATATTTACCAGCAATATAATAATACAGGAAAAAGTAGTAAAGATTTCTGGTCTTGGACAGTATGCTGCGTGACGAATTGTTGATAGACTGGGTGTTTCTGGCACAAAGGAAAATTAGTAAGGTCGTGCTCTTGATGCTGCCAGCCCATGGTGGTCCAGGCCAATGCCTGTGGGAATGGCTTCAGAAGGAGGTAAGCCTCTAGGCAGGGGCTGTTTTCCAAGAGAAAGGGCCTCCCTCAAATCCCTGGGTTTCCGTTGGGACCCTTCACTGTGGACATGGAGATGGACTGAAGGAGAGGAAGGCGAGAGCACTGCACCCCAGGGACATCTCAGCTGGGGAGCCTGTAGAAACCTGAGGCTGCCCTGGGGAGGACAGCTGCTTGGAGGTGGTTCAAGAGGCCTTGCTCTGGTTGGGGGGGCAGGATGGCAGCAGGCAGGTTGGAGGTTTCTAGAAGGGAGACAAGCTCCTTGGAACGTGGGTGTAGCCAGTATCCTGTGGCTGGCCCTGGATGGGTCATGGGGAAAGCCTAGCCCCGCCTTGTGGTCCTCAGGCATCTGAAGTTCGCCTCACCAGACCTCTCTAAGGGATTGGGACTGGAGCATACTCTGGCTAATGGGGGCATGGAATGGGAGGGTATAGTCAGAAAACGATTCAGTGCTGGTGGGTGTTGTCTGTGGCCACATGCTCAGGAAAGGGTCTGCTCTGAGCTGGGCAGGATGTGACTCTCGCTGCCACCGCCCAGAACGTTTCCCTCCATCCCGCCCAGAACTCACTTCTCAGGTCAGGTAACTGTGGCCTTGGATTCCACAAGGGATGGGCAACCAGGTGACTTCACCCAAGCTAGGACTCGTGGGCCTGAGGTGTTCTGTATTGGTTTCCCTTTTGTGGAAATACGTCTCTGCAGACATGGCGCAGCATGTCAGGTGTCTCACGGCAGAAGCTGAGGCCTGACTTTGAGATGAAGTGTGTGTTCCTATTTCAAGTCACTACTACTGCATGTGGAGAGAGGCTGGTGCAGGTGGAATGCCTATGAAGGCTGCTTCCTTTGTAAAGGTGGCGGGGTGAAGCAGTGTAGTACAGAAGCAGGAAGATGATCTAGTTTGCTACTCTGAAACCTCCTAGGACACCTGTGGAGGTCAATTCGGTGCCTCGTGGCATGTACCTCCTTCTCCTGAATGGGCGGTTTTCTCACAAGGGCACCTGACTCCTGCCTGCTTCTCAGGTTGTCCTCACTTTCCATTATTGGGAGCTGGAAGGGGAAGGACCCCAGGCAGCCTCTACTCCCATGACCCATGTCAGATGAGCCGCCCTGGGCCCGTGCTCATCTTTGGAAGCCAACCCTGGATGGGAAGTGGCAAACATGCAGGGGACACACACCGACTTCTCAGACTTCTCTCTGAGGAGCAGAACTGCATGGTGGGAGGGATTCAGGGCCATTGGGATGGGGTGGCACACCTTAGCCCCCGTGAAGTGTCCACTCTGGGTGGTTCGGAGAGGCAGGTGCATGCTTGGTGGGGCTGTTCTGTGTTTGTCTAAGGGTTCTGTGTGCAGAGTGATCTTCGCAGCCTTTGAGAGGTGTTGTGTGAGGTCAGGAAAGAATGACAGAACAGATGTGTGCTGAGCATCCCGAGAGGAAGGGTTGAGGAGGATGTGAGGCCCTTCGACTTTAGACAGTGGAGGTCCATCAAAGGCCTCATGGTGCCTGGAAGGACCTTGGAGAAGACCCTTACCTGCCAGTGACCTTGCTGAGGGGCATGCTCAGAGTAGATGGCCTCTCAGGTGCAGGACGTGGGGACAGCCTGTGAGCACGAGGTGTCAGGGAGCTCCTCAGGGAGGCTCTCCAATCCCTGCTGCTGAGCTGAGCATTTCTCGGTAGACAGGGGCAGGGAAGTCAAGACCATGAACATCCCGCCACGACATCTGCACATCACACAGCTTCCTCGGGCCAAATGCCCTCTCCCACTGAGGTGTGACCTCTGAGTCCCCAGAGAGCTTCCGTCCATGTCGCCCATTCTCCTCTTCCATTCACCCCTTTCCTTTCTCTCCACAGCATCTCCACTGCTGGGCACGGATGTGGTCATGCACCCTGGGGCCTCACGCTCCTGTCATCCCCCCCCTCCTGGCTCCCAACACCAGCCAGCTTGGGAGCAGCACCTGCCACCACCCATGGCCCCATTACCCCTGCCTGGCAGCACCCTATTGCAGCCATCTCACCCCATGACACCTCGGGTGACTCCTGCTGACCATGGCCCCATTGCCCCAGGGCTTGGCAACATCCCTGTCCCAGTCTGGTCAGGAGGGAGGTCAGCATTGCCCCACCAGTCTCAGGCCTTTGGGCGCTCTCAGGCCCCCCTCAATGGGAATGCTTCCAGGGCCCTCATGGGGAGTGCTTTGTGTCCTGCACCCCTTTGCAGAGCAAGCCCTGTGGGGGACAGTGGGGTGGCTGCCCCAGCTATTGCAGCAGCTCAGGCTGGCAAGGGAGGCTTGGCCCCAGGCCTTCCTCCTCAAGCTGCACCACCAGCTGCCCAGATGGCCTTCATCCTTCCCCCAGGGAGCTCTGGGCCATGGCCACATGGCGCCTCTGGGGCAGGCAGCCTGCATGCCTCCCAGCACACGGGCCCTCAGGAGGATGCCTCTCACCATAAGAGCATCTATCAGAACTTCCGACGCTGGCAGCGCTTCAAGTCCCTGGCCCGCAGCCACCTGCCCCAGAGCCCCGATGCAGAAGCTCTCTCCTGCTTTCTCATGTAAGTGACCTCTCAGGCCCTCATTAGCTCAGCTGGAGCCTTCGCATATACAGGACCTTGGCATGGACTCCCTGCTTAGGTTTCCAGGCATCCTTTCACCTCGAGAGAAGGAGGGTTGACAGCAATGTCTATGCTATGAGGAGGCACGTCTGCACTCAGATGTGTCCCACGTCCAGTGCATGACATCCCGTCCGTGCCTTAGCTCAGCTACCACCACCATGCAAGACCAGTTGTCTCACTTTCTGCACTGCCATGATAACATGGAGTGCAGGAGAGCAGTCCGAGAGGGTCCTGCTCAGATGTGAGGAGCCAGAGTGTGAATGGGACCTGCTTCTCTGGTGCTACCTCCTTTCAAAATGGACCTGGGCCTATGGCGGCCAGTGGGTATCACTTCAGATAAGGCTTAGGACATTCAGGCCCAGGACAGAGCTTTCTGCATGCCCGGTCCTTGTTGTTCTGAAGAAGTCCAGTGTGAACGGGGAGGTGGTCGAGCTGTCCTAAGGGCAAGGGTCTATCTTCCTAGAGCTGTGAACCTGGCAGGAACATCCCTCCTAGACCCGAGGTCCCTCCGAAAAGGGGGAATAGGCCATCTAGTGCAGAGACCTGGGCACAAGAATCCTTGGGCTTCTCAGACCTGTTAGCAGGTAGACTGGCGCTTGCCCTCCCGCATTGATGGGGCTGCATTTTATATGAGATGGCAAACCCCCCCAGCCAGAGTGTCCCAGCTATAGCCAGGGAGTGGACAATCATCCTCTGGTGAGTGGGAGGTGGTGGCACCAGGCACCAGCAAGGTTTGCCTTTGCTCTCCAGACACCCTCGTCTCCCCCTCTTGAGCCTGGGTTTGGCAGGGGTGGGGCCCATGGAGGCCTTGGAGCTGGGTGGGGTTGGGCAGTTGGGGGCTTGGCTGTACCAAGAGACTGACCCTGAGGGCTTACAGCCCAGTGCTTCGCACCCTGGCTCGCCTGAAGCCCACCATGACGCTGGAGGAGGGCATGCGGCAGGCCATGCAGGAATGGCAGCACATGAGCACCGTTGAGAGGATGGCCTTTTATGAAATGGCAGCAAAGTGAGTCAGGGTCCTGGGACATGGGGGACATGGTGGGGTGGGTGGTGGGTGATGGGCAGGCCCCAGGGCAGGATCTGGCTCTGGTGCTAGCAATCAGAGAGGATGCAAGAGGAGGCTGGCACCTGACACCTCCTGTTCCCTGAATCCCCAAATCCTATTGGCCTCCAGAATCCCCTCTGCCACCTGGAGAGCTTGGCTCTTCCAGCCTGCCTGTCCCAGGAGCTCTGCCCTACCGTGATGCTGATGTGGGGAGGCCTCAGGATGGCCTTGGGGAGCACGGCAGCCCAGGAGGGGGTCCCTTGAAGGCATGGGGTCTGTGCAGTTGTGAGGACTCCACCCATCAACCTGGCACCACTTCATGCTGGGTGCCTGGCCGTCACTGACCTAGCGTGTGGTAGGCCTCTCCTCATCAGCGGTGGCTGTAATGGGCAACCGGCCATCCTTGGGGAAGCCCATGGGTCTCTGGCCCTCCCTGTCATTTCTGCATGTGAATCTCCTAGTTTCCAAACAAAACCAAAGGAGCAGCTAGCTCTCAGTGGCAAGAGATGCCTCACCTCTAAGGGTAGGATCCCCACTCCAGCCTGTGCTGGGCCCTGTCTCATGCGTGCTTTCATGCACTCTCACTCCCAAACCCAGGTTCTGGGCTCGGGCAAGGGCTCTGTGGGGACACATGCATGACCAGGCCACTGGCCATCTCCATTGTTTGGGTCAGACAAGGTCTGGGGGCACATGAGCAGGGGCCCACACCGCCCACCATGTGTCCCTAAGCCTGGTCCCAGAGATTGACCTGGGTCTCTGCTGGGCCATGCCCTCCAGCTCCAGGGCTGGTCAGGCAGGAGGAGGCCCAGATCTTGGACCTGCACCAGAGCAGCTCCCTGCTTTGACAGCACCTCACAGGGCCCTGACAGCCCCAAGGACACCCTCTCCTCAACCCCTCGGTCCTGCTGCCCTGGGTGGGCTCCAGAGCCCAGGTGGTTTTCTCACTGGGGCCTGTCCCTCAACACCCCCCAGGTTCCTGCAATTTGAGGCAGAGGATGAGATCAGGATGGGGAACGTGGCCTGCACAACGTGGGCACAGGGCATGCCTCCTCCAGCTCCACCAAAGCTGGCTCCTCAGGAACCCACATCCCGCAAAAGGGGCACTCAGTCTGTGAATCGCCTTCCCCCTGGACGTCAAGGTACAGGTAAGAGAGGCCTAGGCATGGTCCCTGTTCCCAGATTGGTCCTTTTCCCTCAAGGGGGCATTGGTCTTTCAACACGGATAGCCCCCGAGGGGTCTCAGTCACCACTTTCCCCTCTGGGGTGTGGACCTGTTCCATTTAGAACCTCATCACCCTCCTCCCCATCTAAGGGGCCCCTGTGAACTCTGCCTAACAAGTGTGCTGATGGGGAGATCCTTGATCATTAGATGTTCCACACGTTCTCACACCTGACTTTTACCTGTCCCTGACTTGAATCTGGCCTCCCACAAAACCTGAGGCTCTAGCTGCTCCTCCCCCTTCCCACATGCATATCCATTGCCCCACCACAATGCCCTCCCCTGTGCCTGCTCAGGGGTCAGCATCTGGACGCTGGGTCCCCTCACTTTCCCTTCCTCCTGCTCTGCCTCAGCCTGTGCTCAAGGAATCACGGCCTCAGGGTCCAGCACACCCACCCAAGGCCACGCAGAGCCTGGCAGCTGCTGGAGAACAAGGCCCCCAAGGAGATTCCCCCTGAGGCTCGCAGGGAGCATGGGGACATCCCGCAGGCACTGGTGGGTCCTGGCCCCTCAGCCACAGGGGAGTCAGATATGGAATGTCAAGAGGATGGATATGAGCTGCCACAGGTCGAGGACGGCTGCTTCCCAGACCCGTATCTCCTCAGCTACGTGGACAAGCTGTGTTCCCAGGAGGACGTTGACACCAAGGTGGGCTGGGCCTGGAGTCTGAGACTCCAGGATTCCAGGGAGAGATGCTCTTAGCACCCTAGTTCTGGCTTTGGCCCAGGATAATGGGATTTAGGCTCTGGTCCTTGACCCTGATATCTGTGTGTCTTCCTGTGTGTCTGAGTGTACTTTGGTGCATAGGATGTGTATATGTGGATGTGTAAGTTGTCCATGTGTGTGTTTCTCTCTTTGGAGGCCTTTGTGTGTCTGTGTCGGTGCCTATGTGTTGGTGCTTTGAAGCCCATGTGTCTGCATGTGCACCTGCTTGTGAGTGTGTGTGTGTTTATGTGAGAGTAGACAATACCTATGGGAGTTTGAAAGCTCCCCCTTTGTGAGGGGGGCTCTGGATTGGCCTCTGCTAGTCACGTTTCTCCCAGGCCTTCCCGCCTCCCAGGGCACTCCTGCCAAGGCTGCTCACAGCCTCTTCCTTCCATTCCAGGTGGAGGCAGTCATTCACCCCCGATTCCTGGCAGAGTTGCTTTCCCCAGAACCAGAGCTGGATCTCTCGGGCCTGGCTGAGGAGCTGCAGCAGGAGGAAGGACTCTCCCCTGAAGAGGTGGCCAGGGGAGGGACTGACACTAGGGAGACTGGGGGCAGGGGGGGAACCCAGGTGACCCTGGAAATACAGGAGGAAAGGACCCAGGTCAGCCAGGGCCGGGGAGGGCCCTAGAGCAGGAGGCCCTGAAGGCTCTGTCCTTCCCTTCCCTGATGGAGAGGCTCTGCACCCGTGAGGCTGCCCAGGTAGGAGCAGGCCAGGAGGAATGGAAGGGGAGGAGGGGAGCTGGGGACAGGGCAAGGACCCTGCTGGGGAGAAGGTGCAGGAGGAAGGCAGGAGGGCCACAGGCTCTGTCTGTGGATGTGAGTCCCATCTCACCTCCCCCTGCCCATAAGCCCCGGCTCTCCCTGGAGGGTACAGAGCTTTCACTGTCCACCTCTCTCCCACCAGCTGGTGCAGACACAAGTTCTGGCCTCGGAGGATGATGACAGGGTGTCAGTCACCCCCAGTCACAGGGCACCCCACCTGGACTCAAGACCTTCAGAGTCTGTGGCCCAACAAGATGCCCAGAGGAACGAGCAAGGCCCACAGCCCAGGGTCAGAGATGAAACCTGGACACCCCAGATGGATTTCCATGGCCATCTAAGGCACCCCCAAACAGACAGGGGCCTGTTCAGGCACAAAGGCTCTGTGCCCTCTCCAGGATATCAGGAGCCCCCTCAGGCTGGAACAGCACAGCCATGTCCTCGCTAGGGCACCAAGCGCTCAGGCCCTCCATCAGGACCCAGGGCCAGCAAGGGTCTCAGGGAGGCCTCTCCTCTTAGTGGAGCCCCAGGGCTGGGTCACGGGTTCAGTGAGGATGAGGAGGAGCTCCCCAGCCTGGCCTTCCTCTTGGGCCTTCACCACAGCCGGCTGCCCTGGGGGCTGCCACAGAGCCCTGTCCCTGCCTCGGGTCTTGTCTGCACTGCAGGCCAGAGGGCCCAGCAAGCTTCCCAGGCCCCCGTGCCCCAGAGAATGGGCCTCAGCTCAGGCCCCCTGGAAGCTGCCAAGTGTAGAAAGCGGGCTCAGTGTGGAGGCCTGGCTGCTGCTGAGGAGCTGGGGATGGAGAGCTGCTTTTGTGCCGTTCAGCCCTCTGGACACTCACCAGTCATGGGAATGGAGGCTGTAGGCATCCCTTACCTCTAGAGAGTTTCTCTCTGCCTCTCTGAAGTGGCCAGATGACAGGCTGGGGTGATTCTCCAATCATCCAGGGTGTCCCGTGTGGGGGGCTTAGCCAGACAAGAAGAGGCTTGTCTGTCAGGACAGGACGTTGTGCTTCACTGCCTTGTGGGTGGGAGAACATCCAATAGTCTCAGCTGGATTTCTGCAGTGTACAATATGGTGAAAGCAGATGCCTCATAATCCCAATGAGGATGAAGCAAAGGGAATTGGGAGTGGAATTTCATGGCCTATTAATGTCTTGGGTGGAGTATTTCATCTTGTCAAGCTCAGTGGTCCCACCCTCACCAGCCCACTGGCATCAACCCCCTGGTAGCTTTCAAGTGAGCAATGCCTAGGACTTTCACTAGACCAGGCGTAGTGTTCCTGTTGTGGTGAAGAGGGTTAAGGATATAGGGTTGTCTCTGGGAACTTCCATATGCCACAGGTGCAGCCCCCAAAAAAGAAGAAACAAAAACAAAACCCCTGAAAAGTCTAGAATTAATGTTAAGGTGCAGGGACTGTACATGAGGAATTCACTAATGTTATTCAATCCATAAAAAATGAAATAATGGGAGTTCCTGTTGTAGCTCGGCTGTAAGAATCCTGACTAGTGTCCATGGAGACATGGGTTTGATCTCTGGCATCGCTTAGTAGGTTTGGTTTCTGTCATTGCTGTCAGCTGTGGTGTAGGTGTCAGACACACCTCAGATCCTGCTTTGCTGTGGCTGTGGAATAGTGCAGCAGCTGCAGCTCTGATTTGACCCCTATCCAGAAACTTTCATATGCCACAACACAGCCTTAAAAAAAAGAAAAAATTGGGAGTTCCCATCGTGGCTCAGCGGAAACATATCTGACCAGCATCTGTAAGGATGCGGGCTTGATCCCTGGCCTCACGCAGTGGGTTGAGGATACTGCGTTGGCTTGAGCTGTGCTGTAGATCACATAGCAGCTCAGATCTGGTGTTGCTGTGGCTGTAGCTCTGGTTAGCCCCCTGGCCTATGAACCTCCATATGTTGAAGAGTGTGGCCATAAAAAGACCAAAAAAGAAAAGAAAAAATTGAATGCAATAGAAATTGCAGAAATGAAAGTTGAACAGACCATAACCAAATAATATTTTAGGGAGATTCCATGTGGCTCAGCAGATGAAGAATCTGATTGGTTTCCATGAGGATGCAGGTTCAATCCCTGGCCTCATTCAATGTGTTAAAGGATCCAGTGTTAACATGAGCTGTGATGTAAGTCACAGATGTGGCTTGGATCTGGCATTCTCTGATTTGACCCCTAGCCTGGATCTTCCATATGCTGCAGGTTTGGCCCTAAAATGACAACCAGTCAATCAATATAATAATCAAACCGTGGTTTAATGGACAATACATTCACAGAATCATAGAAATTACCAACATCCACAAGGTGGGGATTTGTTTCGTATTTGTTTCCAGTGAGCCGTGATGGGAACTCTGAGTGTTGCATCTTGTCAAACTTCCTGATGCTAACCTCACCAGCCTACTGGCATCAACACCCAAATAGCTTTAGGAAGAGCAAGACCTAGGATTTTAAAAAGACCAGGAATAGATTTCCTGCTGTGGGGAAGAGGGTTAGGTATCCAGCATTGTTCCAAAGAACTTCCATATGCCACGAGTGTGGCCCAAAAAAAAAGGAAAAAAAACAAAACAAAAATAAAACCGAAAAAAGTCTAAGATTAACATTAAGGTGCTTGGACTGTAAATGAGGAATTACACTAATGTTCTTCAAGCCATAAAAGGAATGACATAGAGAGTGTTCCTGTCACAGCTCTGAGGTAATGAACCCAACTTCTATCCATGAGGACATGGGTACGATCCCTGGCCTTGCTCAGTGGGTTAAGGATCCGAAGTTGCCATGAGCTGTGGTGTAGGTGTCATGTAGGTTTGATCCTGCATTGCTGTAGCTGTGGCATCGGCCAGCAGATGGAGCTCCAATCCCACCCCTAGCCTGGGAACTTCCATATGTTGAGAGTACACCCCCCCAAAAAAAAAGAAAAAGAAAAAGAATGAAAGAGAAATTAATAGAAATTTCATTCAATAGAATCAGCTGTAGCTCACATTTGACCCTTAGCCAGGGAATCTATATGCTGTAGGTGGAGCCTAACTTGACAAAAAATAAATAAATAAAATCAATAGTGGTTTAATGGATGATACACTCACAGAATCAGAGAAATGACCACTGTCCACAGGGTGGGTAAAGAAGGTTCCTAATTCCAGCGGCAGTATGACTGGAGCTTGTCTGAAACAGAGGCAGGTGCTGGGCAACCTTTGTATATGATATACACCAAGGGGAAGCCTGCCCATTGACAACAGGGAAAGGCTCAACCCCAAAACCCTCAACATGGAACCAGAGCATTGGCTGAAGGAACACACTTGACAGAGGCTGTGGGCCGCCTAGTCTGGGTTCTTCTCCTTACCAAATCATGGTATGTTTCTCTAAGAACAAGGCAAGGAGTAACCCTTTTCTAAATCACAGACATCATATCTTAACGATACAGCTCTTACAATTGTGCAGCCAATGTGCTTTGTTTGAAGGGCATTTTTAAGTGGTGGGTATGGAGCAGTGTGTTCCAGAGAGGATTTGGGCCATCTGGCTCACAGGTGACCTCTTGCCAGACAGGCCAAGTGACACATCTGTAACCAGGGTGATTTCCCAGGCACTGCCTTCCTTCCTCAGATGGCAGGGATGCAAAGGGTTTGAAATGGGGAGCACAGAGCACAGAGCCATCACCTACGGTCCCCTGACCGCCTCTGCCTGGGGGGGAGGAGCTTCCTGCTGTCACAGAAGCTATTGCTAGCACACCAGTCATTGGAGGAGTTCTGGATCCCCAACATTTTCCTACTCAGCAGCAGGCAGGAGAGAGCAAGGATGGTCCACGGATGTAGCTAAGGGTCCTTTTTTTAGGGGAACTTGCTCATTTTCAAGAGGTGCAGGTACAGCATATGGCAGTTCTGAGGCTCGGGGTCAAATCAGAGCTGCAGCTGCAGGCCTACACCACAGCCACAGCAATGACAGTTCTAAGTCTTGTCTGTGACCTACACCACAGCTCACAGCAACACTGGATCCTTAACTTAGTGAGCGAGGCCAGGGATCAATCATGAACGCTCATGGATACTAGTCAGGTTCATTTCCGCTGCACTACAACGGGAACACCTAGAGGAGAGTTTTTAAAGAAACAGCTAAAATGAGGTCACTAAGGTGGCCCCTAATACAATACGACTGGTGCCTCTATAAAAAGGGGAAATTTAGACCCAGAAACACACAGAGGGATGCTGATGTGAGGGCACAGGCAGAAGATGGGCATCTAGAAGCCAAGGAGAGAGGCCTCAGGGCAAACCAACCATGCGCATATCTTGATCTCAACAGTTACTTGATACATTCTTGTTGTTTAAGCCCCATTGCCCATGGGATTTGTGATGGCAGCTGGAGCTGACTGATGTACTCTCTCTGAAAGCCTGTACACTCCTACCACAGGATGGAGCCTGCAAGTGAAGACATCCTCTCTGTCCCCAGCTGGGCTCCACCAGCATCCTCACCCCTGCCTTCCTCCTGAGACAGCTTCTCTGCCAGGGCCTGTTTCCTTGTCCAGGGAGTCAGACAGTGGACCTCAATGGAAGAGGTACGGATGGAGGTCAGGAGGGGCTGTAGGGCCCCAAGGCAGGAGCAGGAGGAGTCTTTCATTTGTTTATTTGGGATTGCAGGCTTGGTTTGTGGGGTGGCCACTGTTGGACGGAAATGCCAAGATGGGGCCATGGAAAGCTGATGGAGCTGGGGGGGGAGGGGCCGCAGTTTCCAGAGAAGAGACTGGACTCTGAGGCAGAGACAGGAGCACAGGAGCTTGGCGGGTCAGCACCAGGCCTGCCACGGGACCCAGAGCACAAACAGCAGCAGGGTCCAGGTCTCTGAAGGCACAAAGGCTGTGCCAGGCCCAGGCGAGCCAGCAGCCTGCAGAGACTGGGATGGAACCTGGGTGTGAGGAGGAGGGGCCATGGGCTCAGGGAGGGGTGTGCACTTCTGGATCTCGTCAATCCAATGGGAGAAGTAGCTGACATTGGTGAAGATGCTGGGGTAGGTGGGATGTCGGCAGTCCAAGCCCCAGCTGGCCAGCCCCACCAGAACCCATGAACTGAGGAGGTCACAGACGAGGGGCCCCCCGGAATCGCCCTAGGAAAGAGAGGGGAGTTACTGTGAGCAACTGAGTTAGGTCAGAGGAGTCTCTGCCATCTACGGTCCCTCAGGTGGACTTCTGGGAAGGTCCAAACACCAGCATCCCACAGCAGACCAGCCTGTTTAAGCCATGCAGGGAGGCAATGGTATCATGTTTTAGGAGGCCCCTGATTGACCTCAGGACAATCACAGGTTTCAATCTATGATCATATGGACGCCTGTGCCCAGAGACAGCCTGGATATCCCTGACAAGGCACTGTCCAAGGAAGAGAAGGGACAGCTACACCCACAGTGCCCAAGAGAGTTGGTCTGGGTGTGGAGGCTGGCCAGCTCAAGCCCCTGCAGACCTCAGCTCTTGCAAGACCCTGGGCTGCACCAGCACACCCCTTACCTGGACCCTCTTCATTTTTCATTCATTTAGTCATTTGGTTTACTTTCAACACCTTGGTTGAGCAATTTCAGAAGATGCCCATACCCTGGCCTGGCAGAGGCAACCTGTATTGCTCAGGGAGTCGGTGGGGGTTAGAAAGAAATCTGCTGGGACTTACTAGAGTTCATGCTCTCAGGGCAGGGCCATCTGGTTGGAAATCTCCTCATGTCATCAGCCAAAGGGAGGGTCTGGTCCTTGTGGCTGGGGGTAGAGGGGCAGGGGCCATAGTCACGCTTGCTGCTCCTCCACTTACCCATCCAACATGTGCAGCAAGCAACCAGGAAGCCTCTGCCCTGGGCACAGGGTCTCCTCCTTTGTGGTGCTTTTGTAAATAAGCCAACAGGCCTGCCATTGGCAGATGTGACATGTGGAAACAAGCCATGGGAGGGTCAGGACAGGAAGGGAAGGGCACTTCATCAAGTGGAGGTGAAAGGCTACTCTTCTTGCACTAGGAAACACAAGGTAGAGTTTCCAAGCGGGAAACAACTGAACTTTCTGAAGCAGGAGCACTGGGAGGAGTAAGTGCAGACCAGGGAAGGAGGGGTATGCCAGGTGGGTGGGAGGAAGAGCAGTGACATGTGGGGAGTGAGGAAAGTATATGGGACGAGGGGTCTCAGGGCCTATGGCAGAGGGTAGGATTTGATCCCCATGGAGAACTGTCTAGGTCATGTCTAGTGCCTGGATCAGTCCAGTGCTGTGTGGAGAATGAACCAGCTGGGAGGCAGCTACAGGAGTGATTACTGATAGAGAGGGGCCAGGTGGTAAGAACAGTCAGATTTGGAACAATAGTTTGAAGCTGCCTATAGGACCTGTCAAATCTGAGCCTTTCTGTCATTAACCATGGGGGGAAGTGCAGAGGGATAGAAGCAGGCTGAGCATGGAGCCCTGGGGTCCCAGCATTTAGAGGTGGGAGGGGAGGGGACCAGGCATAGAGCAGAGCATCTGGTGAGTGCCTGGGCCCAGGAAACAGGAGGGAGACTTGCTTAAGTGCCAAGTGAGAGGAGGACTCAGATCCACAGGCGGTTCTGGTGAGACAAGCTATTGGGGATGGTGGCCTTGAGGTTTTGGATAGCAAGCTGGGGACACTCCTAGGTGGAGTGGGTTAGATTCAGGACTGTTGGGAGGAGTCTTTGGGGGAAGGGAGGTAAAGAAACTGAGCAGTAGATGGTGCGCATTTACACAGGAGCCGTGGAAGGGGCGTCAGAGGACATGGAGCAGGAGAGACTCTGGGCATGGCAGGGATGGAACTTGAGGCTGAGGAGAGAGGGAAGACGCTGGGATAGACGGTGTGTAGGGTTGTCAGGACGAATGACTCTAGTCTGATTGGCTGCTTTGGGGTTCTCAGTGAAACAAGCAAGATCTCCAGCCGAGAGGGCGGGGTGGGGGAAGTGGCAGGTTGAAGGAGAGCGAAGGGTACATGGTGTGGCTGGCCAAAAACACCCCTCAGAGATGCCCATCCTCACCCCTGGAACCTGTGGCTATTAGCTCATGTGGCAAAGGGGACTCTGCAGCAGTGATGGAGTTGAGGCTCTTGAGCTAAGAAGGTTTTCCTGGATTCTCTGGGTGGTCCAATGTAATCAAGATCCTCATAAGGAAAGAGAGACGCAGGAGGTCAGAGTCAGAGCAGAAGATGTGACGGAAGCAGAGGCAGAGGTGTTGCACTTTGAGGACGGAAATGCTGTGAGCCAGGGAATGAGGGTGGCCTCTAAAAAGCTGGGAAAACCAAGAAAACATTCTCCCCTAGGAAAGCCTCCTGAAGGAACCCACCTGGCCAACACCTTGATGTTAGACTTTTGACCTCCAGAAATATAAGATAAATTTCCGTGGGTTTAGCCATTCACTTGGAGGGGATTTGTGACAGCAGCTCCAAGTAAGGCACCTTCTTGGGAATGTGCCATCATTACTTCAGCCCTTCCCCTCTGTGGTCCCCACCTGGGGTGGCCTCAGCCCTCTGCACGGTGGACCCCCTCCCAGCTGTGTGAGGCCAGTGGAAGGCCTTTCCCTGTTCACTGCAGCCCTCAGGGATTCACACAGGGGACCCATGCAGTTGCGGAAATGATGACGGATTCTGAGTCAGGCTCCAATAGCCTCCTGACCCCTGGAGAGCTCTCAGAAGGCAGGAGAGAGCCTCCTCTGGGACCATCTGTTCTGCTGCATCCACTTTTCTAGGGCAGATGTCGGTACAGCTCTCATAGCCTCAGGGGGCGCCCCTTGAGAGGTGGTGATGCGACTAAACGAATAAATTTCCTCCAAGGTTAACTGCGCTACCTGACTTTTCATTATTGTTTCTATATTCTTTAAGGTGGACTCTGGAGGTCTTTAAAAAATTAAGAGATGTTCCCATTGTGGTTCAGCAGGTTAAGAGCCTGACTAGTACAAATGAGGATGCAGGTTCAATCCCTGGCCTTGCCTAGTGGGTTAAGGATCTGGCATTGCCACAAGCTGTGACATAGGTCCTAGAAGTGGTTCAGATCTGGCATTGCTGTGGCTGTGGCAAGGGCTGGAAACTGCAGCTTCCATTCAACCCCTAGCCTGGGAACTTCCATATGCTGCAGGTAGGGCAGGAATAAAAGAAAGGAAGGAAAAGGAAGGAAGAAAGAAAGGAAGGGAAGAAGGGAGAAACCCCAAATCTAAGGTATCACATGAAACGTGAGCTACAGTTTGCACTACTGTAGATACAAAGCAAACCTTGCGTGTGCACTCTTGCATGTGTATGCATGTGCATGCATGTATGTGTGTGTGTGTGTGTGTGTGTGTGTGTGTGTGTGTGTCTGTGTTGGGCAGGGCCGGAGCAGTGAATTCCACCTTCAGCAAGAGGTTGGGTCTAAGCCAGGTACAATCCAGAGAGAGGGAGGCAAACCAGGTCAGGAGACTGGAAGCCAAAACTTGTTAAGTACCTACTGAATGCCAGGCACAGTGCTGCATTTCTATAGGAACCTTCTTCAGTGGAGGCCATGAGCAATTCCATTTCATGGGTGAGGAAACTTAGCTAAGGCCACAACCGAAGTCAATGGAACCAGGTCTGTCTTGCCCCACAGTCTGAGCATTGAGTGCCTTGGCAGGCTCTCTCTCCTCAGACCTGTTTCTGGACCCCCTGTGCAGAGGGAGGGGCCCTTGTGGGGAGAGGTGGGAGCCCCAGGTTGGAGGGTGGGGTCCAGAGCAGGTGACATGGCAGAAGATGAATCTAGGTGGAATCTCTCAGTCAGGCGGTGGTAGGTGAAAGGGGAGGCAGGAGGGGGGTCATTTGCTGGGACTCCCGAGTGTCCAGCTCAGGAGAGAAACCAGAGGAAGGGTGGGGTCGAGGGGCACTATGAATATCCAGCAGGTGAGCAGACACAAGGCTCTGGCCTTGAGCTCCACTGGCATAATTCCTGCAGGAGAAGGGAGGTGGACAAGGCTGTAAGGGAGGTCCATGGTGACAGCCGGATGTGGACTGGGAAGGGTGGGGGCTGAACACTTGTTCCACTTCTGGGTGGAGCTGGCTCTGTGAGGAGGCCAGACCAGGCCAGGCAGCTACAAATCTATACTACTGTTTAAGAACTGGGAACCAAGAAATATGGGTCTGCCTTCTACCAGCAGCTCACTGGCCTGCCATGAAGATAGCTATCCATGTGGCCTTCTCATGGGCTAGGCCAAAGTCACAATCCCAGTCATCTTGTCCCTCCTGTGTGCATCTCCTGGGGTGCCAAGGCATAGTGGCACAAACTGGGTAACTATAAAAACAATGCAAATGTATCCTCTCACGGTTCTGGAAGCTGGAAGGCTGAAAGCAAGTGTCTCTGTGTCTAGCCCTCTTCACACAAGTCATTGGTACAGGGCCCACTTGAAATTTACAATGGTCACATCTCAAGATCCTTAACTAATCACAGCTGCAAAGACTTATTTCCAGAGAAGGTCACATCCTGAGATTCCAAATGGATACGAATTTAGGGGACACTATCCAACCCCCTACACCACCCTTTCAACAGTCCCATGAAGGAGGCCTCAGACTCCTACACCATGAATAGGACACAGGCTCAGATGGTGAAAAGAACACCCAAGGGCAGAGCAGTGCCTCTAACTCCAGAACCCTCACCCTCTGCCCTCCACTCCACGATGCCATCTGTGTAAGAGCTTGGCACCCAATGCCAGCTCAGGGTGCTGGGCCCTGAGGGGATGTGGTGAAGGCCTGGAGGCCAGGTGAAGCTTGGAGTCAGAACACGCAGGCCCTCCTTATTTTATGGGAGTGCTTTCCCTCTTTGGGCCTGTTTGCCCACTTCTAAAATAGGACACTACAGAGAGTGGATAGACATCTTCACAATTCAACAGTACACTCATGTCTGGAATGTACATAATAGACACATGTACCAAGAGCCCCTAAAGAAAAAGACACAGGGGGAAAAAAACGGAAGGTAAATTAGGAAGAAGATATTCAACGGCAGTAAACGTACGGAAGTATATTTCATCCGTCATCAGGAAAATGCAAACCACAATAAATCATCACCATTAGGAAGGATGGAAAGCGCCAAGTGTTGGTGAGCTTGTAAACTCTCAGCCACTGCTGGAATGTGTGGAACTGGTGCAACCCCTCCGGAGATGTTTGGTAACATCTGCCAAAGCTGAACATGCAGATAGCTTTTAATCTAACAATTCTCCTCAGGGGATTCTGTGAAATCAAATAGAAAACCTCTGGAAGTGAAATGAAATGAAAAACTTGGAAGCTACAAAAATATCCATCGAGAGCAGAACTGCCCATCGAATTCAATTCACACGATAGTGTCTTGCAGGGCAATGAGGCTGAACAAACTATACCTACGTGTGACAGTGTGGATGGACCTCACAAACATAATGTTAAGACGTGAAAATCTGACAACTGGAAATAAGTTCTACTTATGGAAAATTCAGAATCTAATATAAAGTGTTAAGGTGAAGATGAGAGTTTCCATTGAGTGTTGGTGACAAGAAGGGGAGAGGAGTGTTGGCCACCTGGGGTGTAGCACTGTGAAAGTTCATGCAACTACACACTTAGGGAAAGAGTATGAATGTCTTCTTCTGTATGTATATTTCAATAAGGGTTTTAAAATATGCCTCCAGAATAGATGCTGCTGGAGTGTCCTGCCAGTAGTAGATGTCCTCCTGTGCAATGGGCTGAGGAAGGGGCTAGCCTGGGGGACACTACCAAGAGATAGAGCCTGGGAACATAGGTAGAGGGACGAAACAGAAGGTACCAGGGGTCTCCACAAAGAGAGTGGAGGCAACACAGCCTCCCACCATGGAAACTGAGGCCCTGAGAACAGGCCAGGGAAGAAGGGAAATGACCTCACTTACATGGCAGATGGCCTTTCCTGTAGAGAAGTCCCCAACACACAGCATCTCCTCATACACGGAGAAGTTCTTGCTGAGCCTGTGTCCATATACCAGATTACAGAACTGGTTCTCAATGAGGCCCACCTTAGCCTCCTGGAGATGGAAGGGTGTGGGCAGAGGCGCTGTGAGGATAAGAAGGAAGTCAGTGAAGTTTGCTAGAGCTTAGCTACAGGCTCTTCTGCCTTACTGCTCACCACCACCCCTGCATCATAGGGTTTTCTCAGCAAAGCTGAGCTTTCAGCTCTCTATCAGTCTTCTACCTATGCCTAATAAGGCCTCCCCTGTTTCTCAAACTTTTCCAAACTCATCCTATTCCCACCACCTCTCTCATAGCAATAGACCACACCACTCGTAGTCCATAAAGAAAAAAGGCAAATCCTACCAATGCATGCCAATCACTGATGCTTAGCAACCATTCACCAACCCAGGCAAATCCTACCAATGCATGCCAATCACTGATGCTTAGCAACCATTCACCAACCCACCTACCCTCTCACAAACCATCCTTTCCACTTCCACTTGTCAATCATTACCTTTCCTTCCCTCCACTAATTCCTCCGTCCATCATCTACCCATCTTGTCTCATGCCCCATTCATCCACTCAGCCTTCCATCTATCTGCTGGCCTATCCATCTTTGGATCTATCTCCCCATTCTCCCTCCATCAATCAATATATCCACTCTCTCCATCCCTCTTCCCACCCACTCAACCATCTTCCCCTCCAGGCACTCATCTTCCCTCCTATCCATCCCCCATCCATCCTCTCATTCAATCACTCATTTATTCATCTGTCTTCAGGTTAGCTATTGTTTAGACACTAGTGATAGAGGGGAACATTTTTAGTTGGGGAAACAGGGTAAGTGAAGTAAATAAGTAGGATTATTTAGCTCTGAGAAGTGTGGTAAGGAAATACAACAGGGAAATGTGACATTATGCATTGCCTGTTTTAGGTTTCACATCAAGGAAAACTCTTCAGAGGAGGAGCTGAGTTGTATATCAAAGAAATGAGTCACCCAGATTAGCAGGGAGAGCCTGTGAGGCTGGGGAAACAGCCAAGGTAAAGGTCCTGAGGTGGGGACAGCCTCAGGATATTCAAGGCAGGAAGGGGCCTGGTGGCTGGGATGGCGTGGGTGAGGGTGCAGTAGGAGCTGAGCAGAGAGGAATGGGGGCCAACATTGCACAGGGCCTGAGAGCCAAGGTAGGACATTTGGACAGTTTTCTAAGCATAAATGAGAAGGCACTGAGGAGAAAGAGCAGGGAACTGGCACAACACCTGCTTCAAAGCAAACACTCAGGCAGTTGTGTGGAGACTAAAGTAGGGCACACAGGGTGGGAGCTAGCAGACCAGTCTGGAGGTCCATGCAAGAACGGGTGGTCTACAGGACCAGGGTGGCAGCATTGCCACCTACCCCGCTGCCAGGCCCTGGGGCATAGGCTGGGATATTAAAACAAGAAAGACAGAGTCCCTGTCCTCAAGGAAGAACCAGACTGTGCGTGTGTGTGTGTGTGTGTGTGTGTGTGTGTGTGTGTATGTGACAATGCTGGGGACCTGGTTGTCTGTCCTGTGGTTGGGGATTGTTACTGATACACTATTGAGAAGGGCCAGCAATGCTGGCACATCCCACCCAGTGAAGACAAGTTCTGATCAAAATGCCTCTCCTGATCTCCTATCCTGAGAAACACCTACCAAATTACAACCTTACAAATAATTGCAAATACACATTCTTTTCCCCCTAACTCTGCCACATAAGCTTGTGCCAAACCATAAACACTCTTTTCTTTAATAAAGACTCTTACTCATGAGTTTTTGCCTGCATTTCTTCCCTTTCAATCTCAGAAAAACACAAACTTTTTCTGTTACTCAGTTCACCTAATACACCCACAAAGTAGACAGCTGACCTGGGTTGGGAGAAGAGCAAAGTGAGGTTCAAAGAGTGAAACACTCTTAAGTTGTAGTCATTCTAACTTGACCTTGGAGGCTCACAGGTCAGAAGTCATAAAAATGTTTTCTTTCCATTTTTCCTAAGTGCCTCCAATGGGAAATCTTGGTTCCTCAGTGGCCTAGAAGGGGCCAGGCCCCAAGCATGACCTCTGAGTTGAATCAAGCCATCTTAGATCTATAGCTGATTAAAGCCTTGAAATCAAGAAGCTGACAGGTTCCAAGAACCTGAGTTCTTAACATCCAACAGTCAAAGATTCACAGATTTTCAGAGCTTTGCACTTAGGGAACACTGAATTTTAGAATCACACACTTTCAGAACTAGAACCAGAATGGTTCAGTCCTCTGGAAATGAGGCACAGTGGACCAAGGTCCAGCAGTTGTTTTGCCTGGGCACCCCTACTTCCCTCCTCCCCTCCTCTGTCCTCCTTCCCTTCTTCCTCCTCCTCGCTTCCCCCTTATCTGCCCTCCCATCCCAGCCTCTCCCCTACCCCCTCACTTTCCTCGTTGAGCATCCCCCAGCCAGTTATCCAGCAGGATGCATTACTAAGCAGCTGCAAGCCAGGGGCTGGGAGGCAGGCAGGGATGATGTAGGAAGTGAAGTTCACAGGAAAGAGCAGCTGCAACATGGCTATGTCACTTCCGAAGGGATGAAGCTTCTCAAAGTCTGGGTGCATGACAATCTGGCTCACGGACATCTCCAGGGTGTGCTGAGTGTGTTCAAACAGCTGCGTGCTTCCTAACAGGACCCGGTAGTTCTCTGGAGCATGGGATTTTCTGGAGGAGGAAGAGCATGCTGTCACCATCATCCCTGAGTGTGGGCTAGGTCTCTTCCCCTGCATATTCATCTAACTGCTGACATCCACCTGGACCCCTGCACCCCCCCATGGTGCCAGCCTTGGTCTCTGCATTCCTAAAGTTCAGGAGCACTTCTTTCTTGAGACTGATATTCTACTTACAACCTCAGACATATGGTTTCTCCACCATATCCAAGAATCAGAGGAGCATTGAATCCTTGTGCTGGAAAGGTCTTTGCTGGGCTCATCAAATGAAGGCCCTTGGAGTGTTTACAGGAGATGTTCTGGATTGATCCCAGCTCTACTTTTACCTTCCCAAGGCTCCTACAACCCACCTTATGGCCCCACAATTTTCCTGACCCCTCCCTTCTTTAACCACCCTCCTGCCCAATAGCTGTTTCTCTGCTCAGTTAGAAGCACTTGCCAAAGATCTGTAAGGTAAAAGAGCAACTGAGTGTAGGAAACAGAACCTTGCATTTGCCCTGAACACAGCTGCTCCCGTAGAGTAGGTGCTGATCAGATTCTGAGCTCCCAAAGCTCCAGCTCCCAGACCTGGGCTGTGATGTTCCAACTCCCTGGGGATGCCTCCTCAACTGTTCACAAGCTGGTCACTGAGCAGACCCAGGAGGGCCAGGTGTGTCAGACTCCTGAGCAGCCACATCACTCTCCCAGGGTGCCCCATCTCCCACCCGCACAGCCTGGCACCACATCTCCCACATGCACACTAGTGACCATGATTCCTCCTGGGCACACAGTTTTGCAAGAGTAAAAAGTAGAGCCATTCAGCTGCTTGCCAGACATGAGGTCCCATGTCCCTGCCTAGACTCAGAAACCTGGAAATGTGGGGACCTTGAGAAACTGTGATCTGAGCTTGGTCCACACTGCATGGCAGCCAGAATGGACACTGCTACTCTTCTGGGGCACATCTGTGTTGGGAGACAGGCCCAGGGGCTGAGGACAGAGTCTGGGGAGGGTCTGGGAAAGGGAGCCAGGAGGACAGTCCAGGTAGAATGTACACAGGTCAAAGGCAGGAATGACATGGACCTGTGGGCCACAGACAGCCCCAGAGGAAAGCCCAGAGGAGCCGGGGTGGGACACCCTCACTCCTCATCCCCTCCATCTCCTCCCCTACCAGTGCCTCTGCTGGCACCCTAGGAAAGAGGACTCACTTGAGAAAGCAGTGGGCAGCAGAAACCAGCCAGTGGGAGTTGATGAGGACAGCTCCACAGACATGCAAGCCCTGGTACATCAGGCTGGCCTGCCATGGCCACTGGCCAGCCACCACATCCTGACCACCAGAGATCCGCCACATCACCTTGGGTTTCCTGCACACTGTGGAGACTCCCCTGCCACCTACAATAGAGACATGGGTGAGACCCCAAATGCCACTACCAGGGAGGCCCCCTCCACTTCACAGATGGGAAAACCAAGGGCAAGTGTCCAGTGGCCTGGCCAAAATGACACGGCTGCCTGGACTCTGCCTTTACCAGCTGCCACTGAGAATTTGACAGCAGAGCACAATGGAGCAGGCTTTCTGAGCATGAAGGCCCAGGGCTGTGGTGAGATGCCAAGGGTGACCAAAGGTGGCAACAGCTCATGGCAGCATCTCCGCTGAGCTGGACATCACTGAGGCAGTCTGCCAAGGGCTGGCCATGTGCCAGGCCTTATTTCCCTGAACTAACACACCACAACAACTCAAGGTCTCTGAAGTTGCCAACATTATGCACTCAAATCATAGCTTCTAAGGGCCGGTGCCCCTCCACTTTGCCCCAGTATCTTAGAGAAGCAGATCTGCAGGCAGGAGTCTGGGGTGATGTGTGACCGTGTAACTTAGCAGGACCCCATGAGGCCTCCCCTAATAGACCCCCACCCATGTCCTCTGCCTGCCTTTTGTCTGTAGAAAACTTTAGTCACAGAGTACATTTACCTGGAGAAGTGGAAAAGTGCAGGAAGAAAGGAAAATAGTCAAGCAAAGCAAAATAATATTTTAACGATTAAACAGAGTAAGAATATTTAGCTCCTCCTCAAGGACTACAGATAATATTCTGAGCCATGTCCTTGGAAATGTTTTGCAGATACTGAAACCCCACCAGGTGGAAGAAGTTACCTATATACTGCACACAAGCACATAGACCCAAACAAGGTGGAACCAGAAGGTGGATGAGGTTGACTCCCAAGTACCTCACCACCCACCAATCCGAAGAAAGTCTACAAGCTGATCAAGCCCTGCTCTTTGAACCTCACTCAGCCCTCGAGGTGGGGGCACACAGCCTTGAGGCTGTTACCCCACTGTGGCCCCCTCTGCCTGGCAAAGCAATAAAGCTGTTCTTTTCTACTTCACCCACAACTCTGTCTCTGAGATTCAATTCAGAGCATGTCCACAGAGACTGAGCTTCAGCATCAACCTGGGGAAAGTCACTCCCTCCCTGCCTCTGACTCAGGATTCTCCATTTATAAATAAGAGGGGTGGGCGTTCCCTGGTGGTCTAGTGGTTAGGACTTGGTGCTTTCACCACTACGGCCAGGGTTCAATGCCTGGTCCAGGAACTGGGAATCCCACATTAAGCTGCAGCCAGCAGCGGAAAAAAGAAATTAACTGATTAAAAAACACTCTATGCAGTGGCCAAAAAATTAAATAAATAAGAGGGAGTGGGCTAATGAAGACAGCCATGGTTCTAGGACCCACACCTGAGGGCAGGGGTGAGGCCAGGGCCCTTAGAGCAGGCATCCTGCTCTAGGGCCTGGGCCCCAGGGACTCAGGGCTCCTCACTCAGCAGTCCTGGGCTTTCCTCCACCCAGCCTCAGGCTGGACCCTGCCAGTGCCCACTTGCACAGCCCCACAAGGGTCCTGGGGCAGTTTCCATCCCAGAGGCCCCTCAGTAGGGGTCCTGTGACCCACCTGTGTTAAGGTGGTCTCTGGGCTGCCTGGTTAGATGGACCTGACCGCAAACAAAAGAAGAGGTTCAGTGACCCTGGGCACCAAGCCCTGGTCACAGTCAAGCCCCCTCAGGCCCTGCAGGCCCACCTTCTCAGCCCCACACAGAGGCCCCCACGCACCTGTGGCTGCCCAGGCCAATGGCTGTGCTTCCGGAGTCAGAGGCCCACCCTCCACCACTCGCACGGCTGCAGGAGCTGGGCCGGGGTCGGCGCAGGACCCTCGCAGGTTTAGGGTGGTGGTGGGCGACCATGGCGGCAGCAGCACCAGCTGCAGCCAGAGGAGGGCGGCAGGCTGGCCTCCTACTTGCGGAAGCCTCGCCTCTGAGACCATTGTCAGTGTTGTGGACCTGGGCCTGAACCGGGCCTGACTCAGCCCTGGGCCTGGACCCTGCCCCCGCCCTGGCCAAGGCTTTGACCCCGCCCCCACCGCGCCTTGACCCCGCCCCAACCCAGCCTTGATCCCACGTGACCTTCCTATTAACTTTTTTTTTGTCTTTTCGCCATTTCTAGGGCCGCTCCCGTGGCATATGGAGGTTCCCAGGCTAGGGGTCCAATTGGAGTTGTAGCCGCTGGCCTACACCAGAGCCACAGCAATGCGGGATCCGAGCCGCGTCCTCGACCTACACCACGGCTCACGCTACACCGGGTCCTTAACCCACTGAGCAAGGCCAAGGATGGAACCCGCAGCCTCATGATTCCCAGTCGGATTCATTAACCATGAGCCACACCGGAAACTCCCCTATTAACTTTTAAAATAACTCCATTGAAAAATTATTTCTATACCATGAAGTTCACGTATCACAAGCGACGTTTCAATGATTTCCAGTACATTTTTCTTCACTCATTTGTTTATGTTTGTATTTAAATCAATCTTCTATTTTGGGAGAGTTTTAGATGTATGAGTAAGTTGCAAAATAATACAAAGACTTTGCGTATCCCCCTACCCAATTTCCCCTCTTGTTAAGGGTGTAGGTTGCAGACACGGCTCGGATCCCACGTTGCTGTGGCTCTGGCGTAGGCCAGCGGCTACAGCTCCGATTTAACCCCTAGCCTGCGAACCTCCATATGCCGCGGGAGTGGCCCAAGAAATAGCAACAACAACAACAAGAACAAAAGACAAAAAAAAAGAAAAAACTCAATCCATTAGCTCTCTTTTTTCAGTTTTTTTAAAGTTTAAGGCATAGAGCTTAATGATTTCACTTACATACAATCATAAAATGATCATCACAATAAATTTAGTGAACATCTATCACTCATATAGATACAAAATTAAAGAAATAGAAAAAAAATCACTCATAAATTGTTGAGTGCCTCTTCAGGCAATCTATGAATTGGTTTTCAGAGTCAGAGCACCAAGGTTTGACTTGATGTTTCCTTTCACTTCTTTATCCATCAACCCAATTTTTTGTCCCTCAACCCACTCTGCTTCCTATCTGGCTCTTAACTTACTTCAACAGAGGCTAGACTTTCTGAACAAAATTCACAATTTATCATCTGATAAACACTTCTGTAGTGATGGTGCCATGGAACAAAGTATTTGAAATTAGGATCTTCTCAGCAGATCCAATATGTTCATGGCTGTAGGTATATAATTCCTAGTGAAGACGTCCTTGTGCTCCAACCAATATCCAGCAGGACCAGCCTAATATTCCTTTGTTCTGGAGAGCCCCAGTGTATCAGAAACGTGGTTGTGCAGCCCACAAGTCCAAAACCAGAAATTATTATTGTTAAATATTTAACTTTTTCCCTGTAAATAATTTAATATTTTAAACTAATAATACCTTCTCATGGATCACAATCCAATTGTGCAAAATGGAATATGCAGTGTTGAGTCATGCGTCCTCCCACCTCTTTCCCCTGTCCACCCAGTCCTCTTTCCCACAGGGAACTAGTGTTTATTTAAATCCTTCCATAGATGTGTTATGCAAAGAATTTAGAATGCAATATATTTGCATTTTTTAAAATGCAGGGTTTTCTCTGATTAAAACTTAATATATTTTCAATACATTTGCAGATGTTTACAATGACTCTCTTCGTACATTAACGAGATTCCTTTCTAGATGGGAGTAGACTTCCAGAACAAGAATTTCTACACCCCGTAAAATCAAAAGTTTTGGAAAGAATAAAATGGTCAGGTGTATTTAATTAAAATAGTAAGTACCCAAATGAATTAGAACTTCAGGTAAACAATATGTTGTGTTTTAGTATAATCATTTCCCATTCAATATTTTGGACATAGTTTTACTGAACATTTTTTCATTTTTATCTGAAATTTATTATTAAACTTAGATCTCGTACTTTATCTGGCAACTCTTCAAAAAAAAGTATAGCACAGTAAACTAAATTTTTAATTACTCATTGTAAGAATCCTTAACTGGATTAAAGATTCTTGAATGTGCCACTTGGCTCTAATAGAAGACACCCTAGTTGCACACACACACACACACACACACACACACACACACCTTCAGCCTCTTTTGATGATATGGGATTTGGAAGAGCTATCATTCAGCACTGGGTTTATGTGTCAAAATGAAAGAGTATTTGTGTTTCATAGAAGAAGATTGGTAGGAAATTGGTCAAGGGATATGAGAGGTGAAGACTTCAGAGGATTGCAAGCAAATCTCTTGAATTTCAAGCTTTACTGTCTGCTAAATGTTTCTTGCTTCTTGCAAAAAAAAAAAAAAAGTTGCATGCAAAATGGTGGCTATTGAAGAAAGGCATTGAATTTTGAAGCCAGGCCCAGGTTCTTTCCTCTTCTTTCTAACAGTTGTGTAGGAAAGGCATTTCTAAACTCCTGACCAATTTACTTGTGATTTCTAAGGGTTTTTTTTTCTAACTCTAAATTTGAAAATGGTCTATGTTTGGTACTTTCAGAGAGTGTTTTCTTGGCCACTTGAAGGGAGTGACTTACACAGTGTTCATCCATTTTAATATTTCCAAGGCATTTAGTGGTCTGCAGTACAGAACTGTCTTCTTACAGGTTCTCTCTCTCTCTCTCTCTCTCTCTCTCTCCCTCCCTCCCTCTCTCTTCTTTTAGGGCTGCAACCTCAGCATATGGAAGTTCCCAGGCTAAGGGTTGAATCATTGGAGCTGCAGATGCTGGCCCATGCCACAGGCACAGCAAAACAATGCTGGATCTAAGCCACATCTGCGATCTACACCATAGCTTGGGGCAACACTGGATCCTTAACCCACTGAGAGAGGCCAGGGATTGAACCCAAGTCTTCGTGGATACTAGTCAGGTTCGTAACTTCTGAGCCACAATGAGAACTGCAACACTTCTCTCTTTCATTCTCTTTGGTAACTATTCTGTGTACTCTACCTTGACCTTAGCTGAGAAGATGAGGTGAGAGCAATTCAAGGCAAATCATGGTGAACTTTAAAAAAAAAAAAAAAACTAAGTGTTGAAAAAATACACAGTTTGGAGACATTTCTCATGACTTGAGCATTTATCATGGAAAACTTTAAATTATTAACCAATAGCTTCATATTAGGGGAATAGTGTGGCAAGATAATGTACCCTGGCACTCCAGAAAGGCAGGTTTCCTTGTTGCTTCCTCCTCTTGTCTAGTCAGTCAGTAGTTAATAAACGATTCTCACTCATGGCTCTGACACAGAATTTCAATGAGTCTTCTCTGGACTACTGACATAAAAACCTGCAAAAACTTGTGAAAAATTATCCAGTTCCAATTCTATAATCACTTTTGTGCTATATCAAAATCCTAGACCACAGATATAATCAAATTAGTCCAGATGTAACTTGGGGAGACAGACAACAGAAGGGCATAGATAAAACTCCTTTGGACAATGATGTCTGACTATTCCTGCAAGAAACTGGGGGTGTGGTATTGACTGCTGAGAAAAAAAAAATCTGTATATGGATCACAGACCTCCGAAAACACATGATATTCTACACAAGCATGGAATATTAGCGGTATGGTGAGATACAATGTTTGTGTCTTGTAGAATGTTCAGTCTCTGAGCTTAGAGCCTTTGGTGGTGTTAGATGTGAGGGATCTTCAGAGGTATTCTATGCAGTAGAAATGAATGACCAGTGAAAGAATCTGATGATTGAAATTTCTTTGGCAAGTATAACAAACTCAAGTCAGTACGTTGATTCCACTACTATTTTTTTTTCCAACTGAAATTGTGTAATATATTCCTGAAAAGTAGGAGGGGAGAATAAAATTTGGGAATGCTATGTCAACTGGAATTGACCCAAACTGTCAAAACTTGCTCAAAGTTACAACAAAAACACTGCAAAGGCAACATCTATGAATCCACATCTATTGAAGAACCCCCACGTATTTAAAAAAAACTCACTAAGTAAAAACATTATAGCAGAATCAATTCATTTGGAAAAACTCTAGGAATGGAGGAGCCAAGAGACAGTAGCTCTTAGAGTGTTTCTCAGGTCTAAAATTCTTCACTAGAATTGTTCTTTAATGGAACTATCAGGCTTGCTAGGAAAAAGCATCTACTATTTCTGGGGAGAAAAAAACTAAGGAAACCCAAGAAAGTGCAGCCCAAAGGGCGTGAAAGCACTTGCCCCAGTTTGAAGATACTGTGCTTAGGCTGGTGCTCTCCAAAACTCTTTCACAAGGGTCATATCTAAATGAATGGATTTCACGTTTGCAACTTTAAAATCCCAGGGGCTCATCTCACAACCCCTAGTTTTAAGAAGAGAGGACCACAAAAGTTCTGAGAAGACCTTGCCATAAAATCTTCCCAGGGGACCCCAATCCTCCGTTGCTTTCCTCTTTCATAGCAACCTCCAAGGACAGCTCCGCAAGGCCCCACCCCTGCACGCATGCGCACACCCACTAGGGGCGGGGCTCCCCGCATGCGCACCACTGTCCTCCAGCTGCTCAGAGCATCTGTTGAGGCCTGACCGCTTGGGAAGCCAGTAACACAGGTGCCAGCGTGGAGGGTGGGGTTCCAACGGTCATCCCGGCTGGGGGCGGGGCCAATCATGGCAGCTTTTAGAATCAATTATTTGAAAGCAGAAGTAAGGAAAACGGACTTTTCACCTCTTGGGTGTCCTGCTGTGCACTCTTAGTCACTCTGTGGGTTATTTGTGTCCTTGTCCAAGTGAGTTCACCACCGCCCTGTGCCCCTCCTGCACCGCCACAAACTGGAGCTCGGTGTCCCTGCAGAGTTTACACCAGGGTTGTTGGCACCACTGTGGAGCAGGTTGCATGAAGGCTTCAGTGATTTCCGGGCCTACCATGAGGCAGGTGAATAAAATGTGTGAACGATTAAATGGGTGCCAGTCTAGTGTTTGCATTTTAAAGCGTACGAAGGCTAGAAGGAAGGTTTTCCAGTTTGAGAATGCTCATCCAGTTCACAAGAAATAGCTCAGGACACTGGCAATTGAGTGGAAAATGAATAAAGATCTATTGTACATCCTCATAGTTTCACCAGTGTCTTCCATTTTAACATAAAAATGTCAATCAACACATGTTCAAACTGCATATTATTGTCAGTGATGGGGGCAACTTTGCTGAATCTAACAATAAGCATTGATTTGTAGTCTAATACTCTCAAGAAATGACAGAATTGGAGTTTCCTCCTGGCTCAGCTTGTTAAGGGTCCATGGTTGTCACTACTGTAGCTTTGGTTACAATTGTGACAGGCTGTTCATTCTCTGGCCATAGACATGCTTTGGACTGGCCATGCCACCAAAAAACAAAAACAAAAACAGATATTCTAGCATAGATTGGCAAGTGATGCAAGAGTTCAATAAAAATCAAGAAATGCTTTAGGTAAGAATCAACTGGGTAGGAGACAAATAAGATGGCTGAATAGAAGGACTGGAGATCAATTTCTCTCCTAAAAACAACAAAATTTACAACCAAATGCTGAGCAATTTTCAACCAAATGGACCAGAAACTTTCAAAAAGATATCCTACTCCAGAAGACAAGAGGAGGACACATCAAGAGGTGGTGGGTTGATTACAGGATATATGCAACCCCATACCTCCCAGTGGGAAGATCCACAGACAGGAAAGTAACTGGTTCACAGAGACTCACCTACAAGAGTGAGAGTTCTGAGCCCCACATCAAACTCCCATGCCTGGGGATCTGTCACTGGGAGAAAGAGCCCCTGGAGCATCTGGCATTGAAGGCCAGGGGGCTTGTGCACAGGAGCTCCATGGGACTGGGGGAAATGGAGACCCCATTCTTAAAAGGCACACCCAGACTTTCTCATGCACTGGGTCCCAGGGCAAAGCAAAGTCTCTATAGTAATCTGGGTCAAACATGACTGCAGTTCTTGGAGGACCTCCTAAGAAAACAGGGTTGAATGTGGCTCATTGTGGGGGGAGGACATTGGAAGCAAAGCTCTCAGGAATGTTCATCAGCAGCTGCGTTTCTCTGCAAGTGGCCATTTTGAGAAAATCTGGCCCCACACATCAGTGCTGAGAAGCCCCAGGCCAAACAACATAGTTTTGGAAGTCCTAGCCACAGCAATCAGAGAAAAAAGTAAAAATAAAAGGAATCCAAATTGGAAAGGAAGAAGTAAAACTATCGCTATTTGCAGATGACATGATACTATACCTAGAGAATCCTAAAGACTCTACCAGAAAACTGTTGAGCTCATCCATGAATTTGGCAAAGTCGCAGCATACAAAATTAATACACAGAAATCAACGGCATTGCTATACACTAACAATGAAAGAGCAGAAAGAGAAATTAGGGAAACAATCCCATTTACCATCACAGCCAAAAGAATAAAATACCTAGGAGTAAACCTACCTAAAGAGACAAAAGACCTGTCCTCTGAAAACTATAAGACACTGATGAAAGAAATCAAAGATGACACAAATAGATGGAAAGTCGTACCATGTTCTTGGATTGGAAGAGTCAATATTATCAAAATGAGGGCATTCCCGACATAGCTCAGTGGTTAATGAATCCAACTAGGAACCATGAGGTTTCAGGTTTGCTCCCTGGCCTTGCTCAGTGGGTTAAAGATCCGGCATTGCTGTAAGCTGTGGCATAGGTCCCAGATGCTTGGATTCCATGTAGCTGTGGCTCTAGCATAGGCCAGCAGCTATAGCTCTGATTAGACCCCTAGTGTGGAAACTTCCATATGCTGTGGGTGCAGCCCTAGAAAATATTTTTTAAAAATTATCAAAATGAGGAGTTCCTGTCGTGGTGCAGTGGTTAACGAATCCGACTAGGAACCATGAGGTTGCGGGTTCAGTCCCTCCCCTTGCTCAGTGGGTTAAAGATGCGGCGTTGCCGTGAGCTGTGGTGTAGGTTGCAGACACCACTCAGATCCCATGTTGCTGTGGCTCTGGCGTAGGCCGGTGGCTACAGCTCCGAGTCAACCCCTAGCCTGGGAACCTCCATATGCCGCGGGAGCGGCCCAAGAAATAGCAACAACAACAAAAGACAAAAAAAAAAAATTATCAAAATGACTATACTACCCAAAGCAATCTACAGATTCAATGCAATCCCTATCAAATTACCAAGGACATTTTTCACAGAACTCAAACAAAATATTTCAAAGTTTGTTTGGAAGCACAAAAAAAAAAAGACCCAGAATAGCCAAAGATATCCTGAAAAAGAAAAATGGAGCTGGAGGAATCAGGCTCCCAGACTTCAGACTCTACTACAAAGCAACAATCATCCAAACCATATGGTACTGGCACAAAGACAGAAATAGATCAGTGCAACAAGGATACAAAGCCCAGAATTAAACCCATGCACCTACAGCCAACTAATCAATGACAAAGGAGGCAAGAATACCCAATGGAGAAAAGACAGCCTGTTCAATAAGTGGTGCTGGGAAAACTGGACAGCCACATGGAAAAGAATGAAATTAGAACACTCCCTAACACCATACACAAAAATAAACTCCCAATGGATTCAAGACCTAGATAGAAGACCAGACACCATAAAACTAGGCCAAAGACTCTCTGACATAAACAAGGGCAACATCTTCTCAGATCCACCTCTTAGAGCAATGACAGTAAAAACAAAATGAAACAAATGGGACTAAATGAAATTTAGAAGTTTCTGCACAGCAAAGGAAACCCTAAACAAAATTTAAAGGCAACCCACACAATGGGAGAAAATCTTGGGAAATGACTCGACTGACAAGGGCTTCATCTCCAAAATGTATAAACACCTTCTGCAGCTCCATACCAAAAAACAAACAAACAAACAAACAACCCCATCAAAAAATGGGCAGAAGATCTAAACAGACAGTGCTCCAAAGAAGACATACAGATGACCATGGTATTTAGTTCCTTTTAATGGCTGAGTAATATTCCATTGTGTATTTGTACCACTTCTTCTGGATCCACTCCTCTATCGATGGACATTTAGGTTGTTTCCATGTCTTGGCTATTGAAAAGAGTGCTGCGATGAACATTGGCGTACATGTGTCTTTGAGAGTCATGGTTTTTTCTGGATAGATGCCCAGGAGTGGGATTGCCAGACCAAACGGTAGTTCTATTTTTAATTTTCTGAGGAATCTCCAACCTGTTTTCCACAGTGGTTGCACCAATTTACAATCCCACCAACAGTGTACTAGGGTTCCTTTTTCTCCACACCCTCTCCAGCACTTATTGTTTGTAGACTTTTTGATGATGGCCATTCTGGCTGGTGTAAGGTGATACCTCATAGAGGTTTTGATTTGCATTTCTCTAGTGATGAGTGATGTTGAACATCTTTTCATCACTGTGCCACAATGGGAACTCTGGGAATTGTGTATTAGTGCATGTGTTTCTTATGGTGGTTTTTCAGGAATTTTGTGGTATGGGGTGTGTGAGGGTAGGTCTATGACTATTTTATGGGACTGGTGATATGCTGTATATGTGCAGATGAATGGATTGTGTGGGTTTTGGGTGTGAGGTTATTATGAATTTGTATTTTGGAAGATGACTGGAGTTATTTCATTGTAATTATTTAGGAATGTGGGATTATGTATATATAGGCAACGTGAAGCTTTATGTGCATTTGAGGGTACACGGTGGTAGGTTTCCATATATGTAGTGTGCTGGGTAATTGTGGGTATATTTGGGGCTTGTGGTGAGAAACATGTTTGTTGAGTTTCTGTGTGTATTCAAGGAGCATAGCAGATTGGATGAATATTTTCTATGGTATCTATTTGCATTTTTCATTAGGAGGTTATTTTTGTACCTGGAAATTTTTTTTGCATTAATGTAGTAATGGAGTTATGTGTACGCAGAAGAGTGGCAGAATTGTATTTGTACTGGAGGTATGTGGTATGGTTCTATGTGAATATTTAGGGGTGTGGAGGTTTGAGATGTGTCCTTTGGGACTTTCAAGGGGTTTTATGTGTATTCATATATGATATGTTGGTGAATTGTCCTTGTGTCCAGGTGTATGTACTGGTTTATGTGTATGTCCGTCAGTGCATGTATGAATTCACGGGGTTTGGGGCTGTTGGAAAACGTTCACAGTGGTTTCCCAGGATGCTGGGATTTTCATGTTTGGAAATATTTGGGGATTGTAGTGGTAATGTATTCTGGAAATGCAAGGATGATGAATAGTGTTTGGGGGTCTGTATATATTTAAAGATTAGGAATAGTCATGTGTGTGTGTATGGCCATGAAAGAGTAGTGGTCATGAAAGTATAGTAGCTACAGTTAAAGGATGTTACTTTTTCCCCACTTAGTGTAATGATTATTGGACTTTTAGCTTTCATTCTATTAGTGTGGTGTATTGTATCTATTTATTTGCATATATTGAACCACCTTGCATCCCAGGGGTAAATCCCGTGTGATCATGGTGTATGATCCTTTTTTTTTGTGTGTGTGTTTTTTATGGCCACACCCATGACATATGGAGATTCCCAGGCTAATCAGAGCTAGAGCTGACAGCCACAGCCACAGCAATGCCAGATCCAAGCCATGTCTGTGACCTACACCACAGCTCATGACAATGCTGGATCCTTAACCCACTGAGTGAGGCCAGGGATCAAACTTGCAACCTCATGGCTCCCAGTCGGATTTGTTTCCACTGAGCCATGATGGGAACTCCTGGTGTATGTTCCTTTTAATATGCTGTTGAATTTTTTTTCCTATTGTTGTTCTGGTCTCTACTTTACCTAATTCTGCTCTGATTTTTGTTAGTACCTTCCCTCTGCTAACTTTGGATGTAGTTTGTTCTTTTTAAAAAAATTATTTTTCAGAGTTCCTATTGTGGCTCAGCAGTAATGAACCTGAGTAGTATCCATGAGGACGCCAGTTCAATCCTTGGCCTTGCTCAGTGGGTTAAGTATCTGGTGTTGCCATGAGCTGTGGTGTAGGTCACAGATGCAGCTCGGATCCTGCATTGCTGTGGCTGTGGTGTAGGCTGGCAGCCACAGCTCCAGTTTGACCCCTAGCCTGGGAACTGTCATATGCCACAGGTGTGGCCCTAAAAAGACCAAACAAACTCTCCACAAACTGAGTATAGAAGTAATAAAGACAGTATATGAAAAGCCCTCAGCTAACATTCTCAATGGTGAAAGTTTACAGTTCTTCCTCTAAGATTGGAAACAAGACAAGGATGCTCACTCCTATCATTCCTATTTAACATAGTACTAGAAATCCTCACCAGAGCAATTAAGCAGAAAAAAAGAAATAAAAACATCTGAATTAGACAGGAAGTTAAGATTGTCTCTGTTTGCACATGATATGACCTTGTAGATAGAAAATCCTAAAGTCTCCAACAAGTAAACTTGTTAAAACTAATCAACATGAAGTTGCAGGATACAAAAATCAATATACAGAACTTAGCTTTTTTTCTACATACAAACAAAGCAAACATCTGAAAAAGATACAAAGAATATAGTTCTCTTTACAACAACATCAAAAACAGTGAAATACTTTGGAATAAATTTAACCAAGGGGGTGAAATTTCTATGTAATGAAAATTATATGTCATTGATGAAAGAAATTGAAAATGACACAAAAAATGGAAATATATCCCATATTCATGGTTAGAAAGAATAAAATTGTTAAGTTTTTCTATACCACCCAAAGCCATTTATAGATTCAACACCACTCATCTCAAAATTCCAATGACACTTTTCACATACATTCAAAATTTATCACAAAAGTTTAGTAACCAAAACAGTATGGTACTGGCATAAAAACACATACTTATACCAGTGGAACAAAATAGCTAAACGCACCCATATGTAGTCAATTAATTTATGATAAATGGGCTAAAAACATACAGTCTCTGCAATAAATGGTGTTGGGTGACCAGATGGCCTTGTGCAAAAAAAAAAAAAAAAATGAAACTAGACTCCTATCTTTCACCATACATAAATTTAACTCAAAATGTATTAAAGACTTGAAGTAAGACCTGAAACCACAATATAGGTGGTAAGCTCCTTGCCATTGGTCTTGGCACACCAAAAGCAAAGGCAACAAAACTAAAAATAAATAAATGGGACTATATCAGACTCAAAAGCTTTTGCACAGCCAAAGGAACGACTGACAAGATGAAAAGGCAGCCTACGTAATGGGAGAAAATATTTGCAAACCATCTATCTGATGAGTTAATATTCAAAATAAATGGAACTCATACTACTCAATAGCAAAAAATAAGTCATCTGATTTAAAAGATGGATGGAAGCCCTGAATAGACAGTTTTCCAATGCCAATAGTCAATAGATACATAAACAGTTCTCAACATCAGTAATTAATTAGTAGGGGAATAGAAAACGCACACAAGAGGTCAACTTATACCTATTAGAATGGCAAGAATGTGTAAAAAGGGGAACCTCTGTGCACTTGGTGGGAATGTACATCAGTAAAACAACTATAGAAAACAGTATGGAGTTTCCTTTAAAAACTAAATATAGAACTATCACAATAATCCAGCAAACCCACTTCAGGATATTTATCAGAAGAAAAAAAAAAACACTAATTCAGAAAGACATGTGCACCCTTGTGTTCCCTGCAGCATTATTTACCATAGCCAAAATATAGATACAACCAAAGTGTCCATCAACAGATGACTGGATAGAGAAGATGTGATATATATAAACAGTGGAATATTAGCCACAAAAAGGAAATCTTGACATTTGTGACAACATAGATGGACCTGGAGAGTATTATGTTAAGTGAAATAAGCCAGACAGAGGAAGACATACTGTGCAGTTACACTACCTGAAAAATAAATGAACAGACATAAGCAGAGTTATAGATACAGAGTCCAAATAGGTGGTTACCAGAGGGGAGTGTGGAGGGGATGAGTGCAATAGGTGAATGAAACTAAAATGTACCCACTTTCAGTTACGAAATACATGAGTCATGGTGTTGAAATATACAGCATGGGAAATATTGTTACTATATTGTATTATCTTTGTATGGTGACAGATGGTAGCTAGTTTATCATGGTAATCATTTCTAATGTATAGAAATATTGAATCACGACATTATGCACCTGGAACTAACAGAGTGTTGTAGGACAATTATACTCCAATTAAAAATTTTTAATTAAAGAAATAAGTAACAAATGTTGGTGATGATGTGGAGAAAGGGAACACGTGTGCACTGTTGGTAGGAATGTAAATTCATAAAACCACTATAGAAAACAGTATATAGGTTCCTCAAAAAACTAAAAATAGAACTACCATATGATCCAGCAATCCCACTTCAGGATATTTACCTGAAATAAATGAAGTCATTGCTTCAAAGAGACATCTGCACCCCCATGTTCATTGCAGCATTATTCCCAATTGCCAGAACATGGAAACAAGTGTCCATCAACAATGGGTGAAGAAAATGTGATACATACACGTACATATATATATACATATATATGTATAATCTTAAAGGCATTATGCTAAGTGCGAAATACAAATACCAGGTAATGTCACTTGTATGTGGAGTCTAAAAACAAGACAAAACAACACATACACACACAAACTGAGTTCATAGATACAGAGAACATACTGGTGGTTGGCAGAGGCAAGGGGCTGGGGTGGAGAAATTTGTAAAATGTATCAAACAGTATAAACTTCAAGTTATTAAATAAGTTATGAGTATGTAATAAGCCTAGTGACTACAGTTACTAATACTGTATTGCATATTTGAAAATTGATAAGAGAGTAGATCTTGCCCTTATTAGAGTTCCTGTCATGGTGCTGTGGAAACGAATCCAACCAGGATCCATGAGGTTGCAGGGTTGATCCCTAGCCTCACTCAGTGGGTTAAGGATCCAGCATTGCCATGAGCTCACAGATGTGGTTCAGATCTGGCTTTCCTGTGGCTGTGGTATAAGCCAGCAGCTGCAGCTCCAATTAGACCCCTAGCCTGGGAACCTCCATATGCTGGGGGTGTGGCCCTAAAAAGAAAAAAAAAAGTCCTTAAAAATATTGTAGCTATGTATGGGAATGGATATTAACTAGACTTATTGTGGTTATCATTTCACAGTATATACAAATGTAGAATCATATTTTAATCTGAAAATAATATAAGGTTATAGATCAATTATACCTCAATTTAAAAAGGAAAGTTAGTAGTTCCCATTGTGAATCAGTGGTAACAAACCTGACTAGTATCCATGAGTATGTGGGTTGGATCCCTGACCTTGCTCAGTGGATTAAAGGATCTGGCATTGCTGTGAGCTGTGGTATATGTCACAGATGCAGCTCAGATCCCATGTTGCTGTGGCTGTGATACAGATTGGCAGCTGCAGCTCTGAGTCAACCCCTAGCCTGGGAACCTCCATATGCCATGGGTGCAGCCCTAAAAAATAAATAAACAAACAAACAAATAAATAAATAAAAAGAAAGATAATAAAATTCTCCTGGTAGGGGGGAAAAATGTGCTTTCCTGCTGTTAGGAATATTCTACATCGTTCAGCTATTCTGCTCCTGACTAAAGAGGTCTGGAAAAAATTATATGTGTGTTTGCTCATAATGAAGTTAAAAGGAAAAAAAATTATAGGCATTCCCATTGTGGCACAGTGGAATTGAACCCGACTAATATTCATGAGGATGCAGCATACAGTTAGATCTGCTTAGATATGTATGTATTGCTGTGGCTAAGGCTATATACACATTTGGTTTGGTGGGCAGCTGTATATTCCCTCTTGGGACATGCTGGAGGCCACCAGTAAATTTCCTCCCAGGTTAACTTTGCTACCTGAATTTTCATTGTTGTTTCTATATTCTTTAAGGTGGGCTATGGAGGTCTTTAAAAAATTGAGATACAGTTTACATATAATAGTGTATTCATTTTGATATATGCATATATTGCAAAATGATAACCACAGTAAGTTTAGTTAACATCCATCAGCACACATAGCTATATTTTTTTTCTCTTTTCTTTTTTAGAGCTGCACCTGTGGCATATGGAAGTTCCCAGGCTAGGAGTTGAATAAGAGCTATAGTTGACAGCCTATGCCACAGCCACAGCCACAGCCACAGCAATACCAGACCTGAGCTGCATCTGCAACCTATGCCACAGATTGTGGCAATGCCAGATCCTCAACCCACTGAGCAAAGCCAGAGATTGAACCCGCATCCTCACGGACACTATGTCGGGTTCCTAACCCACTGAGCCATGACGGAAACTCCCAATTTTTTTCTTATGATGAGAACTTCTAAGATCTACTCTTTTTACCACTTTCAAATATACAATAGAATATTGTTGTCAACATGATGTAAATTACGTTCCTAGGACTTATGCATTTTTATAACTTTCCAGTTTGTACTTTTTTTTTTTTGTCTTTTTGTCTTTTGTTGTTGTTGTTGTTGTTGCTACCAGTTTGTACTTTTTGACCGTGTTCACCTACTTCCTCCACCGTCCACCTCAGGCAACCACCAATCTGTCTTCTGTCATCTATAAGGTTTTTTTTTGGGGGGGGTTGCTTTGGATTTTTTTCCTGTTTGTTTTTCACTCCACATATAAGTGAGATTATATAGTATTTGTCTTTATCTGATTTGCCTCACTTACCATAATGCCCTTGAGGTCCATCTATGTTGTTGCAAAGGGCAGAATTTCCTTCTTTTTTTGGCCAAATAATATACCATTACACACACACACACACACACACACACACACACACACACACACATAACATTCTACATATAGATATATATACACATACATGATATATATATAAACCAAATATATATCTCCTAGGTTGTAGGTCACAGACGTGGTTGGAATCTGGCATTGCTGTGGCTATGGTGTAGGCCAGTGACTACAGCTCTGATTTGACACCTAGCCTGGTAACCTCTACATGCCTCTGGTGCAGTCCCAAAAACACAAACACACACTTAATGTGTGTACGTGTGTGTGTGTGTGTGTGTGTAACTATGGTTGTTTTCATGCCTTGGCTATTGTGAATAATGCTGCAAAAGAACACAGGGGTGCAGCTATCTCTTTGAGATAGTGGTTTCATTTCCTTCAGATAAACACCCTGAAATGGGATTGCTGGATCATATGGTAGCTTTTTTTTGGTTATTGTAACTGAAAGAATTTTATAATATTTATAGTTGTACAATGATCATCACAACCCAGTTTTACAGCATTTCCATCCCAAACCCCAGCCCATCCCTCCCCTCCCCCAACCTGTCTCCTTTAGAAGCCATAAGTTTTTCAAAGTTGGTGAGTCAGTATCTGTTCTGCTAAGAAGTTCATTGTATGTTTTTTATAGATTCCACATAGAAGTAATAGCATATGATATTGGTATCCCACTGTCTGACTAATTTCAGTTAGCATGATAATTTCTAGGTCCATCCATGTTGCTGAAAATGCCATTATTGCATTCCTTTTTATGGCTAAGTAATATGTACCACATCTTTATCCACTCCTCTGTCGATGGACATTTCAGTTACTTCATGTCTTAGCTTTTGTATATAGTGTGCTGCAGTGAACACTGGAGTACATATATCTTTTGTGTGTGTGTTTTTTAGGACCACACCAGAGGCATATGGTGGTTATCAGGCTAGGGGTCCAATCAGAGCTAAAGCCGCTGGCCTACACCACAGCCACAGCAATGCCAGGTTCGAGCCACGTCTGCAACCTACACCACAGCTCATGGCAACACTGGATCCTTAAGCCACTGACCAAGGCCAGGGATTGAACCTGCATCCTCATGGATGCTAGTCAGATTCATTTCTGCTGAGCTATGAAGGGAACTCCACATGTATCTTTCTGAGTCATGGTTTTCTCTGGATAGATGCCCAGGAGTGGGATTGCTGGATCAAATGGTAGTTCTATTTTTAGTTTTTTGAGGAATCTCCATAATGTTTTCCAGAGTGGTTGCACCAATTTACATTCCCACCAGCAATCTAATAGGGTTCCATCTCTCCACACCCTCTCCAGCATGTATTGTTTGTAGACTTTTTGATGATGGCCATTCTGGCTGGTGTGAGGTGGTACCTCTTAGTAGTTTTGATTTGCATTTCTCAAAGAATTAGTGATGTTGAACATCTTTTCATGTGTGTTGTTGGCCATCTGTATGTCTTCTTTGGAGAATTGTCTGTTTAGACCTTCTGCCCATTTTCTGGTGTGCTTGTTCATATGGTAGTGCTATTTTTAATTGTTCAAGGAACTCTACTTTTTTCCCATGGGGTCTGTACCAATTTACATTCCCATCAGCAGTGTACAAGTTTTCCTTTTACTCCACATCCTCACCAACATTTTTTATTTCTTGTCTTCTTGATAACAGTCATTCTAACAGGTGCGAGGTGCTATCCCTTTGTGGTTTTTATTTGCATTTCCCTGATGATTAATCTTGTTGAGCACTTTTTCCTCTGTTGACCAGTTGTATGAATTCTTTGGAAAACTGTCTATTCAGGTCCTCTGCCCATTTTAAAATCAGAGGGTTTTTTGTTTCTTTGTTTTTTTTTGTTTGTTTGTTTGTTTTTCTTTATTGGCTTTTTAGGGCCACACCCATGGCATATGGAGGTTCCCAGCCTAAGAGTTGAATCAGTGCTGTAAATTGCCAGCCTACACCACAGCCACAGCTACGCCAGATCTGAGCCTCATCTGTGACCTACACCACAGGTCATGGCAATGCCAGATCCTTAACCCAATGATCCAGGCCAGGGATTGAACCCACATCCTCATGGGTACTAGTCAGGTTCTTTAACCACTGAGCACAATGGGAACGCCTAGTTTGTTTTTTTTCTTGTTTGACATTACTTCCTAATGTTGCATGAATTCTTTATGTATTTGGAATATTAATCCCTTTTCTGATGTGGTTTGCAAATATTCTCCCATTCATTAGGTTGCCTTTTCATTTTGTTGATGGTTTCCTCTGCTGTGCAAAAGCTTATAAGTTTGTTTTGGTGTGTTTTAACTGGCACCAGCCCCATCCTCCACTCTCCAGATCCATGGCAGCTTTGAAAACTAACAGCTCCCAATCACAGTGAAAACTAGCAGGCTGCCAGCTCCAGGAGGGGACAGAACGAGGGTTAGAGTTTTTCCTAAGCTCCATTACCAGAGAATTACCATTATTTGATCTGACTGATGATTCCTTGGAACCCCTACTTTAAGGCTATGTATTTGACCTTAGCGAGAGTTCAACCACTGTCAAAAGGCTTCTTTGAGAGCACTTGTCTCAAAAATTACAGGCAATTGTTTAAATTTACAGCTGCCTGAGGCAGGGAATACTAGTGGGGACAGACAATAGACCACCCAAATAATATAAAAGAAAAAACTGGGGGATAAAATATTCACAGGGGCTTTGAAAAGTTCTTAGGAAGCTAAAAGTCCACCAATGCCTAAAAATGAAAAAAGGAAAATAAAAATCTCTCCCGGTTTTCTTACATTGATTCTGTGTTTAGGCACTCCTTTATTGCCTAGCCAGGCAAGTTACAACTCTGCCTTCACCTTCACTTCCTGTTTGTGCTGACCTTAGAGATCAGCCAGAAAGGAAGGCTCAGACTCTTCTCAAGTCCTGTCTGAGCATGTGTCATGCCTAGGTTATATGCATGTCTATACACATAAATGTACCACCATACACAAGTACATTTGAATGCCCTAATTTCTCAGAGAAACTCTTTCCCTAAGCTTTTGGCAGGTTTATTATTATCTCTCAACCTTATCTTTTGCCCTAAGCTACAGTATTTTGTTCATTTGTTGTACAATTTTTTGAGGAATGCTACCTGTGTAGGCAATTTTCTGGCCTGAGCAAATTCCAAATTATGTT
Organism: Sus scrofa; assembly: GCF_054392235.1. Lineage (NCBI taxonomy): Eukaryota > Metazoa > Chordata > Mammalia > Artiodactyla > Suidae > Sus > Sus scrofa. Next base: position 18,380,659 of record NC_139396.1, on the reverse strand, counting down.
AAACAGACAAGCACCTTCTATCAATCTTTCAGGTGATACCTAAGACAGGTCAAACAGACAAACATGAGTCACCGTAAATAAGGTCTTCTCTACTCCCTTTAGCCGGGGACAAGGGTTGAAGGCTACTTTCTTCAAGACTGCTACCAAGGCTGAGGAATGGTGCAGGTCAAGTACAAGTAAAAATGTTGCAATGCATTCCTACCATTTTAAAGTTGGATTTTTTTGATTCATTATTCTCTTTGTTGCTGTAAGCCTCCGTTTTCAACAATTCTGACTATGGTGACTCTTACATTTTTTGCTTGATTTTTTTCAGTGTTTCTATGGAGGGATAGGCCCCTGGAACTATCTAATCTGACATTTTTTACTGATGTCACCCCTTTAGTAAGGCAGGTCTATAACGAATGAATTATTTGTTTTTCTTGAGCTCAAAATAAGTTCATTTCCCCTTTGTCTTTGAAGGATAGTTTTATTGGATATAGAATACTTCATTTGACTTTTATTTTTCTCTCAGAACTTTGAATATATCCTCCTACCGAAACAGGAGGGGAGGGGAAGGCATGACCATTAAAAGAATGACAGCCATTGAGAAGAACAGTGGTTAGAACATTGACAAAAAGTGGTGAGAGCCTATTAGGCCTAAGATGGTAGAAGATTCAACTTCCAGTAGATCTTGAAACTCATTACATGCTCATTGTAACACATTAGCATGCTGAATGACATACTTACAGGTGCCATGGCAGTTCCAAGGCTGACCATAAGAGACCAAAAAACTGGGCAGTGGCCCAATTCCTGGAAATGCCTACCCCTTCCCCAAAATCATTGGAATAATCCTCCCACTTGTTAGCCCATAAAATTATCCAGACCATAAAAACTAACAACCCCACATGTCAAGCCAGCTCTCCCTTTCTGAGAAAGTCCTCATTCTGTCTATGGAATATGTATCTTTCTAAATAAGTTCACTTTCTCTTTACTATGGCTTGCTCTTTTCTTTCCTGCACAAAGCCACGAGCCCTCACTTGGAAGCCTCTCCCAGAAATTTACCCAAGATCCAAGACATGACCATCCATTAACATGCCATTTTCTTGCAACACTACTGCCTCCATGGTTTCTGATGAGAAATCAGCTCAATATTATTTAGACAAAAAGACGGATCTTCATCAAAATTAAAAACTTTTGTGCAGCAAATGGCATAACCAAGAAAGTAAAAAGATAACCTACAGAATAGAAGAAAATATTTGCAAACCACATCCCTGAGAAGTGTTTGATATAGAGAATGTAGGAATAACTTGTATAATTCAACAACAAAAAGCAACTCATTTAAAAAATTGGCAAAAAACTTGAATAGACATTTCCTTAACATGATTACTGTTCAACACCTGTAGTCATGAGGAAGATGAAATGTGGTTAGTTTTTCTATTGGAGGAGAATGCAAACTGGTGATCTGTATCAGAGTCCTATGAACTGTTAACATTACATCACTTGCAATTTTCTGAAACCTTATCTTTTCAGCTGAGTTCCTTAAATTAATGTCAGCGATTCAGAAATGCAGCATCTACCAACCCTCATGATTATTTCAAGTATGAAAGTAGAATTAAATAAATTATATTATATACTAGAATTTCAAAGCTCTGTGTTTATGGGGAAATCTGATTTCTTAAAGATTGACTTGAAGAAATATATCTATGAGCATTCTTTTAAGCTGTTAATGTGCAAAGATCATTTGGTAGCACATCATCATCCCTAAAACAACCTGACGCCTCACAACAAACACCATCATTTTATTTTTATTTTTTAATTTATTTATTATTACTTTTTTTTCTTTTTAGGACCCAACCTGTGGCATATGGAAGTTTCCAGGCTAGGGGTCAAATCAGAGCTGCAGCAGCCAGCCTACATCACAGCTACAGCAATGCCACATCAGAGCCACACCTGTAACCTATGCCACAGCTTGAGGTAATGCTGGATCCTTAACCCACTGAGCGAGGCCAGGGACTCATGGACACTATGTTGGGTTCTTAAAACACAGAGGCACAAGAGGAGCTCCCACTTTTACTTTAAAATGAAGTAAAATACTAATAATGGCTTGGAGTTCTTGGTATAAAACAAGAGAATCAACACAAACTTAGGCCACTGCTGAAAGTTGAAACCCATGGGTGCACACACTTGTATATCAATATAAAATATTTTTCATAATAGAAGAAATTTTTAATAATAGAAGATAAGTTGGTGAAAATACATCTGCTGGAGGAACATCAATATTGACTATTTCCACAGAAATCTTATCAAACCAAGGCTTCTTCGACACAGAGATAACTTTTTGTTCTGGGAGGAAAGAATATCACAAAGATTACAAACATATATGATATTCCATGAATTATGAATAGTTCATGACTAAATAAATATTCATAATACATTTCAGGAAGATACCATTAATAATAACAGACAATCAGCATCTAGTATGGTGTTCATCATAAGATACAGTTCCTTGCAAAAACTCTGTTGAAGTTTATTAGCCATTATAGTCAATCAGCCACAATGTGTGAACTTTGGCATTTATGAAAATATCCACAGGGTACCTATGTCTTCAGTCATTAAAATTCAGGTTATGTCCTAAGTGGGGGTGGCTGCCAGCATGTCCTGAGAGCAGAACCTCATCCCATGGAGCTCATGTGAGGCTTATCATCTTGGCTTCCATAAACCCAGTGCACCTGCATCAGCCCTGAAATGCTGCCACCTTCCCTGGCACTCTCAGGTCAAGAAGAATAAAAACCTTGGGCTCAAATGGACTTCAGAGCTCATCTGACTCACCACCTCATTCAGGAAACTAAATTGAAGGAGGCCAAGATATTTTAGCAAGTAGAAATTCATCTCTTCCAATTTCCCCATGAGGCTAGCCATTGTAATTTTAAAAGGTGACAAATGTACTAATTTATTTATGGTATCATGTTACCTCAAAAGGAACCTGTCCTGGAGTTCCTGTCATGGCTCAGTAGTTAGTGAACCCGACTAGCATCCATGAGGATGTGGGTTCGATCCCTCACCTCACTCAGTGGGCTAAAGGATCCAGCATTGCCATGAGAGTGGTGTAGGTTGCAGACACAGCTCAAATCCTGCATTGCTGTGGCTCTGGCATAGGCCAGTGGCTACAGTTCCAGTTGGACCCCTAGCCTGGGAACCTCCATATGCTGTGGGTGTGGCCCCAAAAAGACCAAAAAAAGGAATCTGTCCTTTTGTTTCTTCTGCAGCAGTAGATCTCACTCTTCTACCTCTGTCCTGAAGTTCACATCCGTGAAACCATTCAGAGAAGAATTTCTAAAGTTGAGACCATGTTAGAAAAAGAAAATAAAAACATAAAAAAGAGGATATTGTAGTAATTCACTTCTCACTGTAGTAGTACTTCCAAACTGGAAATCAATTCTAAGAGTATTAATAGGAGAATCGTTAAACTACTACAAGTCAGTCATTTACTGGGCATTTCAATGAAGTGACATTTCTAGGAATTGGAGATGCAGTAATAAACTATGGAGCTACATCACTCATCTCATGACCATTATAAGTAACATCAATTTAAGTGCAGTTTTACTGGTGTGAAATGTAGAAAAGTTGGCATTTAAAAAGCACAATGGGATTGGTGGCATCTCTGCAGGGCCAGGACAAAGGTTTGATCCCTGGCCCGGCACAGTGGGTTAAAGATCCAATGTTGCCATACCAGTAGCACAGGTCACAACTGTGGCTTGGATCTGATCCCTGGCCCAGAAACTCCATACGCCTTCAGGGCAGCCAAAAAAGAAATGAAACATGAAAAAATGAAAAGAAAGTATGTAGGAGTTCCTGCTGTGACAAGGTGGGTTTAGAATCTAACTAATCGAAGCAGAGGCACCAGTTCAATTCCTGGCCTGGTGCAGTGGGTTAAAGGATCTGGCTTGCTGCAAGGCATGGGGTTGCAGCTGTGGCTGGAATTCAGTCCCTGGCCTGGGAACTTCCATATGCCTTCGATGCAGCCATTTAAAAAAAATTGTGTAACTCTGTGCCAACAGGAGTATCTGTTTCCATGCTCTGTTTCCAAATGCAGGGTTTAAATCTTGCTGCTGGAGTAGAAGGAATGAACGCCTTTATTATGATCTCTTATTCTTGTGGGAGAAGGCAGGTCTCTGCTTGACGTTTTTTCCTCCACCCATCGTAGATCAAAACTTAAGTTTCCCTGTAGTTGTGGCTGTCAATGCTGGAGAGAGTCATTTCAATAAAACATAACCTTATTTTATCCCATGTTGATAAAATAACAGTAGTCCTGTGTAGAGATTGCCAGAATCCATTCTACAAGAATTCTGCTTCTTCTGGTCTACTCATGAATTTCTTCCCCTGCTCAAACTAGTGAAGACATTCCTATGAAATTACCCCCAACACCAACAGAAGGAAAACTGGAAAATTCACAAATATGCACACAGTAACATGCTCTTAAACAACCAGTGGGCTAAAGGAAAGATCACAAGACAAATTAGAAGACACAAATGAAAGAAACGTAAACATGCTGTACCAAAATTTTTGTGATGCAGTGAAATATGCTCAGAAGGAAATTTGTAGCTTTTTTTTTTTTTTTTTTTTTGTCTTTTTGCCATTTCTTGGACCACTCCCGCAGCATATGGAGGTTCCCAAGCTAGGGGTCCAATCAGAGCTGTAGCAACGGGCCTATACCAGAGCCACAGCAACGCGGGATCCAAGCCGCGTCTGCAATCTACACCACAGCTCACTGAGCAAGGGTAGGGACCAAACCTGCAGCCTCATGGTTCCTAGTCAGATTCGTTAACCACTGCGCCACGACAGGAACTCCGAAATTTGTAGCTTTAAATGCCTATGTTCCTACATTAAAAAAAAAGTCTCAAATTAGCCACTTAAATTGGCACCTTAAAGCACTTGGAAAAACTCAAATCTAGCAGAAGGAAGGTAATAATGAAGATTAGAGTGGAGATAAAGAACAGAGAAACAAGAGGGAAAATAAATGAACCTAAGATATTTTCAAAGAGCAACAAAATTGACAAATCTTTGAGAAAAGACTCCAATTAAAATAAGAAACAAAAGTGAGGAAATTACTACAGACCTTAATACCAAAGATAGCATTGAACTGTACTCTTAAAAATGGTTGAAATAATGAGGAATTCCCATCATGACTCAGCAGAAACGAATCTGACTAGAATCCATGAGGACACAGGCTTGATCCCTGGCCTCGCTGAGTGGGTTAAGGATCCAGCAATGCCATGAGCTGTGGTGTTGTAGACATGGCTCAAATTCTGAATTGCTATGGCTGTGGTGCAGGCTGGCAGCCATAGGTATAATTTCACCCGTAACTTGGGAACCTCCATATTCCACAGGTGAGGCCCTAAAATGACTTAAAAAAGAAAAAAGAGTTAAAATGATGAATTTCATGTTATGTAAATGTACTCAATGAAAAAGCTTACATTTGTGTGGATTCACACCTACAATCTGTCCTGTTCCTTTGATCTATGTGTTTGTGTGTGGTTAACCTCTTACTATTACCATACTGTCTTGATAACTGTGATTTTATAGTAAGTCTTAAAATCAGATTTTCTTCTTTTCAAAATTATTTTGGCTGTTCAAGTTCCTCTCACTTTCTATATAGAATTTAAAATTAAGTTGTCAATATATACAATGAGTGATCCTGGGGTTTTGACTGGAGTTGTGTTAAATCTATAGATCACTTTTTTTAAAATTAGCATCTTAACCATATTTAATTTTTCAATCCATGATCATAATATATCTCTCCATTTATTTCGATTTTTAGATGTCTTTTGATCTTCTTTATTAGCTTTTTTTTTATTTTTAAGCATATAGCTCCTGCACACATTTTCAGGTTTATATCAAAGTATTTCCTTTTTTTAAATAAAAGGTATTTTAAAGACAGATTTATACATTACTATTGTATAAATTGCATTTTAATTTTTGTATGTTGACCTTTTCTTTTTCTTTTTCATTTCTGGCCACCCTGCAGCATATGAAGTTCCTGGGCCAGGGATCAGATCCAAGCCAGAGTTGTGACCTAAGTCACAGCAGCAGCAATTCCAGATCCTTCACCCACTGTGCCAAACGGGAGATGGAACCTCGACCCAGTTCTCCCAAGATGCTGCTGATCCCTGTTGTGCCACACCAGGAACTCCATATGTTGACCTTTTATTAGGCAACTATGCTAAATTCACTTGTTAAGTCTAGTAGCCTTTAAAAATAGACTCTAGAGATTTCTACTTTAATGATCATGTCATCCATTCCAGTCTATATGGTTTTTTCTCCCCTTGCTTTATCATACTGGCTAGTCAGCCTATGATGTTAAAAAAAAATGTATATCTTTGCTTTGTTCTTGATCCTGGGGTAAAATATGAAACCTTTCATACTAATCCTGATGTTAATTATAGATTTTTTGTAGGTACCATTTATTAAGGAAGTTCCTTTCTATTCCTAATATACTAGAGGGGTTTTTTGGGGGGTAGCACCCTGCAGCTTATGGAATTCCCGGGCCAGGGATCAGATCTGAGCCAAAGTTGCGACCTACACCAGAGCTGTGGCAATGCCAGCTTCTTTAACCCACTGTGCCGGACAAGGATCAAACCAGCATCCTGGCACTGCAGAGATGCTGCCAATCCCATTGTGCCAGAGGGAACTCCTAATAGAGTTTTTATGATGAATGGATTTGGAGTTTTTTGATTGATTTCAATTTTCTTTTTTATATCAATTAATTTTGAAATTTTTTGTCCAGGGATCAGGATACTATAACTCACAGGCCAAATCCTGCTCATCAACTGCTTCTGTAGAGGCCATAAGCTAAAATAATTTTAAAAAGTTTTTACAAATTTTTAAAGGATTGTAAAAAGAAGAAGAATATAGTATACTACAAAAACTGTATGACACCCAGTGGGCCCTAATTAAACTCAAAAGCTTCTGCACAGCAAAGGAAATCATTTTTAAAAAAAGACAACCTACAGAATGGGAGAAAAATTTTGCAACGGACTCAACTGACAAAGGTTTAATCTCTAAAATATACAAACAACTCATACAATTCAATAGCAAAAAAACAAACAACCCAATTGAAAAATGGGCAGAAGGCCTAAAAAGACATTTCTCCAAAGAAGGCATATAGATGGCCAACAGGCACAAGAAAAAATGCTCAGCATCACTAATTATTAGAGAAATGCAAATCAAAACTACAATGAGATACCACCTCCCGCCAGTTAGAGTGGCCATCATTAACAAGTCAACACATAACAACTGCTGGAGAGGATGTGGAGAAAAGGGAACCCTCCTACACTGTTGATGAGAATGTAAATAGGTAAAACCAGTATAAAAAACAATAAGGTAATATCTCAGAAAACTAAATATGGAACTACTCCTGAGTATGACCTACTCCTGAGCATATATCCAGACAAAAAAAAATTCAATGAAAAAGATACATGCACCTGTATGCTCATGGCAGCACTATTCACAATAGCCAAGACATGGAAACAATCTAATTGCCCATCTGAATGGGTGTTTAGGAAGATGCGGTGCATATATACAATGGAATACTACTCAGCCATAAAAAGGACCAAATAATGCCATTTGCAACAACATGTATGTACCTAGAGACTCTTCTACTGAGTGAAGTAAGTCATAAAGAGATAGACAGACCCCATATGATATAACTTACATGTGGAGTCTAAAATATGGCAGCAATTATCTATCTACAAAACAGAAAAGATCATGGACATGTAGGACAGAAGAGTGTATGTAGTGGGGCTGGGGAGGGACTGGGATGAATTGGGAATCTCAGGTTAGTAGATGAAAACTCTTGCATTTGGAATGGATAAGCAAGGAGATCCTGCTGTATAGCGTAGAAAACTATATATCTAATCACTTGTGATGGAACATGATGGAGGATAATGTGAGAAAAAGAAGGTGTATATATATATATATATATATATATATATATGTGTGTGTGTGTGTGTGTGTGTGTGTGACTGGGTTATTTTGCTGTACAGCAGAAATTGACAGAACATTATAAATCAATCATATTTTTTAAATGTGTAAGTTCTATCCCTAGATTCTTATGTTTTTAAATACGAGGATATATATGGCTATCTAGTTGTTCTAGCACTATTTGTTGAAGAGACCATCTTTTCTCCATTGTATTTCTTCAAGATCAGTTCACTACACTTACGTGAGTCTCTCTCTGGGTTCTTTATTCTGTTTCAATGATCTGTTTGACCGTTCTTTCACCAGTACCACGTGGTCTTGATTACTATAGCTTTATCATAAGTCTTGAAGTCAGGCAGTGTCAGTCCTCCAACTTTACTCTCCTCCTTCAATACTGGCTATTCTGGGTCTTTTTCCATTCTGGATAAACTTTAGAATCACTTAGTTAATATCCACAAAATAAGGCCAGCATTTTCGAAGAGACTGCATTGAATCTATAAATCAAGTTTCAAAGGGCCAACATCTTGCCAATATTGAGTTTCCCATGCATGGACATGAAATATCTCTACATTTACCTAGTTCTTTATTTTTTTCATCAGAGTTTTATAGTTTTTCTTGTATCGATCTTGAATGAATTTTGTTAGATTTATACCTAAGTATTTGATTTCTTGAGGCTAATGTAAATGGCAATGTGTTTTAAATTTCAAATTCTACTTGTTTATTGCTACTACAAAGAAAGTGTTAGTTTTAGCACATTAAACTTGTATCCTGTGATCTTGCTATAAGAAAAAGTCCCAGAACTTTTTTTGTTAATTCTTTTGTATTTTCTATATAGACAATCATGTCATCAATGAACAGACAGTTTTACTTCTTCTTGTCCATCCTATATAGCTTTTATTTCCTTTTTGATATTACTGAATTATCTAGAACTTCTGGTATAATTTTGAAAAGGAGTGGAGAGAGAGGACATCTGCCTTATTCCTGCTCTGAGTAGAAAAGCTTCAGGCAACTGACCATTAAGTATGAGTTAGCTGTTGATTTTGTGTAGATGTTCTTTATCAAGTTGTGAAATTCCCTCTATTTCTAGTTTGCTAAGAGGTATTTGGAGAGTTAATCAAAGATATAAGGACGTATGAGAATTTCCATGCGGAGTTATTTATCATAGAAAAAAAAGAAACAAATGTTCAAAAATATAGTTGATACATTAAGCAGGAAATTGCCCAGTTTTTAAATATTATGTTTCCAAACATTACTGTATGATGTGGCACAAAACCCTGCTTCATAATATTAGGTGCCAAATAGTAGAATATGACCTGCATATACAATATTAAACTAATTTTATTATGTTTATCAACTTTAAAAAAAAGAGTGTTGGATTTTATCAGATACTTTTCTGTATCCGTTGATATGATCATGCAATTTTTCTTTTTTTTTCTTTTAAGGCCACACCTGTGGCAAATAGAAGTTCCCAGGCTAGGGGTTGAATTAAGCTGCAGCTGAGGGCCTATGCCACAGCTACAGCCACAGCAATGCTAGATCCTTAACCTATTGAGCAAAACCAGGGGTTGAACTCACATTCTCACAGACACTATGTTGCATTCTTAACCCGAGCCAAATGGGAACTCCTAAATTTTCTTCTTTAGCATATTAATGTGATGGATTACATTAAATGAATTTCCAAATGTTAAACTGACCTTGCAGACTTGGCATAAATCACACATGGTTATCATGTAAAATTCTCTTCATACATTTTCAGTTTCGATTTGCTAATATTTTGTTGAAGATTTCTGCATTTGTGTTCATGAGAGATATTGGTCCGTAGTTTTCCTTTAAGACTATCTGGTTTTGGTTTTAAGGTAATGTTGGCCTTGGATAATGAGTTAGGAGATGTCCCCTCTGCTTCTGTCTTCTTGAAGAGATTGTATAGAATTGGCATAATTTCTTCCTTAAATGTTTGAATTTACCAGTGAACCTATGTGGGCTTGCTGTTTTCTGTTTTGAAAGGTTATTAATTATTGATTCAATTTCTTTAATAGATAAAGGCCTATTCAGTCTTTTTCTTCTTGGAAGAGTTTTGGCAGATGTATCTTTCAAGGAATTACTCCATTTAATCCAGATTAATAGATGTGTGGACATAGGTTTGTTCATAGCATTCTTTAATTATCCTTTTAAAATCCATGGGATCTATATTAATGTCCCTCTTTCATTTTGGATCTTAGTAATTTGTATTTTCTCTTTTTTTCTTAGTCAGCCTGGCTAGAGGCTTATCAATGCTATTGATCATTTCAAAGAATTTGTTTTTTTTTAAACTGAAGCATAATCGACCTACAATATTATTTTATTTTATTTATTTTTTATTTTTTTTTGTCTTTTGTCTTTTTGTTGTTGTTGTTGTTGTTGTTGTTGCTATTTCTTGGGCTGCTCCCGCGGCAAATGGAGTTTCCCAGGCTAGGGGTCGAATCGGAGCTGTAGCCACCGGCCTACGCCAGAGCCACAGCAACGCGGGATCCGAGCCGCGTCTGCAACCTACACCACAGCTCACGGCAACGCCGGGTCGTTAACCCACTGAGCAAGGGCAGGGACCGAACCCGCAACCTCATGGTTCCTAGTCGGATTTGTTAACCACTGCGCCACGACGGGAACTCCTACAATATTATTTTAGTTCCAGGTACACAACATAGTGATTCAATATTTCTATACATTACAAGATGATTACTATGATAAGTCTAGTTACAATATGACACCATACAAATTACAATATTACTGACTATATTGCACATGCTGTACATTTCATCCTCATCACTCATTTATATTGTAACTAGAAGTTAAACCTCTTAATCCTCCTAACCTGTTTCACTCAATCCACCACCTTATTTAGGAGTGTTTTTATGTTGTTCATATTTTCATTTGCTTTGTTTTTTAGATTCCACATATAAGCAAAATCATACATCATTTTTCTTTCTCTGACTTATTTCATTTAGCATAATATCCTCTAGGTCCATCCATGATGTCACATCCAAATCACAAGAGATTGCATTCTTTCTTTATGGCCGAGTAATTTTCCACTCTATATATGTAGGTGTATATACACACTACTGCTTAACTCCACTGCAGCATATTTATCCATTTTACTACTTAAGAATACTTGAGTTGTTTCCAATTCGGGACTACTATGCATGCTTCTATGAATAATCTTGTTCATACTGTCATGATTCTCACGTACAAGAGCTTCTCAAAGATTCCTAGGAGTGGTGATACAAATATATCCAATATTACCATTTTATAACTAATTGTTTTCCAAATGCCAGATTAATATGCATTACCTCCAGTGCTGAATGAGTTCTTGTTGCAATATGCCTCACCAACACTCATAACTCTAAAGGTTTTCAATGTTCGCCAAACTGAGTGTATAGAGAGGTAAAATACAATTTCTTGAATATTAATGATTTTAAGTAAATTTTCATTTTGGCCATTTTTATTTCTGGTATTATGAAGCACCACCTATTTTCTATTCTTTGTATGACTTTTTCTTATTGAATTAAAGAGATTTAAAATGATATGTTTAGGGATTTCCCATTCTGCTGCAACAGAAATGAATCTGACTAGGAACCATGAGGTTGCAGGTTCGATCCCTGGCCTCTCTCAGTGGGTTAAGGATCCGGCGTTGCTGTGAGCTGTGGTGTAGGTTGCAGGTGCGGCTCAGATCCCACGTTGCTATGGCTCTGGTGTAGGCCGGCGGCTACAGCTCCAATTAGACCCCTAGCCTGGGAACCTCCATATGCCACAGGTGTGGCCCTAGAAATGGCAAAAAGACCAAAAAATTTACTTTGAGTCATTGTATTTTTTTCATTTAATACTGTGAGATGTTTGTCACAGGAGGTTGAACTTGTCCCATACATACCTTGTGACAACTCATGGCTATGAGGTCAGTGATCTCACCACACAACATAGTGATTGTATACCCAGGTGGAGTATAAAATCTGGAAGCCCTTTCCTTACTTTGCAGGACTTATTCTGATAAGAAAAAAACATAAGTCATCACAAATTTCTAATTTTAAACCTCAACACAAAACTGCATTCTAACTTTTACAATCTCATCCCCACTGAGTCCCACTGCCACCTGGGTTTGGTAAATGGCTCTGGGATTGGGTGGGTTATGGAGAGAGGTAACAGCTGGGCGGTAGGGCTCATGGAGGCCCACCCCGGGTTTCACTGTGCATCCCTGTGGGACTTTGGGCAAAACAGCCTCTGCTTCATTTGAGAAATGTGGGTGATGCTAACTGCAGGTGGTGTTTTTGTACAGTCAAGGTGATAACACAGAGCATGGGATCTCTCTTTTTAAACAGAGGAAAGAGAATCTGAGCAGTGATTTGCCTCAGGTCCCCAGATAGTGAGGGGCAGGCTGGGCTAAGACCCCAAGTCCCATTTACATCCTTTCCAATGATATCCTTTAAAGTGTCCTGCTGGGAGGCCAGCAGGCCATTTTTTCAGGTAACAGTTTAAAAATCAGAGCATTTAGCTGGCCCATCTGTGGGACCCACCAAGTCAATGACAGCAGCTCTTGAGGATGGGAAAGTTCTTTTCCTTGTTCCACACATACGCTCTCAAGGAGAGGTCAAAGGAACAGGTGATGACTTGACTCTGGTCCTTGAAATGAAAAACCAAGTGAGGCAGGGACGTGGGCTCCAAAGCTCAGAGCCTCGACACAGGCAGGTGGGCGGGCGCCACGCTCACCACCCCCATGGATGTGATGGACCTCTGGTGGTCCTGAAAGGTCACCAGCTGCAGGCCGTGGATGGTGAAGAGCACCAGCTCTGACCCGGACACCAGCAGGATCACCTGAGAGCCGTGGCCCTTCATGATGTGAGGAGGCATCATGGTCTCTGGCAGGAGGAAACTTGTGATCTGTTCTCCTTTTTGAAATAAAGACACACAGACTGTCATTTCTTAGTAGCAGCTGCGGGTCTAGAACAGACATGCCTCACCTAAGATGGTGGAAAAAGAAATGGCTTTGTGGTCACAGCTGTGTTCAGTCCTGACCCATGCATTTGTTCTCCTAAGTCCCCCAGGCACCGGCTCTGAGATACTGACTGCGATGCCGTACAGGGGCTGGGAAGGCCCAAGATGACATGACAGTGGAAATGACCCAAGGATGAGGCTTCTACCCTGCTTTCTCCCCTTCCCCATCTAAGACAGGATGATGTAAGAAATGGCCACATGAGAACTACGACTTTTATGACATCTGCCAAAAACTTGGTGAAGATACTTTTATACTGTATAGTGTTACTTGTTAAAAAAATTTTTTTTATTTGATCATTTCCTTATGGAATTTAGCACCAGGAACATAAAATGACCTCTTCTGAAGAAGTCATGTGTTTTCTCACATCAGACAAAGGATTACATTACACATCCTGTATCCCTTTTTTCCTTGGCTGCCAGGAAGCTCAGAGTAAAATTTATGGTCAAATGATGACAGGAAAACAAATGAACATAATACAAAAGAAAAAATGCTAAGGACCACAGGGAAAGCCTATCAGAGGGATGCAGGGTTTGGGAAATAGAGGAGACAAAAAAGGAGATGGATGTGGGTCTTATTTTCCTACTGGATGAGGAGTTCATTAGGGAAGAGAGAGTTGTGGCTTTTATTCACCTTTGTGTGCACTCAGTGCTGAGAACAGTGACTCTGACCTAGTTGTGAAAGAGAGGGATGAATGCAGCAGGGAGACCAGTCAGGAGAGGGGAGAGAGTGGACCGTAGGTGACGTCTGAGGCCCAGGGCCAGGCACAGGGTCCACTACACAGCACACGCCCAACTGCTCAGCTGTTACATAAATCCCAACAAGAAAACCTTTGTTGGAGTTCCCGTCGTGGCGCAGTGGTTAACGAATCCGACTAGGAACCATGAGGTTGCGGGTTCGGTCCCTGCCCTTGCTCAGTGGGTTAACGATCCGGCGTTGCTGTGAGCTGTGGTGTAGGTTGCAGACGTGGCTCGGATCCCACGTTGCTGTGGCTCTGGCGTAGGACAGTGGCTACAGCTCTGATTGGACCCCTAGCCTGGGAACCTCCATATGCCGTGGGAGAGGCCCAAAGAAATAGCAAAAAGAAAAAAAAAAAAAGAAAACCTTTGTTGGCTCACTATGATTCACTGAGAGGAAAGAAAAGTGCCCCAAAGGAAACATGAGCAATCTGTGCTTGAAGCATCATAAGGCATGGAGGTGACAGCCCTAATACGGGGATCCTTACCCACAGTCCACTTGATCCCTGGACTTCTTGGCCCCTAGCTTATAGGTGGTGACAACAAACTGCATGCCATTGTCATTTCTGTGCATCCCCATTAGCCGGGCTGCCTTGTCAGGGGCCCAACAGGCCCTGGACATCTGCCAGATGGGAGGCAGAAGGCTCATCCTCTGATGGACACAGCAAAGAGTGAGTGTGGAACACCTGGGGAGAGACTGCCACATGTCAACACCGTCTCACGTCTCCTCACCGGTGAGGGAGGGGACTTCTCCAACCTGGGAGCACTATGAAAACCGCTCCCACAGACCCAACCACCATGACCTTACTTGGGTCTTACAGGAGTGGCCTGTGCCACCTGTGGACCCTCCTTTCGTGACCACACCAACCACAAAGTGAGGTTAATCCAGCCCTAGTGTGGCCCTGCTGGGAACATGGTGGCACACTGGTCCCAGGGAGGGCGATGTGATGGGTGAATCAAATAAACGGATTTTCTGTTTTTGAGCAGCTGCATGTCACCATCTTGCTTTTGCCTCCAATGTCTTCCTCGGTAATTCCTCTCCTATCTCCTTGCAGGCTGCTTCCAAACACCCGCTTCTCGGTGCTGCCCATGGATCCTGTGGCCTCTCTCTGCTGGCTGCCCTCTTCAACCACCAGCCTCCCCTGGCTACAGGCTCCAGCACCGCCAGTCTGTCCTGCTCTGCCACTGCTCTCTCTTGCTGTCCTTCCTTGGCCACCAGCCCAAGTACATCTTAGAGATCTTCTCCAGCTGCCTGCTTTTCACCCTAGTCTAATTTTCAAATACAACCCCTGGCACTCAGAACGAACATCTCTGAGCCCATGAATCGCTGGCAGATGCAGCCCCTCACATGGGCCAGCTACGTGCAGGCCTCCAGGTAATGGATGCTGTCCCTGCACTGTCAGCATCTCCTCCATGCCCGGCCTGGACCCTCTCTTCCTCACTCTTGCTGAAGACAGTTCTCAGGCCACCAAATACCTCATGAGCCTTTCCACCAAGAAGTCTCTAAGGCCCCAAACCCCTTCAATATTGAACTCTGCCCTCTCTAGCCAGGGAGCTGACCCCTTCCAACCTGTGGGCAACAGGGCAGCATGGAAACAGCAGAGGCTCCAGGGAGAAGCCAGCATTGTGTTAAGTCAGCTGGTGGCCCGTGAAGGCCACCACTGCTCTCAGCCACCACCGTCACTCATCGTCATCATCCCCATGGGCTAAGGGGCTTGGTGTTACACACGAAGCTGCCCCCGAGATGTACCCTACAAGCCTAGGGCACAGGACCTGCCACCTTGAGTGCACAAAGCCAAGTCCCGTGGGCAAGGAACACAGCCCCACTACTGACCTTTGGGCCCAAGTCTGAATGTGGGGTTGACGCAAACACCCACGGCCAGTCAGGAGAGCAAAGGAGACTGGCGGGGCTGTTGGGAAACATGCTCACCCTGGAGAGCAGCTGCAGCTGGGGCACCGTCAGCATGTAGAGTGCCCCCTCGGCACAGGTGGCCTGCAAGCCAGGGGACAAAAACTGAATAAAGAGCTAAAGTGAATCAGAGAGAAAGTGTCCAAGAAGATAAGCGAGGAAGATCAAATAAACGCATAAATGAAGCTCCTAGAGAGGAGAAGTTAAATAATTAACAGCCTGGCATTTACAGTCCATGTACAATGAAACTTTCTGGAGGTCAAAGAAAACCTGAATCATGTACTGAAAGGGTATATAAACTCCTGGGAAAGTTGAGCTATGACGATACCTACAAACATCTATATTCAAGAGAATGGATCAAAGCAGAAAGGTGGGAGTTCCCATTGTGGCTCAGCAGGTTAAGAACCTGACTAGTATCCATGAGGAGGTGGGTTCCATCCCTGGCCTTGGTTAAGGATCCAGTGGTGCACTAAGCCTGTGGTGTAGTTCACAGATGCGGCTTGGGGCCCGAGTTGCTATGGCTGTGGCGTATGCCGTCAGCTGCAGCTCCAATTCGACCCCTGGCCTGGGAACTTCCATATGGCATGGAAGGAAAAAAAAAGGGCAAAGCGGAAAGGTGGTGGAATATGAGAGGAAAGGTGCCAGGCACATGCCAAGCCTTAGAAAACAGGAGTAGTGATCCTGATTAGCAGAAGAGATACAGGATTCAGGCCCCAAGTAGGAAATGAAACAAAAGTGAAGACCCTTTGCCATGCTAAAAGCTGTAATTCACAATGAAGTAATAATACTTAGACATACCTAGGAATCAAACACCCCAATCACATTTACAGAGCAGATACAAGAAAGAGTGGAATGAAATTCACTGATAATTAATAAATTATGTGTTTAAATATATTATTAAAATAATAATAATAATATGGTGGAGTTCCCATCACGGCTCAGTGGTTAACGAATCTGACTAGCATCCATGAGGACACAGGTTTGAACTCTGGCCTTGCTCAGTAGGTGAAGGATCCAGTGTTGCCATGAGCTGTGGTGTAGGTTGCAGTCGTGGCTTGGATCCCACATTGCTATGGCTGTGGTGTATGCCAGCAGCTACAGCTCTGATTAGGCCCCTAGCCTGGGAATCTCCATATGGCATGGGTGTGGCCCTAAAAAGCAAAAAACAGTATATATATATATATATATATATATATATATATATATATATATATAAAGAATAATATAATTCTCAGCCTAAGACAAGCCAAGTAGATAAAAAGTAAATAAATATGACATAAACAACATAATTAAGAATGACTAGGAGTTTCTGTTGTGGCTCAGAGGGTTAAGAACCCAACTAGTATTCATTGCAGGTTTGATCCCTGGCCTTGCTCAGTGGGTTAAGGATCTGGCATTGCCACAAGCTGTGGTGTAGTTTACAGATGCAGCTTGGATCTGGCATTGCTGTGACTGTGGTGTAGGCTGGAAGCTGCAGCTCTGATTTGACCCATAGCCCAGGAACTTCCATATGCTGCAAGTACAATCTTAATAAGGCAAAAAAAAAAAAAAAAAAAAAGAATGACTACCTTTGGACCTCTGCACCCTAATAATGGAGAGCACAGTCCTCACAAGCACACACAGTTAGAAAAACTGAATAAAGGTTGGCACAAGATGAAGAATATGGGAGTTCCCCTTGTGGCTCAGCAGTAATGAAACCAATTAGTATCCATGAGGACATGGGATCGATCCCTGGCCTCGCTCAGTGGGTTAAGGATCTGGCATTGCCATGAGCTGTGATACAGGTCGCAAATGTGGCCCAGATCTGCTCTTACTGTGGCCGTGGTGCATGCGGGCAGCTAGAGCTCTGATTCAACCCCTAGCCTGGGAACTTCCATATGCCATAGGTGGGGCCCTAAAGAGAAAAAAAAGAAAGAATGTGACTGGTTGCTGCAAAGGTGCAGGTGTGATTCCTGCACAGTGGGTTAAAGGATCAGGCATTGCTACAGCTGCAGCTTATATTCAACACTTGGCCCAGGAGCTTACATATGCTGGGCATGCAGCCATAAAAAGAAATAATTTTTTTTAAACTTTATGTATGGTGAATTAATAAAAACAATATCCTCTGGTCACAATGATATAAAACTAGTAATCAATAGCAATATTTAACAGACAAGACATTAGTATAATCACAAAAAAAATGGGAGAAAGTTCGTATACACAAAAAGAAATAACACGGGGGAAAATTTTTTAAGCAGAGGGAATTTAAAGAAAAATTATCAAGAGAATATTCTACAGAATTGTGTGCATAGAAAATTGAAAACCTAGATACACTGGGTAGTTTCCTAGGAAAATACAACATATCAAAATGATCTTAGGAGACAGAAAAGCCTGAGCAAACCAATTTCTATAGAAGACAAAGAAAATTACCCCACAAAAAAGTATCCAGCACCAGATGATGAAAACCTACAGAAATGCGGACATTTATGCCATGTTCACTGCTTCTTAAGATATTGGTTGTCCTGAAATCAATCAATAGATTCAAAGTAACCAAAATCCCAGTAAGAAGTTTTGTAGAAATTGACAAGCTGTCTTGAAAAATTTTAGGGAAATGGATATATTTTCAAAAAAAATGCTGGAGGTCACAATTTAGCTATACTTTGCAGGAAACAAGACCCTGTGCGACCGTCATAAGGCCAGACATACAGATAAGTGGAAAGTGACCCACACATTCAACATATAATACATGTGACACAGACAGCTGATATTTTCATAAATGAAGGTGATGATGTAATTCGATGAGGAAAGGATGGTCTTTCCCACAAATTCTGGATATCCATTTGTAAATAAAAAGGAACCCTGGAGTTCCCTTGTGGCTCAGTGGTCATGAACCCGACTAGTATGCATGAGGATGTGGATTCAAACCCTGGCCCTGCTCAGTGGATTAAGGATCTGGCACTGCTGGGCGCTATGGTGTAGGTTGCAGATGTAGCACGGATCTGGTGTTGCTGTGGTTGAGGCATAGGGTGGCAGCTGCAGCTCTGATTCTATCCCTAGCCTGGGAATGTCCATATGCAAGGGTACAGCACTAAAAAAAAAAAGCAGAAAGAAAGAAACTTGACACTGACCTTGCTCACAAATATAATTCAACTTGAAATAAGCCACTGACATACACAGAGAACATCTTCGAAATAATGCCTGGGACAGGGGAAAACTCACAAAGCTGAGCCAAGGAGTCAAGGTGCTGGGTACGCATTTGGAGGCCTTTTCAGGTTGTTAGCAGTTCAGGACACTGTGGGTGCAGAACTGAGGTTGCCTGGCCAGCTGGGGCCAGGGCCAGTTCTTGCTCCCAGGCTCACCCACAGCATGGTGGCCAGCACCTGGTTCACACAAGGCCCCCAGACCTTTGAGTCTCCGACTTCGTCTTCTGCTACCAGCCAGAATAAACCCTGTGCCCTTAAAGCACTCATGGAGTTAGAGCCCACCCAGGTCATCTCTCTTTAGCTGGGTAACAGAAATTTCTCATGATGCTATAAGCTTTGACCACTTCTCCTGAAATTCCACACGTTTACTCAATATATTTTTCGGCCGTATATTGAGGTGCATCCTAAAGTAGCATGGCTGTATCTTCCTGGGAGGTTGACTTAATTATTATCTGGAGATGACCCCTAATATCCAGGAAAGACTAGGACCTTCCAGCCCTCCCATCTAGCATTACTAGCTGGGTCAGCTTGCTTCTGGTTCTCATCCCCAGGGCACACCATTTTCCCATCCTTCTATTTATTTATTTATTTATTTATTTTGCTTTAGGTTTTATTTTTCTGTTATAGTTGATTTACATTGTTCTGTTGATTTATGCTGTAAAGTGACTCAGTCATACACACACACACACAAATTCTTTTTTTTCACATTGTCAGCTTCCATCACAAGTGAGTGTCTAGATGCAGTTCACTGTGCTATACACCAGAATCTCACTGCTTATCCACCCCAAATGCAATAGTTCATTTTCCCATCCTTTCAATTCCACCCTTCCTAAGTGTTCTGTTTTAGATGAGTCTTATATTAGTTTCCTAGGGCTGCAGTAATAAAATCAGTGGCTTAAAAAAGCAAAAATTTAGGAGTTCCCACTGTGGCACAGCAGGAATGAACCCAACGAGTAACCATGAGCACATAGGTTCGATCTCTGGCCTCAGCAGGTTAAGGATCTGGTGTTGCCGTGAGCTGTGGTGTAGATCGCAGATGCAGCTTGGATCCCGGGTTGCTGTGGTTGTGGTGTAGGCTGGCAGCTACAGCTCTGATTTGACCCCTAGCCTGGAAACTTCCACATGCTGCCAGTGTGGCCCTAAAAATAAAGCAAAACAAACCAAAAAAGTCAGCAAAAGTTTATTCTCTCACAGTTCTAGAAGCCAGAAGCCTCAAATCAATAGCCAGCAGGGCCATCCTTCCTCTAATGGCTCTAGGGCTATCCTTGGCTTGTAACAGCAGATCCAGGGTTGTTTCTGTCTGCGCCTGGCTTCTCTGAGTGTGTATCTCTGTGTCCTCTCCTCTTCTTACAAAGATACCACCCATGAGATTAAGGGCCCAAACGAAATCCAAGATGATTTCCTCTTGAGATCATTAAGTACAAAGAAAAGGTACCATTTCCAAATAAGGCCACATTCTGAGGCTCTGGCTCAGGCTCAGCACAGCCACAGAAGCCTCTCTGCTATGACAGAAATGACCTCTTCAGGATGCAGGCAAGCCTGGCCATCTGGGGCACATTCTCCCAGAAGGAAGTAGCTTCCTGCCACCCTCAGACCCTTGCCACAGGCAATGACACTAGAGAAGGCCACCCTATGAGTACATGGAGAAAGAGAATTCTCACACTGTACAGCACTGCCAGCATCCTATGCCATGGGCACTTCTAGAGCACTGCGCTTCCCAGATCCCACACAAAGGACACAACCAGCACTCCACACAAATGGCTTACCTTCAGGTTGTCCTCTTTGCCTTCCATCTCCGCCAACTCCTAGCCCTGGAGGTGCATGTCCACACTCCTGGGCCATTGCCAGTGGTATGGCCATGCGGCCAGCAAGTGCAGAAACAAAACTCACCCAAGGTTTCCCCTCTGGGATGAAGACCTCAGGACCTCTTGCCTCCCAGACACCCCAAACAGAAACAACAGTAACATCTGTCTCTGCACATTCCAGGCACCCTAAACTCTTGACTGACAGGGATTAAGACACTCACTTCACTTTACTGTTTCTTATTTATCTATGTTGTTTTTTAGGGCCACACCCACAGCATGTGGAGGTTTCCAGGCTGGGGGTCTAATCAGACCTACAGCTGCCAGTCGACACCATAGCCACAGCAACATGGGATCCGAGCCACATCTGCAAACTACACCACAGCTCATGGCAATGCCAGGTCATTAACCCACTGAGTGGGTCCAGGGATCAAACCCACAACCCCATGGTTCTTAGTCAGATTCCTTTCCACTGTGCCATGATGGGAACTCATTTCACTTTAAAAACACACAACCCTGACCTCTTGAGCAAGTCACTGAAGGGAACCTGCCCCCATCTGCTAGCCTTAGATGCCAGGCCTCACAGAGCACCATGTGGCTTACCAACACAAGTTCAGGTTCAGGGAAATGAAACATGAGGCTTTCAGTCATCAAACATCAGAAGTGAGTCATAATAAAGGGTTGGAGTCCACTTTCAATATTTGACAGTGATAGCTTTTAAGGCCCATCCCTCTCTCTTCCCCAGGGGCAAGCTGATAAGGGGAACCTGCAGAGAATTCAAACCAGGAAATCCTGGCCCAGGAGTGAGAACCCTCCCTCAAGCCCCACTCCCCAAACCTCTGGGAAAACCAGAACCTGGAACTCCTCCCTGCTCCCTCAGCCATTCCCAGAGCTGCCTCCTGGAAGCCCACCCTGCTCTCTAAAGAACAGATTAACCTTTCACACCCCGTGGTCATGTGTGGCATCATCAGGCTTGATAACCAAGGCAAATTTCGGGTCTGGGTGGATCCTGCCCCACCACAAGACACATTCATCTTCCTCTCAGGATTCAGAAGCTATATGCTATATACTGGTCTTCTGGGAGTTAGACGAGAGATTACTGTGTGTAGCCTGCCTTATAAAGGATACTGCTAATTGTTCATTTAATCTTCTCGGATAATTCAAGGAACTTGGACTTTTCAGTTCCTCATAACCTTCTCCAAACCTAAATGCTAAAGTCACGTAGTTTACTTCTGCATATAGTTAACAGTCCACAAGGCATTGTTGTTGCTATTTTATACAGTGGATATTAATTTAGATTTCCTCATGTTTCCTTCATCATGGCCGTTGCTCATCAATCCTTCCTGCTTCTCTGAAATTTTATCTGTGATCCTTTTCCCTCTGCCTGAAGAAGTCTCATTAGTATTACACTGAAGGTAGTTTTATTTCCTCTGGCTACGGTTAGGTAGAGTTTTCTTAGGTTTCCATTGTCACAGGTCACTCTGATAGGTCTAGCTGCAGATTTATTTTTATTTCCCCTGCTGGGGGTTTGCAGGGCCTTCTTGATTCCATGGATTAACATCTTTGGTCATTTCGGAAAAACATCTACCATCATCTCTTCAAATGTTTATGTCCCCCTGCCTCACCTGCTCCTAAGACATCAAATAAATAAATACTAAAATTTTGCATGGATCCTTGATGGCCTTGTCACTGAAAGTGAGGTCTGTAACCTGATAGCATCAATATTCTGAAGAAGCTTCTAAAAAACTCAGAATCTCGGATGTCCCCAGGGACCCAGTGGATCAGAACCTTCACTCAAACAAGATCCACAGGTGATTCACACCCCATTCAAGTCTCAGAAGCACTGGTCTCTGTCTCTCAGCCTCTCTTTCAACTAACCACTCCTGATACTTTTATCTTCCAGTTCTTTAATTGTTAAATTCTTAACTCCTTAAGTGATACAGAGAATGCACATGGAAAACCACACAGAACTTAAACACAAGAGCTCAGTAAGTGATCACAAAGTAAATATTTATGTCACCACCCAAGTTTAGACACAGAACACACCTGGTGGCCCACGAGCTCCCCTGACCCTCCCCAGGCTTTTTGTGAGTCAACTGTCCCCTGTGCTGCTAAATCATCCACTGAGGCCTAACCTTTGTTATTTGGTTTGAGAATTTCTTTCTACTTGGTTCTTTTCCAAATCTGTTATACCATTTCTCATGGCTTTAAATTCTCTTGAAATGTATCTCCCTGAGCATCAGAACCACCACAGGTGTGCTGTTGTCTGTGTCTATTAACTGCAGTATCTGAAGCCCCTGGGGCTCTACTGACATTGCTGTTGATGCTATAGGTTCTAGTTCACATTCTTATCTCATGTGCCTATTTACCTTTAAGTGTGTGTGGAAAAGAGAAGCCTGGGGTGATGTTATCTTCTTCCAGAAAGGATTTCCATTTACTCCCTCCTGGTAACTGGGCAGCTGCAGCCAACACAGGGACTGTTCCCTTTCAGACATGACAACCCTCCCAAAGTAAGATGATTCACAGGGCCCCAACCCTTGTCTATTTGTCTGTCAAAGCTCTGCTCTGCCTCTTAGCCTTGGAGTGAACACCTCCAGGGCAAAAGCAGCCCCAGTGTCAGGTTCAGCACTTGGAATCTTGGCTTAGAAACTTCACTCTTTTTGGCTCTCTGACTTGATGTATATTCTAATTTTTCTAACTGTCCTTCACCAACAAGTAAGTCTGATTCGTGTGGTCTGCCATTCCCAGGGGAGAACCACAGCACTTCCTCTTCATCTAGACCATGTATTCCCCAGTTGCTTTTTATTTACACTTATTATTCCAAAGTCTCCTTTAAACAACGACAGAATTGTTTATAACAAATCTGTCATCAGGGGAGTTCCCGTCATGGCGCAGTGGTTAATGAATCTGACTAGGAACCATGAGGTTGCGGGTTCGATCCCTGCCCTTGCTCAGTGGGTTAACGATCCAGTGTTGCCGTGAGCTGTGGTGTAGGTCACAGACGCTGCTCAGATCCCGAGTTGCTGTGGCTCTGGCATAGGCTGACGGCTACAGCTCCAATTAGACCCCTAGCCTGGGAACCTAGCATATACCACAGGAGCGGCCCAAGAAATGGCAAAAAGACAAAAAAAAAAAAAAAAAAAAAAAGAAAGAAAGAAAGAAAGAAAGAAAGAAAATCTGTCATCAGCTCCTGCTTTTTTTGTTTATGAGCTTAGGTCCTTTACAGAGTTAGTTCTGTTCACATAGGAAACTGTCCTTGGATGCCTGCCCATCCTGATGTCTGGGAGGCCAGCTTGCCCACACTTTCAAAGACCTCTTCCCTCTAAGAGGATTATGCTGCCCCAGGTGAGGGCTACTCCTTGATCTGCTAGCACACACTCACTTTCACTCTTTCTCAGGAGTCAAATGCTCCCTCCCAGTGATTAAGAATCATCTCTCAACCAAATGTCCTCGCAACAGGCCTTCATCACCTCAGGCAAATGCCTGCATCCTGTCCAACATGCTTCAGTTTTCCTTTAAGTTGGGCCCTCACACTGGAGTTCCTGTCATGGCACAGCGGAAACGAATCTGACTAGGAACCTTGAGGTTGCAGGTTCGACCTCTGGCCTTGCTCAGTGGGTTAAGGATCTGGCATTGCCATGAGCTGTGGTGTAGGTCCCAGACACAGCTAGGATCTAAAGTTGCTGTGGCTGTGGCATAGGCCAGCAGCTGTAGCTCCAATTCAACCCCTAGCCTGGAGAAGCTCCACATGCTGTGGGTGTGGCCCTAAAAAGAAAGAAAAAAAAAAAAGGAACAGCTGTTACGTTGGGCCCTCACTGAGACTTGAAAAAGGGGAGCATGCAGTAGTGAGAAGGAACTGCAAGAGGAGGAAAGACTCTGAGGGAGACCAGGAAACAGAAAAGCTGGGGTGTGCAGACAAAATGTGCAGGTAGGAGTTCCCACCATGGCTGAATGGTAACGAACCTGACTAGTGTCCATGAGGACACAGCTTTCATCCTTGGCCTTGCTTAATGGGACAAAGAGTCCAGCGTTGCTGTGAACTGCGGTGTAGGTCACAGATGTGGCTAGGATCCTGTGTTGCTGTGGCTTTGTGTAGGCCAGGAGATGCAACTCTTGTTCTACCCATAGCCTGGGAACTTCCAAATGCTGCATATGTGGCCCTAAAAGCAAAAAAAAAAAAAAAAAAAAAAAAAAAAAAAGAAGCACAGGCAGCCCATAAGGCTGGACCTCACTGTGAGAGAGCAAGAGGCTGCAGAAACTGGGCAAGCAGCAGGCCGCCAGCATGCTAGAGCTGAAGGGGGACGAGGAGTCTGCCCTCTTGCGGCAGGCAAGAAGCTAGGGGGACAGAACAAAACAGGGTGATCACTTGGTCTGCCACATGGAAGGCCTGGCTTGAGATGCCACCCAACACGGCAGGTCTGATGCAAGTGTCCACAGACCCTGGGAAAGAGCAGAGGCTCCTGAGAGTGGGGTCACTCCTCAGCAGGAGGGGGCCCTCTGGAATGTCACAGGCCTCCAATGCAGACGAGGAGCTAGGCAGGCAGAAGGAGGCCTGCTCACACCTGTTCTCTGCTTTCCATACTTTGATCAGGCCCTGCTCATCCATGGTGACAACCAGCTGCAGTCACGGGTAGGTCACCAAATTCACCAGAGCCATGGGCTCTAAAGGGCTTGACCAGACCTCCATGCCCTGGGCAACAACACAATGAATGGAACAACTTAGGGAGGGCCCATTTATTTCCTAAATGCTATTTTCATTCGTTCACCCATCACCCACTGTGCACTGGGGACATACAGCCAAAAAGGGTCTGATCCTCATCCTTACAGGAAGCAGAGTACAGGAGCCAAGAGACACAGAGGTAATACTCCACCACAGAGGAGAAGGTGTGTCCTGTCTCATGGAGGAGAGCAGAGTCTGAGCATGGGTGGGGAGACACCTGGGGGCTGGCCCCCCATCACCAGGAGCACTGAGGGTGGGGTGGGGTGTGATGCTGGTGCAGTCTGTCTGAAGCACTTCAGTGGTTACCTACAGCTCAACTGAGGAAGGCTGGACAGGGAAGCAGGTCCCAATACCATCCCCTGATTGGGACCCAGGCAGGACCCAATACCATCCCCTGATTGGGACCCAAACTATGCTTAGGACCTGAGTCATGCTCAGGGCTTGGGCTGCACACAGAGAACTTCCACGTGGAGCATCTCGTTCAGTCTTTGGGGAACCCAGTTTTACAAAGAAGCTAATTTGGGCTTGTGGATGTCAACAGTTTCTGTTGCACATCTGCAGCTGCCCTGCTCAGAACACCCTCTTTCCCAGGGCTGTGCCCAGCAGCGCCACCATGGGCCAGGCTTGGCCAAGGCCTGTGCCCTGTCATGGCCATTGGCAGAGATGGAAACAACTGATTCCACGGTCTCCCCCAGGATTCTGAAAGCTGGAATGGCACAATAAAAAGCACGGGTGCCAGCAGGCCCATGGCACAGGGCATCCAAGAATCAATACTGTAATTGCTACTTCAGTGTTTCCCAGCACTTTCTCTCCCACCTGGGGTAATTACGGTTCTTTTTCTATCTTGTGCTATTGTGCCAGCATGATCTTTGTCCAATCATGACATCCCAGTGTTCTTCCACTAGTTTCCTTCTTCCCCCTCACATCAATATTCAACAGTTGATTCCTGCTGGTTAAACAGCAAGACCATCACTGGGAGGAGGTCAGCACTGGTGACCAGCTCATGTCTCAGAGAACAGAGATTATTCAGAAAGAATAGAGGTCCTGTCATGGCTCAGTGGAAACAAATCTGACTAGGAACCATGAGGATGTGGGTTTCATCCCTGGCCTCGCTCAGTGGGTTAAGGATCCAGTACTGCTGTAAGCTGTGGTGTAGGTTGCAGATGAGGCTTGGACCCCACATTTCTGTGGCTATGGCTGTGGTGGAGGGGCAGCTGCAGCTCTCATTCTACCCCTAGCCTGGGAACTTCCATATGCTGCAGGTGCAGCCCTAAAAAGACAAAAAGAATAAAAAGCAACCGACAGAACAACACTATATGATACTGAAAACTAAATATAGCAAGACTGGCATTCCAGAATTCTCAAGCACATCAATGCACAGTTAGCCTAAAAATAAAAACATCACACAAAGACTCCCTCCACGTTTGGAAGAGCTTTCATGTGAACAGTTGTTTTCCATCATCAATGACTAAAACTAAATATACCTCCTAGTTGTCAGTCAGTAGCCAGAAGATCTGATACATATATCTTGGGACAAAAGAAAAGATGTCACGTTCCAAAGGAGGAACAAAGAGAAAACATTAACAATTTAATGATTAAAATATTTTCCAATTTTTAACTTTAATTGTTTGAATTTCTGGACTTCCCGTCATGGTGCAATGGAAACAACTAGGAACCATGAGCTTGCAGGTTTGATCAGTGGGTTAAGGATCCAGCATTGCCATGAGCTGTGGTGTAGGTCACAGATGTGGCTCAGATCCCATGCTGCCATGGCTGTGGTGTAGGCTGGCAGCTACAGCTCCGATTCAACCCCTAGCCTGGGAACCTCCATATGCTGTGGTTGCGGCCCTAAAAAGCCAAAAAAAAAAAAAGGCCCTGTGCGGTGGGGGGGGGAACCCCCTCGGTAGGCCATGCGAGGAGGCAGGGCCTCGGCAGGCCATGACGTGGGGGGGGCGGGGCCTCGGCAGGCAGCGCGCGGGGAGGCGGGGCTTCGGCAGGCCGCGCGCTGACAGGGGGACCCTCGGTAGACCGCGTGCCAGGGAGGCGGGGCCTTGGCAGTCCTTGTACGGGGGGGCGGGGCCTCGGCAGGCTGTGTGACTGGGGGGCGCGGCTTCTGCGGGACTCGCGCGGAAGAGGGGGGGGCCTCGGCAGGCCACGTGCCAGGTGGGCAAGGCTTCTGCAGGCCGCGCGCGGGGAGGCAGGGTATGGCAGGCCCTGCGCCGGGGGTGCGGGGCCTCCGCAGGCTATGTGACTTGGGGGAGCAGATTCTGCGGGCCGCGCGGGGAGGCGGGGCCTAGGCAGGCCAAGTACTGGGGGGGCGGGGCCTCAGCAGGCCAAGCGCCAGGTGGGCACGGCTCCTGCAAGCCCTGCGCGGGAAGGCGGGGCCTCCGCAGGCCGCGTGCCAGGGAGGAGAAGCCTCCGCAGGCCCTGTGCCAGGGGGGCGGGGCCTCGGTAGGCGATGCGACTGGGTGGCGAGGCTTCTGCTGGCCAAGCAGGGGAGGCGGGGCCTTGGCAGACCGTTTCATGGGGGGCGGGGCCTCGGCAGGTCACGCGCGGGGAGGCGGGGCTTCGGCTGGTCGCGCGCTGACAGGTGGGGCCTCACCAGGCCACGTGCCAGGGAGGCGGGGCCTCGGCAGGCCATGTGCCAGGTGGGCGGGGCCTCGGCAGGCTATGTGACTGGGGGTCGCGGCTTCTGCAGGCCGAGCGGGGGAAGCGGGGACTTGGCAGGCTGTTTCCTGGGGGGGGGCGGGGCCTCGGCAGGCCGCGGGAGGCGGGGGCACACGGCTCACACCCAATCCCAGGCACAGCCTAGTTCACATTCTGCTGCCATCTTGAATCGCGGTGTTGCTCTTAGTTTCCTCAGGAACCGTTTTTTAACGGCTGGCGCAGCTGCTTCCCTAACTGGGGTCTGCAGTGCAGGCGTGGTGTCTCTGCACTGCACCCTGCAAGTAACTGAAACCCGGCCAAGCACAAAGGAAAAGAAAAGGTAGACTTTGCTTTATTTCCCAGACTGTACTTTTATGAGCAGGGAATTGTTAATGGGCTTTGTAGGTGACAGTTGAACTGCTGAGGAGAAGAAGGAGGCCTGGGGGGGGGGCAGAGGCGTCCAGGGCGTCAGAAGAACCAGTGGGGAGCAGGTGGTGGTGCTGAGGGAGTGAGGGGGCGGTGGGGACGACAGAGATGAGATGTGAGGGTGGTGGTGAGGTGGGGAGGATGGTGATGAGATGGGAGGATGGTGATGAGATGGGAGGTTGGTGATGAGATGGGGGGGTGGTGGTGAAGTGGGAGGATGCCAGTGATGAAGTGGGGAGGACATCGAAGAGGTGGGAATACGGAGATGAGGTGGGAGGATGGTGGAGTTGAGCTGAGAGGGTGGTTAGGAGATCTGCGGTGAGGTGGGAGGATGGGGGTGAAGGAGGAGGGTGACGATGGGATGGTGACAGCTGTGATGAAGTGGGAGGTCGGTAATGAGGTGGGAATAAGGCGGGGTGGATGGTGATGAGGTGAGAGGACAGCTAGAGGAAGTGGAGAAGGGGCTGACTGCAGGGCCAGCAGTGAGAGGGCTGTCACACAGCGCAGGAATCTTGACAGGCATCCAGCTTGAGAGGAAAGCCTTCAGGAAGGAGGGGCGTTGGGTGTCATTCAGATGCGCCCAGTTATGGTAGATTGAGGACGGTATCAGCACTACTAAATATCAAATAGACAACCTATCAGCATCTTGTACGAACCTGTAATGGAAACGAATCTGGAAAAGACTAGATATACACATGCAGGGGTATAATGGAATCACTTTTCTGCACACCTGACACACAACATTGGAAATCAACTCTACTTCAATAAAAAAGTTATTCAGGAGGGGACAGGAGCAGAGTAATAATTAGATTATTGTGGGGACAGTTGCCAACTTCCAGCCCCCTTTGGTGCTGGGCTCCTCCTTCGTCCTCTCCCAGGTGCGAATGCCTCTGACCCTCTGCCCAGACGTGACTCTTGCTAGAATGTCCATGTTAGAGGGGCTGTGACTCTTTAAAAGGAATTTTTCCCAGGTGGGGTCCCCAGGGTCCCAGGCCTGGCTTGCCAAGAGTGGTCATGAGGGGCCAACTCTCACAAAAGCCCTGGGACTGAGAAGGCCTGCATCAGCTTCCACTTGGAGCCATGGAGGTGGCCAGTTACAAATGCCTTTTTAATGTTGCTCCCAACACTCTGTAACATATCAGGCCATTGCTTCAGGTAATTTCATTGTGAGGCCACTTACCATTTTATTTCATAGTTTCATGAAGGGGTATTGTCCTTGTCAAGCAGACAGGAGCTGAGGAGGTGAGGGATCATAACAATGTGTTATAAATTTGTAAAATTTCTCACCCAGCTCCCTCCCATCATCAACTCAAGACCTAAGATACCTGAAAAGCATCTCTTCTCTCCTCCTTTTTCTTCCTCTGGCTGGTCCTGACCAGAGGGCCCTAGTGAGAGCGGCTCCTGATAATGTCAGGATCTTCTTTGGAACCTGCAGCATAATTCATTTTCCCCGGAATGGATGTGGAGCCTCCCCGTGCTTCCAAATTGGGCTGCACCAACTCTCAGACTTCTGTGTTCCATTTTCTCAACGCTCCAATGAATTGTCAAGACAAAGCTTTGTGTCAAGATAGAGAAGCATCTTTTCCCAGGCCTGCATTTCTGGATCAGAAACAGGAGCCCAAATCCTAAATGTGCCTATTTGGTCAGCTTACAGTCCAAACAGCGATTTTGGAAATGCGGAGTTTGCAGAGCCTGATGCTTCTCTTGCAGTTTAAATCTGCACGGTTGTCACCAGTTACAGACTATGGCAGAAGGCTTGCAGTGTGTAGAGGAGGACGATGGACAAGGAGTCAAAGAGAGAAAAGAGCAGCACATGTCCTGGTTCAGCTCCTCCAAGTTGCCATTAAAAGTGCATAAATTCACCAGACTCTAGCCTCAAACATCCACGGTCAATTAAAAGCTGTCTCCGGTCAATGGGTTGTGACACAGAGTTTCTATGTTCTAGGGACACCTTCTACCCTTTAGACAGACTGCCTTTCACCCTGAAAAATGGCATCCAAAGCCCCACTGTCAGCTAACAAGTGTGTAACTTGCATTGGTGGCACCTTCAGGTTTCATGGCATTTCCTATCTCTTCACCATGTATAGGCTGTGCGTTAAAACTTCCGAAATCCCCTTTTCTATTCTCAAGGGTTCCCACACCCCAGATGATGATGGAATCCGCAATTATAATAAGCAACTTCCAAACAAAATTGAGGGCCCTGCTTTCCTTACAACCATTGCTCTTTTCCCTATACTTCTTCAAACTGGCCCAAGACATTTTAAGGCTGC
The DNA here is from genome assembly GCF_054392235.1 of Sus scrofa. NCBI lineage: Eukaryota > Metazoa > Chordata > Mammalia > Artiodactyla > Suidae > Sus > Sus scrofa. The sequence continues at coordinate 18,349,994 of NC_139396.1, read as the reverse complement.
TGTCTTTGGCTTCTGTGCAGAAAAGAGTGCCTCCTGGTTTCTTCATCTGCTGAAGATGGACCTAGTCCCTTCTCATTTCTTAACCTAAGCTGTGAACCTTTTGGTAATGATGATTTGTAGTCTGAGCTCTCTGGGGTCCAGAGAGAGCTCTGCAGGTGCCTGTCAAATGCTCCACCTGAGAAAGACCAAGCCAAGCTAAATTAAGCACCATGGCTTGACACAGCTTTCCAAGTTCTGCAGCAGAACAGCAACCCCCCCACCCCCACCAGGAACAGAACCTCCCATCAACAGCTTCCTCGCTCCCCCTGGGTATCTCCCAGGAATTTTTTGAAGATTGCCCGGGGCTGCCAGCCTCATCTGCCTTTTCACTTAGCTCGTTCCTCCTCTCCCAGCTATTTGCTAAAATACAGGGATTCCTCCCCCTCTTGTTAGAACAAAACTTGCTAGGAAGTTGACGCTAGTCTTCTGAGGCTTCCTCGTGTTGTCCCAAAGCCTGTCAGGTAATTTGTAAGTCTGTTAGTTTAAGTGGCAGAGCTAAAGGCTTTTCTCTAACCAACTGACTGGTTTCCCCTCTGCCTCTGAGAAGCTTCATTCTAGAGTCAGAGATGTCCAGGCACAGCCTTCTGAGTACACTCTCCTCTTGACTTTGAAATCTTCACTGGGCTTTGCCTGCATCTATGCTGGACGATGAGCCTCGGCAACACATGAGGACTTCCATGCCTCACTGGTCAGCACCACTGTGCTGCTGGGCTGGAGCCTCCATCCTCCATTCCTATATCCATGCCTACTTTTCAGGCTCACTGGTGAAGAAGTAGGATGAGGAAGAAGGAAAGGATCAGAGGTAAGGAGCATAGTCTCACTGACAGTCCATAAGCCTGAATATCTGAGTTTCAGCTCCTTTTATACAGGTTTCACAGCTGAGAAACTGAGCCCACCCAATCCTCATTCTGTCTTCACACCACAAGGCTGGCATGGGCAGAGTGCCATCAGGAGAGAACACAGCTCCCACCATGGAGAACCCCTCTAAACTTGCTTGCACCAAAGTCTAGTTCCAACAGCATGTGGCCCATGGAAAATGCAGCTGCGGTCAGTAACTGAGGTTAGACAGCCTTGCCCTTGCATCCTAGCTCCTAGCACATGCTCCTTCCTGGTTCGCCTACCATGAAGCACGTGACCCCTCTGATGAAACACATATGTGATGACTGACATCCTGGGTCTCTGCCCATGGCAAGTAGGCCCCTGCAGTCACTGGACCACAGTTCTCCCCCACCGAAGGACCCTGCAGGCCATGGAGCACCATGGCTTACAGCAGGGTTTTGGCCCCCATCACTAATGTCATCCCACTAAGTATGTGCCAAGAAGACACTTGTTAAGCCTAAAACCTAATTTGATATGTGGAAGATCCATCTTCACATAAGACCTCAGACTGGTGACAGTTTGGTTTAGAGAGAGGGTCACAGTCCCAGAGGAGAGATCTACCCAGCAAGGGTGCTCAATGAGGAAGACAGAGCTTTATCCCCTTATTCCTGCAGCATCCACCCTTGACCTTCATGGTTCACTTTGGTCTCAGGCTTTCTCCCAGTGTTGAAGTGAGGGTGTGGGTGTTGTCCTGTACCTCTCCTAGGTCTTAAGAGTACAGCCAACACTCAGCCTCCTCCTACACTCTGGCCCCTCAATCAGCCCTGGACACCTAATGTGGATATGACAGACATGCAGCTGCTGCGACAGCCCCTGATGAGTGCCAAGACCAGCCTTCCCAGTGAGTCCACTCAGGACCTGAGGCATTGCTCAGCTGGCTTGCTGCCTCCAGCAGCACTCAGTCAGGTGATGGTCCTTCCTCACCCAGCAGAGCCAGGCTCTCCTGGACTGTTAACATGGAATTTGGAGGGAATCTTGTGCCTCAAAGAGCATCACTCTTCTGGGGAGAGAAGAGGAATGCATGTGACATTATTAAAGCCAAGGCTGTGTGGTGAAAGTTTAATAGAACAAATATATGTCTGGCTGGCTGAAGAATGATAAAGTCACTCTGATGATGAGGACTTTACTGCACTGGTTTCCAGACCCTTGTTTGCTAAATAAATTTATTTACTTGGACTCCAAGCTACTGGGTGACCTTGGTCCAATGACTCCACTTCTTCCAGCCATTGTTTCTTTATTGTAAACTGAGAGGATGGGACTCTGTGAGTGATTCTTGGAGTATCCTCATACTGGGGGAGGGAGTCTCATATTTTTGGAGCATAAATACTCTCTACCAGTTACTGGGCATGTTTTCAGGGGGTGCAGAGTTGACCCTAGTCTTGTTGCTCTTGTGCTGGTGGCAGGAAGCCATTGTTGCTGCCTTCCAGGACATTGTTTTCCGATGGGGAATGTGTGATGGGCTCTTTCTAAATCCCCTGACCAACCGTTCCCCCTGGTCAAATAAATTCCAAAACTATTTTAAGAAACCTCTGAAAGACTGAGATGAAAGTATTTGTACTGTAGATGTCCCTGAGATGATTCATTTATTGGTTGATGAATTTTATAATGTGTGGTTAGATTTATTGTAAGATCATAAGTCCTTTCTTATGAAATGTACATGCAGCTAGCACCCATGTCTGCATTATTCTCTGGGACTTGAGTAAGAATCTTGTTTGAAAGTCACTGCTATCAGGAAGCAAAGTGTTTGGGGTGTGTGCAGCCTGAGCGTGGCCAAGAGTTGAGTCCCTCTGGTTCATGCAGCTCTACCAGATAACCTGCTGTCACATAACCTACTGCGATGTTTCATCCATGTAGAGTATGTTAGCAGCTGTCCGGTGGGGCCTAGAGCAGCTCACTGCAGAAAGGAGTGAGGAGAGAGGGGTGGCTGAAGTGGGTATGGGGTCCAGAACAGGGCTCTGTGAGGGGAACCCAGGAAAGGTGTCTGTGTCAAGACTGATCACCCCCCAGCACCATTGGATTGATTGAGGGAGGGAGAGTGTGATATGAAAAATAGCAAACCCAAGGAGTTCCTGTTGTGGCACAGTGGAAACAAATCTGACTGGTATCCACGAGGATGCAGGGTTGATCCCTGGCCTCACTAAATGGGTCAGAGATCCAGCATTGCTGTGAGCTCTGGTGTAGGTCATAGACATGGCTTGGATACCTCATTGCTGTGGCTGTGATCAGCAGCTGTAGCTCTGATTAGACCCATAGCCTGGGAACTCCCCTATGCTGCAGGTGTGGCCCTAAGAAGCAAAAGGCAGAAAAATAGCAAACTCGGGATATGCAATACACACATATATATTTTAGATTTCTTACATGTATAGCCATGGCACTGACAGTTGATAAAATGGGTTCATTGATAAAACCGTAGGTATTGGCAAGATTCTTATGTTTCTTAAAGAGAGATTAACACATATAAAAGATTAGAACTGTTAAGGAATGAATGGCTTAGGGATAACAATTAATTGTCTAGTTGTGAAAACAGCCTCTCTGCCTAGATTCTGTAGGCATGAGTACAATGAAATGTCAGGTTTTCTGGTTTTTTTTTTTTTGGCTGTAACTGCAGCATAGAGAAACAGGCTAGGGACTGAATCCCACCTAAGCTGGAACTGTGGAAATGCCACATGCTTAACCTGCTGCACCCCCGTGGGAACTCCACAAGATGTCATTTCTTACAAATTTTCTAAAATTTAATCTTTTCCTGTTTCAAACGACTCACCTCTTTTGGTTGAAATTAGTAAGTTTTGTTATAAAATTGAATAGCAAGAGGACACTGGCTACACACATGTTCCAAGTGGCTTGTCTCCCTTCTAGAAACCGCGAACCTGCCTGCTGCCATCCTGCCTCACCAACCAGAGCAGATTCTCATTTTCCAACTCCAAGCAGCTGTCCTCCCCAGGGCAGCCTCAGATTTCTATACGACCTTAGGCTCCCCAAGTGAGATCTCGCTGGGGTGCAATGTCTCGCCTTCCTCTCCTTCAGTCCAACTCCATGTCCACAGTGAAGGGTCCCAACGGAAACCCAGGGATTTGAGGGAGGCCCTTTCTCTTGGAAAACAGCCCCTGTCTAGAGGCTTACCGCCTTCTGAAGCCATTCCCACAGGCATGGGCCTGGACCACCACGGGCTGGTGGCCTCAACGTGGACAGTCAAGAGCAGGACCCAGCAAGGAACCTGCCCCAACAGATGCTCAGGACGCAAGTAAAGGAGCCCAAGTTTGAATCTCAACAGTAGAATGCGGGCCTCCAGTCATTCTGCAGTGGGGGAGGGGCCGAGGGCAGGTGAGCCTGGGTGGGGGTGGGGTGCCATTCCATTCTGGCCTCTGCAGGGAGGCAAGAACCAGACGTTTCTTCCACCTTATGCAGGGGCCAGACAATTGTCGAGTGCCTCGTCAGGCAATGTATGTGTTGGTTTTCAGAGTCACAGCACCAAGGTTTGTCTTGATGTTCCCTTTCCCTTTGTTATTCATCAACTTGTTTGTTGTCTTTCAACCTGCTCAGCTTCCCTCCTGGCTCTTGGCTTCCTTCCCAGAGGCCAGACTTTCTGAACAAAATTTACTATTTATCATCTGATAACCACTTGGGTTTTCATGGCCACCTGGAACCCAATGTTTATGGTTTGGCTTCTCTCAGCAGACCCACCATTTGTGATTGGTGTGTCCATCTTTCCTAAGGAAGCCGTCTTGTGTGCCAACCAGCATCCAGCAGGACCCACCTTCCTCATGTTCCCTTGTGCTGGAAAGGCCCAGCCTATCCAAAAAGCCGCTGCACAGCCCACGTGTCCAAGACCAGAGATCAGTCTGACGTGTTTCCCGTATTATGACATTGCTGATAAGTATTGTATGTTTTACCTTTTTAATGATTGAATATAATATTCTCCACAAATCCTCCCTTCTCAGGGATCACAGTCCACTTGTGCGAGATAGAATATGCAGTGTTGAGTCCTCCTCCCCCCTCTTTCCCCTGTCCACTCAGTCCTCTTTCCCACCAGGGATCAGAGATACCTGTTTCATTCACATCTTTTCAGAGATCTTTTGGGCAAGGAACATTGAGTGCAATCCATTTGCCTTTTCAAAAATTATTTCTTTGTCTCTGAAAATTAAAATGTGCACAGGGATGCAAAATGGTGGAGGATAATGTGAGAAAGCAATTATATATGTATAATATATGTGTATATGTATGTGTATGTGTGTGTCTGTATGACAGGGTCCTTTTGCTGTACAGTTGAAATAGACAAAGCATTGTAAATCAACTGCAATGGAAAACTTAACAATTATAAGGTAAGAGTTCATCTTGAAAAAAAGTAAAAAGGAAAAATAGAAAATTAAATCTTGTCTCCGTATATCTGAGTATATTATTTTTGTCGCCTTCATACTGCCATTGTGGCTCCTCTGTTACTGGACTAACCTTTATTATGGGAGTTTCTACATTTTCTTGAAATTCAAGGAACTGAAAGAACTGAGTGTTCAAACCCAGGCAATATCAAAAGTAAATATCCAGCTCCATTTGAATTTTACATTTCCTATACACAGTGCCTGCTTTTAGCCTTAACTCTGTCCTATGCAACATTTTGGACATATCTTTACTGAAAGTTCTTTCCCTATTTATCTGAAATTTACCTTTCACTTTGAATCAGCATTTATCTGGCAAGACTAGCCAAAAAGGGTAACATATTAGGCGTTTAGTAGTGAGCAGTTCTAGAGAGGATGAGAACTTGGACTAGAAACTGAAATGTGCATTTTGGTCCAACCCAAAATAAAATGACAAAGGGACCCCAAATCTGCAGGATGAAATGTCAATGGAAGAGGCAGATATAGTATTGAGTGTTTGTGCTTCGTGGGCTTAAGGACAGAAATAAGGGACAAGAAGACAAGTTAATGTACTAAATATCCCAGAGATCTGTTTTTTTTTTTTTGGTCTTTAATTTATTTTCCTTTTTAGGGCCACACCTGCAACATATGTGAGTTCCAGAATAGGAGTCAAATCGGACCTACGGCTGCAGACCTATGCACACCCACAGCAATGTGGGATGCAAGCTGTGTCTGTGACCTACAGCATAGCTCAAGGCAACACCAGATCCTTCTTTCACTGATGGAGGCCAGGGATCAAACCCACATCCTCATGGATACTTGCCAGGTTCGTTTCTGCTGAGCCACATTGGAAACTCCTTGTATTTCTAGGATTTAAAAAATCAACTACGCATGAAATGCATGTGCACCTTGAGAGAGTGCCAGTATTTTATCCAGCAATGTCCACTCTCCTTTTGGACAAAGCCAATCCCATCTAAGACCTGGCCTGCAAGCCCTGCTTATAAGCTTGTGAATTTCCTGTCTGCATCCCATAACCTTCCTCTTGAGAATCTAGGCTCATCATTACCCATGGTCCCATCTGCATCCCTTAGAAAACAAAACAGAGACAAATGAAAAACAGTTCTCTGACTCTTATTTTCATGTTGGGAATTAATGTCACCTTATCACTCTCCTAATGATATGAATGAGTAGTCATGTTTTGTGTGGTGAGAAGAGAGGACAATTAGGAAACTTGCCAAGGGAGATAAGGGGTGGAAACCTAATAGGCCTGCAACCAAATCTCTTGGGAGGTGAAATTCATTCTCTGCTGTAGCACCACTACAATTCCTACTGATGTTAGGGTGTCGGGGAAGGCAAGAGAGGTTTATAAGGAGTGTCCCACATTGAGAAAAAGACTTGGGAAGATGCTTCAGAAGCTTCTTAGCCCTTGCAAAGAAAAATGGACTCAAAAGAGAGTGAGAAGCTGAGGTGAGAGGATTTCAAGCAATATCATGGTGAGCTTTCTATCAAGTACCTCTTGATGGGGGATTGAAAAAATAAACAATTTGGAAATATTTCTCTGTATTTGAGCTCTTATAATGAAAATTTTAAATGTTTTTCAACCAATAACTTCATATGAGAGGATTGGTGAGGCAAGCATTGTACCCAGGCTCTCAAGAAGGGCAGGCTTCTTGTTGTCTCCTCCCCTTTTTCAGCCATTCAACTGATTATTTATAAGATCCTCACTCATAGCTCTGATATAGTATTTGAATGCATCTTCTCAGGGACCCTGATAGAAAATCACATTGTGGAAAAGTGACATTCCCAATTCTGCAATCAATTTTTGTTTACTACCTCAAAACCCTACATCCTAGAGGCAGAGATAATCAAATTAGCTGAAATGTAATTAGGGAAAACCAGTCATGCATGTGGGTGTCTCAATGTCTTTTGGACCCTTATCTCTGATTATTCCTGCAGAGAGCTTCAGGACAGGCACTGACAGCTGAGGAGAAACATCTCTGGAAATGGATCACAAGCATCAGAAGACAGGTAATCTCCCACTTGCTGATGGAAATTTAAAGGCACTGAGAGATTCCAGGTTTGTGTCTTGTGGACGTTTCAAGTCTGTGCCCTTGGGAGCTCTGGGTGTTGTTAGATGTAAGGGCTCATGAGAGGTATCCTGTTGATGAAGAAATGCTCCAACGTTGCAGCTAACCGGAGAACGGTCCTGATGGTTCACATTTCTTTGCAAAGTATGACAATGTCAGGTCAGTAAGTTGAATCTGCTCCTATTTGTTGGTTGGTTGATTGCCAACGGAAATTCTGTGATGTAGTCAAAGAAGTAGGGAGGGAGAGTACAATTGTTCCCAAAGTACCTGCTGTGCTGTAATTGGCCAAGATTGTCAAGTTTACTTCACAAGGATAACCAAAACCTTACAAAGGAAACACCTATGAATCAACCTTTATTGAAAAACTTCCATGCATTAACTAACTACACTGAGAGCAAAACATTTGAGTAGAATAAATGCATTTGGAAAAGCTCTAGGCATGGAAACAGGAGAAAGTTCTCTCAGAGTGTTTTCCATGTCTACAATTCATTGCTAGAAATTCTTTTTAATGGAACCCTAAGGCTTGCTAGGTAAAAGGACCTAACATTTCTAGAAAAAACAGTAAGCAAAACTAAGGAACTGCAGCCCAAAGGGCAGAATGCCCTTGGCCCAAATTGAGGATACCGTGCTTAGGCTGGAGCTCTCCAAACTCTTTCATGGGGATCATATCTAAATGGACGGTTTTCAAGTTTGCAATTTGAATGTGGGAGATCATCTCACAAGAGACAGGTTGAAGAGGAGAAGGTCAGAAAGATCGCAATGAGAAGACATATCAAAAAAACTCCCCAGAGGATGCCAATTCTCCATTATATTCCTCTCTTGAAAGAATTCCTGGGCTAGGTATTCACACATCCCATGCCAGCAAGCATGCACATGTCCGCTAGTGGCTAGGGCTGTCAGGTGCAGGGACTACCCTCCACCAACCGCTCCTAGCATCTGTTGAGGTGGGTCTGATTGGGAATCCAGTAGCACATGCATGAGGGCAGAGGGTGGTTTCCCAATGGGTGGCCCGCCTGGGGGTGGGGCCTGTCATGGTGGCCTTTCTGCTTAATTCTGTGAAGGTCCTGGTAAGGCATATGGGGACTTTTCACGTGTTGGGTGTGAGCCCTCAGCACTCTTTTACACTCTGTAGGATATCTGGGCCCTCCTCTGTGTGGGTTCATGCCAGCATGGAGTTAAGGTCCGGAGCAGTGTTTCACCACAGTTTATTGGCAGCACTGTGGGTCGGGCTGCATGAAGACTTGAGTGATTGCAGGGCCTCCAGAGGCAGGTGCATAAAGTTTGTGGGCCATTCAAATGTGTGCCAATCCAGCATGCAGTTCTCAAGAGTAGCAAAGCTAGACAGAAACATTTCCAATTGGAAAACCCTCATGCACTTCCCAGGAAGTAGCGCAGGTCACTGGAAAATCAGTGAAGAGCCAAGGTACATGATCATAGTTTCATTGGTGTCTCCTTCAGAACATAAAAATTACTGTCAATGCTCATATTCAAAAGGCATGCTTGGGTCCATGGTGGGGAAAACTTTCCTGAATGTAGTGCTCACCATCTCTTTGTAGTCTGATGTAAATCATGAATGATGCACAAGCCTAGATGGGGTTCAGACATATTTAATAGGTTGTTGGGAGTCTGGTGGGTGGTCAGATATCTGGGTTGGTTAGGTCTATGGATATGTGTGTATAAGGGGAGTTCATGCCTGTGTTTTGGTGAACGTTTTTAAGGGTGAGTGTTATATTTGAAGGGTTTTGAGATGTAACAGAGGCACACTCAAGGAGTTGGTGTTTAGGTGTTTGTAAGTTGGTGTTCAGGGGAATATTTGGCACGTGGTGTTTTCACCCATGAGTTTTGGGATTGTGTGTCTAATGGTGGACTTGGATTATCTGCCTATGCATAAGGGCCATGTTTGGTCATTACGGGGGTCTGTTCGTTTGGGTGTACAATCCATTTATGTTGTATATGTGGGGAATGTAGTGAAACTCTGTGGCCGGGACTTCAACCCAGCCAAAATTGAGAGTGGGACTTGAATCAACCTGCACGGTAGCTTGGCACTTGAACCCAGGATCCCAGGTTAGGAGTGGACTGGAACACAATGATTATTTTTTTTCCTTTTTTTGATATTATCTGCCACATGTGGAGGTTCCCAGGCCCAGGATTGAATGCCACAGCAGCGATCTGGATGGCTGCAGTGACAAAGTTGGATCCTTAACCTTCTGTGCCACAAAAGAATGACTCAAACTCCTCAAAACCACTGTCTTCTAAGGAAAAACCTCTCTCCCAGTGTCAGGACTCATGATGCTCAGGCTTTTCTGACTCATTGCAGAATGAATTCAGCTTGAGACAAAGCAGCAGGCAATGAGCGAGCTTTTTAGCATAAGACACTTGTGAGAGAGAGAGAAGTAGGCTGGCAAGGGAGCAGAGCAGCCCCAAGAACCAAGAGAGCTCCATTTCTATAATCCAAGGAAAAGAGGAGAAGGGAGAAGTCTGCCTTCTTCCTCATTTGGGGGCAGATGGCAAGGCTTACATCTTTTGTCCCTCACTTTGCCCCTACATGGCTTAACCAGGTCAGTCAACAATGCTATTGAAGTCCTGTGTGTATTACCAGGAGTGTGGTAACATGTACAATATGGCAATTCATCTCAGGTTTCCAGCTAATGTCCCCATTTACCTAGTTTTGTCCCCTGTCATCTATATTTCTGTCGTGGGTATGTGAAAAAATGCTGCTTTTCAAGAACTGCTAACTCCATGACTTCATGCAACAGGATTTACTCTTCCTATGTGTTGTCCTATGTTTTAAGTATGGGGGTTTGTGGCTTCAGCATGTCTGACACATACAGGCCCCTGGTCTTCCTTCAAGTTAGTGTAGATCATAGCTGGGTTCCATTCCTTGAGTGCTCCTCAGCTTACACCAGTTCCCCAAACTCTGTTAAACCTTGTCTTTCACCCCCAGTGGGACTTTTCATGTATTTTAAGTGTCCGAATCTATCCTTATCTTTAGGATGATTATTTGTGTATTTGTAGCATGTTGTATGCTTCTTGGCTTTTCTGTGTAGCAGTTTTTCAGGAGCTGTGTGTGTGTCTTTTGATGTGTTTAGGGCAAGTCTGAAACTTTTATGAGACTGGTGAATATTCCATAGGTGGCTGTCCTGTGTTTCTGTGCTTCTGTATTTGCATGAAGGCTGGGGGGGGAGTGTGATTTTATGTATATGCAGAGCATGTATTATATGTGTATTTGGAACCAAATGCATAGAGGTTATATGTTGCCATATTTGTAGTGTCCTGGGTAATTGTGGGTATATTTGGGGCTTGTGGAGAGGAGTTGTGTGTATGAGTTTGTGTGTGTATTCAAGGGGCATGGTCATTTGGTAGCATATTTGCTGGGGCTATGCACTTGTATTTTTCAGTAGGGATATTTTAGGCCTAAATATTTGGGGAAGTGCACATGTGTGTTTCTTTGTTATTTATTATTTATTTATTCATTTATTTTTTTTCCGCTGTACAGCATGGTGACCAAGTTACACATACATGTATGCACAGGTTTTCATCGCATTGTTGTGTGGCAGTGTAAGTATCTAGACAGAATTCTTAATGCCACACAGCAGGATCTCATTGTACATCCATTCCAAGATCAATAGTTTGCACCTGTTAACCCCAAGCTCCCAATCCCTCCCACTCCCTCCCTCTCTCCCCGGGCAGCCACAAGTCCATTCTCCAAGTCTATTATTTTCTCTTCTGTGGAAATGTTCATTTGTGCTGTATATTAGATTCTAGTTTTAAGTGATGTCCTATGGTCTTTGTGTTTCTCTTTCTGACTTATTTCCCTGAGGATGAGAGTCTCTAGTTCCATTCATGGTGACACAAATGGCCTCATGTCCTTTTTTATGGTTGAGTAGGATTCCATTGTGTATGTATACCACATCTTCCCAATCCAATAATCTGTTGATGGACATTTGGGTTGGTTCCCATGTCTTGGCTATTGTGAATAGAGCTGTAATGACCATGCAGGTGCATGTGTCTTTTTCAAGGAAAGTTTTGTCCGGATGTATGCTTAAGAGTGGGATTGCGGGGTCATAGGGTAGTTCTAGGTATAGATGTCTAAGGTACCTCCATGTGGTTCTCCATAGTGGCTGTACCAGCTTACATTCCCACCAACAGGGCAGGATGGTTCCCTTTTCTCCACACCCCCTCCAGCACTTGCGATTTGTGGACTGATGAATGATGGCCATTGTGACTGGTGTGAGGTGGTATCTCATGGTCATTTTGGTTTGCACTTCTCTAATAATCAGGGATGTTGAGCATTGCTTCAGGTGCTTGTTGGCCATCTGTGTATGTTCCTTGGTGCAATGTCTCTTCAGGTCTTTTGCCCATTTGTCCATTGGGTGGTTGGCTTTTCTGCTGTTGAGTTGCATATGTTGCTTGTATATCCTAGAGATGAAGCCCTTGTCCATGGCATTGTTTGAAACTATTTTCTCCCATTGTGAAAGTTGTCTTTGTGTTTTCTTGCTGGTTTCCTTTGCTGTGCAAAAGCTTGTGAGTTTGACTAGGTCCCATTGGTTTATTTTTGCTCTTCTTTATGTTGCCTTGGGAGAAGGACCTGTGAACATATTCATGAGGTTGATGTCAGAGAATGCTTTGCCTATGTGCTCTTCCAGGAGTTCGTATGTGTGTTTCTAATGGAGAGATGAGGTTCTGTGTTTATTCAGGGGAGTTGGAGACTTGCATTGATGTGTAGGAGAAATATGGGCTATGGTTATGTGTTAGTAGATGCAGGTGTGTGAGCTGGCTCCTCTTATCATTTGATAGATGGAAGTCATTTCATATGTGGTTTTCTGGAGATATGTCCATGGGTCTTACTTGCATATCCATGTTTGTAGGTCTATCACCAGGTGCATGACTGCCCAAGTCTTGTTCGCATGGCTTGGAGTTGTTAGGAGTGTGCAAAGTATGTTCCTTTGGAGAATGCTAAGGTGTTATGTGTTTGTTGCTAATGTGTTTGTTAATAGGTACTAAGAGATGGTCTGTCTGTGTCTATCCAGGGGAGGGTAAAAACATACATACATTTGACACACATACACTTAGAGTGCCCTTTGGTGTCTATGTTGGGGGAGGAGGAGGGTGGTTGTATTTTGAAGAGGTGGCATCACGCCTAGTGTTTGGGGCATCTGTATGTCCAAGGGTTGGGAATATCTGGATGTGTGTGTCCATAGGTGTTTGACATTTGTATATGTATCTTAGTCAGTGTAGGCTAATTGTGGCTGTGTGTGTATTTGAGTTCCTGGAGCTTATGTGGTATGTATTCTGAGAGGTGTGAGAAGTCTGTTTGTGTGTTTGGAAACCAAGAAACGGTGTAGGCTGTGTGTGTGTTCAGGAGTCCTGGATTGGCTGTGTTTTAGGGCTATGGCATGGCATACGGGCTATGCATGAGACAACTGAGGACTTGCTGGTTTTCGTGAGCCTGTACATGTAGGTATTCCACATGGACAACTGGTTGGTAGGTAGGTTGCACCTGTTTTATTCAGGCCCATGTTTTGGATGTGTATAGAGTTGGAGTGTTACCAGCTAGAGTTCTTGGCCTTCCTTAATCAAGAGCAGTTGATGAGATGCTGGAGGAGAAACCCAGTGAAGGCTTTATTCAGGACACCTGCTTCAGCATAGAGGCACTGAAGCAATCACCAGGTTCCCTCGTTCACCTTCTCACTGAGTAGCGGTGAGCTAGTTCCTTCTATGGGGTGAGGATAGGGGCATGTCCAGGGATTGGGCCGGGGGGTGGCTGAGGGGGCTTGCCCACCCCACCCCTTTAGTGTGGTGCATGTAGGGGGCATGCATAGTCCTCTGCTTTTGCTCTCTGTTCTTCAGAAGTGGCAGTTGTATTTTTCTCATGATTTGTCCGCAATGTGCAAGCAGAGTTCTTTCTCATTGTTTATACTTTTGCTGTATTTTGTTCCCCAGGAGATGTTTGTCCAGGTGCATTCCCTGCAGCCACTGCAGCCACCGCAGCCACCGCAGCCAAGGGTGCCAGGTCCCAACCTGTCTCAGTAGGAGAGGCAGTGGAAAATTCCAGGTGAGTAGGAATTTGTCTGTAAAACTTTAGAATTTGTGTCTATTGAGATATGTAAACTTAGGCGGTCAGTTTGTATGGTGATTCACACTGAGGATTAAAAGGTACATGTGTGCTCAGAAGACACACACACACACACACACACACACACACATACGTATGTGTGATGTCCTTTGCTTACATCCCCTGGTGGGTGTTGAGGTCCTCCTCAGAGTGTAAGTGGATTGTGTGCACATGCATATATGAAAGGGCACTGGAACTGGTTCAGACTAGCTTGGGATAATCGGCTCTGTGTTCGGTTACCTCAGCTTTGTAATTTGAGTTTGCTCATGTTTGGAATATTCATACCATGCAGATATCACATCTGAAATGTCACCTGAGTTTCTTGAAGAGCTTCAAAAATGCATTTAGAGCATATCACTCATCCGTGTGTTATGACTTAATTATGTGGCAAGCCAGAATATTCAGGCATCATTGGTGTGTGTGTATATCACATTATATTTGTATTGTGAGTGGGGCATCCTGGGCGATGTGCCATTTTATGTGTGCCTTGGCCCTTCATTCTGAATCACAGCATTGCTCCTCTCAGGTTGATTCAATCTTTAGGGTCAAGAATTCCTCCCTCCAAATGCTGGTGAATTGCAGTGGAAATCATGTGGATGGATTTAGGGTATCTGTACCTTAGGCAGGGACACACCTTCAGCATTTGTATGGTCCTAGAATCTGGGGCCCTAGAAGGGTGAGGCTGATTGCAGATCACTCTCTAGCACAGAACCTTCTCAGGTGTGTGGTTGGCCGACAAGCGGCAGTCAGGAAGTCATGGGTATTCATGGATAAGAGGTAAGGTGAGCAAGTGTTCTCCCAGGAAAACCCCCTGAGAATCAGTTGGGCAAGCACAGGTATTCCTGGCTCTTCTGTGGCACAGCTGGTATGCAAGGACACCGTGCACATGGGGTCCAGATGGTTCAAGTCTCTAGAGCCATGTGTCCCTGTGCCCAGTTGCCCCAGTGTGGTGGGAACTACTGTTGGTCAGGCTGGTAAGCTGTATGAGCAATTCTCCACCACCATATCTCTGTGGAAACCCAAGTCCTCAGGGATAGGCAGGACCTCTAGGGTCAGTGAGCTGACAAGGACAAAGGTGGGGAGGCCTTGTCTCTAAGGGAGGCTTGGGGAGTGAGGCCTGGAGAGCCTGGGGAGTCCTTCTCTGAGGAGATATGGCTCTGATATTCCCAAACATTTAGACATGGTCCCTGTTCTTTTCTGAAGGTTCAGGATGCTTCTAACAATGGGGAGTTCATCTCAGGTCCTTGGTTCTCAGATGACCTGACCCTATTTTTCTTTATTCCACATCCAGCCATCAGCCCAACAGGGAGCCATATGCTCACCATGTCCACCAGCTGACCCTACAGCCTCCTGCTTCCCTTCCCAAAATAGACCCCTCTATTTTGACTCAGCCCCTGGATTCCATACAGTGAACTGTTAGTGACCTCTAGGATGATATTCAAGAGCCTCAACCTGAATGGGCTTGCAAAATAGTAACTTTTTATAAGCCATTCCTAACATCTTCCCTGCTCACACTGATAGGTGGACAATTCCATCATAGTCACAAAGAAGGGTGAATCTGTGGCAGCCTTTGGAGCCTGTGGAATCTCGTTTTGTAGCATTTGGGGTTCCATACATTTAAAAGGTCACTCAGCCTGCTTCAGCTTCCCTTTTAGCAGATTGATAAATGAAAGAAAGAAAATAATGGTCTCCGGAGGAGACAGTTTGGGGGGTGGGGGGATGTGCTTGGGCTGTGGATGGAAATCCTGTGAAATTGGATTATTATGGTCATTGTGCAATTACAGATGAGTAATAAATAATAATAGTAAAATAAAATAAATAAATCATGGACGGTAATGTACAGCATGGTGACTGCAGTTAATACCGCGTTGTGTGTTGGAGAGTAGCTGAGAGAATGGATCTTAAGAGTCCTTGGATGCCCTAGTGGAGAGTGGGTTAAGGATCCAGTGGTATCATTGCTGTGGCTCAGGTCACTGCTGTGGCGCAGGTTCAATCCCTGGCTCAGAAACTTCTGCATGTCACAGGCACAGCCAAAAGGAAAAAAAAAAGTCCTTATCACAGAAAGAAAATGTGTAACTCTTTGTGGTAATGGGTATTAACTAGGTTTACTGTGATTATTTTACACTTGACAGTTTTAGCCACTACTCTTCCTATTTGGATGGCTTTTATTTCTTTTGTTTGTGTGTTTGCTGTGGATAGAACTTCTAGTAATATGTTGAATACCATTGGTGCTGAGAGTGGGCATCCGTGTCTTGCTCCATATTTTCATGGGAAGGCTTTCAGCTTTTCTCCATTGAGTATTATATTTTCTGCGGGTTTGTCATAAATGGCTTTATTTATGTTAAGGATTGTTCCCTCTTAGACCCACTTTATTAAGAGTTTTGATCATGAATATATGTTGGACTTTGTCAAATGCTTTTTCTGCATCTTTTGAGATGATCATGTGGTTTCTGACTTTTTTGTTAATGTGGTGCATGGCATTGTTTGATTTGAGTGTGTTGAACCATCCTTGTGAACCTGGGGTGAATCCCACCTGGTAACGGAAAGTTTTTCAAAGTCTATGAGTCATTTTCTGTTCTACACAGAAGTTGTATCCATATTTTTTTAGATCCCACATATAAGTGATAGCATATGATATTGGTGTCTCACTGTCTTACTAACTTCACTTAGCATGATACTGTCTATATCCGTCCATGTTGCTGCAAGTGCTATTAGTTCTTTCGTTTTAATGGCTAATATCCCATGGTGTTTATGTACCACCTCTTCTTTATCCATTCTTCTGTTGATGGACATTTAGGTTGCTTCCAGATCTTGGCTATTGTAAAGTGCTTCAGTGGACACTTGGGTGCCTAGGTCTTTTCAAGTCATGGATTTCTCTGGATAGATGCCCAGGAGTGGGATTTCTGGATCATATGATAATTCTGTTTTCAGTTTTTTTGAGACATGATCATAGTGTTTTCCACAGTGGCTGTATCAATTTTCATTCCCACCAACACTGTTAAGAGGGTTCCCATTTCTCCACATCCTCTACAGCACTTATTTATTGCAGACTTTTTGATGATGACCATCCTGGTGGGTATGAGGGACTACCTCATTGTATCTTGATTTGTATTTTTTTTTAATAAGTAGTGATGTTAAACATCTTTTCTTGTGCTTTATGACCATCTGTCTGTCTCCTTTGGAGAATTGTCTAAGTCTTCTGCCCATTTTTTTGGAGGTGATTATAAATTTTGGAGATGAATCCCTTGTCAGTTGCTTCATTTGCAAATATTTTCTCCCATTCCATGGGTTGTCTTTTTTTTGTTGTTTAGGGTCTCCTTTCCTGTGCAAAACCTTCTAAGTTTATGTATGTATGTATGTATGTATTCATTTGTTTGTTTTTTTATTATTTTTAATTCATTGATTTTAGATTATAATGTTTTTTTCCATTACAGCTGTTTTTCAGGATTCTGTCAATTTTTTACTCTATGGCAAGGTGGCCCAGTCTCACCTACATATATATCTTTTTTCTCACATTATTCTCCATCATAAGTATCTAGACATAGTTCCCAGGGCTATATTGAATTTTATTACATTTATAGTTGTTCAGCAAACATAACAACCTGATTTTACAGCATTTCCATCCCAAACACCCAGCCCACCCCACCTACTCCCCAACTTGTCTCCTTTGGAAACCATTAGTTTTCCAAAGGCTGTTAGTCTATTTCTGCTCTGCAAAGATATTCATTGAATCCCTTTTTTAGATTCCACCTATAAGTGATGTCATATGATGTTTGTCTTTCACTGTCTGACTAACTTCACTTAGAACAATAATTTCTAGGTCCATCCATGCTGCTGTAAATGGCACTATTTCATTCTTTATGATTTATTTTATTTTATTTTTTTGCATTTTAGGGCCAAACCTAGGGCATATGGAAGTTTCCATTTAGGGAAACCACAGCTGCAGCTGCTGGTCTACACCACAGTCCAAGCAACATGGCATCAGCCACATCTATGACCTACACCACATTTGACAGCAATGCCAGCTCCCTGACTCATGGAAGAAGGCTTGGGTTCAAACCTGCATCTACATGGATACCAGCCAGATTCATGACCACTGGGCCACTGTGGGAACTCCCATCATTCATTTGTATGATTGGGTAATATTCCATTGTGTATATGGACCACATCTTCTTTATCTCCTCCACTGCCGATGGACATTTAGGTTGTTTGCATGGCTTGGGTATTGTACCTAGTACTGCAATGAACATTGGAGTACAGGTATCTTTTCAAGTCATGTTTTCTCTGGAGAGATGCCCAGGAGTAGGATTGCTGGATCAAGGGTAATTCTATTTTTAGTGTTCTGAGGAATCTCCACACTCTTTTCCATAGTATTGCACCAATTTGCATTCCCACCAAAAGTATGATAAGGGTTCCATTTTCTCCACCCCTCTTCAGCATTTCCAGTTTGTAAACTTTTTAATGATGGCCATTCTGGGTGGTGTAAGGTAGTTCCCCTAGTAGTTTTGATTTGCATTTCTCTAAGAATTAGTGCTGTTGAACATCTTTTCATGTGTTTTTTGGCCATCTGTTATGTCTTCTTTGGAGAATTGTCGGTTTAGGTCTTCTGCCCATTTTTTGATGCGGTTATTTTCTTGTTTGTAATTGAGCTGCAGGGGTAACTATAAATTTTGGAGATGAACCCCTTGTCAGTCTCTTCATTTGCAAATATGTTCTCCCATTCTTTGGGTTGTCTTTTTGTTCTGTTTAGGGTTTCCTTTGCTGTGCAGAAACTTTTAAATTTAATTAAGTCCCATTGATTTTTTTGTTCTTATTGTTATTACTCTAGGATAATGAGAAGATATTGCTTTGGTTTATATCAGAGAGTGTTTGGCCTATGTTTTCCTTCAAGAGTTTTATGTTATCTCGTCTTCTATTTAGGTCTTTCATCCATTTTGCATTTATTGTTGTGTGTGGCGTTAGGAAGTATTCTGATTTCATTCTTTTCCATGTGGCTGTCCAGGTTTCATGGCATCATTTATTGAAGGTACAGTCTTTTCTCTATTGTATGTTCTCGCTTCTGTTGCCATAGGATTAGTTGACTGTAGGCATGTGGGTTTAATTCTGGGCTTTCTATCCTGTTCCACTGATGTACATTTCTGTCTTGGTGCCAGTACCATATGGTTTTGATGCTTAGTAGAATAATCTGAAGTCAGGGAACTTGATTCTTCCAGCTCTGTTTTGCTTTCTCAGGATGTCTGGCTATTCTGAGTCTTTCATGCTTTCAAACAAACTTTTAGATATTTTCTTCTAGTTCTACAAAAACTGTCCTTGGTAGTTTGATAGGGATTGCATTGAATCTGCAGATTGCCTTGGGTAGTACAGTAATTTTGATAATATTGATTCTTCCAATCCAAAAAGATGGTATTTTCATCTGTTTGTGTGACCTTTGATGTCTTTCATCAGTGTCTTATAGTCTTCAGAGTACAGGTCTCTTGTCTCTTTAGGTAGGTTTATTCCTATGAATTTCATTCTCATTGATGTGACGTTGATGGGATTGTTTCCTGAATTTCTCTTTCTGATCGTTCATTCTTAGTATATAGAAATGCCATGAATTTCTGTGTATTAATTTTGTATTCTGTGACTTTTCCAAATTCATCAATGAATGCTAACAGTTTTCAGGTAGCATCTTGAGGATTTTCTAGGTATAGTATCATGCCTCCGCAAATAGAGTTGTACCTCTTCCTTTCCAATTTGGATTCCTTTTATTTCATTTTCTTCTCTGATTGCCATGCCCAAGACTTCCAAAACTATGTTGAATATTAGTGGTGAGAGCAGACATCCTTCACCACAGAGGGAATTCTTTCAGCTTTTTACCATGCACAATGATGTTAGCTGTGTGTTTGTCATATATGCCCTTTAGAATGTTGAGGTAGGTTCCTTCTGTACCCATGTCTGAAGGGATTTTATGGGTGTTGCATTTTGTGAAAGTCTTTCTCTGCACCTATGGAGAGGATGATATGGTTTTTATTCTTCAGTTTGTTAATGTGGTGTATCATACTGTTGGATTTGTGGATATTGAAGAATCCTTGCATTGCTGGGACAGATCCCACTTGATCATAATGTACAAACCTTTCAATGTACTGTTGGATTTGGTTTGCTAGTATTTTGGTGAGGATTTTTGCATCTAGATTCATTGGAGATATTGGCCAGTAGTTTTCTTTTTTTGTGGCATCTTTGTCTGGTTTTGATATCAGGGTGATGGTGGACTTCTAGAATGAGTTTGGAAGCGTTCCTTCCTCTGAAAGTTTTTGGAATAGTTTCAGAGGAATAGGTGTTATCTCTTCTCTAAATGTTTGATCGAATTCCCTGTGAAGCCATCTGGTCCTAGACTTTTATTTTTTGGAATTTTTTAAATCACAGTTTCAATTTCTGTGCTTGTGATTGGTCCATTCGTCTTTTCTAGTTCATCTTGGTTTAGTCTTAGAAGATTGTAGTTTTCTAATAATTTGTCCATTTCTTCTAGGATTTCCCTTTTATTGGTATAGATTTATTGGTATGTAGTAGTCTCGTAGGATCCTCTGTATTTCTGTGATGTCCTTTGTAACTTCTCCTTTTTCATCTCTAATTTTATGGATTTGAGTCCTCTTTTTTTTTTTTTGATAAGTCTGACTAAGGGTTTTTCAATTTTGTTGATCTTTTCAAAGAACCAGTTTTTATTTTTATTGCTCTTTTCTATGTTTTTCTTCATTTCTATTTCATTCATTTCTGCTCTGATCTTTATTATTTCTTTCCTTCTTATATCTTTAGGTCTTGTCTGTTACACTCTCTCAGGCTGCTTTAGATGTGAAGTTAGATTGTTTATTTGAGCTTTCTCTTGTTTCCTAAGGTATGCTTGTATTGCTATAAACTTCCCTCTTAGAACTGCTTTTGCTATAGCCCATAGTTTTTGGAGTGTTTTATTTTCATTGTCATTTCCTTCTAGGTATTTTTGAATTTCCTCTTTGATTTCTTCGATGATCCATTGGTTGTTTGGTAGCATGTTGTTTAGCCTCCATGTCTTTGTGTGTGTGTGGTTTTTGGCAATTTTTTTCTTGTTGATTTCAAGTTGAATAGCGTTGTGTTTGGAAAAAGATGCTGGATATGATTTCCATTTTCTTAAAGTTACCAAGGCTTGATTTGTGGCCCAGAATGTGATCATTCCTAGAGCAAATTCCGTGTGCACTTGAGAATTGTATTCTGCTGCTTTTGGATGGAATGTCCTATAACTCTCTATTAATTCCATCTGGTGTAATGCTTCATTTAGGGCCTGAGTTTTCTTGTTGATTGTTGATTTTCTGTCTGGATGATCTGTCCACTGCAGTAAGTGGGGTGTTAAAGTCCCCTGCTCTATGGTATTGTTGTTAATTTCTCCTTTTAAGGTTGTTAGCAGTTGCCTTATATATTAAAGTGATCCTGGATTGGTCCTTTGATCATTATGTAATGCCCATCTTTGTCTCTTATCATATTCTTTATTTTAAGGCCTATTTTGTCTGATATGAGTATCATTACTCCAGTGTTTTTGATTGCCATTTGCATGGAATATTTTCTTCCATCTTCTCATTTTCAATTTGTATGTGTCCCTAGAAAGTGAAGTGGGTCTCTTGAAGACAGCATATGTATGGGTCTTGTTTTTGTATCCATTCAGCCAGTCTAGATCTTTTGGTTGGGGCATTTAGTCCGTTTACATGTAAGCTATTTACTGATTTGTATGTTCTTATTGCCATTTCATTAACTGTTTTGGATTTGTTGCTGTTGCTCTTTTTTCTTCCCTTCTTCTCTTGTTCTCTCCTTTTGTGGATTGATGAATACATTTAGCATTGTATTTGAGTTGATTGCTCTTATTTGTGTGTGTATCTATTGTAGGTTTTGGTCCTGTAGTTACCCTGAAGTTTTGAGATAGGCGTCTCTCTCTCTCTGATTGTTTTAAGTTGTTGGTCTCTTAATTGGAAGTGCATCTCCAGTGTCCTGCATTTGTACCCTCCTCTTCTCCCAATTTCTGGTTTTGGTAGCATATTGAAGCGTGGATGATTTCCTACATTTACTGTGTCTATGCCTTTACTGTGTCTATGCCTTTACTGGTGATCCTTGTCATTTGTAGTGTTTTGGTTTCTAGTTGTGGCCTTTTCTTTGCCTCAGGAAGTTCTTTCAGTATTTGTTGTAAATCTGGGTTAGTGGTGCTGAAGGCTCTTAACTGTTGTTTTTCTGTAAAGCTTTTGATTTCTCCTTCAAATCAGAATGAAAGCCTTGCTGGGTAGAGTAATCTTGGTTGGAGATTTTTCCTTTCATCTTGTTAAGTATATCGTGCCACTCCCTTCTGGCCTGCAGAGCTTCTGCTGAAAAATCAGCTGAAAAGCTTTTCAGGATTCCCATGTATGTTATGTGTTTGTTTTCCCTAGATGCTTTCCATATGTTCTCTTTGTCTTTAATTTTGTCCAGTTTCATGAATATGTGTCTTGGGGTGTTCCTCCTTGGGTTTATTTCATATGGTACTCAATGTGCTTCCTAGATTTCAGTGAGTGATTCCTTCCCCATGGTAGGGAAGTTTTGGCCTATTATCTCTTCAAATAGGTTCTCTGGCCTTTTCTCTCTCTCTTCTTCTTTTGGCACCCCTATAATGCAGATGTTGGTGCATGTAATGTTGGCCTAGAGTTCTCTTAGACTGTCTTCCAATCTATTCAATCTTTTTTGTTTTTCTGTTCCACATCAGTGATTTCCAATAGTGTGTCCTCCACCTCACTTGTTCATTCTTCTGCCTCATGTATTCTGTTGTTGGCTGCTTCTAATGAATTTTATATTTCAGGTATTGTATTTTTCATCTCTGCTTGCTTCAGTCTTAAATTTCGTATTTCTTTGCTCAGTGTTTCCTGTAAATTATCAGTCTTTGCCTCCCATCTGTTTCCAATGCCCTGCATCACATTATGATCATCAGTCTAAAGTCTTTTTCCTGGAGGCTGATACTCTCCAGATCACTTAGCTGTTTTTCTGGGGTTTTTCTCTATCCATCTGGGTTATGGTTCTCTGCCTTTACATTTTTATAGGTTTTTGGTGTGGTCTCCTTTTTCCAGAAAACAATGTGGTAGCCCCTCTTTCTTCTGAAGTCCGCACCCTTTGTGGCTGAAGTTGATATGGGGGCTTGCTATAGGCTTTCTGATGGAAAGGACTGGTGCCTGCCCACTGGTAGGTGGAGCTGCTTCTTATCCCTCTGGAGGATGGGTCTTTGCTCTGGGTGAGATTAGAGGCAGTTGTGTGATTAGGGTGTCTTTAGGCAGCCTGTTTACTGATGGGTGGGGCTGTGATCTCACCTGGATTCTTGTTTGACCTGGGGCTTCTCAGCGCTGATAGGTGGGGCCGGATTTTCCCAAAATGGCCACCTCTAGAGGAACACATGCCAGTGAGCACTCCTGAGACTTTTGCTTCCAGTGTCCTTCCCCAGCAGTGATCCACAGTCACTCCCTGTTTTCCCAGGAGATCCTCCAAGAACTGCAGTCAGGCCTCCCCAGATTCCCATGGAGTCTCTACTTTGTCTGGGACCCTGTGGATATGAAAGCCTGTGTGTACCTTTCAAGAATGGGGTTTCTGTCTCCCCCAGTCCCATGGAGCTTTAGCACAGAAGCCCTACTACCCTCAATGCCAGATGCTCTGGGGGCTCTTTCTCCCAATGCCATACCCCCAGGTATGGGGATCCAATGTGGGACTCAGAACTCTCGCTCCTGTAGGTGGGTCTCTGTGACACAGTTCCTTTCCAGTCTGTGTGCTGCCCACATGATGCTCATGGGCTTGTGTATGTCACATAATAGGCCTTCCTACCATCTTGATGTGGTTTCCTCTTTGTTTCTTGAAGTAGGATATCTTTTTTGAAAGTTTCCAATCCATTTTGTTGAAGGTTGTTCAGCATTTGGTGGTAATTTTGTTGTTTTGAAGAGAGCAGGTGAACTCCATTCCTTCTGTCCTGCCATCTTAATCCAGTCCCCTTCTCCTCATTTTTCAACTGGGTTTTGTTTGTTTGTTTGTTTTGTTTTTGCTGTTGCGTTGTATAAGTTGTTTGTATGTTTTGGAAATTAAGCTCTTGTCAGTTACATTATTTGAAACTCTTTTCTCCCATTGCATAGATTGTCTTTTTGCTTTTTTTTTAAGGTTTCCGTTGCTGTGCAAATGCTCGTGGGCTTGATTAGCTCCCATTGGTTTATTTTTGTTTTTTCATTCTGTTGCTTTGGGAGACCGACCTAAGAAAACCTTTCAATGTTTGATGTCAGGGAATGTTTCGCCTATGATCTCTTCCAGGAGTTTTATGATGTCTTCTCTTATGTTTAAGTTTTTAAGCCATTTTGAGTTTATTTTTGTGTATGGTATGAGAGTGTGTTCTAGTTCCATTGATTTACGTGGAATTGTTCTGCTTTCTCCATACCACTTGGGGAGGAGACAATCTTTCTCTGATTTTGTATTCTTGCCTCATTTGTCAAAGATTGTTTGACCATAGTTGTCTGGGGTTATTTCTGGGTTCTGTATTCTGTTCCATTGGAGTGTATGTCGTTTTGGTACCAGTACCACACTGTCTTGATGATTGTAGCTTTGTAATATTGTCTGAAGTCTGAGAGAGTTATGCCTCCTGCTTGGTTTGTGTTCCTCAGGATTGCTTTGGCAATTCTGAGTCTTTTATGGATCCATATCAATTTTTGGATTGTTTGTTCTAGTTCTGTGAAAAATGGCATGGGTAATTTGATAGGGATTGCCTTGAATCTGTTGATTGATTTGGGTAGGAGGGTCATGTAAATGATATTAATTCTTCCAATCCAGGAGTGTGGAACATCTTTCTGTTTCTTTGAATCCTCTTTAAGTGTCTTGAGTGAAGTTGTAGAGTTCTCAGCATGGAAGTCTTTCACCTCCTTGGTCAGGTTAACAGCTGTTGCCTTATGTTTTGAGGTAACCATCTTTCGGGTGTATATGTATTTAACATCCCTATGCATGCTTCTTGGATTGATCCTTTGATCATTATGTAATGACCTTGTTTGTCTCTTATAATATTCTTTTTTTTTAAATATTTTTTTTTATTTTCCCACTGTACAGCAAGGGAATCAGGTTATCCTTACATGTATACATTACAATTACATTTTCTCCCCCACCCTTTCTTCTGTTGCAACATGAGTATCTAGACATAGTTCTCAATGCTATTCAGCAGGATCTCCTTGTAAATCTATTCTAAGTTGTGTCTGATAAGCCCAAGCTTCCGATCCCTCCCACTCCCTCCCCCTCCCATCAGGCAGCCACAAGTCTCTTCTCCAAGTCCATGATTTTCTTTTCTGAGGAGATGTTCATTTGTGCTGGATATTAGATTCCAGTTATAAGTGATATCATATGGTATTTGTCTTTGTCTTTCTGGCTCATTTCACTCAGTATGAGATCCTCTAGTTCCATCCATGTTGCTGCAAATGGCATTATGTCATTCTTTTTTTATGGCTGAATAGTATTCCATTGTGTATGTATACCACATCGTCCCAATCCAATCATCTGTCGATGGACATTTGGGTTCTTTCCATGTCCTGGCTATTGTGAATAGTGCTGCAATGAACATGCGGGTGCATGTGTCTCTTTTAAGCAGAGTTTTGTCCGGATAGATGCCCAAGAGTGGGATTGCGGGGTCATATGGAAGTTCTATGTATAGATTTCTAAGGTATCTCCAAACTGTTCTCCATAGTGGCTGTACCAGTTTCCATTCCCACCAACAGTGCAGGAGCGTTCCCTTTTCTCCACAGCCCCTCCAGCACTTGTTATTTGTGGATTTATTAATGATGGCCATTCTGACTGGTGTGAGGTGGTATCTCATGGTAGTTTTGATTTGCATTTCTCTTATAATCAGCGATGTTGAGCATTTTTTCTTTGGAGAAATGTCTATTCAGGTCTTTTGCCCATTTTTCCATTGATTGATTGGCTTTTTTGCTGTTGGGTTGTATAAGTTGCTCATATATTCTAGAGATTAAGCCCTTGTCAGTTGCATCATTGGAAACTATTTTCTCCCATTCTGAAAGTTGTCTTTTTGTTTTCTTTTGGGTTTCCTTTGCTGTGCAAAAGCTTTTCAGTTTGATGAGGTCCCATGTGTTTATTTTTGCTCTAATTTCTATTGCTTTGGGAGACTGACCTGAGAAAATATTCATGATGTTGATGTCCGAGAGTGTTTTGCCTATGTTTTCTTCTAGGAGTTTGATGGTGTCCTGTCTTATATTTAAGTCTTTCAGCCATTTGGAGTTTATTTTTGTGCATGGTGTGAGGGTGTGTTCTAGTTTCATTGCTTTGCATGCAGCTGTCCAGGTTTCCCAGCAATGCTTGCTGAATAGACTTTCTTTTTCCCATTTTATGTTCTTGCCTCCCTTGTCAAAGATTAATTGACCATAGGTGTCAGGGTTTATTTCCGGGTTCTCTCTTCTGTTCCATTGGTCTGTCTGTCTGTTTTGATACCAGTACCACACTGTTTTGATGACTCTGGCTTTGTAGTATTTCTTGATGTCTGGGAGAGTTATGCCTCCTGCTTGGTTTTTGTTTCTCAGGATTGCTTTGGCGATTCTGGGTCTTTTGTGGTTCCATATAAATATTTGGATTGTTTGTTCTAGTTCTGTGAAAAATGTCCTGGGTCATTTGATAGGTTTTGCATTGAATCTGTAGATTGCTTTGGGTAGTATGGCCATTTTTACAATATTGATTTTTCCAATCCTTGAACATGGAATATCTTTCCATTTCTTTACATCTTCTTTGATTTCTTTGATTAGAGTTTTATAGTTCTCGGCATATAGGT
Organism: Sus scrofa; assembly: GCF_054392235.1. NCBI lineage: Eukaryota > Metazoa > Chordata > Mammalia > Artiodactyla > Suidae > Sus > Sus scrofa. The sequence continues at coordinate 18,323,720 of NC_139396.1, read as the reverse complement.
CCTTTACCTCCTTGGTCAGGTGTATTCCGAGGTATTTGATTTTGTGAGGTGCAATTTTAAAAGGTATCATATTTTTGTATTCCTTTTCTTAAGTTTTTTTTTATGGTATACAGAAATGCAACTGACTTCTGAATGTTAATTTATATCCTGCCACTTTGCTGAATTTATTAATCAGTTCAAGGAGTTTTGGGGTTGAGTCCTTAGGGTTTTCTATGTATAGTATCATGTCATCTGCATACAGTGACAGTTTGATCTCTTCTCTTCCTATATGGATGCCTTTTATTTCTTTTGTTTGTCTAATTGCTGTGGCTAAGACTTCCAAAACGATGTTTTGGTGAGAGTGGGCATCCCTGTCTTGTTCCAGATTTGAGTGAGAAGGCTTTCAGTTTTTCCCCATTGAGTATTATATTTGCTGTGGGCTTATCATAAATGGCTTTGATGATATTCAGGAATGTTCCCTCTATACCCACTTTGGCGAGGGTCTTGATCATGAATGGATGTTGAACTTTGTCAAATGCTTTTTCTGCGTCTATTGAGATGATCATATGATTTTTGACTTTTCTTTTGTTAATGTGGTGTATGACGTTGATTGATTTGCGTATGTTGAACCATCCTTGTGAACCTGGTCATGGTGTATAATTTTTTTGATATGTTGTTGGATTCGGTTGGCTAAGATTTTGTTGAGAATTTTTGCATCTATATTCATCAATGATATTGGGCGATAGTTTTCTTTTTTGGTGGTATCTCTGTCTGGTTTTGGAATGAGGGTGATGGTGGCCTCATAGAATGTCTTTGGGAGTATTCCTTCTTCAACCTTTTGAAAGAGTTTAAGGAGGATGGGCACCAATTCCTCTTTATATGTTTGATAGAATTCGCCTGTGAAGCCATCTGGCCCTGGACTTTTATTTGTAAGGAGTGTTTTTATGACATCTTCAATTTCATTTCTAGTGATTGGTCTGTTCAGTTGGTCTGTTTCTACTTGATTCCGTTTTGGCAGGCTGTAAGATTCTAGAAAATTGTCCATTTCTTCCAGATTGTCAAACTTGTTGCCATACAGTTGTTCATAGTATTCTCTTATGGTTTTTTGTATTTCTGCTGTATCCGTTGTGATTTCTCCTTTTTCAATTACAATTTTTGTTATTTGGGTTCTTTCCTCTTTTTAGTGAGTGTGGCCAGGGGTTTGTCAATTTTGTTCACCTTTTCAAGGAACCAGCTCTTGGGTTTATTAATTGTCTCTATTGTTTTTTGAGTCTCTATTTTATTGATTTCTTCTTTGATCTTTATAATTTCCTTCCTTCTGCTGACTTTAGGTCTTTTTTGTTCTTCTTTTTCCAATTCATTTAGGTGGAGAGTTAAGTTGTCAATTTGGGATCTTTCTTCTTTTTTGAGAAAGGCCTGTATTGCTATAAATTTCCCTCTGAGCACTGCTTTCGCAGCATCCCATAGATTTTGAGAGGTTGTGTCTTCATTATGATTTGTTTCAAGGTAGTTTTTAATTTCCTTCTTGATTTCCTCATTGACCCATTGGTTTTTTAGTAGCATGTTGTTTACTCTCCATGTAGTAGGTTTTTTCCTCATTTCTTTTCCCATGGTTGATTTCTAATTTCATGGTGTTGTGGTCAGAGAAGATACCTGAGATAATTTCTATGTTCCTAAATTTGTTGAGGTTAGCTTTGTGTCCCAATATGTGGTCGATTCTTGAGAATGTTCCATGTGCACTTGAGAAGATTGTGTATTCTGATTTTTTTGGATGTAGTGTCCTGAAGATATCAATTAAGTCTAACGTTTCTATTGTTTCCTTTAGGATCTCTGTTGCTTTATTGGTTTTCTGTCTAGAGGATCTGTCCATTGATGTGAGGGGGTATTAAAGTCTCATACTATGATTGTAGTCTCATCAATATCTCCCTTTATGTCTGTTAATATTTGTTGTATGTATCTGGGTGCTCCTATATTTGGGGCATATATGTTGATGATAGTAACATCCTCTCCTTGGATGGATCCCTTAATCATTAAGTAGTGTCCTTCTTTGTCTTTCTTTATGTCTTTCGTTTTAGAGTCTATTTTGTCTGACATGAGCATTGCGACTCCTGCTTTTCTGTCATGTCTATTGGCGTGAAATATTTTTCCCCACCCTTTCACTTTCAATCTAAATGTCTCCTTTGTCCTAAGGTGAGTTTCTTGTAGGCAGCATATTGAAGGTTTTTGCCTTTTTATCCACTCAGCCATTCTGTGTCTTTTGATTGGGGCATTCAGTCCATTGACATTTAAGGTGATAATTGATAGATGATTATTTATTGCCATTTGAACCTCGTGTTCCAGTTGATTCTATGGTTCTCCATTCTTCCTTTCTTTTTTTTTTTTTTTGAATGGATGGTCTCCTGTTATTATCTGCTTGAGTGTATTTTTTTTTTTTTTTTTGCAAATGCAATATTTGGTTTTGGCTTGTGGTTGCCCTGTTTTTTAAGTATGCTAACCCCTTCCCATAATTGTGTGTTTTAGCCTGATGGTCCTGTAAGTTCAAACTCTTCATTACTATATTAAAATTAAGAAGAGAAACATACAAACAAACAAAAAGGGTTATTTACTTCCTAACATCCCTTGCCCAAATTTTATGGTTTTGATGACTCTTTTTTATTTTTTTCTTTTTAATTTTATTATGTTTGAAGCATGTTCATGATTAAATCTGTATGCTGGCTTATTTGAGTGACTGCTCTCTGATTGCGGTTTCCTCAGTCCTAGTTCTTCCTCTTCTTCTTCTTTTTTTTTCTTTTCTTTTTTCTTCCCTTTCCTACCTTTCTTTTTGGTTTAGAGAAGCCCTTTCAATATTTCCTTTAACCTGGGGTTTGTGTTGCTGTATTCTTTAAGTTTTTGTTTGTTGGAAAAAATTTTTATTTCCCCTTCTATTTTAAATGATATTCTTGCTGGATAGAGTATTCTAGGTTGCATATTTTTTTCCTTTTAGCACTTTAAATATCTCTTGCCATTCCTTCCTGGCCTGTAGAGTTTCTGTAGAGAAATCAGCTGATATTCTTATGGTAGTTCCCTTGTAGGTAACATTCTGTTTTTCTCTTGCTGCCTTTAGGATCCTCTCTTTATCACTAACTTTTGCCATTTTTATTATGATGTGTCTTGGTGTGGGTCTGTTTGGGTTCAGTTTGTTTGGGGCCCTCTGTGCTTCTTGTATCTTGAACCCAGTATCCTTTAGATTTGGGAAGTTTCCAGCGATAATTTCTTCAAATATATATTCCATCCCCTTATCTTTTTCTACTCCTTCTGGAATTCCTATTATGCGTAGATTGGCCTGCTTTATATTATCCCATAGGTCTCTTATATTGCTTTCCAGTTTTTTGATTCAGTTTTCTGTCTGTTGACCGGATTGAGTGATTTCCATTATTCTATCTTCCATATCACTGATTCGTTTTTCTGCATTATTCATTCTGGTTTTTACTGCCCCTAGTTCAGTTTGCATCTCTGCAAATGAATGTTCTAGTTTTTCTTGGCTCCTCCTTATATTTTCTAGTTCCTTTCTGAGGATATCTGCATTACTGTTCATATCTTCTCTTAATTCCTTCAGTATTTTCACTATTTCTCTTTTGAACTCCAGCTCTGTTTGACAGAAGAGATCTGTTTCATTGTTGACTGTTTTAGGTGAGTTCTCCTGTCATATAGGACATTGTATGTGAATTGTGAGTGGGGCATCCAGGGTGTTGGGCCCTTTGATGTGTGCATTGGCCCTTCTTTCTGAATCACTGCATTGCTCCTGTCAGGTTGAGTCATTCTTTCGGGTCAAAGAATTCCTTCCTCCAAATGCTGGTGAATTCCAGTGGAAATCATGCAAATGGATTTAGGGGTGTCTGTACCTTAGGCAGGTGCACACATCTTCAGCATTGTATGGTCCTAGAATCTGGGGCCCTCGAAGGGTGAGGCTGATGGCATTAACCCTGTACAGCAGAACCTTCACAGGAGTGTGGTTGGCATGAGAAGCAGCAGTCAGCAAGTTGTGGGGATTCATGGATAAAAGATAAGGTAGGCAAGTGCTCTCCCAGGAAAACCCCGTGAGATTCAGTTCAGCAAGCACAGGGATTTCTGGCTCCTCTGTGGCACAGCTGGTAAGCAAGGACACCGTGCACATGGGGTCCAGATGGTTCAAGTCTCTAGAGCTGCCCAAGGGTGTTGGAAAGTATTGTAGGTCAGGCTGGTAAGCTGTATGAACAATTCTCCACTACTGTATCTCTATGGAAACCTAAGTCCTCAGGGATAGGCAGGACCTCTAGGGTCAGTGAGCTGACAAGGACAAAGGTGGGGAGGCCTTGTCTCTAAGGGACGCTTGGGAGTGAGGCCTGGAGAGCCTGGGGAGTCCTTCTCTGAGAAGATATGGCTCTGATATTCCCAAACCTTTAGACATGGTCCCTGTTCTTTTCTGAAGGTTCAGGGTACTTCTATCTACGGGAAGTTCATCCCAAGATCTTGGTTCTCAGATCAGATGACCTGACCCTATTTTTCTTTATTCCACATCCAGCCATCAACCCAACAGGGAGCCATATGGTCACTGTGTCCACCAGCTGACCCTACAGCCTCCTGCTTCCCTTCCCAAAATAGACCCCTCTATTGTGACTCAGCCCCTGGATTCCATACAGTGAACTGTTAGTGACCTCTAGGATGATATTCAAGAGCCTCAACCTGAACAGGCTTGAAAAATAACAAATAACTTTTTTTGTCTTTTTGCCATTTCTGGGGCCGCTCCCATGGCCTATGGAGGCTCCCAGGCTAGGGGTCAAATTGGAGCTGTAGGCACTGGCCACAGCCACAGCAACAGAGGGATCCGACCCACATCTGGAACCTACACCACAGCTCATGGCAATGCGGGATCCCTAACCCACTGAACAAGGCCAGGGATCAAACCTGCAACCTCATTTGGTTCCTAGTCGGATTCATTAACCACTGAGCCATGACAGGAACTCCAACAACTAACATTTTATGAGCCATTCCTAAAATCTTCCCAGTTCACACCCATAGGTCAACTATTCAATCATAGCCACAAAGAAGGGTGAATCTGTGGCAGCCTTTGGAGCCTTGTGGAATCTCATTTTATAGCATTTGGGATTCCATACAGTTAAAAGGCCACTCGGCCTGCTTCAGCTTCCCTATTCATGAATCGATTAACTTCTGAGATTAGCAGATTGATACAGAAAAGACAGAAAATAAGATGGGAGGCTATAGGCCTACCTGAACTCCTGACGCTAGTTGAGCATTTTGTAAAGGACCTGGCAGCAAGATCACAAACAAAAACCACCAAGCTATGAGCTTTATATCTCCAACAGATCCAAGGGAAGAGACACAAAAGAATACTTGCACCTTGCCCATGACCCCCTCCTAGGGGTCCATGATCATTTCAGTGACCCAGCGTTGGTGTTTCATTTGTAATCAGCTAGCCACTGGGAAAAAAAAGCTGTCCTCAAAGGTCTTGTGCAGACTCTTCACAGGAGATACTCTCATACCTACCTCAATGTGAGGGCTCCCCCATCAACCCTTACCATAGTTGACAGAACACCAGATGTTCTATTACCAGCAATTACATGAAACAACCTAGAAGAAAGGAAAACGAAAATTAATAGAAAACCTGGCTCAATTTTAGTTGATACAAGAGCTATACTCAGTACTTGAAACCCCACTCATTCTTTCATTTGAAATCTACGTGAAACCCTAAGCCTAACTGTAAACATAGCCAACTCTTAACATGCTACCCCGACCATAGCTGTGCCTTCTACTTTAAATTCCATCCTCATAAAACAGTACACCCCTCAGAGTAAGAAGGATGTTTCCAGAGTGCGGGTATCTAATAAGTTCAGAGAGAACTTTTATCTCAGCCACTATTCTGTTTTGCTATGCACTATAGCCCAGTTAATCTATGTGACAGAGATCTCCTTTCTAATGTAAAAGGGCTACTATGTTTTCCCTGTGATGGAGATCTCACCTTAAAATTTCTTGATCATCCCCAACCCTGATCATTTATATCCCTTATACTCTGTCCTGAACATAAAAGAGGAAGAAGCTCAAAAAAAGTTCTCTAATTGAATTGAGATGTCTGAAAATGTGTGGGCTACTTCTGACCCTGACATTGGAAGAATAAAAAATGCAGAACCTATAACAATTCAGATAGATGTGGCTAAACCTCTCCCTAAGTTTCCTCCATAACCGTTAAAGCCTGAGGCAATACAAGGCCTCACACTCATTGTAGGAGGCTTATTTGCTCAGGGGTTTCTCATGTCCTGTGTGAGTTCCTGCCACAGGCCAGTCTTGCCTATTTGGAAACCTAATGGGATAGGTGTTTGCCCAGGAGCTGGGGGCTATTAATAAAGTAGTCATCCTCCATTTACCAGTTGTTCCAAAACTGGACACCCTTCTGCCACAAGTTTTAACTGACTTGAAATGGTTTACTTTTGTAGACTTTTGTTCAAATGACTTCAGCATCCCTGTAGATCCAACAGCCAATATCTATGTCTATGTGTCTTTCCTTGGAACAATCAGGAGTAGACCTGGACGGTTTTGCCTCAAGTGTTTCCTGAGGCCCCTTCTTTCTTCCCCCAAGTAACTCACCAAGATTTAAGTACCTTCTATAGAGTTCCCATTGTGGCACAGCAGAAACAAACCCGACTAGGGAACATGATGTTGTGGGTTCAATTTCTGGCTTCACTCAGTAGGTTAAGGATCTGGCATTGCTGTGAGTTCTGGTATAGGTCACAGATGCAGCTTGGATCTAACATTGCTGTGGTGTAAGCTGGCAGCTGTAGCTCCAATTAGATCCTTAGCCTGGGAATCTCCATGTGTGGCATGTGCAGCCCTAAAAAGGAAAAGAAAAAAGCTAACGTTTTAAGTGTTTTCTAGTTCCCTGAGAAATCACCCATTTTACAAGATGCAGATGATCTCATGGTGTACTCTGCTACTATACAATTCTATGAGGCATGCATGAAAGCTTCCCTTTATTTGCTGCAATAGGTGTCTGAAAAAGAGCACATAGAGAAAATTTCAGTTATCTGAACACTGGACATTATATAGGGCATAATCTAAACACTAAAGGAATCCAGCTGACTTCCACAAGAATTAAGCTCACACAGGACATTCCCAGGCTCACAACTGAGGGACAGCATTGTGGATTTCTAGATTTAGCTGGTTATTGCAAACTCTGGGTTCCAAATTTTATGAACTTACTGAAGTTCTAGTTCCTTAACCCCATCCTTGGGAAGATAAACATGAGCAGGCTTTTCTAAAGTGAAAACTACTGCTACAAGAGCCACCTGCCTTAGGGTTATTCAACTATTCAAGCATTTTACTTTATTTGTGCAGGAAAGGGATAACTAGGCCCTGGGAGTTATGGAAGCATGTAGTAAATGTAGCCCTACTGCCTGTTGTAGCATGCAACTTGATTCTGTTGCTCATGCCTGTCTCCGTTGTCTTGAAGTGACAGCCAGACCTGCAAAGTTAGCGAAAGCCTTGGCAAATGCCACACACTCTCCAGTCTTCTTAACTGTGAAATGACTCAGTGTTTTCCTGCAGGTAGATTAACTTCCTATGAGATCCTTGTGCTCTCACCACCTCATCTATATCTTAAACATTGCAATGCTCTCAGACCTGCTACACTACTACTTTTATCTCAACAAGGAAAGCACTATGACAATGAGGTAATATTGTCCCATTTTGTGACACTGTCCTGATTAATGATATCTCTAAACCAATCCCAATCAAATCTTGTGTGTTGATGAGTTATGCTTACAATTGAGAAGGGATTTCCAAGCTAGTTATGCTGTTTCTACCCATGGTGACCTAGTCAGTGTTGGAGATGTCCTCAGGCAGAGCTCTGTGCCCTTTCCAGAGCATGCCAGTTGTCAGAGGGAGGATCTGTCAGTGTTTAAAATGATTGCCAGGATGCTTTTGACCAAGACGTTGGATCCAGTTCTGACAGAGGCCTGGAAAGGTTATAAAGGTGACAGCACTTTGAGATGATCTGTGATGCTTACAAAATGCCTGACAGTTCTCCCTCCTGTCCTTACTTGTTCCTCAAATGTGGCCTTAAGTGGTTTCTGGTCTGTACACTTTCCCATCTATGTGGGACACATTACCCAGGATGGAGGCTTCCTGCCGCTGAGAGGTGAGGACTACTGAATTTGGAAAACCTGACTTTTGATCAGTGACCCTTTCAGAGAAAGATCTTGATCTTTGAAGATCAAGGAGAGCTGTGAACATGAATTTACGGTACCTTAACTCAACTTGGAGTTGAGAAGGCCTGTAGAGGGAGCTCTCACACCTTACCCTTCATGGTAATTACCCTAAAAGGAGAATGTCAATTACTGACCCCAGCAGGAAGCTAGGAACCTTGCATTCCCAAACAGGAAGTTCACTTGGTTTCTACCCCAGCAGGAGGAGGGAAGACTGCCTTCTTATGCAAAAGCAAACCCTCCCAATTAAAAAAATGCTACAGTGTAGCCAATAAGAAGCCAACATCACCTGAACTTTTACTTTTCTCCAGTGAACTTTTCTTTCTTTGTCTTTTTTTCCTATTGATGTCATTTTCCCCTTGTCCTACCGTTCTTACTATAAAAGACTTTCATAGTGTGTAACCCCTTGGAGGAGCTCTCTGTTTGCCAGGTGGGATGCTCCCTGATACATGAGTCTTTTAATGAACCCAATTAGATCTTCAGATTTACTCAGTTACTTTTTTTTTTTTTTTTTGGAGTGCCAATATCACTTACTTGGACGTCCCAGTTACTGCTTCTCCTAGTACAAGTGATGCCTAGTGGCTCAGATTGCCCCATTCATTATCCATCCCCACTAAAATGTCAGTACAATGAATTGTGGTTACGGGCATAATGAAATTCTGCCTTCTCATATTTTTTAAAACATGGTTTTTAATTATTTTATATTTTAATTCATTGAGTTTTATTATATTTATAGTTGTACAACCATCATCACAACCTAATTTTACAACATTTCTAACCCTAAGCCCCATGCTGTCTCCTCCCAACCTGTCTCCTTTGGTAACCAAGGATATTCTTTTCTTTTCTTTTTCCTCAGAGAAATTTTTATTTTATTTTATTTTATGTTACTTTTTAAATATTTGTTTGTATAATGATTTTTGTGTTTTAGCAGTATAGCTGGTTTACAGTGTTCTGTCAATTTTATACTATACTGCATGGCGACCCAGTTACTCATACATGTATACATTTTTTTCTCACATTATCATCCTCTGTCATAAGTCACCAGACATAGTTCCCAGTGCAACACAGCAGGATGTCACTGCTAATCCATTCCAAAGGCAATAGTCAGAGTTCCCGTCGTGGCGCCATGGTTAATGACTCCGACTAGGAACAATGAGGTTGCGGGTTCAGTCCCTGCCCTTCCTCAGTGGGTTAACAATCCAACATTGCCGTGAGCTGTGGTGTAGGTTGCAGATGCGGCTCGGATCCCGCGTTGCTGTGGCTCTGGTGTAGGCCAGTGGCTACAGCTCTGATTCGACCCCTAACCTGAGAACCTCCATATGCTGAGGGAGCGGCCCAAAGAAATAGCAAAAAGACAAAAAAAAAAAGAAAAGGCAATAGTCTGCATCTGTTAACCCAAGCACGCCATCCATCCCACTCCCTGCCCCTCCCCCTTGGCAACCACAAGTCTATTCTCCAAGTCCATGATTTTCTTTTCCATGGAAAGATTCCTTTGTGCCATATATTAGATTCAAGATATTAGTGATATCACATGGTATTTTCCTTTCTCTTTCTGACTTACTTCACTCAGGATGAGAGCCTCTAGTTCCAGCCATGTTGCTGGAAAAGGCATTATTTTGTTCTCTTTTATGGCTGAGTAGGATTCCATTGTGTATATATACCACATCTTCCTACTCCAATCACTTGTTAATGGACAATTGGGCTGTTTCCATGTCTTGGCTATTGTGAGTAGTGCTGTAATGAACATGTGGGTTCATGTGTCTTTTTCAAGGAAACTTTTGTCTGGATATATGCCTGAGAGTGGGATTGCCAGGTCATAGGGTAGTTCTAGGTATAGATTTCTAAGGTATCTCCCTCCATACGGTTCTCCATAGTGGCTGTACCAGCTTACATTCATTCCCACCAACAGGTCAGGAGGGTTCCCTTTTCTCCACACCCCCTCCAGACTTTGTTACTTGTGGACTTATGAATGATGGCCACTCTGACTGGTGCGAGGTGGTATCACATGGTAGTTTTGATTTGCATTTCTCTTATAATCAACGATGTTGATCATTCTTTCATGTGCTTCTTGGCCATCTGTATATCTTCCTTGGAGAAATGTCTCTTCAGGTCTTTTGCCCATTTTTCCATTGGGTTGTTGGGTTTTTTTGCTGTTGAGGTGCATAAGTTGTTTGTCTATTTTAGAGATGAGGCCCTTGTCAGTTGCATCATTTGAAACTATTTTCGCCCATTCTGTAAGTTGCCTTTTTGTTTCCTTTGCTGTGCAGAAGCTTGCTGATTAGGTCCCATTGGTTTACTTTTGCTTTGATTTCTGTTGCTTTGGGAGACGGACCTGAGAAACATTTGTAAGGTTGATGTCAGAGATTGTGTTGTCTATATTCTCTTCCAGGAGTTTGATGGTGTCTTCTCTTACATTTAAGTCTTTCAGCCATTTTGAGTTTATTTCGGTGCATAGTGTGAGGGTATGTTCTAATTTTGTTGATTTGCATGCAGCTGTCCAGGTTTCCCAGAAGTACTTGCTGAAAAGACTGTCTTTTCCCCATTTTATGTTCTTGCCTCATTTGTCAAAGATTAATTGCCCGTAGGTGTTTGGGTTTATTTCTGAGTTCTCTCTTCTGTTCCATTGGTCTGTCTGTCTGTTTTGATACCAGTACCACACTGTCTAGATGACTGTGGCTGTGTAATATTGCCTGAAGCCTGGAAGAGTTATGCCTCCTGCTTGGTTTTTGTTCCTCAGAATTGCTTTGGCAATTCTGGGTCTTTTGTGGTTCCATATAGATTTTGGGATAGTTTGTTCTAGTTCTCTGAAAAATGGTGTGGGTAACTGGATAGGGATTGCATTGAATCTGTAGATTGCTTTGGGTAGTATGGCCATTTTTACAATATTAATTCTTCCAATCCAGAAGCATGGAATGTCTTTCCATTTCTTTACATCTTCTTAATTTCCTTGTTTAATGTTTCATAGTTCTCAGCATATAAGTCTTTCACCACCTTGGTCAGATGATTGACTTTTTTGGGGTGCAGCTTTAAAAGGTATCATATTTTTGTATTCCTTTTCTACTATTTCACTGTTAGTATACAGAAATGTGACTGATTTCTGAATGTTAATCTTATATCCTGCTACTTTGCTGAATTTGTTGAGCAGTTCAGGTAGTTTTTGGGTTGAGTTCTTGGGGCTTTCTATATATAGTATCATGTCCTCTGCATACAGTGACAGTTTTACCACTTCTCTTCCTATTCAGATGCCTTTTGTTTCTTTTGTTTGTCTGCTTGCTGTGACTAGGACTTCCAGCACTATGATAACAGTGGTGGTGGGAGTGGGCATCTGTGTCTTGTTCCAGATTTAGTGGGAAGGCTTTCAGTTTTTCTCCATTGACTATTATGTTTGCTGTGGGTTTGTCATAAATGGCTTTGATTATGTTAAGGAATGTTCCCTCTAGACCCACATTGGTAAGAGTTTTGATCATGAATGGATGTTGGACTTTGTCAAATGCTTTTTCTGCATCTATTGAGATGATCATGTGGTTTCTGACTTTTATTAATGTGGTGTATGACATTGTTTGATTTGTGTATGTTGAACGGTCCTTGTGAACCTGGGATGAATCCCACCTGGTCATGGTGTACGATCTTTTTGATATGTTGCTGGATTTGGTTAGCTAAAATTTTGTTGAGAATTTTTGCATCTGTATCCAGCAAGGATATTGGCTGATAATTTTCTTTTTTGGAGGCATCTTTGTCTGTTTTTGGAATTAGCATGTCGGTAGCATCACAGAATGTCTTTGGGAGTGTTTCTTCTTCTTCAACCTTTTGGGAACATTTAAGGAGGAAGGGTAGGATTTCCTCTTTGTGTGTTTGGTAGAATTCTCCTGTGAAGCCATATGGTCCTGGACTTTTATTTGTAGGGGATGTTTTTATGACATAGTCAATTTCATTTCTAGTGATCCGTCTGTTCAGTTGATCTATTTCTTCTTGATTCAGTTTTGGCAGGCTGTAAGTCTCTAGAAAGATGTCCATTTCTTCTAGGTTGTTGAATTTGTTGGCATATAATTATTGATAGTAGTCTATGTTTTTTTTGTATTTCTGTAGCATCAGTTGTGACTTCTCCTTTTTCATTTTGTTTATTTGGGTTTCTTCCCTCTCCTCTTCTTGGTGAGTCTAGCCAGAGGTTTGTCTATTTTGTTTATCTTTTCAAAGAGCCAGCTCTTGGTTTGATGGATTTTTTCTATTGTTTTTTGAATCTCTACTTTATTGATTTCCTCTTAGATCTTTATGATTACCTTCCTTCTGCTGACTTTAGGTTTTGTCTGTTCTTCTTTATCTAATTCATTTAGGTGGTGGGTTCAGTTTTCAATTTGAGATTTTTCTTCTCTGTCGAGGAAGGCCTGTGTTGCTATGAACTTCCCTCTGAGCACTGCACCTAGAGATGCAGATGCACAAGAAGGCCTGGGATGCTCCACCACCAACTCCAGGGACTCTTGGACTGGGGAAAAGGCTGAACCAGCAAATACCAAAGAATGGGGACTGAAAACTCATCCCAAGCCAAATGGAGAGCTATAGCTCTCACGAGCAGTTCCCAGCATGGAATCCATGGGCTGCGTCAAAACAGATGGATCCAGGGGAGGCAGGAGGTGGCTGTAGGGTCAGCTAGTGGACACAGTGATCATGGGCCTCCCTGATGGGTTTGCAGTTGGAGGTAGAATAGCAGGAAAAAAGGCTCAAGTCATCCGATCTGAGAACCACGAGACTGGGATGATCTTCCCACTGCCAGAAGAATCCTGAACCTTCAGAAAAGAACAATGACCATGTCTAAAGGGTTTGGGAATATTGAAGCCATATCTCCTCAGAGTAGGACTCCCCAGGCTCTCCAGGCCTCACTCCTCAAGCCTCCCTTAGAGACAATGCCTCCCCACCTTTGTCCTTGTCAGCTCACTGATCCCTGAGGTGCTGCCTATCCCTGAGGACCTAGGATTCCATACAGATAGGTTGGTGGAGAATTATTGATACAGCTTACCAGCCTGACCAACAGTAGTTCCCACCACACTGGGGCAACTGGGCACAGGGACACATGGCTCTAGAGACTTGAACCACCTGGACTGCATGTGCAGGGTGTCCTTGCCTACCAGCTGTGCCACAGAAGAGCCAGAAACACCTGTGACTGCCCAACGGATTCTCAGGGGATTTTCCTGAGAGAGCACTTGCCCACCTTATCACTTATCCATGAATCCCCATGACTTCCTGACTGCTGCTTGTCATGCCAACCACACACCTGTGAAGGATCTGCTCTACATGGCCATCTGTCCACCAGGCTCACCCTTCTAGGGCCCCAGATTCTAGGACCATACAAATGTTGAAGGCGTGTCCACCCGCCTAAGGTACAGATGCCCCTAAATCCATCTGCATCATTTCCACTGGAAGTCACCAGCACTGGGGGAGGGGGGAATTCTTTGACCCGAAAGAATGACTCAACCTGACAGGAGCAATGCAGTGATTCAGAATGAAGGGTCAGTACACACATAGAAGCCCCAGATCCCCCACTCACAATTCACATAAAATGTCCCATACGTACATATAAACTGATGCCTGAAAATTCTTGCTTGACACATACATACATCCAGACACAGATGAGCAGTGTGCTGGTAAATGCTTATCTCTAGGAAAGTCAGGTAAGACTTCATTTATGGTATCCACATGGTCTAAAAAAAATATTCCAAGCACGAGAGAATTCAAACTACCAACCTGATGTTACCAAACACAGAGCTGACTCTCCCAAGCTAGTATGAACCAGTTCCAGTGAAGTCCACACCTTTCCATATGAATATGGAATCCACACAATCCACTTACACTCTGAGTGGGATCCTCAACTCTCACCTCAGTTATGTAAGCAAAGGACATCACACGTGTGTGTGTGTGTGTGTGTGTGTGTGTGTGTGTGTAAATATATACGTATTGGACACACATGCACATTTCTACACTCAGCCTGATAACTCTACAAACAGGCCACCTAAATTTATATACCTAGATATACACATAGTCTAAAGTTTTACAGACAAAGTCCTATATACCTTGAATATCCAACTGCCTCTCTTACTGATACAGGTTGGGACCTGGCACCCTTGGCTGCAGGGGCTGCAGTGGTTGCACCTGGACAAACATCTCCTGGAGAATGAAATACAGCAAAAGTATAAAGGATGAGAAAGAACTATGTGCTTGCTCATTTGGGACAAATTGTGAGAAAAAAAAACTTCCACTTCTGAAGAACAGAGAGCAAAAGCAGGGTACCATGCACACCCCCTACATGCACCACCACTAAAGGGGAGGGAAAACCACCTCAGCCACCCCCCTGGCCCAACCCCTGGACATGCCCCTACGCTCACCCCATAGAAGGAACAAGCTCACCCCTGCTCAGTGAGCAGGTGAACAAGGCAACCTGGTGATTGCTTCTGCACCTCTCTGCTGAAGCAGGTGTCCTGAATAAAGCCTCCCTGATTTTCTCTTCTGGCATCTTATCAATTGCTCTTGATTAAGGAAGGCCAAGAACCCTAGCTGGTAACACTCCAACTCTATACACATCCAAACCATGAATACAAACAGGTGCAACCTACCTACCAACCAGCTGTCCATGTTGAATACCCACATTGCTGTGGCTGTGGCATAGGCATGAAGCTGCAGGTCTGATGTGACTCCTAGCCTAGGAACTTCCATATGCAGCAGGTGTGGCCCCCAAAAGGACAAATAAATAAGAAGGGGAAAAACTGATCTCTAGGACCTTTAGTTCTTTAAGGCAAAGTTCTGCATCTATTTACCCCAAGCTCCCAGTCCCTCCCACTCCCTTCCCCTCCCCGTGGCAACCACAAGTCTATTCTCCAAGTCCATGATTCTCTTTTCTGTGGAAAGGTTCCTTTGTGCTATATATCAGATTTCAGATATAAGTGATATCATATGGTATTGGGCTTTCTCTTTCGGACTTTCTTCACTCAGAATGAGAGTCTCTAGTTCCATCCATCATGCTCCATCACAAGTCTAAGATGTAGTTCTCTGTGAATATTTTAATTTTCAACCAGGAAGAAAGAAATATTTTTTTAAATGAAAATGATGGGGTGGTTGGGGAGCTTGGGTTAATAGATACTAACTATTGCCTTTGGAATGGATTAGCAATGAGAACCTGCTGTGCTGCACTGGGAACTATGTCTAGTCACTTATGATGGAGCAGGATAATGTGTGAAAATAGAATGTGTACATGTATGTGTAACTGTGTCACCAGGCTGTACAGTAGAAAAAAAATTGTATTGGGGAAATAACTATTAAAAAATAATAATAACAAAGGCAGAATCAGGTCTGAAACACCAGCTGTCCTCCCTTAAGCTGGACAATAAAGACTTTTACAAATATATAAAACAATGAAAAAAATAAAAAATAAAAGATATATACTATGTAAAAAAATAAACGTGGATTGCATTCAATTTTACTTGCAAAAAACAGCTCTAAAAACATTTTAGTGAAACAGTTAACACTGATTTCTAGTGGAAAGAATCCTTTCTGCTATATATTATATAAATATTCTTCTTTGCACAAGTGGATTGTGATCCCTGAGAAGTATGATTTGTTCAAATGTTACATTAAATGATTTAAAAGGTAAAACATAAAATATTTACCAGCAATGTAATAATACAGGAAAAAGTAGTAAAGATTTCTGGTCTTGGACAGTAGGCTGTGTGACAAATGGTTGATAGACTGGGTCTTTCGGCACAAAGAAACATTAGTAAGGTCCTGCTCTTGATGCTACCAGCCCATGGTGGTCCAGGCCCATGCCTGTGGGAATGGCTTCAGAAGGCCGTAAGCCTCTAGACAGGGGCTGTTTTCCAAGAGAAAGTGCCTCCCTCAAAACCCTGGGTTTCCGTTGGGACCCTTCACTGTGGACATGGAGTTGGACTGAAGGAGAGTTAGGCGAGAGCACTGCACCCCAGGGACATCTCAGCTGGGGAGCCTGTAGAAACCTGAGGCTGCCCTGGGGAGGACAGCTGCTTGGAGGTGGTTCAAGAGGCCTTGCTCTGGCTGGGGAGGCAGGATGGCAGCAGGCAGGTTGGCGGTTTCTAGAAGGGAGACAAGCCACTTGGAACATGTGTGGAGCCAGTGTCCTGTGGCTGGCCCTGGGTGGGTCATGGGGAAAGCCTAGCCCCGCCTTGTGGTCCTCAGGCATCTGAAGCTCGCCTCACCAGACCTCTCTAAGGGGTTGGAACTGGAGCATACTCTGGCTAATGGGGGCGTGGAATGGGAGGGTATAGTCAGAAAATGATTCAGTGCTGGTGGGTGTTGTCTGTGGCCACATGCTCAGGAAAGGGTCTGCTCTGAGCTGGGCAGGATGTGACTCTCGCTGCCACGGCCCAGAACGTTTCCCTCCATCCCGCCCAGAACTCACTTCTCAGGTCAGGTAACTGTGGCCTTGGATTCCACAAGGGATGGGCAACCAGGTGACTTCACCCAAGCTAGGACTCGTGGGCCTGAGGTGTTCTGTATTGGTTTCCCTTTTGTGGAAATACGTCTCTGCAGACATGGCGCAGCATGTCAGGTGTCTCACGGCAGAAGCTGAGGCCTGACTTTGAGATGAAGTGTGTGTTCCTATTTCAAGTCACTACTACTGCATGTGGAGAGAGGCTGGTGGAGGTGGAATGCCTATGAAGGCTGCTTCCTTTGTAAAGTGGGGTGGTGAAGCAGTGTAGCACAGAAGCAGGAAGATGATCTAGTCTGCTACTCTGAAACCTCCTAGAACACCTGTGGAGGTCAATTCGGTGCCTCGTGGTATGTACCTCGTTCTCCTGAATGGGCGGTTTTCTCACAATGGCACCTGACTCCTGCCTGCTTCTCAGGTTGTCCTCACTTTCCATTATTGGGAGCTGGAAGGGGAAGGACCCCAGGCAGCCTCTACTCCCATGACCCAAGTCACATGAGCCGCCCTGGACCCGTGCTCCTCTTCGGGAGCCAACCCTGGATGGGAAATGGCAAAAATGCAGGGGACACACACCAGCTTCTCAGACTTCTCTCTGAGGAGCAGAACTGCATGGTGGGAGGGATTCAGGGCCATCGGGATGGGGTGGCACACCTTAGCCCCCGTGAAGTGTCCACTCTGAGTGGTTCGGAGAGGCAGGTGCATGCTTGGTGGGGCTGCTCTGCGTTTGTCTAAGGGTTCTGTGTGCAGAGTGATCTTCGCAGCCTTTGAGAGGTGTTGTGTGAGGTCAGGAATGAAAGACAGAACAGATGTGTGCTGAGCATCCCGAGAGAAAGGGTTAAGGAGGATATGAGGCCCTTCGATTTTAGACAGTGGAGGTCCATCAAAGGCCTCACGGTGCCTGGAAGGACCTTGGAGAAGGCCCTTACCTGCCAGTGACCTTGCTGAGGGGCATGCTCTGAGTAGATGGCCTCTCAGGTCCAGGACGTGGGGACAGCCTGTGAGGACGAGGTGTCAGGGAGCTCCTCAGGGAGGCTCTCCAATCCCTGCTGCTGAGCTGAGCATTTCTCGGTAGACAGGGGCAGGCAACTTGGTGCGGTGATGAAGACCGTGAAAATCCCGCCACGACATCTGCACAACACACAGGTTCCTCGGGCCAAATGCCCTCTCCCACTGAGGTGTGCCCTCTGAGTCCCCAGAGAGCTTCCGTCCATGTCGCCCATTCTCCTCTTCCATTCAACCCTTTCCTTTCTCTCCACAGCATCTCTACTGCTGGGCACGGATGTGGTCATGACCCCTGGGGCCTCACGCTCCTATCCTCCCCCCACTCCTGGCTCCCAACCCCAGCAGGCTTGGGAGCAGCACCTGCCACCGCCCATGGCCCCATTACTCCTGCATGGAAGCACCCTATTGCAGCCACCTCACCCCATGACACCTCGGGTGACTCCTGCTGACCATGGCCCCATTGCCCCAGGGCTTGGCAACATCCCTGTCCCAGTCTGGTCAGGAGGGAGGTCAGCGTTGCCCCACCAGTCTCAGGCCTTTGGGCGCCCTCAGGCCCCCCTCAATGGGAATGCTTCCAGTGCCCTCATGGGGAGTGCTTTGTGTCCTGCACCCCTTTTCATAGCAAGCCCTGTGGGGGACAGTGGGGTGGCTGCCCCAGCTATTGCAGCAGCTCAGGCTGGCAAGGGAGGCTTGGCCCCAGGCCTTCCTCCTCAAGCTGCACCGCCAGCTGTCCAGATGGCCTTCATCCTGCCCCCAGGGAGCTCTGGGCCGTGGCCACATGGCACCTCTGGGGCAGGCAGCCTGCATGCCTCCCAGCACACGGGCCCTCAGGAGGACGCCTCTCACCATAAGAGCGTCTATCAGAACTTCCGACGCTGGCAGTGCTTCAAGTCCCTGGCCCGGAGCCACCTGCCCCAGAGCCCCGATGCGGAAGCTCTCTCCTGCTTTCTCATGTAAGTGACCTCTCAGACCCTCATTAGCTCAGCTGGAGCCTTCGCATATACAGGACCTTGGCATGGACTCCCTGCTTAGGTTTCCAGGCATCCTTTCACCTCGAGAGAAGGAGGGTTGACAGCAATGTCCATGCTATGAGGAGGCACGTCTGCACTCAGATGTGTCCCACGTCCAGTCCATGACATCCCGTCCGTGCCTTAGCTCAGCTCCCACCACCATGCAAGACCCGTTGTCTCACTTTCTGCACTGCCATGATAACATTGAGTGCAGGAGAGCAGTCCGAGAGGGTCCTGCTCGGATGTGAGGAGCCAGAGTTTGAATGGGACCTGCTTCTCTGGTGCTACCTCCTTTCAACATGGACCTGGGCCTCTGGCAGCCAGTGGGAATCACTTCAGATAAGGCTTAGGACATTCAGGCCCAGGACGGAGCTTTCTGCATGCCCGGTCCTTGTTGTTCTGAAGACTTCCAGTGTGAACGGGGAGGTGGTCGAGCTGTCCTAAGGGCAAGGGTCTATCCTCCTAGAGCTGTGAGCCTGGCAGGAACATCCCTCCTAGACCTGAGGTCCCTCCGAAAAGGGGGACTAGGCCATCTAGTGCAGAGACCTCGGCAGAAGAATCCTTGGAATTCTCAGACCTGTTAGCAGGTAGACTGGCGCCTGCCCTCCCGCATTGATGGGGCTGCATTTTATATGAGATGGCAACCTGCTCCCCGCCACACAGTGTCCCAGCTATAGCCTGGGAGTGTACAAGCATCCTCTGGTGAGTGGGAGGTGGTGGCACCAGACACCAGGAAGGCTTGCGTTTGCTCTCCAGACACCCTCGTCTCCCCCTCTTGAGCCTGGGTTTGGCAGGGGTGGGGCCCATGGAGGCCTTGGAGCTGGGTGGGGTTGGGCAGTTGGGGGCTGGGCTGTACCAAGAGACTGACCCTGAGGGCTTACAGCCCAGTGCTTTGCACCCTGGCTCGCCTGAAGCCCACCATGACGCTGGAGGAGGGCATGCGGCAGGCCATGCAGGAATGGCAGCACATGAGCACCGTTGAGAGGATGGCCTTTTATGAAATGGCAGCAAAGTGAGTCAGGGTCCTGGGCCATGGGCGACATGGTGGGGTGGGTGGTGGGTGATGGGCAGGCCCCAGGGCAGGATCTGGCTCTGGTGCTAGCAATCAGAGAGGATGCAAGAGGAGGCTGGCACCTGACACCTCCTGTTCCCTGAAT
Source organism: Sus scrofa (assembly GCF_054392235.1). Lineage (NCBI taxonomy): Eukaryota > Metazoa > Chordata > Mammalia > Artiodactyla > Suidae > Sus > Sus scrofa. Next base: position 18,303,892 of record NC_139396.1, on the reverse strand, counting down.
CCCCAAATCCTATTGGCCTCCAGAATCCCCTCTGCCACCTGGAGAGCTTGGCTCTTCCAGCCTGTCTGTCCCAGGATCTCTGTACTGCGTGATGCTGATGTGGGGAGGTCTCAGGATGGCCTTGGGGAGCACGGCAGCCCAGGAGGGGGTCCCCTGAAGGCATGGGGGATGTGCAGGGGTGAGGACTCCACCCGGCAGCCTGGCACCCCTTCATGCTGGGTGCCTGGCCATCACTGACCTAGCATGTGGTAGGCCTCTCCTCATCAGCAGTGGCTGGAATGGGCAACTGGCCATCCCTGGGGAAGCCCATGGGTCTCTGGCCCTCCCTGACATTTCTGCATGTGAATATCCTAGTTTCCAAAGGAGCAGCTAGCTCTCAGTGGCAAGAGATGCCTCACCTCTAAGGGTAGGATCCCCACTCCAGCCTGTGCTGGGCCCTGTCTCATGCGTGCTTTCCCGCACTCTCACTCCCAGCCCCAGGTTCTGGGTTTGGGCAAGGGCTCTGTGGGGATACGTGCCTGACCAGACCACTGGCCATCTCCATTGTTTGGGTCAGACAAGGTCCGGGGGCACATGAGCAGGGGTCCACACCGCCCACCAGGTGTCCCTAAGCCTGGTCCCAGAGATTGACCTGGGTCTCTGCTGGGCCATGCCCTCCAGCTCCAGGGCTGGTCAGGCAGGAGGAGGCCCAGATCTTGGACCTGCACCAGAGCAGCTCCCTGCTGCGACAGCACCTCACAGGGCCCTGACAGTCCCAAGGACACCCTCTCCTCACCCCCTCGGTCCTGCTGCCCTGGGTGGGCTCCAGAGCCCAGGTGGTTTTCTCACTGGGGCCTGTCCCTCAACACCCCCCAGGTTCCTGCAATTTGAGGCAGAGGATGAGATCAGGATGGGGAACGTGTCCTGCAGAACGCGGGCACAGGGCATGCCTCCTCCAGCTCCACCAAAGCTGGCTCCTCAGGAACCCACATCCCGCAAAATGGGCACTCAGTCTGTGAATCACCTTCCTGCTGGACGTCAAGGCACAGGTAAGAGAGGCCTAGGCCTGGTCCCTGTTCCCAGATTGGTCCTTTTCCCTCAAGGGGGCATTGGTCTTTCAACAGGGATAGCCCCCGAGGGGTCTCAGTCCCCCTTTTCCCCTCTGCGGTGTGGACATGGTCCATTTAGAACCTCATCACCCTCCTCCCTGTCTAAGGGGCCCCTGTGAAATCTGCCTAACAAGTGTGCTGGTGGGGAGACCCTTGATCATTAGATGTTCCACACGTTCTCACACCTGACTTTTACCTGTCCCTGACTTGAATCTGACCTCCCACAAAACCTGAGGCTCTAGCTGCTCCTCCCCCTGCCCACAGGCATATCCATTGCCCCACAACCATGCCCTCCCCTGTGCCTGCTCAGGGGTCAGCATCTGGGCACTGGGTCCCCTCACTTTCCCTTCCTCCTGCTCTGCCTCAGCCTGTGCTCCAAGAATCACGGCCTCAGGGTCCAGCACACCCACCCCAGGCCACACAGAGCCTGGCAGCTGCTGGAGAACAGGGCCCCCAAGGAGATTCCCCCTGAGGCTCGCAGGGAGCATGGGGACATCCCGCAGGCACTGGTGGGTCCTGGCCCCTCAGCCACAGGGGAGTCAGATATGGAATGTCGAGAGGATGGATATGAGCTGCCACAGGACGAGGACGGCTGCTTCCCAGACCCGTATCTCCTCAGCTACGTGGACAAGCTGTGTTCCCAGGAGGACTTTGACACCAAGGTGGGCTGGGCCTGGAGTCTGAGACTCCAGGATTCCAGGGAGAGATGCTCTTAGCACCCTAGTTCTGGCTTTGGCCCAGGATAATGGGATTTATACTCTGGTCCTTGACCCTGACATCTGTGTGTCTTCCTGTGTGTCTGAGTGTACTTTGGTGCATAGGATGTGTATATGTGGATGTGTAAGTTGTACATGTGTGTCTCTCTCTCTCTTTGGAGGCCTTTCTGTGTCTGTGTCGGTGCCTATGTGTTTGTGCTTTGGAGCCCATGTGTCTGCATGTGCACCTGCTTGTGAGTGTGTGTGTGTGTGTTTATGTGAGAGGAGAAAATACCTATGGGAGTTTGAAAGCTCCCCCTTTGTGAGGGGGACTCTGGGTTGGCCTCTGCTAGTCACATTTCTCCCAGGCCTTCCCGCCTCCCAGGGCACTCCTGCCAAGGCTGCTCACAGCCTCTTCCTTCCATTCCAGGTGGAGTTGTTCATTCACCCATGATTCCTGCCAGAGTTGCTTACCCCAGAACCAGAGCTGGATCTCTCAGGCCTTGCTGAGGAGCAGGAGGAAGGACTCTCCCCTGAAGAGGTGGCCAGGTGAGGGACTGACACTAGGGAGACTGGGGGCAGGGGGGGTAGCCAGGTGACCCTGGAAATCCAGGAGGAAAGGACCCAGGTCAGCCAGGGCCGGGGAGGGCCCTAGAGCAGGAGGCCCTGAAGGCTCTGTCCCTCCCTCCCCTGACAGAGAGGCCCTGCACCCGGGAGGCTGCCCAGGTGGGTGCAGGCCAGGAGGAATGGAAGGGGAGGAGGGGAGCCTGGGACAGGGCAAGGACCCTGCTGGGGAGAAGGTGCAGGAGGAAGGCAGGAGGGCCACAGGGTCTGTCTGTGGATGTGAGTCCCATCTCACCTCCCCCTGCCCATAAGCCCCGGCTCTCCCTGGAGGGTGCAGAGAAGTCACTGTCCACCTCTCTCCCACCAGCTGGTGCAGACACAAGTCCTGGCCTTGGAGGAGGACGACGGGGTGCCAGCCACTCCCAATCACAGGGCACCCCACATGGACTCAAGACCTTCAGAGTCTGTGGCCCAACAAGATGCCCAGAGGAACGAGCAAGGCCCACAGCCCAGGGTCAGAGATGAAACCTGTACACCCCAGATGGATTTCCATGGCCATCTAAGGCACCCCCAAACAGACAGGGGCCTGTTCAGGCACAAAGGCTCTGTGCCCTCTCCAGGATATCAGGAGCCCCCTCAGGCTGGAACTGCACAGCCATTTCCTCGCCAGGGCACCAAGCACTCGGGCCCTCCATCAGGACCCAGGGCCAGCAAGGGTCTCAGGGAGGCCTCTCCTCTTAGTGGAGCCCCAGGGCTGGGTCACGGGTTCAGTGAGGATGAGGAGGAGCTCCCCAGCCTGGCCTTCCTCTTGGGCCTTCACCACAGCCGGCTGCCCTGGGGGCTGCCACAGAGCCCTGTCCCTGCCTCGGGTCTTGTCTGCACTGCAGGGCAGAGGGCCCAGCAAGCTTCCCAGGCCCCCGTGCCCCAGAGAATGGGCCTCAGCTCAGGCCCCCTGGAAGCTGCCAAGTCTAGAAAGCAGGCTCAGTGTGGAGGCCTGGCTGCTGCTGAGGAACTGGAGATGGAGAGCTGCTTTTGTGCCGTTCCGCCCTCTGGACACTCACCAGTCATGAGAATGGAGGCTGGAGGCAGCCCTTACCTCTAGAGAGTTTCTCTCTGCCTCTCTGAAGTGGCCACATGACAGGCTGGGGTGATTCTCCAATCATCCAGGGTGTCCCGTGTGGGTGGCTTAGCCAGAGAAGAAAAGGCTTGTCTGTCAGGACGGGACTTTCTGCTTCACTGCCTTGTGGGTGGGAGAACATCCAATAGTCTCAGCTGGATTTCTGCAGTGTACAATATGGTGGAAGCAGATGCCTCATAGTCCCAATGAGGATGAAGCAAAGGGAATGGGGAGTGGAATTTCATGGCCTATTAATGTCTTGGGTGGAGTATTTCATCTTGTCAAGCTCAGTGGTCCCACCCTCACCAGCCCACTGGCATCAACCCCCTGGTAGCTTTCAAGTGAGCAATGCCTAGGACTTTCACTAGACCAGGCGTAGTGTTTCTGTTGTGGTGAAGAAGGTTAAGGATATAGTGTTGTCTCTGGGAACTTCCATATGCCACAGGTGCAGCCCCCAAAAAAGAAGAAACAAAAACAAAACCCCTGAAAAGTCTAGAATTAATGTCAAGGTGCAGGGGCTGTACATGAGGAATTCACTAATGTTATTCAATCCATAAAAAATGAAATAATGGGAGTTCCTGTTGTAGCTCAGCTGTAAGAATCCTGACTAGTGTCCATGGAGACATGGGTTTGATCTCTGGCATCGCTTAGTAGGTTTGGTTTCTGTCACTGCTGTCAGCTGTGGTGTAGGTGTCAGACACACCTCAGATCCTGCTTTGCTGTGGCTGTGGAATAGTGCAGCAGCTGCAGCTCTGATTTGACCCCTATCCAGAAACTTTCATATGCCACAACACAGCCTTAAAAAAAAAGAAAAAATTGGGAGTTCCCATCGTGGCTCAGCGGAAACATATCTGACCAGCATCTGTAAGGATGCGGGCTTGATCCCTGGCCTCACGCAGTGGGTTGAGGATACTGCGTTGGCTTGAGCTGTGGTGTAGATCACATAGCAGCTCAGATCTGGTGTTGCTGTGGCTGTAGCTCTGATTAGCCCCCTGGCCTATGAACCTCCATATGTTGAAGAGTGTGGCCATAAAAAGACCAAAAAAGAAAAGACAAAATTGAATGCAATAGAAATTGCAGAAATGAAAGTTGAACAGACCATAACCAAATAATATTTTAGGGAGATTCCATGTGGCTCAGCAGATGAAGAATCTGATTGGTGTCCATGAGGATGCAGGTTCAATCCCTGGCCTCATTCAATGTGTTAAAGGATCCAGTGTTAACATGAGCTGTGGTGTAAGTCACAGATGTGGCTTGGATCTGGCATTCTCTGATTTGACCCCTAGGCTGGATCTTCCATATGCTGCAGGTGTGGCCCTAAAATGACAATCAATCAATCAATATAATAATCAAACCGTGGTTTAATGGACAATACATTCACAGAATCATAGAAATTACCAACATCCACAAGGTGGAGATTTGTTTCATATTTGTTTCCAGTGAGCCGTGATGGGAACTCTGAGTGTTGCATCTTGTCAAACTTCCTGATGCTAACCTCACCAGCCTACTGGCATCAACATCCAAATAGCTTTAGGAAGAGCAAGACCTAGGATTTTAAAAAGACCAGGAATAGATTTCCTGCTGTGGGGAAGAGGGTTAGGTATCCAGCATTGTTCCAAAGAACTTCCATATGCCATGAATGTGGCCCCCCAAAAAGGAAAAAAAAAAAACAAAAACAAAACTGAAAAAAGTCTAAGATTAACATTAAGGTGCTTGGACTGTAAATGAGTAATTACACTAATGTTCTTCAAGCAATAAAAGGAATGAAATAGAGGGAGTTCCTGTCACAGCTCTGAGGTAATGAACCCAACTTCTATCCATGAGGACATGGGTACAATCCCTGGCCTTGCTCAGTGGGTTAAGGATGCGGTGCTGCCATGAGCTGTGGTGTAGGTGTCATGTAGGTTTGATCCTGCATTGCTGTAGCTGTGGCATCGGCCAGCAGATGGAGCTCCAATTCCACCCCTAGCCTGGGAACTTCCATATGTTGAGAGTACACCCCCCCACACAAAAAAAAGAATAAGAAAAAGAATGAAAGAGAAATTAATAGAAATTTCATTCAATAGAATCAGCTGTATCTCACATTTGACCCTTAGCCAGGGAATCTATGTGCTGTAGGTGGAGCCTAACTTGACAAAAAATAAATAAATAAAATCAATAGTGGTTTAATGGATGATACACTCACAGAATCAGAGAAATGACCACTGTCCACAGGGTGGGTAAAGGAGGTTCCTAATTCCAGCGGCAGCATGACTGGAGCTTGTCTGAAATAGAGGCAGGTGCTGGGCAACCTTTGTATATGATATACACCAAGGGGAAGCCTGCCCATTGACAACAGGGAAAGGCTCAACCCCAAAACCCTCAACATGGAACCAGAGCATTGGCTGAAGGAACACACTTGACAGAGGCTGTGGGCCGCCTAGTCTGGGTTCTTCTCCTTACCAAATCATTGTATGTTTCTCTAAGAACAAGGCAAGGAGTAACCCTTTTCTAAATCACAGACATCATATCTTAACGATACAGCTGTTACAATTGTGCAGCCAATGTGCTTTGTTTGAAGGGCATTTTTAAGTGGTGGGTATGGAGCAGTGTGTTCCAGAGGGGATTCGGGCCCTCTGGCTCACAGGTGACCGCTTGCCACACAGGCCAAGTGACGCATCTGTAACCAGGGTGATTTCCCAGGCACTGCCTGCCTTCCTCAGATGGCAGGGATGCAAAGGGTTTGAAAGGGGGCACAGAGCACAGAGCCATCACCTACGGTCCCCTGACCGCCTCTGCCTGGGGGGGAGGAGCTTCCTGCTGTCACAGAAGCTATTGCTAGCACACCAGTCATTGGAGGAGTTCTGGATCCCCAACATTTTCCTACTCAGCAGCAGGCAGGAGAGAGCAAGGATGGTCCACGGATGTAGCTAAGGGTCCTTTTTTTAGGGGAACTTGCTCATTTTCAAGAGGTGCAGGTACAGCATATGGCAGTTCTGAGGCTTGGGGTCAAATCAGAGCTGCAGCTGCAGGCCACAGCCACAGCCACAGCAATGACAGTTCTAAGTCTTGTCTGTGACCTACACCACAGCTCACAGCAACACTGGATCCTTAACTTAGTGAGCGAGGCCAGGGATCAATCATGAACGCTCATGGATACTAGTCAGGTTCATTTCCGCTGCACTACAACGGGAACACCTAGAGGAGAGTTTTTAAAGAAACAGCTAAAATGAGGTCACTAAGGTGGCCCCTAATACAATATGACTGGTGCCCCTATAAAAAGGGGAAATTTAGACCCAGAAACACACAGAGGGATGCTGATGTGAGGGCACAGGCAGAAGATGGGCATCTAGAAGCCAAGGAGAGAGGCCTCAGGGCAAACCAACCATGTGCATATCTTGATCTCAACAGTTACTTGATACATTCTTGTTGTTTAAGCCCCATTGCCCATGGGATTTGTGATGGCAGCTGGAGCTGACTGATATACTCTCTCTGAAGGCCTGTACACTCCCACCACAGGATGGAGCCTGCAAGTGAAGACACCCTCTCTGTCCCCAGCTGGGCTCCACCAGCATCCTCACCCCTGCCTTCCTCCTGAGACAGCTTCTCTGCCAGGGCCTGTTTCCTTGTCCATGGAGTCAGACAGTGGACCTCAATGGAAGAGGTACTGATGGAGGTCAGGAGGGGCTGTAGGGCCCCAAGGCAGGAGCAGGAGGAGTCTTTCATTTGTTTATTTGGGATTGCAGGCTTGGTTTGTGGGGTGGCCACTGTTGGACGGAAATGCCAAGATGGGGCCATGGAAAGCTGATGGAGCTGGGGGGGGAGGGACCGCAGTTTCCAGAGAAGAGACTGGACTCTGAGGCAGAGACAGTAGCACAGGAGCTTGGCGGGTCAGCACCAGGCCTGCCACGGGACCCGGAGCACAAACAGCAGCAGGGTCCAGGTCTCTGAAGGCACAAAGGCTGTGCCAGGCCCAGGCGAGCCAGCAGCCTGCAGAGACTGGGATGGAACCTGGGTGTGAGGAGGAGGGGCCATGGGCTCAGGGAGGGGTGTGCACTTCTGGATCTCGTCAATCCAATGGGAGAAGTAGCTGACATTGGTGAAGATGCTGGGGTAGGTGGGATGTCGGCAGTCCAAGCCCCAGCTGGCCAGCCCCACCAGAACCCATGAACTGAGGAGGTCACAGACGAGGGGCCCCCCGGAATCGCCCTAGGAAAGAGAGGGGAGTTACTGTGAGCAACTGAGTTAGGTCAGAGGAGTCTCTGCCATCTACGGTCCCTCAGGTGGACTTCTGGGAAGGTCCAAACACCAGCATCCCACAGCAGACCAGCCTGTTTAAGCCATGCAGGGAGGCAATGGCATCATGATTTAGGAAGCTCCTGATTGACCCTCAGGACAATCACAGGTTTCAGTCTATGATCATATGGACGCCTGTGCCCAGAGACAGCCTGGATATCCCTGACAAGGCACTGTCCAAGGAAGAGAAGGGACAGCTACACCCACAGTGCCCAAGAGAGTTGGTCTGGGAGTGGAGCCTGGCCACCTCAAGCCCCTGCAGACCTCAGCTCTTGCAAGACCCTGGGCTGCACCAGCACACCCCTTACCTGGACCCTCTTCATTTTTCATTCATTTAGTCATTTGGTTTACTTTCAACACCTTGGTTGAGCAATTTCAGAAGATGCCCATACCCTGGCCTGGCGGAGGCAACCTGTATTGCTCAGGGAGTCGGTGGGGGTTAGAATGAAATCTGCTGGGACTTACTAGAGTTCATGCTCTCAGGGCAGGGCCATCTGGTTGGAAATCTCCTCATGTCATCAGCCAAAGGGAGGGTCTGGTCCTTGTGGCTGGGGGTAGAGGGGCAGGGGCCTTAGTCACGCTTGCTGCTCCTCCACTTACCCATCCAACATGTGCAGCAAGCAGCCAGGAAGCCTCTGCCCTGGGCACAGGGTCTCCTCCTTTGTGGTGCTTTTGTCAATAAGCCAACCAGCCTGCCATTGGCAGATGTGACATGTGGAAACAAGCCATGGGAGGGTCAGGACAGGAAGGGAAGTGCACTTCATCAAGTGGAGGTGAAAGGCTACTCTTCTTGCACTAGGAAACACAAGGTAGAGTTTCCAAGCGGGAAACAACTGAACTTTCTGAAGCAGGAGCACTGGGAGGAGTAAGTGCAGACCAGGGAAGGAGGGGTATGCCAGGTGGGTGGGAGGAAGAGCAGTGACATGTGGGGAGTGAGGAAAGTATATGGGACGAGGGGTCTCAGGGCCTATGGCAGAGGGTAGGATTTGATCCCCATGGAGAACTGTCTAGGTCATGTCTAGTGCCTGGATCAGTCCAGTGCTGTGTGGAGAATGAACCAGCTGGGAGGCAGCTACAGGAGAGATTACTGATGGAGAGGGGCCAGGTGGTAAGAACAGTCAGATTTGGAACAATAGTTTGAAGCTGCCTATAGGACCTGTCAAATCTGAGCCTCTCTGTCATTAACCATGGGGGGAAGTGCAGAGGGATAGAAGCAGGCTGAGCATGGAGCCCTGGGGCCCCAGCATTTAGAGGTGGGAGGGGAGGGGACCAGGCATAGAGCAGAGCATCTGGTGAGTGCCTGGGCCCAGGAAACAGGAGGGAGACTTGCTTAAGTGCCAAGTGAGAGGAGGACTCAGATCCACAGGCGGTTCTGGTGAGACAAGCTATTGGGGATGGTGGCCTTGAGGTTTTGGATAGCAAGCTGGGGACACTCCTAGGTGGAGTGGGTTAGATTCAGGACTGTTGGGAGGAGTCTTTGGGGGAAGGGAGGTAAAGAAACTGAGCAGTAGATGGTGCGCATTTACACAGGAGCCGTGGAAGGGGCGTCAGAGGACATGGAGCAGGAGAGACTCTGGCCATGGCAGGGATGGAACTTGAGGCTGAGGAGAGAGGGAAGACGCTGGGATAGACGGTGTGTAGGGTTGTCAGGACGAATGACTCTAGTCTGATTGGCTGCTTTTGGGGTTCTCAGTGAAACAAGCAAGATCTCCAGCTGAGAGGGCGGGGTGGGGGAAGTGGCAGGTTGAAGGGGAGCGAAGGGTACATGGTGTGGCTGGCCAAAAACAACCCTCAGAGATGCCCATCCTCATCCCTGGAACCTGTGGCTATTAGCTCATGTGGCAAAGGGGACTCTGCAGCAGTGATGGAGTTGAGGATCTTGAGCTAAGAAGGTTTTCCTGGATTCTCTGGGTGGTCCAATGTAATCAAGATCCTCATAAGGAAAGAGAGACGCAGGAGGTCAGAGTCAGAGCAGAAGATGTGACGGAAGCAGAGGCAGAGGTGTTGCACTTTGAGGACGGAAATGCTGTGAGCCAGGGAATGAGGGTGGCCTCTAAAAAGCTGGGAAAACCAAGAAAACATTCTCCCCTAGGAAAGCCTCCTGAAGGAACCCACCTGGCCAACACCTTGATGTTAGACTTTTGACCTCCAGAAATATAAGATAAATTTCCGTGGGTTTAGCCATTCACTTGGAGGGGATTTGTGACAGCAGCTCCAAGTAAGGCACCTTCTTGGGAACGTGCCATCATTACTTCAGCCCTTCCCCTCTGTGGTCCCCACCTGGGGTAGCCTCAGCCCTCTGCACGGTGGACCCCCTCCCAGCTGTGTGAGGCCAGTGGAAGGCCTTTCCCTGTTCACTGCAGCCCTCAGGGATTCACACAGGGGACCCATGCAGTTGCGGAAATGATGACGGATTCTGAGTCAGGCTCCAATAGCCTCCTGACCCCTGGAGAGCTCTCAGAAGGCAGGAGAGAGCCTCCTCTGGGACCATCTGTTCTGCTGCATCCACTTTTCTAGGGCAGATGTCGGTACAGCTCTCATAGCCTCAGGGGGCGCCCGTTGAGAGGTGGTGATGCGACTACACCAATAAATTTCCTCCAAGGTTAACTGCACTACCTGACTTTTCATTATTGTTTCTATATTCTTTAAGGTGGACTCTGGAGGTCTTTAAAAAATTGAGATGTTCCCATTGTGGTTCAGCAGGTTAAGAGCCTGACTAGTACAAATGAGGATGCAGGTTCAATCCCTGGCCTTGCCTAGTGGGTTAAGGATCTGGCATTGCCACAAGCTGTGACATAGGTCCTAGAAGTGGTTCAGATCTGGCATTGCTGTGGCTGTGGCAAGGGCTGGAAACTGCAGCTTCCATTCAACCCCTAGCCTGGGAACTTCCATATGCTGCAGGTAGGGCAGGAATAAAAGAAAGGAAGGAAAAGGAAGGAAGAAAGAAAGGAAGGGAAGAAGGGAGAAACCCCAAATCTAAGGTATCACATGAAACGTGAGCTACAGTTTGCACTACTGTAGATACAAAGCAAACCTTGCGTGTGCACTCTTGCATGTGTATGCATGTGCATGCATGTATGTGTGTGTGTGTGTGTGTGTGTGTGTGTGTGTGTGTGTCTGTGTGTCTGTGTTGGGCAGGGCCAGAGCAGTGAATTCCACCTTCAGCAAGAAGTTGGGACTAAGCCAGGTACAATCCAGAGAGAGGGAGGCAAACCAGGTCAGGAGACTGGAAGCCAAAACTTGTTAAGTACCTACTGAATGCCAGGCACAGTGCTGCATTTCTATAGGAACCTTCTTCAGTGGAGGCCATGAGCAATTCCATTTCATGGGTGAGGAGACTTAGCTAAGGCCACAATCCCAGTCAATGGAACCAGGTCTGTCTTGCCCCACAGTCTGAGCATTGAGTGCCTTGGCAGGCTCTCTCTCCTCAGACCTGTTTCTGGACCCCCTGTGCAGAGGGAGGGGCCCTTGTGGGGAGAGGTGGGAGCCCCAGGTTGGAGGGTGGGGTCCAGAGCAGGTGACATGGCAGAAGATGAATCTAGGTGGAATCTCTCAGTCAGGCGGTGGTAGGTGAAAGGGGAGGCAGGAGGGGGGTCATTTGCTGGGACTCCCGAGTGTCCAGCTCAGGAGAGAAACCAGAGGAAGGGTGGGGTCGAGGGGCACTACGAATATCCAGCAGGTGAGCAGACACAAGGCTCTGGCCTTGAGCTCCACTGGCATAATTCCTGCAGGAGAAGGGAGGTGGACAAGGCTCTAAGGGATGTCCATGGTGACAGCCGGATGTGGACTGGGCAGGGTGGGGGCTGAACACTTGTTCCACTTCTGGGTGGAGCTGGCTCTGTGAGGAGGCCAGACCAGGACAGGCAGCTACAAATCTATACTACTGTTTAAGAACTGGGAACCAAGAAATATGGGTCTGCCTTCTACCAGCAGCTCACTGGCCTGCCATGAAGATAGCTATCCATGTGGCCTTCTCATGGGCTAGGCCAAAGTCACAATCCCAGTCATCTTGTCCCTCCTGTGTGCATCTCCTGGGGTGCCAAGGCATAGTGCCACAAACTGGGTAACTATAAAAACAATGCAAATGTATCCTCTCACGGTTCTGGAAGCTGGAAGGCTGAAAGCAAGTGTCTCTGTGTCTAGCCCTCTTCACACAAGTCATTGGTACAGGGCCCACTTGAAATTTACAATGGTCACATCTCAAGATCCTTAACTAATCACAGCTGCAAAGACTTATTTCCAGAGAAGGTCACATCCTGAGATTCCAAAAGGATACAAACTTAGGGGACACTATCCAACCCCCTACACCACCCTTTCAACAATCCCATGAAGGAGGCCTCAGACTCCTACACCGTGAATAAGACACAGGCTCAGATGGTGAAAAGACCACCCAAGGGCAGAGCAGTGCCTCTAACTCCAGAACCCTCACCCTCTGCCCTCCACTCCACGATGCCATCTGTGTAAGAGCTTGGCACCCAATGCCAGCTCAGGGTGCTGGGCCCTGAGGGGATGTGGTGAAGGCCTGGAGGCCAGGTGAAGCTTGGAGTCAGAACACGCAGGCCCTCCTTATTTTATGGGAGTGCTTACCCTCTTTGGGCCTGTTTGCCCACTTCTAAAATAGGACACTACAGAGAGTGGATAGACATCTTCACAATTCAACAGTACACTCATGTCTGGAATGTACATAATAGACACATGTACCAAGAGCCCCTAAAGAAAAAGACACAGGGGGAAAAAAACGGAAGGTAAATTAGGAAGAAGATATTCAACGGCAATAAACGTACGGAAGTATATTTCATCCGTCATCAGGAAAATGCAAACCACAATAAATCATCACCATTAGGAAGGATGGAAAGCGCCAAGTGTTGGTGAGCTTGTAAACTCTCAGCCACTGCTGGAATGTGTGGAACTGGTGCAACCCCTCCGGAGATGTTTGGTAACATCTGCCAAAGCTGAACATGCAGATAGCTTTTAATCTAACAGTTCTCCTCAGCGGCTTCTGTGAAATCAAATAGAAAACCTCTGGAAGTGAAATGAAATGAAAAACTTGGAAGCTACTAAAATATCCATCGAGAGCAGAACTGCCCATCGAATTCAATTCACACGATAGTGTCTTGCAGGGCAATGAGGCTGAACAAACTATACCTACGTGTGACAGTGTGGATGGACCTCACAAACATAATGTTAAGACGTGAAAATCTGACAACTGGAAATAAGTTCTACTTATGAAAAATTCAGAATCTAATATAAAGTGTTAAGGTGAAGATGAGAGTTTCCATTGAGTGTTGGTGACAAGAAGGGGAGAGGAGTGTTGGCCACCTGGGGTGTAGCACTGTGAAAGTTCATGCAACTACACACGTAGGGAAAGAGTATGAATGCCTTCTTCTGTATGTATATTTCAATAAGGGTTTTAAAATATGCCTCGAAAATAGATGCTGCTGGAGTGTCCTGCCAGTAGTAGATGTCCTCCTGTGCAATGGGCTGAGGAAGGGGCTAGCCTGGGGGACACTACCAAGAGATAGAGCCTGGGAACATAGGTAGAGGGATGAAACAGAAGGTACCAGGGGTCTCCACAAAGAGAGTGGAGGCAACACAGCCTCCCACCATGGAAACTGAGGCCCTGAGAACAGGCCAGGGAAGAAGGGAAATGACCTCACTCACATGGCAGATGGCCTTTCCTGTAGAGAAGTCCCCAACACACAGCATCTCCTCATACACGGAGAAGTTCTTGCTGAGCCTGTGTCCATATACCAGATTACAGAACTGGTTCTCAATGAGGCCCACCTTAGCCTCCTGGAGATGGAAGGGTGTGGGCAGAGGCGCTGTGAGGATAAGAAGGAAGTCAGTGAAGTTTGCTAGAGCTTAGCTACAGGCTCTTCTGCCTTACTGCTCACCACCACCCCTGCATCATAGGGTTTTCTCAGCAAAGCTGAGCTTTCAGCTCTCTATCAGTCTTCTACCTATGCCTAATAAGGCCTCCCCTGTTTCTCAAACTTTTCCAAACTCATCCTATTCCCACCACCTCTCTCATAGCAATAGACCACACCACTCGTAGTCCATAAAGAAAAAGGCAAATCCTACCAATGCATGCCAATCACTGATGCTTAGCAACCATTCACCAACCCAGGCAAATCCTACCAATACATGCCAATCACTGATGCTTAGCAACCATTCACCAACCCACCTACCCTCTCACAAACCATCCTTTCCACTTCCACTTGTCAATCATTACCTTTCCTTCCCTCCACTAATTCCTCCGTCCATCATCTACCCATCTTGTCTCATGCCCCATTCATCCACTCAGCCTTCCATCTATCTGCTGGCCTATCCATCTTTGGATCTATCTCCCCATTCTCCCTCCATCAATCAATATATCCACTCTCTCCATCCCTCTTCCCACCCACTCAACCATCTTCCCCTCCAGGCACTCATCTTCCCTCCTATCCATCCCCCATCCATCCTCTCATTCAATCACTCATTTATTCATCTGTCTTCAGGTTAGCTATTGTTTAGACACTAGTGATAGAGGGGAACATTTTTAGTTGGGGAAACAGGGTAAGTGAAGTAAATAAGTAGGATTATTTAGCTCTGAGAAGTGTGGTAAGGAAATACAACAGGGAAATGTGACATTATGCATTGCCTGTTTTAGGTTTCACATCAAGGAAAACTCTTCAGAGGAGGAGCTGAGTTGTATATCAAAGAAATGAGTCACCCAGATTAGCAGGGAGAGCCTGTGAGGCTGGGGAAACAGCCAAGGTAAAGGTCCTGAGGTGGGGACAGCCTCAGGATATTCAAGGCAGGAAGGGGCCTGGTGGCTGGGATGGCGTGGGTGAGGGTGCAGTAGGAGCTGAGCAGAGAGGAATGGGGGCCAACATTGCACAGGGCCTGAGAGCCAAGGTAGGACATTTGGACAGTTTTCTAAGCATAAATGAGAAGGCACTGAGGAGAAAGAGCAGGGAACTGGCACAACACCTGCTTCAAAGCAAACACTCAGGCAGTTGTGTGGAGACTAAAGTAGGGCACACAGGGTGGGAGCTAGCAGACCAGTCTGGAGGTCCATGCAAGAACGGGTGGTCTACAGGACCAGGTTGGCAGCATTGCCACCTACCCCACTGCCAGGCCCTGGGGCATAGGCTGGGATATTAAAACAAGAAAGACAGAGTCCCTGTCCTCAAGGAAGAACCAGACTGTGTGTGTGTGTGTGTGTGTGTATGTGACAATGCTGGGGACCTGGTTGTCTGTCCTGTGGTTGGGGATTGTTACTGATACACTATTGAGAAGGGCCAGCAATGCTGGCACATCCCACCCAGTGAAGACAAGTTCTGATCAAAATGCCTCTCCTGATCTCCTATCCTGAGAAACACCTACCAAATTACAACCTTACAAATAATTGCAAATACACATTCTTTTCCCCCTAACTCTGCCACATAAGCTTGTGCCAAACCATAAACACTCTTTTCTTTAATAAAGACTCTTACTCATGAGTTTTTGCCTGCATTTCTTCCCTTTCAATCTCAGAAAAACACAAACTTTTTCTGTTACTCAGTTCACCTAATACACCCACAAAGTAGACAGCTGACCTGGGTTGGGAGAAGAGCAAAGTGAGGTTCAAAGAGTGAAACACTCAAGTTGTAGTCATTCTAACTTGACCTTGGAGGCTCACAGGTCAGAAGTCATAAATATGTTTTCTTTCCATTTTTCCTAAGTGCCTCCAATGGGAAATCTTGGTTCCTCAGTGGCCTAGAAGGGGCCAGGCCCCAAGCATGACCTCTGAGTTGAATCAAGCCATCTTAGATCTATAGCTGATTAAAGCCTTGAAATCAAGAAGCTGACAGGTTCCAAGAACCTGAGTTCTTAACATCCAACAGTCAAAGATTCCCAGATTTTCAGAGCTTTGCACTTAGGGAACACTGAATTTTAGAATCACACACTTTCAGAACTAGAACCAGAATGGTTCAGTCCTCTGGAAATGAGGCACAGTGGACCAAGGTCCAGCGGTTGTTTTGCCTGGGCACCCCTACTTCCCTCCTCCCCTCCTCTGTCCTCCTTCCCTTCTTCCTCCTCCTCGCTTCCCCCTTATCTGCCCTCCCACCCCAGCCTCTCCCCTACCCCCTCACTTTCCTCGTTGAGCATCCCCCAGCCAGTTATCCAGCAGGATGCATTACTAAGCAGCTGCAAGCCAGGGGCTGGGAGGCAGGCAGGGATGATGTAGGAAGTGAAGTTCACAGGAAAGAGCAGCTGCAACATGGCTATGTCACTTCCGAAGGGATGAAGCTTCTCAAAGTCTGGGTGCATGACAATCTGGCTCACGGACATCTCCAGGGTGTGCTGAGTGTGTTCAAACAGCTGCGTGCTTCCTAACAGGACCCGGTAGTTCTCTGGAGCATGGGATTTTCTGGAGGAGGAAGAGCATGCTGTCACCATCATCCCTGAGTGTGGGCTAGGTCTCTTCCCCTGCATATTCATCTAACTGCTGACATCCACCTGGACCCCTGCACCTCCCCATGGTGCCAGCCTTGGTCTCTGCATTCCTAAAGTTCAGGAGCACTTCTTTCTTGAGACTGATATTCTACTTACAACCTCAGACATATGGTTTCTCCACCATATCCAAGAATCAGAGGAGCATTGAATCCTTGTGCTGGAAAGGTCTTTGGTGGGCTCATCAAATGAAGGCCCTTGGATTGTTTACAGGAGATGTTCTGGATTGATCCCAGCTCTACTTTTACCTTCCCAAGGCTCCTACAACCCACCTTATGGCCCCACAATTTTCCTGACCCCTCCCTTCTTTAACCACCCTCCTGCCCAATAGCTGTTTCTCTGCTCAGTTAGAAGCACTTGCCAAAGATCTGTAAGGTAAAGGAGCAACTGAGTGTAGGAAACAGAAACTTGCATTTGCCCTGAACACAGCTGCTCCCATAGAGTAGGTGCTGATCAGATTCTGAGCTCCCAAAGCTCCAGCTCCCAGACCTGGGCTGTGATGTTCCAACTCCCTGGGGATGCCTCCTCATCTGTTCACAAGCTGGGCACTGAGCAGACCCAGGAGCGCCAGGTGTGTCAGACTCCTGAGCAGCCACATCACTCTCCCAGGGTGCCCCATCTCCCACCCGCACAGCCTGGCACCACATCTCCCACATGCACACTAGTGACCATGATTCCTCCTGGGCACACAGTTTTGCAAGAGTAAAAAGTAGAGCCATTCAGCTGCTTGCCAGACATGAGGTCCCATGTCCCTGCCTAGACTCAGAAACCTGGAAATGTGGGGACCTTGAGAAACTGTGATCTGAGATTGGTCCACACTGCATGGCAGCCAGAATGGACACTGCTACTCTTCTGGGGCACATCTGTGTTGGGAGACAGGCCCAGGGGCTGAGGGCAGAGTCTGGGGAGGGTCTGGGAAAGGGAGCCAGGAGGACAGTCCAGGTAGAAGGTACACAGGTCAAAGGCAGGAATGACATGGACCTCTGGGCCACAGACAGCCCCAGAGGAAAGCCCAGAGGAGCTGGGGTGGGACACCCTCACTCCTCCCCTGCCAGTGCCTCTGCTGGCACCCTAGGAAAGAGGACTCACTTGAGAAAGCAGTGGGCAGCAGAAACCAGCCAGCGGGAGTTGATGAGGACAGCTCCACAGACATGCAAGCCCTGGTACATCAGGCTGGCCTGCCATGGCCACTGGCCAGCCACCACATCCTGACCACCAGAGATCCGCCACATCACCTTGGGTTTCCCGCACGCTGTGGAGACTCCCCTGCCACCTACAATAGAGACATGGGTGAGACCCCAAATGCCACTACCAGGGAGGCCCCCTCCACTTCACAGATGGGAAAACCAAGGGCAAGTGTCCAGTGGCCTGGCCAAAATGACACGGCTGCCTGGACTCTGCCTTTACCAGCTGCCACTGAGAATTTGACAGCAGAACACAATGGAGCAGGCTTTCTGAGCATGAAGGCCCAGGGCTGTGGTGAGATGCCAAGGGTGACCAAAGGTGGCAACAGCTCATGGCAGCATATCCGCTGAGCTGGACATCACTGAGGGAGTCTGCCAAAGGCTGGCCATGTGCCAGGCCTTATTTCCCTGAACTAACACACCTCAACAACTCAAGGTCTCCGAAGTTGCCAACATTATGCACTCAAATCATAGCTTCTAAGGGCCGGTGCCCCTCCACTTTGCCCCAGTATCTTAGAGAAGCAGACCTGCAGGCAGGAGTCTGGGGTGATGTGTGACCATGGAACTTAGCAGGACCCCATGAGGCCTCCCCTAATAGACCCCCACCCATGTCCTCTGCCTGCCTTTTGTCTGTAGAAAACTTTAGTCACAGAGTACATTTACCTGGAGAAGTGGAAAAGTGCAGAAAGAAAGGAAAACAGTCAAGCAAAGCAAAATAATATTTTAACGATTAAACAGAGTAAGAATATTTAGCTCCTCCTCAAGGACTATAGATAATATTCTGAGCCATGTCCTTGGAAATGTTTTGCAGATACTGAAACCCCACCAGGTGGAAGAAGTTACCTATATGCTGCACACAAGCACATAGACCCAAACAAGGTGGAACCAGAAGGTGGATGAGGTTGACTCCCAAGTACCTCACCACCCACCAATCCGAAGAAAGTCTACAAGCTGATCAAGCCCTGCTCTTTGAACCTCACTCAGCCCTCGAGGTGGGGGCACACAGCCTTGAGGCTGTTACCCCACTGTGGCCCCCTCTGCCTGGCAAAGCAATTAAGCTGTTCTTTTCTACTTCACCCACAACTCTGTCTCTGAGATTCAATTCAGAGCATGTCCACAGAGACTGAGCTTCAGCATCAACCTGGGGAAAGTCACTCCCTGCCTCTGACTCAGGATTCTCCATTTATAAATAAGAGGGGTGGGCGTTCCCTGGTGGTCTAGTGGTTAGAACTTGGTGCTTTCACCACTACGGCCAGGGTTCAATGCCTGGTCCAGGAACTGGGAATCCCACATTAAGCCGCGGCCAGCAGCGGAAAAAATAAATTAATTGATTAAAAAACACTCTATGCAGTGGCCAAAAAATTAAATAAATAAGAGGGAGTGGGCTAATGAAGACAGCCATGGTTCTAGGACCCACACCTGAGGGCAGGGGTGAGGCCAGGCCCCTAGAGCAGGCATCCTGCTCTAGGGCCTGGGCCCCAGGGACTCAGGGCTCCTCACTCAGCAGTCCTGGGCTTTCCTCCACCCAGCCTCAGGCTGGACCCTGCCAGTGCCCACTTGCACAGCCCCACAAGGGTCCTGGGGCAGTTTCCATCCCAGAGGCCCCTCAGTAGGGGTCCTGTGACCCACCTGTGTTAAGGTGGTCTCTGGGCTGCCTGGTTAGGTGGACCTGACCGCAAACAAAAGAAGAGGTTCAGTGACCCTGGGCACCAAGCCCTGGTCACAGTCAAGCCCCCTCAGGCCCTGCAGGCCCACCTTCTCAGCCCCACACAGAGGCCCCTACGCACCTGTGGCTGCCCAGGCCAATGGCTGTGCTTCCGGAGTCAGAGGCCCACCCTCCACCGCTCGCTCGGCTGCAGGAGCTGGGCCGGGGTCGGCCCAGGACCCTCGCAGGTTTAGGGTGGTGGTGGGCGACCATGGCGGCAGCAGCACCAGCTGCAGCCAGAGGAGGGCGGCAGGCTGGCCTCCTACTTGTCGAAGCCTCGCCTCTGAGACCATTGTCAGTGTTGTGGACCTGGGCCTGAACCGGGCCTGACTCAGCTCTGGGCCTGGACCCTGCCCCCGCCCTGGCCAAGGCTTTGACCCCGCCCCCACCGCGCCTTGACCCCGCCCCAACCCAGCCTTGATCCCACGTGACCTTCCTATTAACTTTTTTTTTGTCTTTTCACCATTTCTAGGGCCACTCCCGTGGCATATGGAGGTTCCCAGGCTAGGGGTCCAATTGGACCTGTAGCCGCTGGCCTACACCAGAGCCACAGCAACGCGGGATCCGAGCCGCATCTGCGACCTACACCACGGCTCACCCGACACCGGGTCCTTAACCCACTGAGCAAGGCCAAGGATGGAGCCGGCAGCCTCATGATTCCCAGTCGGATTCATTAACCACTGAGCCACACCAGGAACTCCCCTATTAACTTTTAAAATAACTCCACTGAAAAATTATTTCTATACCATGAAGTTCCCGTATCACAAGCGACGTTTCAATGATTTCCAGTACATTTTTCTTCACTCATTTGTTTATGTTTGTATTTAAATCAATCTTCTATTTTGGGAGAGTTTTAGATGTATGAGTAAGTTGCAAAATAATACAAAGACTTTGCGTATCCCCCTACCCAATTTCCCCTCTTGTTAAGATCTTATATTGTTATGGCACATTTGTCACAACTAGTGAGCCAATATTGATACATTCATATTAACTCAATCCGGTGTTCCCGTCGTGGCGCAGTGGTTGATGAATCCGACTAGAACCATGAGGTTGCGGGTTCAGTCCCTGCCCTTGCTCAGTGGGTTAACGATCCAGCGTTGCTGTGAGCTATGGTGTAGGTCGCAGAGGCGGCTCAGATCCCGCGTTGCTGTGGCTCTGGTGTAGGCCAGTGGCTACAGCTCCGATTCAATCCCTAGCCTGGAAACCTCCATATGCGGTGGGAGTGGCCCAAGAAATAGCAACAACAACAACAAGAACAAAAGACAAAAAAAAAAATTTAACTCAATCCATTAGCTCTCTTTTTTCAGTTTTTTTTTAAAGTTTAAGGCATAGAGCTTAATGATTTCACTTACATACAATCATAAAATGATCATCACAATAAATTTAGTGAACATCTATCACTCATATAGATACAAAATTAAAGAAATAGAAAAAAAATCACTCATAAATTGTTGAGTGCCTCTTCAGGCAATCTATGAATTGGTTTTCAGAGTCAAACACCAAGGTTTGACTTGATGTTTCCTTTCACTTCTTTATCCATCAACCCAATTTTTTGTCCCTCAACCCACTCTGCTTCCTATCTGGCTCTTAACTTACTTCAACAGAGGCTAGACTTTCTGAACAAAATTCACAATTTATCATCTGATAAACACTTCTGTAGTAATGGTGCCATGGAACAAAGTATTTGAAATTAGGATCGTCTCAGCAGATCCAATATGTTCATAGCTGTAGGTATATAATTCCTAATGAAGAAGTCCTTGTGCTCCAACCAATATCCAGCAGGACCAGCCTAATATTCCTTTGTTCTGGAGAGCCCCAGTGCGTCAAAAACGTGGTTGTGCAGCCCACAGGTCCAAGACCAGAAATTATTATTGTTAAATATTTAACTTTTTCCCTGTAAATAATTTAATATTTTAAACTAATAATACCTTCTCATGGATCACAATCCAATTGTGCAAAATGGAATATGCAGTGTTGAGTCATGCGTCCTCCCACCTCTTTCCCCTGTCCACCCAGTCCTCTTTCCCACAGGGAACTAGTGTTTACTTAAATCCTTCCATAGATGTGTTATGCAAAGAATTTAGAATGCAATATATTTGCATTTTTTAAAATGCAGGGTTTTCTCTGATTAAAACAATATATTTTCAATACATTTGCAGATGTTTACAATGACTCTCTTCTTACATTAACGAGATTCCTTTCTAGATGGGAGTAGACTTCCAGAACAAGAATTTCTACACCCCTTAAAATCAAAAGTTTTGGAAAGAATAAGATGGTCAGGTGTATTTAATTAAAATAGTAAGTACCCAAATGAATTAGAACTTCAGGTAAACAATATGTTGTGTTTTAGTATAATCATTTCCCATTCAATATTTTGGACATAGTTTTACTGAACATTTTTTCATTTTTATCTGAAATTTATTATTAAACTTAGATCTCGTACTTTATCTGGCAACTCTTCAAAAAAAAGTATAGCACAGTAAACTAAATTGTTAATTACTCATTGTAAGAATCCTTAACTGGATTAAAGATTCTTGAATGTGCCACTTGGCTCCAATAGAAGACACCCTAGTTGCACACACACCCACACACACACACACACACCTTCAGCCTCTTTTGATGATATGGGATTTGGAAGAGCTATCATTCAGCACTGGGTTTATGTGTCAAAATGAAAGAGTATTTGTGTTTCATAGAAGAAGATTGGTAGGAAATTGGTCAAGGGAGATGAGAGGTGAAGACTTCAGAGGATTGCAAGCAAATCTCTTGAATTTCAAGCTTTACTGTCTGCTAAATGTTTCTTGCTCCTTGCAAAAAAAAAAAAAAAAGTTGCATGCAAAATGGTGGCTATTGAAGAAAGGCATTGAATTTTGAAGCCAGGCCCAGGTTCTTTCCTCTTCTTTCTAACAGTTGTGTAGGAAAGGCATTTCTAAACTCCTGACCAATTTACTTGTGATTTCTAAGGGTTTTTTTTTCTACCTCTAAATTTGAAAATGGTCTATGTTTGGTACTTTCAGAGAGTGTTTTCTTGGCCACTTGAAGGGAGTGACTTACACAGTGTTCATCCATTTTAATATTTCCAAGGCATTTAGTGGTCTGCAGTACAGAACTGTCTTCTTACAGGTTCTCTCTCTCTCTCTCTCTCTCTCTCTCTCCCTCCCTCCCTCTCTCTTCTTTTAGGGCTGCAACCTAAGCATATGGAAGTTCCCAGGCTAAGGGTTGAATCATTGGAGCTGCAGATGCTGGCCCATGCCACAGGCACAGCAAAACAATGCTGGATCTAAGCCACATCTGCGATCTACACCATAGCTTGGGGCAACACTGGATCCTTAACCCACTGAGAGAGGCCAGGGATTGAACCCAAGTCTTCGTGGATACTAGTCAGGTTCGTAACTTCTGAGCCACAATGAGAACTGCAACACTTCTCTCTTTCATTCTCTTTGGTAACTATTCTGTGTACTCTACCTTGACCTTAGCTGAGAAGATGAGGTGAGAGCAATTCAAGGCAAATCATGGTGAACTTTAAAAAAAAAAACTAAGTGTTGAAAAAATACACAGTTTGGAGACATTTCTCATGACTTGAGCATTTATCATGGAAAACTTTAAATTATTAACCAATAGCTTCATATTAGGGGAATAGTGTGGCAAGATAATGTACCCTGGCACTCCAGAAAGGCAGGTTTCCTTGTTGCTTCCTCCTCTTGTCTAGTCAGTCAGTAGTTAATAAACGATTCTCACTCATGGCTCTGACACAGAATTTCAATGAGTCTTCTCTGGACTACTGACATAAAAACCTGCAAAAACTTGTGAAAAATTATCCAGTTCCAATTCTACAATCACTTTTGTGCTATATCAAAATCCTAGACCACAAATATAATCAAATTAGTCCAGATGTAACTTGGGGAGACAGACAACAGAAGGGCATAGATAAAACTCCTTTGGACAATGATGTCTGACTATTCCTGCAAGAAACTGGGGGTGTGGTATTGACTGCTGAGAAAAAAAAAATCTGTATATGGATCACAGACCTCCGAAAACACATGATATTCTACACAAGCATGGAATATTAGCGGTATGGTGAGATACAATGTTTGTGTCTTGTAGAATGTTCAGTCTCTGAGCTTAGAGCCTTTGGTGGTGTTAGATGTGAGGGATCTTCAGAGGTATTCTATGCAGTAGAAATGAATGACCAGTGAAAGAATCTGATGATTGAAATTTCTTTGGCAAGTATAACAAACTCAAGTCAGTAGGTTGATTCCACTACTATTTTTTTTTCCAACTGAAATTGTGTAATATATTGCTGAAAAGTAGGAGGGGAGAATAAAATTTGGGAACGCTATGTCAACTGGAATTGACCCAAACTTTCAAAACTTGCTCAAAGTTACAACAAAAACACTGCAAAGGCAACATCTATGAATCCACATCTATTGAAGAACCCCCACGTATTTAAAAAAAACTCACTAAGTAAAAACATTATAGCAGAATCAATTCATTTGGAAAAACTCTAGGAATGGAGGAGCCAAGAGACAGTAGCTCTTAGAGTGTTTCTCAGGTCTAAAATTCTTCACTAGAATTGTTCTTTAATGGAACTATCAGGCTTGCTAGGAAAAAGAATCTACTATTTCTGGGGAGAAAAAAACTAAGGAAACCCAAGAAAGTGCAGCCCAAAGGGCGTGAAAGCACTTGCCCCAGTTTGAAGATACTGTGCTTAGGCTGGTGCTCTCCAAAACTCTTTCACAAGGGTCATATCTAAATGAATGGATTTCACGTTTGCAATTTTAAAATCCCAGGGGCTCATCTCACAACCCCTAGTTTTAAGAAGAGAGGACCACAAAAGTGCTGAGAAGACCTTGCCATAAAATCTTCCCAGGGGATCCCAATCCTCCTTTGCTTTCCTCTTTCATAGCAACCTCCAAGGACAGCTCTGCAAGGCCCCACCCCTTCACGCATGCGCACACCCACTAGAGGCGGGGCTCCCCGCATGCGCAGCGCTGTCCTCCAGCTGCTCAGAGCATCTGTTGAGGCCTGACCGCTTGGGAAGCCAGTAACACACGTGCCAGCGTGGAGGGTGGGGGTCCAACGGTCATCCCGGCTGGGGGCGGGGCCAATCATGGCAGCTTTTAGAATCAATTATTTGAAAGCAGGAGTAAGGAAAATGGACTTTTCACCTCTTGGGTGTCCTGCTGTGCACTCTTAGTCACTCTGTGGGTTATTTGTGGCCTTGTCCCAGTGAGTTCACCACCGCCCTGTGCCCCTCCCCCACCGCCACCAACTGGATCTCGGTGTCCTTGCAGTGTTTACACCAGGGTTGTTGGCACCACTGTGGAGCAGGTTGCATGCAGGCTTCAGTGATTTCCGGCCCTACCATAAGGCAGGTGAATAAAATGTGTGAACGATTAAATGGGTGCCAGTCTAGTGTTTGCATTCTAAAGCATACGAAGGCTAGAAGGAAGGTTTTCCAGTTTGAGAATGCTCATCCAGTTCACAAGAAATAGCTCAGGACACTGGAAATTGAGTGGAAAATGAATAAAGATCTATTGTACATCCTCATAGTTTCACCAGTGTCTTCCATTTTAACATAAAAATGTCAATCAACACATGTTCAAACTGCATATTATTGTCAGTGATGGGGGCAACGTTGCTGAATCTAACAATAAGCATTGATTTGTAGTCTAATACTCTCAAGAAATGACAGAATTGGAGTTTCCTCCTGGCTCAGCTTGTTAAGGGTCCATGGTTGTCACTACTGTAGCTTTGGTTACAATTGTGACAGGCTGTTCATTCTCTGGCCATAGACATGCTTTGGACTGGCCATGCCACCAAAAAACAAAAACAAAAACAGATATCCTAGCATAGATTGGCAAGTGATGCAAGAGTTCAATAAAAATCAAGAAATGCATTAGGGAAGAATCAACTGGGTAGGAGACAGAAATAAGATGGCTGGAGTTCCCGTCGTGGCGCAGTGGTTAACGAATCCGACTAGGAACCATGAGGTTGAGGGTTCGGTCCCTGCCCTTGCTCAGTGGGTTAACGATCCGGCGTTGCGGTGAGCTGTGGTGTAGGTTGCAGACGCGGCTCGGATCCTGCGTTGCTGTGGCTCTGGCATAGGCCGGTGGCTACACTCCGATTCGACCCCTAGCCTGGGAACCTCCATATGCGGTGGGAGCGGCCCAAGAAATAGCAAAAAGACAAAAAAAAAAAAAAAAAAAAAAAAAAAAAAAAAGAAATAAGATGGCTGAATAGAAGGACTGGAGATCAATTTCTCTCCTAAAAACAACAAAATTTACAACCAATGCTGAGCAATTTTCAACCAAATGGACCAGAAACTTTCAAAAAGATATCCTATTCCAGAAGACAAAGAGGAGGACACATCAAGAGGTGGTGGGTTGATTACAGGATATATGCAACCCCATACCTCCTGGTGGGAAGATCCACAGACAGGAAAGTAACTGGTTCACAGAGACTCACCTACAAGAGTGAGAGTTCTGAGCCCCACATCAAACTCCCATGCCTGGGGATCTGGCACTGGGAGAAAGAGCCCCTGGAGCATCTGGCATTGAAGGCCAGGGGGCTTGTGCACAGGAGCTCCATGGGACTGGGGGAAATGGAGACCCCATTCTTAAAAGGCACACCCAGACTTTCTCATGCACTGGGTCCCAGGGCAAAGCAAAGTCTCTATAGTAATCTGGGTCAAACATGACTGCAGTTCTTGGAGGACCTCCTGGGAAAACAGGGTTGAAGGTGGCTCATTGTGGGGGAAGGACATGGGAAGCAAAGCTCTCAGGAATGTTCATCAGCAGCTGCGTTTCTCTGTAAGTGGCCATTTTGAGAAAATCTGGCCCCACACATCAGTGCTGAGAAGCCCCAGGCCAAACAACATAGCTTTGGAAGTCCTAGCCAGAGCAATCAGGGAAAAAAATAAAAATAAAAGGAATCCAAATTGGAAAGGAAGAAGTAAAACTATCGCTATTTGCAGATGACATGATACTATACCTAGAGAATCCTAAAGACTATACCAGAAAACTGTTGGAGCTCATCCATGAATTTGGCAAAGTCGCAGCATACAAAATTAATACACAGAAATCAACGGCATTGCTATACACTAACAATGAAAGAGCAGAAAGAGAAATTAGGGAAACAATCCCATTTACCATCACAGCCAAAAGAATAAAATACCTAGGAGTAAACCTACCTAAAGAGACAAAAGACCTGTCCTCTGAAAACTATAAGACACTGATGAAAGAAATCAAAGATGACACAAATAGATGGAAAGACATATCATGTTCTTGGATTGGAAGAGTCAATATTATCAAAATGAGGGCATTCCCGACATAGCTCAGTGGTTAATGAATCCAACTAGGAACCATGAGGTTGCAAGTTTGATACCTGGCCTTGCTCAGTGGGTTAAAGATCCGGCATTGCTGTAAGCTGTGGCATAGGTCCCAGATGCTTGGATTCCATGTTGCTGTGGCTCTAGCATAGGCCAGCAGTTGTAGCTCTGATTAGACCCCTAGTGTGGAAACCTCCATATGCTGTGGGTGCATCCCTAGAAAATATTTTTTAAAAATTATCAAAATGACTATACTACCCAAAGCAATCTACAGATTCAATGCAATCCCTATCAAATTACCAAGGACATTTTTCACAGAACTCAAACAAAATATTTTAAAGTTTGTTTGGAAGCACAAAAGACCCAGAATAGCCAAAGATATCCTGAAAAAGAAAAATGGAGCTGGAGGAATCAGGCTCCCAGACTTCAGACTCTACTACAAAGCAACAATCATCAAAACCATATGGTACTGGCACAATGACAGAAATAGATCAGTGGAACAAGAATACAAAGCCCAGAATTAAACCCATGCACCTACAGCCAACTAATCAATGACAAAGGAGGCAAGAATACCCAATGGAGAAAAGATAGCCTGTTCCATAAGTGGTGCTGGGAAAACTGGACAGCCACATGGAAAAGAATGAAATTAGAACACTCCCTAACACTATACACAAAAATAAACTCCCAATGGATACAAGACCTAGAGAGAAGACCAGACACCATAAAACTAGGCCAAAGACTCTCTGACATAAACAAGAGCAACATCTTCTCAGATCCACCTCTTAGAGCAATGACAGTAAAAACAAAAGGAAACAAATGGGACTAAATGAAATTTAGATGTTGCTGCACAGCGAAGGAAACCCTAAACAAAACTTAAAGACAACCCACACAATGGGAGAAAATCTTGGGAAGTGACTCGACTGACAAGGGATTAATCTCCAAAATGTATAAACACCTTCTGCAGCTCCATACCAAAAAAAAAACAAAAAAACGGAAACAAACAAACAACCCCATCAAAAAATGGGCAGAAGATCTAAACAGACAGTTCTCCAAAGAAGACATACAGATGGCCATGGTATTTTGTTCCTTTTAACGGCTGAGTAATATTCCATTGTGTATTTGTACCACGTCTTTCTTGATCCACTCCTCTATCGATGGATATTTAGGTTGTTTCCATGTCTTGGCTATTGAAAAGAGTGCTGCGATGAACATTGGCGTACATGTGTCTTTGCGAGTCATGGTTTTCTCTGGATAGATGCCCAGGAGTGGGATTGCTGGACCAAACGGTAGTTCTATTTTTAATTTTCTGAGGAATCTCCAACCTGTTTTCCACAGTGGTTGCACCAATTTACAATCCCACCAACAGTGTACTAGGGTTCCTTTTTCTCCACACCCTCTCCAGCACTTATTGTTTGTAGACTTTTTGATGATGGCCATTCTGGCTGGTGTAAGGTGATACCTCATAGAGGTTTTGATTTGCATTTCTCTAGTGATGAGTGATGTTGAACATCTTTTCATCACTGTGCCACAATGGGAACTCTGGGAATTGTGTATTAGTGCATGTGTTTCTTATGGTGGTTTTTCAGGAATTTTGTGGTTTGGGGTGTGTGAGGGTAGGTCTATGACTATTTTATGGGACTGGTGATATGCTGTATATGTGCAGATGAATGGATTGTGTGGGTTGTGTGGTGTGAGGTTATTATGAATTTGTATTTTGGAAGATGACTGGAGTTATTTCATTGTAATTATTTAGGAATGTGGGATTATGTATATATAGGCAATGTGAAGCTTTATGTGCATTTGAGGGTACACGGTGGTATGTTTCCATATATGTAGTGTGCTGGGTAATTGTGGGTATATTTGGGGCTTGTGTGAGAACATGTTTGTTGAGTTTCTGTGTGTATTCAAGGAGCATAGCAGATTGGATGAATATTTTCTATGGTATCTATTTGCATTTTTCATTAGGAGGTTTTTTTTTACCTGTAAATTTTTTTTGCATTAATGTAGTAATGGAGTTATGTGTATGCAGAAGAGTGGCAGAATTGTATTTGTACTGGAGGTATGTGGTATGGTTCTATGTGAATATTTAGGGGTGTGGAGGTTTGAGATGTGTCCTTTGGGACTTTCAAGGGGTTTTATGTGTATTCATATATGATATGTTGGAGAATTGTCCTTGTGTCCAGGTGTATGTACTGGTTTATGTGTATGTCCGTCAGTGCATGTATGAATTCATGGGGTTTGGGGCTGTTGGAAACGTTCACAGTGGTTTCCCAGGATGCTGGGATTTTCATGTTTGGAAATATTTGGGGATTGTAGTGGTAATGTATTCTGGAAATGCAAGGATGATGAATAGTGTTTGGGGGTCTGTATATATTTAAAGATTAGGAATAGTCATGTGTGTGTGTATGGCCATGAGAGAGTAGTGGTCATGAAAGTATAGTACCTACAGTTAAAGGATGTTGCTTTTTCCCCACTTAGTGCAATGATTATTGGACTTTTAGCTTTCATTCTATTAGTGTGGTGTATTGTATCTATTTATTTGCATATATTGAACCACCTTGCGTCCCAGGGGTAAATCCCGTGTGATCATGGTGTATGATCCTTTTTTTTTTTTATGCTTTTTATGGCCACACCCATGACATATGGAGATACCCAGGCTAATCAGAGCTAGAGCTGACAGCCACAGCCACAGCAATGCCAGATCCAAGCCATGTCTCTGACCTACACCACAGCTCATGACAATGCTGGATTCTTAACCCACTGAGCGAGGCCAGGGATCAAACTTGCAACCTCATGGCTCCTAGTTGGATTTGTTTCCACTGAGCCATGATGGGAACTCCCGGTGTATGTTCCTTTTAACATGCTGTTGAATTTTTTTTCCTATTGTTGTTCTGGTCTCTACTTTACCTAATTCTGCTCTGATTTTTGTTAGTACCTTCCCTCTGCTAACTTTGGATGTAGTTTGTTCTTTTTAAAAAATATTATTTTTCAGAGTACCTGTTCTCGCTCAGCGGTGATGAACCTGAGTAGTTCATGAGGTTCATTACCGCTGAACCTCATGAGGACCCCAGTTCAATCCCTGGCCTTGCTCAGTGGGTTAAGTATCTGGTGTTGCCATGAGCTGTGGTGTAGGTCACAGATGCAGCTCAGATCCTGCATTGCTGTGGCTCTGGTGTATGCTGGCAGCCACAGCTCCAGTTTGACCCCTAGCCTGGGAACATTCATATGCCACAGGTGTGGCCCTAAAAAGACCAAACAAACTCTCCACAAACTGAGTATAGAAGTAATAAAGACGGTATATGAAAAGCCCTCAGCTAACATCCTCAATGGTGAAAGTTTACAGTTCTTCCTCTAAGATTGGAAACAGGACAAGGATGCTCACTCCTATCATTCCTATTTAACATAGTACTAGAAATCCTCGCCAGAGCAATTAAGCATAAAAAAAGAAATAAAAACATCTGCATTAGACAGGAAGTTAAGATTGTCTCTGTTTGCACATGATATGACCTTGTGGATAGAAAATCCTAAGGTCTCCAACACGTAAACTTGTTAAAACTAATCAACATGAAGTTGCAGGATACAAAATCAATATACAGAACTTAGCTTTTTTTCTATATACAAACAAAGCAAACATCTGAAAAAGATACAAAGAATATAGTCCTCTTTGCAACAACATAAAAAACAGTGAAATACTTTGGAATAAATTTAACCAAGGGGGTGAAATTTCTATGTAATGAAAATTATATGTCATTGATGAAAGAAATTGAAAATGACACAAAAAATGGAAATATATCCCATATTCATGGTTAGAAAGAATAAAATTGTTAAGTTTTTCTATACCACCCAAAGCCATTTATAGATTCAACACCACTCATCTCAAAATTCCAATGACACTTTTCACATACATTCAAAATTTATCACAAATGTTTAGTAACCAAAACAGTATGGTACTGGCATAAAAACACATACTTATACCAGTGGAACAAAATAGCTAAATGCACCCATATGTAGTCAATTAATTTATGATAAATGGGCTAAAAACATACAGTCTCTTCAATAAATGGTGTTGGGTGACCAGATGGCCTTGTGCAAAAAAAATGAAACTAGACTCCTATCTTACACCATACATAAATTTAACTCAAAATGTATTAAAGACTTGAAGTAAGACCTGAAACCACAATATAGGTGGTAAGCTCCTTGCCATTGGTCTTGGCACACCAAAAGCAAAGGCAACAAAACTAAAAATAAATAAATGGGACTATATCGGACTCAAAAGCTTTTGCACAGGCAAAGGAAGGACTGGCGAGATGAAAAGGCAGCCTACATAATGGGAGAAAATATTTGCAAACCATCTATCTGATGAGTTAATATTCAAAATAAATGGAACTCATACTACTCAATAGCAAAAAATAAGTCATCTGATTTAAAAGATGGATGGAAGCCCTGAATAGACAGTTTTCCAATGCCAATAATCAATAGATACATGAACAGTTCTCAACACCAGTAATTAATTAGTAGGGGAATAGAAAACGCACGCAAGAGGTCAACTTATACCTATTAGAATGGCAAGAATGCGTAAAAAGGGGAACCTCTGTGCACTTGGTGGGAATGTAGATCAGTAAAACAACTATAGAAAACAGTATGGAGTTTCCTTTAAAAACTAAATATAGAACTATCATAATAATCCAGCAAACCCACTTCAGGATATTTTTCAGAAAAAAAAAAAAAAAAACACTAATTCGGAAAGACATGTGCACCCTTGTGTTCCCTGCAGCATTATTTACCATAGCCAAAATATAGATACAACCAAAGTGTCCATCAACAGATGACCGGATAGAGAAGATGTGATATATATAAACAATGGAATATTAGCCACAAAAAGGAAATCTTGACATTTGTGACAACATAGATGGACCTGGAGAGTATTATGTTAAGTGAAATAAGCCAGACAGAGGAAGACATACTGTGCAGTTACACTACCTGAAAAATAAATGAACAGACATAAACAGAGTTATAGATACAGAGTCCAAATAGGTGGTTACCAGAGGGGAGTGTGGAGGGGATGAGTGCAATAGGTGAATGAAACTAAGATGTACCCACTTTCAGTTACGAAATACATGAGTCATGGTGTTGAAATATACAGCATGGGAAATATTGTTACTATATTGTATTATCTTTGTATGGTGACAGATGGTAGCTAGTTTATCATGGTAATCATTTCTAATGTATAGAAATATTGAATCACGACATTATGCACCTGGAACTAACAGAGTGTTGTAGGACAATTATACTCCAATTAAAAATTTTTAATTAAAGAAATAAGTAACAAATGTTGGTGATGATGTGGAGAAAGGGAACACATGTGCACTGTTGGTAGGAATGTAAATTCATAAAACCACTATAGAAAACAGTATATAGGTTCCTCAAAAAACTAAAAATAGAACTACCATATGATCCAGCAATCCCACTTCAGGATATTTACCTGAAATAAATGAAGTCATTGCTTCAAAGAGACATCTGCACCCCCATGTTCATTGCAGCATTATTCACAATTGCCAGAACATAGAAACAAGTGTCCATCAACAATGGGTGAAGAAAATGTGATACATACATATACATATATATGTCTAATCTTAAAGGCATTATGCTAAGTGTGAAATACAAATACCATGTAATGTCACTTATATGTGGAGTCTAAAAACAAGACAAAACAACACATACACACACAAACTGAGTTCATAGATACCGAGAACATATTGGTGGTTGGCAGAGGCAAGGGGCTGGGGTGGAGAAATTTGTAAAATGTATCAAACAGTATAAACTTCAAGTTATTAAATAAGTGATGAGTATGTAATAAGCCTAGTGACTACAGTTACTAATACTGTATTGCATATTTGAAAATTGATAAGAGAGTAGATCTTGCCCTTATTAGAGTTCCTGTCATGGTGCTGTGGAAACGAATCCAACCAGGATCCATGAGGTTGCAGGTTTGATCCCTAGCCTCACTCAGTGGGTTAAGGATCCAGCATTGCCATGAGCTCACAGATGTGGTTCAGATCTGGCTTTCCTGTGGCTGTGGTATAAGCCAGCAGCTGTAGCTCCAATTAGACCCCTAGCCTGGGAACCTCCATATGCTGGGGGTGTAGCCCTAAAAAGAAAAAAAAAAAGTCCTTAAAAATATTGTAGCTATGTATGGGGATGGATATTAACTAGACTTATTGTGGTTATCATTTCACAATATATACAAATGTAGAATCATATTTTAATCTGAAAATAATATAAGGTTATAGGTCAATTATACCTCAATTTAAAAAGGAAAGTTAGGAGTTCCCATTGTGAATCAGTGGTAACAAACCTGACTAGTATCCATGAGTATGTGGGTTGGATCCCTGACCTCGCTCAGTGGATTAAAGGATCTGGCATTGCTGTGAGCTGTGGTATATGTCACAGATGCAGCTCAGATCTCATGTTGCTGTGGCTGTGATATAGATTGGCAGCTGCAGCTCTGAGTCAACCCCTAGCCTGGGAACCTCCATATGCCATGGGTGCAGCCCTAAAAAATAAATAAATAAACAAACAAACAAATAAATAAAAAGAAAGATAATAAAATTTTCCTGGTAGGGGGGAAAAATGTGCTTTCCTGCTGTTAGGAATATCCTACATCGTTAGGATATCGCTATTCTGCTCCTGACTAAAGAGGTCTGGAAAAAATTATATGTGTGTTTGCTCATAATGAAGTTAAAAGGAAAAAAAAATTATAGGTGTTTCCATTGTGGCACAGTGGAATTGAACCCGACTAATATTCATGAGGATGCAGCATACAGTTAGATCTGCTTAGATATGTACGTATTGCTGTGGCTAAGGCTATATACATATTTGGTTTGGTGGGCAGCTGTATATTCCCTCTTGGGATATGCTGGAGGCCACCAGTAAATTTCCTCCCAGGTTAACTTTGCTACCTGAATTTTCATTGTTGTTTCTATATTCTTTAAGGTGGGCTATGGAGGTCTTTACAACATTGAGATACAGCTTACATATAATAGTGTATTCATTTTGATATATGCATATATTGCAAAATGATAACCACGGTAAGTTTAGTTAACATCCATCACCACACATAGCTATATTTTTTTTTCTCTTTTCTTTTTTAGAGCTGCACCTGTGGCATATGGAAGTTCCCAGGCTAGGAGTTGAATCGGAGCTATATTTGACAGCCTACGCCACAGCCACAGCAATACCAGACCTGAGCTGCATCTGCAACCTATGCCACAGATTGTGGCAATGCCAGATCCTCAACCCACTGAGCAAAGCCAGAGATTGAACCCGCATCCTCACGGACACTATGTCAGGTTCCTAACCCACTGAGCCATGACGGAAACTCCCAATTTTTTTCTTATGATGAGAACTTCTAAGATCTACTCTTTTTACCACTTTCAAATATACAATAGAATATTGTTGTCAACATGATGTAAATTGCGTTCCTAGGACTTATGCATTTTTATAACTTTCCAGTTTGTACTTTTTGACTGTGTTCACCCACTTCCTCCACCGTCCACCTCAGGCAACCACCAATCTGTCTTCTGTCATCTATGAGGTTTTTTTTTGGGGGGGGGTTGCTTTGGGTTTTTTTCCTGTTTGTTTTTCACTCCACATATAAGTGAGATTATATAGTACTTGTCTTTATCTGATTTGCCTCACTTACCATAATGCCCTTGAGGTCCATCTATGTTGTTGCAAAGGGCAGAATTTCCTTCTTTTTTTTGGCCAAATAATATACCATTACACACACACACACACACACACACACACACACACACATAACATTCTACATATAGATATATATACACATACATGATACATATATATATCATGTTAGATATATATATGTATATATATATATATATATTAACCAAATATATATCTCCTAGGTTGTAGGTCACAGACGTGGTTGGAATCTGGAATTGCTGTGGCTATGGTGTAGGCCAGTGACTACAGCTCTGATTTGACACCTAGCCTGGTAACCTCTAAATGCCTCTGGTGCAGTCCCAAAAACACAAACACACACTTAATGTGTGTACGTGTGTGTGTAACTTTGGTTGTTTTCATGCCTTGGCTACTGTGAATAATGCTGCAATGAACACAGGGGTGCAGCTATCTCTTTGAGATAGTGGTTTCATTTCCTTCAGATAAACACCCTGAAATGGGATTGCTGGATCATATGGTAGCTTTTTTTTGGTTATTGTAACTGAAAGAATTTTATAATATTTATAGTTGTACAATGATCATCACAACCCAATTTTACAGCATTTCCATCCCAAACCCCGGCCCATCCCTCCCCTCCCCCAACCTGTCTCCTTTAGAAGCCATAAGTTTTTCAAAGTTGGTGAGTCAGTATCTGTTCTGCTAAGAAGTTCATTGTATGCTTTTTATAGATTCCACATAGAAGTAGTAGCATATGATATTGGTATCCCACTGTCTGACTAACTTCAGTTAGCATGATAATTTCTAGGTCCATCCATGTTGCTGAAAATGCCATTATTGCATTCTTTTTATGGCTGAGTAATAGTCCATCGTATGTATGTACCACATCTTTATCCACTCCTCTGTCGATGGACATTTCAGTTACTTCATGTCTTAGCTTTTGTATATAGTGTGCTGCAATGAACACTGGAGTACATATATCTTTTGTGTGTGTGTGTTTTAGGACCACACCAGAGGCATATGGTGGTTATCAGGCTAGGGGTCCAATCAGAGCTAAAGCCGCTGGCCTACACCACAGCCACAGCAATGCCAGGTTTGAGCCACGTCTGCAACCTACACCACAGCTCATGGCAACACTGGATCCTTAAGCCACTGAGCAAGGCCAGGGATTGAACCTGCATCCTCATGGATGCTAGTCAGATTCATTTCTGCTGAGCTATGAAGGGAACTCCACATGTATCTTTCTGAGTCATGGTTTTCTCTGGATAGATGCCCAGGAGTGGGATTGCTGGATCAAATGGTAGTTCTATTTTTAGTTTTTTGAGGAATCTCCATAATGTTTTCCAGAGTGGTTGCACCAATTTACATTCCCACCAGCAATCTAATAGGGTTCCTTCTCTCCACACCCTCTCCAGCACTTATTGTTTGTAGACTTTTTGATGATGGCCATTCTGGCTGGTGTGAGGTGGTACCTCTTAGTAGTTTTGATTTGCATTTCTCAAAGAATTAGTGATGTTGAACATCTTTTCATGTGTGTTGTTGGCCATCTGTATGTCTTCTTTGGAGTCTTGTCTGTTTAGACCTTCTGCCCATTTTCTGGTGTGCTTGTTCATATGGTAGTGCTATTTTTAATTGTTCAAGGAACTCTACTTTTTTTCCCATGGGGTCTGTACCAATTTACATTCCCATCAGCAGTGCACAAGTTTTCCTTTTACTCCACATCCTCACCAACATTTTTTATTTCTTGTCTTCTTGATAACAGTCATTCTAACAGGTGTGAGGTGCTATCTCTTTGTGGTTTTTATTTACATTTCCCTGATGATTACTCATGTTGAGCACTTTTTCCTCTGTTGACCAGTTGTATGAATTCTTTGGAAAACTGTCTATTCAGGTCCTCTGCCCATTTTAAAATCAGAGGGTTTTTTGTTTCTTTGGGTTTTTTTTGTTTGTTTGTTTTTCTTTATTGGCTTTTTAGGGCCACACCCATGGCATATGGAGGTTCCCAGCCTAAGAGTTGAATCAGTGCTGTAAATTGCCGGCCTACACCACAGCCACAGCTACGCCAGATCTGAGCCTCCTCTGTGACCTACACCACAGGTCATGGCAATGCCAGATCCTTAACCCACTAATCCGCGCCAGGGATTGAACCCACATCCTCATGGGTACTAGTCAGGTTCTTTAACCACTGAGCACAATGGGAACGCCTAGTTTGTTTGTTTTTTTTTCTTGTTTCACATTACTTCCTAATGTTGCATGAATTCTTTATGTATTTGGAATATTAATCCCTTTTCTGATGTGGTTTGCAAATATTCTCCCA
This sequence comes from Sus scrofa, assembly GCF_054392235.1. NCBI lineage: Eukaryota > Metazoa > Chordata > Mammalia > Artiodactyla > Suidae > Sus > Sus scrofa. The sequence continues at coordinate 18,267,438 of NC_139396.1, read as the reverse complement.
TTCATTAGGTTGCCTTTTCATTTTGTTGATGGTTTCCTCTGCTGTGCAAAAGCTTATAAGTTTGTTTTGGTGTGTTTTAACCGGCACCAGCCCCATCCTCCACTCTCCAGATCCATGGTAGCTTTGAAAACTAACAGCTCCCAATCACAGTGAAAACTAGCAGGCTGCCAGCTCCAGGAGGGGGCAGAACGAGGGTTAGAGTTTTTCCTAAGCTCCATTACCAGAGAATTACCATTATTTGATCTGACTGAAGATTCCTTGGAACCCCTACTTTAAGGCTATGTATTTGACCTTAGCGAGAGTTCAACCACTGTCGAAAGGCTTCTTTGAGAGCACTTGTCTCAAAAATTACAGGCAATTGTTTAAATTTACAGCTGCCTGAGGCAGGGAATACTAGTGGGGACAGACAATAGACCAGCCAAAAAATATAAAAGAAAAAACTGGGAAATAAAATATTCACAGGGGCTTTGAAAAGTTCTTAGGAAGCTAAAAGTCCACCAATGCCTAAAAATGAAAAAAGGAAAATAAAAATCTCTCCCAGTTTTCTCACATTGATTCTGTATTTAGGCACTCCTTTATTGCCTAGCCAGGCAAGTTACATCTCTGCCTTCACCTTTACTTACTGTTTGTGCTGACCTTAGAGATCAGCCAGAAAGGAAGGCTCAGACTCTTCTCAGGTCTTTTCTGAGCATGTGTCATGCCTAGGTTGTACACATGTCTATACACATAAATGTACCACCATACACAAGTCCATTTGAATGCCCTAATTTCTCAGAGAAACTCTTTCCCTAAGCTTTTGGCAGGTTTATTATTACCTCTCAACCATATCTTTTGCCCTAAGCTACAGTATTTTGTTCATTTGTTGTACAATTTTTTGAGGAATGCTACCTGTGTAGGCAATTTTCTGGCCTGAGCAAATTCCAAATTATGTTAAACAGACAAGCACCTTCTATCAATCTTTCAGGTGATACCTAAGACAGGTCAAAGCAGACAAACATAGGTCACTGTAAATAAGGTCTTCTCTACTCCCTTTAGCCGGGGACAAGGGTTGAAGGCTACTTTCTTCAAGACTGCTACCAAGGCTGAGGAATGGTGCAGGTCAAGGACAAGTAACAATGTTGCAATGCTTTCCTACCATTTTAAAGTTGGCTTTTTCTTGATTCATTATTCTCTTTGTTGCTGTAAACCTCCGTTTTCAACAATTCTGACTATGGTGGTTCTTACATTTTTTGCTTGATTTTTTTCAGTGTTTCTATGGAGGGATAGGCCCCTGGAACTATCTAATCTGACATTTTTTACTGATGTCACCCCTTTAGTAAGGCAGGTCTATAACGAATGAATTATTTGTTTTTGTTTAGCTCAAAATAAGTTCATTTCCCCTTTGTCTTTGAAGGATAGTTTTATTGGATATAGAATACTTCATTTGACTTTTATTTTTCTCTCAGAACTTTGAATATATCCTCCTACCGAAACAGGAGGGGAGGGGAAGGCATGACTATTAAAAGAATGACAGCCATTGAGAAGAACAGTGGTTAGAACATTGACAAAAAGTGGTGAGAGCCTATTAGGCCTAAGATGGTAGAAGATTCAACTTCCAGTAGATCTTGAAACTCATTACATGCTCATTGTAACACATTAGCATGCTGAATGACATACTTACAGGTGCCATGGCAGTTCCAAGGCTGACCATAAGAGGCCGAAAAACTGGGCAGTGGCCCAATTCCTGGAAATGCCTACCCCTTCCCCAAAATAGTTGGAATAATCCTCCCACTTGTTAGCCCATAAAATTATCCAGACCATAAAAACTAACAACCCCACATGTCAAGCCAGCTCTCCCTTTCTGAGAAAGTCCTCATTCTGTCTATGGAATATGTATCTTTCTAAATAAGTTCACTTTCTCTTTACTATGGCTTGCTCTTTTCTTTCCTGCACAAAGCCACGAGCCCTCACTTGGAAGCCTCTCCCAGAAATTTACCCAAGACCCAAGACATGACCATCCATTAACATGCCATTTTCTTGCAACACTACTGCCTCCATGGTTTCTGATGAGAAATCAGCTCTTAATATTATTTAGACAAAAAGACGGATCTTCATCAAAATTAAAAACTTTTGTGCAGCAAATGGCATAACCAAGAAAGTAAAAAGATAACCTACAGAATAGAAGAAAATATTTGCAAACCACATCCCTGATAAGTGTTTGATATAGAGAATGTAGAAACAACTTGCATAATTCAAAAACAAAAAGCAACTCTTATTTAAAAAATTGGCAAAAGACTTGAATAGACATTTCCCTAACATGATTACTGTTCAACACCTGTAGTCATGAGGAAGATGAAATGTGGTGAGTTTTTCTATTGGAGGAGAATGCAAACTGGTGATCTGTATCAGAGTCCTATGAACTGTTAACATTACATCACTTGCAATTTTCTGAAACCTTATCTTTTCAGCTGAGTTCCTTAAATTAATGTTAGGGTTTCAGAAATGTAGCATCTACCAATCCTCATGATTATTTCAAGTATGAAAGTAGAATTAAATAAATTATATTATATACTAGAATGTCAAAGCTCTGTGTTTATGGGGACATCTGATTTCTTAAAGATTGACTTGAAGAAATATATCTATGAGCAATTTTTAAGCTATTAATGTTGAAAGATCGTTTGGTAGAATGTCATCATCCCTAAAACAACCTGACGCTTCATAACAAACACCATCATTTTATTTTTATTTTTTAATTTATTTATTATTACTTTTTTTTCTTTTTAGGACCCAACCTGTGGCATATGGAAGTTTCCAGGCTAGGGGTCGAATCAGAGCTGCAGCAGCCAGCCTACACCACAGCTACAGCAATGCCACATCAGAGCCACACCTGTGACCTATGCCACAGCTTGAGGTAATGCTGGATCCTTAACCCACTGAGCGAGGCCAGGGACTCATGGACACTATGTTGGGTTCTTAACACACAGAGGCACAAGAGGAGCTCCCACTTTTACTTTAAAATGAAGTAAAATACTAATAATGGCTTGGAGTTCTTTGATATAAAACAAGAGAATCAACACAAACTTAGGCCACTGCTGAAAGTTGAAACCCATGGGTGCACACACTTGTATATCAATATAAAATATTTTTCATAATAGAAGAAATTTTTCATAATAGAAGATAAGTTGGTGAAAATACATCTGCTGGAGGAACATCGATATTGACTATTTCCACAGAATTCTTATCAAAGCAAGGCTTCTTTGACACAGAGATAACTTTTTGTTCTGGGAGGAAAGAATATCACAAAGATTACAAACATATATGATATTCCATGAATTATTAGTAGTTCATGACTAAATAAATATACATAATACATTTCAGGAAGATATCATTAATAATAACAGATAATCAGCATCTAGTATGGTATTCATCATAAGATACAGTTCCTTGCAAAAACTCTGTTGAAGTTTATTAGCCATTATAGTCAATCAGCCACAATGTGCGAACTTTGGCATTTATGAAAATATCCACAGGGTACCTATGTCTTCAGTCATTAAAATTCAGGTTGTGTCCTAAGTGGGGGTGGCTGCCAGCATGTCCTGAGAGCAGAACCTCATCCCATGGAGCTCATGTGAAGCTTATCATCTTGGCTTCCATAAACCCAGTGCACCTGCATCAGCCCTGAAATGCTGCCACCTTCCCTGGCACTTTCAGGTCAAGAAGAATAAAAACCTTGAGCTCAAATGGACTTCAGAGCTCATCTGACTCACCACCTCATTCAGGAAACTAAATTGAAGGAGGCCATGATATTTTAGCAAGTAGAAATTCATCTCTTCCAATTTCCCCATGAGGCCAGCCATTGTAATTTTAAAAGGTGACAAATGTACTAATTTATTCATGGTATCATGTTACCTCAAAAGGAACCTGTCCTGGAGTTCCTGTCATGGCTCAGTAGTTAGTGAACCCGACTAGCATCCATGAGGATGTGGGTTCGATCCCTCACCTCACTCAGTGGGCTAAAGGATCCAGCATTGCCATGAGAGTGGTGTAGGTTGCAGAAACAGCTCAAATCCTGAATTGCTGTGGCTCTGGCATAGGCCGGTGGCTACAGTTCCAGTTGGACCCCTAGCCTGGGAACTTCCATATGCTGTGGGTGTGGCCCTAAGAGACAAAAGGGCCAAAAAAAGGAATCTGTCCTTCTGTTTCTTCTGCAGCAGTAGACTCTCACTCTTCCACCTCTGTCCTGAAGTTTGCATCTGTGAAACCATTCAGAGAAGAATTTCTAAAGTTGAGAACATGTTAGCAAAAGAAAATAAAAACATAAAAAAGAGGATATTATAGTAATTCACTTCTCACTGTAGTAGTACTTCCAAACTGGAAATCAATTCTAAGAATATTAATAGGAGAATAATTAAACTACTACAAGTCAGTCATTTACTGGGCATTTCAATGAAGTGACATTTCTAGGAATTGGAGATGCAGTAATAAACTGTGGAGCTACATCACTCATCTCATGACCATTATAAGTAACATCAATTTAAGTGCAGCTTTACTGGTGTGAAATGTAGAAAAGTTGGCATTTAAAAAGCACAATGGGATTGGTGGCATCTCTGCAGGGCCAGGACAAAGGTTTGATCCCTGGCCCGGCACAGTGGGTTAAAGATCCAATGTTGCCATACCAGTAGCACAGGTCACAACTGTGGCTTGGATCTGATCCCTGGCCCAGAAACTCCATACGCCTTCAGGGCATCCAAAAAAGAAATGAAACATGAAAAAATGAAAAGAAAGTATGTAGGAGTTCCTGCTGTGACAAGGTGGGTTTAGAATCTAACTAATCGAAGCAGAGGCACCAGTTCAATTCCTGGCCTGGTGCAGTGGGTTAAAGGATCTGGCTTGCTGCAAGGCATGGGGTTGCAGCTGTGGCTGGAATTCAGTCCCTGGCCTGGGAACTTCCATATGCCTTCGATGCAGCCATTTAAAAAAAATTGTGTAACTCTGTGCCAACAGGAGTATCTGTTTCCATGCTCTGTTTCCAAATGCAGGATTTAAATCTTGCTGCTGGAGTAGAAGGAATGAACGCCTTTATTATGATCTCTTATTCTTGTGGGAGAAGGCAGGTCTCTGCTTGACGTTTTTTCCTCCACCCATCGTAGGATCAAAACTTAAGTTTCCCTGTAGTTGTGGCTGTCAATGCTGGAGAGAGTCATTTCAATAAAACATAACCTTATTTTATCCCATGTTGATAAAATAACAGTAGTCCTGTGTAGAGATTGCCAGAATCCATTCTACAAGAATTCTGCTTCTTCTGGTCTACTCATGAATTTCTTCCCCTGCTCAAACTAGTGAAGACATTCCTATGAAATTACCCCCAACACCAACAGAAGGAAAACTGGAAAATTCACAAATATGCACACAGTAACATGCTCTTAAACAACCAGTGGGCTAAAGGAAAGATCACAAGACAAATTAGAAGACACAAATGAAAGAAACGTAAACATGCTGTACCAAAATTTTTGTGATGCAGTGAAATATGCTCAGAAGGAAATTTGTAGCTTTTTTTTTTTTTTTTGTCTTTTTGCCATTTCTTGGACCGCTCCCACAGCATATGGAGGTTCCCAAGCTAGGGGTCCAATCAGAGCGGTAGCAACGGGCCTACACCAGAGCCACAGCAACGCGGGATCCAAGCCGCGTCTGCAATCTACACCACAGCTCACTGAGCAAGGGTAGGGACCGAACCTGCAGCCTCATGGTTCCTAGTCAGATTCGTTAACCACTGCGCCACGACAGGAACTCCGAAATTTGTAGCTTTAAATGCCTATGTTCCTACATTAAAAAAAATGTCTCAAATTAGCCACTTAAATTGGCACCTTAAAGCACTTGGAAAAACTCAAATCTAGCAGAAGGAAGGTAATAATGAAGATTAGAGTGGAGATAAAGAACAGAGAATCAAGAGGGAAAATAAATGAACCTAAGATATTTTCAACGAGCAACAAAATTGACAAATCTTTGAGAAAAGACTCCAATTAAAATAAGAAACAAAAGTGAGGAAATTACTACAGACCTTAATACCAAAGATAGCATTGAACTGTACTCTTAAAAATGGTTAAAATAATGAGGAATTCCCATCATGACTCAGCAGAAACGAATCTGACTAGAATCCATGAGGACACAGGCTTGATCCCTGGCCTCGCTGTGTGGGTTAAGGATCCAGCAATGCCATGAGCTGTGGTGTTGTAGACATGGCTCAAATCCTGAATTGCTATGGCTGTGGTGCAGGCTGGCAGCCATAGGTATAATTTCACCTGTAACTTGGGAACCTCCATATTCCACAGGTGAGGCCCTAAAATGACTTAAAAAAGAAAAGAGAGTTAAAATGATGAATTTCATGTTATGTAAATGTACCTCAATGAAAAAGCTTACATTTGTGTGGATTCACACCTACAATCTGTCCTGTTCCTTTGATCTATGTGTTTGTGTGTGGTTAACCTCTTACTATTACCATACTGTCTTGATAACTGTGATTTTATAGTAAGTCTTAAAATCAGATTTTCTTCTTTTCAAAATTATTTTGGCTATTCAAGTTCCTCTCACTTTCTATATAGAATTTAAAATTAAGTTGTCAATATATACAATGAGTGATCCTGGGATTTTGACTGGAGTTGTGTTAAATCTATAGATCACTTTTTTTAAAATTAGCATCTTAACCATATTTAATTTTTCAATCCATGATCATAATATATCTCTCCATTTATTTCGATTTTTAGATGTCTTTTGATCTTCTTTATTAGCTTTTTTTTTATTTTTAAGCATATAGCTCCTGCACACATTTTCAGGTTTATATCAAAGTATTTCCTTTTTTTAAATAAAAGGTATTTTAAAAACAGATTTATACATTAATATTGTATAAATTGCATTTTAATTTTTGTATGTTGACCTTTTCTTTTTCTTTTTCATTTCTGGCCACCCTGCAGCATATGAAGTTCCTGGGCCAGGGATCAGATCCAAGCCAGAGTTGTGACCTAAGTCACAGCAGCAGCAACTCCAGATCCTTCACCCACTGTGCCAAACGGGAGATGGAACCTCAACCCAGTTCTCCCAAGATGCTGCTGATCCCTGTTGTGCCACACCAGGAACTCCATATGTTGACCTTTTATTAGGCAACTATGCTAAATTCACTTGTTAAGTCTAGGAGCCTTTAAAAATAGAGTCTAGAGACTTCTACTTTAATGATCATGTCATCCGTTCCAGTCTATATGGTTTTTTCTCCCCTTGCTTTATCATACTGGCTAGTCAGCCTATGATGTTAAAAAAAATGTATATCTTTGCTTTGTTCTTGATCCTGGGGTAAAATATGAAACCTTTCATACTAATCCTGGTGTTAATTATAGATTTTTGTAGGTACCATTTATTAAGGAAGTTCCTTTCTATTCCTAATATACTAGAGGGTTTTTTTGGGGGAGTAGCACCCTGCAGCTTATGGAATTCCCGGGCCAGGGATCAGATCTGAGCCAAAGTTGCGACCTACACCAGAGCTGTGGCAATGCCAGCTTCTTTAACCCACTGTGCCGGACAAGGATCAAACCTGCATCCTGGCACTGCAGAGATCAATTTTCTTTTTTATATCAATTAATTTTGAAATTTTTGTCCAGGGATCAGGATACTATAACTCACAGGCCAAATCCTGCTCATCAACTGTTCCTGTAGAGGCCATAAGCTAAAAAAATTTTAAAAAGTTTTTACAAATTTTTAAAGGATTGTAAAAAGAAGAAGAATATAGTATACTACAAAAACTGTATGACACCCAGTGGGCCCTAATTAAACTCAAAAGCTTCTGCACAGCAAAGGAAATCATTTCTAAAAAAAGACAACCTACAGAATGGGAGAAAATTTTTGCAAAGGACTCAACTGACAAAGGTTTAATCTCTAAAATATACAAACAACTCATACAATTCAATAGCAAAAAAACAAACAACCCAATTGAAAAATGGGCAGAAGGCCTAAAAAGACATTTCTCCAAAGAAGGCATATAGATGGCCAGCAGGCACAAGAAAAAATGCTCAGCATCACTAATTATTAGAGAAATGCAAATCAAAACTACAATGAGATACCACCTCCCGCCAGTTAGAGTGGCCATCATTAACAAGTCAACACATAACAACTCCTGGAGAGGATGTGGAGAAAAGGGAACCCTCCTACACTGTTGATGAGAATGTAAATTGGTAAAACCAGTATAAAAAACAATAAGGTAATATCTCAGAAAACTAAATATGGAACTACCATATGACCTACTCCTAAGCATATATCCAGACAAAAAAAAATTCATTGAAAAAGATACATGCACCTGTATGCTCATGGCAGCACTATTCACAATAGCCAAGACATGGAAACAATCTAATTGCCCATCTGAATGGGTGTTTAGGAAGATGTGGCACATATATACAATGGAATACTACTCAGCCATAAAAAGGACCAAATAATGCCATTTGCAACAACATGTATGTACCTAGAGACTCTTCTACTGAGTGAAGTAAGTCAGAAAGAGAAAGACAGACCCCATATGATATAACTTACATGTGGAGTCTAAAATATGGCACCAATTATCTATCTACAGAACAGAAAAGATCATGGACATGTAGGACAGAATAGTGTATGTAGTGGGGCTGGGGAGGGACTGGGATGAATTGGGAATCTCAGGTTAGTAGATGAAAACTCTTGCATTTGGAATGGATAAGCAAGGAGATCCTGCTGTATAGCACAGAGCACTATATATCTAATCACTTGTGATGGAACATGATGGAGGATAATGTGAGAAAAAGAAGGTGTATATATATATGTGTGTGTGTGTGTGTGTGTGTGTGTGTGTGAGAGCCTGGGTTACTTTGCTGTACAGCAGAAATTGACAGAACATTGTAAATCAATCATTTTTTTAAAAAGGTATAAGTTCTATCTCTAGAGTCTTATGTTTTTAAATACGAGGATTTATATGGCTATCTAGTTGTTCTAGCACTATTTGTTGAAGAGATTATCTTTCCTCCCCCTCCCTCAGGCCCACACCTGCATCCTCCAACTTTGTGGCCTTTCTGGCTGGTCCACCCTGGATTTAGAGCCTACACAGCTTCAGTGGAAACCCTCCGGAGCTTTCTTATGGTCCAGACCCTCTGAGGATGCCATCCACATATGCGGCTTTCCAAGCTCTGGCAGAAATAACCACCATCCTCTCTGAGCCCAGGACCCACTTCCACAGCCCTCACTCATCCAAGACCAAAGTTTCTCTCAGCCTTTAATAAGTTTTTTTGGGCTGGTAAGAATGTGAAGTTGAGGAGTTCCCGTCCTGGTGGCAGCAGAAACAAATCCGACTAAGAACCATGGGGTTGTGGGTTCAATCCCTGGCCTTGTTCAGTGGGCTAAGGATCCAGCATTGCTGTGACCTGTGGTGTAGGCCACAGATGCACCTCAGATCCCTTGTTGCTGTGGCTGTGATGTAGGCCAGTGGCTACAGCTCCGATTCAACCCCTAGCCTGGGTACCTTCATATGCCATGGGTGTGGCCCTAAAAAGACAAAAGACAAATAAATAAAATAAAATCATAATTACAGAATTCAGGCAAGGGTCTGATCATGTAAAGTTACATAATCATGCATTGATTGATTGATTGATTGATTGATTTTGCTTTTCATGGCCACACCTGGGGCATATGGAAGCTCCCAGGCTAGGGGTCAAATCGGAGCTGCAGCTCCTTCCCTACACCACAGCCACAGCCACACCAGATCTGAGCCATGTCTGTGACCCACACCACAGCTCACGGCAATGCTGGATCCTTAACCTTCTGAATGGGGCCAGAGAGCAAACCCACATCCTCATGGATACTAGTTTGGTTTGTTACCACTGAGCTACAACAGGAACTCCAATATAATACTGTATTTTAAAAATTTATTGTACTTTATTTCATTTTTGGTCCTTTTAGCGGCCACACCCACGGGAATATTGAAGTTCCCAGGGTAGGGTTCGCATCCGAGCTGTAGCTGCCAGCCTACACCACAACCACAGCAACACCACATCAGAGCTGCGTCTGTGACCTACGCCACAGCTCACCGCAATTTGGGATGAACTCACTGAGCAAGGCCAGGGATTGAACCGGGGTCCTCATGGAGACTAGTCAGGTTCATTACCACTGAGCTGGAAGGAAGGGAACTCCAATAATGTATTTTAAAAGTAAATAAATTCATTCACTGTGAGTACATTAAATGTCAGGCCATACACTGGGTGTGTACAGTGATTATACACACAGTGATGCAAGAGACAAACATTCTGCTCCTAGGAAAAAGTTTAGAGGGGAGAAGAACTGACATGACACAAAGATCCTATAAATCATTTAGTTGCAAGTGTGCTGAGCACACCTGTAGCTTGGGGGGAAGTGCTACTCAAATTAACGCACTCAACAGGCACTTGGTGCAACCAGTATGGGAGTTCAACCCGGTGAGCCCGAAGAAGGTGCCACTCGTGTGGAAATCGTGGCTTTCCAGGAAAACTCCAGAAGGGAAATTCCAGAATATTCCAAAAGAGGTGGGATCATTAAGCCAAAGGGGTGAATCCTGTTCACAGGTGCCCAGCACAGGCCAACCCCCAGGAGCTCTGGATGCACGGGCAGCCAGAGGGGCAAAGGAGTGGGAGACTTTCAGAGCGACCCCTCCAAAGGCCGCCGAGGTTACCACTTCGGGGTCCACAAACGTCCTCTGCCAAGTGCGTATTCAGAGCCACCCGACTCCCCCTCCCAGATTTGGGAAACTCAAGTCCAGAGGGGATGTAAAGCATGGTCACAGCAGGACCATGAACTGCGCCCTGCCTCTTGCTTGGGACTGCACGCGCTACCTTGTCCACTTGGGCGGCGCGGAGCAGGTCTTGGGCTTCCAAAAACGAGAAGACGTGATGCCACTCAGGCAAACCCAACTGTGCCTGCATGGTGCCCGCCGCCCTAGGCGCTCTGGCCAGGTCACGCCTTCCAGGTGTTTCTGCCCCACAGGCCAAGCACTGCCCCGCCCTGCTTCAGCCCCTCATGCCCAGCCCAGCCTCCCACTTCCGCCCCTCAGGCCGAGCCCTTCCAGGTTAATCCTTGCCAGCCGTCCTCTTTCAGGTCCCAAAAGCTTGCCAAACCCCCTTCTGCTTGGCCTTCCACTGGTCTCTGCCCTGCCCCTTGGCTCTTGCGTTGTCCTGACACTCGGCAGACCCTCGCCTCCTCCCTCACACTGACATTCACCCTCGCTCTGACCCTTGCCCTTGCACAGACCAGCTGGACCTTGGGGTGTCCATGACCCAGCACCTTTTGAGCCCTTGCCCTGGTGCTAGCCCTTACGCAGAACTCAGTCCTTTTCCTCAGCCTTGCCCTAATCAAAACCCTTGATTTTACAAACATCACACATCTACCCTACCCTTGTCCCTACCTGACCCAGGCACACTCTAACACACACTTCATCCTAAACTTTCCCTAGCCCTGACTCCCACCTTCACAGTCGCCTTCACAATGACCTCCAGCTTCCCTCCTGCCATGGCACTGGCCCTTGCCCAAAACCTGGTGCCTCTCTTGTCATGGCACCCACCCTGGCTCTTATCCTCGCCTTGGTCCTGATACCAGGACCTCACTCTGGACTTGGTTGTGGCCCCGGCCAAGATCAGATCAGAGTTAGCATAAATGATAACAATGTAAATGTAATGTAAAAGCAAGTGTCATGATCAAGTTCAGTGTCAGAGCAGTCAGGGTGGCAGACAGTGATGAAGATCAGAATGAGGGTGAGTGTCCAGGGTAAAATTCTAGATCAGGTAGGGGTCAAGCTAAGAGGATGGTCAGGGTCATGGTGTCAGAATCAGGTTCGAGGATCAGTGTGAGGATCAGGTTGAGACTCCATCGGAGAGGATCCGTAAGAGGATGAGGTCAGGGTAAGGATCATGGTTGTCAGGATGAAAGAACGATTGAAAGTTGGATTCAGGTTGGCAGTGAATGTCCAGTTCTGAGTAGGATTCAGTCAAGGTGAGGGCGAGGCTGATGTTCAGGATTAAGCATCAATGCAGACTTAGAGTCAAGATCAACCATGAGGATAACTGCCAGGATCAGAGTGAAGGCCAAGGTCAATTAGAAGTCAAGGTGGGGTTCCTTTCCTCTTGCTGCTGGAAGGAATCAAGTCCTCCTCCACCTCTCCCTCCCCACCACCAATTACACTGGCCCAATCTGCATAATCCAGGATACTCTTTCGATCTCAAATATGTACCCTTAATCACATGGCAAAGTCCCTTTTTTGTTTAAGGCAATATATTCATAGGTCAGGACATGGGCGTCTTTGGGGGGACATTATTCTGATTATCAGAGAGGATCAGTTTGGTTTAGTCAAAAATCAGGCTCAAGGTTAAGGTTCAGTGTGATATGATGGGTCAAATGAAGGTGATCAGACTGAGGATGAACATTCACCATAAAAATGAAGGTCAATGTCAGTGTGAAATTCAATTTCAGGATCAGGGTCTAGGTCAGCTTTAATGTCAGGATGGGGTTAGGGTGTCAGTGATGAGGCTCTGTGTTTGGATGAAGACCCAGGTCAGGGTGAAATTGAGGTCCAGGTCAAAATCAGGATTAAGATCAGGGTCATGGTCAGGCTTGGGGTACAGATATTTCTTTCACCTTTGGCGTAGTGTAGTTCAGCACCAAGGCTCAAGTTCAAGGGCAGGGTAGGTTGGTATGATAGTCTTTACCAAGGTGAGGATTCATTCTAGGGGTAGAGTTAAAGGTCAGAATCAGATGGAGAGCAGCGAGTGGTTCATTCATGGTAATGTTCTGGGTCACGATCAGTGGGAGAGAAGTTGTCATTGTCAAGGGTAAGTCAAGATCAGGGTTATAATGAACATCAAAGGAGTCAATTAGAGGGTCAGTGTTAAGGTGAAGATGAGAGCCAAGTTCATACACAAGGTTAATTCTAGGTCAAGCAGGGTCAGAGTTTGAGTGAGGCTGAGAGTCAATGCCAAGATCCAAGCCAGGTATAGATGGGGAAGGAGTTGGCAAAGAATTGAGTGAGGGTGAGTGACTGTATGTCAGGGTCAGGGTGATAGGGTCAGGTTCAGCATAAGGCTCAAGGCCAAAGTGAGGGTCAATGTCAGGGCGGACTAAGGTTTAGGGTCTTTGTGAGTGGAACTGGCCAGGGATCAGCAGTCAGGGTGTGGGTACAGCCTCACATTTATGTGGAGATGAGAGATAACTAGAAATTGAGCTAGACTTAAGGTTAGAGTCTACAGATGTGGGTAGTCCAACAGGCAGAGGCCAGATCCTTAAAATATCTTTAAAGACCTATGAGACACTCAGACTTTACCCTGAAAGCAACAACTGTGCTTTGCCCTCTAAAAACCTGGAGGGCAGTGACTGTGGCAGTGTTAGTTCTCTGTGAACTCTGTGCTCAGAGGAGTTTATCCACATGGGAACAAAATGAATGTTTTAAACTAAAAGATTGCTAAGTTTCTCCATTTGTCTGCTTTTGTATATCTGTGAGCTGATTCCACACTTCTTATTTATTACAGCCCTGAGTCTTGGGATATGATACGCTAAGTCCTTTCATCTTTCTCCTTTTCTTCTGCTTCTGCCTCCCCCTCTTAACCCTTTCATTTCTGCATATATTTCAGAATTGGCTTACCAAATTATTAAATAAGAAAAAGAAGAGCCAGTTCGGATTGTACTGGATTTACTGAATTAACAAATGATTTTCAGGAATGTCTGTCCTATTTGCCTGGTGTCTGAGTAAGGAGGTGGCCTGTGTGGTCCTGGCTCATGCTTATCCTGAGGGTGATGTAACCAGATTAAGATGTGGAGGGTCACGGAGTTCACCTCGTGGCTCAGTGGTTATTAACAAACCCAACTAGGATCCATGAGGATGTGGGTTCAATCCCTGACCTTGCTTGGAGGGTTGGGGATTTGATGTTGCCATGAGCTGTGGTGTAGGTTGCAGATAAGGCTCAGATCTGGTGTTGCTGTGGCTGTGGTGTAGCTGTAGCTCTGATTTGCCCCTCGCCTGGGAACTTTCATATGCCACAGGTTTGGCCCTGAAAAAGAAAAAAAAATGTGGAGGGTCACTTATTGGGTCCCCAATTTGAGCCATCCCTGGGCCTTGACTTCTGTCATCTCACCTTCAAGTGGGAGCTCCAAGACATGAAGCACCTAGAAAATCCCCAAGACTAAGGCGGCCATGAATGGGGCTACTTTCCAAGTGACCAGAGACAAGCAAGGGCCAGGAGACCATGCTACCTCAGGCACATCCCTCAACAGGAGCTGAAGAGGGGTACACATCAGGTAGGACTATTTGGGTTTTATCCTAAATCTCAGAATTGAACTAGTGCTTAATGTCTCTGAGAACAAAATCAAACCACACTTTCCTCCCCACTTGTGTTTCTGACATCTCACACTCAGTGCTCCCCCAGATGGCTCTACCGAGGCCGTCTCTGACCAAGAAGGTGGCAGCTAGAGAAGCAGCATGGTGGCAGACACAGCAGCAGCACTCACTGCCTCCTTGGATGGACCTGTCAGCAGCACACAGACGGCAGCTGACAGCGCAGGCCGCAGGTGCCCTCTGCTGGGGCTGGATGTCCTCATCACCCAGCTGAGAGCAGGACCAGGTACAGCCTGTGGCTGAATCAGGCCAGAGCTGGGGAACAAGAGGCCTGGGTGGTTCTGGTGGGGAGCACGCTGGCGGGGCCTGGCCTAGCATCTCAGCCCTCCAGGATGAAGGGCCGAATCAGCTCCGGGTTCAACAGCGACTCCTCCAGAGGCTGGTCCACGTGGAAGTCATGGACGTGGGGGGGTCCTGGGTGGGCCTTGGGGGTAGGTCCCTCTGGGCGGTGGGGAATCGGCAGCTCCGAGGGGTGGGCCGGCAGGGGAGCTGTGAAGAAGTACTGGTGCAGGAGGGCCTGAAGGCAGCAAGCAAGGGACAGCAAAAGGAAACCAGTCACCTCCCCATCCCAGCTTCAGCTCACTTCCCTTTGAGGGGGAGATGTCAACATTGCCCTGAAGAGGCCTTCCTCCCTCTGCTCATCAGTGCAGCTGACTCCAAGCCTCTGAGTGCTTGCTGCCCAAGCACTGCTCCAGGGACCCAGGATGCAGCAGCAAACAGAGCAAAGAGGAGTAGGGGAATAAATCATATAAAGTAGTAGGAGAAAGAGCACATTGGATGATGAGTGCTGTGGGGGGTGGACAGTGAGGAGGAAAGAGGAACAGCGGAGAGGCTGCAGACCTGAAGATGGGCAGGGGAAGCCCCCGGGAAGTGGCGCTTGAGAAGAGACCTGAAGGATGAATGAGTGAGGCCCAGGGACATGGAGGGGCCCCAGAGCAAGTGGAATGGAAGCTGCCAGGGTCACCAAGGGGATGGCCCCTAGTGTGTGATGCCTGAGGGTCACAAGGACCTGAGTTTCTCCTCTGAGAGGGAGCCACAGGAGGGCCCTGCAGGGGAGGGTGTGACAGCCTCCCTGGACAAGATCCCCCTCTCCGCCAGGGGAATGGGCAGGAGGGGAAGCTTACCATGGGGTGGGGGCGGGGGGGTGACTTAGACTTGGGACAGCAGCAGGGAGCTGAGAAGGGGTCGGTTGGCCTCAGTACACTCTGAAGGCACTGCTGACATGGGAACTCACCAAGGTATGAGTGCCAAGGGCAAGGAGGGGAGGACAGGTACACCCGATAGAGGCTCTGATGCCATCCCTGCCATTGGCAGGTGGCCCTGCCCTCCTCCCCTGCCTTCCAGCCACAATCCACCTGTCCTGGGTTCTCCTCTCCAGGCCTCTGTTCATTATTTCTCTTGGGGAAACAGCTCCCTGTGCTTAAACTGATCCTTCTCCAGGAAGCCTTACATGACCCCAAAGTCAGTCCCAACATCACTCTTCAGGGCTGTCACAGACTGGCTGCCCTGCCTCACCACAGGCTGGACATCCCACAGACACGAGCTACGTCTGTCTGTTCACTCTGCACCAGGGCCCAGGACAATGCCTGGCGTGTGCCAGATGCTGAGTAAATACTTATTGAAGGAATAAAGGCATGAAGAGGTGAGTCACCAATAACCTGAAGATGTGCTCTTCTGCAATGTGGGCATGCCCTTCTAATGGGCCACCCCTGGCCACCACAGCCCCTCTGGGGTCTGCTCAGGAGAGGCTCAGCTGCTCCACACCCTCCTGCACTGGCTCCGGGGGTTCTGTCCGAGCCCATCACAGGTTCTGGGGGACCTCAACCTGCTGGGTCACATGAGCACGAACGAGGAGGCTCAGGGCACTAGGTGTCGCCTACCTGGGAGGCTGCAATGCGCTGGAGTGGAGGGTAGAGGAGGAACCGCCCCAGCAGGTCCAAGGCCTGGGGAGAGGCATCGGGCAGCACCTCCTCCAAGGGTACGTGTGCCTGCTCCTTGAAGGAGATCTTGTTGTAGTCAGGCAGCTCTGTGATCTCCTGGAGGAGAAGCAGGCCCATTAGGGCTGGTACCCGCCCTGCCAAGCCCCTGCTTGTACCAGGTCACTCTGTCATCACGCACTCAATCCGTCCTTCAGTCCTTCCTCCACTTCTCAGGAGCCCACTCTGTGCCCAGCTGTGTGAGTGCCAGGGACAGGTTGGAAAAGACAGGGGATGGGACACGGACCAGCTCTCCTGCCTCCAGCAGGGCAGGAGGAGCCCCTGAGCTGAGCCAGGACAGAGAATGGGAGGTCAGGGAGTTGTGGGGCTACAGGAGAGAAGGTGTGGGCCAGGGGACTCACTAGCTCTTGGGGGGACAGAGGATACCTGTCCCACCCCTCCCCTCCATAGGGCCCTACAAACCGGCCAGACTTGAGGGCTGGGGGTGCTCAAGATGCGAAGCACACAGCAAAGCTGTTCGATGTCATTCTCCCCTGGGAAAAGGGGGGACCCGTTCAACAGCTCCCCCAGGATGCATCCCACGGCCCTGCAGATACAGAACACAAACATCTCAGAGACCTCAGCACAGCCACAGATCTCCCCGCACCAGCACTCACGCCTGACACCAGGGTCAAAACACCCACAAAGTAGCCTAGAGGCTTCAGAGTGAAGAATACAGACCCCCAAACCGGGAAAGACCTCAAGTCTAGAACGCAGAATTTATACCCCTTCCTCTGCAGCTCTCAGGCCTCAACCCCTCAGCAGTCCTAAGACCTCTCAGAGCCTCCCATTCTGGACATACACCCTGTCCTCCCATCCCAGGGAAGACCTCCAAAACGGCCCCCAAATCTCACAGTCTCAGCAAATACAGACCATCCTACCGTAGAGAACTGTTCAGGGCCTTCCCATCCAGGGCCCCAGGCCTTGGGCTAGCTCAGGGACACTGTGTTCCAGGGTGTCACTCCCTGCAAGCAGACGTTCCATGGCCAGACCACCTTCCCAACCTCCACCCAGAGACCTCCTCCTGGGACAGCCACTCTCATCCCACCTGACCCCCACCCAGCTCAAAACTCTCATGGAAAAGAACAGTGACTCCAACTCCTCAGAGATACTCTAACCAAGCAAGACACCCCCAGGGCACCCCTGTATGTTTAAGCTCACAGCAGGAGAACAGCCCCTAATAGCCTGGAGACCTCAATGCCCAGTGGGAAAGATCACTCGAGCACCCGCACCCACCCCCTGCCCAGCCCACAGGAGGCTCACCACAGGTCAACACCCTGATTGTACTGGTGGGCACCAGACAGGAGCTCAGGGGCTCGGTACCACCTGTGAGAGGATGGCAGTGGTCAGAGCCAGGTCACCGGTCTGTCAGGAAGCTGCCTGCCCCAGAAGGTCACCCTGGCCCCCACACCAGCTCCAGGAGCACTGTTTGAACAGAAGGTCCAGAAGCATCTCTACCCCAGTGGGAGGGTTGGGGCCTGGCCATTGCCTGGTCCTGCCTGGGAACTGGTCCTCCCTACCTGGTGGCCACCTGGTGCATGTAGAGGCAGCTGCCATCTGAGGAAAAGACCCGGGCCAGGCCAAAGTCCGCTATCTTGAGCTGGCCCGAGGCGCTGATTAGCAAGTTGGCTGGTTTCAGGTCCTGAGGGCACAAAAAGAGGCATTGGTTCCTTGTGAGCCCCCATGGGACCTCAGGATAAGAGAGCTGGGCAGGCTGAGCACCCGGGTCAGCCCAGGACCGCACCTCCTTCAGGGCTATACCCCTGGCCACTCACACATGGGCCTGCCCCCTTTGTCCCCTCTCCAAGCATGCCCTACATCATGGTCCCCCAGGTCCCACCCCAGGCCACGCTGGAACTGACCCGATGCACAATGTTGTTGGCATGGCAGAAGGCGACGTCTTTGAGCAGCATCTGCAAATAGCTCTTGACCTGTGCCTGGGCCAGTGGCCTCTGGGCGTGGCGCAGCACCTCAGCCAGATCTGACAGCATGTACTCAAAGGCCAGCACAAAGCCTGCACTGTGCGGGAACACAGCCTTCAATTGCACAACCTGTGGGGGAGGGGGAGAGGCATACCATCAGCCCCCAGACTCACGTGGCTCACACCCTCTGTGGAACTCTCGGCTCTTGCCTCAACAGAAGACCAGGCAGAAAAGGTGACAGGAGATCTGAGCTTAGAATCAGGGAGCTGGGTGCTCTCATGTGCTCCCCTCTCCCAACAGAAGGCAAGACCCTACTCTAATGCTCCAGTAAAGGCGCAGGAGAAAGGAGGTCTAAGAAAATCCACTTAGGGCAGTGTCTGGTCCCCCACCCAGCCTACGAACTGGAAAATCACCTGGAAACACACACACACACACACACACACACACACACGTCTCCTCCTGTTTCTTCTACAGCCATTAACTCCCAGAACCAAGAGAAGGCACTGGTGATCACATATCCCAGTGCTGGGACAGCAGGAGATATGTCACATATACTTCCTGAGGGCCCACAGGTCACAAGGGCCAGGCTGCACAGCAGTGAGCAGGAGCAAGAGCGAGGGGGTCCTGATGGGCTTTAAGGAGTTCGGGGGACAAATGACTGACAGGCATAAGAACAAATCTATGGGGTATCTTGATGAAGGTTCTGATGAAGACAGAAGAGATGGGCTGGGCTCACTTATGCAGGGATCTGGGAAGGAGTTCTGGGCAGGGGGACAGTGAGCACAGGGCTCCAGAGGCGAGAACAGGAAGGAGGCTGCTCTGTACTCCTGGAGCCTAGATGTACTTGTCAGGCAAGAGAAACTTAAGTGATGAATGAATAGAAAAAGAGACTGGAAGAGTTTTCACCCTGGCGCAAGGGAAAGAAATCCGACTAGGAACCATAGGTTGTGGGTTCGATCCCTGGCCTTGCTCAGTGGGTTAAGGATCCGGCATTGCCATGAGCTGTGATGTAGGTCACAGACGTGGCTCAGATCTGGCGTTGCTGTGGCTCTGGCATAGGCCAGCAGCTGTAGCTCCAATTCGACCCCTGGGGACCTCCATATGCCCCAGGTGTGGCCCTAAAAAAAAATAAAAAAAAGAGAGAGAGAGACTGGAGGTGGGTGACAGCAGACAGTGACAATTCTTTTGGAGTGAAAAGAAGCCACTGGGGCTTTTCAAGCCGGAGAGTGGATAACTTCAACTACACATTTTGACTGTAGAGTGGGGTCAGGGAGGGGGTTTGGGGGGCAAAGTCATTCTGATGAGAGGTGAAGATGGCCTGGGCAAGGCTAGAATGATATCTGGAGTGTTTTAAAGATAGAACCTTCAGGCCTGCTGATGCACAGGACACGGGACCCCATGGGCCCTCTACCTCTCCCACGCACAAGCTGCCGCCAAGTCCTTTTACCTTCCTCAAAAAATGAGAAGGGGGGAGTTCCCATCATGGCTCAGTGGTTAACAAATCTGACTAGGAACCATGAGGTTGCAGGTTTGATCCCAGGCCTCACTCAGTGGGTTAAGGATCCGGTGTTGCCATGAGCTGTGGTGTAGCTCGCAGAAGAGGCTTGGATCTGGCATTGCTGTGGCTGTGGTGTAGGCTGGCAGCTGTAGCTCTGATTAGACCCTTAGCCTGGGAACCCCCATATGCTACGGGTGCAGCCCTAAAAAGCAGAAGAAAAGAAAAAAAAAAAGAGAGAGAGAGAATGGCCATATTACTGCTTTTCTGATTTTGAGAGTAGGAGACAATCACTTTACAGATTGAGACAAACACATAACATTCAGATAATACACAAACTCATAAGCAAAAAAAAAAAAAATCACAAAAGAAGAATCCTATCACCTACTGTCAACCTCACAAGTATATTCCACCAGACTTAGCAACAGACATGGCACATACAGACATATATGCACAGGTGTATACAAAATACTTTCGCACAAAACCAGGATGACACATGCAGTTGTATAATATGGTTTTGGCACTGATGTAGCACGAACATCTCCAGAGGATAAGAAGCAAGCCAGAGTATCACCCACTGTTGGGTGGGTGGACCTGCCCTTGGCATTCCCCAGGAAATTACACACATTCTCTATTCAGGACACGGTCAAGAGAGATGTGCACAGAGAGAATGAGGCTGGGAGGGTGTGGTCTCTCCTCCTGTACCCACAGCCCCTCCAGGGCCCATCACAGCACAAACGAGGCCAGGAGGGTCTTGCAGCCTCTGTCCTGTCTCGAGAGCCAGGTCAGGGTCAGGGTCAGTGTTCGTCACCAGTGCCCAGCAGAGGGCAGAGCCTATGGGGGCCCCAAAGTTAAAATGTACTGATTCCCCAATCAGAGGAGAAAACTCAGAAGGACAATGTGGAGTTCCCATCATGGCTCAGTGGAACGAATCTGACTAGGATCCATGAGGTTGCAGGTTAGATCCCTGGCCTCACTCAGTGGGTTAAGGATCCGGTGTTGCTGTGAGCTGTGGTGTAGGTCACAGACAGGGCTCAGGTCCCACGTTGCTGTGGCTGTGGTAGACCGGCAGCTACAGCTCTGATTAGACCCCTAGCCTGAGAACCACCATATGCTGTGGGTGTGGCCCTAAAAAGACCAAAAAAAAAAAAAAAAGAAGAAGAAGGACAATGTACATAAAGCTGCTAATCCAGCCTGCGGAACACAATGGGAGCTCAATGGGTGGCAATTATCCTTATTATTAGAATTCATTAAAAGTTTTGAGCAAAAAGGGATGTTAGTGAATAAATGAATAAGTACACAAAGAAATAAGTGGGTGAACAGAGAGGGAGTGAGTGAGGAATGAAATAACTGGGGGGGAATAAGGGTGAACAAGTGGACAGGAAAGGGAGTAGTGAGGGGTGAGGAAGCAAACGACAGCAAGTCCCCAGGGTGGAAGTGAGTGGATAAGGGCAGGAACCCCAGCACAGGGCACCAGCCCTACTCACATACTGACTGTCCTCAATCTCCTGCAGGGCCTTGATCTCCCGCAGGGCCTGGTTGGGGATGCCATCCTCCAGCCGCCATAGGGCCACCTTCTTGAGGGCCACGATCTCTCCAGTCTGTTTGGGACAGGACGCAGACACTGCTACCCCATCCCGGGCTGGGAAAAGGAATGGGATGCGAGGCTTGAGGCCCTCGTGAGAGTGGAACGCACCCCCTACCCCATTCTGGAGGGATATCAGGGCCAGGAGTCGCAGCGCTGGGAAAACAGCTCAGAGATAACCACACCAGCTCACAGGGAACACTCGCCATCTAAAAGCACCGCTGACAGCTGGCCGCACCCCACCCCGCCAAGGGGGCAAGAGATAGGAGGACGCCACAAAAAGCTGAGGGGAGGCAGGAGCAATGGCCCATGCGTGGGTGCGAACATAGGGTAGATCTCAAAGGAACCGAAGGAAGGACTGGGTGCTCACCTCCACGTGCTTGGCCTTGAAGACGATGCCATGAGCGCCCTCCCCTATGCGGCCCAAGATGCAGTACTGCTCCATGGCCCTCTGCCTGGCATTATTACGCCCCAGCGTCACAACCTCTCCCGTGCACAAGCAACCGGACCCTTCCTCGTAAGCCTGCCCCGCCCTCTGCGCCCATAGGCGGCTGCCTAGCAACGGCGCGGGCGCGCTCCGGGACCGGGAGGCCAGCGCAGCGAGGGAAGGCGGCCCTGGGCTCGTCTGCGCCTTCCCCTAGGCGCTCGCCATCACGGCTCAGGGCGCTTCACTCAAAGGGAGTCACACGAGTGCACAAAGGACCAACCGCAGCAACTGTCACTGTCACCCCTTCTCAACCCTGCGCGAGCATCACATGACGAGTGACGCCAGAGCACGCACGGGGCGGGGCCATGCAGCCCCGGGGCAAGGCCGGGCAGCAGGTGGGGCGGGGCTGCATAGGCGGGAGGGTGGAGCTGCTCAGCGGGCGGGGCAGGGACAGGGAGCTGGCCGGGGGGGGGGGGGGTTGTTGGCTGAAGGTAACGGGGAGGGGCTAAAGGTGACGGGGGTGGGGCTGAAGGCGGGGCCTGCCCCTCCACCTCCCTGAGCAGGCTTAGAGGTTCCAGCCGCCACCTCTGAGAACATAGAGGTGTCATTTCCCACCTATGAGACACAGAGCCGATGGTGACTGAAGGGAGATGTCTCGGGTCTGTGTCCTGGCAGGAGGATCAACAGGCAATTTGTGGAGAAAGATTTTTAAAAATGCAAATTCTGACCCAGAAAGTCCAAGTCTGAGGGCTTCTCCTGAGGAAGCATTTGGAGGAATTTGCAGCTGAGTGATTTTTAAGAAGTATGTACCAAGGATGTTGACAAAATATACAAGTAGCTTTTAAACTTCTGAGAAAGTGCTCAGTCTCATACACAATAAGGTAAATGCAAAATAATCTACAATTTTCCACCTATCATTGGTTCAATATCTAACAATGCATTGGCCATGCTGTGGAAATATATATATAGGAGCGTTCATATATTGCTGATGGGAGTGTGATTTGGCAATGCTGATCAAACTATAAATGCATATCCCCTTAGACCAAGCAAGGTCACTTTGAGAAATTCCCCCACCTAACACATTGCACATGTATTAAATGACATAGCAGGAGTTCCCGTCGTGGCACAGTGGCTAACCAATCCGACTAGGAACCATGAGGTTGCAGGTTCGATCCCTGGCCTTGCTTAGTGGGTTGAGGATCCAGCATTGCCAGTGAGCTGTGGTGTAAGACGCAGACTCGGCTTGGATCCCGAGTTGCTGTGACTCTGGTGTAGGCTGGTGGCTACAGTTCTGACTTGACCCCTAGCCTGGGAACCTCCATATGCTGTGGGAGTGACCCCAGAAAAGGACAAAAAAAAAAAAAATGACATGGCAAAGTTATTCATTGAATCATAGTTTAAATAGCAAAAGATTGGAAGCACCATAGATGTCCATCCATAAGAGACTGTCTAAATTTTGATATACCTATCAAATAGAAAACCATACTACCTCAAAAAAAGAACAGGCGTGCTTTTTTTTTTTTTTTTTTTTTTTTTTTTTAGGACTGCAGCCACATCATGTGGAAGTTCCCTATGCCACAGTCACAGCAACACTGGACCCTTGACCCACTGAACCAGGCCAGGGATCAAACCGGAGTCCTCATGGATACTAGTCGGGTTTGTTACTGCTGAGCAAGAACAGGAACTCCCCAAGGATGCTCTTTAATGTATAGTAATAGAAAGATGTCTAAGATATATTATTAAGTTAAAAAAGGTAAGACGAGGAGTTCTTTTGTGACACAGCGTGTTAGGATCAGGCATTGTCACTGCAGTGGATTAGGTTGTTGCTCAGGCGTGGATTTGATCCCTGGCCAGGGAGCTCCATATGCTGTATGCACAGCCAAAAAAAAAAAGGCAAGATGCAAAATAGAGCATAGAGTGCCACTAGCTGTGTAAAAAGAAAACAATATAAATAATACTTGTTTATGCATCATAATATGTCTGGAAAAAATACTCGAGATTTCATGATTGTAGTTACCTGGTGGAGGGGCTAGGATTGGGGACAGAATAGAAGGACAACTTTTCACTGGACCTCTTTGTAGTCTTTGAAATGTGAACTGTAAAATTTATTAATTCCTTTTTTTTTTTTTTCTTTTTAGGGCCTCACCTGCAGCATATGGAAGTTCCCAGGCTAGGGGTCAAAATAAAGCTACAGCTGCTGGCCACAGCCATAGCAACAAGGGACTCAAGCCGCATCTGTGACCTATACCGAAGCTCATGGCAATGCTGGATCCTGGACCCACTGAGCAAGGCCAGAGATCAAACCTGCATCCTCATGGATACTAATCAGATTTGTTTCTGCTGCTCCACAATGAGAAATTTCCAAAAGAATTAACAGCAGGGTCTTGAAGAGATATTTGCACATCAATATTCATAATCGCACTGTTCACAACAGGCAGAATAAGGAAGCAACGCAAGTGTCCACAGACAGATAAATGACTAAAAAAATGCAGTATATCCATGCAGTGGAATATTACTCATTATGCTTGGTGGGTTGTTTTGGTCTTTGTTTTTTTGTTTGTTTGTTTTGTCTTTTTAGGCAAAAGACCTGTGGCATCTGGAAGTTCCCAGACTAGGCGTCGAATCAGAGCTGCACTGCTGGCCTATGCCACAGCTCCCAGCAATGCTGGATACTAACCCACTGATCA
Organism: Sus scrofa; assembly: GCF_054392235.1. Lineage (NCBI taxonomy): Eukaryota > Metazoa > Chordata > Mammalia > Artiodactyla > Suidae > Sus > Sus scrofa. Next base: position 18,242,957 of record NC_139396.1, on the reverse strand, counting down.
AGGCCAGGGATCAAACTTGAGTTCTCGTGGATACTTGTCAGGTTTGTTACCACTGAGCCACAAAGGGAACTCCCTATTCATTCTTAAAAAGGAAGAAAAATCTGACACATGCTACAGTATGAATGAACCTTTAGGATATTATGCTAACTGAAACAAGCCAGTCACAAAAAAAAAAAAAAAAAAAGCGTGTGATTTCACTTATATAAGGTGTGTAGAGAAGTCAAATTCATATTGAGAGAAGTTAACTGATGGTTGCTGGGGCTAAGGAGAGGAGGAAATGGGATGCTGTTTAATGGGTATTGGGTTTCAGTTTTACAAAATGAAAAGTTCTGGATATTGGTTGCACAACACTGTAAATACACTTCACACTACTAAACTGAATACTTGGAAATGGTTCAGATGGTAAATTTTATATGTGTTCTTTCCCACAATTAAACTTTAAAGAAGGAAACAGAATCTGAAGGGCTGGTAGGACAACAACAGTATATCTAATATTTAGGAGAGGAGGATGAGATCAGGGCTGACAAAAAGCTGAAAGCTTCACAAATTTGAGAAAAAGCATAATCTGCAGATTCAAGAAGCTGTGTGAGGAGTTCCCATCGTGATGCAGTGGAAACGAATCTGACTAAGAACCATGAGGTTTCGGGTTCAATCCCTGGCCTACCTCAGTGGGATGAGGATCTGGTATTGCCCTGAGCTGTGGTGTAGGTCACAGACATGGTTCGGATGTGGCATTTCTGTGGCTGCTGTGTAGGCCAGCAGCTGTAGGTCTGATTTGGCCCCCCCAGCCTGGGAACCTCCATATGCTGCGCATGCAGCCCTAGAAAAGACAAAAAAAAATTAAAAGTTAAAAAATAAAATTAAAAAAAAGTATCCATACAGAGATGCCACATTGCTTACTGGGGCAAAATATCTCTAATTCCTGTGATTTCTTGTTAGAAGCCATGGAGGCCAGAAGGAAATAGCACACCATTTTTTAAGTGCTAAGAGAAAGGAACTGTTAACAGAATTGTATATCCAGTGAGAATATCCTTCAGGAATGAAAGTGAAAAGAGATTTTCTCAGATGAAGGAAAACCGAGTGAATTTGCTGCCAGTGGATCTAATCTGAAAATTCCTAAAGGATCTTCTTGAGACAGAAGGGGAATGATAATAGAAAGAAACATGGGCTGTCATAAGTGAAAAAGAGGAATATCCAGTGTTGGTATTTGATGAGGATAAAATTATTCTCCACTGAGTTTTTTCTTTTTTTTTTTCTTTTTTTTTTTTTTTTTTTTTTTTGTCTTTTTGCCTTTTCTAGGGCTGCTTCCCGTGGTGTATGGAGATTCCCAGGCTACAGGTCAAATGAGAGCTATAGTCACTGGCCGTTGCAAGAGCCACAGCAATGCCAGAGCTGAGCCACATCTGTAACCTACACCACAGCTCACAGCAATGCCAGATCCTTAAGGCACATGAGCAAGGCCAGGGATCGAACCCACAACCTCATGGTTCCTAGTCATATTCGTTAACCACTGTGCCACAACGGGAACTCCTCCACTGAGGTTTTAAAAATGATGTTTGATGTTTCAAAACAAAAAACTACTGTGGTATTTGAAGTGGTTCTCAATGTATTTGCAAACAATATTTAAAACAGAAAGTCAGAAACTACTAAAAAAAAAATGAGGTGTACATGGGCCAACTGAAAGAGCTTCCAATGGCCAAAGTGAAGCAATTTGACCAAGAAAATAAGTAATATAGTATTGGTTTATAACCCAAAGTATAAAATAAATAGCTATGAATCCCTATTAATCAATCAATCAATCAATCATTCAGACAATCATCTAAATCAATCATTCAGACAATCAATAAGGAATAATAAAAATATTTTGTACAGAATTCCAAATAACATATGTAGGTGCTCTGTTCTCAGGACGTGCAGCACAATTTCCTGCTTTTAACTGTAGACTGATTATCATGTCTTATTGTTAAAAAGGACAATATAGAAAGGGAATAAAAAAACAGTGGAAAAATCTAACAGGAGTCAAGGTCAACAACACAAGTGCTAAGTCCTTCCTAGAGTATGTGTATCATTGATATGTGAAGAGAATGGCACTTTACCTCTGTGATCTTCTCCCCAAAGTCCATAAACTACATCTAATCATGAAGAAACATCAGGCATATTCCAAGCGGGGGACATTCTACAAACTAAGTGACCAGCATCCTCAAAACTGTCAAGGTCATCAAAAACAAGGTGTCTGAGAAATTGTCACAGCCCAAGAGGGGCCTAAGGAGGCATGACAACTAAAAGTAACTTGGTATCATAGATGGAATACTAGAACAGAAAAAACACATGAGGTGAAAACTAAGGAAGTTTGAATAAAAAGTATGGATTTTAAAGTACGGACTTCAGGAATTCCATACTTTAAATTGGCTCAGTGGTTAAGAACCCGACAGGGTCCATGAAGATGTGGGATCTATCCCTGGCCTTGCTCAGTGGATTAAGGATCAAAATGTAGCATCACTGCAAGCTGCAGCATGGGTTGCCATTGTGGCTGGGATCCAGCATTGCTGTTGCTGTGGCTGTGGCATAGGCTGGCAGCTGCAGCTCCGATTCAACCCCTAGCCTGGGAACTTCCTAGAGGCCCTAAAATATATATATTTTAAACAGAAAGTATATATATATTTTTGTTTGTTGTGGTTGTTTTTTTTGTTTTTTGTTTTTTTTCCCTAGGCTGCACTCACAGCATATGGAGGTTCTCAGGCTAGGGGTCGAATGGCACCTATACCTGCCAGCTCACACCACAGCCACAGCAATGCAGGATCAAAGCCACATCTGAGACCTACAACACAGCTCATGGCAACACTGGATCCTTAACCCACTGAACAAGCTCAGGGCTTGCACCTGTGTCCTCATGGATGTTGGCCAGATTTGTTAACCACTGAGCCATGATGGGAACTACTTTTTTTTTCTTTCTTTTTTTTTTTTTTTGAGAGAGAGAGAGGGAGAATATGAACATGAATGCATACCAAGAGAAAAAGAGTAGGAATGAGAATCTAACAGGATATAAACCTGGGTTTCAGGGAGTTCCCATTGTGGCACAGCAGAACCAAATCCAGCTAGTATCCATGAGGATTCGGGTTCTATCCCTGGCCTTGCTCACTGGGTGGGGGATCCAGTGTTGCCGTGAGCTGTGGTGTATGTCAAAGGTATGGCTCAGGTCTTGTGTCGCTGAATAGTGTCTGAATAGACAGACTGAGCGAGGTATTGAAGAGGCAAGAATGCTGAAGAAGCTTTGAAGTATGCTTGTGGCAATGACCTAGGCTCGTAGCAATGATCTTGGCTTTTAGGGAAGCAAAAGCTAGCACACTGGACCCTGAGGCCCAGTGATGCACCACCATGGCCTCTGATTTTATTTGCAATGTCTTGGGCACTCAGTATGCAGGAGCCTTTTAGGACTGGCTGAGTCACTGGAAACAGAAATCAAGGAGGAAGTCACAGTACTCGGTACTAGGAAGGGGAGGTGCCTTCCACCTTCCTCGGTCCTGTAGTATTGCTACTTCTCCTCTGCAGAGAAAACATAGCCTGAAGTGTGACAAGTTCTAGCAGGTGTGAGAAGGCTCCCCGCCTTCTTTAGCCCTCTGTGATTTGGAACTACTCATTCTAGCCTTCACATGGACTGTATGGTCTCTATCAGGTTTTAGGATTTCATTATAGTTTCTTGCCTTATTCTCAAATTATTTCTCTTTTCTTTATAATTATTTAAAAGTCCACCAGTTGGCTTCTCTAACCATTACAATTTGAGAGATGAGACCCTGTCTTCTCCCATAGGACTCAGCCTTACACTATCTCAGGGACCTGAGAGGCCAGGCCTCCTTCTCTAAGCCTGGTTCACACACTTCTGGTTGAATTCAAGCAGTGAGAGGACACATTTTCCTTTTGAAAAACAAAGTTGGCTGTGGACACACTCTGCAAGTGTACGTTTTCAACTTAGAGCTCTGTGCTCTTTGTTAAAAGCCCCCTTTGGGTTAATTATAAAGTGCCTAAATTATATTTGATTATTTCAGGAGAAAAATATGCACTAGGACAGTGTGTCTGTGCCTGCAAATCCACTGACTGACATTCCATTCTCTACATTCCACTTTTTCTCAAGAAATGTCCTGACTACATGTGTCATTCAAACAAACCAGTTGTGAGAGGCATTGGGAGAAAGCATGGAGTCCTTTCTAGGTTTCTGGGCTAAAATGTACTTTGAAATAGCCCCTCCACTCCTATAACTATCTCTTCCACCCCTGTGCATGTATGAGACCTTCCCTTATGAGATTCCATACTCATGAAAATATGGATAGGATGAAACCAACATGGGAGTACCATCCTGCATTTTGGTTCTCCCACGTGGTTTGTGGAAGGAGAAACTGGCCTTTCATGGTTGCTGCATCTCATCCACTTTTACCAGAGTGGCTCCTGCTGCCTGAGTTGGTGACGGTAGGACTGGGCATCTTCCATCCCACCCTCTCCCTCAGGTCCTTTGTGGAACTGCTGCAAATCCACCCAAGATGGCATGTCTTCCCTTGGCATCTGTTCTGCAGCTGGGACAATCTCCATGGCATAACACAAAGGGCGATGTGGTTCGTGTTGGAAAGCTCTTGAAGTTGAAAACTGCTTTAACAGGCCAAATCCTGGAAATTGTTTATGAAATGTCCTCATAACTCTTCACGAAGCTGCACTGGGTACATCAACCCTCTATGGCTTGGAGGCAACTGTGAGATGTGAGGACACTCAGGAGGAAATGTCCGTTTGTTTTCCAAGTTAGTTTAGCACAAGATCACTGTCACCCAAGCAATGGAACATGTTGCTATGGGAACTGCAAGGATGATAATGCTGCTTCAAAAGGTTGACAATTGGAAAAGCCTCTTTTTTTATGTCATGCCCATGGGATGCACATTTTGCTTAGATCATTACTGTTGAAAGTTTGTTCATATAAACTGTTTGGGAGCAAATAATTTGTGACTCTTAAAATATTTAGAATATTGAAATTTGGGGAAAAGTATTACCATCTAGGTGCATTAAAATCGCTTGTGTGCTGGAACTCTCACAGGCCTGATGGAGTCAGAGTTGTTATCAGGAAGATATAAAATCTCCCTGCAAAGCCATGTGGAATGGCCCATCTCATTCATGTCTTATCCTGGATTCAGGCCACTGATGAATGGTTTATGCACAGAGTCTTGGTGCATTTCTTTTTTCACTTTCGTCTCCTGAAATTTCCTGCTTTCACAATATAGGTTATAGAACCATGACAGTCTCTTCATGAAACCATGACTGGAGCCACATGCCATATGCCCCCATGCGTGTTTGTATCATTACACGGACATGGATGAGTGCATATCTATGTATGAGTGCATGGGTATATACATACCTATTCAGTCCTCATTGTCATGTGGTTGGGGTCTGTAGTCACCACAAACATGGAATCAGTGAACACTGAACCACTGTGCCCATGGGAAATTCAGGGTTAGGTTCCTGCCAGCCTCTGGTCACACTTTTTTGTCTCTTGATAAATACAAAAGCTTATTTTATGTGTGTTTCTGTTTAAAGACACCTTGTTTAATATACACTGTTGTTTCATTGGCACTGAACTCACAGCCAATTGCACTGTAATCCTATGTGTAAACAAAATGTATCTAACCAATGTACTTCCCCCCATAAAGTCCTAGACAACACTTCAGCACCAAACATGGGGGCCATTTGAAAGAGTTAAATCACACACACACACCACAAAACTGTGGGGAAATGTGGCACTAAATAGACCAGAGAAGGGGCATTTCCTTACAGTATGAGTGGAAACCGGAAGGCAGAGTTTCGCTTTGTTCAGCCTTAGCTGGAAATGCATTTGTAGGTAGATGAATTTTTCTCTTCTCTGTGTGTGTCCACATATGAGCAAAAGCACCCCAAGCCCTGACTTGGGGTGACAAATACATTTTTAGTGAATAGGTGAATTCTCTGATATGGAATCTGTGACTAATGAGAACCAACTGTATGTGTATATATATAAAATCAATAACATCTTCCCACCTGATGGAAGATCCAGTGGTGAACCATGTGGAAGCCAGGGCAGACCTCTGCCAGCCAGAACATACTGTACACTTCCTGTCCCTTGAGCACTTCCTTCTTCTGAGCACTCTGGGAATGAGCTCCCCACTCCCTGGCTCCTCAAGCCCTGGCTTTTATCCTCCTCGCAAGGCACCTACAGTGTGTGTTGGAGTGATGCTTTCTCCAGGTGCATGACCTGTTATCTTTTTAGGCTGTGCAGATGTGGAGGGTGAGCCAGGGCCCCATGTTCAGGGCAGTTATCCACAGCTGGTGGGTGAGCCACGTGTGGGAAGATCTGCAATATGGAAATGCTTGCGTCAGGAGACTGGAGGTGGGCAAGGCTCATCTGAAAGATATTATTGGCCTGTCTCTCTTCCATGGCTTTCTTTTTGTCTGGTTTACTGGCTGCCCCAGCCATCATGCAGATGACAAAGGAATGAATTAGCAGTCTAGAGACTGTGCCAGGTCTTGCCTGTACAACCAGGGAGGAGTTGCTCTTCACGTCCTCATCTGTAGAACAAGGTCATTTGTTTAGGGAAATCCTATGGTTCTAAAGTCCTTTTTGAAAAAAAAGAATTAATAATGTAATTCTGAGAAACTCGGATGGAATTGTGTTACAAGGTACTTGCATGCCATTTCAGAAATCCTGTTCTTGTCTGTTTTTTTTTTCCCCCCCTTAGGGCTGCATCCGTGGTATATGGAGGTTCCCAGGCTAGGGGTTGCATCAGAGCTGTAGCCACCATCCTACACCACAGCCACGGCAATGAGGGATGCAAGCCACATCTGCAGCCTACACCACAGCTCACAGCAATGCTGGAACCTTAACCCACGGAGGGAGGTCAGGAACCCAACTTGTGTCCTCAGCTATGCTAGTCAGATTCACTTCCACTGAGCCACGTTGGGAACTCCAGGAGCCCTGTTCTTTATGAAAGTATTCAGGAGATAATGCAATATGTGCTTTATATCTTCTCCACTTCAAAGCTGACTCATTTGCATAAAAACTTTTTGGATGGTTTTTATGAATGTTTTGGGTTTTCAGAGTTAAAAGAATTTTTGAGTTGTGATAGCATCACAACCCCTAAAAATTGTTTAATAGCATCAAGATTAGGTAGGCCGTTTTGTTTGGGATTTTAGTAACTGAGAAAGTATAGGTTGTTAGCAGCACTCTGGAGCATGTACTACACGTAGCACACGCTGTTAGTCACTAAAATTATACTGGATAACACAACAGGATTCCCATTTTTCAGTTGATGAAACCAAGGTTCAGAATGGCTAGGATGTCGGATACACTCTTCAAATCCAAGTATCCAGGTCCCATAACCTACATTCTTTTCCTTTGGCTTTGCAAAGTATAACACTCTAAATGTACATTAGATTTTATCGGCCAAATGTGGAAATTATGTTTTGCAATTTTTAGCTCCAGTGTAGTTATAAGATCTAGTATATGGGAATAAAGACATTGAGGATGTAGACTTATTTTACTAGGAACCAACACCTCAACCCTTGTGCAGAACAAAATTAGACTTTAAAAAAATACACCCAAGATGTTATTAAAAGAAACTTTCAAATATAGTTTTATATAATTCTGGTAGTATTGCTTTTAAGCTGGTAGCTGCTATATATGTTAGTTGCCTTGTGCATCTACCAAGCGAAAAGCACTGTACTTAGCAAAATTGTCAGCAATTTCTTTAGATGCCCTTTGACTCTCTGGTGAGCAATCAAAACATTCCCATCTACTCCTCAGGGAGAGTCTGAATGTAAACACATCATTCCTTCTGTTCAGCTCCTGGGCACCCTCTCTACCTTTCTGAGTCTTCTGCCCAAGTTGGTTACCTTGTCACCAACATCCCACTCATGAAAGGGTCAGCACTTCCCTGAGGACTGCTCACCACTGGTCACCTTTCTCTCCTCTCCCAATCAGGACTGTCTTGTCACATCACATCACCTTTCACTCACCAAGTGTTTATGGAGCATTCAGCTCACGCCAGACACTATTCGAGGTACTGGGAACACAGCAAAGAGGAAAGGAGAGTAAAATCCCTGCTTGGGGCTTACATTCTAGTGGAGAAAAGAGAAAACAAACAAGAGATGGGGACCGAGTGTTGCTGGTGGACCTGGCAGTGTGCTCCAGAGAGGGACCAGGAGGAGGAAAGGACACCTGAGTGGATGAGACCGAAGCTGGGGACCAGTGAGGGAGGGGTGGGAACAGTGTGGTTGTGGGGGACAGAGGACAACGTAGAAGAGGCCTGGAGGGAGCAGGTGCAGGGAGGGACTGTGAGCAGCCAGAGGCCCCGGGATGGTGGCCTAGGTGGGACCCGGCCAGCAGCGGGGAGCAGAGGGTAACCACTGCAGGTAGAGCTGGGGATGGGCCAAGGGAGCTGGACTCGGTAGCTTCCAGCAGTAGGCATAGAGACCAGGTGGAAGTTGTGCTCCTGACACTTTCCAGTTGGGCCGCATCAAGGGTCCACCTGCCCGTGGTTCCCACCCAGGGAAGGAAAGGAAAGCATTCTCCATCATCCGAAGACAGGGGGCTATGAGCTCCAAGCACGCACTCTGCAGCCAGGCAGGCCTGGGAGCTTCACAGTGTCTCCTCAGTCCATGGGGGGGGCGAGGTGCCAAGGCAGGCGAACTGGGGCTCGGCGGGGGGCGTAAAGCCTCTGCAGGCAGCATGGGGTGGCGGGGGGTGGGGGGCAGCCTCGGAAGGCCACACGCGGGAAGACGGGGCCTTAGCAGGCCCTGTGCGGGGCTGGGGGGGGAACCCCCCTCGGTAGGCCGTGCAGAGAGGCAGGGCTTTGGCAGGCCTTGTCCTGGGGGGGCGGGGCCTCGGCGGGCAGCGCGCGGGGAGGCGGGACTTCGGTAGGCCGCGCGCTGACATGGGGGGGGCCTCGGCAGGCCACGTGCCAGGGAGGAGGGGCCTCGGCAGTCCATGTGCCGGGGGGCGGGGCCTCGGCAGGACGGGTCCTGGGGGGGCGGGGCCTCGGCAGGCTGTGGACTGGGGGGCGCGGCTTCTGCGGGACGCGCGCAGAAGCGGGGGGCGGGGGGGGGCGCCTCTGCAGGCGACGTGCCAGGTGGGCAAGGCTTCTGCAGGCCGCGCACGTGGGGGGGCGGGGCCTCGGAAGGCCGCGTGCCAGGGAGGAGAAGCCTCTGCAGGCCAGATGCCGGGGCGCGGGGCCTAGGCAGGCCCTCTGCCAGGGGGGCGGGGCCTCGATAGGCTATGTGACTGGGGGGCGCGGCTTCTTCAGGCTGAGCGGGTGAGGCGGGGGCTCGGCAGGCCTTTTCCTGGGGGGCGGGGCCTCAGCAGGCCACGCGCGGGGAGGCGGTGCTTCCACAGGCAGCGCGCGGACAGGGCGTCCTTGGCGGGCCGCGTGTCAGGGAGGCGGAGCCTCGGCAGGCCGCGCGCGGGAAGGCGGGGCTTCGGCAGGTCGCGCGCTGACAGGTGGGGCAGGCCCTGTGCCAGGTGGGCGGGGCCTCGGCAGGCCCTCTGCCGGGGGGCGTGGCCTCGGCAGGCTTTGTGACTGGGGTGGCGCGGCTTCTGCCGGCCGAGCGGGGGAGGCGGGGCCTCGGCAGGCCGTTTCCAGGGGGGCGGGGCCTCGGCAGGCAGCGCGCGGGGAGGCGGGGCTTCGACAGGCAGCGCGCGGACAGGGGGTCCTGGGCAGGCCGCGTGTCAGGGAGGCGGGGCCTCGGCAGGCCCTGTGCCGGGGGAGCTGGGCCTTGGCAGGCCCTGTGCCCGGGGGGCGGGGCCTCGGCAGGCCGCGGGAGGCGGGGGCACACGGCTCACACCCAATCCCAGGCCCAGCCGAGTTCACAGTCCGCTGCCATCTTGAATGGCGGTGTTGCTCTTAGTTTCCTCAGGAACCGTTAGTTTTTTAACGGCTGGCGCAGCTGCTTCCCTAACTGGGGTCTGCAGTGCAGGCGTGGTGTCTCTGCACTGCGCCCTGCAAGCAACTGAAACCCCGCCAAGCACAAAGGAAAAGAAAAGGTAGACTTTGCTTTATTTCCCAGACTGTACTTTTATGAGCAGGGAATTGTTAATGGGCTTTGTAGGTGACAGTTGAACTGCTGAGAAGAAGGAGGCCTGAGGGGGGCGCAGAGGAGTCCAGGGCATCAGAAGAGCCAGTGGGGAGCAGGTGGTGGTGCTGAGGGAGTGAGGGGGCGGTGGGGACGACGGAGATGAGATGTGAGGGTGGTGGTGAGATCTGGAGGATGGTGATGAGGTGGGAGGATGGCGATGAGATGGGAGGGTGGTGGTGAGTGGGAGGTTTGTGATGAGATGGGGGGGGTGAGGTGGGAGGATGCCAGTGATGAAGTGGGGAGGACAGCGATGAGGTGGGAGTACGGAGATGAGGTGGGAGGATGGTGGAGTTGAGCTGAGAGGGTGGTTAGGAGATCTGCGGTGAGGTGGGAGGATGGGGTGAAGGAGGAGGGTGACGATGGGATGGTGACAGCTGTGATGAAGTGGGAGGTCGGTAATGAGGTGGGAATAAGGCGGGGTGGATGGTGATGAGGTGGGAGGACAGCTAGAGGAAGTGGAGAAGGGGCTGACTGCAGGGCCAGCAGTGAGAGGGCTGTCACACAGCGCAGGAATCTTGACAGGCATCCAGCTTGAGAGGAAAGCCTTCAGGAAGGAGGGGCGTTGGGTGTCATTCAGATGGGCCCAGTTATGGTAGATTGAGGACGGTATCAGCACTACTAAATATCAAATAGACAACCTATCAGCATCTTGTACAAACCTGTAATGGAAACGAATCTGGAAAAGACTAGATATACACATGCAGGGGTATAATGGAATCACTTTTCTGCACACCTGACACACAACATTGGAAATCAACTCTACTTCAATAAAAAAGTTATTCAGGAGGGGACAGGAGCAGAGTAATAATTAGATTATTGTGGTGACAGTCGCCAACTTCCAGCCCCCTTTGGTGCTGGGCTCCTCCTTCGTCGTCTCACAGGTGTGAATGCCTCTGACCCTCTGCCCAGACGTGACTCTTGCTAGAATGTCCATGTTAGAGGGGCTGTGACTCTTTAAAAGGAATTTTTCCCTGGTGGGGTCCCCAGCGTCCCAGGCCTGGCTTTCCAAGAGTGGTCATGAGGGGCCAACTCTCACAAAAGCCCTGGGACTGAGAAGGCCTGCATCAGCTTCCACCTGGAGCCATGGAGGTGGCCAGTTACAAATGCCTTTTTAATGTTGCTCCCAACACTCTGTGACATATCAGGCTATTGCTTCAGGTAATTTCATCTTGAGGCCACTTTCCATTTTATTTCTTATTTTCCTGAAGGGATATTGTCCTTGTCAAGTAGCTGACGAGGTGAGGGATCGTAACAATGTGTTATAACTTTGTAAAATTTCTCACCCAGCTCCCTCCCATCATCAACTCAAGACCTAAGATACCTGAAAAGCATCTCTTCTCTCCTCCTTTTTCTTTCTCTGGCTGGTCCTGACCAGAGGGCCCTAGTGAGAGCGGCTCCTGATAATGTCAGGATCTTCTTCGGAACCTGCAGCATAATTCATTTTCCCCGGAATGGATGTGGAGCCTCCCAGTGCTTCCAAATTGGGCTGCACCATCTCTGAGACTTCTGTGTTCCATTTTCTCAATGCTCCAATGAATTGTCAAGACAAAGCTTTGTGTCAAGATAGAGAAGCATCTTTTTCCAGGCCTGCATTTCTGGCTGGGAAACAGGAGCCCAAATCCTAAATGTGCCTATTTGGTCAGCTTACAGTCCAAACAGCGATTTTGGAAATGCGGAGTTTGCAGAGCCTGATGCTTCTCTTGCAGTTTAAATCTGCACGGTTGTCACCAGTTACAGAATGGCAGAAGGCTTGCAGTGTGTAGAGGAGGACGATGGACAAGGAGTCAAAGAGAGAAAAGAGCAGCACATATCCTGGTTCAGCTCCTCCAAGTTGCCATTAAAAGTGCATAATTTCACCAGACTCTAGCCTCAAACATCCATGGTCAATTAAAAGCTGTCTCCGGTCAATGGGTTGTGACACAGAGTTTCTATGTTCTAGGGACACCTTCTACCCTTTAGACAGACTGCCTTTCGCCCTGAAAAATGGCATCCAAAGCCCCACTGTCAGCTAACAAGTGTGTAACTTGCATTGGTGGCACCTTCAGGTTTCATGGCATTTCCTATCTCTTCACCATGTATAGGCTGTGCGTTAAAACTTCCGAAATCCCCTTTTCTATTCTCAAGGGTTCCCACACCCCAGATGATGATGGAATCCGCAATTATAATAAGCAACTTCCAAACAAAATTGAGGGCCCTGCTTTCCTTACAACCATTGCTCTTTTCCCTATAATTCTTCAAACTGGCCCAAGACATTTTAAGGCTGCTGTCTTTGGCTTCTGTGCGGAAAAGCGTGCCTCCTGGTTTCTTCATCTGCTGAAGATGGACCTAGTCCCTTCTCATTTCTTACCCTAAGCTGTGAACCTTTTGGTAATGATGATTTGTAGTCTGAGCTCTCTGGGGTCCAGAGAGAGCTCTGCAGGTGCCTGTCAAATGCTCGACCTGAGAAAGACCAAGCCAAGCTAAATCAAGCACCATGACTTGACTCAGCTTTCCAAGTTCTGCAGCAGAACAGCAACCCCCCACCCCCACCAGGAACAGAACCTCCCATCAACAGCTTCCTCTCTCCCCCTGGGTTTCTCCCAGGAATTTTTTGAAGATTGCCCGTGGCTGCCAGCCTCATCTGCCTTTTCACTTGGCTTGTTCCTCCTCTCCCAGCTATTTGCGAAAATAACAGGGATTCCTCCCCCTCTTGTTAGAACAAAACTTGCTAGGAAGTTGACCCTAGTCTTCTGAGGATTCCTTGTGTTGTCCCAAAGCCTGTCAGGTAATTTGTAAGTTTGTTAGTTTAAGTGGCAGAGCTAATGGCTTTTCTCTAACCAACTGACTGGTTGGTTTCCCCTCTGCCTCTGAGAAGCTTCATTCTAGAGTCAGAGATGTCCAGGCACAGCCTTCTGAGTACACTCTCCTCTTGACTTTGAAATCTTCACTGGGCTTTGCCTGCATCTATGCTGGACGATGAGCCTTGGCAACACATGAGGACTTCCATGCCTCACTGGTCAGCACCACTGTGCTGCTGGGCTGGAGCCTCCATCCTCCATTCCTATATCTATGCCTACTTTTCAGGCTCACTGGTGAAGAAATAGGATGAGGAAGAAGGAAAGGATCAGAGGCAAGGAGCATGGTCTCACTGACAGTCCATAAGCGTGAATATCTGAGGTTCAGCTCCTTTTATGCAGGTTTCACAGCTGAGAAACTGAGCCCACCCAATCCTCATTCTGTCTTCACACCACAAGGCTGGCATGGGCAGAGTGCCATCAGGAGAGAACACAGCTCCCACCATGGAGAAACCCTCTAAACTTCCTTGCACCAAAGTCTAGTTCCAACAGCATGTGGCCCGTGGAAAATGCAGCTGCGGTCAAAAACTGAGGTTCTCAGACAGCCTTGCCCTTGCATCCTAGCTCCTGGCACATGCTCCTTCCTGGTTCGCCTACCATGAAGCACGTGACCCCTCTGATGAAACACAAGTGTGATGACTGACATCCTGGGTCTCTGCCCATGGCAAGTAGGCCCCTGCAGTCACTGGACCACAGTTCTCCCCCACCAAAAGACCCTGCAGGCCATGGAGCACCATGGCTTACAGCAGGATTTTGGCCCCCATCACTAATGTCATCCCACTAAGTATGTGCCAAGAAGACTCTTGTTAAGCCTAAAACCTAATTTGATATGTGGAAGATCCATCTTCACATAAGACCTCAGACTGGTGACAGTTTGGTTTACAGAGAGAGGGTCACAGTCCCAGAGGAGAGATCTACCCAGCAAGGGTGCTCAATGAGGAAGACAGAGCTTTATCCCCTTATTCCTGCAGCATCCACCCTTGACCTTCATGGTTCACTTTGGTCTCAGGCTTTCTCCCAGGGTTGAAGTGAGAGTGTGGGTGTTGTTCTGTACCTCTCCTAGGTCTTAATTATACAGCCAGCACTCAGCCTCCTCCCACACTCTGGCCCCTCAATCAGCCCTGGACACCTAATGTGGATATGACAGACATGCAGCTGCTGCGACAGCCCCTGATGAGTGCCAAGACCAGCCTTCCCAGTGAGTCCACTCAGGACCTGAGGCATTGCTCAGCTGGCTTGCTGCCACCAGCAGCGCTCAGTCAGGTGGTGGTCCTTCCTCACCCAGCAGAGCCAGGCTCTCCTGGACTGTTAACATGGAATTTGGAGGGAATCTTGTGCCTCAAAGAGCATCACTCTTCTGGGGAGAGAAGAGGAATGCATGTGACAATATTAAAGCCAAGGCTGTGTGGTGAAAGTTTAATAGAACAAATATATGGCTGGCTGGCTGAGGAATAATAAAATCACTCTGATGATGAGGACTTTACTGCACTGGTTTCCAGACCCTTGTTTGCTAAATAAATGTATTTACTTGGACTCCAAGCTACTGGGTGACCTTGGTCCAATGACTCCACTTCTTCCAGCCATTGTTTCTTCATTGTAAACTGAGAGGATGGGGCTCTGTGAGTGATTCTTAGAGTATCCTCGTACTGGGGGAGGAAGTCTCATATTTTTGGAGCATAAATACACTCTACCAGTTACTGGGCATGTTTTCAGGGGGGCAGAGTTGACCCTAGTCTTGTTGCTCTTGTGCTGGTGGCAGGAAGCCATTGTTGCTGCCTTCCAGGACATTGTTGTCCGATGGGGAATGTGTGATGGGGTCTTTCTAAATCCCCTGACCAACCCCTCCCCCTGGTCAAATAAATTCCAAAACTATTTAAAGAAACCTCTGAAAGACTGAGATGAAAGTATTTGTACTGTAGATGTCCCCCAGATGATTCATTTATTGGTTGATGAATTTTAGAATGTGTGATTAGATTTAGTCTAAGATCATAAGTCCTTTCTTATGAAATGTACATGCAGCTAGCACCCATGTCTGCATTATTCTCTGGGACTTGAGTAAGAATCTTGTTTGAAAGGCACTGCTATCAGGAAGCAAAGTGTTTGGGGTGTGTGCAGCCTGAGCTTGGCCAAGAGTTGAGTCCCTCTGGTTCATGCAGCTCTACCAGATAACCTGCTGTCACATAACCTACTGCGATGTTTCATCCATGTAGAGTATGTTAGCAGCTGTCCGGTGGGGCCTAGAGCAGCTCACTGTAGAAAGGAGTGTGGAGAGAGGGGTGGCTGAAGTGGGTATGGGGTCCAGAACAGGGCTCTCTGAGGGGAACCCAGGAAAGGTGTCTGTGTCAAGACTGATCACCCCACAGCACCATTGGATTGATTGAGGTAGGGAGAGTGTGATATGAAAAATAGCAAACCCAAGGAGTTCCTGTTGTGGCACAGTGGAAACAAATCTGACTGGTATCCATGAGGATGCAGGGTTGATCCCTGGCCTCACTAAATGTGTCAGACATCCAGCATTGCCGTGAGCTCTGGTGTAAGTCATAGACATGGCTTGGATACCTCATTGCTGTGGCTGTGATCAGCAGCTGCAGCTCTGACTAGATCCATAGCCTGGGAACTCCCCTATGCTGTAGGTGCAGCCCTAAGAAGCAAAAGACAGAAAAATAGCAAACTCGGGATATGCAATACACACATATATATTTTAGATTTCTTACATGTATAGCCATGGCACTGACAGTTGATAAAATGGGTTCATTGATAAAACCGTAGGTATTGGCAAGATTCTTATGTTTCTTAAAGAGAGATTAATACATATAAAAGATTAGAACTGTTAAGGAATGAATGGCTTAGGAATAACAATTAATTGTCTAGTTGTGAAAACAGCCTCTCTGCCTAGATTCTGTAGGCATGAGTACAATGAAATGTCAGGTTTTCTGGGTTTTTTTTTGGCTGTACCTGCAGCATAGAGAAACAGGCTAGGGACTGAATCCCACCTAAGCTGAAACTGTGGAAATGCCACATCCATAACCTGCTGCACCCCCGTGGGAACTCCACAAGATGTCATTTCTTACAAATTTTCTAAAATTTAATCTTTTCCCCATTTCAAATGATTCACCTCTTTTGGTTGAAGTTAGCAAGTTTTGTTATAAAATTGAATAGTAAGAGATCACTGGCTACATACATGTTCCAAGTGGCTTGTCTCCCTTTTAGAAATCGCCAACCTGCCTGCTGCCATCCTGCCTCCCCAACCAGAGCAAGGCCTCTTGAACCACCTCCAAGCAGCTGTCCTCCCCAGGGCAGCCTCAGGTTTCTAGAGGCTTCCCAGCTGAGATGTCCCTGGGGTGCAGTGCTGTAGCCTTCCTCTCCTTCCGTCCAACTCCATGTCCACAGTTAAGGGTCCCAACGGAAACCCAGGCATTTGAGGGAGGCCCTTTCTCTTGGAAAACAGCCCCTGTCTAGAGGCTTACCGCCTTCTGAAGCCATTCCCACAGGCATGGGCCTGGACCACCATGGGCTGGTGGCCTCAACATGGACAGTCAAGAGCAGGACCCAGCGAGGGACCTGCCCCAACAGATGCTGAGGACGCAAGTAAAGGAGCCCAAGTTTGAATCTCAACAGTAGAATGCGGGCCTCCAGTCATTCTGCAGTGGGGGAGGGGCCGAGGGCAGGTGAGCCTGGGTGGGGGTGGGGTGCCATTCCATGCTGGCTTCTGCAGGGAGGCAAGAACCAGACGTTTCTTCCACCTTATGCAGGGGCCAGACAATTGTTGAGTGCCTCGTCAGGCAATGTATGTGTTGGTTTTCAGAGTCACAGCACCAAGGTTTGTCTTGATGTTCCCTTTCCCTTTGTTATTCATCAACTTGTTTGTTGTCCTTCAACCCCCTCTGCTTCCTTCTTGGCTCCAGGCTCCCTTCCCCAGAGGCCAGACTTTCTGAACAAAATTCACCATTTATCATCTGATAACCACTTGGGTTTTCATGGCCACCTGGAACCCAATGTTTATGGTTTGGCTTCTCTCAGCAGACCCACCATTTGTGATTGGTATGTGTCCGTCTTTCCTAAGGAAGCCGTCTTGTGTGCCAACCAGCATCCAGCAGGACCCACCTTCCTCATGTTACTTTGTGCTGGAAAGGCCCAGTCTATCCAAAAAGCCGCTGCACAGCCCACATGTCCAAGACCAGAGATCAGTCTGACGTGTTTCCCGTATGATGACATTGCTGGTAAGCATTGTATGTTTTACATTTTTAATGATTGAATGTAACATTTTCAACAAATCCTCCCTTCTCAGGGATCACAATCCACTTGTGCGAGATAGAATTTGCAGTGTTGAGTCCTCCTCCCCCCTCTTTCCCCTGTCCACTCAGTCCTCGTTCCCACTGGTAATCAGAGATACTTGTTTCATTCACATCTTTTCAGAGATCTTTTGGGCAAGGAACATTGAATGCAATCCATTTGCCTTTTCAAAAATTATTTCTTTGTCTCTGAAAATTAAAATGTGCACAGGGATGTAAAATGTTGGAGGATAATGTGAGAAAGCGATTATATATGTATAATATATGTGTATATATGTGTGTGTGTGTTTCTGTATGACAGGGTCCTTTTGCTGTACAGTTGAAATAGACAAAGCATTGTAAATCAACTGCAATGGAAAACATAACAATTATAAGGTAAGAGTTCATCTTGAAAACAAGTAAAAAGGAAAAATAGAAAATTAAATCTTGTCTCCGTATATCTGAGTATATTATTTTTGTCACCTTCATACTGCCATTGTGGCTCCTCTGTTACTGGACTAACCTTTATTATGGGAGTTTCTACATTCTCTTGAAATTCAAGGAACTGAAAGAACAGAGTGTTCAAAGCCAGGCAATATCAAAAGTAAATATCCAGCTCCATTTGAATTTTTCATTTCCTATACACAGTGCCTGCCTTTAGCCTTAACTCTGTCCTATGCAACATTTTGGACATATCTTTACTGAAAGTTCTTTCCCTATTTATCTGAAATTTACCTTTCACTTTGAATCAGCATTTATCTGGCAAGACTAGCCAAAAAGGGTAACATATTAGGCGCTTAGTAGTGAGCAGTTCTAGAGAGGATGAGAACTTGGACTAGAAACTGAAGTGTGCATTTTGGTCCAACCCAAAATAAAATGGCAAAGGGACCCCAAATCTGCAGGATGAAATGTCAATGGAAGAGGCAGGATATAGGATTGAGTGTTTGTGCTTCGTGGGGTTAAGGACAGAAATAAGGGACAAGAAGACAAGTTAATGTACTAAATATCCCAGAGATCTGGGTTTTTTTTTTGGTCTTTTGTTTATTTTCCTTTTTAGGGCCAGACCTGCAACATATGTGAGTTCCAGAATAGGAGTCAAATCGGACCTACGGCTGCAGGCCTATGGACACCCACAGCAATGTGGGATGCAAGCTGTGTCTGTGACCTACAGCATAGCTCAAGGCAACACCAGATCCTTATTTCACTGATGGAGGCCAGGGATCAAACCCACATCCTCGTGGATACTTGCCAGGTTTGTTTCTGCTGAGCCACATTGGAAACTCCTTGTATTTCTAGGATTTAAAAAATCAACTACCCGTGAAATGCGTGTGCACCTTGAGAGAGTGCCAGTATTTTATCCAGCAATGTCCACTCTCCTTTTGGACAAAGCCAATCCCATCTAAGACCTGGCTTGCAAGCCCTGCTTATAAGCTTGTGAATTTCCTGTCTGCATCCCATAGCCTTCCACTTTAGAATCTAGGCTCATCATTACCTATGGTCCCATCTGCATCCCTTAAAAAACAAAACAGAGACACAAATGAGAAACAGTTCTCTGACTCTTATTTTCATGTTGGGAATTAATGTCACCTTATCACTCTCCTAATGATATGAATGAGTAGTCATGTTTTGTGTGGTGAGAAGAGAGGACAATTAGGAAACTTGCCAAGGGAGATAAGGGGTGGAAACCTAATAGGCCTGCAACCAAATCTCTTGGGAGGTGAAATTCATTCTCTGCTGTAGCACCACTACAATTCCTACTGATGTTAGGGTGTCGGGGAAGGCAAGAGAGGTTTATAAGGAGTGTCCCACATTGAGAAAAAGACTTGGGAAGATGCTTCAGAAGCTTCTTAGCCCTTGCAAAGAAAAATGGACTCAAAAGAGAGTGAGAAGCTGAGGTGAGAGGATTTCAAGCAATATCATGGTGAGCTTTCTATCAAGTACCTCTTGATGGGGGATTGAAAAAATAAACAATTTGGAAATATTTCTCTGTATTTGAGCTCTTATAATGAAAATTTTAAATGTTTTTCAACCAATAACTTCATATGGGAGGATTGGTGAGGCAAGCATTGTACCCAGGCTCTCAAGAAGGGCAGGCTCCTTGTTGTCTCCTCCCCTTGTTCAGCCATTCAACCGATTATTTATAAGATCCTCACTCATAGCTCTGATATAGTATTTGAATGCATCTTCTAGGGACCCTGATAGAAAATCACATTGTGGAAAAGTGACATTCCCAATCTTCAATCAATTTTTGTTTACTACCTCAAAACCCTACATCCTAGAGGCAGAGATAATCAAATTAGCTGAAATGTAATTAGGGAAAACCAGTCATGCATGTGGGTGTCTCAATGTCTTTCGGACCCTTATCTCTGATTATTCCTGCAGAGAGCTTCAGGGCAGGCACTGACAGCTGAGGAGAAACATCTCTGGAAATGGATCACAAGCATCAGAAGACAGGTAATCTCCCACTTGCTGATGGAAATTTAAAGGCACTGAGAGATTCCAGGTTTGTGTCTTGTGGAGGTTTCAAGTCTGTGCCCTTGGGAGCTCTGGGTGTTGTTAGATGTAAGGGCTCATGAGAGGTATCCTGTTGATGAAGAAATGCTCCAACGTTGCAGCTAACTGGAGAACGGTCCTGATGGTTCACATTTCTTTGCAAAGTATGACAATGTCAGGTCAGTAAGTTGAATCTGCTCCTATTTATTTGTTGGTTGATTGCCAATGGAAATTCTGTGATGTAGTCAAAGAAGTAGGAAGGGAGAGTACAATTGTTCCCAAAGTACCTGCTGTGCTGTAATTGGCCAAGATTGTCAAGTTTACTTCACAAGGATAACCAAAACCTTACAAAGGAAACACCTATGAATCAACCTTTATTGAAAAACTTCCATGCATTAACTAACTACACGGAGAGCAAAACATTCGAGTAGAACAAATGCATTTGGAAAAGCTCTAGGCATGGAAACAGGAGAAAGTTCTCTCAGAGTGTTTTCCATGTCTACAATTCATTGCTAGAAATTCTTTTTAATGGAACCCTAAGGCTTGCTAGGTAAAAGGACCTAATATTTCTAGAAAAAACAGTAAGCAAAACTAAGGAACTGCAGCCCAAAGGGCATGAATGCCCTTGGCCCAAATTGAGGATACCGTGCTTAGGCTGGAGCTCTCCAAACTCTTTCATGGGGATCATATCTAAATGGACGGTTTTCAAGTTTGCAATTTGAATGTGGGAGATCATCTCACAAGAGACAGGTTGAAGAGGAGAAGGTCAGAAAGATCGCAATGAGAAGACATATCAAAAAACTCCCCAGAGCATGTCAATTCTCCATTATATTCCTCTCTTGCAAGAATACCTGGGGTAGGTATTCACACATCCCATGCCAGCAAGCATGCACATGTCCACTAGTGGCTAGGGCTGTCAGGTGCAGGAACTACCCTCCACCAACCGCTCCTAGCATCTGTTGGGGCGGGTCTGCTTGGGAAGCCAGTAGTGCATGCATGAGGGCAAAGGGTGGTTTCCCAACGGGTGGCCCGCCTGGGGGTGGGGCCAGTCATGGCAGCCTTTCTGCTTAATTCTGTGAAGGCCCTGGTAAGGCATATGGGGACTTTTCACGTGTTGGGTGTGAGCCCTCAGCACTCTTTTTCACTCTGTAGGATATCTGGGCCCTCCTCTGTGTGGGTTCATGCCGGCATGGAGTTAAGGTCCGCAGCAGTGTTTCCACCACAGTTTATTGGCAGCACTGTGGGTCGGGCTGCATGAAGACTTGAGTGATTGCAGGGCCTCCAGAGGCAGGTGCATAAAGTTTGTGGGCCATTCAAATGTGTGCCATTCCAGCATGCAGTTCTCAAGAGTAGGAAAGCTAGACAGAAACATTTCCAATTGGAAAACCCTCATGCACTTCCCAGGAAGTAGCGCAGGTCACTGGAAAATCAGTGAAGAGCCAAGGTACATGATCATAGTTTCATTGGTGTCTCCTTCAGAGCATAAAAATTACTGTCAATGCTCATATTCAAAAGGCATGCTTGGGTCCATGGTGGGGACAACTTTCCTGAATGTAGTGCTCACCATCTCTTTGTAGTCTGATGTAAATCATGAATGATGCACAAGCCTAGATGGGGTTCAGACATATTTAATAGGTTGTTGGGAGTCTGGTGGGTGGTCAGATATCTGGGTTGGTTAGGTCTATGGATATGTGTGTATAAGGGGAGTTCATGCCTGTGTTTTGGTGAACGTTTTTAAGGGTGAGTGTTATATTTGAAGGGTTTTGAGATGTAACAGAGGCACACTCAAGGAGTTGGTGTTTAGGTGTTTGTAAGTTAGTGTTCAGGGGAATATTTGGCACATGGTGTTTTCACCCATGAGGTTTGGGATTGTGTGTCTAATGGTGGACTTGGATTATCTGCCTATGCATAAGGGCCATGTTTGGTCATTACAGGGGTCTGTTTGTTTGGGTGTACAATCCATTTATGTTGTATATGTGGGGAATGTAGTGAAACTCCGTGGCTGGGACTTCAACCCAGCCAAAATTGAGAGTGGGACTTGAATCAACCTGCACGGTAGCTTGGCACTTGAACCCAGGATCCCAGGTTAGGAGTGGACTGGAACACAATGATTATTTTTTTTCCTTTTTTTTTGATATTATCTGCCACATGTGGAGGTTCCCAGGCCCAGGACTGAATGCCACAGCAGCGATCTGGATGGCTGCAGTGACAAAGTTGGATCCTTAACCTTCTGTGCCACAAAAGAATGACTCAAACTCCTCAAAACCACTGTCTTTTAAGGAAAAACCTCTCTCCCAGTGTCAGGACTCATGAAGCTCAGGCTTTTCTTTTTTTTTTTTTTTTTTTTTTTTTTTTTTTTTTTTTTTTTTGTCTTTTTGTCTTTTGTTGTTGTTGTTGTTGCTATTTCTTGGGCCGCTTCCGCGGCATATGGAGGTTCCCAGGCTAGGGGTTGAATCGGAGCTGTAGCCACCGGCCTACGCCAGAGCCACAGCAACGCGGGATCCGAGCCGCGTCTGCAACCTACACCACAGCTCACGGCAACGCCAGATCCTTAACCCACTGAGCAAGGGCAGGGACCGAACCCGCAACCTCATGGTTCCTAGTCGGATCTCAGGCTTTTCTGACTCATTGCAGAATGAATTCAGCTTGAGACAAAGCAGCAGGCAATGAGCGAGCTTTTTAGCATAAGACACTTGTGAGAGAGAGAGAAGTAGCAGCCCCAAGAACCAAGAGAGCTCCATTTCTATAATCCAAGGAAAAGAGGAGAAGGGAGAAGTCTGCCTTCTTCCTCATTTGGGGGCTGATGTCAAGGCTTACATCTTTTGTCCCTCACTTTGCCCCTACATGGCTTAACCAGGTCAGTCAACAATGCTATTGAAGTCCTGTGTGTATTACCAGGAGTGTGGTAACATGTACAATATGGCAATTCATCTCAGGTTTCCAGCTAATGTCCCCATTTACCTAGTTTTGTCCCCTGTCATCTATATTTCTGTCTTGGGTATGTGGAAAAATGCTGCTTTTCAAGGACTACTAACTCCATGACTTCATGCAACAGGATTTACTCTTCCTATCTGTTGTCCTATGTTTTAAGTATGGGGGTTTGTGGCTTCAGCATGTCTGACACATACAGGCCCCTGGTCTTCCTTCAAGTTAGTGTAGATCATAGCTGGGTTCCATTCCTTGAGTGCTCCTCAGCTTACACCAGTTCCCCAAACTCTGTTAAACCTTGTCTTTCACCCCCAGTGGGACTTTTCATGTATTTTAAGTATCCGAATCTATCCTTATCTTTAGGATGATTATTTGTGTATTTGTAGCATGTTGTATGCTTCTTGGCTTTTCTGTGTAGCAGTTTTTCAGGAGCTGTGTGTGTGTCTTTTGATGTATTTAGGGCAAGTTTTAAACTTTTATGAGACTGGTGAATATTCCATAGGTGGCTGTCCTGTGTTTCTGTGCTTCTGTATTTGCATGACGCCTGGGTGGGGGGGGGAGTGTGATTTTATGTATATGCAGAGCATGTATTATATGTGTATTTAGAACCAAATGCATAGGGGTTATACGTTGCCATATTTGTAGTGTCCTGGGTAATTGTGGGTATATTTGGGGCTTGTGGTGAGGAGTTGTGTGTATGAGTTTGTGTGTGTATTCAAGGGGCATGGTCATTTGGTAGAATATTTGCTGGGGCTTTGCACTTGTATTTTTCAGTAGGGACATTTTAGGCCTAAACATTTGGGGAAGTGCACATGTGTGTTTCTTTGTTATTTATTATTTATTTATTCATTTATTTTTTTTTCCGCTGTACAGCATGGTGACCAAGTTACGCATACATGTACACACAGGTTTTCATCACATTGTTGTGTGGCAATGTAAGTATCTAGACAGAATTCTTAATGCCACACAGCAGGATCTCATTGTACATCCATTCCAAGATCAATAGTTTGCACCTGTTAACCCCAGGCTCCCAATCCCTCCCACTCCCTCCCTCTCTCCCCGGGCAGCCACAAGTCCATTCTCCAAGTCTATTACTTTCTCTTCTGTGGAAATGTTCATTTGTGCTTTATATTAGATTCTAGTTATAAGTGATGTCCTATGGTCTTTGTGTTTCTCTTTCTGACTTATTTCCCTGAGGATGAGAGTCTCTAGTTCCATTCATGGTGACACAAATGGCCTCATGTCCTTTTTTATGGTTGAGTAGGATTCCATTGTGTATACCACATTTTCCCAATCCAATCATCTGTTGATGGACATTTGGGTTGGTTCCCATGTCTTGGCTATTGTGAATAGAGCTGTAATGACCATGCAGGTGCATGTGTCTTTTTCAAGGAAAGTTTTGTCCGGATGTATGCCCAAGAGTGGGATTGCAGGGTGATAGGGTAGTTCTAGGTATAGATGTCTAAGGTACCTCCATGTGGTTCTCCATAGTGGCTGTACCAGCTTACATTCCCACCAACAGGGCAGGAGGGTTCCCTTTTCTCCACACCCCCTCCAGCACTTGCGATTTGTGGACTGATGAATGATGGCCATTGTGACTGGTGTGAGGTGGTATCTCATGGTCGTTTTGGTTTGCACTTCTCTAATAATCAGGGATGTTGAGCATTGCTTCAGGTGCTTGTTGGCCATCTGTGTATCTTCCTTGGAGAAATGTCTCTTCAGGTCTTTTGCCCATTTTTCCATTGGGTGGTTGGCTTTTCTGCTGTTGAGTTGCATATGTTGCTTGTATATCCTAGAGATGAAGCCCTTGTCCATGGCATTGTTTGAAACTATTTTCTCCCATTGTGAAAGTTGTGTTTGTGTTTTTTTGCTGGTTTCCTTTGCTGTGCAAAAACTTGTGAGTTTGACTAGGTCCCATTGGTTTATTTTTGCTCTTCTTTATGTTGCCTTGGGAGAAGGACCTGTGAACATATTCATGAGGTTGATGTCAGAGAATGCTTTGCCTGTGTGCTCTTCCAGGAGTTCGTATGTGTGTTTCTAATGGAGAGATGAGGTTCTGTGTTTATTCAGGGGAGTTGGAGACTTGCATTGATGTGTAGGAGAAATATGGGCTATGGTTTTGTGTTAGTAAATGCAGGTGTGTGAGCTGGCTCCTCTTATCATTTGATAGATGGAAGTCATTTCATATGTGGTTTTCTGGAGATATGTCTATGGGTCTTACTTGCATATCCATGTTTGTAGGTCTATCACCAGGTGCATGACTGCCCAAGTCTTGTTTGCATGGCTTGGAGTTGTTAGGAGTGTGCAAAGTATGTTCCTTTGGAGAATGCTGTGTTATGTGTTTGTTGCTAATGTGTTTGTTAATAGGTACTAAGAGATGGTCTGTCTGTGTCTATCCAGGGGAGGGTAAAAACATACATACATTTGACACACATACACTTAGAGTGCCCTTTGGTGTCTATGTTGGGGGAGGAGGAGGGTGGTTGTAGTTTGAAGAGGTGGCATCACACCTAGTGTTTGGGGCATCTGTATGTCCAAGGGTTGGGAATATCTGGATGTGTGTGTCCATAGGTGTTTGACATTTGTATATGTATCTTAGTCAGTGTAGGCTACTTGTGGCTGTGTGTGTATTTGAGTTCCTGGAGCTTATGTGGTATGTATTCTGAGAGGTGTGAGAAGTCTGTGTGTTTGGAAACCAAGAAACGGTGTAGGCTGTGTGTGTGTTCAGGAGTCCTGGATTGGCTGTGTTTTAGGGCTATGGCATGGCATACGGGCTATGCATGAGACAACTGAGGACTTGCTGGTTTTCGTGAGCCTGTACATGTAGGTATTCCACATGGACAACTGGTTGGTAGGTAGGTTGCACCTGTTTTATTCAGGCCCATGTTTTGGATGTGTATAGAGTTGGAGTGTTACCAGCTAGAGTTCTTGGCCTTCCTTAATCAAGAGCAGTTGATAAGATGCTGGAGGAGAAACTCAGTGAAGACTTTATTCAGGACACCTGCTTCAGCATAGAGGCACTGAAGCAATCACCAGGTTCCCTCGTTCACCTTCTCACTGAGTAGCGGTGAGCTAGTTCCTTCTATGGGGTGAGGATAGGGGCATGTCCAGGGATTGGGCCGGGGGGTGGCTGAGGGGGCTTGCCCACCCCACCCCTTTAGTGTGGTGCATGTAGGGGGCATGCATAGTCCTCTGCTTTTGCTCTCTGTTCTTCAGAAGTGGCAGTTGTATTTTTCTCATGATTTGTCCGCAATGTGCAAGCAGAGTTCTTTCTCATTGTTTATACTTTTGCTGTATTTTGTTCCCCAGGAGATGTTTGTCCAGGTGCATTCCCTGCAGCCACTGCAGCCACCGCAGCCAAGGGTGCCAGGTCCCAACCTGTCTCAGTAGGAGAGGCAGTGGAAAATTCCATGTGTGTAGGAATTTGTCTGTAAAACTTTAGAATTTGTGTCTATTGAGATATGTAAACTTAGGCGGTCAGTTTGTATGGTGATTCACACTGAGGATTAAAAGGTACATGTGTGCTCAGAAGACACACACACACACACACACACACACACATACGTATGTGTGATGTCCTTTGCTTACATCCCCTGGTGGGTGTTGAGGTCCTCCTCAGAGTGTAAGTGGATTGTGTGCACATGCATATATGAAAGGGCACTGGAACTGGTTCAGACTAGCTTGGGATAATCGGCTCTGTGTTCAGTTACCTCAGCTTTGTAATTTGAGTTTGCTCATGTTTGGAATATTCATACCATGCAGATATCACATCTGAAATGTCACCTGAGTTTCTTGAAGAGCTTCAAAAATGCATTTAGAGCATATCACTCATCTGTGTGTTATGACTTAATTATGTGGCAAGCCAGAATCTTCAGGCATCATTGGTGTGTGTGTATATCACATTATATTTGAATTGTGAGTGGGGCATCCTGGGCGGTGTGCCATTTTATGTGTGCCTTGGCCCTTCATTCTGAATCACAGCATTGCTCCTCTCAGGTTGATTCAATCTTTAGGGTCAAGAATTCCTCCCTCCAAATGCTGGTGAATTCCAGTGGAAATCATGTGGATGGATTTAGGGTATCTGTACCTTAGGCAGGGACACACCTTCAGCATTTGTCCTAGAATCTGGGTCCCTAGAAGGGTGAGGCTGATTGCAGATCACTCTCTAGCACAGAACCTTCTCAGGTGTGTGTTTGGCCGACAAGCAGCAGTCAGGAAGTCGTGGGGATTCATGGATAAGAGGTAAGGTGGGGGGAGTTCCCGTCGTGGCGCAGTGGTTAACGAATCCGACTAGGAACCACGAGGTTGCGGGTTCGGCCCCTGCCCCTGCTCAGTGGGTTAACGATCTGGTGTTGCTGTGAGCTGTGGTGTAGGTTGCAGACATGGCTCGGATACCGCGTAGCTGTGGCTCTGGCGTAGGCCAGTGGCAACAGCTCCGATTCGACCCCTAGCCTGGGAACCTCCATATGCCGTGGGAGTGGCCCAAAGAAATAGCAAAAAGACAAAAAAAAAAAAAAAAAGAGGTAAGGTGGGCAAGTGTTCTCCCAGGAAAACCCCCTGAGAATCAGTTGGGCAAGCACAGGTATTCCTGGCTCTTCTGTGGCACAGCTGGTAGGCAAGGACACCGTGCACATGGGGTCCAGATGGTTCAAGTCTCTAGAGCCATGTGTCCCTGTGCCCAGTTGCCCCAGTGTGGTGGGAACTACTGTTGGTCAGGCTGGTAAGCTGTGTCAGCAATTCTCCACCACCATATCTCTGTGGAAACCCAAGTCCTCAGGGATAGGCAGGACCTCTAGGGTCAGTGAGCTGACAAGGACAAAGGTGGGGAGACCTTGTCTCTAAGGGAGGCTTGGGGAGTGAGGCCTGGAGAGCCTGGGGAGTCCTTCTCTGAGGAGATATGGCTCTGATATTCCCAAACCTTTAGACATGGTCCCTGTTCTTTTCTGAAGGTTCAGGATGCTTCTAACAATGGCGAGTTCATCTCAGGTCCTTGGTTCTCAGATGACCTGACCCTATTTTTCTTTATTCCACATCCAGCCATCAACCCAACAGGGAGCCATATGCTCACCATGTCCACCAGCTGACCCTACAGCCTCCTGCTTCCCTTCCCAAAATAGACCCCTCTATTTTGACTCAGCCCCTGGATTCCATACAGTGAAGTGTTAGTGAGCTCTAGGATGATATTCAAGAGCCTCAACCTGAACGGGCTTGCAAAATAGTAACTTTTTATAAGCCATTCCTAACATCTTCCCTGCTCACACTGATAGGTGGACAATTCCATCATAGTCACAAAGAAGGGTGAATCTGTGGCAGCCTTTGGAGCCTGTGGAATCTCGTTTTGTAGCATTTGGGGTTCCATACATTTAAAAGGTCACTCAGCCTGCTTCAGCTTCCCTTTTAGCAGATTGATAAATAAAAGACAGAAAATAATGGTCTCCGGAGGAGACAGTTTGGGGGGTGGGGGGATGTGCTTGGGCTGTGGATGGAAATCCTGTGAAATTGGATTATTATGGTCATTGTGCAATTACAGATGAGTAATAAATAATAATAGTAAAATTAAAATAAAATAAAATAAAATAAAATAAAATAAATCATGGACGGTAATGTACAGCATGGTGACTGCAGTTAATACCACATTGTGTGTTGGAGAGTAGCTGAGAGAATGGATCTTAAGAGTCCTTGGATGCCCTAGTGGAGAGTGGGTTAAGGATCCAGTGGTATCATTGCTGTGGCTCAGGTCACTGCTGTGGCGCAGGTTCAATCCCTGGCTCAGAAACTTCTGCATGTCACAGGCACAGCCAAAAGGAAAAAAAAAGTTCTTATCACAGAAAGAAAATGTGTAACTCTTTGTGGTAATGGATATTGACTAGGTTTCCTGTGATCATTTTACACTGACAGTTTTAGCCACTACTCTTCCTATTTGGATGGCTTTTATTTCTTTTGTTTGTGTGTTTGCTGTGGATAGAACTTCTAGTAATATGTTGAATACCATTGGTGCTGAGAGTGGGCATCCGTGTCTTGCTCCATATTTTCATGGGAAGGCTTTCAGCTTTTCTCCATTGAGTATTATATTTTCTGCGGGTTTGTCATAAATGGCTTTATTTATGTTAAGGATTGTTCCCTCTTAGACCCACTTTATTAAGAGTTTTGATCATGAATATATGTTGGACTTTGTCAAATGCTTTTTCTGCATCTTTTGAGATGATCATGTGGTTTCTGACTTTTTTGTTAATGTGGTGCATGGCATTGTTTGATTTGAGTGTGTTGAACCATCCTTGTGAACCTGGGGTGAATCCCACCTGGTAACGGAAAGTTTTTCAAAGTCATTTTCTGTTCTACACAGAAGTTGTATCCATATTTTTTTAGATCCCACATATAAGTGATAGCATATGATATTGGTGTCTCACTGTCTTACTAACTTCACTTAGCATGATACTGTCTATATCCGTCCATGTTGCTGCAAGTGCCATTAGTTCTTTCGTTTTAATGGCTAATACCCCATGGTGTTTATGTACCACCTCTTCTTTATCCATTCTTCTGTTGATGGACATTTAGGTTGCTTCCAGATCTTGGCTATTGTAAAGTGCTTCAGTGGACACTTGGGTGCCTAGGTCTTTTCAAGTCATGGATTTCTCTGGATAGATGCCCAGGAGTGGGATTTCTGGATCATATGATAATTCTGTTTTTAGTTTTTTTGAGACATGATCATAGTGTTTTCCACAGTGGCTGTATCAATTTTCATTCCCACCAACACTGTTAAGAGGGTCCCCATTTCTCCACATCCTCTACAGCACTTATTCATTGCAGACTTTTTGATGATGGCCATCCTGGTGGGTATGAGGGAGTACCTCATTGT
This sequence comes from Sus scrofa, assembly GCF_054392235.1. Taxonomy (NCBI): domain Eukaryota; kingdom Metazoa; phylum Chordata; class Mammalia; order Artiodactyla; family Suidae; genus Sus; species Sus scrofa. Next base: position 18,213,438 of record NC_139396.1, on the reverse strand, counting down.
ATCTTGATTTGTATTTTTTTTAATAAGTAGTGATGATAAACATCTTTTCTTGTGCTTTATGACCATCTGTCTGTCTCCTTTGGAGAATTGTCTAAGTCGTCTGCCCATTTTTTTGGAGGTGATTATAAATTTTGGAGATGAATCCCTTGTCAGTTGCTTCATTTGCAAATATTTTCTCCCATTCCATGGGTTGTCTTTTTTTTTTTGGTTTGTTTAGGTGCAAACAAGGTTTTCCTGTGCAAAACCTTCTAAGTTTATGTATGTATGTATGTATGTATGTATTTGTTTGTTTTTTTATTATTTTTAATTCATTGATTTTAGATTATAATGTTTTTTTCCCCATTATAGCTGTTTTTCAGGATTCTGTCAATTTTTTACTCTATGGCAAGGTGGCCCAGTCTCACTTACATATATATCTTTTTTCTCACATTATTCTCCATCATAAGTGTCTAGACATAGTTCCCAGGGCTATATTGAATTTTATTACATTTATAGTTGTTCAGCAAACATAACAACCTGATTTTACAGCATTTCCATCCCAAACACCCAGCCCACCCCACCTACTCCCCAACTTGTCTCCTTTGGAAACCATTAGTTTTCTAAAGTCGGTTAGTCTATTTCTGCTCTGCAAAGATGTTCATTGTATCCCTTTTTTAGATTCCACCTATAAGTGATATCATATGATGTTTGTCTTTCACTGTCTAACTTCACTTAGGACAATAATTTCTAGGTCCATCCATGCTGCTGTAAATGGCATTATTTCATTCTTTATGATTTATTTTATTTTATTTTTTTGCATTTTAGGGCCAAACCTAGGGCATATGGAAGTTTCCATTTAGGGATTGAATCCCAGCTGCAGCTGCTGGTCTACACCACAGTCCAAGCAACATGGCATCAGCCACATCTATGACCTACACCACATTTGACAGCAATGCCAGCTCCCCGACTCATGGAAGAAGGCTTGGGTTCAAACCTGCATCCACATGGATACCAGCCAGATTCATGACCACTGGGCCACTGTGGGAACTCCCATCATTCATTTGTATGATTGGGTAATATTCCATTGTGTATATGGACGACATCTTCTTTATCTCCTCCACTGCCGATGGACATTTAGGTTGTTTGCATGGCTTGGGTATTGTACCTAGTACTGCAATGAACATTGGAGTACAGGTATCTTTTCAAGTCATGTTTTCTCTGGAGAGATGCCCAGGAGTAGGATTGCTGGATCAAGGGTAATTCTATTTTTAGTGTTTTGAGGAATCTCCACACTCTTTTCCATAGTATTGCACCAATTTGCATTTCCACCAAAAGTATGATAAGGGTTCCATTTTCTCCACCCCTCTTCAGCATTTCCAGTTTGTAAACTTTTTAATGATGGCCATGCTGGGTGGTGTAAGGTAGTTCCTCCTAGTAGTTTTGATTTGCATTTCTCTAATAATTAGTGCTGTTGAACATCTTTTCATGAGTTTTTTGGCCATCTGTTATGTCTTCTTTGGAGAATTGTCTGTTTAGGTCTTCTGCCCATTCTTTGATGTGGTTATTTTCTTGTTTGTAATTGAGCTGCAGGGGTAGCTATAAATTTTGGAGTTGAACCCCTTGTCAGTCTCTTTATTTGCAAATATGTTCTCCCATTCTTTGGGTTGTCTTTTTGTTCTGTTTAGGGTTTCCTTTGCTGTGCAGAAAGTTTTAAATTTAATTAAGTCCCATTGATTTTTTTTGTTCTTATTGTTATTACTCTAGGAGGTGGATCTGAGAAGATATTGCTTTGGTTTATATCAGAGAGTGTTTGGCCTAGGTTTTCCTTCAAGAGTTTTATGTTATCTCGTCTTCTATTTAGGTCTTTCATCCATTTTGCATTTATTGTTGTGTGTGGTGTTAGGAAGTGTTCTGATTTCATTCTTTTCCATGTGGCTCTCCAGGTTTCATGGCATCATTTATTGAAGGTACAGTCTTTTCTCTATTGTATGTTCTCGCTTCTATTGCCATAGATTAGTTGACTGTAGGCATGTGGGTTTAATTCTGGGCTTTCTATCCTGTTCCACTGATGTACATTTCTGTCTTTGTGCCAGTACCATGTGGTTTTGATGCTTAGTAGAATAATCTGAAGTCAGGGAACTTGATTCTTCCAGCTCTGTTTTGCTTTCTCAGGATGTCTGGCTATTCTGAGCCTTTCATGCTTTCAAACAAACTTTTAGATATTTTCTTCTAGTTCTACAAAAACTGTCCTTGGTAGTTTGATAGGGATTGCATTGACTCTGCAGATTGCCTTGGGTAGTACAGTAATTTTGATAATATTGATTCTTCCAATCCAAAAAGATGGTATTTCCATCTGTTTGTGTGACCTTGGATGTCTTTCATCAGTGTCTTATAGTCTTCAGAGTACAGGTCTCTTGTCTCTTTAGGTAGGTTTATTCCTATGAATTTCATTCTCATTGATGTGATGGTTGATGGGATTGTTTCCTGAATTTCTCTTTCTGATCGTTCATTCTTAGTATATAGAAATGCCATGAATTTCTGTGTATTAATTTTGTATTCTGTGACTTTTCCAAATTCATCAATGAATGCTAACAGTTTTCAGGTAGCATCTTGAGGATTTTCTAGGTATAGTATCATGCCTCCGCAAATAGAGTTGTACCTCTTCCTTTCCAATTTGGATTCCTTTTATTTCATTTTCTTCTCTGATTGCCATGCCCAAGACTTCCAAAACTATGTTGAATATTAGTGGTGAGAGCAGACATCCTTCACCACAGAGGGAATTCTTTCAGCTATTTACCATGCACAATGATGTTAGCTGTGTGTTTGTCATATATGCCCTTTAGAATGTTGAGGTAGGATCCTTCTGTACCCATGTCTGAAGGGATTTTATGGGTGTTGCATTTTGTGAAAGTCTTTCTCTGCACCTATGGAGAGGATGATATGGTTTTTATTCCTCAGTTTGTTAATGTGGTGTACCATACTGTTGGATTTGTGGATATTGAAGAATCCTTGCATTGCTGGGACAGATCCCACTTGATCATAATGTACAAACCTTTCAATGTACTGTTGGATTTGGTTTGCTAGTATTTTGGTGAGGATTTTTGCATCTAGATTCATTGGAGATATTGGCCAGTAGTTTTCTTTTTTTGTGGCATCTTTGTCTGGTTTTGCTATCAGGGTGATGGTGGACTTCTAGAATGAGTTTGGAAGCGTTCCTTCCTCTGAAAGTTTTTGGAATAGTTTCAGAGGAATAGGTGTTATCTCTTCTCTAAATGTTTGAATCGAATTCCCTGTGAAGCCATCTGGTCCTAGACTTGTAAATTTTGGAATTTTTTAAATCACAGTTTCAATTTCTGTGCTTGTGATTGGTCCATTCATCTTTTCTAGTTCATCTTGGTTTAGTCTTAGAAGATTGTAGTTTTCTAAGAATTTGTCCATTTCTTCTAGGATTTCCCTTTTATTGGTATAGATTTATTGGCATGTAGTAGTCTCGTAGGATCCTCTGTATTTCTGTGATGTCCTTTGTAACTTCTCCTTTTTCATCTCTAATTTTATGGATTTGAGTCCTCTTTTTTTTTTTTTTTTGATAAGTCTGACTAAGGGTTTTTCAATTTTGTTGATCTTTTCAAAGAACCAGTTTTTATTTTCATTGCTCTTTTCTATGTTTTTCTTCATTTCTATTTCATTCATTTCTGCTCTGATCTTTATTATTTCTTTCCTTCTTATATATTTAGGTCTTGTCTGTTACACTCTCTCAGGCTGCTTTAGATGTGAAGTTAGGTTGTTTATTTGAGCTTTCTCTTGTTTCCTGAGGTATGCTTGTATTGCTATAAACTTCCCTCTTAGAACTGCTTTTGCTATAGTTTTCCTCTTTGATTTCTTCGATGATCCATTGGTTGTTTGGTAGCATGTTGTTTAGCCTCCATGTCTTTGTGTGTGTGGTTTTTGGCAATTTTTTTCTTGTTGATTTCAAGTTGAATAGCGTTGTGTTTGGAAAAAGATGCTGGATATGATTTCCATTTTCTTAAAGTTACCAAGGCTTGATTTGTGGCCCAGAATGTGATCATTCCTAGAGCAAATTCCATGTGCACTTGAGAAGAAGTGTATTCTGCTGCTTTTGGATGGAATGTCCTATAACTCTCTATTCAATCCATCTGGTCTAATGCTTCATTTAGGGCCTGAGTTTTCTTGTTGATTTTCTGTCCGGATGATCTGTCCATTGCAGTAAGTGGGGTGTTAAAGTCCCCTGCTCTATGGTGTTGTTGTTAATTTCTCCTTTTAAGGTTGTTAGCAGTTGCCTTATATATTGAAGTGATCCTGGATTGGTCCTTTGATCATTATGTAATGCCCATCTTTGTCTCTTATCATATTCTTTATTTTCAGGCCTATTTTGTCTGATATGAGTATCATTACTCCAGCGTTTTTGATTGCCATTTGCATGGAATATTTTCTTCCATCCTCTCATTTTCAATTTGTATGTGTCCCTAGAAAGTGAAGTGGGTCTCTTGAAGACAGCATATGTATGGGTCTTGTTTTTGTATCCATTCAGCCAGTCTAGATCTTTTGGTTGGGGCATTTAGTCCGTTTACATGTAGGCTATTTACTGATTTGTATGTTCTTATTGCCATTTCATTAACTGTTTTGGATTTGTTGCTGTTGCTCTTTTTTCTTCCCTTCTTCTCTTGTTCTCTCCTTTTGTGGATTGATGACTACCTTTAGCATTGTATTTGAGTTGATTGCTCTTATTTGTGTGTGTATCTATTGTAGGTTTTTGGCCTGTAGTTACCCTGAAGTTTTGAGATAGGCGTCTCTCTCTCTCTGATAGTTTTAAGTTGTTGGTCTCTTAATTGGAAGTGCATCTCCAGTGTCCTGCATTTGTACCCTCCTCTTCTCCCAATTTCTGGATTTGGTAGCATATTGAAGCGTGGATGATTTCCTACATTTACTGTGTCTATGCCTTTACTGTGTCTATGCCTTTACTGGTGATCCTTGTCATTTGTAGTGTTTTGGTTTCTAGTTGTGGCCTCTTCTTTGCCTCAGGAAGTTCTTTCAGTATTTGTTGTAAATCTGGGTTAGTGGTGCTGAAGGCTCTTAACTGTTGTTTTTCTGTAAAGCTTTTGCTTTCTCCTTCAAATCAGAATGAAAGCCTTGCTGGGTAGAGTAATCTTGGTTGGAGATTTTTCCTTTCATCTCGTTAGGTATATCGTGCCACTCCCTTCTGGCCTGCAGAGCTTCTGCTGAAAAATCAGCTGAAAAGCTTTTCAGGATTCCCATGTATGTTATGTGTTTGTTTTCCCTAGATGCTTTCCATATGTTCTCTTTGTCTTTAATTTTGTCCAGTTTCATGAATATGTGTCTTGGGGTGTTCCTCCTTGGGTTTATTTCATATGGTACTCAGTGTGCTTCCTAGATTTCAGTGAGTGATTCCTTCCCCATGGTAGGGAAGTTTTGGCCTATTATCTCTTCAAATAGGTTCTCTGGCCTTTTCTCTCTCTCTTCTTCTTTTGGCACCCCTATAATGCAGATGTTGGTGCATGTAATGTTGGCCTAGAGTTCTCTTAGACTGTCTTCCAATCTATTCAATCTTTTTTGTTTTTCTGTTCCACATCAGTGATTTCCAATAGTGTGTCCTCCACCTCACTTGTTCATTCTTCTGCCTCATGTATTCTGTTGTTGGCTGCTTCTAATGAATTTTATATTTCAGGTATTGTATTTTTCATCTCTGCTTGCTTCAGTCTTAAATTTCGTATTTCTTTGCTCAGTGTTTCCTGTAAATTATCAGTCTTTGCCTCCCATCTGTTTCCAATGCCCTGCAGCACATTATGATCATCAGTCTAAAGTCTTTTTCCTGGAGGCTGATACTCTCCAGATCACTTAGCTGTTTTTCTGGGGTTTTTCTCTCTCCTTCATCTGGGTTATGGTTCTCTGCCTTTACATTTTTATAGGTTTTTGGTGTGGTCTCCTTTTTCCAGAAAACAATGTGGTAGCCCCTCTTTCTTCTGAAGTCCACACCCTTTGTGGCTGAAGTTGGTATGGGGGCTTGCTATAGGCTTCCTGATGGAAAGGACTGGTGCCTGCCCACTGGTAGGTGGAGCTGCTTCTTATCCCTCTGGAGGATGGGTCTTTGCTCTGGGTGAGATTAGAGGCAGTTGTGTGATTAGGGTGTCTTTAGGCAGCCTGTTTACTGATGGGTGGGGCTGTGATCTCACCTGGATTCGTGTTTGACCTGGGGCTTCTCAGCGCTGATAGGTGGGGCCGGATTTTCCCAAAATGGCCACCTCTAGAGGAACACATGCCAGTGAGCACTCCTGAGACTTTGGCTTCCAGTGTCCTTCCCCAGCAGTGATCCACAGTCACTCCCTGTTTTCCCAAGAGATCCTCCAAGAACTGCAGTCAGGCCTGCCCCAGATTCCCATGGAGTCTCTACTTTGTCTGGGACCCCGTGGATATGAAAGCCTGTGTGTGCCTTTTGAGAATGGGGTTTCTGTCTCCCCCAGTCCCATGGAGCTTTAGCACCGAAGCCCTACTACCCTCAATGCCAGATGCTCTGGGGGCTCTTTCTCCCAATGCCATACCCCCAGGTATGGGGATCCAATGTGGGACTCAGAACTCTCGCTCCTGTAGGTGGGTCTCTGTGACACAGTTCCTTTCCAGTCTGTGTGCTGCCCACATGATGCTCATGGGCTTGTGTATATCACATAATAGGCCTTCCTACCATCTTGATGTGGTCTCCTCTTTGTTTCTTGGAGTAGGATATCTTTTTTGAAAGTTTCCAATCCATTTTGTTGAAGGTTGTTCAGCATTTGGTGGTAATTTTGTTGTTTTGAAGAGAGCAGGTGAACTCCATTCCTTCTGTCCCGCCATCTTAATCCAGTCCCCTTCTCCTCATTTTTCAACTGGGTTTTGTTTGTTTGTTTGTTTTGTTTTTGCTGTTGAGTTGTATAAGTTGTTTGTATGTTTTGGAAATTAAGCTCTTGTCAGTTACATTATTTGAAACTCTTTTCTCCCATTGCATAGATTGTCTTTTTGCTTTTTTTAAAGTTTTCCATTGCTGTGCAAATGCTTGTGGGCTTGATTAGCTCCCATTGGTTTATTTTTGTTTTTTCATTCTATTGCTTTGGGGGACTCACCTAAGAAAACCTTTCAATGTTTGATGTCAGGGAATGTTTCGCCTATGATCTCTTCCAAGAGTTTTATGATGTCTTCTCTTATGTTTAAGTTTTTAAGCCATTTTGAGTTTATTTTTGTGTACGGTATGAGAGTGCGTTCTAGTTCTAGTATGAGAGTGTGATTTACATGGAATTGTTCTGCTTTGTCCATACCACTTGGGGAGGAGACAATCTTTCCCTGATTTTGTATTCTTGCCTCGTTTGTCAAAGATTGTTTGACCATAGTCGTCTGGGGTTATTTCTGGGTTCTGTATTCTGTTCCATTGGAGTGTATGTCGTTTAGGTACCAGTACCACACTGTCTTGATGATTGTAGCTTTGTAACATTGTCTGACGTCTGAGAGAGTTATGCCTCCTGCTTGGTTTGTGTTCCTCAGGATTGCTTTGGCAATTCTGAGTCTTTTATGGATCCATATCAATTTTTGGATTGTTTGTTCTAGTTCTGTGAAAAATGGCATGGGTAATTTGATAGGGATTGCCTTGAATCTGTTGATTGATTTGGGTAGGAAGGTCATGTAAATGATATTAATTCTTCCAATCCAGGAGTGTGGAACATCTTTCTGTTTCTTTGAATCCTCTTTAAGTGTCTTGAGTGAAGTTGTAGAGTTCTCAGCATGGAAGTCTTTCACCTCCTTGGTCAGGTTAACAGCTGTTGCCTTATGTTTTGAGGTAACCCTCTTTCGGGTGCATATGTATTTACCATCCCTATGCATGCTTCTTGGATTGATCCTTTGATCATTATGTAATGACCTTGTTTGTCTCTTATAATATTCTTTATTTTAAGGTTTAATTTGTCTGAAAAGAGTATTGCTGCTCCAGCTTTCTTTTGACTCCATATGCATGGAATATTTTCTTCCATCCCCTTGCTTTCAATTTTCATATGTCCCTAGAACTGACGTGAGTCTCTTGGAGACAGCATATATGTGGGTCTTTAGTATCCATTCAGCCTGTCTATATCTTCTGGTTGGGGCATTTAGTCCAATGACGTTACCATTTTATGAACTGTTTTGTATTTGTTTTTGTTGGCCTCTTTTCCTTCCCTTCTTCTCTTCTCTTGTGGTTTGATGACTCTATACAGTGTTGTGTTTGGACTGCTTTTTGTTATTTTTGTGTGTATTGATTGTAGATTGTTGGTCACAGTTCCCATGAAGTTTTGATATAGGATTCTATCTGTATACAAATTGTTTTAAGTTGTTGGTCTCTTAGTTGCAAATGCAACTCTGGTATGCTGCATTTGTACCCTCTTTGGATGATTTCTGTATTTTTCAGCATATTTGTGTGTCGATGATTTCCTGCCTTTACTATATGTATATGTATATGTTTACCGGTAAGCTGTGTCGTTTTTAGTATTTTTTATTTTAGTGGTGGCCTTTTCATGTCCACCTCTTGAAGTTCCTGTAGTATTTGTTGTAAAGCTGGTTTGGTGGTGTTGAAAACCTTCCTGGGCTTCGCTTGTATGTTATGTGTTTCTTTTCCCTAGCTGCTTTCAACATTTTCTGTTTGTCTTTAATTTTGGTCAGGTTCATGAATATGTGCCTTGGGGTGTTCCTCCTTGGGTTTGTTTCCTATTGTACTCGTTGTGCTTCCTGGATTTGAGTGAGTGGTTCCTTTCCCATGTTAAGGAAGTTTTTGTTATGTGCTCTGGCCCTTTCTCTCTCTCTTCTGCTTCTGGTACCCCTATAATGCAGATGTTGGTGCGTGTCATGTTGTTCCAGAGTTCTCATAGACTGCCTCCATTTCTTTTCAATCTTTTTTTCTCTTCTGTTCCTCGTCAGTGATTTCCACCAGTCTGTCTTCCATCTCACTTATTCATTTTTCTGCCTTCTGCATTCTGTTACTGTTTCCTTTGATGTGAATTTTTTTATTTCAGCTATTGTGTTTTTCGTCTCTGCTTGCTTAATCTTAAAATCTTCTATTTGTTGGATTTTCTTGTAACTTGTCTCTCTTTGCCTCCAGTTTATTTCCATGTTCTTGAGCCATCTTGACTATCATTAGTCTAAGGTCTTTTTTGTGGAAGTTGATAATCTTCAGATCGTTTAATTGTTTTTCTGTTTTTTTTTCTTCTTCCTTTATCTGAGTCATAATTCTATGCCTTGTCATTTTGTAGAGCATTTGAGTGTGATCTCCTTTTTGCAAACAATAGGGTTGTAGACTCTCATACCTGAGGGTTCTCCCTACTATTCTTCCTGTTACTCAAATGTGACCTCAAGTGATTTCTGGTCTGTCTACTTTCCCTTCTATGTGGGACACAGTGCATGAGAAAGAGCCTTCCTGACACTGAGAGGTGAAGACTTCTAAATTTGGAAAACCTGACTCTTGATCAGTGATGCTTTCAGAGAAAGATCTGGATCATTCCAGATCAAGGACAACTGTGCCAGTTAAGAAAATGAAATCTTCATTAAACTTCAAGTTATGAAGGCCTGTAGAGGGAGGTCTCACAACCTACATCTCATGGTCAATAGCTTTTGTAAGCAGTGCTTCAGGGACATTTGGGGTGCATGTGCCTTTTGAAGGACATTTCAGCATAGGGAAATGTTTGATTTTGATGAAATATGATTTTCCATTTTTTTCTTTTTTTGGGTAATTTTTTTTTGTCCTGTGTAAGACCTCTTTATCAAGCCCAACAACCCAGAGATTTTTCTCCTAGTTTTTTTTTTTTTTTTTTTTTTGGTAAAAATTTCAAAGTCTCGAAATTTGCATTTGAATCTATGCCCCATTTTGTAGAATTTCAATATCCGTTAAAAACTATCCCTTTTCCATTCTACTTCTCTATAACTTTTGTATTAAGCCATTCCAGTTTGTTGTATTGGTATGTGTCTATTTCTGTATTCTCTATCCTGTACACCAAACTATGAATCTATTCCTCCACCAATGCTAATCTGTCTTCCATAGGGCTTTATATGGAGCCTAATAGCCTCAAATTTTAATTTTCTTTCTCTAAATAATTTTAGCTATTTTGGCTCCTTTCCTTTATACATGTTATAATAAGCTTGTCCATGTTGACAAAAGCAATTCTTTTGGAAGTGGACAGTTTATTATGTGGAGTCTTCCAGACTGTGAATATTATCTATGTATATGCGTACACATTTGTTTAGGTCTTATAGGGTTTTATCATACAAATCAAATCCTCTATCAAAACATTTCTAACGAGAGTTCCCATTATGAGTCCCTGATGAAGAACCTGATATAGTGGCCATGAGGATGTGGGGTGACTCTCTGCCCTGGCTCAGTGGGGTAAGGTACTTTTATTGCCACAAGCTATAGTGTAGGGTGCAGATGCCAGTTGGATATGGTGTTGCTGTTGCTGTGGTGTTGGTTGCTAGCTGTAGCTCCATTTTGATCCCCTAGCCTGAGAACTTCCACAAGCTGCAGGAGCAGCCATAAACTTATATGTATAACCAAATATTTCATTTTTTGGAACTGCTCTGTATTGCATTGTGTTTTTGGTTTGGGCTACCAGATGTCCCTTTTTAGCATTTACAAATATGATGAATGTTTCTGTGTTGATCTTCTCTCCTGAGACTTTGGTAAAGGAACCTCCATCTCTTCAGTGTACCTTAAGGGAATTGTTGGGATTTTCTGTGGAGGTAGCCATGCTATCCATGAACATGGACAGTTATATTTCTTCATTTCTATTCTGTATGTCTTCATTTCTTTTTTTTGCCATGCTGCATTGGCAAGTCCCTGCAGTACTAAGTAGAATGGAAGAAATGAGAAAGGACATTCTGACCTTCTTTTGAGTTTAGGAGGAAAACATTCATTCTTTCACCTTTCAGTAGGATGCTTAGTGTAGGTATTTTGTAGATGTTCTGTACTGGGTTGAAGGAGTGTTCTTCCTGGTTTTCTGAGAGTTTCTAACATGCATGGGTTGTTGAACATTGCCAAATGCTTTTCCTGTAGTAATTGATGTGACCATGTACGTTTTCTTCTTTAATCTATTAATAACAGCAAACTACACTGATGATTTTTAAATACTAAACCAAGCTTGTATTCCTAGAATAAACTCCATTTGATTATAATGCATTGTCAGTTCATTTGTTCTTCAGGTATTGGCTTAGTATTGCAATGTTTTTTTGTAGTTTCCTTTCAGGAAAACTTAAGCTATTGATTTTGAGACCTTTCTTCTTTTGTATTGCAGAAGCATTTAGTGCCATTTGTTTCCATCTTAAGAATGGTTTATCTGGATCCAATCACATTTTATGGACTGTATCTTCCTTTGCATTCAGTTCTATTCATTTCAAAATTTTTCTTTGAGAGTCATCTTTAACCATGGTTTATTTAGAAGTGTGCCTCTCAATTTCCACATATTTGGAGGCTCACTTCTCATTCTCATTGTTATACAAGGGGAAGCTTATACTTTGGACACGGTGGAGTGAAATGTAATGACTATTTGTTTATCTTATAGGTTGCTCAAGTGTCATTGGTGTGAACCTTTTGAATATTAATTTTACATGGGAGTTCTCAGACTTTTCACTTATACAGTAACCATAAGGGAATTGCCTGAATATATGAATTCATGCTGCTGAAGTTGTGTTTATCAAGGGAAGTTCACAGACAGAACAATAGTAGGAGAATTTGTGGGTCGCCATTGCACATTGTTTTCCGGGTCAGCACCCAGAGACTCTGTTCGGACCCAGCGTTCAGGAGAGGGGCCCAGATCTTGGGCTTGGTGCTTTTTATTGCATGATCAGAGAAGTCCAGGCCCCCTGTGGGCAGGGACTACAACCAGCATGGTGACATGCAGGATGCAGGTTGAGTAGCTGGCTGCGGGATGAGCGCTCAGGGTGGGGGAAGCTCCAGCCTCTTTCCTGCTGCTCAGGGTGGGTCTGAGCTGTGGGTGCAGCCATAAGTCTCAGAAGGCCAGTGGCTGAGTCACTAGGCGGCACTTCCCATCTCTGTCAGCCATAAGCCCTGGCTATGGGCAGTGACCCTGAAGTCCCAGGAAGGCCAGGCTTTCTCCTGCAGGGAGGTTGTCTTGCCCAAGTCAGCCCTGCCCTCTCACTACTTCAGAAACCGAAATCTCATCACTCCATCTTGCTACCTCCCAAAACATGGGATTGCCAAACTTTTGTTTTTGTCTTTTTGTATTTTCTAGGGCTGCACACATGGCATGTGGAGGTTTCAAGGCCAGGGGTCTACTCAGAGCTGTAGCCACTGGCCTATGCCAGAGCAACAGCAGCACAGGATCCGAGCCACTACTGCGACCTACATCACAGCTCTCAGCAATGCTCTCAGCGAGGCTAGGACTAGAACCTGCAACCTCATGGTTCCTAGTCAGATTTGTTAACCAATGAGCCATGGTGGTCACTCCCCAAACGTTCTTTTTCAAATATTAGTAACATCATTTTCTAGAAGAAGTACAACCGAACCCCAGTTAACCAGGAAGCAGCTACTGCAATTAAGCAAGTTTCCCCTAAGACAAGACCCTTAGCTACACCCATGGGCTATCTTTGATTTCTCCTATGTGCTTCTGAGAAGTAAAATGTTGATGTTCAAGATCTCCAATGATCGGTGTGCTAGCAATAATTTCTATGAAAGCAGGAAGCTCCTCACCCTGAAGCAGAGAAGGTAAGGAGGCAGTAGGTGATAACTCTTTGCTCTGCTCCCACTTTTAAACCCTCCATATCCCTGCCATTTGAGGAAGGAAGGCAGTGCCTTGGAACACTACCCAGCTTCCAGGTGTGTCACTTCCCCTGTCTGACAAGAGGTCACCTACAAGCCAGAGGGCCCAAATCCTCCCTCGTACACAACTGCTCCCTGCCCCCCACTTAAAAATTCCCTTCAGAGCCCTTTGCCTGCACAATTGTAATAGCTGTATTGTTCATATATGATGTCTGTGACTTAGAAAAGTGTTACTCCTTGCCTTGTTCTTGGAGAAACATGTCCTTTGGTAGGGAGAACCCAGACCAGGCAGCCCACAGCCTCTGTCAGGTGTGTTCCTTCAGCCAATGCTCTGATTCCATGTTGAGAGTTTTGGAGATGAGACTTTCTGTGTTGTCAATGGGCAGGCTTCCCCTTGGTGTGTATCATATGCAAAGGTTGCCCAGCACCTGCCTCTCCCTCAGACAAGCTGCAGCTATGCTACCCCTGCAATTAGGAACCTCCTTTATCCACCCTGTGGATGGTAGTCAATTCTCTGATTCCATGAATGTATCATCCGTTAGACCACTATTGATTTATTTTATTTTATGTATGTATTTTTTGTCAACTTTGGCTCCATCTGCAGCATGTAGAGGTTCCCTGACTAGGGGTCAAATGTAAGCTACAGCTGATTCTGTTGAATGAAAATTCCATTTAATTAATTTTAATTTCATTCTTTTTCTTTTTTTGTTCTTTTTTTTTCTTTCTTTTCCTTTTCTTTTTTTCTTTCTTTTTTCTTTTTCTTTTTTTTTGTTTTGGTGGGGTTCATTCTGGACATATGGAAGTTCCCCTGCTAGGAATTGAATTAGAACTTGAGCTTCCATCCTATGCCACAGCCACAGCAATGCAGGATCAAAGCTACATGACACTACACCACAGCTTGTGGCAACTCTGGAACTTTAACCAAATGAGCAAGGCTAGGTATCATACCCATGTCCTCACAGATAGCAGTTGTGTTCATTACCTCGGAGCCATGACAGGAACTCCTTCTATTTCATTCCTTTTATGGTTTGAAGAACATTAGTGTAATTTGTCATTTGCAGTCCATGCACCTTAATGTTAAACCTAGTCTATTTCATTTTTTGGTTTTGTTACTTTCCTTTTTTGGCCACACTCTTGGCATATGGGGGTTCCTTGGAACAAGGCAGGATACTTAGGCCTCTTTTCCAGAGCAGGAACTCTATTCCTGGTCTTTGTAAAGTCTTAGGTCTTGCTCTTTCTAAAGCTATCTGGGTGTTGATGCCATTGGGGTGGTGCAGGGATTTGACAAGGTGCAATACTCAGAGTTCCCATAGTGGCTCTCTGGAAATAAATCTGACTAGTATCCATGAGGATGCCAGTTCGATCCCTGACCTTATCAGGGGGTTAAGGATCCAGCATTGCTGTGAGCTCTGTGTAGGTTGAAGATGCATCTCAGATCTGGCATTGCTGTGGCATAGGCCAGTGTCTCCAGCTCTGATGTGACCCCTAGCCTGGGAACCTACTTAGGCCATTGGTGCAGCCTTAAAAAGGAAAAATAAATAAATCACGATGGACTACTCCACTCAAGTCCCTAATCATCTATGAATTTCCTCTCTACCATTCCCATCTTTCTGTCCTCATTGGGACTAAGAGGCACCTGCCTCCACCATTTTGCCCATTGCAATAATCCCACTGAGAATACTGGATTCTCCCCCATCGATGAGGCAGAGAAGCAGAAAGGCCTGTCCCTACAGCCAAGCCTTTTCCTTTCTGGCCAGGCCACCCACACAGGGCACCCTGGATGAGTGTAGGATCATCCCAGCCTGTCATCTGGCCACTTCGGGGAAGCAGAGAGAAACTCCCTAAAGGTATAGGCTGTCACCAGCCTCCACTCTAGGAACTGCTGAGTGTTCAGAGGGCTGAAAGGCACAAAAGCAGCTCCAAATCTCTTGAAGGTAGGGGGATGCAGATAATGGTAGAGATGCCCCAGATGCCCACTAGTCAGGCAGGCTTGAGAGACGGAGATGATGTGGGGGTTCCTGGGGATAGTGAAATCTGTGTGCTCCCCAGAGTAGCTTGATGAGTCCTTGTCTCTGTGGAGGAAAGATTTCATGGTTCACCTGTAAATCCAGAGCACCTGTGACAGCCCTCATCCTTCTTTCCTCCAAAGAACACTCTGTGGAGCAACACAGACATGAGCAAGATGACAGTGGACCATGAATATTTCCCGTAAAACTATCTTGGTCCACATTTTACATACTTCATCCCAATGGTGCTTCTGTGCACACCCAGACCCAAATCCCCCACTACCTAACCCCCCGCAGGGCCACCCCTCTCCTGGCTCTGATAGCCTTGCCCTTCCTCCCTGCCCCCATGTCAGCCAGAATCAGTGCTGGGACTAACAGAGTCCCTAGGCTTCCTGTTGGGCTTGCACTGGAAAGCTGGCCCACTGTTCACTACTGGATGCAGTGGAACATCCTCTTCCCTGTGACAAATGTGTTACACCTTCTCTTTTTGGTCTGTCAGGGTAAACAAGCCCCTGTCTAGGGCTGGTCTCCCAAAGACTCCGAGGTCAGTCCTGGGCATGGGCAGGTTCTCTGTGGTGGCCAGGCCTCCACACAGAGCCAGCTGCTGGGGAGGCTGGGCTGATGCCTATTCTCTGGGGGGTGGGGTGACCCAGTGAGCTCGAGGAGTCCCCCAGCCTGCAGAGTCCCCCAAGGCCTGTGGTGGGGAATTGGCTCTGGGGCAGCACCAAGGACAGCAGGTTGTGCTGAGGTTCCAGGAGGAAGGTCAGGGTGGGGAGATCCTCCTCCTCCTTACTGGAGCTGTTCCCCAGCCCTCAGGTCTCCCTAAGAGGACAGGTCTCCTCAAGAACCTCATTGGCCCTGGGTCCTGATCGAGGTCCCTGAGGAGGATGGAGGGATGTCCTGACCTCTTGGAGAGAGAACTGAGCCTTTGAGCTGTAAGGCCACTCACTGCTGGCTGTGCCTTAGAAGGGCCTTGAAATCAATCTCTGGTTTGCAGGATTCTTTGGTGACCCTAATCTGACCCCAGCCTTAGGGAACACCAGAGTGCCTTGGTCTCTGGTGGCACTCCAGTGGCATGGCTGCAGTGTTTGGGTTGTGCCCCAGGGCTGGCCTTCCTAAGAGCACAGGCTGAGGGTGATCAGGTGGAAGGGAAAGTGAGAGACTCTAATGTCCATTTCCTAAGCCTAGAGCATGCAAATTGGAGGGCAGTGCTGGGGGGCCATAGACCTGTGTGTGGGTGGTTTTAGGACCAGCTGAAGCCTCATGTGCCATGGGAGGGAGAGGAAAGTGGGCACATGTAAGAGTCACATGTGAGGAAGTGCAGAACCTTTAATTTCCCAGGGGTGTCCCCACCAGCCCACTTCTTAGGCATACCTCATGGGGCTGCTTAGGCATGGAGGAGGGAGAAGAGTTAGAAAACTGACCATGTCCATAACCCAGAGGGACAAAGGGCAGGTGAGACCCCCTTCAGGGGCTGTTCTAGTGGAAAGACTAATACCACAGTGCGGTTAAAGGAACAATGTTGGGACATTGGCCATCCCTAGGTCCCTATTTCTTTTTTAAATGTATAAAACTTTATTTTTTTCTTATCTTTTATTTATATATATATTTTATCAACTGTACAGCAGTGTGACCCAGTTACACTTACATGTATACCTTCTTTTTTCTCACATTACATGTTCCATCATAAGTGACTAGGGCTGCACAGCAGGATCCCATTGCTAATCCATCCCAAAGGCAATATTCTGCATCGATTTACCCCAAGCTTCCAATCCAACCCACTCCCTCGCCCTCCCCCTTGGCAAACACAAGGCTATTCTCCAAGAGAATTATTTTCTTTTCTGTGGAAAGGTTTCTTTGTGCCGTATACTATATTCCAGATATAAGTGATATTGTATGGTATTTGTCTTTCTCTTTCTGACTTGCCTCACTCAGGATGTGAGTCTCTAGTTCCAGCCATGTTGCTGCAAATGGCATTATATTTTATTGCTGAGTAGGATTCCATTGTGTATATATACCACATCTTCCCAATCCAGTCACCTGTCATTGGACAATTGAGTTGTTTCCATGTCTTGGCTATTGTGAATAGTGCTGTAATGAACATGTGGGTGCATGTGTCTTTTTTAAGGAGAGTTTTGTCTGGATAGATACCCAAGAGTGGGATTGCACGGTCATACGGTAGTTCGATGTACAGATATCTAAGGTACCTCCCTACTGTTCTCCCTAGTGGTTGTACCAGCATGCATTCCCATCAACAGGGCAGGAGGGTTCCCTTTTCTCCACACCCCCTCCAGCATTTGTTATTTGTGGACTTATGAATGATGGCCATTGTGACTGGTGTGAGGTGGTATCTCATATTCATTGTGATTTGCATTTCTCTAATAATCAGTGATCCTGAGCATTGTTTCAGGTGCTTGCTGGCCATCTGTATATCTTCCTTGGAGAAATGTCTCTTCAGGTCTTTTGCCCATTTTTCAATCGCATTATTGCTGTTCTTGCTGTTGAGTTGTATAAGTTGTTTGTCTATTTTAGAGCTGAGGCCCTTGACAGTTGCATCATTGGAAACTGTTTTCCCCCATTCTGTAAGTTGTCTTTTTTTTTTCTTTTTGGTTTCCTTTGCTGTGCAAAAGCGTGTATGTTTGATTAGGTCCCATTGGTTTATTTTTGCTTTTATTTCTATCGCTTTGGGAGACTAACCTGAGAAAACATTTGTAAGGTTGATTTCAGAAAATGTGCTGCCTATTTTCTCTTCCAGGAGTTTGATGGTGTCTTGTCTTGTACTTATGTTTTTCATCCATTTTGGGTTTATTTTGGTGCATAGTGTGAGAGTGTGTTCTAGTTTCACTGATTTGCATGCAACTGTCCAGGTTTCCCAGCAGTACTTGCTGAAAAAACTGTCTTTCTCCCATTTTGTATTCTTGACTCCTTTGTCAAAGATTAATTTCCCATAGGTGTTTGGATTTATTTCTGGATTCTCTGTTCTGTTCCATTGGTCTGTCTGTCTGTTTTGGTACCAGACGCACACTGTCTTGATGACTGTGGCTTTGTAATCGTGCCTGAAGCCTGAGAGAGCTATGCCTACTGCTTGGTTTTTGTTTCTCAGAATTGCTTTGGCAATCATGGGTCTTTTGTGGTTTCATAAAAATATTTGGACTGTTTGTTCTAGTTCTGTGTAAAATGGAGTGGGTAATTGTATCAGGGTTGCATTGAATCTGTAGATAGCTTTGGGTAGTATGGCCATTTTTACAATATTAATTTTTTTTCCATCCAGGAGCATGGACTATCTTTCCATTTCTTTACATCTTTAATTTCCTTGATTAATGTTTTATATTTCTTGGCATATAAGTCTTTCACCTCCTGGGTCAGGTGTATACACAGGTATTTGATTTTTTGGGTTGCAATTTTAAAAGGTATTGTATTTTTTTATTCCTTTTCTAATATTTCATTGTTGGTATACAGAAATGCGACTGATTTCTGAATGTTAATCTTATATCCTGCTACTTTGCTGAATTTGCTGAGCAGTTCAGGTAATTTTGGGGTTCGTCCTTGGGGTTTTGTATTTATTGTATCTTGTCATCAGCATAGAGTCACAGCTTTATCACTTCTCTTCCGATTTGGATGCCTTTTATTTCTTTGTCTGTCTGATTGCTGTGGCTAGGACTTCCAATACTATGTTGAATAATAGGGATGAGAGTGTGCATTCTTGTCTTGTTCCAGATTTTTGTGGGAAGGCTTTCAGCTTTTCTCCATTGAGTATTATATTTTCTGTGGGTTTGTCTTAAATGGCTTTGATTATGCTAAGGAATGTTCCCTCTAGACCCACTTTGGTAAGGGCTTTTAATCATAAAATGATGTTGGACTGTGTCAAATGCTTTATCTGCCCCTATTGAGAGGATCATGTCATTTTTGAGTTTCGTTTTGTTAATGTGATGTATGATGTTGACTGATTCACCTCTTCTTTTTTGGCAGCATCTTTGGTTTTGGAATGAAGGTAATGGTGGCATCATAGAATGTCTTTGGGAGTATTCCTTCTTCTTCAACCTTTTGGAAAAGTTGTAGGAGTATGGGTATAGGTTCCTCCTTGTTTGTTTGGTAGAATTCACCTGTGAAATCATCTGGTCCTGGACTTTTATTTGTAGGGAGTGTTTTTATGACATATTCAATTTCATTTCTAGTGATAGGTCTGTTCAGTTGATCTATTTCTTCTTGATTCAGTTTTGGTGGGTTGTACATCTCTAGGAAGTTGTCCATTTCTTCCAGGTGGTTGAATCTGTTGGCACATAATTGTTGTGAGTATTCTCTCATGGTTTTTTTTTTTTTTTCTTCTGTAGTATCCATTGTGCCTTTTCCTTTTTCATTTCTGATTTTTGTACTTTGGGTTTTTTTTCTCTCCTCTTCTTGGTGAGTCTAGCCAGAGGTTTGTCCATTTTGTTTACCTTTTCAAAGAACCAGCTCTTGGCTTGATTGATTTTGTCTATTGTTTTTTGAATCTCTATTTTATTGATTTCCTCTTAGATCTTTATGATGTCCTTCTTTCTGCTGACTTTAGGTTTTTCTTGTTCTTCTTTTTCTAATGCATTGCGGTGGTGGATTAAATTGTCCATTTGAGATTTTTCTTCTTTTTGGAGAAAGGCCTGTATTGCTATGAACTTCCCTCTGAGCACTGCTTTTGTGGCATCCCATGGATTTTGAGTGATTGTGTCTTCATGATCATTTGTCTTGAGGTATTTTTTTTAATTTCCTTCTTGATTTCCTCATTGACCCATTGGTTTTTTAGTAGCATGTTATTTAGTCTCCATGTAGTAGGTTTTTTTCTCACTTCCTTTCCTGTGACTGAGTTCTAGTTTCATGCCATTGTGGTCAGAGAAGGTACTTGAAATAATTTCTATACTCCTAAATTTGTTGAGGTTAGCTTTGTGCCCCAAGATGTGATCAATTCTTGAGAATGTTCCATGTGCACTTAAGAAGAATGTGTATTCTGTTGTTTTGGATGTAATGTCCTCAAAATGTCGATTAAGTCTCACTTTTCTGGTATTTCCTTTAGGATCTCTGTTGCCTTATTGATTTTCTGTCCATAGGATCTGTCCATTGATGTGGGTGGGGTGTTAATTCTCCTACTATGATTGTATTCCCATCAATTTCTCTTTTATCTCTGTTGTATTTGTTGGAGGTATCTGGGTCCTCCAATATTAGGGGCATATATATTGATGATTGTAATATCCTCTTCTTGAATGGATCCTTTAACTATTCAATGCTATCCTTCTTTGTCTTTCTTGATGGCCTTGATTTTAAAGTCTCTTTGTCTGATATGAGTACTGCAACTCCTGCTTTCCTGTCTTGTCCGTTGGCATGAAATCTCTTTTCCCACCCCTCACTTTCAATCTGGAAGTGTCCTTTGCCCCAAGGTGAGTGTATGGTAGGCAGCAGATTGAAGGATTTTGCTTTTTTATCCCAATCTGCCACTCTGTGTCTTTTGATTGGAGCATTCAGTCCATTGACATTTCAGGTGATTATTGATAGATATGTATTTATTTCCATTTTAAGCCTTATTTTCCAGTTGATTTTATGTTTCTCTTTTCTTCCTTTCCTTGTTTGGTTGGGTGATTTCCATTTATTTTATGCTTGAGTATTTTCTTTTCAGTTTTTGTGAATGTAGTGTTCGGTTTTGATTTGTGGTTGCCCTGTTTCTTTAAGTATGTTAACCCCTTCCCATATCTGCTTACTTTAGCCTGATAGTCATATAGGCTAAACACATCATTAAAAAATTAAAAAAGAATCTATTTCTTCTTACTTCCCTTTCCCACAGCGTTTGATTTGGATGCCTTTTCTTTTTTTAACATCTTCATGTTGAGGTCTGTATGCTGACTTATTTAAGTGATGGCTTTCCAATTGTGGTTTCCTCCATCCTATATCTTCCTTTTTTTTTAAATTACAGAAGCCCTTTAAGTATTTGTTTTAGAATGGGTTTCGTGTTGCTGTACTCTTTCAGCTTTTGATTGTTGGAGAAATTCTTTATTTCTCCATCTATTTTAAATGATTTTCTTGCTGGATAGAATATTCTAGTTTGCAGATTTTTTTCCTTTCAGTGGTTTAATTATATCTTGCCACTCCCTCCTGGCCTTTAGTGTACCTGTAGCAATATCAGCTGATTGCCTTATTTGGGTTCCCTTGTAATTAACGCTTTGCTTTTCTCTTGCTGCCTTTGGAATCTTCGCTTTATCTTTAACTTTTTGCCATTTTTATTATAATATGTCTTGGTGTGGGCCTGTTTGGGTTCCACTTGTTTGGGGCCCTCTGTGTTTCCTATATCTTGTTATCAGTATCCATTAGATTTGGAAAATTTTCAGCCAGGATTTCTTCAAATGTATTTTCAGTCTGCTTTTCTTTTTCTTCTCCTTCTAGAATCTGTATTATGCATAAATTTGCCTGCTTTATATTATCCCATAGGTCTCATATTTCTTTCATTTTTTTCCATTTGCTTTTCTGTCTGCTGTCCTGATTGGGTGATTTCCATTATTCTCTGTTCCACATCACTAATTCTTTCCTCTGCATTATTCATTCAGGTCTTTATTGCCTTTCCTTCAGTTTGTATCTCTGCAAATGAATTTTCTACTTTTCTTGGCTCCTCCTTATATGTTCTCATTCCTTTCTAAGGGAATCTGCATTCCTGTTCCTATCCTCTCTTAATTCCTTCCGTATTTTCACCCTGTCTCTTTTGAACTCCAAGTCTGTCAGACTGCAGAGGTCTGTTTCCTTGTTGACTGCTTTGGGTGAATTCTCCTGTTGTTTTAACTGGGAATTCATTTCTGAGGTTCTTCATCTTGCTTGTGTTTTTCTTTTTGTGTGAATTTGGGGAAGCCAAACTGTATTTTTGTAAGTCTGTGTCTATGCAAGAATACCCCTTTGTATCTTTTTTGGGGGGTTACTCTTTATTATTGGTGTGGGGGTTTGGGTCTTTGCTGTCTCTTTCTTCTGCATGAGAAGTCTGTTATCCCCATGATGCTCAGTATGTTTTCAGGGAGAAGAGGGCAATGAGTAGGGCCAGCATTCAGGGCCTGGTCATTGGGCTCTCAACAGAAGCAAAGACCTGCAGGAAGGCGGCACAGGTTACTCCTATTTACAGGGCCCTGGGAAGCAGTATTGAGCTCAAAAGTACCTTCAAGGTGGCCAGAGAATTTGGCTGTAGCTGCAGCAGGGTGTGTGAGTTCCCAGGGATGTGAGAACATCAATAGCTTGTGTTTGATTGCAGTGTCCTCCTCTGAGATGATTGGAATGGCAGGTGGTGCCCGTTCAGGGATCCCTAGTGGGAGTGGGCCATGACCATCTAGCTTCAGTGGTAACTGTGTTGGTTTGCATCCACCACCTGTAGACCATGCATGAGGTGATCTGTCTGTCTTAGCCCACATAGGAGGTGCTGCTCAGGCTGCTCCGAGTTGCAGGATCCTAGGAAGTGCCAGAGATCTGGCCTATGGGTACTGCCCTGAACATTCAGTAGTGGCAGCAGCAGGGCCAGTGTGTTCCCAAGGGTGCAAGAGAACCAAGAGTTGATTCGGTCACAATGCCTTCCTCTGTGATGCCCTTGAGGTGAATGGGGCTGCAGTAGATGCCTGTTCCCCAACCCCTAATGGTGTCAGCTCACTGCCACCGCTGGAGCTAGAGATAACTTTGGTGGTTTGCCCCATCACCTGTAAAATCATGCAAGAAGCACCTGGTCCTGCTTAGCCCTGACAGAATGTGGGAAGAAGGTGCTCTTAGTTGCAGCTTCCTAGGAAGGGACAGTGATCAAGCGTATGGGCACCTCTTGGAATGTTTGGCAGTGGTGGCTGCAGGGTGAGTGTGCCCCCAGAGGAGTGAGAGCACCATCAGGTGAGGTTCCATTGTAGTGTCCTTTTCTGTGATACCCTCTGAAATGGTTGGGTCTGCAAGTAATTTTTGTTCAGATATCCCCAGCTGTGGTAGGCCACACCACCTCTGGAGTCAGGGATAATTGCAGTGGTTTGCTCCTGCCACCCACAGGTCTGGTCCACCATGGGCTAGCAAGCAGCTTCTCACTGCTCCAGAGCCTAAGTCTCAGTGCCCAGCAACCCCTCCCCCGAGAATCTCAGGCTGTGGTGTCTGTGCCACCAGTTCAGATGATCTGCGCTTCTCTCACTCTGCTTTTCAGTTCTCAGGCCTGCTGTTGTGCTTTCTTCAGTATGTTGGAGATCCCTCTGACTCAGCTGATCTTTCTGTTTGTTAGGTTGCTTCTCAGGGTGTGGGTTCCCTTTCACCTTCACAGCTCCCTCCAGGAAAGCGAGTCCTGTCCTGATTCCTTTTCTCTCTCTTTTTTCTTTTGTTCTACCTGGTTATGCCAGGAGTTTCTTGCCCTTTTTGGAGGTTTAAGATTTTCTGCCAGCATTCAGTTGATGTCCTGTGTGAATCCTTTTAGATGGAGATGTGTTTTTTTTTTTTTTTTGATGTGTTTGTGGGAGAGGGTGAGCATGTCCTCTTACCCTTGTGACATCTTGCCTCTACCCCTAGGCCCCTATTAACTTTGTCTTTACCTCCATTGGGCAGGTGGGTAACTGACCAAGGCCCCACTTTGGGGGCTGAAGTCCCTGAGGAGCTGGACTCACTAGAGCTGGGGTAAGCAGACCCTGTTCCCCCTTCATCCACTGCAAGTTCTGAATCTGGAAGTCATCCTCCACTTCAAATTCCATGAACCTTGGGGGTGTTGAGGGACAGGCCTCAGTGAGAAAAAGGCCTGGGCTCTGGAGCCCACTGAGGGCAGCAGGACTGAGGGGATGAGGAGAGGGTGTCCTTGGGGCTGTCAGGGCCTGTGAGGTGCTATTCCAGCAGGGAGCCACGCTAGGGCAAGTACATGATCTGGGCCACCTCCTGCTTTACCAGCCCTGGAGGGCATGGCCCAGCAGAGACCCAGGTTGCTTAATTGAACCAGGACTACTGGACATATGGTGGCCCATGGGGGCCCCTGCTCATACCCCCCCATCCTTGTGTGTCCCACAGGAATGGTGATGGCCAGCAGCCTTGTCAGGCAGGTATCCCCACAGTAGCCTTGCCCAAATCTAGGTCCTGGGTCTGGAAGTGAGAGTTCTGGAACACACACCTGACACAGGGCTCAGGAGAGGCTGGAGATGGGATGCTAAACTTAGCAGACAGGCCTCACGTTCCTCTGAGAGGTGCTTATTTGTTTGGTTTTGGTTTTGAAACTAGGGGATTCCCATGCAGAAAACACAGGGAAAGCCAGTCCACTGCTGATGAAGAGAGGGGTTCCAAGTGTTAGATCAGTGATCACTGGCCACCCAGCACACAGCTTGGGGTGGAGTGCATTTCCCTGCACAGTCCCTGTGCCCAGAGTGGACCCTTCCTGTGCTCCTAGGGTTCCCAAGACCATCCTGAGGCCTTATGTCAGGACAGGGACAGGTCAGCCTCATGTGGGGGCAGTGCTCCTGGTGGAAGAAGGACAGAATAGCCAAGGTCTCCAGGTGAGGGGAGTAAGGCCTCTGGGATGCAGGGAACAGTATGTGTTGGGTGCCAGCCTCCTCTGTTCTCTCTGCTGGTCACCATCACAGTCATATCCTGCCCTGCGGTCTGGCCCTCACCCACCCCCTCGTCCACCATGTACCCCACAGCCCAGGATGCTGACTCACTTTGCCACCATCTCATAGAAGTTCATCCTGTCAAAGCTGCTTGTGTGCTGCCATTCCTTCATGGCCCAACACTGTCCCTTCTCCAACGTCATGGTTGGTTTCAGTGGGCCAGAGAGTGAAGCACTGGGCTGCAAGCCCTCAGGGTCAGTCTCCTCTTACAGCCCCACCTCCAGCTGCCTGAGCACCTCCATTCCTTCTCCTCCATGTTCCCCACCACAGCCTGACTGAGGGTCAGTAGTGTGAGGGGTGGGTGTCTGTAGAGCAAGACAGGCCTTCCTGGTTGCTGTTGCCACCACCTCACACTCCCCAGAGGATGAATATCCACTCCCAGGCCATAGTTGGAATGCTGTGCCTTGGGGAACTCTTTCCTCTCTGAGACTGCAGTTTTATATAAACTTCAGCATCATCAATGAGGGAGAGCATGTGCCAGGATAGCTGCTAACAGGTCAGATAAGCCCAAGGACTCTTCTGCCTGGTCCTCTCAACTAGGTGTCATTGTGCCCCTTTTATGAAGGACCTTAAGTCTAGGAGAGAGATTCCTTCCAGGCTCACAGCTCTAGTAGGAAAGAACCTTGCCTTAAGAGAGCACTACCTCCTCCTTGTTGTAACTGGAAGTCTCCAGAACAACAAGGACCACATATGCATAAAACTCTCTCCTGAGCCTGCCTGTCCTATGCCTCCTCTGAAGTGATAGTCCCTGGCCACCATACACCCAACTTCTTGTTGAAAGGATGCAGCAGCACAGAAGATGGTGCCATTCACCTCTTGGCTCCTGACATTACAGAAGGACCCTCTCTGACTGCTAGTCTGTGTTAAATTTACCATGGAAACACAGAAGGTAATGTGGCTGGACCCACAGGGTGGGGGTCAGCTGAGAGAAGACACTGAAAGGTTGTCATGGACTGGACATGTGACACATGTGAGTGACAACATGCCTCTTCATGGCATGGACATCACCCTCAACCTTCCTTCTGTCTAGGCTGAAGGATTCCTAGAAAGCTAGCCAGTGAGTCCATGGCCAGTTCCTCTTTAGTGAAGGCTCCAGGTGAGCTCATGAGCTCTCCAGAATGCACTCAGATGAGGAAGCAAGAGAAAAGTTCTGCATTAGGGCTCTGGGGCAGGTGCTTCTGGGCCAGAGATTTTAGGCACTGCCAGCCTTGGGAGTTCTCAGCTCTTGCTGTTCAAAGAGTCATCCTGAGGGACCCCATTCTTGGAGGAGGATAGGCTGTCTGCCCTGGATGCACCATGTGGCCATGGGCCAGAGCTCACTGGGGGCAGACTGGGGCCAGCTGGGCAGCTGATTGTGCAGCTTGAGGAGGAAGGCCTGTGACCCACTCTCCCTTGCAAGCCTGAGCTACTGCAACAGCCAGTGTGGCCACAACACTCTCCACTGCAGGGGTTGCTAGGAATAGGGTTACAGGACAAGCAACAAGCCTTCCCACTGAGGGCCCCAGGAGCTCCCTTTGGGGGTACCTGGGTAAGGCCAAAGATCTGAGTCTGGTGGGGCAATGCTGGCTTTCCTTCTGATCTGACTTAGACAGTGATTTTGCAAACCCCTGGGGCACTGAGGCCATGGTCAGTATTAGCCACCAGAGATGTCCTGTTGAAGGCTGGCAGGAATAATGTGCTGCCAGATGGGAGTAATAGGGTCATGGGTGGTGGCAATTGCAGCTCCAAGGGTGGCTTCATTGGGGGGCCAGGAGTGGATGGAGAAAAGTGGAGTGCTATGAAATGGGACAGGGAGGCATGAGGCTTAATGATGGCTGCTGTGCTGAGCATGCTGTGGAGATGCTCTTGAGACAAAGGAAAGTGGTGAATGGAGGAGAATGGGCAACTGGGAAGGGAGTTTCCTGGTGAATCAGACTGTACATCTCAACAGGCAAGGGCATTTGAACAGGGGAAACTGTGCAGTCTTGGAGGGTTTTTCATGTTCTCATCTCCAGTTGAGAATTATTCCACTGGTGAATTTGTTCCCATGCACCAAGTTCCCTGCCTCCTGTCTGCTGGGAAGAGGTTAGGCACAGCAGCACTCACTCAGAGAGCCTCACTAAGGAACTCCAACACTCAGCCCTCACAGACTGTCCCCAAGTCCTGGAGCTTGGAGCACATCTACTCTGAACAATGCTCCTCAGCAAGGTCATTAGCATATAGGGACCCTCTCCAAGCCAGTATCCACTCACTGTAAGTCCATTGTTGGACAGGCAGTGTATAAAGTCTTAGGGCCACACCTTCTGATAAGCAGTTCCTTTGCACTTGCCAATATAAATCTGCTCTTCCTTTCTTTCATGACCTCTCCTAACAAAACTGAAAGGCTGAGAAAGTCACTCTGCACACAGAACCTTGATACAATCGCATAACGCACCTGCCCATCATGCACCTGCCTCACAGAACCACCCATATTGGACTTTGAACAGGGGAGAGTTTCCACCATCCCATCCCCAGGACCCTGAGTCACTGCCATCATGCAGTTGTGTTCCTAGGAGAGGAGTCTAAGAATTAAGCATGTATCCCCTGGATTCTGTCATTTCACAGCCACTATTGGCTGCAGAGGATTAGCACAGGCTGAGGGAGTGTCATGTTGCATAGATTGTGGGAGTACAGGCTGCCTGAGGTCCTTCCCCTTCCGGATCCCAACAATGGAAGGTGAAGACAAACTGAGAATCAGGCATGAGTCAGGTGCCATTGTGGTAAAGCTGTCTGTTCAGCAGAGGGAGGTACCCACCACTATGCACCTAATTAATCTCAACAGGGGAAAAGGAGGTTTCATGGTAGCACAGAAGATCGTCTTCCTCTTCTGGGCTACAACACATCCCCTCTTTAACAAGGAATCAGCCTTCATAGACATTCCATCGCAACCACCCCCCCTCCACACATGTGATCCCTGTCCATGAAATGGTGATGTGAAATAGGAACATACTCTTCATCTCAAAGTCAGGCCTGAGCATCTGCTGTGAGATACCAGACAGGATGATGTAGGTCTGAAGAAATGTGTTTCCATGAAAGGGAAAAAAATACAGAACAACTCAGAAACAGGAGTCTTAGCTTGGTTGAAGTCACATGGCTGCACCTCCCTTGTGGAATCCAAGGCAACAGTTCCCTGACCTGAGGAGTGAGCTCTGGGCTGGAAGGAGTGGAAGAGGCCTGGGCTGTGGCAGAGTAACTTTGGGCCCAGCTTAGAGAGGACCACTTCAAGGCACATGTGGCCACAGTCACCCACCCCATTGAATAGTTTTCTGACTGACCATCTCACCCCATGCTCCCATTAGATACAGTATGCACCCATTCACATCCCTTAGAAAGATCTAATGAGGCAAGCTTCAGATGCCTAAGGAACACAAGACAGGGCTAGGCTTTCCCCATGACCCTCCCTCTGCCAAGAGCAGATATCAAGCCACATTCCCTACACACACATTTCAAAGTGCCTTGTCTCCCTTCTAGAAAAAGCCAACCTTTCTGAGGCAATCCTTCCTCCAAACCCAGAGCATGTCCTCTTTTTCCACCTCCAAGCATCTGTCCTCCCACGGGTAGGCTGAGGTTTCTACAGGCCCCTCTAGGCCCCCCAGTGTGAGGGGTCCCTGGGGTGCAGTTCTCTCTCCTTCCTGTCCTTCCATCCAACTATGTGTCCACAGTGAAGTATCACATGTGAACCGCAGGGATTTGAGGGATGGCAGGGTCTTTGGGAACCCATCCCAAGTCTATTGGCTTACCTCCTTGTGAAACCATTCACACAGGCTTCGGCCTAGACCACTGCTGCCTGGTAGCCTCAAAGCAAAAAGTCAAGACCAGGACCCAGAGAGTGACCTGCTTCAGCAGATGCTCAGGATTCAAGTAAAGGAGGCCAAGTTGGAGTCTCAAGCTTCGAAGGGGGGACTCAAGTCATTCTGCAGTGGGGTAGGGGCTGAGGGAAGGTGGGCCTGGTTGGGTTTGGAGTGACACTCCGTGTTGGCCTCTGGCAGGTAGGCAAGAACCAGAAGTTTCTTCCACATTACACAGTGGCAGGATAGTTGGTGTATGCCTCTTTGGGCAATTTACAAATTGGTTTTCAAAGTCAGAGCATGAGTTTTGACTTGATCTTCCCTTTCTCTTTCTTATTCGTCAGCATAGTTTTTTTTTTTTTTTCACTTCTTTACCCTAAACCCGCTCTGCTTCTGTCCTGGCTCTTAACTTACTTCAAAACAGCCTAGGCTTTCTGAACAAAATTCACATTTTATCATCTGATAAACACATAAGTATTAATGGCCACATGGAACCTGTTAGTCATAAACTAAAATGAAGGCCTAAACAGTAGAAAATTGACAGAACACTGTAAACTAGGAAGAATGGGAAAAAATAATTATATATACATAATGAAGGCCTAAGAAATGGTAAGTCGCATGACTCATTGACACTCTCAGACCCGGACCTGCAGTCTCCACTTTATTGGACCTCCACTGGCAGCACAACAAAGCCCATGAAGTGGCTGACTTCCCAAGGACAAAGACTGCCCCAAGGAGAATGTTAAGTTTTATACCAGGATCTTAACTGCTGTCCCAAAAGTATAGGACTTAGCACATGATCCCCTGCCTATAAATCCTGATTCTTTCCCAAGGCTGAGGGGTCCTGTGTTCCTTTTGCTCAGTGCTCCCAACCTCTCTGCTGGTTCATAAATCTTGCCTGATATGTCACTGCTCTGGTCAACTGTCTTTCTCCAGTTCTCTAACATTTTGGTGCCAAACCCTGGAGGGATACACACCCACCCCTTTCCAATGTCCAGGCTTCCACAAATGCTCCAAGACTTGGAGGGATAGCTGAAACACCAGCCAGGGCTACACTCTGGGGTGTTCTGCAGGTCCCTGTAGGTTCTAGGGGCAAGTAGCTTTAGTCTGAAAGAGTGGATGCCTCCTCTGTTTCTAAACTCTTTCCCTGCTTTCCATCTCCTAAGCCTGAGTCTTTCAGTGAACAGAGTGAGACTATTGGGACAATTGAAGATTTAGTCCAGGGCTACTCCACGGTGACCTCTGATTTCTCTGGCCCTCTCTCCCAGTTACTACTGCTCAGATGAGTGGAAGTGTCCTCTTCCTTGTGACTGTTGAGCACTGGGATCTCAAGTGCCTTCTGATGATTCCCATCACATGGCACCCCACACTGGCCTCCACTTCAAGGCCATTGGAAGTTGAGTAAATACTGGATTTCTCCTCCACCACTCTCTCCCCAAACCCGGTCTGATGTCATTGCCATTTTTCTTTTCCTTTTTCTTTTTTGCTTTTTAGGGTGACACCCATGGCATGTAGGAGGTTCCCAGGCTAGGGGTCTAATGCAGCTTCAGCTGCTGGCCTACACCACAGCCATGGCAACACAGGATCTAAGCCACATCTGCAACCTACACCACAGCTCATGGCAATGCCAGATCCTTAGCTCACTGAACAAGTTCAGGGTTCAAACCTGTGCCCTCCTGGATGCTGGTGAGATTTGTTAGCTGCTGAGTCATGATGGAAACTCCCCTCCTTGCCATTTTTTATTTCCTCTTTAAAATCTGGATGTTGAGTCAGCTGGGTTTCCATGTGGTCACAGGGAACAGGTACTCCCCCTTCTCAGCAAAGACATTTCCTGATCAGGCACAATCATCGTTCAGATCATAGACTTCACAGGGAGAACCCCTCTGACCATCTAGGTGGTCTATCTCGTTTAGATCTTAGGCCCTCTCAGGGGGATACCTCTCTGAGCACCTGTATGAGTTTTTAGACTCCTCTATTCCCAAATTAACACCACGGGGGCCTCCTCCTGTCAACCTCCACTAGATACAGCTTTAGGGTGATTTTGGACAATCTTTCATCTCTGAGACTCCACCAGATGTTAAGCACAAGTGTCTCATTTCCTTCTGTCAAGTGGCTTGTCCCAAACATAAATTAGATAATGGGAGCCAATGGCCTGAGACTGGTCCATTCAATTTCAAAATCCCAGGAGATCTTGAGAATTTTTTTTCCAGCACAATGGGACATGGTCAGATGTTCCCTACATTAAAGCTTTTATCTATTTTGTGTGTGTGTGTGTGTGTGTGTGTGTGTGTGTGTGTCTTTTTAGGGTTGTGCTCATGGCACGTGAAGGTTCCCAGGCTACGGGTTGAACTTGAGGTGTGGAAGTTGGGCCACAGCCATAGCAATGCCAGATCTGAGCCATATCTGCAACATACAACACAGGTCATAGCAATGCCAGATCCTTAAGCCTCTGAGGAAGACCAGTGTTCAAACCTGTGTCCACATGGATCCTAGTCAGATTTGTTCCTTCTGAGCCAAGACAGGAATTCCAAGCTTTTATCTCTTTAAGATCTCAACCCTCTCTTTGCTCTGACTGTAGCTCATATCAGGTTCTTCTGTTAAATGAATGCCCTCCTCCCATTTCACCTCACCTGCCGGCAAAAACTAAACAGCCTCCCCCTTATGTTTCTTCAAACTCTGACTTTAATCCTAGTGATGCCTCAGCACCTCCTTCAATCCTGCACAACCATAAGCTTCCTCGTCCCCCTCCCACCAATTCCGTGCACCCAAGTACTACAGCCCCACACCTTCTTCTCTCCCTCCCACCATTGTTCTTCCTCCTCTTCTTCCATGCCCCAAGAATCCTAATTCCCACTCCCAACATGCAGCCCCCTCCCATAGCAACAACCCCTTTTATGACCCCCTTGACAAGATCTTGATCAGCAATCCCCCCTGAGGCCCCAAACCTTCCTTTAAGAGAGGTTGCTGGAGTTGAAGGAAGAGTCAGGGTTCATGTGCCTTTGTCTTTGGGAGACTTATCCCAAATAGGGAAAATGTTTAGGTTCCTTCACCTCAGACTCAACTACCTACACAAAAGAGCTCCAGTATCTTATTCACTCCTACGACTTCACTTGGAAAGACATTTGTGTTATCCTTAGCTGTTTTCTGTCCCCTGAAGAAAGGGAATGAATTTGTCTGGCAGCCCAAGCCCATGCAGACACCTTACATACCAAGATCCTGCGAACAGTCCTGTTGGAACTCTAGCTATCCCTTGTGTGGATCCTAATTGGAACTATCAGATGACTCCCAGGACAGTGGCTCGAGAGGCCACCTTAACTCTTGCCTAATAGAAAGAATGAAGTCCTCATTAAAAATAGTTACTTAGGATAAAATTAGAGAAATAATGCAGGAACCCCAAGAAAATCCAGCCATTTTTATGTCAAGGCTTATAGTACACTATCCTAAGTATCCTACCCTAAATCTAGAAAGTCAAGAGAGATAAATTCATTTGCATATGCATTTCATCTCCCAATCAGCACAAGATATTAAAAAAAATATGTGGAAACTAGAGGACGGTCTTTTGTTCCCACCAAGGGATCTCATTAAAGCTGCCTTTAATGGTCTTTAATAATGCTGAGGAAGAACATAAGGCCCCTAAACTAAAGAGGTCCATGACTTGATATCAGCTTCTTGCTTCTGCCATATAGGGAAATCCTCAAAAACAAACCATGGACCCCCTGAGGCATACAAACTTACAGAACAACCTCCCCTCCCAGGGCCTATTTCA
Organism: Sus scrofa; assembly: GCF_054392235.1. Classification (NCBI taxonomy): domain Eukaryota; kingdom Metazoa; phylum Chordata; class Mammalia; order Artiodactyla; family Suidae; genus Sus; species Sus scrofa. The sequence goes on along the minus strand of NC_139396.1, from coordinate 18,181,492 downwards.
AAGGTGGCTTAGAGGGGCATTGGGCAAATGAATGCCATAACCCAAAACCCTGCCAGGCCCTTCTCCAAAATTCAGTCAGAATGGACATTGGAAAGTGGACTGTGGGAAGCCAGGACAGCCCACCATCTCCTCCACAAAACCTACCTTGGAGACCATCAACATGAACAACCTGTTGGGCCTGGACATGGAGGATAGGTGGGGCCTGAGGCCACCAGGCCCCAGCTTCCTACCACCACTCTGGAGCCTCAGGGAGCTCTGCCAGGAACAGATAAGATTATTTTGTTCTTATTGGACTTGGGGGCATTATACTCGGTATTACCTATTTTACAGGGTCTTACCTACACCTCCCCTACTTCTATCATGGGGGTAAAGTGGTTGCCCACTACACCCCAACAGACTGGACCTTTACTTTGCACACTTGTAAACACCACTTTCTGCCACCTAATTCCTAGGTATTCCCACATGTGCTATGCTTATAATAGGGATGAATATTTTGACTAAGTTCCAGGGATACATTCAATTTCCTATACAACCAAACACAAACTTCCTATATCTGTGCCAGTCAGATTTGGGGCCCACTCCCCCAGTCATTCCCACCTCCCCTCTGATGTCAATCCCATTGTTTGGGACACCCATATACCCTCCATTGCTAGACATCATTCTCCAATTCTCATAAGACTAAATGATCTTCCTATATTTCCTATCCAATCTCAATATCCTATTAGCCTAGAAGCACAGAGAGAATGAAAGCCTATAATTCAGCTTCTCCTCAAGGCCAACGTCCTCAAACCTACTCACTTTCTGTTCAATATTCCTATCCTTCCTGTGAAAAATCTAGACAGATGCTTCCGATTAGTTCAGGATCTTGGCCTCATCAATCTGGTACTCCTTCCCATTAACACAGTGGTCCCAAGTCCCTATACTCTTCTGTCTCGTATACCTCCTAACACTCCTCATTTCTCAGTTCTTGACCTAAAAGATGCCCTTTTTACCCTTCCTCTACACCCTTCATGCCAGGAATTATTTCCATTCACATGGACTGACCACAATATTCTTTCAGCCCCTCAGTTAACCTGGACAGTCCTTCCTCAGGGTTTTAGAGACAGCCAACATTTCTTTGGCTAACCCTCAGCCACAGATCGTAACCACTCAGGGCACTGGAGGGCCAACTCACCCACCAGTGGAGCAGACCCATCAGCCACAACTGGGGCCATTTAATTTCTGGGCTCCTCCTGAGATGGAGAACTGGCCAGAGGGCCCTGACCAGGTAGAGGGAAAAGAGACTTTGTTGGCCCTTTGCCTCTCCCTTTCCCATTTTTCTTTCTTTTTTTAATTAATTAATTTTTTTAAATTTTTTCTTCCACTGTACAGCACGGGGAGCAAGTTACTCTTACATGTATACAATTTTTTGCCACCCTTGGTTCTGTTGCAATATGAGTATCTAGACATAGTTCTCAATGCTACTCAGCAGGATCTGCTTGTAAATCTGTTCTAAGTTGTATCTGATAACCCCAAGCTCCCGATCCCTCCCTCTCGCATCAAGCAGCCCCACAAGTCTATTCTCCAAGTCCATGATTCTCTTTTCTGTGGAGATGTTCATTTGTGCTGGATATTAGATTCCAGTTATACGTGATATCATATGGTATTTGTCTTTGTCTTTCTGGCTCATTTCACTCAGTATGAGTCTCTAGTTCCATCCATGTTGCTGCAAATGGCATTATGTCATTCTTTTTTATGGCTGAGTAGTATTCTATTGTGTATATATACCACCTCTTCCAAATCCAATCATCTGTTGATGAACATGTGGGTTGTTTCCATGTCCTGACTATTGTGAATAGTGCTGCAATGAGCATGCGGGTGCATGTGTCTCTTTTAAGTAGAGTTTTGTCCGATCATATGCCCAAGAGTGGGATTGTGGGGTCATATGGAAATTCTATGTATAGATTTCTAAGGTACCTCCAAACTGTTCTCCATAGTGGCTGTACCAGTTTCCATTCCCACCAACAGGGCGGGAGGGTTCCCTTTTCTCCACAGCCCCTCCAGCACTTGTTATTTGTGGACTTATGAATGATGGCCATTCTGATTGGTGTGAGGTGGTATCTCATGGTAGTTTTGATTTGCATTTCTCTTATAATCAGCGATGTGGAGCATTTTTTCATGTGTTGGCTGGCCATTTGTATCTTCCTTGGAGAACAGTCTATTCGGGTCTTTTGCCCATTTTTCCATTGATTGATTGGCTTTTTTGCTGTTGAGTTGTATAAGTTGCTTATATATTCTAGAGATTAAGCCCTTGTCGGTTGCATCATTGGAAACTGTTTTCTCCCATTCTGAAAGTTGTCTTTTTGTTTTCTTTTGGGTTTCCTTTGCTGTGCAAAAGCTTTTCAGTTTGATGAGGTCCCATGGGTTTATTTTTGCTCTAATTTCTATTGCTTTGGGAGACTGACCTGAGAAAATATTCATGCTGTTGATGTCCAAGAGTGTTTTGCCTATGTTCTCTTCTAGGAGTTTGATGGTGTCCTGTCTTATATTTAAGTCTTTCAGCCACTTGGAGTTTATTTTTGTGCATGGTGTGAGGGTGTGTTCTAGTTTCATTGCTTTGCATGCAGCTGTCCAGGTTTCCCAGCAATGCTTGCTGAATAGACTTTCTTGTTCCCATTTTATGTTCTTGCCTCCCTTGTCAAAGATTAATTGACCCTAGGTGTCAGGGTTTATTTCCGGGTTCTCTCTTCTGTTGCATTGGTCTGTCTGTCTGTTTTGATACCAGTACCACACTGTTTTGGTGACTGTGGCTGTGTAATATTTCTTGAAGTCTGGGAAAGTTATGCCCCCTGCTCGGTTTTTGTTTCTCAGGATTGCTTCGGCAATTCTGGGTCTTTTGTGGTTCCATATAAATTTTGGGATTGTTTGTTCTAGTTCTGTGAAAAATGTCCTGGGTCATTTGATAGGGATTGCATTGAATCTGTAGATTGCTTTGGGTAGTATGGCCATTTTTACAATATTGATTCTTCCAATCCTTGAACATGGAATATCTTTCCATTTCTTTACATCTTCTTTGATTAAAGTTTTATAGTTCTTGGCATATAAGGTAAAGGTACCTCCTTGGTCAGGTGTATTCCGAGGTATTTGATTTTGTGAGGTGCAATTTTAAAAGGTATCGTATTTTTGGATTCCTTTTCTAATATGTCATTGCTGGTATACAGAAATGCGACTGACTTCTGACTGTTAATCTTATATCCTGCTACTTTACTGAATTTATTAATCAGTTCCAGGGTTGAGTCCTTAAGGTTTTCTATGTAAAGTATCATGTCGTCTGCATACAGTGACAGTTTGATCTCTTCTCTTCCTAAATGGATGCCTTTTATTTCTTTTGTTTGTCTAATTGCTGTGGCCAGGACTTCCAAAACTATGTTGAAGAGCAGTGCTGAGAGTAGGCATCCCTGTCTTGTTCCAGGTTTGCGTGAGAAAGCTTTCAGTTTTTCCCCATTGAGTATTATATTTGCTGTGGGTTTATCATAAGTGGCTTTGATTATGTTCAGGAATGCTCCCTTGATACCTACCAATGGACAGATCCTCTAGACAGAAAACCAATAAAACAACAGAGATCCTGAAGGAAACAATAGAAGTTAGATTTAATTGATATCTTCAGGACACTACATCCAAAAGAATCAGAATACACATTCTTGTCAACAACACATGCAGCATTCTCAAGAATTGACCACATATTGGGACACAAAGCTAACCTCAATAAATTTAGGAGCATAGAAATTATCTCAAGTATCTACTCTGACCACAATGCCATGAAACTAGAAATCAACCACAGGAAAAGAAATGAGAAAAAACCTACTACATGGAGACTAAACAACATGCTACTAAAAAACGAATGGGTCAATGAGGAAATCAAGAAGGAAATTAAAAATACCTTGAGAGAAATGATAATGAAGACACAACCTCTCAAAATCTATGGGATGCCACAAAAGTAGTGCTCAGAGGGAAATTTATAGTGATACGGGCCTTTCTCAAAAAAGAAGATCCCAAATTGACAGCTTAAGCTTCCATCTAAGCAAATTAGAAAAAGAACAAAAAAGACCCAAAGTCAGCAGAAGGAAGGAAATTATAAAGATCAAAGAAGAATTCAATAAAGTAGAAATTCAAAAAAACAATAGAGAAAATTAATAAAACCAAGAGCTGTTTCTTTGAAAAGGTAAACAAAATTGACACACCCCTGGCCAGACTCACTAAAAAGAGGAGAGAAAGAACTCAAATATAATTAAAAATGAAAAAGGAGAAATCACAACAGATACTGCAGTAATAAAAAAAAAAAACATACGAAAATACTATGAACAACTCTATGCCAAAAAAATTGACAATCTGGAAGAAATGGTCAATTTTCTAGACTCTTACAGCCTGCCAAAACTGAATCAAGAAGAAACAGACCAACTGAACAGACCAATCACTAGAAATGAAATTGAAGAAGTCATAAAAACACTCCCTACAAATAAAAGTCCAGGGCCATCTGGCTTCACAGGCGAATACTATCAAACATATAAAGAGGATCTAGTGCCCATCCTCCTTAAAGTCTTTCAAAAGGTTGAAGAAGAAGGAACACTCCCACCATTCTACGATGCCATCATCACCCTAATTCCAAAACCAGACAGAGATAACACCAAAAAAGAAAACTATCGGGCCAATATCTTTGATGAATATAAATGCAAAATTTCTCAACAAAATCTTAGCCAGCTGAATCCAACAACATATCCAAAAATTATACACCATGACCAGGTAGGGTTCATCCCAGGTTCACAAGGATGGTTCAACATATGCAAATCAATCAACATCATACACCACATTAACAGAAGTCAAAAATCATATGATCATCTCCATAGACGCAGAAAAAGCATTTGACAAAGTCCAACATCCATTCCTGATCAAGACCCTCTGTTTCTTTTTTGAAATAAATTCTATGTCTTTGTCTATATTCTTCGTTTATTCATTCACCACCTTCCACCTTGCTGACTTCCTTTTGTTAATTATGTGTGTTCTTCTTTTGCTATTTCAGAATACCTAAGGCAGTTGTTTAAAATGTTCATCTAGGAGTTCCTGTTGTGGCTCAGTTGTTAACAAATCTGACTAGGAACCATGAGGTTATGGGTTTGATCCCTGGCTTTGCTCAGGGGTTAAGGATCCAGCATTGCTGTGAGCTCTGGTGTAGGTTGCAGATGTGGCTTGGATCCTGCATTGCTATGGCTCTGGAATAGGCCAGTGGCTATAGCTCCGATTAGACCCCTAGACTGGGAATCTCCATATGCCATGGGAGCAGCCCTAGAAAAGGCAAAAAGACAAAAGAAAAAAAAAAGAAAAAAAGAAAAAGAAAAAGTTCATCTAGCCACTGTGAAGCCTATGCTTCTTTATGCTCATTCGCTTCAGATTTATTAATGTTCCTTTGAATGAGCCACATCTACCTTTTTATTTCTATATTTTGTGAGCATTTATCAAAAGTTGCATATGCAGGAGTTCCCGTCGTGGCGCAGTGCTTAACGAATCCGACTAGGAACCATGAGGTTGCGGGTTTGACCCTGGCCTTGCTCAGTGGGTTAAGGATCCGGCGTTGCCGTGAGCTGTGGTGTAGGTTGCAGAGGCGGCTCGGATCCCACGTTGCTGTGGCTCTGGTGTAGGCCGGCGGCTACAGCTCCGATTCCACCCCGAGCCTGGGAACCTCCATATGCTGTGGGAGCGGCCCAAAGAAGTAGCAAAAAGGCAAAAAAATAAAAAATAAAAAAATAAAAAAAATTTTAAAAAAGTTGCATATGCAGGAAAAAAAAAAAAAAAAAAAAAAAAAACCGCCACGTTACCCAGTCTTGTATCTTGGATATGTGCAAATGAAGACCTTTACTAAACAGACCAGTGCTCTCAGGTCTTTTCCGAGGATGTGCCTTCACTGGGAGTGTGTGTGTGCTTCCCCAGCGCCTTAATCCTCTCCCCCACACACAGTTGCTTTTAAGTATTTAATTTCCCTATAAACATCACCTTTGTCTTCTTGGCCCTTACATGTTTTATTGAATTCTTCTGTCAGTCATCTCTGACCTCCACATGTGTGCAGGTCTAGAGTTGCCATGAACTTCTCCTGTGCCATTGAATCCATCATCATTTTACTGATATGTAAAATGTCCCACCATCCCTATCTCAGCTTCAAGTCATGTGAGACAGAAATCAGATTCTGGAGACAGTGTCTGGCCTGACAAACCCTGCAATCAAGTTGCACTCTTGTGTTTCTCCCAATAGAGGACCAGTGGTTGGGTCCTCTACTGCACCATATTCATTCACAATGGGTGAGGAATAGAGGAGGCAGAATATCATGGAATTTGCTATCATTTTGAGTGTGACCCTTTCTCAATTGGCTATTCACTTGATTGCTTCAGATTACTCTTTGTCTTCTAGAGCTTCCACAAAGCTATTCTTACCTGATTGTTTCCTTGATATTTTCATGGGGTTAAAGACCTGGAGCCTCCTAATCTGCCATCTTGCCTATACCACTCCTCTCCTTCATTTCTGAAAGGTAGTTTTATCAGATACAGAATTCTTGGTTCATAGTTCTTCTTTTTCGTTCCCTAAATATGAAAATCTACTAGGCTTTTTCCTTGATGCTTTCAAAATTCTCTTTGTCATGGGTTTTGTCAATTAACTATAGTATCTGTGTAGACCTGTAGTTTATCTTGTTGGATTTCATTGAGTTTCTTGGATGTATACATTCATGTATTTCATCATATTTGAGGAGTTGGGGCATTTTTCTCCCAATATTTTCCCTGACTTCTGATTCCCTTTTCTGGGTGTAATTCCTATTATATGTATCATGTGGATTCCTATTATATGTATGTTGGCCTACTTAATGGTGTCCTATATGTCTGTTACATTCTGCTCAATAGTGTCCATTCTTGCCTCTCTCCACTCCTCAGAGTGGATAGCCTCAGTCAGTTCTTCTTCAAATAGGCCAATTCATTATTAGGCCAGCTCAAATCTGTTAGTAATTCCCCCAATGCCTTTTTCATTCCCAGCTGTACTTTTCAACACTAGAATATACATTTGATTCCTTTTTGTAACTTCTGTCTCTCTATTAGCATTCTCCATTTGGTTAGGCACCAGTTTCCTGAGTTTTTTTTAGTTCTTTGTCCCAAATTTCACTTTGTACTATGGGAATATATAAGAGAGTGACTAAAAGTCCTTGTAATGCCTCACCGCATGAATCATATTTCCTTTTTTAATTTTCATACCTCATAATTCTTTGTTGAAACCTTTTGTGTTAAAAAATGTAAGGAGACATTGTAGAAATCAGATTCTCCCTTCTCATCATGATTTGATGTTAATGCTGTTTGTCTGGTTGTTGTTGGTGGTGGTATGGCTCCTGTTTCTTCAAGTCCAGCTTGCATTTGGGAAGATGTAATGATTGTTACTGGTTGGAAGTTTTCTGATATGAGATGCCTATACTGCTTTTGGGAATTGATTGCAAATTAATATAAAGAGTTACTTTGAGATAAATTCTCATGTTCCATTCTACGAACATTTAACATTCAAATATTTAACAAAGAGTATTAAATACATGGTGACCTAGGACTTTTCCTTTTAAAAGTATTTGATTGGGAGTTCCCCTCATGGCTCAGTAGAAATGAATCTGACCAGCATCCATGAGGACACAGGTTCAGCCCCTGGCCTTGCCCAGCAGGTGAAGGATTCAGCATTTCCATGAGCTGTGGTGTAGGTCACAGGTGTGGCTCAGAGCTGGCATTGCTGTAGCTGTAGTGGAGGCCAGCAGCTAGAGCTCTGATTCTACCCCTATCCAGGGAACCTCCATATGCTACAGGTTTGGCCCTAAAAAGACAAAAACAAAAACACAGTGTTTGTTTGGAAGTATCCAATGGTGATATATTTTTAAAATGTATCTTATATTGTTATTTCCCCCAACACACTTTTTTCTCCCAATGTACAGCATGGGGACCCAGTTACACATACATATATACATAATTTTTCTCCCATTGTAAGTATCTAGACATAGTTCTCAGTGCTACACAGCAGGATCTCATTGTTAATCCATTCCAAGAGCAATAGTTTAAACTCAAGCATCAGATCACCTCATACTCCCAATCCCTCCCACTCCCTTCCCCTCCCCCCAGGCAACCACAAGACTATTCTCCAAGTCCATGAATTTCTTTTCTGTGGAAAGGTTCATTTGTGCTGTATATTAGATACCAGATGTGAGTGATATCATATGGCATTTGTCTTTCTCTTATTTCACTCAGGGTGAGAGCCTCTAGTTCCATCCATGTTGCTGCAAATGGCATTATTTCATTCTCTTTTATATCCGAATAGGACTCCATTGTGTATATATACCACATCTTCCTTATCCACTCATCTGTTGATGGACATTTGGGATGTTTCCTTGTCTTGGCTATTGTAAATAGACCTGCAGTGAACATGTGGGTGCATGTGTCTTTTTGAAGGAACATTTTGTCCAAATATATGCCCGTGAGTGGAATTGCTGGATCATATGGTAGTTCTATGAATAGATTTCTAAGGTACTTCCATACAGTTCTCCATAGTGGCTGTACCAGTTTACATTCCCACCAACAGTGCAGGAAGGTTCTGTTTTCTCCACACCTGCTCCAGCATTTGTTATTTGTGGACTGATGAATGATGGCCATTCTGATTGGTGTGATGTGGTATCTCATGGTAGTTTTGGTTTGCTTTTCTCTAATAATCAGTGATGAGTGGTGTTGATCATTTTTTCATGTGCTTGTTGGCCTTCTGTATATCTTCCTTGGAGATATTTTGAATAAATACACACACACTCACACACACACACAAACACACACACACACACACACACACACACACACACACACACAGCCACACCATACCTTGGGCTGTCGGTGACTGCTGTATCATATGACAGGTGTACATTTATTTTCTGAGGAACTTCCACACCGTTTTCCTTAGCGGTTGTACCAATTTACATTCCCACCAACATGATAGGAGGGTTCTCTTTCCTTATTTGTAGACTTTTTGATGATGGCTATTCTGACTGGTGTGAGGTGAGACCTCATGGTAGTTTTTATGTGCATTTCTCCCATAATTATTTACACTTAGCATCTTTTCATGTGCTTTTTGGAAATCATTGTGTCTTTGGAGGAATGTGTATTTAGGTCTTCTGTCCATTTTTCAATGGATTGTTTATTTTTTAACCTGAACTCTATGAACCATTTTTATATTTTGGAGGTGAATACCTTGTCAGTTGCTTCATTTTCAAGTACTTTCTCTCATTGTGTGGGTTGTTTTTCATTTTTTTATGGATTCCTTTTCTGTGTATAAGCTTTTGAATTTATGGGTCTATTGTTTTTCCTTTTAGGGCATGGTGGCATATGTAAGTTCCCAGGCTAGGGGTGGAATTGGAGCTGCAACTGCAAGCCTACAGCACAGAAACAGCAAAGTGGGATCCGAGCCTCATTTGTGACCTATACCACAGATGCTTAATTCACTAAGTGAGGCCGGAGATGAAACCCATGTCCTCATGAATACTAGTCAGTTTCATAACTGGCTGTGCCAAAAGGGCAATTCCCAGTTTCTTTATTTTTGTTTTCCTTTTCATTATTCTCGAGGGGGCATCAAAAAGGGTTTGCTGCCATACTTATCGAAGAGTGATCTGCCTGTTTTCCTCCAAGAAATTTGATGTAAGTTTCTGGCCTTTCATTTTGGTCTTTAACCCATTTTGATTTTGTTTTTGTGCATGGTGTTATATTGCTTGTTTTCTTGATAAAGAGTGACCCACCAGGAAATGGAGTTTCAAGGTGCAGACCTTGCTATTTTAAATAGTCTGGATGGGGTAAGTATGAGAGAATATCCATTTGTTCTAGGCAAGAGAATTAGGGATCTAGGAGTTCCCACTGTGGCACAGTGGAAGTCAACAAACCCCTAGTCTGCGAATTTCCATATGTCATGTGTGCAGCCTTAAGAAAGGGAAAGAAGAAAGAGAGAAAAGAAGAAAGAAAAATTAGAGCTCTTTAATACAAGGTGATAAAGGTGTGATTGAACAGATACCTACTTATGTTAGGATAAAGAGAAATGTAGAAAAAGATCTAGAATTTTAATATAGCTTTGTAATATTTTCCTACTTTCTATGCTATCTTCAAAGTCCAGGATGACTTCAGACTTAGGGACCAATCTGCCTAACACATGGAAGAATGAAATATAGTTTTATCAAAAGAACATTCTGTAACTGAAGATTGCAGTCTGTATTTACTCAAGAGTAATGACTTGCAATAATAACAGCTAACATTATATGACACATCCTGCTTGCTGGACACTAATCAAAGCACTTTACCTTTATTAACATATGTTATTCTCACAGCATCCCTTGGAGATGGATGCCATTACTGCAACACTCTTACTCCATTTAAAGTTCTGTAAACAGCGTTGCAGAGAAGTTAAGTAACTTTCCCTTAAGCCATAGTTAAATAAGCCAGGATTTGAAGCCTACCTGTCTGGCTGCAGTTTCCATGCTTTCCAAACTTAACCTAAACCACTTCATATAACCCACAGTGAAAAGGTTACAGAGTAGCTACAACCATATTTACAGGGCCTAGGACGAAGCTGCCCAGCCCTTCTTAAGCAAATAGCTGGTATTTTTCAGAATTGCCCCATGGCAATTGGCTCAAGGGAAGAAGGGAAAGATCATAGAGACCAGCTGATAGATGCACAGGGTTAACCAGCTTCAAAGGGTTTAGCGAAACGTTGATGATCTTCACATGTGGGATGTACCATAAGTACAAACTGGAATCCCGCACATGAGTTTAACTCAGGTCCCATCTGGCCTGGATGGATGAGGATGCTGATGATTTTGGAGAGATGGCAGAGAGTGATGGCTTGAAGTGAGATCTTAATTCTCTGCTCAGGAATGGAAGCTGGGAAGCCTGGATGAAACAGGAATATTAGCCACTCGACCAGCTGGGGACTACCAACTGAACTGCCTTGATTCTCACCCCCTGTTGAAGGCAAGAATATTTAAAGCAAGCAAAGTCTGTGAAATCAGGTACAGAGTTTATTGTTAGAAACACAGTACACTTAGCTATGTTGTCTGTTTGTCTAAGGCAGAGGCAAAGCAGTAGGATACACACAAAGGAGGAGTGAGAATGCAATCATCCCCATCATTGAGGAGTGTCCCAGAGAAGTGATTTAAAACACTTAGGGAAGTTCGTCTGGGTCTTTGTTTCCCATTGGCCAAAGTTCTTATTTCATTTTGCACACCTGATCGGACCCAGGCCCTCCCCAATATGCATGCACATCTTTGGGTCAAGATGGATTCCTCACTGGCAGTAACATAGCCTAAGTTTTTATTGGCTGGTGACCCCTCCCTTTCTGACCCAGAGGAGTGTTTCTGTGCATGTGAAGTTGGTTCTCCTTCGCCCTAAGGATAGGAAGTGTGTGACCTCTTTATCTTTGACCCAAGCAGGGCTTAGGCCCTAAATGCCCATGATGTGTTCATTGCTTTAAGTGTCCAAAAAGGCCAATTCCACTTCTTTAACTTGTTCTTTGCATTTTTATCTTCAGGTATAAATAGGTGGCTGATAGGAAATGTTTATGCTCGATCCCATCTATCTCCTGACTCATGGAGAGGCTGATTTGGGAGGAAAGTGTCCTCCATACTCCCAGAGAGACACTGTGAATTCCCCTGTAAGGGATATGAGGCTTTATTATCTTCCCTCAGTAGAGCATTGGCATGAATCTACAAAGGCATAAGGCCATTGTCCTTAGTTACTATCCTCTTAGTTATTATTACCCAGGACTAAAGGATGACCTGGCCAGTGTCTGCACTTCATGGACAGTTACTGCTGAAGCACACCAGAGATTAGGAATACTCCATACAACATACCCATGGAGTCATCCTTGCTTGTGTGCTAAAAGGTGATCCATTTCTAGAATTGCATGTGTTTCTTAGGACTCTTCTCGTACCCAGTGCATTAGAGCAAGATCACCAGAAGCGAATCTTATAGATGGGGACACTTGGGAAAATCCTTGAAAATGTGCTCATGAACTGGGGACTGAGGAAAATAGGATAAGGCAGGGGAAGAAACAGAACCTTATCCTGGTCCTCAAGGGACCTCTCTCTGGAGCATGAAGAACACAGAGTTGGTCCCCCTGGAGATGAAAGGGCTCAATTTGACCCTACCCCCTGCCAGATACCAGTTTCTGCTGACAGCACAGGCTTGTGACTTCTTGAATAAGGAAGTATGTGCCTGGGTGTGGGTAATGCCCTGTGAAGGAAGCAGCTGTGAACCCTTAGCAACAACACTCAGCCACCAGGAAAGAGGCACCCCAGTGAAGGAAACCAGGTGCCACCAAGAGCCTCTGCCACAGACCTTTAAAGGGAAGGACAAAAACCATGGAGTTTGGAGTTCCCTCAGGCTCTGCAGGTTAAGGATCTGGTATTTTCACTGTTGTGGCCCTGGTTCCAGCTGTGGCCCTGGTTACAGCTGTTCAGGTTCAATCCCTAGCCTAGGAAATTCCGCATGCCATAAGAATGGAAAAAAAAAAGTGAAGGAAAGAAAGAAGAAAAAAAGTAAATTCCCATTGTGGTTAAGCTATAAGGAGCCAGACAGGTATCTATGAGGAGGTGGGTTCCACCCCTGGCCTCCCTCAGTAGGTAAAGGACCAGGCATTTCCATGAGCTATGGTGTAGGTCACAAAGGCAGCTTGGATCTGGCATTGCTGTGGCTGTGCTGTAGACCAGCAGCTGTACTTCTGATTCAACTCATAGCCCGAGAACTTCCATATGCAACAGGTCTGGCACTAAAAATAAAAATAAAGTAAAACAATGGAGCTCAAAAACTTAGAGGAAGGGCTAAGGGCAGGACTAGAAGGAGCAAGCACTGTCTCAAAGTTAGCTTAAGCCCCCCATTCTCAATCCCCACTGTGGGCCTGGACCTCTCATGCAAAGGAATGGTTCAGCCCCTGTAGCCATTGGAGTAAGAGATTCATGGTCTAAAAGCATAAATGAATACCCAATTCTTTCTCCAAAGCCTGCTATCCCCCCTTGTGGGAAACCCATGGGCCTCCTATATACTGGAGCTACATGTCCCTCTGTACCACCTCTTCTCCTCAGACCATTTCTTCAGAGGAGCCACGGAGGTAGGTGGCAGGGCAGGGTAGGTGCCATTCCTAACCCCCAGCCTCCCAAGAAGGAATAAAATGTGGCTTGGTGAGGAACCCAGAAACTTCCTACATAGACTGACCAGATAGACTGTTTATCCTGCCCTTGGCTGGGCACAGCCATAAACCAGGCATTACAGTGCCTCTAAAGGATTCTGCATATTTAACAGAAGAGTGTTGTTTCCTTTCATTCAACCATTTTAACAAAGAAGTTGACAGGGTTTTTGTTCCTTTGCTTGATTCCATATGGAAGACAATTATCACCACTTGCTTAGAAGAAAGAGATGCCACTTTCTCTTTGTATTGGCCCCAAAACACACCACACCACACATGCACAAGTATATACTAGCAAAGGGGTTCAAGTGCAGGTATACATGCATATAAGCGCACACACACACACACATCCCTTCCCTTTTAGCTCTGGCTCTGGGAGACATGACTAAAGCCAAGAGGCTTCATTGGAAACAGAGTGCCCCAGTCTCCATCTCCAGGTATTCCCAAGCTGCCCCCACCAAAGCTGGCCAAGGTCCACTCAAATTCTCCACAACTCCAGTTGAGGTACTAGAACCAGTGTTTCATCTGTTCTTCTGAAATCCATCCAGTCAAGATTTTCTAATTTCCCCAAACTACAAACTCTGCTTTTATTCCATGCAAATCCCCCTGTACCACCAAAGCCTTCAGGCCTGTGGAGATTGATCGTGCATGATCATTCAGGGCCCAAGGCAAAAGAAAGTGGCCAGTCCCAGACTGAGCACTGGGGCACTGGCTGAGGAGGCATGGCCTGAGCTGGATATAGGAGTGGGTATCCAGCTCCTTAGCCTGTGACTAGATGACTGGGGAGGGTTTGCCTGAGGTCCTGGGTCTGGGGGCTGGCACAGGGGCAAGACTCACAGGATGAGGCCAGTGATCACAGGGCTGGCAGTGGGGGAAGATGTCCTTCACTTGCGTTGTGGGAAGATGAGTGTGCAGCTTCTGGCTCTCATTTAGCTGTTGGAAGACTGAGGAAGTGTTGAGAATGAAGGCCATTTTAAGACATATCTCCCTTCACACAGGGCCAGCATTCAGAACAAAAACCCACTGATTCTTTTCATGTCTCCCAAGACAGCAAATACCATGGTGTTCTCAACAGTTGAGGGAATGAGTTATAGCAGTCTAAAAAAGGTGCTGAGAGGTGCGTGTTGGAAATGCCCTGGAAGGTTTTTCCTCCATCCTTAACAAGTATTTCCTAGAGGATTACATCCTCGGTTCTCGATCATGGCATGTGGACTAGGTAGAGAAACTCAGAGACACAGTCTAGGCCAGCAATCCCTTTAAGGATTTTGGTTTGTGGTGACCCCAGTCAATCTAAGATCCTCTCTTTTCTTTTCTTCCCTTTACAAATTATTGTAAATGGGAGAATTTCCAGGAGTCACATTGTGGCACAGCAAAAATGAAGCTGACTACTATCCATGAAGTTGTAAGTTCCATATATGGCCTTGCTCAGTGGGTCAGGAACTAATGTTGCCATGAGCTACTGTGTACGTCTCAGATGTGGTTTGGATCCTGCATGGCTGTGGCTATGGTATATGCCAACCTCTGTATCTCCAGCTCAACCCCCAGCCTGGAAGCTTCTATATGCCACAGGTGCAACCCTAAAATACAAAAGAAAAAGAAAAAGAAATAATATTTCCACCCAAAAAAAGCTCTTAAAGATATCAAATTTGCAGGCCTTGTTCCATTACACTGCTTTTTTTCACCCTAAGATGAGGAAAAATACTGTGAACTATAAGTGCAATATACCAGGCCTTGGCAGACGTACCTGACTCACCAAACATGAGATGTGTTTAATAAACACTACAAAAGTGGTCAGCAAAGTCCAATTAACCACGGGTTTTGTGAGTGGAGGTCTGTTGGACCACAGCCACACTTGATCTTTCTGTACTGTTTATGGCAGTTTTCACATACAACAGCCAAGGTGAGTGCTTGCAACACTGACAATAAAGACTACAACACCTAAAATGTTTACAATCGGGTCCTTTACAGAAAATTACTCCTCCCATCTGGGGAAAGACCCTAGCTACCAATACTAACAAGAAGAGCTTCCAGGAAACCCCTTCCTCCATTACCTCCTCGGCAAGCCATCCAGTAAACTTAGTTTGTGTCCTCCCTCCTCCCTTCCTCAGTGATTTCCTCTCTCTCTCTGTATATGTGTGTAGGTGTTGCTAGATCTAGAGGCTCCTGAGAAATGGCCCTGATAGTCATCCACAAGTGCTGGCCCTGCTGGACTTCCACTGGAACTGTGCAGGTCCTTTCAGTCTTGGTGTACAGATCTGGCCATCATGGGTCCCACCATGGCTGGTCTCTCAGCATTGAATGTGCTCTAGTTCAGCTCACTGAACTCTCAGGGAATTTCCTTGTTAAGCATGGCTGCCCACGTGTTCAGAACTCATGGCAGGTGTGTGCATTTCTGACCAGCAGGTTCCATACTTGGTTGTGATGCTAAGGTTCTGACAGCTGATCTTTCAGCATTTCACTCTTGTCTCCTTGTCTGTGATGTGATGGGAAGAGAAGAGCACCCACTGCCTTCCTCTTGGCTTGTTTTTATTCCCAGCTGGGTTACCAAAATCTAAGGTTAGCAAGAAACTACACATCATTGCAGACACCCTGTTCAGTGTCTTCTGTATTAAATATGGTGATGGGTTTAAATACAGCTAACACTGCCCTTCTGGGAGCCAAAGCTTCTAATCAGACTGTTCACTCCTCATCATTTTTGTCCTTACTTCACAGTGTGGCAAAGTTTAGCTAAAAGTGATTAAAAATGACAATATCCACTTTGGGAAACCCTAAACCTTAACACGGTTTTCCACATCCAGAAATTCCTCAATAAAAAGAGACATAAAAATAGTTTTCAGTTAATCATACCATTTTCCAGAATGTAGGAAAAAATCAATGTATAAACTCTGTTAAATAATCTAAAGCTGTTCTTGTACCAGTTGATATTTTCAAACCAATACGTACTTCAATAAATATACGTAATCTCAAATGTTCCAAACAAAAAGCAAAAAATATCCATGCCATTTGGCTCCTTAAAGACACATCTCCTTCTCTAGCTGCAATTGTAATTGTGAGGAACTGTATAGCAGTGAGTTAAATGAATGACCACAGCACTAGGTTACAATAAAATCAAGAATGCTGTGCATTCACTGCTGTAAAACACTTAAAAAATTTTAAGACTTGGTCTATAAAGGGAAACATTTTTAGTACTAGACAACTTTCATAATATATCTTCATGATTATATCATAGTGGAAAATATACTGAGCATAATATACGTTATAATAGATTCTGACCTATTTTCCCATGAAAAGCCTAATTAACCGAAATATATCAAATTTCCAACATATGTTTTTTTGCTCAGATAAAACAACAGCAAATTTAAGATAAAATGCAAATATGCCTTATAACTAATCAGAAAATCAGTGGTTCAGTGATTTGCAGTGAGTGGTACAAATCATATGACCTTATACAGCTTCTCTATAAACAGTGTATATGAATTCTAAAAGTGTGGCCTTAAAGATTTTAACATCAAAATTGACGTGTTGTTCTTTTTGAATTTGGAGATCCCTCTGTGGCACAATGGCTTCAGGATCTGGCATTGCCTCAGCAGGCATAGGTTTCCTAGGAAATTCTGTAAGCTGTGGGAGTAGCAAACATGTTTTTTTTTTAATTTAATATGAAAGGTTTTAATTGAAACCTTGAGAAATCCCTAATAATTGTATTTTAGCTAATGTTTCTTACGGAAATCAGAATTTTTAAATTTAGTAAACAAATATATGTAGTTGCCATGCAATCATTTTACTTCTATTCTTTCCTACAAATATCAGGGGTCAGCAAAAATGTTCTGTAAAATATTTTAGGCTTTAAAGACGATACCTTACCTGTCGCAAATAATCAACTCTGCTGTTGCAGCATGAAAGCAGGCACAGGCAACACCCAAACAAGTGTGACCATGTTACAGTAAAACTGTATGTACCAAAACAGATAGTGGGCCAGACTAGACCCACAGGCTGGCCTGTGCCAACCCCTATGTGCATCATCTTTTGTCTTTTTTTTTCTTGTCTTTTTGCCATTTCTTGGGCTGCTCTCATGGCATATGGAGTTTCCCAGGCTAGGGGTCCAATGAGAGCTATAGCCACCGGCCTACACCAGAGCCACAGCAACGTGGGATCCGAACCACATCTGTGACCTACACCATAGCTCAAGGCATTGCTGGATCCTTAACCCACTGAGCAAGGCCAGGGATCAAACCCACAACCTCACGTTTCCTAGGTGGATTCACTAACCACTGCGACACGATGGGAACTCCCATAATCTTTGTTCTTTAAAAGCTTAAATTCTGGAGTCCTACATTATCAATGCAGAATTTACATTTTCTTAATAAGTTTAAGTTTATTTATGATTAAAAATTAAAGTTTTACATATCTTACATCATTTATGCATGATTATAAATGCCTACATACACACATACACAGGAATGATGATAGAAGAAAAAAAAGGTGGCATATGAAAAAAGGAAGGACATGAATACTGTGACTTTGTGTATACTAGCTGTTCCCCATATGAAGAAATTAATACTGTTGGCTTTTGTACACTCAAGGAAAATAAGCTTAATTGTGGCTCACAGGCATACTTTCAATTTCCAGGAGTTGTTTTGGACTTTGATTCTGCCTGTAACCATATGCCTCAGAATTTGTGTTAGGTTTTCTAGCAGTATACTTTGCATTGGCTATGTTCCCAAGTTAAGAAGTACAGTTTCAGCAAGGTACAACTCTTGGCTCAGTTTTGCAGGATGAAGTCAGGAGTGACACAATGTCAAGATGATGAAAAACACCAAATTGGCTGAAGTTTATTGGAGCATCCTTACATCATACACATCTTCAAGAAATGCAACTGAGATTTGTTCTTGTGGAAATGGTAAGTAAGCCCACCACCTGTTGTGGTGGGGAGATCAGTGGTCCAAACACTCTGGCACCCAGCTCTTCAGTTACAGAGGATGTCCATGTGTCTTGGGGATTCCTCCAGGTGATGACCTCTCTGTCTGCTTCCAGCTAGCTGAGGTCTGTGTGCTCTTATCATAGCTTCAAACCCTCATTATATTCCAAAAGCCATACAGCTCTGATTCCAGTCTGTAACCCATGGATTGTGGAGACAGCTGATGTATGGAGAGAGCATTTAACTTGCTATCATCTAGCTGCACCCTTGTAATTTCCCTCAAGGGTAGGGATAATTCACACACTTGACAAAACTTGCAGCTACTACCACCTAATTCTTTTCATGATGTTTTTCACAAATCGAAGAACATGGGACTGAAAGAAAGGAAAAGAGGAGGGAGGGAGAGAGAGACCAAACTTATTAAGACCCTAGAATGTCAGTGCATCTCTATGCAGAGAGAGATAAAGCAGTGAGTGTTTCTGAAAGGGAAAGGAAAGAAAAAAGAGGGGGAAGGGCAGAAATATGAAGTGTATTGGTCAGGGTTCTCCAGAGAAGTTTCAACCAATAGAAATGTGTATAGGGATAGATATTGGTTCATTTTAAGGAACTGACTCATGAGATTTTGGAGGCACAGTTAACCCAAAATCTGATGGGGAGTCCAGCAGGCCTGCAGACTCAGGAAAGAATTTTGATGAGTCCAAAGGCTGTCTGCTGGCAAAATTCCTTTTTGCTCAGGGAAGATCATTCTTTGTTCTTTTACAGCCTTCAGCTGCTTTGATGAAACCCACCCATATCATAGAGGGTAATCTTTTTTACTTAAAGTGCCCAACCATTTAAATGTTAATCTCATCCAAAACATACCTTCACAGAAACATCCAGAACATCTGATCATGTATCTGGACACTGAGCCCCAGCCACATTGACACATAAATTAACCATCATATAAAGAGAACTCGTGGTGAGGAGAAAGGCATGTGCACAGAGAGAGATGAAGTATGTTTTTCTTCGTTTCTGGTTACTCTGTTCCATCATGTTGTAGCAGGAATACTTGAGTTCCAACTAACTCAAATACTGTAAAATTTACACAATGAAAATTTCCTGAAATATGTCATAAACTTTCTTTTCTAACCCTAAAGGGTTGGAAGATATGCAAGATCAAAGCAGGAGTCTCTATCTAGTTTTTGTACTTAAAATGTACCTTTCCTCTTTGAGAAATTTAAACTTAATTTTGAGATTGTTACATATCCACATACAATTGTAAGAAATTATAGCGCTCCTGTGTACCCTTCATGGTTTTCACCAGTGGCAACACCTTGCAAAATTATAGTACAAGAGTTTAACAAAATTATTCACGTTGATACAGTCCATCGATTATATTCAGGTTTCCAAGTTTCTCATATATGAATTTTGTGTGTGTATGTGTCTGTGTGTGTCTGTGCATGTATTTACCTCATGCAATTTTATCATATGGATGTATCCATGCATTCACCGCCAAAGTAAAGGCACAAAACAAGAGTTTCATTCCCATAAGGATCCCTCATGTTGCCCTTTTAGTCACACCCACTTTTCTTCTGTCCCCTTAACTTCATCTTTAATCAAAGGTAACCCTGACTATTTTCTTCTTAATTTTATCAGCTCGAGAGTATTATATAAGTGGAATCATACAGGATGTAACCTCTCGGGGTGGGCTTTTTCATTCAGTGTAACTTGCATGGTAATTTACCTAAGTTGTTATTTTTAGCAGCAGGGGCCTCTTTTTCATTGCCGAGTTCCTAATATTGAATCAACATTGCATATGAAGAATTAATTCTACTTGGTCATAAGGTATCATTCTATATATACATGATGGATTTAAAATGCTAAACTTTTTGAGAGAGCTTGTGTGTATCTTCATGAGAGATACTCATCTATACCTTTACAGTTTTGTACTTTCTTTGTCTGCTTTTGGTATCAAATTAGTACGGCCTCATAAAAGATTAGGAAAAGTTTCCTCTTCTAATTTCTGGAAGAGATGATGGACAGTTCTACTTCCAATGTTTTGTAGAATACTTCAGGGGAATCATCTGGACCAGGACATTTCTTTTTCAGAAAAATTTAAATTATGAATTTAGTTTCCTTAATGATTATGTAACTTTTCAGATTATCTATTTTATCAGGTATGTTGGTATCTGATTTTTGAGGGGTTGTTCCATTTTCTCTAGGACACAATCCATGAGAACAGTAAAACTGTTCATAGTAATCTCTCACTGGCATTTTAATGTCTACAGGATCTATCATGAGAGCCCATTTCCCGCCTGATATTAATGATTTGTATCATGTCTATTAGTTTTGTCATAATTACAACAGGTTAATGAATTGTATTTTACCATTTGAAGAATGAAATTTTTTCCATATTTGTTGTTTTTCTGTGTGAACTACATTGATTTCTGCTTTTATCTCTATTATTTCTATCCATCTCTTTTGAGTTGATTTTGCTCTTTCAATTTGCTTGAAGTACAAATTTAAACTACAGATTTGAAACATTTCTTAATTGCATAATGTGAGCATTTAGTGCTATAAATATTCCTCTCATCTTGGCTTCAGCAGGGTTCTACAAGTTTGATATGTTGCACTGTTTTCACTTAGTGCTATGTATTTTTTTGTTATTATCTTTGAAATGACTTCCTGCTTGACCCATCGTTTATGACTATGTGGTTAACTTTCAACGTTTTTAGAGGTTCTCCTGTTGTGTGTTATTTAAAAGTGTAGTTTGATTCCATTGTGGTTGAAGAATGTATTCTTCATGGTTTCATTTCTCTTGAATGGGTTGAAGTGTGTTTTATTGCTCAGGATAAGGCAGAAGATTCATGAGTACATTAAACAAAACATGTAGAAGTTCCTTCATGGCTCAGGAGGTGAGAGGATCTGGCATTGTCACTGTTAGTGTGTGTAGACATTCTATAATCATGCATAAATTATGTAAGCTATTTAAAGTTTACTTTTCAATCATAAATAAATTCCAACATAGGATATAAAGATAATGTAAATGCTACATTGATAATGTAAGATGCCAGAACTTAAGTTTTAAAAGACCAAGGATTGTGCATGTAGGGGGGAGTGAATACCAGCCTTTGTGTCCAGTCTGGCCAACAGCCTGTTTAGGTAAATACAGATTTGTTTTCACATGGTCACACTTAAAAATAAGTGTTGCCTGTGGCTGCTTTCATCCTACAACAGCAGAGTTGACAATTTAAAACAGATGAAGTATAGTCTTTAAAGCCTGAAAATATTTACATTGTGATCCTTTACAAGACATTTTCGCTGACCCCCAATATTTGCAGAAAAGAATAGAAGTAAAGTTACTGCATTGCAAATACGTACATTTGTTTACTAAAGCTAAAACTTGATTTCCACAAGAAACATTAGATAAAATATATTCAGATTTCACAAAGAATTGATCAAACACATTATGTATTAAATTAAAACCAATTTTTTCCCTCACTGACACTGTGGCATATGAAAGTTCCCAGGAAAAACCCTAGATCCTTAACCCTCTTCACTGAAATCAGAAAATAATCACTGGTTATATAAGGTCTTAGGACTTCTTTATCAAAAGCTACCTGGGGGTGGAAGCCAGTGGGCTGGTGAGGTTGGGACCACTGAGCTCAACATGATCTAAGTCTCCCCCAAATATATTAACGGGCCATGAAATCTGATTCACCCATTCCCCCCATTGTTTTGTCCTCACTGGGGTGAAGAGGCCGCTGCCTCCACCATTTAGCACATGGCAATAATCCCACCAAGACGATAGGATGGTCCCCCACCCACAAGGCACCAAAGCAGAAAGTCCTGTCCCTACAGGCAAGCCTTTTCCTCTCTGGACAGGCCACCCCCACGGGACACCCTGGAGGAGTGGAGGATCACCCCAGCCTGTCATGTGGCCACTTCAGAGAGGCAGAGAGAAACTCTCTAGAGGTAAGGGCTGCCTCCAGCCTCCATTCTCACGACTGGTGAGTGTCCAGAGGGCTGAACGGCACAAAAGCAGCTCTCTATCCCCAGAGTGTTCCGGGATGCAGCGCATGGAATCGATGCCCCAGAAGCCCCCTAGCCCAGCAGGCTGGAGAGACAGGGATGATGAGGCTGTCCCTGGGGCTAGTGAGAGCTGTGTACTCCCGGGAGCAGCCTGGGCATCCTTGTCTCTGTGGAGGAAAGACTTAGTCATTCACCTGTGGATCCAGACTGCCTGGGATCTCACACATGCTTCGTTCCTCTCAGATCCCCTCTCTGTCCTCAGACGACCCATGTCTGAGGACACAGGCACATGCAAGATGACAGTGGACCAAGTGCATTTCTCAACAGAATGATTTTATCCATGTTTTACATCCCCCATCGCAAAGGAGCTACTGTGCCCACCCACACACACCCAGACCCAAGTCCCCACCACCTACCCCACCCACCCCCACCCCCTCCTGGCTCTGGTCATTCTGTCCTTCCTCCCCACCCCTATGGCAGCCAGGATGGTTGCTAGGACCTGGAGGAGCCCAAGGCTTCCATGGGGGCTGCCCAGTTGGACTGGCCCTGGAGGGCTGGCCCACCGTTCCTTACTGGCTGCAGTGCCACTTCCTCCTCGTCCATGTGACACATGGGTCACACCTGCTCCTTTTGGGCTGGGAAGGGTCAACCAGCCCCAGAGCCAGGGTGTGCCTCCCAGAGCCTCACAGGTCAGCCCTAGGCCTGGCCAGGTCCTCAGCAGCAGCCAGGCCTCCACACCGAGCCTGCTTTCTAGACTTGGCAGCTTCCAGGGGGCCTGAGCTGAGGCCCATTCTCTGGGGAAAGGGGGCCTGGGAAGCTTTCTGGGCCCTCTGCCCTGCAGTGCAGACAAGACCCGAGGCAGGGACAGGGCTCTGTGGCAGCCCCCAGGGCAGCAGGCTGTGGTGAAGGCCCAAGAGGAAGGCCAGGCTGGGGAGCTCCTCCTCATCCTCACTGAACCCGTGACCCAGCCCTGGGGCTCCACTAAGAGGAGAGGCCTCCCTGAGAACCTTGCTGGCCCTGGGTCCTGATGGAGAGCCCGAGCGCTTGGTGCCCTGGCGAGGAAATGGCTGTGCTGTTCCCGCCTGAGTGGGCTCCTGATATCCTGGAGAGGGCACAGAGCCTTTGTGCCTGAACAGGCCCCTGTCTGTTTGGGGGTGCCTTAGATGGCCGTGGAAATCCATCTGGGGTGTACAGGTTTCATCTCTGACCCCAGGCTGTGGGCCTTGCTCGTTCCTCTGGGCATCGTGTTGGGCCACAGACTCTGAAGGTCTTGAGTCCAGGTGGGGTGCCCTGTGATTGGGAGTGGCTGGCACCCCGTCGTCCTCCTCCAAGTCCAGGACTTGTGTCTGCACCAGCTGGTGGGAGAGAGGTGGACAGTGACTGCTCTGCACCCTCCAGGGAGAGCCGGGGCTTATGGGCAGGGGGAGGTGACTTGGGACTCACATCCACAGACAGAGCCTGTGGCCCTCCTGCCTTCCTCCTGCACCTTCTCCCCAGCAGGGTCCTTGCCCTGTCCCCGGCTCCCCTCCTCTCCTTCCATTCCTCCTGCCCTGCACCCACCTGGGCAGCCTCCTGGGTGCAGGGCCTCTCTGTCAGGGGAGGGAGGGACAGAGCCTTCAGGGCCTCCTGCTCTAGGGCCCTCCCCGGCCCTGGCTGACCTGGGTCCTTTCCTCCTGGATTTCCAGGGTCACCTGGGTTCCCACCCTGCCCCCAGTCTCCCTAGTGTCAGTCCCTCCCCTGGCCACCTCTTCAGGGGAGAGTCCTTCCTCCTGCTGCAGCTCCTCAGCCAGGCCCGAGAGATCCAGCTCTGGTTCTGGGGAAAGCAACTCTGCCAGGAATCGGGGGTGAATGACCGCCTCCACCTGGAATGGAAGGAAGAGGCTGTGAACAACCTTGGCAGGAGTGCCCTGGGAGGCGGGAAGGCCTGGGAGAAATGTGACTAGCAGAGGCCAATCCAGAGCCCCCCTCACAAAGGGGGAGCTTTCAAACTCCCATAGGTATTGTCTACTCTCACATAAACACACACACACACTCACAAGCAGGTGCACATGCAGACACATGGGCTCCAAAGCACAAACACATAGGCACCGACACAGACACACAAAGGCCTACAAAGAGAGAGACACACACACACGTACAACTTTCACATCCACATATACACATCCTATGCACCAAAGTACACTCAGACACACAGGAAGACACACAGATGTCAGGGTCAAGGACCAGAGCCTAAATCCCATTATCCTGGGCCAAAGCCAGAACTGGGGTGCTAAGAGCATCTCGCCCTGGAATCCTGGAGTCTCAGACTCCAGGCCCAGCCCACCTTGGTGTCAAACTCCTCCTGGGAACACAGCTTGTCCACGTAGCTGAGGACACCCGGGTCTGGGAAGCAGCCGTCCTCATCCTGTGGCAGCTCATATCCATCCTCTCGACATTCCATATCTGACTCCCCTGTGGCTGAGGGGCCAGGACCCACCAGTGCCTGCGGGATGTCCCCATGCTCCCTGCGAGTCTCAGGGGGAATCTCCTTGGGGGCCTTGTTCTCCAGCAGCTGCCAGGCTCTGCGTGGCCTTGGGTGGGTGTGCTGGACCCTGGGGCCGTGTTTCCTTGGAGCACAGGCTGAGGCAGAGCAGGAGGAAGGGAAAGTGAGGGGACCCAGACCCAGTGCCCAGAAGCTGACCCCTGATCAACACAGGGGAGGGCATTGTTGTGGGGCAATGGATATGCCTGTGGGAAGGGGGAGGAGCAGCCAGAGCCTCAGGTTTTGTGGGAGGCCAGATTCAAGTCAGGGACAGGTAAAAGTCAGGTGTGAGAACGTGTGGAACATCTAATGATCAAGGGTCTCCCCACCAGCACACTTGTTAGGCAGATTTCACAGGGGCCCCTTAGACAGGGAGAAGGGTGATGAGGTTCTAAATGGACCAGGTCCACACCGCAGAGGGGTAAAGGGGGACTGAGACACCCTGGGGTCTATCCGTGTTGAAAGACCAATGCCCCCTTGAGGGAAAAGGACCAATCTGGGAACAGGGACCAGGCCTAGGCCTCTCTTACCTGTACCTTGACCTCCAGGGGGAAGGTGATTCACAGACTGAGTGCCCCTTTTGCGGGATGTGGGTTCCTGAGGAGCCAGCTTTGGTGGAGCTGGAGGAGGCATGCCCTGTGCCCACGTTGTGCAGGACACGTTCGCCATCCTGATCTCATCCTCTGCCTCAAATTGCATGAACCTGGGGGGTGTTGAGGGACAGGCCCCAGTGAGAAAACCACCTGGGCTCTGGAGCCCACCCAGGGCAGCAGGACCGAGGGGGTGAGGAGAGGGTGTCCTTAGGTCTGTCAGGGCCCTATGAGGTGCTGTCGCAGCAGGTAACTGCAGTGGCAGAGGTCCAAGATCTGGGCCTCCTCCTGCCTGACCATCCCTGGAGCTGGAGGGCATGGCCCAGCAGAGACCCAGGTCAATCTCTGGGACCAGGCTTAGGGACACATGGTGGGCATTGGGGGTCCCTGCTCATGTGCCCCCGGACCTTGTCTGACCCAAACAATGGAGATGGCCAGTGGCCTGGTCAGGCACGTATCTCCACAGAGCCGTTGCCTGAACCCAGAATCTGCGCCTGGGAGTGAGAGTGCCGGAAAGCACGCATGAGACAGGGCCCAGCACAGGCTGGAGTGGGGATCCTACCCTTAGAGGTGAGGCATCTCTTGCCACTGAGAGCTGGCTGCTCCTTTGGTTTTGTTTAGAAACTAGGAGGTTCACATGCAGAAATGACAGGGAGGGCCAGAGACCCATGGGCTTCCCCAGGGATGGCCGGTTGCCCATTCTAGCCACTGCTGATGAGGAGAGGCCTACCACACGCTAGGTCCGTGATGGCCAGGCACCCAGCATGAAGGGGTGCCACGCTGCCGGGTGGAGGCCTCATCCCTGCACAGCCCCCATGCCTTCAGGGGACCCCCTCCTGGGCTGCCGTGCTCCCCAAGGCCAACCTGAGGCCTCCCCACATCAGCATCACGGTAGGGCAGAGCTCCTGGGACAGGCAGGCTGGAAGAGCCAAGCTCTCCAGGTGGCAGACGGGATTCTGCAGGCCAATAGGATTTGGGGATTCAGGGAACAGGAGGTGTCAGGTGCCAGCCTCCTCTTGCATTCTCTCTGATTGCTAGCACCAGAGCCAGATCCTGCTCTGGGGCCTGCCCATCACCCACCACCCACCCCACCATGTCGCCCACGGCCCAGGACCCTGACTCACTTTGCTGCCATTTCATAAAAGGCCATCCTCTCAACGGTGCTCATGTGCTGCCATTCCTGCATGGCCTGCCGCATGCCCTCCTCCAGCGTCATGGTGGGCTTCAGGCGAGCCAGGGTGCGAAGCACTGGGCTGTAAGCCCTCAGGGTCAGTCTCTTGGTACAGCCCAGCCCCCAACTGCCCAACCCCACCCAGCTCCAAGGCCTCCATGGGCCCCAGCCCTGCCAAACCCAGGCTCAAGAGGGGGAGACGAGGGTGTCTGGAGAGCAAAGGCAAGCCTTCCTGGTGCCTGGTGCCACCACCTCCCACTCACCAGAGGATGCTTGTCCACTCCCTGGCTATAGCTGGGACACTCTGGCTGGGGGCGGGTTGCCATCTCATATAAAATGCAGCCCCATCAATGCGGGAGGGCAGGCGCCAGTCTACCAGCTAACAGGTCTGAGAAGCCCAAGGATTCTTCTGCCCAGGTCTCTGCACTAGATGGCCTAGTCCCACTTTTCGGAGGGACCTTCGGTCTAGGAGGGATGTTCCTGCCAGGTTCACAGCTCTAGGAGGATAGACCCTTGCCCTTAGGACAGCTCGACCACCTCCCCGTTCACAATGGACTTCTTCAGAACAACAAGGACTGGGCTTGTAGAAAGCTCCGTCCTGGGCCTGAATGTCCTAAGCCTTATCTGAAGTGATACCCACTGGCTGCCAGAGGCCCAGGTCCATGTTGAAAGGAGGTAGCACCAGAGAAGCAGGTCCCATTCAAACTCTGGCTCCTCACATCCGAGCAGGACCCTCTCAGACTGCTCTCCTGCACTCAATGTTATCATGGCAGTGCAGAAAGTGAGAGAACTGGTCTTGCATGGTGGTGGTAGCTGAGCTAAGGCACGGACGGGATGTCATGAACTGGACGTGGGACAGATCTGAGTGCAGACGTGCCTCCTCATAGCATGGACATTGCTGTCACCCCTCCTTCTCTCGAGGTGAAAGGATGCCTGGAAGCCTAAGCAGGGAGGCCATGCCAAGGTGCTGTATATGCGAAGGCTCCAGCTGAGCTAATGAGGGTCTGAGAGGTCACTTACATGAGAAAGCAGGAGAGAGCTTCCGCATCGGGGCTCTGGGGCAGGTGGCTGCGGGCCAGGGACTTGAAGCGCTGCCAGCGTCGGAAGTTCTGATAGATGCTCTTATGGTGAGAGGCGTCCTCCTGAGGGCCCGTGTGCTGGGAGGCATGCAGGCTGCCTGCCCCAGAGGTGCCATGTGGCCACGGCCCAGAGGTCCCTGGGGGCAGGATGAAGGCCATCTGGGCAGCTGGTGGTGCCGCTTGAGGAGGAAGGCCTGGGGCCAAGCCTCCCTTGCCAGCCTGAGCTGCTGCAATAGCTGGGGCAGCCACCCCGCTGTCCCCCACAGGGCTTGCTCTGCAAAGGGGTGCAGGACACAAAGCACTCCCCATGAGGGCCCTGGAAGCATTCCCATTGAGGGGGGCCTGAGGGCGCCCAAAGGCCTGAGACTGGTGGGGCAATGCTGACCTCCCTCCTGACCAGACTGGGACAGGGATGTTGCCAAGCCCTGGGGCAATGGGGCCATGGTCAGCAGGAGTCACCCGAGGTGTCATGGGGTGAGCTGGCTGCAATAGGGTGCTGCCAGGCAGGAGTAGTGGGGCCATGGGCGGTGGCAGGTGCTGCTCCCAAGCTGTCTGGGGTTGGGAGCCAGGAGTGGGGGGAGGATAGGAGCGTGAGGCCCCAGGGTGCATGACCACATCCGTGCCCAGCAGTGGAAATGCTGTGGAGAGAAAGGAAAGGGGTGAATGGAAGAGGAGAATGGGTGACATGGACAGAAGCTCTCTGGGGACTCAGAGGGCACACCTCAGTGGGAGAGGGCATTTGGCCCGAGGAAGCTGTGTGTTGTGCAGATATCGTGGAGGGATTTTCATGTTCTGACCTCAGTGAGAGAGGGCATTTGGCCCGAGGAACCTGTGTGTTGTGCAGATGTCGTGGCGGGATATTCATGGCCTTGACCCCTGCACCCAGTTCCCTGCCCCTGTCTACCGAGAAATGCTCAGCTCAGCAGCAGGGATTGGAGAGCCTCCCTGAGGAGCTCCCTGACACCTCGTCCTCACAGGCTGTCCCCACGTCCTGGACCTGAGAGGCCATCTACTCTGAGCATGCCCCTCAGCAAGGTCACTGGCAGGTAAGGGCCTTCTCCAAGGTCCTTCCAGGCACTGTGAGGCCTTTGATGGACCTCCACTGTCTAAAGTCGAAGGGCCTCACATCCTCCTCAACCCTTCCACTCGGGATGCTCAGCACACATCTGTTCTGTCTTTTTTTCCTGACCTCACACAACACCTCTCAAAGGCTGCAAAGATCGCTCTGCTCACAGAACCCTTAGACAAACACAGGACAGCCCCACCAAGCATGCACCTGCCTCTCCAAACCACCCAGAGTGGACACTTCACAAGGGCTAAGGTGTGCCACCCCATCCCGATGGCCCTGAATCCCTCCCACCATGCAGTTCTGCTCCTCAGAGAGAAGTCTGAGAAGTCGGTGTGTGTCCCCTGCATTTTTGCCACTTCCCATCCAGGGTTGGCTTCCAAAGATGAGCACGGGCCCAGGGTGGCTCATATGACAAGGGTCATGGGAGTAGAGGCTGCCTGGGGTCCTTCCCCTTCCAGCTGCCAATAATGGAAAGTGAGGACAAACTGAGAAGCAGGCAGGAGTCAGGTGCCATTGTGAGAAAACCGCCCATTCAGGAGAAGGAGGTACATACCACGAGGCACCGAATTGACCTCCATAGGTGTCCTTGGAGGTTTCAGAGTAGCAGACTAGATCATCTTCCTGCTTCTGTGCTACACTGCTTCACCCCCCCCCCTTTACAAAGGAAGCAGCCTTCCTAGGCATTCCACCTGCACCAGCCTCTCTCCACATGTAGTAGTAGTGACTTGAAATAGGAACACACTCTTCATCTCAAAGTCAGGCCTCAGCTTCTGCCGTGAGACACCTGACATGCTGCGCCATGTCTGCAGAGACGTATTTCCACAAAAGGGAAACCAATACAGAACACCTCAGGCCCACAAGTCCTAGCTTGGGTGAAGTCACCTGGTTGCCCATCCCTTGTGGGATCCAAGGCCACAGTTGCCTGACCTGAGAAGTGAGTTCTGGGCGGGATGGAGGGAAAGGTTCTGGGCCGTGGCAGTGAGAGTCACATCCTGCCCAGCTCAGAGCAGACCCTTTCCTGAGCATGTGGCCACAGACAACACCCACCAGCACTGAATCATTTTCTGACTATACCCTCCCATTCCACGCCCCCATTAGCCAGAGTATGCTCCAGTTCCAATCCCTTAGAGAGGTCTGGTGAGGCGAGCTTCAGATGCCTGAGGACCACAAGGCGGGGTAGGCTTTCCCCATGACCCACCCAGGGCCAGCCACAGGACACTGGCTCCACACACGTTCCAAGTGGCTTGTCTCCCTTCTAGAAACCGCCAACCTGCCTGCTGCCATCCTGTCTCCAAAGCCAGAGCAAGGCCTCTTGAACCACCTCCAAGCAGCTGTCCTCCCCAGGGCAGCCTCAGGGTTCTACAGGCTCCCCAGCTGAGATGTCCCTGGGGTGCAGTGCTCTCGCCTTCCTCTCCTTCAGTCCAACTCCATGTCCACAATGAAGGGTCCCAACGGAAACGCAGGCATTTGAGGGAGGCCCTTTCTCTTGGAAAACAGCCCCTGCCTAGGGGCTTACCGCCTTCTGAAGCCATTCCCACAGGCATGGGCCTGGACCACCACGGGCTGGTGGCCTCAACGTGGACAGTCAAGAGCAGGACCCAGCGAGGGACCTGCCCCAACAGATGCTGAGGACGCAAGTAAAGGAGCCCAAGTTTGAATCTCAACAGTAGAATGCGGGCCTCCAGTCATTCTGCAGTGGGGGAGGGGCCGAGGGCAGGTGAGCCTGGGTGGGGGTGGGGTGCCATTCCATGCTGGCCTCAGCAGGGAGGCAAGAACCAGACGTTTCTTCCACCTTATGCAGGGGCCAGACAATTGTTGAGTGCCTCCTCAGGCAATGTATGTGTTGGTTTTCAGAGTCACAGCACCAAGGTTTGTCTTGATGTTCCCTTTCCCTTTGTTATTCATCAACTTTTTATTGTCCTTCAACCCCCTCAGCTTCCGTCCTGCCTCCAGGCTCCCTTCCCCAGAGGCCACACTTTCTGAACAAAATTCACCTTTTATCATCTGATAACCACTTGGGTTTTCATGGCCACCTGGAACCCAATGTTTATGGTTTGGCTTCTCTCAGCAGACCCACCATGTGTGATTGGTGTGTGTCCGTCTTTCCTAAGGAAACCGTCCTTGTGTGCCAAGCAGCATCCAGCAGGACCCACCTTCCTCATGTTCCCTTGTGCTGGAAAGGCCCAGCCTATCCATAAAACCACTGCACAGCCCACGTGTCCAAGACCAGAGATCAGTCTGTGGTGTCTCCCATATGATGACATTGCTGGTAAGTCTTGGAGCTTTTCCCTGTTAAATGTTTGTGAATGTAACATTTTCCACAAATCCTCCCTTCTCAGGGATCACAGTCCACGTGTGCCGAATAGCATATGGAGTGCTGAGTCCTCCTCTCCCCTCTTTCCCCTGTCCACTCAGTCCTCGTTCCCACCAGGGATCAGAGATACCTGTTTCATTCACATCTTTTCAGAGATCTTTTGGGCAAGCAACTTTGAATGCCATCCGTTTGCCTTTGCAGGTAGTATTCCTTTGTCTCTGGTTGAAATGTACCATGTGCACAGGGAACTCCATCTTGGACTTGTGATGGAAATGGTTGGGGGATAATGCGAATACGTGATTACATATGCATCCTATATAGATATATATGTATCATATATCATATATACATACATCTGTCTGTACGACAGGGTCCTTTGGCTGCACAGCAGAAGTAGACCAAACATTGTAAATCAACTGCAGTGGAAAACCTAACCTCTTGTAAGATCAAAGAGTTCCTCTTGAGAAAAAGTAAAAAAGGAAACGAGAAAATTAAATTGCGTCCCCGTAGACCTGAGTATCTTTACTTTTGTTGCCTTCCTATTGATATCGTGGCTCTTCTGTTACTGGATGCATTTTTTACATGGGAGTTCCTCCATTCTCTTGAAATTCAATGTACTGAAAGGGCAGAGTGCTCAAAGCCAGGCAAAAACAATAGTAAATGTGCAGCTCCATTTGAGTTTTTCATTTCCCATACACAGTGCCTGCATTTAGCCCGACCTGTGTCCCGTGCACCATTTTGGACATATCTTTACTGCAAGCACTTTCCCTGTGTATCTGAAATTTACCTTTCCCTGGGAATCAGCATGCATCTGGCAAGACTCACCCATAAGGGTACCACATTAGGATACAGGGAGTGGGCAGTTCTTGAGGGGATGAGAACTTGGAGTGGAGACCAAAAGGTGCCTTTTGGTCCAACCCAAAAGAAAATGGCAAAGGGACCCCAAATCTGCAGGCTCTTTGGATGAAATGGCAATGGAAGAGCCAAGATATACTATTGCGTCTTTGAGCTTTATGTGGTTAAGGACAGAAGGGAGGAGAAGACAAAATCTTCTCTTTCCTTATGTGAAAGAACCAGATGTGTGTGTGTGGGGGGGGTCTCTTGGTTTAATTGCTTTCTCTTTGGGGGACACACGTGCTGCCTATGGATGTTCCTAGGCTAGGAGTCACATCAGACCTGCACGAGCAGGCCTCTGCCATAGCCAGAGCAATGTGGGATCCAAGCTGCATATGGGACCTAGAGCACAGCTCAGGGCAACCCCGGATCCTTATTCTACTGAAGGAGGCTGGCATGGAGTGTGCATCCTCACAGATCCTAGGGAGGTTGATGTCTGCTGAGCCATCATGGGAATTGCTGGCTTTTGTAGGTGTGAAAACAACGACTGCCCGTGATGTGGGTGTGCCCTTTGACACAGTGCCAGCTTTGTATCCACCAATGTCCAATCTCCACGTGTCCAAACCCACTCGCATCAACGTCTTCCTCAGCAAGCCCTGCTTAAAAGCTGGTGCATTTCCTGTCTGCATCCCATACCCTTGCTCTTGAGAATCGAGGCTCGTCCTTGCCTATAGTGCTGTCTGCATGGGAATCAACGTAGCATCCCTGACACAGCCAGAAACACACCTGAGGAAACGTTGAGATTGGGAGTTAAGGTCAGCTTTTCACGATGCAAATGATAGGAATGCGTATGTCCGTCTTGTGTGGTGAGAGGCAAGGTCTCGGGAACATCATCAAGGGAGGGGAGGGGTGAAAGCCTCCTAGGACTGCAAGCAAATCTCTTGGGAGGCAAGAGTCCCTGTGTGCAGTAGCAGAACTACAATTCCTCCTGCTATTAGGGTGTTGGGCAAGGAAGGAGAGGTTGAAAGGATTGTTGCAGATTGAGAAAAAGGACTTGTGTGGGTGCTTCCGAAGCTTCTTGCCCCTTGCAAAGGAACAAGGACTCCAAAGAGGGTGAGAAGCTGAGGCGAGAGGATCTCCTGCAATGCCATGGTGAGCTTTGTAGGAAGAAACTCTGGATGGGGCACTGCAAAACTGAGCACCATGGGAATAGGGCTCTCTATTGGAGCTTTTATACTGAAGAAACATTTCAAGAGTTTTCAAACAAGACCTTCATATGAGAAGATTGCTGAGGCACCCATTGTACCCAGGCATTCAGGAAGGCCAAGCTTCCTTGTTGCTTCCTCCCCTTCTTCAGCCACTCCTGCAATTTGTTACAAGATTCTCACGCATAGCTCAGATGTAGTATTTGTGGGGGTTTCTTGTTTGGTTGGTTTTGAATTGTTCTTCCCCCAAGACAATGGTTTTGCTACTGTACAGCATGGTGACCCAGGTACACACACATGTACACATTCTAGTCTCTCCCATGAGCATGCTCTATCACAAGTTCCCAGTGCTACACAGCAGGATCTCATTGCTAATCCACACCAAAGCCAATCCTTTGCATCCCTTCACCCCAAGCTCCCAATCTACCCCACTCCCTCCCCAGATGTCGTATTGGCATGAGTCTCCTCAAGGACACTGGTACAAAAGTTGCATTGTGGAAAGGAGGTGCTCCCAATTCTTCCATCCTTTTTGACTGACTTTGGACTTCTGAGGGCCGCATCCATGGCATCGGGAGATTGCCAGGCTAGGGGTCCAATCAGAGCTGTGGCCCCTGGCCTATGCCAGTGCCACAGCAATGCCAGATCCCAGACGTCATGGCAACCTACACCGCAGCTCACAACAATACCTGATCCTTAACCCACCGGGGAGGCCAGGGATGGAACCCACAACTTCATGGTTCCTAGTCAGATTCGGTTCTGATGCACCATGACATGAACTCCTTCTGTTCTTCATTATTTTATACTACCTCAGAACCCTACATCCCGACATCGGAGAGGCAGAGGTTGTCAAATCAGCGGCACTGTAATTAGGGAAGCCAGTCATGGAGGTGGGTGTCTCAACATCCTTTGGACCATGAGCTTTGATTGTTCCTGCAGAGAGCTTCGGGGCAGGCACTGGTGGCTGAGGAGAAACATCTCTGGAGATGGATCACTAGCATCAGGAGACAGTGAACCTTCCACTCCCACATGGAAATTGAAAGGCACCGAGAGATCCCAGGTTTGTGTCTTGTGGCTGTTTCAAGTCTGTGCCCTTGGGAGCTCTGGGTGTCATCAGAGAGATGTAAGGGTCTTGAGAGGTATCCTGTGGAGGAAGAAATGCTGTGATGTTGCCATGGACCAGAAGAGGGATCTGAGGGTTCAACTTTCTTTGGCGAGCATTCCCAAGTCAGGTGGGTATGTTGAATCTGCTGCTATTTCTTTGTGGGTGGATGGCCACCTGAACTTCCATGATGTCGTGCCAGACGTAGGGAGGGAGAGGAATAGTGTTCCCAAAGTACCTGCTGTCTTGTGACTGGCCAAGAGGGTCAAGTTCAGTTCACACACAGCCTATGGTACTGTGGCCCAAAGGGAATGAATGTCCTTGGCCCACTTTGAGGATTCTGTGCTTAGGCTGGATCTCTGCAAACTCTTGTATGCTGATCCTATCTAAATGCATGGGTTTCACCAATGCACTGCTGTCTTGTTACTGCCCAAGAGGGTCAAGTTTAGCTCACTAGCATAACCAGGACAACCAGAACCGTACAAAGGAGACACACCTGTGCACCAACCTTTATTGAACAAGCTCCATGTATTAAAGAAAGACATGAAGAACAAACATGCGTGGAGAATCGCGGCATTTGGAAATTCTCTAGGCATGGCGACAGGTGCACCATCTCTGAAGAGAGGTTCCCATATCTCCAATTGCGTGCTAGAATGGTTCTTTAAGGGATCCATCCAATTTGCAAGGGGAAAGACCCTTTTCTTTGTAGACAAGCAAATCCCAACCCAAAGAGTCCACACAGCCTAAGGTACTGTGGCCCAAAGGGCATGAATGTCCGTGGCCCACTTTGAGGATTCTGTGCTTAGGCTGGATCTCTGCAAACTCTTGTATGGGGATCCTATCTAAATGCATGGGTTTCACCGATGCAGTGTGACCGTGGGGGCTCATCTCCCAAGAGATAGGGTTTAAGAGGAGATGGGCACAGAAGCTCCCAGGGAGAAGACAGGAAGACAACCCCAGAGAGCTTTGCAGCGAATGCAAATCCTCCATGACATTCCTGTCTTGTAGGGAGCTCCTGGGCCAGCTCTTCTGATGCTTCCTTCCCTCCCTCCTCTTCCCACCTGTCCCCTGCTGACTGAGCTGTTGTGCACAGAGACTACCATCCCCCAACCGCTCCTAGTGTCTGTTGAGGAGGGTCCGCTTGGGTAGTCAGTAGCACACGTGGGAGAAAAGAGGGTGGTTTCCCAAGGGGTGGCCTGCCTGAGGGTGGGGCCCGTCCTGGTGGTCTTTAGCGTTCATTCCATGACAGCCCTGCTAAGGAATATAGGGAATCTTCAGCCATTGGGTGTGACCGCTCTGTGCTCTTGTGCACGCTGCAGACGCCTTGTGCCCTCCTCCATGTGGGTTCATGCCTGCATGGAGCGCAGGTCCGGAGCAGTGTTTCCAGCACAACTTTTAGCAGCACTGTGGATCAGGCTGCTGGGAGAATTGAGGGACTGTGCGGCCTATGGTGGCAGGGGACTAAAGTGTGTGAGTGATTAAAATGGGTGGCATTCCAGTGTGCCCGCCGTTCCAAAGCGTAGGAAAGCTCGAAGGAAGATTTCCAATTTGAAAACCCTCATGGGGTTCACAAGAAGTAGCTCAGGGCTCGGGAAAAGGAGTGAAGATGTACCATCCAGGCTGCTAGTTTCACTGGTGTCTTCCTTTTTCACATACCAATGTCGGTCAGCACTTCTGTTCAAAGGGCATGCTTGGGTCTCTGTTGGGGGCAGCCTAGCTGAATGTAGTGCTGACCACCTAGTTGTAGTCGGATGTAAATCGTGATGGATTTGCAAGCCTAGGGGGGATTGGTACATGGCCACCTGGATGTCGGGAATCTGGTAATCCATCAAATGTGAGGGTTGGTTGGGTTTTGTCTATGGATATGTGTGTAAGGGGAGATCATGCCTGTGTTTGGGTGAACGTTTGTCTTTTGAGGGTGCTGAGATGTAACAGAGGCATAGTCCAGGATCTGGCGTTTAGGTGTTCGTAAGTTGGTGTTCAGGGGCCTACTTTTCATGGATGTTTTCCGCCATGAAGTTGGGGATTGTGTGTCTCCTGGTGGACTTGGTAGGATTATCTGCCTAGGCCTTAGGGCAATGTTAGGGAAGTCCAGGGGCCGATCTGTGTGTGTGTCCCTTTGGGGCCTGTAGTGAAACTTCGTGGTTGGGACTTGACCCCAGCCAAAATTGAGAGTGGGACTGGAATCTACCTTGCCCTCAGCTTGGCACCTGAATCCAGGATCCCAGGTTCAGAGAAGATTCGAGCGCACAGACTTCTTCTTTTTGGTGGCATCTGCCCCATGTGGAGTTTCCCCATCCACGGACGGAGTGCCACAGCAGCAATCGGGACCACTGCAGTGAACACTCAGAATCCTTAGCCTTCCGTGCCACAAAGGAACGCCTCGACCTGCTCAAACCCACTATCTTGCACTGTCAGACCCCTCACTAGGTGTCAGGATTTGATGAAGCTCTGGTTCTTCTGCTTCGTGGCAGGAAGCATTTGGCATGAAGCGAAGCACCAGGTAAAGAGTGAGTTTAGGAGCATAAGACCCTGGGGGGAGATACACGCAAGCTGGCCAGGGAGCAGAGCAGCCCCAAGAATCAAGAGAGCTATATTTCTAGAATCCAAGGCCCAGTGGGGAGGGGAGAAGACTGCCTTCTTCCTCATTTGGGGGTGGATATCAAGGCTTCCATCTCCAGCTCCTCATTGTGCCCTATATGGATGGTGTGCCCTGAGCTGTCACAGTGCTTGTTCAAATCGGTGTGTATTGCCAGGAGTTTGGTCATATATCAACTGGGGTAATTCATCTCAGGTTTCCATCTCCTGTCCTCTTTTACCTAGGCGTGTCCCCTCTCCCCTGTGTTTCTGTCTGGGTGAGGTGCAGAAATGCTCCTTGTCCAGGACTCTTCTCTCCTTGACCTCATGCAGCAGGACTCGATCTCCACATCTGTTGTCTTGTGCTTGAAGTCTTGGGGGTTGTGTCTTGAGCGTGTCTGGCACTTCGATGCATCTGGTCTTCCTTCAAGTCGGGTAAGTCATGGCTGGGTTCCTTTTCTTGAGTGATCATCAGCTTTAGACCATTTTGAAGACCCCGTGAAAGCTTGTCTTTAACCCATCCCCCGTGGGCGGTTTCTGCTCTTTAAGGATCCTCCTCTGCCCTTCCCTTTAGGATGATTATTTGTGTGTTCATGGCCTGTCATATGGCTCTTTGCTTTTTTGTGTGTAGCACATGTTCCAGAGCCGTGCATGTGTCTTTTGATGTGTAGAGGGCAAGTCGGCCTATCTTCTGGGACAGGTGCATGCTATATAGGTCGGCGTGCCCTATTGGCATGCTTCTGGATTCTGCATGCTGGAAGAGTGCATGCCCTTGGATGGAGCCTTGGGGAGTGTGGGTTTATGGATATGCGGAGAGTGTGTTATATGCGTGTTTGGAGGAAAGGACGTAGGGTGCTAGGTTTGCAATTGTGTGGTGTACTGAGTAATTGCGGGTCTGCTTGGGTCTTTTGGAGAGTTGTGTGTAGAATGCGTTTGAGTGTGTATTCCAGGAGCATGGGCATTTGGAGGCATATTCGCTGGGGCTATGCACTTGTAGTTTTCAGGAGGGACATGTTAGGCTTATATATGTGGGGACGTGGGGAAGTGTGTGTCTGCTGGAGAGATGAGGTTCTGTGTTTCTACAGGGGCGTGGGAGATGTGCATTTCTTGGTGTGAGAAATATGTGCTGTGGTTATGTGTTACGAGTTTGCAGATGGATGAGCTGGGTCCTAGGATCATTGGATATGTGGAAGTCATTTCCTATGTGGTTTGCTGGCGATAGGTCCATGTGTCGTACGTGTGTCTACTCGTTTGTGTGTCTATCACCAGGTGCATGCATGACCAGGTTGTGTTCCTATGGTATGGAGGTGTTGGGAGCGTGCCACGTTGCTTCTTGGCAGAATGCCGAGGTGTTTCTACAGGTCCTAGGTACGAAGAGGTGGTGTGTCCACATTGAGGGTGAGGGCTGAAATACATATGCAGTTGACACCCACACAGGGGCAGTGTCCTGGCAGGGCGGTTGTCTTCTGGAGAGCACCATGTCTAGTGTTTGGGGCATCTGTATGTTCAAGGGTTGGGAATATTTGTCTGTGTGTGTCCATAGGTGTTTGAGACGTGTACATGTGTATTAGTACGTGTAGGCAGATTGTGGCTGTGTGTGTATTTGAGGTCCTGGGGCTTCTGTAGTATGTATTTGGAGGGATGTCAGAGGTAGGTGTGTGTGTTTGGAAACAAAGAAATCTCATAGGCGATGTGTGTGTGTTCTGGAATCCTGGCCTAGAAGTACTGTAGGGCTGTGGCCTTGCATATGGGCTGTGCGTGAGACGACTGTGTAGGAGCAGGTGGTAGTGAGCCTGTATACGTAGTAGTCATTGTGTACCACTGGTCGGTGATTTTGTTCAGGCCCCTGTTGGGTATGTGCATGTGAAGACCTCAGGTGGTATAGTTTTGTTTGTGGGGAAGTTGGTGGAGTGGGGGGGTTGGCCTTTTCTTGTCTTTTCAGGGCAGACCCATGGCATTTGGAAATGCCCTGGCTATGGTGGAATTGGCGCTGCAGCTGCAGCTGCCAGCCACGGCCACAGCAAAGCCACATCCGAGCTGCATATGGGACCTGCTCCATATCTGAAGGCAATCCTGGATCCAGGGATTGCACCTGCCTTCTCTCCTATACGGGTCAGGTTCATTCCAATGTAGCCACGACGGGAATGCCTGCTGGAAGTTTTTTCCTCACAACGTCATTTTCAGTTCTTGGCATCAGCGCAGTCATCTTTTCTAGATCATCGGAGTTTAGTCTTGGCAGATTGTACTTTGCTAGGGAGGTGTCCATTTCGTCTAGGAAGTCTGTTTTCTTGGCATAGAGTTGCTTTTAGTAGTCTCTTCTGATCCTCTGTATTCTGGGATGTCCATTGGAAGCTGGCGTGCATTTTGATGGTTATTGATTTGAGTCCACTCTTTTTTCCCTGATGAGTCTGGCTAAGGGTTTATCCATATGGTGGATGTATTCAAAGAAGCAGTTGTAGCTGCATTGATCTTTCCAATGGTTTTCTTCGTTGCTCTTTCCTTTCTGCTCTGATCATTAGGATGTCTTTCCTTGTGTTTGTCTTTCTCTGGTTGCTTTGGGCGTAAGGCCAGGTTGTTTGTTGGTGGTTTTCCTTGTTGGCTGAGGTAGGCTTGTATTGCTGGAAAGGTCCCTCTTCGATCTGCCTTTGCTGCATCCCATTGGCTTTGGATTGTTATGTCTTTGGTGTCACTTGCTCCTTGGGATCTTCAAATTTCCTCTTTGGTTTCTCCAGAACTCCCTTGTTTGTTGAGTAGCATGTTGTCGAGTTTCCGTGCGTTGGTGTTTGTTGCCATTGTTTCCTTGGTGGTTGATTTCGAGCCTCATAGCGTTGGGTTCATACAAGCTGTGGGATAGGATTTTAATTTCCATCCATGTACAGTGGCTTGCTTGGTGACGCAGCATGTGATCTGTCCTAGGGAATGTCGGGTGTGCCCTTGAGAGGAGTGTGTATGCTGCTTCATTGGGATGGAAAGCGCTCTACATATGGAGGAAGTGCCCTGTGGTCCAATGCATTATTGAAGGCCTGGGTTCCCTTGTTGATTTTATGTCTGGAGGACCGGTGCGTTGATGGGAGTCGGGTGTGAAGGCCCCCTGCTCTGACTGTGTTAGTGTCCATTTCTCCTTTTACGGTTGTAGCAGTTGCCTTCTACATTGCGGGGATCCTGTATTGGGTGCATATAGGTTTCCAATTCCCATCTCCTCTCCTTGGATTGATCCTTGACCGTTACGTAATGACCTTCTGTGTGTCTTATTAATATGCTTTATTTGAAGGTCTCTTTTGTCTGATGGGGGTGTTTCTACTCCGTCTCTCTTTTAATTCCCTCGTACGAGGAATATTTTCTGGCATCCTCTCACTTTCAATTTGTATATGTCCCTCAAACTGAAGGGGGTCTCTTGAAGACAGCAGGTCTACTTATCTGTCTATCCCTCTACCTATATGGATCGAGATCGAGATGGAGAACGAGACGGAGCTCTCGATCTAGACCCAGAGAGAAGGAGATGCGTCTTCTTTGTGTATGCATGCAGCCAGTCGATGTCTTTCGGTTGGGGCATTTTTTGCATTTCCATTGAAGGTGCTTCTTGATCTGTATGTTCTTATGGCCATGTTATTAGCTGTGTCAGATTGGGTTTTGTTGGTCTTTTCCCATCCTCCCTTGTTCTCTGCTCTTGTGGTTTGATGACTGCCTCTAGTGGGGTGTTTGTTGGGTGTTTTTTGATTGTTCTTTCCCCGAGACATTTTTTTCCACTGTCCAGCATTGTGACCCAGTTCCCCATACATGTATAATTCGTCTTTGTGCCATTATCATGCTCCAGCATAAGTGAGTCGACCTCGTTCTCAGTGCTACACAGCAGGATCTCCTTGCTAATCCCTTCCGAAAGCAGTCGTTTGCATCCAATAACCACAAGCTCCCCATCCATCCCACTCCCTCCCCTCGCTCTAGGAAACCACAAGTCTATTCTCCAAGTCCATGAGTTCCTTTAGGTGGAAAGGTTCCTTTGGGCTGTATATGAGACTCCTCATATGAGTGATGTCGTATGGTAGTCGTTCTTCTCTTTCGGACTTCCTTCCCTCAGGATGAGAGGGTCTCGTTCCATCCATGTTGCTGCAGATGGCATTAGGGTGCTCTATTTTATGGTGCAGGAGTATTGCATTGTGTGTATATACCGCTTCCTCTTTGGCTCTTAATTGTTATTTCCCCGATACAATCTTGTTTTCTACTGTACAACGTTGTGACCCAGTTACACATACCTGTAGGCATTCTATGTTCTCACATTATCATGCTCCGTCAAACGTGACTAGACATTTTACCCAGCGCTACACAGCAGGATCTCATTGCTAATCCATTCCCAAGGCAATAGTGGGCAGGCATTAACCCCAAGCTCCCCATCCACCCCACTCCCTCCCCCTCCCCTCCCTCTTGGCCACCACAAGTCTATTCTGCAAGTCCATGAGTTGCTTTTCTGTGGTATCCTCTTCTTGAATTGATCCCTTAACCGTGAACTAGTGTCCTTCTTTGCCTTTCTCGAAGGCCTTCGTTTTAAAGGCGATTTTGTTGGATATGAGCAGCGCTACTCCTGATCTCCTGTCTTGTCCATTGGCATGAAATATCTTTTCACATCTCCCTTTCAATCTATGCGTGTCCTTTGCCCTCGGGTGAGCTTCTCTAGGCAGCAGATTGAAGGTTTTTGCTTTGGTACCCAATCTGGCACTCTGTGTCTTTTGATGGCAGCATTTGGTCCTGGAACAATTCAGGTGGTCATTGATAGATGTTTCTTGATTGCCATTTGAAGCCCTGTTTTCCCGTTGAGTCTATGTTTCTCTTTTGCTCTTTCTTTTCCTTTGAGTGGATGGGTTCCGTTGATTCTCTGCTGGAGTCCTTTCCTTTTCCGATATTTGAATGCAGTTTTGGCTTTTGGTTTGTGGTTGCCCTGTTTTGTTGTTATGTTAACCCCTTCGTTTGTCTGCTCACTTTATCCTGACCATTACATAGGACCAAACGCATCACTGAACCAAGACAAAGGATCTACATTTTCTTCCATTCCTCGCCCTCATTGTATGATTTGATGTAGTTTATTTCATTTTATGTTTTTTACATCTTCGTGGTTAGATCTGTACGCTGGCTTCTCTAAGTCACTGCTTTCCAATGGTTTTTTTCTTTTTTCTTTTTTTGAATTGGAGAAGCCTTTGAGTATTTCTTTCAGAATGGGTTTTGTATTGCAGTACTCTTTCAGTGCTGGTTTGTCGGAGAAATTCTTGATTTCCCCTTCGATTTGAAATGATAGTCTCGCTGGATAGGGTATTTGGAGGAGGCAGATTATTTGTTCTTTCTTTCAGTGCTTTCAATGGGTCTCGCCACCCCCTTCTGGCCTGGAGTGTTTCTGTAGAGAAAACTGCTGATAACCTTATTGGGGTTCCCTCATCATGAATGCCTTGCTTTTCTCTTGCTGCCTTTGGCCTCCTCCCTTTCTGTTTACCTTTGGCCATATTTATCAGAATAGGTCTTGCTGCGTGCCTGTTTGGGTTCAACTTGTTTGGGGCTCTCTGTGCTTCCGGTATCTTGCTATCACTCTCCTGTAGTTGTTGCTTTAAAACCTCGATTGCAGGACTCCCTGTTGTGGTGCCCTGGAAAATGGCAATGGCCCCTGCCCCTCTCCCCCAGCCACAAGGACCAGACCCTCCCTTTGGCTGATGACATGAGGAGATTTCCCACCAGATGGCCCGGCCCTGAGCGCACTAACTCTAGGAAGTCCCAGCCACTCTGTTTCTAAGCCCCACTGACCCCCTGAGCAAGACCAGCTGCCTCCAACAGGCCTGGGTATGGGCATCTTCTGAAAAGGCTCAGCCAAGACCTTGAGAGAACACCAGATGTCTAAAGGAATGAGAAAGGAAGAGGGTCCCGGTTAGGGGTGTGCTGGTGCAGCCCAGGGCCTTGCCAGAGCTGAGGTCTGCAGGGGCTTGAGCTGGCCAGGCTCCACTCCCACACCAGCTCTCTTGGGCCCTGTTGGGACATATGTCCCTTCTCGGCCTTGGACAGTGCCTTCTTCTGGACCTCCAGGGGTTCTGCAGGCACAGAGGCCCATCTGCTGATAGATTGAAACCTCTGATTGTCCTGAGGGTCAGTCAGGAGCTTCCTCCATCAGGACGCCCGTGCCTGCCTGCATGGCTTACACAGGCTCATCAGCCATGGGATGCCAGGGTTTGGAACTTCCCAGAAGTACAACTGAGTGACCGTGCATGGCAGAGACTCCTCTGACCTAGCTCTGTTGCTTGCAGCCTAAGTCCCCTGTCCTCCGGAGGGTGGTCCCAGGGGGGTGCCCTCATCTGTGACCTCCCATTTTCAGGGTGTCTCGTGGGGATGGCCCGCTGGGGCTTAGACGGCTGACACGCCCCCTACCCCAGCATCTTCACCAATATCACCTGCTTCTCCCATGGGACCGATGAGATCCAGAACAACATGCCTCTCCCTCAGCCCACAGTCCCTCCTCCTCACACCCAGGTCCCATCGCAGTCTCTGCAGGCTGCTGGCTCTCCTGGGCCTGGCACAGGCTTTGTGCCCCCAGAGACTGGCCTCTGCTGCTGTTCATGCTCGAGGTCCTGCAGCAGGCCTGGTGCAGACCCCCCGAGCTCCTGTGCTCCTGTCTCTGCCTCAGACTCCAGTCTCCATTTGGCAAACAGCCACCCCTCCCCCACCAGCTCCATCAGCTTTCCAGGGCCCCATCTTGGCCTTCCTGTGCAGCAGTGGCCACCCCACAAACCAAGCCTGCATTCTCCAATAACCAAAGGAAAGTCTCCTCCTGCTGCTGCCTTGGGGCCCTATGGCCCCTCCTGTCGTCCATCCTTCCTTCTTCTGTTGGGGTCCTCCATCTGACTCCCTGGACAAGGGGAGAGGACATGAGAGGGAGAGTGTCCCAGGAGGAAGGTAGGAGTGGGGATGCTGGTGGAGCCCAGCTGGGGACAGAGAGGGTGTCTTCCCTTGAGACTCCTTCCTGCCCTGGGAGTGCCCAGGCCTTCAGAGGGAATCGGTCAGCTCCAGCTGCCCTCACCAATCCCATGGACAATGGGGCTTAAATAACAAGAATATATCAACTCACCGTTTTGGAGCCCAGCCTTCTGAGTTTCCGGTATAAACAAGCTGGGTTGGCCCTGAGGCCACTCTCCTTGGATTCCAGATGCCCATCTCCGGCCTGCGCCCTCACATCAGTTCCCTCTGTGGGACTCAGGGTCTAAATTTGCCCTTTCTATAGGGTCACCCATCCTATTGTATTCGGGGCCACCTTAGTGACCTGATTTCAGCTCTTTCTGTACAAACTCTGCTGCAGGGCTTGCGGTGGTGTTGCCCTGGAACTGAACCCGAGAAGGAACCATGAGTGTTCAGGTTCGATCCCTGGCCTCGCTCAGGAAGGGAAGGATCCAATGTGGCCATGAGCTGTGGTGTAGGTCTCAGACCCGGCTTGGATGTGGCATTGCGGTGGCTGTGGTGTAGGCCGGCTGCCAAAGCTCTGATCGATCGATGGATCTTTCGGATGCCAAGCCTGGGAACTTCCATATGCCGCCCCAGCAGCCCCATCCAAACAAACAAACGTAGGCAATGGAAAGACAAAGAAAAGACTGCTCCACCTAAGGTCATGTTCGGTGGTCCTGGGGGAGAAGCCTTCCACATATGAACTTCGGGTAATAAAGCTGTAACTCCTTTAGGCAGGTGTCTCCAGTGCCAGGGATGAAGGGTCTTTTGTAAAGTAAAGGAACATCAGTCCTGGGGTTGGGATGAAGGAGGATCGACTCCCCAAAGTGAGGGAGGGACGTTTCCAGAGTGCAGGGCACTCGAGCCGGATCAGAGCTCATGACCCAAGGCCATGGGGCAGGGGGTTCCAGCCCGTGGCATATAAGGCTCTTGAAGGAACGGAGTCTAGGCGAGTGAGAGGGAAG
The DNA here is from genome assembly GCF_054392235.1 of Sus scrofa. NCBI lineage: Eukaryota > Metazoa > Chordata > Mammalia > Artiodactyla > Suidae > Sus > Sus scrofa. The sequence continues at coordinate 18,136,934 of NC_139396.1, read as the reverse complement.
CTGAGAGAGGAGCTCCAGCGCCAGACTGTGAGATGAGGTCCAGGCCTCACAGCACTCTGCTCCTACATTGGATTCCCAGCACCCTCTTTCAGCATGCCCACGGCCCCGATCTCCATAGCCTGAAGGGGAGCAACTCACTGCCCACCTTTCTGGCCCCCACCCCCACATGAACAGCTGCCTTCGGTCCAAGGGCCCCAGCCAGCCTGGCCCAAGGGGTCCACCCGTCCAGCACTTGGAGCCTGATGTCTCCTTTTTGGCTTAGCTGGCTCAGGCCAACCCGAGGGAGTTCCTGGAAGCAGTGTTGTTGAAATCCTTCCTGCCCTCTGCCTGACCCAGTGTTCTCATGTATCCAGCAGGATCCCGGGAAGCCTCACAGTGGACCCAGCCTTCAGGACTCACAGTGCTGTGGTGGGTGACCCATGTCTTCCTATCGTTTGCCCATTTTCTGGTGGAATAGGTCCCGCTGTTATGGTCGTGTCTTGGCAGTGCCTTATTCCCTCGAGACACCAGACTTGGGTCAGATGTGTGGTTGGCAGGTAGTTTCTCCAAACCTGTAGCTTCTTTTCACCTAGGAAAATGTTTCCATTTGATGAGGTCTGTTTTTTGTCTGGGGTAGGGTTTTGGCTGTCATGGGGAAGAATGCTTATCTTTTCATTGTTGCTCATGTTGTTGTTGCCTATTCCCGCAGTATTGATGTAGTTATCTTCAGTTTGATTGAAAGGACAGTGAGGTACCATGTTGTGCTATTTCCTGCTGTGTCGCAAAGTGATTCGGTCATACATACACACACACCCCTTCTCCCTCAGATTCTATGCCCATATCGACTATCACTAACTGTGGGCTAGAGTTCCCTGGGCTGTACCGCAGGTTCCTGTTGGCCGGTCATTCCATGTACTCCGTGTGCAGAAGCCAGTCCCAAACCCCCAGTCCCTCCTGCTGTGGACTTGGCTCCTTTGGGACCCATCCGGTTTTCCAAGGCTGGGAGTCTGTTCCTGTTCCGTGCACACGTTCATTTGTGTCCTCTCTTTCGGTTCCACTTAGAAGTGGTATCATACGATGTTTGTCTTTCCCTGTCCACCTTCACTTAGGGTGATAATTTCCAGGTCCATCCTTGCTGCTGCAGCGTTCATGATTCCATTCTCTTGTATGATTGTGTGATGTCCCCCCCGTACATATGAACCTCATCTTCTTTATCCATACCTCGGCCGATGGACATTTAGCTTGCTCCCTTGTCTTGGCTATTGGAAATGGTGCTTCAGTGGACATTGGGGTGCATGTATGTTTTGAAGGGCCTTTCTTTCCTTTTGATGAAGTCCAACTTTCTGTTCTTTCCTTCCCTTTTGGGATAATGTTTTTCTTGTCATGTGGAAGACCCCTTTGCCAAGCCCGAGGACCCAGAGGTTTGCTCCAATTGTTTTTTCTTCGGTGTGGTAAATGTTGCATCGTTTGTATTTATACACATTTTACATTTGCACTGAATGTTCCATGATGAGTTCATTTTCGTTTCGGATAAAACCCCTATCCCTATTCCATTCTACTGCCCTTGAGCTTCCGTATTAGAACATCCCAAGTTGGTGTATTGCTATGGATCTATTTCTGCATTCTCTCTCTGTACACTGAACTCTGTCTGCCTCTATCCCGCCAGCAATGCCAAGCTGCCCTCCATAGAGCGTTCTCATAAGCCGAATCACCTCCCACTTTAATGTGCTTTCTCGAAATTATGTTTGATGTTCTGGCTCCTTTATCTTTTCTTTATACATTTTAGAATAATTTCATCCATTTGGGCCAAAAAAAAAAAAACATCAAAAAAAAAACTTCTGTTGGAATTTGGCCATATTCTGTGTTGAGTCTTCCCATCCATGAGTATAATAGGTGTCCGCATTGTTGTAGGCCTTGTTTCGTTTTATCATACAGATGCTCTATCCCAAATATGTATCCCCGGATTTCCCATTGTGGCTCAGTTTGTGATGAACCTGAAAGAGTGTCCAGGAGGATGTGGGTTCAATCCCTGACCTGGCTCAGTGGGATGAGGGTCCAGTGGTGCCACCAGTGGCAGTGTGGCTTGGACCTGGTGTTGGTGGGGCTTTGCTGTAGGCTGGTAGCTGTAGCTCCAGGTTGACCCCCTTGCCTGGAACCCTCCATATGCCATGGGTACAGCCATAGAATGACCGATGGAACCAAATGCTTCAAGGTTTTGGCAAATCTTGTGTATTGCATGGTGTTTTTCGTTTTGGTGCCATGTTCTTTTGTGGGATTTACACACATGATGAAGGTGTTTGTGTCGACCTTGTATACTGAGACTTTGATAAAGTGACCTCCATCTCTTCCGTGTGTCTTGGAGATTTGGTTGGCCTTCCCGTGGAAGTAGCCATGCTATCCATGAGCATGGAGAATTATGTTTGTGCCTGTCTCATCTGTAGGTCTTTCATTCTTTTTCCTGCCATGCTGCCCTGGCTCGTAGCTACAGTACTAAGTAGAAAAGGAGAAATGAGAAAGAACTTTCTGGCCTGTTTTGGATGGAGGAGGAAGACGTTCATTCTTTCACCATCACGCAGGAGGCTTGGTGTAGCTTTTTGTCGAGATGTTCTTTACGGGGTTCAAGGAGTGTCCTTCTCTTCCAAGATTTCTGAGCGTTTCTTACATGAATGGGTGTGGCACATGTTCTGCAAGTGCCATTGTGACCATGTAGGTTTTCCTCAGTAATGTCTTCATGCAGCCTATAAAGTTGATGGTTGTGCATAGTAAGCCAAGCTAGTGTTCCTTGGCTAGAGTCCCTCTGAACATAGGGTATTGTCGTGAGCTTCTTTGTTCCTGCGTTTGTTGTATTTTGTGATTAGTATTTTCTCGATGCCTTGTGTGAAAACGTAGGTTGTTGATAGGCAACCTGACATCTTTTGTATTCTGTAAGCATTTCGTGCCATTTGCTTCCCTCTTAACACCAGTTTGTCTAGATCCTACCACCTGTTAGGTACTGCACGTTCCTTTGCCTACCGTTCTATATATTTTCCAAGATCTCCTGGAGAGGCCTCTTTGAGCATGGAGTCGTTCGAAGGGTGCATCTCCATGTGCACATATCTGGATGCTTCCTTTCTTCTCATTCTCGTTGTTCTGCAATGGACAGCATATGCTTTGGACCCAGTGGAGTGAAATGCAGTGGCTCTTTGTTTCCTTATCGTATAGGTTCTCCAAACATCCCAGGCAGGAACGGCTCCAATATGACTGTGACAGAGGAGTTCTCTGCCTCTTTCCCTTACACTGTAACCATAAGGGGATTACCTGAACATGGAAATGCCAGGCTTCTGAAGATGTGTCTGACAGGGCCAGTTCACAGACACCCCTGCCCATTGTTGTCTGGATCAGCTTACAAGTAGAGAGAGAGCCAGGGTCCAGGAGGGGGCCCAGATGCAGCGCTCTGCTGCTTTCTATGGCCGTGGTCCCATGTGGGCATTGGCTACCACCAGAAGGCTGACATGCAGGAGCCGGGTGCAGTCCCTGGCAGAGGGATCAGCACTCCCAGTGGGCAAAGCTCCAGCCTCTCTCCTACTGCCCAGGACAGGTCTGAGCTGTGGGTGCATCCACCAGGCTCTGAAGGCCGATGACAGAGGCACCAGGAGGCACTCCCCAGCTCTGTCAGCCACAGTCCCTGGCTATTGGCAGGGACCGTGATGTCCCAAGGAAGAAGGCCCACCTCCCAGCTGCAGGGAGGTGGTCGTGAGCAAGTCAGAACTGCCCTTTCTCGTCTTCACCAAGCAACATTTCCATCCCTGCCTGTTGCTTCCCCCCAACCCATGCGGTTGCCAGGCTTTCTTTTTCAAACCTCTTCCAAAGCACTTCGTGAAAGGAAGGGCATCCTTACCCCGACTGACTAAGAAGCACCTCTTGAAAATAAGCAAGTTTCCCCTCACCCAAGACTCTTAGCTCCTTCCAAGGACCATCCTTGCTCTCTCCTGCATGCTGCTGAGTAGCAAAATGTTGGGGATCCAGAACTCCTCCAATGACTGGTATGCTAGCAATAGCTTCTGTGACAACAGGAAGCTCCTCCACCCCACCAGGCAGAGGCAGTCAGGAGACCGTAGGTGATGGCTCTGTCCTCTGTGCCCCCTTTCAAACCCTTTGCATCCCTGCCATCTGAGGAAGGAAGGCAGTGCCTGGGAAATCACCCTGGTTACAGATGCGTCACTTGGCCTGTCTGGCAAGAGGTCACCTGTGAGCCAGAGGGCCCGAATCCCCTCTGGAACACACTGCTGCGTCCCCACCACCCAAACAGGCCCTTCCAATAAGGCTCGATGGCCTGGCTGTTGGAATGGGTGGACACTGAAGGTATGCTGTCTGTGACTGGGACACAGGGGACTCGGTGCCTTGGTCTTGGAGACACATGGCATTGGAAAGGCAGAACCCAGGCCAGGGGCCCCACCTCCTAAGTCAAATGGGTTTCTTCAGCCAATGCTTTGACTCCCCCTTGAGGGGTTTGGAGATGAGCCTTTCCCTGGTATCAGAGGGTCAGCTTCCCCTTGGTGTCTGTCATAGACAAAGAGTGTCCAGCCACTGTCTCTGTCTCACACAAGCTGCACCAATCCAGCCCCTGAAATTGGGAAGATCCTTCACCCACCCTGGGCATGGCGGCCATTTCTGTGATGCAGTGAATGTGCCATCCATTAATCCACTGTTTCCTTGTTGGATGGAGGGATGCCTGGATAGATGGAGTCTCTGATTGGCATTGGAGGGCCCCACCTGCAGCATAGGGAAGTTCCCCGACTCGGGGTCGAATCAGAGCTGGCATTGCTGTTCTACGCTACAGCCACAGCAATGCCAGATCCAAGCCACATCCGTAGCCCACACCACAGCTCAAGGCAATGCTGGATTCCTTAACCCACTGCACAAAGCCAGGGATCAAACCCACGTACTCATGGATAGCAGTCAGATTCTTCATCTTCTGAGCCATAATGGGATCTCCCTAAAATACTATTTGGTGATGGTCTGTACATCTTTCCTTTCTGCAAATTCTATTGCATTCTTTTCTTTTCCATTTTGAGTCGGCTGCATTGGGGCCTGTGGGCTGTTCCAGGCCAGGGGTCGAGTCCAAGCTGCACCTGCTGGCCTATGGCACAGTCACAGCAATACAGGATCTGAGGCATGTCTCATACCTACACCACAGCTGACGGCAATGCCAGAACCTTAGCCCAGTAAGCCATGCCATGTCTCATACCCACGTCCCCATAGATCCTAATCAGTGTCCTTAGAGCCGAGCCACAGGAACTCCTGCTCTTTCATGTTTTAATGGATTGAAAAGCATGAGTGAATGGCTCACTTTCAGTGTGCCTGCACTTGGCATTAATCCTAGATTTTTGGCGCTTGGGGAATTTTTCTTTTTCTTTTTTTTGTTGGCTTGTTTTTTATTTTGTAAGTGGTGGCTGCCCCTGTGGCACATCGACGTTCCCAGGGACAACCCAAGATCCTTAACCCTCCTCACCCCAATCGAAAACTTATCCCTGATCACGTAAAGTCCCAGGTCTTCTTGTATCAAAAGCTCCCTGGGAGTGGATGCCAATGGGCTGATGAGGTTGGGACCACTGAGCTTCACATGATGGAACCTCCCCCCAAGCCATTAACAGGTCATGAGATTAAAGTCACTCACTCCCTCCTTTGTTTTGTCCTCACTGGGACTAAGAGGCCACTGCCTCCACCATTTAGCACATGGCAATAATCCCACTAAGACGATAGGATGGTCCCCCACCCACAAGGCACCGAAGCAGAAAGTCCTGTCCCTACAGCCAACCCTTTTCCTCTCTGGACAGGCCACCCCCACGGGACACCCTGGAGGAGTGGAGAATCACCCCAGCCTGTCATGTGGCCACTTCAGAGAGGCAGAGAGAAACTCTCTAGAGGTAAGGGCTGCCTCCAGCCTCCATTCTCATGACTGGTGAGTGTCCAGAGGGCTGAACGGCACAAAAGCAGCTCTCCATCCCCAGAGTGTTCCGGGATGCAGCGCATGGAACTGATGCCCCAGAAGCCCCCTAGCCCAGCAGGCTGGAGACACAGGGATGATGAGGCTGTCCCTGGTGCTAGTGAGAGCTGTGTGCTCCCAGGAGCAGCCTGGGCATCCTTGTCTCTGTGGAGGAAAGACAGTCATTCACCTGTGGATCCAGACTGCCTGGGATCACACATGCTTCGTTCCTCTCAGATCCCCTCTCTGTCCTCAGACGACCCATCTCTGAGGACACAGGCACATGCAAGATGACAGTGGACCAAGTGCATTTCACAACAGAACGATTTTATCCATGTTTTACATCCCCCATCGCAAAGGAACTACTGTGCCCACCCACACACACCCAGACCCAAGTCCCCACCACCTAACCCCACCCACCCCCACCCCCTCCTGGCTCTGGTCATTTTGTCCTTCCTCCCCACCCCTATGGCAGCCAGGATGGTTGCTAGGACCTGGAGGAGCCCAAGGCTTCCATGGGGGCTGCCCAGTTGGACTGGCCCTGGAGGGCTGGCACACCATCCATTACTGGCTGCAGTGCCACTTCCTCCTCGTCCGTGTGACACATGGGTCACACCTGCTCCTTTTGGGCTGGGAAGGGTCAACCAGCCCCAGAGCAAGGGTGTGCCTCCCAGAGCCTCGCAGGTCAGCCCTAGGCCTGGCCAGGTCCTCAGCCGCAGCCAGGCCTCCACACCGAGCCTGCTTTCTAGACTTGGCAGCTTCCAGGGGGCCTGAGCTGAGGCCCATTCTCTGGGGAAAGGGGGCCTGGGAAGCTTTCTGGGCCCTCTGCCCTGCAGTGCAGACAAGACCCGAGGCAGGGACAGGGCTCTGTGGCAGCCCCCAGGGCAGCAGGCTGTGGTGAAGGCCCAAGAGGAAGGCCAGGCTGGGGAGCTCCTCCTCATCCTCACTGAACCCGTGACCCAGCCCTGGGGCTCCACTAAGAGGAGAGGCCTCCCTGAGAACCTTGCTGGCCCTGGGTCCTGATGGAGGGCCCGAGCGCTTGGTGCCCTGGCGAGGAAATGGCTGTGCTGTTCCCGCCTGAGGGGGCTCCTGATATCCTGGAGAGGGCACAGAGCCTTTGTGCCTGAACAGGCCCCTGTCTGTTTGGGGGTGCCTTAGATGGCCGTGGACATCCATCTGGGGTGTACAGGTTTCAGCTCTGACCCCGGGCTGTGGTCCTTGCTCGTTCCTCTGGGCATCTTGTTGGGCCACAGACTCTGAAGGTCTTGAGTCCATGTGGGCTGCTCTGTGATTGGGAGTGGCTGGCACCCCGTCGTCCTCCTCCAAGGCCAGGACTTGTGTCTGCACCAGCTGGTGGGAGAGAGGTGGACAGTGACTGCTCTGCACCCTCCAGGGAGAGCCGGGGCTTATGGGCAGGGGGAGGTGAGTTGGGACTCACATCCACAGACAGAGCCTGTGGCCCTCCTGCCTTCCTCCTGGACCTTCTCCCCAGCAGGGTCCTTGCCCTGTCCCCAACTCCCCTCCTCCCCTTCCATTCCTCATGCCCTGCACCCACCTGGGCAGCCTCCTGGCTGCAGGGCCTCTCTGTCAGGGAGGGAGGGACAGAGCCTTCAGGGCCTCCTGCTCTAGGGCCCTCCCCGGCCCTGCCTGACCTGGGTCCTTTCCTTCTGGATTTCCAGGGTCACCTGGCTTCCCCCACTGCCCCCAGTCTCCCTAGTGTCAGTCCCTCCCCTGGCCACCTCTTCAGGGGAGAGTCCTTCCTCCTGCTCCAGCTCCTCAGCCAAGCCCGAGAGATCCAGCTCTGGTTCTGGGGAAAGCAACTCTGCCAGGAATCGGGGGTGAATGACCGCCTCCACCTGGAATGGATGGGAGAGGCTGTGAGCAGCCTTGGCAGGAGTGCCCTGGGAGGCGGGAAGGCCTGGGAGAAATGTGACTAGCAGAGGCCAATCCAGAGCCCCCCTCACAAAGGGGGAGCTTTCAAACTCCCATAGGTATTGTCTACTCTCACATAAACACACACACACACTCACAAGCAGGTGCACATGCAGACACATGGGCTCCAAAGCACCAACACATAGGCACCGACACAGACACACAAAGGCCTACAAAGAGAGAGACACACACACACATGTACAACTTTCACATCCACATATACACATCCTATGCACCAAAGTACACTCAGACACACAGGAAGACACACAGATGTCAGGGTCAAGGACCAGAGCCTAAATCCCATTATCCTGGGCCAAAGCCAGAACTAGGGTGCGAAGAGCATCTCTCCCTGGAATCCTGGAGTCTCAGACTCCAGGCCCAGCCCACCTTGGTGTCAAAGTCCTCCTGGGAACACAGCTTGTCCACGTAGCTGAGGAGATCCGGGTCTGGGAAGCAGCCGTCCTCGTCCTGTGGCAGCTCATATCCATCCTCTCGACATTCCATATCTGACTCCCCTGTGGCTGAGGGGCCAGGACCCACCAGTGCCTGCGGGATGTCCCCATGCTCCCTGCGAGCCTCAGGGGGAATCTCCTTGGGGGCCTTGTTCTCCAGCAGCTGCCAGGCTCTGCGTGGCCTTGGGTGGGTGTGCTGGACCCTGGGGCCGTGTTTCCTTGGAGCACAGGCTGAGGCAGAGCAGGAGGAAAGGAAAGTGAAGAGACCCAGCGCCCAGAAGCTGACCCCTGAGCAGGCACAGGGGAGGGCATTGTTGTGGGGCAATGGATATGCCTGTGGGAAGGGGGAGGAGCAGCCAGAGCCTCAGGTTTTGTGGGAGGCCAGATTCAAGTCAGGGACAGGTAAAAGTCAGGTGTGAGAATGTGTGGAACATCTAATGATCAAGGGTCTCCCCACCAGCACACTTGTTAGGCAGATTTCACAGGGGCCCCTTAGACAGGGAGAAGGGTGATGAGGTTCTAAATGGACCAGGTCCACACCGCAGAGGGGTAAAGGGGGACTGAGACACCCTCGGGGGCTATCCGTGTTGAAAGACCAATGCCCCCTTGAGGGAAAAGGACCAATCTGGGAACAGGGACCAGGCCTAGGCCTCTCTTACCTGTGCCTTGACCTCCAGGGGGAAGGTGATTCACAGACTGAGTGCCCCTTTTGCGGGATGTGGGTTCCTGAGGAGCCAGCTTTGGTGGAGCTGGAGGAGGCATGCCCTGTACCCGCGTTGTGCAGGATACGTTCCCCATCCTGATCTCATCCTCTGCCTCAAATTGCAGGAACCTGGGGGGTGTTGAGGGACAGGCCCCAGTGAGAAAACCACCTGGGCTCTGGAGCCCACCCAGGGCAGCAGGACCGAGGGGGTGAGGAGAGGGTGTCCTTAGGTCTGTCAGGGCCCTGTGAGGTGCTGTCGCAGCAGGGAACTGCGGTGGCAGAGGTCCAAGATCTGGACCTCCTCCTGCCTGACCAGCCCTGGAGCTGGAGGGCATGGCCCAGCAGAGACCCAGGTCAATCTCTGGGACCAGGCTTAGGGACACATGGTGGGCACTGGGGGCCCCTGCTCATGTGCCCCCAGACCTTGTCTGACCCAAACAATGGAGATGGCCAGTGGCCTGGTCAGGCACGTATCTCCACAGAGCCCTTGCCTGAACCCAGAATCTGGGGCTTGGAGTGAGAGTGCGGGAAAGCACGCATGAGACAGGGCCCAGCACAGGCTGGAGTGGGGATCCTACCCTTGGAGGTGAGGCATCTCTTGCCACTGAGAGCTAGCTGCTCCTTTGGTTTTGTTTGGAAACTAGGAGATTCACATGCAGAAGTGACAGGGAGGGCCAGAGACCCATGGGCTTCCCCAGGGATGGCCGGTTGCCCATTCCAGCCATCGTTGATGAAGAGAGGCCTACCACATGCTAGGTCAGTGATGGCCAGGCACCCAGTATGAAGGGGTGCCAGGTTGCCGAATGGGGTCCTCACCCCTGCACAGCCCCCATGCCTTCAGGGGACCCCCTCCTGGGCTGCCGTGCTCCCCAAGGCCATCCTGAGGCCTCCCCACATCGGCATCACTGTAGGGCAGAGCTCCTGGGACAGGCAGGCTGGAAGAGCCAAGCTCTCCAGGTGGCAGACGGGATTCTGCAGGCCAATAGGATTTGGGGATTCAGGGAACAGGTGTCAGGTGCCAGCCTCCTCTTGCATCCTCTCTGATTGCTACCAGCAGAGCCAGATCCTGCCCTGGGGCCTGCCCATCACCCACCACCCACCCCACCATGTCGCCCACGGCCCAGGACCCTGACTCACTTTGCTGCCATTTCATAAAAGGCCATCCTCTCAACGGTGCTCATGTGCTGCCATTCCTGCATGGCCTGCCGCATGCCCTCCTCCAGCGTCATGGTGGGTTTCAGGCGAGCCAGGGTGCAAAGCACTGGGCTGTAAGCCCTCAGGGTCAGTCTCTTGGTACAGCCCAGCCCCCAACTGCCCAACCCCACCCAGCTCCAAGGCCTCCATGGGCCCACCCCTGCCAATCCCAGGCTCAAGAGGGGGAGACGAGGGTGTCTGGAGAGGAAAGGCAAGCCTTCTTGGTGCCTGGTGCCACCACCTCCCACTCACCAGAGGATGCTTGTCCACTCCCTGGCTATAGCTGGGACACTCTGGCTGGGGGCGGGTTGCCATCTCATATAAAATGCAGCCCCATCAATGCGGGAGGGCAGGCGCCAGTCTACCAGCTAACAGCTCTGAGAAGCCCAAGGATTCTTCTGCCCAGGTCTCTGCACTAGATGGCCTAGTCCCCCTTTTCGGAGGGACCTCGGGTCTAGGAGAGATGTTCCTGCCAGGTTCACAGCTCTAGGAGGATAGACCCTTGCCCTTAGGACAGCTCGACCACCTCCCCGTTCACACTGGACTTCTTCAGAACAACAAGGACTGGGCCTGTAGAAAGCTCCGTCCTGGGCCTGAATGTCCTAAGCCTTATCTGAAGTGATACCCACTGGCTGCCAGAGGCCCAGGTCCATGGTGAAAGGAGGTAGCACCAGAGAAGCAGGTCCCATTCAAACTCTGGCTCCTCACATCCGAGCAGGACCCTCTCGGACTGCTCTCCTGCACTCAATGTTATCATGGCAGTGCAGAAAGTGAGAGAACTGGTCTTGCATGGTGGTGGTAGCTGAGCTAAGGCACGGACGGGATGTCATGAACTGGACGTGGGACACATCTGAGTGCAGACGTGCCTCCTCATAGCATGGACATTGCTGTCACCCCTCCTTCTTCCGAGGTGAAAGGATCCCTGGAAGCCTAAGCAGGGAGGCCATGCCAAGGTGCTGTATATGCGAAGGCTCCAGCTGAGCTAATGAGGGTCTGAGAGGTCACTTACATGAGAAAGCAGGAGAGAGCTTCCGCATCGGGGCTCTGGGGCAGGTGGCTGCGGGCCAGGGACTTGAAGCGCTGCCAGCGTCGGAAGTTCTGATAGATGCTCTTATGGTGAGAGGCGTCCTCCTGAGGGCCCGTGTGCTGGGAGGCATGCAGGCTGCCTGCCCCAGAGGTGCCATGTGGCCACGGCCCAGAGGTCCCTGGGGGCAGGATGAAGGCCATCTGGGCAGCTGGTGGTGCCGCTTGAGGAGGAAGGCCTGGGGCCAAGCCTCCCTTGCCAGCCTGAGCTGCTGCAATAGCTGGGGCAGCCACCCCGCTGTCCCCTGCAGGGCTTGCTCTGCAAAGGGGTGCAGGACACAAAGCACTCCCCATGAGGGCCCTGGAAGCATTCCCATTGAGGGGGGCCTGAGGGCGCCCAAAGGCCTGAGACTGGTGGGGCAATGCTGACCTCCCTCCTGACCAGACTGGGACAGGGATGTTGCCAAGCCCTGGGGCAATGGGGCCATGGTCAGCAGGAGTCACCCGAGGTGTCATGGGGTGAGCTGGCTGCAATAGGGTGCTGCCAGGCAGGAGTAGTGGGGCCATGGGCGGTGGCAGGTGCTGCTCCCAAGCTGTCTGGGGTTGGGAGCCAGGAGTGGGGGGAGGATAGGAGCGTGAGGCCCCAGGGGGCATGACCACATCCGTGCCCAGCAGTGGAAATGCTGTGGAGAGAAAGGAAAGGGGTGAATGGAAGAGGAGAAGGGGTGACATGGACAGAAGCTCTCTGGGGACTCAGAGGGCACACCTCAGTGGGAGAGGGCATTTGGCCCGAGGAAGCTGTGTGATGTGCAGATGTCGTGGCGGGATGTTCATGGTCTGACCTGCGGTTGAGAATGACTTCCCTGGGGACCTTGATCCCCCACACCAAGTTCCCTGCCCCTGACTACCGAGAAATGCTCAGCTCAGCAGCAGGGATGGGAGAGCCTCCCTGAGGGGCTCCTTGACACCTCGTCCTCACAGGCTGTCCCCACATCCTGGACATGAGCCTGCCCCTCAGCAAGGTCACTGGCAGGTAAGGGCCTTCTCCAAGGTCCTTCCAGGCACTGTGAGGCCTTTGATGGACCTCCACTGTCTAAAGTCGAAGGGCCTCACATCCTCCTTAACCCTTCCTCTCGGGATGCTCAGCACACATCTGTTCTGTCATTCTTTCCTGACCTCACACAACACCTCTCAAAGGCTGCAAATATCGCTCTGCACACAGAACCCTTAGACAAACACTGAACAGCCCCACCAAGCATGCACCTGCCTCTCCAAACCACCCAGAGTGGACACTTCACAGGGGCTAAGGTGTGCCACCCCATCCCGATGGCCCTGAATCCCTCCCACCATGAGGTTCTGCTCCTCAGAAGTCTGAGAAGTCGGTGTGTGTCCCCTGCATTTTTGCCACTTCCCATCCAGGGTTGGCTTCTGAAGATGAGCACGGGCCCAGGGCGGCTCATGTGACAAAGGTCATGGAGTGGAGGCTGCCTGGGGTCCTTCCCCTTCCAGCTCCCAATAATGGAATGTGAGGAGAAACTGAGAAGAAGGCAGGAGTCAGGTGTCATTGTGAGAAAACCGCCCATTCAGGAGAAGGAGGTACAGATTCCTCCACAGGTGTTGTAGGAGGTTTGAGAGTAGCAGACTAGATCATCTTCCTGCTTCTGTGCTACACTGCTTCACCCCCCACCCCTTACAAAGGAAGCAGCCTTCATATGCATTCCACCTGCACCAGCCTCTCTCCACATGTAGTAGTAGTGACTTGAAATAGGAACACACTCTTCATCTCAAAGTCAGGCCTCAGCTTCTGCCGTGAGACACCTGACACGCTGTGCCATGTCTGCAGAGACGTATCTCAACAAAAGGGAAACCAATACAGAACACCTCAGGCCCACGAGTCCTAGCTTGGGTGAAGTCACCTGGTTGCCCATCCCTTGTGGAATCCAAGGCCACAGTTGCCTGACCTGAGAAGTGAGTTCTGGGCGGGATGGAGGGAAACGTTCTGGCATGTGACAGTAAGAGTCACTTCCTGCCCAGCTCAGAGCAGACCCTTTCCTGAGCATGTGGCCACAGACAACACCCACCAGCACTGAATCATTTTCTGACTATACCCTCCCATTCCACGCCCCCATTAGCCAGAGTATGCTCCAGTTCCACTCCCTTAGAGAGGTCTAGTGAGGCGAGCTTCAGATGCCTGAGGACCACAAGGCGGGGCTAGGCTTTCCCCATGACCCACCCAGGGCCAGCCACAGGACACTGGCTCCACACACGTTCCAAGTGGCTTGTCTCCCTTCTAGAAACCGCCAACCTGCCTGCTGCCATCCTGCCTCCCCAACCAGAGCAAGGCCTCTTGAACCACCTCCAAGCAGCTGTCCTCCCCAGGGCAGCCTCAGGTTTCTACAGGCTCCCCAGCTGAGATGTCCCTGGGGTGCAGTGCTCTCGCCTTCCTCCCCTTCTGTCCAACTCCATGTCCACAGCGAAGGGTCCCAACGGAAACCCAGGCATTTGAGGAAGGCCCTTTCTCTTGGAAAACAGCCCCTGTCTAGAGGCTTACCGCCTTCTGAAGCCATTCCCACAGGCATGGGCCTGGACCACCACGGGCTGGTGGCCTCAACGTGGACAGTCAAGAGCAGGACCCAGCGAGGGACCTGCCCCAACAGATGCTCAGGACGCAAGTAAAGGAGCCCAAGTTTGAATCTCAACAGTAGAATGCGGGCCTCCAGTCATTCTGCAGTGGGGGAGGGGCCGAGGGCAGGTGAGCCTGGGTGGGGGTGGGGTGCCATTCCATGCTGGCCTCTGCAGGGAGGCAAGAACCAGACGTTTCTTCCACCTTATGCAGGGGCCAGACAATTGTCGATTGCCTCATCAGACAATGTATGTGTTGGTTTTCAGAGTCACAGCACCAAGGTTTGTCTTGATGTTCCCTTTCCCTTTGTTATTCATCAACTTGTTTGTTGTCCTTAAACCCCCTCAGCTTCCGTCCTGGCTCCAGGCTCCCTTCCCCAGAGGCCAGACTTTCTGAACAAAATTCACCTTTTATCATCTGATAACCACTTGGGTTTTCATGGCCACCTGGAACCCAATGTTTATGGTTTGGCTTCTCTCAGCAGACCCACCATGTGTGATTGGTGTGTGTCCATCTTTCCTAAGGAAACCGTCCTTGTGTGCCAACCAGCATCCAGCAGGACCCACGTTCCTCATGTTCCCTTGTGCTGGAAAGGCCCAGCCTATCCATAAAGCCACTGCACAGCCCACGTGTCCAAGACCAGAGATCAGTCTGTGGTGTCTCCCGTATGATGACATTGCTGGTAAGTCTTGGAGCTTTTCCCTGTTAAATGTTTGAATGTAACATTTTCCACAAATCCTCCCTTCTCAGGGATCACAGTCCACGTGTGCCGAATAGCATATGGAGTGCTGAGTCCTCCTCTCCCCTCTTTCCCCTGTCCACTCAGTCCTCGTTCCCACCAGGGATCAGAGATACCTGTTTCATTCACATCTTTTCAGAGATCTTTTGGGCAAGCAACTTTGAATGCCATCCGTTTGCCTTTGCAGGTAGTATTCCTTTGTCTCTGGTTGAAATGTACCATGTGCACAGGGAACTCCATCTTGGACTTGTGATGGAAATGGTTGGGGGATAATGCGAATACGTGATTACATATGCATCCCATACAGATATATATGTATCATATATCATATATACATACATCTGTCTGTATGACAGGGTCCTTTGGCTGCACAGCAGAAGTAGACCAAACATTGTAAATCAACTGCAGTGGAATTTTTCCATTTCTTCTAGGATTTCCCTTTTATTGGTATAGATTTATTGGTATGTAGTAGTCTCGTAGGATCCTCTGTATTTCTGTGATGTCCTTTGTAACTTCTCCTTTTTCATCTCTAATTTTATGGATTTGAGTCCCCTGGTTTTTTTTTTTTTTTTTTTTTTTTTTGATAAGTCTGACTAAGGGTTTTTCAATTTTGTTGATCTTTTCAAAGAACCAGTTTTTATTTTTATTGCTCTTTTCTATGTTTTTCTTCATTTCTATTTCATTCATTTCTGCTCTGATCTTTATTATTTCTTTCCTTCTTATATCTTTAGGTCTTGTCTGTTACACTCTCTCAGGCTGCTTTAGATGTGAAGTTAGGTTGTTTATTTGAGCTTTCTCTTGTTTCCTGAGGTATGCTTGTATTGCTATAAACTTCCCTCTTAGAACTGCTTTTGCTATAGTTTTCCTCTTTGATCTCTTGGATGATCCATTGGTTGTTTGGTAGCATGTTGTTTAGCCTTCATGTCTTTGTGTGTGTGTGGTTTTTGGCAATTTTTTTCTTGTTGATTTCAAGTTGAATAGCGTTGTGTTTGGAAAAAGATGCTGGATATGATTTCCATTTTCTTAAAGTTACCAAGGCTTGATTTGTGGCCCAGAATGTGATCATTCCTAGAGCAAATTCCATGTGCACTTGAGAAGAAGTGTATTCTGCTGCTTTTGGATGGAATGTCCTATAACTCTCTATTCAATCCATCTGGTCTAATGCTTCATTTAGGGCCTGAGTTTTCTTGCTGATTTTCTGTCCAGATGATCTGTCCATTGCAGTAAGTGGGGTATTAAAGTCCCCTGCTCTATGGTGTTGTTGTTAATTTCTCCTTTTAAGGTTGTTAGCAGTTGCCTTATATATTGAAGTGATCCTGGATTGGTCCTTTGATCATTATGTAATGCCCATCTTTGCCTCTTATCATATTCTTTATTTTCAGGCCTATTTTGTCTGATATGAGTATCATTACTCCAGCGTTTTTGATTGCCATTTGCATGGAATATTTTCTTCCATCCTCTCATTTTCAATTTGTATGTGTCCCTAGAAAGTGAAGTGGGTCTCTTGAAGACAGCATATGTATGGGTCTTGTTTTTGTATCCATTCAGCCAGTCTAGATCTTTTGGTTGGGGCATTTAGTCCGTTTACATGTAGGCTATCTACTGATTTGTATGTTCTTATTGCCATTTCATTAACTGTTTTGGATTGGTTGCTGTTGCTCTTTTTTCTTCCCTTCTTCTCTTGTTCTCTCCTTTTGTGGATTGATGACTACCTTTAGCGTTGTATTTGAGTTGATTGCTCTTATTTGTGTGTGTATCTATTGTAGGTTTTTGGCCTGTAGTTACCCTGAAGTTTTGAGATAGGCGTCTCTCTCTCTCTGATAGTTTTAAGTTGTTGGTCTCTTAATTGGAAGTGCATCTCCAGTGTCCTGCATTTGTACCCTCCTCTTCTCCCAATTTCTGGATTTGGTAGCATATTGAAGCGTGGATGATTTCCTACATTTACCGTGTCTATGCCTTTACTGAGTCTATGCCTTTACTGGTGATCCTTGTCATTTGTAGTGTTTTGGTTTCTAGTTGTGGCCTTTTCTTTGCCTCAGGAAGTTCTTTCAGTATTTGTTGTAAATCTGGGTTAGTGGTGCTGAAGGCTCTTAACTGTTGTTTTTCTGTAAAGCTTTTGCTTTCTCCTTCAAATCAGAATGAAAGCCTTGCTGGGTAGAGTAATCTTGGTTGGAGATTTTTCCTTTCATCTCGTTAAGTATATCGTGCCACTCCCTTCTGGCCTGCAGAGCTTCTGCTGAAAAATCAGCTGAAAAGCTTTTCAGGATTCCCATGTATGCTATGTGTTTGTTTTCCCTAGATGCTTTCCATATGTTCTCTTTGTCTTTAATTTTGTCCAGTTTCATGAATATGTGTCTTGGGGTGTTCCTCCTTGGGTTTATTTCATATGGTACTCAGTGTGCTTCCTAGATTTCAGTGAGTGATTCCTTCCCCATGGTAGGGAAGTTTTGGCCTATTATCTCTTCAAATAGGTTCTCTGGCCTTTTCTCTCTCTCTTCTTCTTTTGGCACCCCTATAATGCAGATGTTGGTGCATGTAATGTTGTCCTAGAGTTCTCTTAGACTGTCTTCCAATCTATTCAATCTTTTTTGTTTTTCTGTTCCACATCAGTGATTTCCAATAGTGTGTCCTCCACCTCACTTGTTCATTCTTCTGTCTCATGTATTCTGTTGTTGGCTGCTTCTAATGAATTTTATATTTCAGTTATTGTATTTTTCATCTCTGCTTGCTTCAGTCTTAAATTTCGTATTTCTTTGCTCAGTGTTTCCTGTAAATTATCAGTCTTTGCCTCCCATCTGTTTCCAATGCCCTGCAGCACATTATGATCATCAGTCTAAAGTCTTTTTCCTGGAGGCTGATACTCTCCAGATCACTTAGCTGTTTTTCTGGGGTTTTTCTCTCTCCTTCATCTGGGTTATGGTTCTCTGCCTTTACATTTTTATAGGTTTTTGGTGTGGTCTCCTTTTTCCAGAAAACAATGTGGTAGCCCCTCTTTCTTCTGAAGTCCACACCCTTTGTGGCTGAAGTTGGTATGGGGGCTTGCTATAGGCTTCCTGATGGAAAGGACTGGTGCCTGCCCACTGGTAGGTGGAGCTGCTTCTTATCCCTCTGGAGGATGGGTCTTTGCTCTGGGTGAGATTAGAGGCAGTTGTGTGATTAGGGTGTCTTTAGGCAGCCTGTTTACTGATGGGTGGGGCTGTGATCTCACCTGGATTCGTGTTTGACCTGGGGCTTCTCAGCGCTGATAGGTGGGGCCGGATTTTCCCAAAATGGCCACCTCTAGAGGAACACATGCCAGTGAGCACTCCTGAGACTTTGGCTTCCAGTGTCCTTCCCCAGCAGTGATCCACAGTCACTCCCTGTTTTCCCAAGAGATCCTCCAAGAACTGCAGTCAGGCCTGCCCCAGATTCCCATGGAGTCTCTACTTTGTCTGGGACCCCGTGGATATGAAAGCCTGTGTGTGCCTTTTGAGAATGGGGTTTCTGTCTCCCCCAGTCCCATGGAGCTTTAGCACCGAAGCCCTACTACCCTCAATGCCAGATGCTCTGGGGGCTCTTTCTCCCAATGCCATACCCCCAGGTATGGGGATCCAATGTGGGACTCAGAACTCTCGCTCCTGTAGGTGGGTCTCTGTGACACAGTTCCTTTCCAGTCTGTGTGCTGCCCACATGATGCTCATGGGCTTGTGTATATCACATAATAGGCCTTCCTACCATCTTGATGTGGTCTCCTCTTTGTTTCTTGGAGTAGGATATCTTTTTTGAAAGTTTCCAATCCATTTTGTTGAAGGTTGTTCAGCATTTGGTGGTAATTTTGTTGTTTTGAAGAGAGCAGGTGAACTCCATTCCTTCTGTCCCGCCATCTTAATCCAGTCCCCTTCTCCTCATTTTTCAACTGGGTTTTGTTTGTTTGTTTGTTTTGTTTTTGCTGTTGAGTTGTATAAGTTGTTTGTATGTTTTGGAAATTAAGCTCTTGTCAGTTACATTATTTGAAACTCTTTTCTCCCATTGCATAGATTGTCTTTTTGCTTTTTTTAAAGTTTTCCATTGCTGTGCAAATGCTTGTGGGCTTGATTAGCTCCCATTGGTTTATTTTTGTTTTTTCATTCTATTGCTTTGGGGGACTCACCTAAGAAAACCTTTCAATGTTTGATGTCAGGGAATGTTTCGCCTATGATCTCTTCCAAGAGTTTTATGATGTCTTCTCTTATGTTTAAGTTTTTAAGCCATTTTGAGTTTATTTTTGTGTACGGTATGAGAGTGCGTTCTAGTTCTAGTATGAGAGTGTGATTTACATGGAATTGTTCTGCTTTGTCCATACCACTTGGGGAGGAGACAATCTTTCCCTGATTTTGTATTCTTGCCTCGTTTGTCAAAGATTGTTTGACCATAGTCGTCTGGGGTTATTTCTGGGTTCTGTATTCTGTTCCATTGGAGTGTATGTCGTTTAGGTACCAGTACCACACTGTCTTGATGATTGTAGCTTTGTAACATTGTCTGACGTCTGAGAGAGTTATGCCTCCTGCTTGGTTTGTGTTCCTCAGGATTGCTTTGGCAATTCTGAGTCTTTTATGGATCCATATCAATTTTTGGATTGTTTGTTCTAGTTCTGTGAAAAATGGCATGGGTAATTTGATAGGGATTGCCTTGAATCTGTTGATTGATTTGGGTAGGAAGGTCATGTAAATGATATTAATTCTTCCAATCCAGGAGTGTGGAACATCTTTCTGTTTCTTTGAATCCTCTTTAAGTGTCTTGAGTGAAGTTGTAGAGTTCTCAGCATGGAAGTCTTTCACCTCCTTGGTCAGGTTAACAGCTGTTGCCTTATGTTTTGAGGTAACCCTCTTTCGGGTGCATATGTATTTACCATCCCTATGCATGCTTCTTGGATTGATCCTTTGATCATTATGTAATGACCTTGTTTGTCTCTTATAATATTCTTTATTTTAAGGTTTAATTTGTCTGAAAAGAGTATTGCTGCTCCAGCTTTCTTTTGACTCCATATGCATGGAATATTTTCTTCCATCCCCTTGCTTTCAATTTTCATATGTCCCTAGAACTGACGTGAGTCTCTTGGAGACAGCATATATGTGGGTCTTTAGTATCCATTCAGCCTGTCTATATCTTCTGGTTGGGGCATTTAGTCCAATGACGTTACCATTTTATGAACTGTTTTGTATTTGTTTTTGTTGGCCTCTTTTCCTTCCCTTCTTCTCTTCTCTTGTGGTTTGATGACTCTATACAGTGTTGTGTTTGGACTGCTTTTTGTTATTTTTGTGTGTATTGATTGTAGATTGTTGGTCACAGTTCCCATGAAGTTTTGATATAGGATTCTATCTGTATACAAATTGTTTTAAGTTGTTGGTCTCTTAGTTGCAAATGCAACTCTGGTATGCTGCATTTGTACCCTCTTTGGATGATTTCTGTATTTTTCAGCATATTTGTGTGTCGATGATTTCCTGCCTTTACTATATGTATATGTATATGTTTACCGGTAAGCTGTGTCGTTTTTAGTATTTTTTATTTTAGTGGTGGCCTTTTCATATCCACCTCTTGAAGTTCCTGTAGTATTTGTTGTAAAGCTGGTTTGGTGGTGTTGAAAACCTTCCTGGGCTTCGCTTGTATGTTATGTGTTTCTTTTCCCTAGCTGCTTTCAACATTTTCTGTTTGTCTTTAATTTTGGTCAGGTTCATGAATATGTGTCTTGGGGTGTTCCTCCTTGGGTTTGTTTTCTATTGTACTCGTTGTGCTTCCTGGATTTGAGTGAGTGGTTCCTTTCCCATGTTAAGGAAGTTTTTGTTATGTGCTCTGGCCCTTTCTCTCTCTCTTCTGCTTCTGTTACCCCTATAATGCAGATGTTGGTGCATGTCATGTTGTTCCAGAGTTCTCATAGACTGCCTCCATTTCTTTTCAATCTTTTTTTCTCTTCTGTTCCTCTTCAGTGATTTCCACCAGTCTGTCTTCCATCTCACTTATTCATTGTTCTGCCTTCTGCATTCTGTTACTGCTTCCTTTGATGTGAATTTTTTATTTCAGCTATTGTGTTTTTCGTCTCTGCTTGCTTAATCTTAAAATCTTCTATTTGTTGGGTTTTCTTGTAACTTGTCTCTCTTTGCCTCCAGTTTATTTCCATGTTCTTGAGCCATCTTGACTATCATTAGTCTAAGGTCTTTTGTGTGGAAGCTGATAATTTTCAGATCGTTTGTTTTTCTGTTTTTTTTCTTCTTCCTTTATCTGAGTCATAATTCTATGCCTTGTCATTTTGTAGAGCTTTTGAGTGTGATCTCCTTTTTGCAAACAATAGGGTTGTACACTCTCATACCTGAGGGTTCTCCCTACTATTCTTCCTGTTACTCAAATGTGACCTCAAGTGATTTCTGGTCTGTCTACTTTCCCTTCTATGTGGGACACAGTGCATGAGAAAGAGCCTTCCTGGCACTGAGAGGTGAAGACTTCTAAATTTGGAAAACCTGACTCTTGATCAGTGATGCTTTCAGAGAAAGATCTGGATCATTCCAGATCAAGGAGAACTGTGCCAGTTAAGAAAATGAAATCTTCATTAAACTTCAAGTTGTGAAGGCCTGTAGAGGGAGGTCTCACAACCTACTTCTCATGGTCAATAGCTTTTGTAAGCAGTGCTTCAGGGACATTTGGGGTGCATGTGCCTTTTGAAGGACATTTCAGCATAGGGAAATGTTTGATTTTGATGAAATATGATTTTAGATTTTTTTCTTTTTTTGGGTAATTTTTTTTTTTTTTGTCCTGTGTAAGACCTCTTTATCAAGCCCAACAACCCAGAGATTTTTCTCCTAGTTTTTTTTTTTTTTTTTTTTTTTGGTAAAAATTTCAAAGTCTCGAAATTTGCATTTGAATCTATGCCCCATTTTGTAGAATTTCAATATCCGTTAAAAACTATCCCTTTTCCATTCTACTTCTCTATAACTTTTGCATTAAGCCATTCCAGTTTGCTGTATTGGTATGTGTCTATTTCTGTATTCTCTATCCTGTACACCAAACTATGAATCTATTCCTCCACCAATGCTAATCTGTCTTCCATAGGGCTTTATATGGAGCCTAATAGCCTCAAATTTTAATTTTCTTTCTCTAAATAATTTTAGCTATTTTGGCTCCTTTTCTTTATACATGTTATAATAAGCTTGTCCATGTTGACAAAAGCAATTCTGTTGGAAGTGGACAGTTTATTATGTGGAGTCTTCCAGACTGTGAATATTATCTATGTATATGCATACACATTTGTTTAGGTCTTATAGGGTTTTATCATACAAATCAAATCCTCTATCAAAACATTTCTAACGAGAGTTCCCATTATGGGTCCCTGATGAAGAACCTGATATAGTGGCCATGAGGATGTGGGGTGACTCTCTGGCCTGGCTCAGTGGGGTAAGGTACTTTTATTGCCACAAGCTATAGTGTAGGGTGCAGATGCCAGTTGGATATGGTGTTGCTGTTGCTGTGGTGTTGGTTGCTAGCTGTAGCTCCATTTTGATCCCCTAGCCTGAGAACTTCCACAAGCTGCAGGAGCAGCCATAAACTTATATGTATAACCAAATATTTCATTTTTTGGAACTGCTCTGTATTGCATTGTGTTTTTGGTTTGGGCTACCAGATGTCCCTTTTTAGCATTTACAAATATGATGAATGTTTCTGTGTTGATCTTCTCTCCTGAGACTTTGGTAAAGGAACCTCCATCTCTTCAGTGTACCTTAAGAGAATTGTTGGGATTTTCTGTGGAGGTAGCCATGCTATCCATGAACATGGACAGTTATATTTCTTCATTTCTATTCTGTATGTCTTCATTTCTTTTTCTTGCCATGCTGCATTGGCAAGTCCCTGCAGTACTAAGTAGAATGGAAGAAATGAGAAAGGACATTCTGACCTTCTTTTGAGTTTAGGAGGAAAACATTCATTCTTTCACCTTTCAGTAGGATGCTTAGTGTAGGTATTTTGTAGATGTTCTGTACTGGGTTGAAGGAGTGTTCTTCCTGGTTTTCTGAGAGTTTCTAACATGCATGGGTTGTTGAACATTGCCAAATGCTTTTTCTGTAGTAATTGATGTGACCATGTACGTTTTCTTCTTTAATCTATTAATAACAGCAAACTACACTGATGATTTTTAAATACTAAACCAAGCTTGTATTCCTAGAATAAACTCCATTTGATTATAATGCATTGTCAGTTCATTTGTTCTTCAGATATTGGCTTAGTATTGCAATGTTTTTTTGTAGTTTCCTTTCAGGAAAACTTAAGCTATTGATTTTGAGACCTTTCTTCTTTTGTATTGCAGAAGCATCTAGTGCCATTTGTTTCCATCTTCACAATGGTTTATCTGGATCCAATCACATTTTATGGACTGTATCTTCCTTTGCATTCAGTTCTATTCATTTCAAAATTTTTCTTTGAGAGTCATCTTTAACCATGGGTTATTTAGAAGTGTGCCTCTCAATTTCCACATATTTGGAGGCTCACTTCTCATTCTCATTGTTATACAAGGGGAAGCTTATACTTTGGACACGGTGGAGTGAAATGTAATGACTATTTGTTTATCTTATAGGTTGCTCAAGTGTCATTGGTGTGAACCTTTTGAATATTAATTTTACATGGGAGTTCTCAGACTTTTCACTTATACAGTAACCATAAGGGAATTGCCTGAATATATGAATTCATGCTGCTGAAGTTGTGATTATCAAGGGAAGTTCACAGACAGAACAATAGTAGGAGAATTTGTGGGTCGCCATTGCACATTGTTTTCCGGGTCAGCACCCAGAGACTCTGTTCGGACCCAGCGTTCAGGAGAGGGGCCCAGATCTTGGGCTTGGTGCTTTTTATTGCATGATCAGAGAAGTCCAGGCCCCCTGTGGGCAGGGACTACAACCAGCATGGTGACATGCAGGATGCAGGTTGAGTAGCTGGCTGCGGGATGAGCGCTCAGGGTGGGGGAAGCTCCAGCCTCTTTCCTGCTGCTCAGGGTGGGTCTGAGCTGTGGGTGCAGCCATAAGTCTCAGAAGGCCAGTGGCTGAGTCACTAGGCGGCACTTCCCATTTCTGTCAGCCATAAGCCCTGGCTATGGGCAGTGACCCTGAAGTCCCAGGAAGGCCAGGCTTTCTCCTGCAGGGAGGTTGTCTTGCCCAAGTCAGCCCTGCCCTCTCACTACTTCAGAAACCGAAATCTCATCACTCCATCTTGCTACCTCCCAAAACATGGGATTGCCAAACTTTTGTTTTTGTCTTTTTGTATTTTCTAGGGCTGCACACATGGCATGTGGAGGTTTCAAGGCCAGGGGTCTACTCAGAGCTGTAGCCACTGGCCTATGCCAGAGCAACAGCAGCACAGGATCCGAGCCACTACTGCGACCTACATCACAGCTCTCAGCAATGCTCTCAGCGAGGCTAGGACTAGAACCTGCAACCTCATGGTTCCTAGTCAGATTTGTTAACCAATGAGCCATGGTGGTCACTCCCCAAACGTTCTTTTTCAAATATTAGTAACATCATTTTCTAGAAGAAGTACAACCGAACCCCAGTTAACCAGGAAGCAGCTACTGCAATTAAGCAAGTTTCCCCTAAGACAAGACCCTTAGCTACACCCATGGGCTATCTTTGATTTCTCCTATGTGCTTCTGAGAAGTAAAATGTTGATGTTCAAGATCTCCAATGATCGGTGTGCTAGCAATAATTTCTATGAAAGCAGGAAGCTCCTCACCCTGAAGCAGAGGAGGTAAGGAGGCAGTAGGTGATAGATCTTTGCTCTGCTCTCACTTTTAAACCCTCCATATCCCTGCCATTTGAGGAAGGAAGGCAGTGCCTTGGAACACTACCCAGCTTCCAGGTGTGTCACTTCCCCTGTCTGACAAGAGGTCACCTACAAGCCAGAGGGCCCAAATCCTCCCTCGTACACAACTGCTCCCTGCCCCCCACTTAAAAATTCCCTTCAGAGCCCTTTGCCTGCACAATTGTAATAGCTGTATTGTTAATATATGATGTATGTGACTTAGAAAAGTGTTACTCCTTGCCTTGTTCTTGAAGAAACATAGCCTTTGGTAGGGAGAACCCAGACCAGGCGGCCCACAGCCTCTGTCAGGTGTGTTCCTTCAGCCAATGCTCTGATTCCATGTTGAGAGTTTTGGAGATGAGACTTTCTGTGTTGTCAATGGGCAGGCTTCCCCTTGGTGTGTATCATATGCAAAGGTTGCCCAGCACCTGCCTCTCCCTCAGACAAGCTGCAGCCATGCTACCCCTGCAATTAGGAACCTCCTTTATCCACCCTGTGGATGGTAGTCAATTCTCTGATTCCATGAATGTATCATCCGTTAGACCACTATTGATTTATTTTATTTTATGTATGTATTTTTGGTCAAGTTTGGCTCCATCTGCAGCATGTAGAGGTTCCCTGACTAGGGGTCAAATGTAAGCTACAGCTGATTCTGTTGAATGAAAATTCCATTTAATTATTTTTAATTTCATTCTTTTTCTTTTTTTGTTCTTTTTTTCTTTCTTTTTCTTTTCTTTTTTTTTTTTGGTGGGGTTCATTCTGGACATATGGAAGTTCCCCTGCTAGGAATTGAATTAGAACTTGAGCTTCCATCCTATGCCACAGCCACAGCAATGCAGGATCAAAGCTACATGACACTACACCACAGCTTATGGCAACTCTGGAACTTTAACCAAATGAGCAAGGCTAGGTATCATACCCATGTCCTCACAGATAGCAGTTGTGTTCATTACCTCAGAGCCATGACAGGAACTCCTTCTATTTCATTCCTTTTATGGTTTGAAGAACATTAGTGTAATTTGTCATTTGCAGTCCATGCACCTTAATGTTAAACCTAGTCTATTTCATTTTTTGGTTTTGTTACTTTCCTTTTTTGGCCACACTCTTGGCATATGGGGGTTCCTTGGAACAAGGCAGGATACTTAGGCCTCTTTCCCAGAGCAGGAACTCTATTCCTGGTCTTTGTAAAGTCTTAGGTCTTGCTCTTTCTAAAGCTATCTGGGTGTTGATGCCATTGGGGTGGTGCAGGGATTTGACAAGGTGCCATACTCAGAGTTCCCATAGTGGCTCTCTGGAAATAAATCTGACTAGTATCCATGAGGATGCCAGTTCGATCCCTGACCTTATCAGGGGGTTAAAGATCCAGCATTGCTGTGAGCTCTGTGTAGGTTGAAGATGCATCTCAGATCTGGCATTGCTGTGGCATAGGCCAGTGTCTCCAGCTCTGATGTGACCCCTAGCCTGGGAACCTACTTAGGCCATTGGTGCAGCCTTAAAAAGAAAAAGTAAATAAATCACGATGGACTACTCCACTCAAGTCACTAGTCATCTACGAATTTCCTCTCAACCATTCCCATTTTTCTGTCCTCATTGGGACTAAGAGGCACCTGCCTCCACCATTTTGCCCATTGCAATAATCCCACTGAGAATAGTGGATTCTCCCCCATCGATGAGGCAGAGAAGCAGAAAGGCCTGTCCCTACAGCCAAGCCTTTTCCTCTCTGGCCAGGCCACCCACACAGGGCACCCTGGATGAGTGTAGGATCATCCCAGCCTGTCATCTGGCGACTTCGGGGAAGCAGAGAGAAACTCCCTAAAGGTACAGGCTGTCACCAGCCTCCACTCTAGGAACTGCTGAGTGTTCAGAGGGCTGAAAGGCACAAAAGCAGCTCCAAATCCCTTGAAGGTAGGGGGATGCAGATAATGGTAGAGATGCCCCAGATGCCCACTAGTCAGGCAGGCTTGAGAGACGGAGATGATGTGGGGGTTCCTGGGGATAGTGAAATCTGTGTGCTCCCAAGAGTAGCTTGATGAGTCCATGTCTCTGTGGAGGAAAGATTTCATGGTTCACCTGTAAATCCAGAGCACCTGTGACAGCCCTCATCCTTCTTTCCTCCAAAGAACACTCTGTGGAGCAACACAGACATGAGCAAGATGACAGTGGACCATGAATATTTCCCGTAAAACTATCTTGGTCCACATTTTACATACTTCATCCCAATGGTGCTTCTGTGCACACCCAGACCCAAATCCCCCACTACCTAACCCCCCGCAGGGCCACCCCTCTCCTGGCTCTGATAGCCTTGCCCTTCCTCCCTGCCCCCATGTCAGCCAGAATCAGTGCTGGGACTAACAGAGTCCCTAGGCTTCCTGTTGGGCTTGCACTGGAAAGCTGGCCCACTGTTCACTACTGGATGCAGTGGAACATCCTCTTCCCTGTGACAAATGTGTTACACCTTCTCTTTTTGGTCTGTCAGGGTAAACAAGCCCCTATCTAGGGCTGGTCTCCCAAAGACTCCGAGGTCAGTCCTGGGCATGGGCAGGTTCTCTGTGGTGGCCAGGCCTCCACACAGAGCCAGCTGCTGGGGAGGCTGGGCTGATGCCTATTCTCTGGGGGGTGGGGTGACCCAGTGAGCTCGAGGAGTCCCCCAGCCTGCAGAGTCCCCCAAGGCCTGTGGTGGGGAATTGGCTCTGGGGCAGCACCAAGGACAGCAGGTTGTGCTGAGGTTCCAGGAGGAAGGTCAGGGTGGGGAGATCCTCCTCCTCCTTACTGGAGCTGTTCCCCAGCCCTCAGGTCTCCCTAAGAGGACAGGTCTCCTCAAGAACCTCATTGGCCCTGGGTCCTGATCGAGGTCCCTGAGGAGGATGGAGGGATGTCCTGACCTCTTGGAGAGAGAACTGAGCCTTTGAGCTGTAAGGCCACTCACTGCTGGCTGTGCCTTAGAAGGGCCTTGAAATCAATCTCTGGTTTGCAGGATTCTTTGGTGACCCTAGTCTGACCCCAGCCTTAGGGAACACCAGAGTGCCTTGGTCTCTGGTGGCACTCCAGTGGCATGGCTGCAGTGTTTGGGTTGTGCCCCAGGGCTGGCCTTCCTAAGAGCACAGGCTGAGGGTGATCAGGTGGAAGGGAAAGTGAGAGACTCTAATGTCCATTTCCTAAGCCTAGAGCATGCAAATTGGAGGGCAGTGCTGGGGGGCCATAGACCTGTGTGTGGGTGGTTTTAGGTCCAGCTGAAGCCTCATGTGCCATGGGAGGGAGAGGAAAGTGGGCACATGTAAGAGTCACATGTGAGGAAGTGCAGAACCTTTAATTTCCCAGGGGTCTCCCCACCAGCCCACTTCTTAGGCATACCTCATGGGGCTGCTTAGGCATGGAGGAGGGAGAAGAGTTAGAAAACTGACCATGTCCATAACCCAGAGGGACAAAGGGCAGGTGAGACCCCCTTCAGGGGCTGTTCTAGTGGAAAGACTAATACCACAGTGTGGTTAAAGGAACAATGTTGGGACATTGGCCATCCCTAGGTCCCTATTTATTTTTTAAATGTATAAACTTTATTTTTTTCTTATCTTATTTATATATATATTTTATCAACTGTACAGCATTGTGACCCAGTTACACTTACATGTATACCTTCTTTTTTCTCACATTACATGTTCCATCATAAGTGACTAGGGCTGCACAGCAGGATCCCATTGCTAATCCATCCCAAAGGCAATATTCTGCATCGATTTACCCCAAGCTTCCAATCCAACCCACTCCCTCGCCCTCCCCCTTGGCAAACACAAGGCTATTCTC
The DNA here is from genome assembly GCF_054392235.1 of Sus scrofa. Classification (NCBI taxonomy): domain Eukaryota; kingdom Metazoa; phylum Chordata; class Mammalia; order Artiodactyla; family Suidae; genus Sus; species Sus scrofa. Next base: position 18,108,740 of record NC_139396.1, on the reverse strand, counting down.
CAAGAGAATTATTTTCTTTTCTGTGGAAAGGTTTCTTTGTGCCGTATACTATATTCCAGATATAAGTGATATTGTATGGTATTTGTCTTTCTCTTTCTGACTTGCCTCACTCAGGATGTGAGCCTCTAGTTCCATCCATGTTGCTGCAAATGGCATTATATTTTATTGCTGAGTAGGATTCCATTGTGTATATATACCACATCTTCCCAATCCAATCACCTGTCGTTGGACAATTGAGTTGTTTCCATGTCTTGGCTATTGTGAATAGTGCTGTAATGAACATGTGGGTGCATGTGTCTTTTTTAAGGAGAGTTTTGTCTGGATAGATACCCAAGAGTGGGATTGTAGGGTCATACAATAGTTCGATGTACAGATATCTAAGGTACCTCCCTACTGTTCTCCCTAGTGGTTGTACCAGCATGCATTCCCATCAACAGGGCAGGAGGGTTCCCTTTTCTCCACACCCCCTCCAGCATTTGTTATTTGTGGACTTATGAATGATGGCCATTGTGACTGGTGTGAGGTGGTATCTCATATTCATTGTGATTTGCATTTCTCTAATAATCAGTGATCCTGAGCATTGTTTCAGGTGCTTGCTGGCCATCTGTATATCTTCCTTGGAGAAATGTCTCTTCAGGTCTTTTGCCCATTTTTCAATCGCATTATTGCTGTTCTTGCTGTTGAGTTGTATAAGTTGTTTGTCTATTTTAGAGCTGAGGCCCTTGACAGTTGCATCATTGGAAACTGTTTTCCCCCATTCTGTAAGTTGTCTTTTTTTTTTCTTTTTGGTTTCCTTTGCTGTGCAAAAGCGTGTATGTTTGATTAGGTCCCATTGGTTTATTTTTGCTTTTATTTCTATCGCTTTGGGAGACTAACCTGAGAAAACATTTGTAAGGTTGATTTCAGAAAATGTGCTGCCTATTTTCTCTTCCAGGAGTTTGATGGTGTCTTGTCTTGTACTTATGTTTTTCATCCATTTTGGGTTTATTTTGGTGCATAGTGTGAGAGTGTGTTCTAGTTTCACTGATTTGCATGCAACTGTCCAGGTTTCCCAGCAGTACTTGCTGAAAAAACTGTCTTTCTCCCATTTTGTATTCTTGACTCCTTTGTCAAAGATTAATTTCCCATAGGTGTTTGGATTTATTTCTGGATTCTCTGTTCTGTTCCATTGGTCTGTCTGTCTGTTTTGGTACCAGACGCACACTGTCTTGATGACTGTGGCTTTGTAATCGTGCCTGAAGCCTGAGAGAGCTATGCCTACTGCTTGGTTTTTGTTTCTCAGAATTGCTTTGGCAATCATGGGTCTTTTGTGGTTTCATATAAATATTTGGACTGTTTGTTCTAGTTCTGTGTAAAATGGAGTGGGTAATTGTATCAGGGTTGCATTGAATCTGTAGATAGCTTTGGGTAGTATGGCCATTTTTACAATATTAATTTTTTTTCCATCCAGGAGCATGGACTATCTTTCCATTTCTTTACATCTTTAATTTCCTTGATTAATGTTTTATATTTCTTGGCATATAAGTCTTTCACCTCCTGGGTCAGGTGTATACACAGGTATTTGATTTTTTGGGTTGCAATTTTAAAAGGTATTGTATTTTTTTATTCCTTTTCTAATATTTCATTGTTGGTATACAGAAATGCGACTGATTTCTGAATGTTAATCTTATATCCTGCTACTTTGCTGAATTTGCTGAGCAGTTCAGGTAATTTTGGGGTTCGTCCTTGGGGTTTTGTATTTATTGTATCTTGTCATCAGCATAGAGTCACAGCTTTATCACTTCTCTTCCGATTTGGATGCCTTTTATTTCTTTGTCTGTCTGATTGCTGTGGCTAGGACTTCCAATACTATGTTGAATAATAGGGATGAGAGTGTGCATTCTTGTCTTGTTCCAGATTTTTGTGGGAAGGCTTTCAGCTTTTCTCCATTGAGTATTATATTTTCTGTGGGTTTGTCTTAAATGGCTTTGATTATGCTAAGGAATGTTCCCTCTAGACCCACTTTGGTAAGGGCTTTTAATCATAAAATGATGTTGGACTGTGTCAAATGCTTTATCTGCCCCTATTGAGAGGATCATGTCATTTTTGAGTTTCGTTTTGTTAATGTGATGTATGATGTTGACTGATTCACCTCTTCTTTTTTGGCAGCATCTTTGGTTTTGGAATGAAGGTAATGGTGGCATCATAGAATGTCTTTGGGAGTATTCCTTCTTCTTCAACCTTTTGGAAAAGTTGTAGGAGTATGGGTATAGGTTCCTCCTTGTTTGTTTGGTAGAATTCACCTGTGAAATCATCTGGTCCTGGACTTTTATTTGTAGGGAGTGTTTTTATGACATATTCAATTTCATTTCTAGTGATAGGTCTGTTCAGTTGATCTATTTCTTCTTGATTCAGTTTTGGTGGGTTGTACATCTCTAGGAAGTTGTCCATTTCTTCCAGGTGGTTGAATCTGTTGGCACATAATTGTTGTGAGTATTCTCTCATGGTTTTTTTTTTTTTTTTTCTTCTGTAGTATCCATTGTGCCTTTTCCTTTTTCATTTCTGATTTTTGTACTTTGGGTTTTTTTTCTCTCCTCTTCTTGGTGAGTCTAGCCAGAGGTTTGTCCATTTTGTTTACCTTTTCAAAGAACCAGCTCTTGGCTTGATTGATTTTGTCTATTGTTTTTTGAATCTCTATTTTATTGATTTCCTCTTAGATCTTTATGATGTCCTTCTTTCTGCTGACTTTAGGTTTTTCTTGTTCTTCTTTTTCTAATGCATTGCGGTGGTGGATTAAATTGTCCATTTGAGATTTTTCTTCTTTTTGGAGAAAGGCCTGTATTGCTATGAACTTCCCTCTGAGCACTGCTTTTGTGGCATCCCATGGATTTTGAGTGATTGTGTCTTCATGATCATTTGTCTTGAGGTATTTTTTTTAATTTCCTTCTTGATTTCCTCATTGACCCATTGGTTTTTTAGTAGCATGTTATTTAGTCTCCATGTAGTAGGTTTTTTTCTCACTTCCTTTCCTGTGACTGAGTTCTAGTTTCATGCCATTGTGGTCAGAGAAGGTACTTGAAATAATTTCTATACTCCTAAATTTGTTGAGGTTAGCTTTGTGCCCCAAGATGTGATCAATTCTTGAGAATGTTCCATGTGCACTTAAGAAGAATGTGTATTCTGTTGTTTTGGATGTAATGTCCTCAAAATGTCGATTAAGTCTCACTTTTCTGGTATTTCCTTTAGGATCTCTGTTGCCTTATTGATTTTCTGTCCATAGGATCTGTCCATTGATGTGGGTGGGGTGTTATCTCCTACTATGATTGTATTCCCATCAATTTCTCTTTTATCTCTGTTGTATTTGTTGGAGGTATCTGGGTCCTCCAATATTAGGGGCATATATATTGATGATTGTAATATCCTCTTCTTGAATGGATCCTTTAACTATTCAATGCTATCCTTCTTTGTCTTTCTTGATGGCCTTGATTTTAAAGTCTCTTTGTCTGATATGAGTACTGCAACTCCTGCTTTCCTGTCTTGTCCGTTGGCATGAAATCTCTTTTCCCACCCCTCACTTTCAATCTGGAAGTGTCCTTTGCCCCAAGGTGAGTGTATGGTAGGCAGCAGATTGAAGGATTTTGCTTTTTTATCCCAATCTGCCACTCTGTGTCTTTTGATTGGAGCATTCAGTCCATTGACATTTCAGGTGATTATTGATAGATATGTATTTATTTCCATTTTAAGCCTTATTTTCCAGTTGATTTTATGTTTCTCTTTTCTTCCTTTCCTTGTTTGGTTGGGTGATTTCCATTTATTTTATGCTTGAGTATTTTCTTTTCAGTTTTTGTGAATGTAGTGTTCGGTTTTGATTTGTGGTTGCCCTGTTTCTTTAAGTATGTTAACCCCTTCCCATATCTGCTTACTTTAGCCTGATAGTCATATAGGCTAAACACATCATTAAAAAATTAAAAAAGAATCTATTTCTTCTTACTTCCCTTTCCCACAGCGTTTGATTTGGATGCCTTTTCTTTTTTTAACATCTTCATGTTGAGGTCTGTATGCTGACTTATTTAAGTGATGGCTTTCCAATTGTGGTTTCCTCCATCCTATATCTTCCTTTTTTTTTAAATTACAGAAGCCCTTTAAGTATTTGTTTTAGAATGGGTTTCGTGTTGCTGTACTCTTTCAGCTTTTGATTGTTGGAGAAATTCTTTATTTCTCCGTCTATTTTAAATGATTTTCTTGCTGGATAGAATATTCTAGTTTGCAGATTTTTTTCCTTTCAGTGGTTTAATTATATCTTGCCACTCCCTCCTGGCCTTTAGTGTACCTGTAGCAATATCAGCTGATTGCCTTATTTGGGTTCCCTTGTAATTAACGCTTTGCTTTTCTCTTGCTGCCTTTGGAATCTTCGCTTTATCTTTAACTTTTTGCCATTTTTATTATAATATGTCTTGGTGTGGGCCTGTTTGGGTTCCACTTGTTTGGGGCCCTCTGTGTTTCCTATATCTTGTTATCAGTATCCATTAGATTTGGAAAATTTTCAGCCAGGATTTCTTCAAATGTATTTTCAGTCTGCTTTTCTTTTTCTTCTCCTTCTAGAATCTGTATTATGCATAAATTTGCCTGCTTTATATTATCCCATAGGTCTCATATTTCTTTCATTTTTTTCCATTTGCTTTTCTGTCTGCTGTCCTGATTGGGTGATTTCCATTATTCTCTGTTCCACATCACTAATTCTTTCCTCTGCATTATTCATTCAGGTCTTTATTGCCTTTCCTTCAGTTTGTATCTCTGCAAATGAATTTTCTACTTTTCTTGGCTCCTCCTTATATGTTCTCATTCCTTTCTAAGGGAATCTGCATTCCTGTTCCTATCCTCTCTTAATTCCTTCCGTATTTTCACCCTGTCTCTTTTGAACTCCAAGTCTGTCAGACTGCAGAGGTCTGTTTCCTTGTTGACTGCTTTGGGTGAATTCTCCTGTTGTTTTAACTGGGAATTCATTTCTGAGGTTCTTCATCTTGCTTGTGTTTTTCTTTTTGTGTGAATTTGGGGAAGCCAAACTGTATTTTTGTAAGTCTGTGTCTATGCAAGAATACCCCTTTGTATCTTTTTTGGGGGGTTACTCTTTATTATTGGTGTGGGGGTTTGGGTCTTTGCTGTCTCTTTCTTCTGCATGAGAAGTCTGTTATCCCCATGATGCTCAGTATGTTTTCAGGGAGAAGAGGGCAATGAGTAGGGCCAGCATTCAGGGCCTGGTCATTGGGCTCTCAACAGAAGCAAAGACCTGCAGGAAGGCGGCACAGGTTACTCCTATTTACAGGGCCCTGGGAAGCAGTATTGAGCTCAAAAGTACCTTCAAGGTGGCCAGAGAATTTGGCTGTAGCTGCAGCAGGGTGTGTGAGTTCCCAGGGATGTGAGAACATCAATAGCTTGTGTTTGATTGCAGTGTCCTCCTCTGAGATGATTGGAATGGCAGGTGGTGCCTGTTCAGGGATCCCTAGTGGGAGTGGGCCATGACCATCTAGCTTCAGTGGTAACTGTGTTGGTTTGCATCCACCACCTGTAGACCATGCATGAGGTGATCTGTCTGTCTTAGCCCACATAGGAGGTGCTGCTCAGGCTGCTCCGAGTTGCAGGATCCTAGGAAGTGCCAGAGATCTGGCCTATGGGTACTGCCCTGAACATTCAGTAGTGGCAGCAGCAGGGCCAGTGTGTTCCCAAGGGTGCAAGAGAACCAAGAGTTGATTCGGTCACAATGCCTTCCTCTGTGATGCCCTTGAGGTGAATGGGGCTGCAGTAGATGCCTGTTCCCCAACCCCTAATGGTGTCAGCTCACTGCCACCGCTGGAGCTAGAGATAACTTTGGTGGTTTGCCCCATCACCTGTAAAATCATGCAAGAAGCACCTGGTCCTGCTTAGCCCTGACAGAATGTGGGAAGAAGGTGCTCTTAGTTGCAGCTTCCTAGGAAGGGACAGTGATCAAGCGTATGGGCACCTCTTGGAATGTTTGGCAGTGGTGGCTGCAGAGTGAGTGTGCCCCCAGAGGAGTGAGAGCACCATCAGGTGAGGTTCCATTGTAGTGTCCTTTTCTGTGATACCCTCTGAAATGGTTGGGTCTGCAAGTAATTTTTGTTCAGATATCCCCAGCTGTGGTAGGCCACACCACCTCTGGAGTCAGGGATAATTGCAGTGGTTTGCTCCTGCCACCCACAGGTCTGGTCCACCATGGGCTAGCAAGCAGCTTCTCACTGCTCCAGAGCCTAAGTCTCAGTGCTCAGCAACCCCCCCCCCGAGAATCTCAGGCTGTGGTGTCTGTGCCAGCAGTTCAGATGATCTGTGCTTCTCTCACTCTGCTTTTCAGTTCTCAGGCCTGCTGTTGTGCTTTCTTCAGTATGTTGGAGATCCCTCTGACTCAGCTGATCTTTCTGTTTGTTAGGTTGCTTCTCAGGGTGTGGGTTCCCTTTCTCCTTCACAGCTCCCTCTCAGGAAAGCGAGTCCTGTCCTGATTCCTTTTCTCTCTCTTTTTTCTTTTGTTCTACCTGGTTATGTCAGGAGTTTCTTGCCCATTTTGGAGGTTTAAGATTTTCTGCCAGCATTCAGTTGATGTCCTGTGTGAATCCTTTTAGATGGAGATGTGTGTTTTTTTTTTTTTTTGATGTGCTTGTGGGAGAGGGTGAGCATGTCCTCTTACCCTTGTGCCATCTTGCCTCTACCCCTAGGCCCCTATTAACTTTGTCTTTACCGCCATTGGGCAGGTGGGTAACTGACTAAGGCCCCACTTTGGGGGCTGAAGTCCCTGAGGAGCTGGACTCACTAGAGCTGGAGTAAGCAGACCCTGTTCCCCCTTCATCCACTGCAAGTTCTGAATCTGGAAGTCATCCTCCACTTCAAATTCCATGAACCTTGGGGGTGTTGAGGGACAGGCCTCAGTGAGAAAAAGGCCTGGGCTCTGGAGCCCACCGAGGGCAGCAGGACTGAGGGGATGAGGAGAGGGTGTCCTTGGGGCTGTCAGGGCCTGTGAGGTGCTATTCCAGCAGGGAGCCACTCTAGGGCAAGTACATGATCTGGGCCACCTCCTGCTTTACCAGCCCTGGAGGGCATGGCCCAGCAGAGACCATGCTTAATTGCTTAATTAAACCAGGTTGCTTAATTGAACCAGGACTACTGGACATATGGTGGCCCATGGGGGCCCCTGCTCATGCCCCCCCATCCTTGTGTGTCCCACAGGAATGGTGATGGCCAGCAGCCTTGTCAGGCAGGTATCCCCACAGTAGCCTTGCCCAAATCTAGGTCCTGGGTCTGGAAGTGAGAGTTCTGAAACACACACCTGACACAGGGCTCAGGAGAGGCTGGAGATGGGATGCTAAACTTAGCAGACAGGCCTCACGTTCCTCTGAGAGGTGCTTATTTGTTTGGTTTTGGTTTTGAAACTAGGGGATTCCCATGCAGAAAACACAGGGAAAGCCAGTCCACTGCTGATGAGGAGAGGGGTTCCAAGTGTTAGATCAGTGATCACTGGCCACCCAGCACACAGCTTGGGGTGGAGTGCATTTCCCTGCACACTCCCTGTGCCCAGAGTGGACCCTTCCTGGGCTCCTAGGGTTCCCAAGACCATCCTGAGGCCTTATGTCAGGACAGGGACAGGTCAGCCTCATGTGGGGGCAGTGCTCCTGGTGGAAGAAGGACAGAATAGCCAAGGTCTCCAGGTGAGGGGAGTAAGGCCTCTGGGATGCAGGGAACAGTATGTGTTGGGTGCCAGCCTCCTCTGTTCTCTCTGCTGGTCACCATCACAGTCATATCCTGCCCTGCGGTCTGGCCCTCACCCACCCCCTCGTCCACCATGTACCCCACAGCCCAGGATGCTGACTCACTTTGCCACCATCTCATAGAAGTTCATCCTGTCAAAGCTGCTTGTGTGCTGCCATTCCTTCATGGCCCAACACTGTCCCTTCTCCAATGTCATGGTTGGTTTCAGTGGGCCAGAGAGTGAAGCACTGGGCTGCAAGCCCTCAGGGTCAGTCTCCTCTTACAGCCCCACCTCCAGCTGCCTGAGCACCTCCATTCCTTCTCCTCCATGTTCCCCACCACAGCCTGACTGAGGGTCAGTAGTGTGAGGGGTGGGTGTCTAGAGCAAGACAGGCCTTCCTGGTTGCTATTGCCACCACCTCACACTCCCCAGAGGATGAGCATCCACTCCCAGGCCATAGCTGGAATGCTGTGCCTTGGGGAAGTCTTTCCTCTCCGGGACTGCAGTTTTATATAAAATTCAGCATCATCAATGAGGGAGGGCATGTGCCAGGATAGCTACTAACAGGTCAGATAAGCCCAAGGACTCTTCTGCCTGGTCCTCCCAACTAGGTGTCATTGTACCCCTTTTATGAAGGACCTTAAGTCTAGGAGAGAGATTCCTTCCAGGCTCACAGCTCTAGTAGGAAAGAACCTTGCCTTAAGAGAGCACTACCTCCTCCTTGTTGTAACTGGAAGTCTCCAGAACAACAAGGACCACATATGCATAAAACTCTCTCCTGAGCCTGCCTGTCCTATGCCTCCTCTGAAGTGATAGTCCCTGGCCACCATACACCCAACGTCTTGTTGAAAGGATGCAGCAGCACAGAAGATGGTGCCATTCACCTCTTGGCTCCTGACATTACAGAAGGACCCTCTCTGACTGCTAGTCTGTGTTAAATTTACCATGGAAACACAGAAGGTAATGTGGCTGGACCCACAGGGTGGGGGTCAGCTGAGAGAAGACACTGAAAGGATGTCATGGACTGGACATGTGACACATGTGAGTGACAACATGCCTCTTCATGGCATGGACATCACCCTCAACCTTCCTTCTGTCTAGGCTGAAGGATTCCTAGAAAGCTAGCCAGTGAGTCCATGGCCAGTTCCTCTTTAGTGAAGGCTCCAGGTGAGCTCATGAGCTCTCCAGAATGCACTCAGATGAGGAAGCAAGAGAAAAGTTCTGCATTAGGGCTCTGGGGCAGGTGCTTCTGGGCCAGAGATTTTAGGCACTGCCAGCCTTGGGAGTTCTCAGCTCTTGCTGTTCAAAGAGTCATCCTGAGGGACCCCATTCTTGGAGGAGGATAGGCTGTCTGCCCTGGATGCACCATGTGGCCATGGGCCAGAGCTCACTGGGGGCAGACTGGGGCCAGCTGGGCAGCTGATTGTGCAGCTTGAGGAGGAAGGCCTGTGACCCACTCTCCCTTGCAAGCCTGAGCTACTGCAACAGCCAGTGTGGCCACAACACTCTCCACTGCAGGGGTTGCTAGGAATAGGGTTACAGGACAAGCAACAAGCCCTCCCACTGAGGGCCCCAGGAGCTCCCTTTGGGGGTACCTGGGTAAGGCCAAAGATCTGAGTCTGGTGGGGCAATGCTGGCTTTCCTTCTGATCTGACTTAGACAGTGATTTTGCAAACCCCTGGGGCACTGAGGCCATGGTCAGTATTAGCCACCAGAGATGTCCTGGTGAAGGCTGGCAGGAATAATGTGCTGCCAGGTGGGAGTAATGGGGTCATGGGTGGTGGCAGGTGCAGCTCCAAGGGTGGCTTCAATGGGGGGCCAGGAGTGGATGGAGAAAAGTGGAGTGCTCTGAAATGGGACAGGGAGGCATGAGGCTTAATGAGGGCTGCTGTGTTGAGCATGCTGTGGAGATGCTCTTGAGACAAAGGAAAGTGGTGAATGGAGGAGAATGGGCAACTGGGAAGGGAGTTTCCTGGTGAATCAGACTGTACATCTCAACAGGCAAGGGCATTTGAACAGGGGAAACTGTGCAGTCTTGGAGGGTTTTTCATGTTCTCATCTCCAGTTGAGAATTATTCCACTGGTGAATTTGTTCCCATGCACCAAGTTCCCTGCCTCCTGTCTGCTGGGAAGAGGTTAGGCACAGCAGCACTCACTCAGAGAGCCTCACTAAGGAACTCCAACACTCAGCCCTCACAGACTGTCCCCAAGTCCTGGAGCTTGGAGCACATCTACTCTGAACAATGCTCCTCAGCAAGGTCATTAGCATATAGGGACCCTCTCCAAGCCAGTATCCACTCACTGTAAGTCCATTTTTGGACAGGCAGTGTATAAAGTCTTAGGGCCACACCTTCTGATAAGCAGTTCCTTTGCACTTGCCAATATAAATCTGCTCTTCCTTTCTTTCATGACCTCTCCTAACAAAACTGAAAGGCTGAGAAAGTCACTCTGCACACAGAACCTTGATACAATCGCATAACGCACCTGCCCATCATGCACCTGCCTCACAGAACCACCCATATTGGACTTTGAATAGGGGAGAGTTTCCACCATCCCATCCCCAGGACCCTGAGTCACTGCCATCATGCAGTTGTGTTCCTAGGAGAGGAGTCTAAGAATTAAGCATGTATCCCCTGGATTCTGTCATTTCACAGCCACTACTGGCTGCAGAGGATTAGCACAGGCTGAGGGAGTGTCATGTTGCATAGATCGTGGGAGTACAGGCTGCCTGAGGTCCTTCCCCTTCCAGATCCCAACAATGGAAGGTGAAGACAAACTGAGAAGCAGGCATGAGTCAGGTGCCATTGTGGTAAAGCTGTCTGTTCAGCAGAGGGAGGTACCTACCACTATGCACCTAATTAATCTCAACAGGGGAAAAGGAGTTTTCATGGTAGCACAGAAGATCGTCTTCCTCTTCTGGGCTACAACACATCCCCTCTTTAACAAGGAATCATCCTTCATAGACATTCCATCGCAACCACTCCCCCTCCACACATGTGATCCCTGTCCATGAAATGGTGATGTGAAATAGGAACATACTCTTCATCTCAAAGTCAGGCCTGAGCATCTGCTGTGAGATACCAGACAGGATGAAGTAGGTCTGAAGAAATGTGTTTCCACGAAAGGGAAAAATACAGAACAACTCAGAAACAGGAGTCTTAGCTTGGTTGAAGTCACATGGTTGCCCCTCCCTTGTGGAATCCAAGGCAACAGTTCCCTGACCTGAGGAGTGAGCTCTGGGCTGGAAGGAGTGGAAGAGGCCTGGGCTGTGGCAGAGTAACTTTGGGCCCAGCTTAGAGAGGACCACTTCAAGGTACATGTGGCCACAGTCACCCTTTCAGTGAACAGAGCGAGACTATTGGGACAATTGAAGATTTAGTCCAGGGCTACTCCACGGTGACCTCTGATTTCTCTGGCCCTCTCTCCCAGTTACTACTGCTCAGATGAGTGGAAGTGTCCTCTTCCTTGTGACTGTTGAGCACTGGGATCTCAAGTACCTTCTGATGATTCCCATCACATGGCACCCCACACTGGCCTCCACTTCAAGGCCATTGGAAGTTGAGTAAATACTGGATTTCTCCTCCACCACTCTCTCCCCAAACCCGGTCTGATGTCATTGCCATTTTTCTTTTCCTTTTTCTTTTTTGCTTTTTAGGGTGACACCCATGGCATGTAGGAGGTTCCCAGGCTAGGGGTCTAATGCAGCTTCAGCTGCTGGCCTACACCACAGCCATGGCAACACAGGATCTAAGCCACATCTGCAACCTACACCACAGCTCATGGCAATGCCAGATCCTTAGCTCACTGAACAAGTTCAGGGTTCAAACCTGTGCCCTCCTGGATGCTGGTGAGATTTGTTAGCTGCTGAGTCATGATGGAAACTCCCCTCCTTGCCATTTTTTATTTCCTCTTTAAAATCTGGATGTTGAGTCAGCTGGGTTTCCATGTGGTCGCAGGGAACAGGTACTCCCCCTTCTCAGCAAAGACATTTCCTGATCAGGCACAATCATCGTTCAGATCATAGACTTCACAGGGAGAACCCCTCTGACCATCTAGGTGGTCTATCTCGTTTAGATCTTAGGCCCTCTCAGGGGGATACCTCTCTGAGCACCTGTATGGGTTTTTAGACTCCTCTATTCCCAAATTAACACCACGGGGGCCTCCTCCTGTCAACCTCCACTAGATACAGCTTTAGGGTGATTTTGGACAATCTTTCATCTCTGAGACTCCACCAGATGTTAAGCACAAGTGTCTCATTTCCTTCTGTCACGTGGCTTGGCCCAAACATAAATTAGATAATGGGAGCCAATGGCCTGAGACTGGTCCATTCAATTTCAAAATCCCAGGAGATCTTGAGAATTTTTTTTCCAGCACAATGGGACATGGTCAGATGTTCCCTACATTAAAGCTTTTATCTATTTTATGTGTGTGTGTGTGTGTGTGTGTGTGTGTGTGTGTGTCTTTTTAGGGCTGTGCTCATGGCACGTGGAGGTTCCCAGGCTACGGGTTGAACTTGAGGTGTGGAAGTTGGGCCACAGCCATAGCAATGCCATATCTGAGCCATGTCTGCAACCTACAACACAGGTCATAGCAATGCCAGATCCTTAAGCCTCTGAGGAAGACCAGTGTTCAAACCTGTGTCCACATGGATCCTAGTCAGATTTGTTCCTTCTGAGCCAAGACAGGAATTCCAAGCTTTTATCTCTTTAAGATCTCAACCCTCTCTTTGCTCTGACTGTAGCTCATATCAGGTTCTTCTGTTAAATGAATGCCCTCCTCCCATTTCACCTCACCTGCCGGCAAAAACTAAACAGCCTCCCCCTTATGTTTCTTCAAACTCTGACTTTAATCCTAGTGATGCCTCAGCACCTCCTTCAATCCTGCACAACCATAAGCCTCCTCGTCCCCCTCCCACCAATTCCGTGCACCCAAGTACTACAGCCCCTACACCTTCTTCTCTCCCTCCCACCATTGTTCTTCCTCCTCTTCTTCCATGCCCCAAGAATCCTAATTCCCACTCCCAACATGCAGCCCCCTCCCATAGCAACAACCCCTTTTATGACCCCCTTGACAAGATCTTGATCAGCAATCCCCCCTGAGGCCCTAAACCTTCCTTTAAGAGAGGTTGCTGGAGTTGAAGGAAGAGTCAGGGTTCATGTGCCTTTGTCTTTGGGAGACTTATCCCAAATAGGGAAAATGTTTAGGTTCCTTCACCTCAGACTCAACTACCTACACAAAAGAGCTCCAGTATCTTATTCACTCCTACGACTTCACTTGGAAAGACATTTGTGTTATCCTTAGCTGTTTTCTGTCCCCTGAAGAAAGGGAATGAATTTGTCTGGCAGCCCAAGCCCATGCAGACACCTTACATACCAAGATCCTGCGAACAGTCCTGTTGGAACTCTAGCTATCCCTTGTGTGGATCCTAATTGGAACTATCAGATAGACTCCCAGGACAGTGGCTCGAGAGGCCACCTTAACTCTTGCCTAATAGAAAGAATGAAGTCCTCATTAAAAATAGTTACTTAGGATAAAATTAGAGAAATAATGCAGGAACCCCAAGAAAATCCAGCCATTTTTATGTCAAGGCTTATAGTACACTATCCTAAGTATCCTACCCTAAATCTAGAAAGTCAAGAGAGATAAATTCATTTGCATATGCATTTCATCTCCCAATCAGCACAAGATATTAAAAAAAATATGTGGAAACTAGAGGACGGTCTTTTGTTCCCACCAAGGGATCTCATTAAAGCTGCCTTTAATGGTCTTTAATAATGCTGAGGAAGAACATAAGGCCCCTAAACTAAAGAGGTCCATGACTGAATATCAGCTTCTTGCTTCTGCCATATAGGGAAATCCTCAAAAACAAACCATGGACCCCCTGAGGCATACAAACTTACAGAACAACCTCCCCTCCCAGGGCCTATTTCAAAGGTGGCTTAGAGGGGCATTGGGCAAATAAATGCCATAACCCAAAACCCTGCCAGGCCCTTCTCCAAAATTCAGTCAGAATGGACATTGGAAAGTGGACTGTGGGAAGCCAGGACAGCCCACCATCTCCTCCACAAAACCTACCTTGGAGACCATCAACATGAACAACCTGTTGGGCCTGGCCATGGAGGATAGGTGGGGCCTGAGGCCACCAGGCCCCAGCTTCCTACCACCACTCTGGAGCCTCAGGGAGCTCTGCCAGGAACAGATAAGATTATTTTGTTCTTATTGGACTTGGGGGCATTATACTCGGTATTACCTATTTTACAGGGTCTTACCTACACCTCCCCTACTTCTATCATGGGGTTACCCACTACACCCCAACAGACTGGACCTTTACTTTGCACACTTGTAAACACCACTTTCTGCCACCTAATTCCTAGGTATTCCCACATGTGCTATGCTTATAATAGGGATGAATATTTTAACTAAGTTCCAGGGATACATTGAATTTCCTATACAACCAAACACAAACTTCCTATATCTGGGCCAGTCAGATTTGGGGCCCACTCCCCCAGTCATTCCCACCTCCCCTCTGATGTCAGTGCCATTGTTTGGGACAGCCATATACCCTCCATTGCTAGACATCATTCTCCAATTCTCATAAGACTAAATGATCTTCCTAAATTTCCTATCCAATCTCAATATCCTATTAGCCTAGAAGCACAGAGAGAATGAAAGCCTATAATTCAGCTTCTCCTCAAGGCCAACGTCCTCAAACCTATTCACTTTCTGTTCAATATTCCTATCCTTCCTGTAAAAAAACTAGACAGATGCTTCCGATTAGTTCAGGATCTTGGCCTCATCAATCTGGTACTCCTTCCCATTAACACAGTGGTCCCAAATCCCTATACTCTTCTGTCTTGTATACCTCCTAACACTCCTCATTTCTCAGTTCTTGACCTAAAAGATGCCCTTTTTACCCTTCCTCTACACCCTTCATGCCAGGAATTATTTCCATTCACATGGACTGACCACAATATTCTTTCAGACCCTCAGTTAACCTGGACAGTCCTTCCTCAGGGTTTCAGAGACAGCCCACATTTCTTTGGCTAACCCTCAGCCACAGATCATAACCACTCAGGGTACTGGAGGGCCAACTCACCCACCAGTGGAGCAGACCCATCAGCCACAACTGGGGCCATTTAATTTCTGGGCTCCTCCTGAGATGGAGAACTGGCCAGAGGGCCCTGACCAGGTAGAGGGAAAAGAGACTTTGTTGGCCCTTTGCCTCTCCCTTTCCCATTTTTCTTTCTTTTTTTAATTAATTAATTTTTTTAAATTTTTTCTTCCACTGTACAGCACGGGGAGCAAGTTACTCTTACATGTATACAATTTTTTGCCACCCTTGGTTCTGTTGCAATATGAGTATCTAGACATAGTTCTCAATGCTCCTCAGCAGGATCTGCTTGTAAATCTGTTCTAAGTTGTATCTGATAACCCCAAGCTCCCGATCCCTCCCACTCCCTCCCTCTCGCATCAAGCAGCCCCACAAGTCTATTCTCCAAGTCCATGATTCTCTTTTCTGTGGAGATGTTCATTTGTGCTGGATATTAGATTCCAGTTATACGTGATATCATATGGTATTTGTCTTTGTCTTTCTGGCTCATTTCACTCAGTATGAGTCTCTAGTTCCATCCATGTTGCTGCAAATGGCATTATGTCATTCTTTTTTATGGCTGAGTAGTATTCTATTGTGTATATATACCACCTCTTCCAAATCCAATCATCTGTTGATGAACATGTGGGTTGTTTCCATGTCCTGACTATTGTGAATAGTGCTGCAATGAGCATGCGGGTGCATGTGTCTCTTTTAAGTAGAGTTTTGTCCGATCATATGCCCAAGAGTGGGATTGTGGGGTCATATGGAAATTCTATGTATAGATTTCTAAGGTATCTCCAAACTGTTCTCCATAGTGGCTGTACCAGTTTCCATTCCCACCAACAGGGTGGGAGGGTTCCCTTTTCTCCACAGCCCCTCCAGCACTTGTTATTTGTGGACTTATGAATGATGGCCATTCTGATTGGTGTGAGGTGGTATCTCATGGTAGTTTTGATTTGCATTTCTCTTATAATCAGCGATGTGGAGCATTTTTTCATGTGTTGGCTGGCCATTTGTATCTTCCTTGGAGAACAGTCTATTCGGGTCTTTTGCCCATTTTTCCATTGGTTGATTGGCTTTCTTGCTGTTGAGTTGTATAAGTTGCTTATATATTCTAGAGATTAAGCCCTTGTCGGTTGCATCATTGGAAACTGTTTTCTCCCATTCTGAAAGTTGTCTTTTTGTTTTCTTTTGGGTTTCCTTTGCTGTGCAAAAGCTTTTCAGTTTGATGAGGTCCCATGGGTTTATTTTTGCTCTAATTTCTATTGCTTTGGGAGACTGACCTGAGAAAATATTCATGCTGTTGATGTCCAAGAGTGTTTTGCCTATGTTCTCTTCTAGGAGTTTGATGGTGTCCTGTCTTATATTTAAGTCTTTCAGCCACTTGGAGTTTATTTTTGTGCATGGTGTGAGGGTGTGTTCTAGTTTCATTGCTTTGCATGCAGCTGTCCAGGTTTCCCAGCAATGCTTGCTGAATAGACTTTCTTGTTCCCATTTTATGTTCTTGCCTCCCTTGTCAAAGATTAATTGACCCTAGGTGTCAGGGTTTATTTCCGGGTTCTCTCTTCTGTTGCATTGGTCTGTCTGTCTGTTTTGATACCAGTACTACACTGTTTTGGTGACTGTGGCTTTGTAGTATTTCTTGAAGTCTGGGAGAGTTATGCCCCCTGCTCGGTTTTTGTTTCTCAGGATTGCTTTGGCAATTCTGGGTCTTTTGTGGTTCCATATAAGTGTTTGGATTGTTTGTTCTAGTTCTGTGAAAAATGTCCTGGGTCATTTGATAGGGGTTGCATTGAATCTGTAGATTGCTTTGGGTAGTATGGCCATTTTTACAATATTGATTTTTCCAATCCAGGAACATGGAATATCTTTCCATTTCTTTACATCTTCTTTGATTAAAGTTTTATAGTTCTTGGCATATAAGGTAAAGGTACCTCCTTGGTCAGGTGTATTCCGAGGTATTTGATTTTGTGAGGTGCAATTTTAAAAGGTATCGTATTTTTGGATTCCTTTTCTAATATTTCATTGCTGGTATACAGAAATGCGACTGACTTCTGACTGTTAATCTTATATCCTGCTACTTTACTGAATTTACTAATCAGTTCCAGTAGTTTTTGGGTTGAGTCCTTAAGGTTTTCTATGTAAAGTATCATGTCGTCTGCATACAGTGACAGTTTGATCTCTTCTCTTCCTAAATGGATGCCTTTTATTTCTTTTGTTTGTCTAATTGCTGTGGCCAGGACTTCCAAAACTATGTTTAAGAGCAGTGCTGAGAGTAGGCATCCCTGTCTTGTTCCAGATTTGCGTGAGAAAGCTTTCAGTTTTTCCCCACTGAGTATTATATTTGCTGTGGGTTTATCATAAGTGGCTTTGATTATGTTCAGGAATGCTCCCTTGATACCTACCAATGGACAGATCCTCTAGACAGAAAACCAATAAAGCAACAGAGATCCTGAAGGAAACAATAGAAGTTAGATTTAATTGATATCTTCAGGACACTACATCCAAAAGAATCAGAATACACATTCTTGTCAACAACACATGCAGCATTCTCAAGAATTGACCACATATTGGGACACAAAGCTAACCTCAATAAATTTAGGAGCATAGAAATTATCTCAAGTATCTTCTCTGACCACAATGCCATGAAACTAGAAATCAACCACAGGAAACGAAATGAGAAAAAACCTACTACATGGAGACTAAACAACATGCTACTAAAAAACCAGTGGGTCAATGAGGAAATCAAGAAGGAAATTAAAAATACCTTGAGACAAATGATAATGAAGACACAACCTCTCAAAATCTATGGGATGCCACAAAAGTAGTGCTCAGAGGGAAATTTATAGTGATACGGGCCTTTCTCAAAAAAGAAGATCCCAAATTGACAGCTTAACCTTCCATCTAAGCAAATTAGAAAAAGAACAAAAAAGACCCAAAGTCAGCAGAAGGAAGGAAATTATAAAGATCAAAGAAGAATTCAATAAAGTAGAAATTCAAAAAAACAATAGAGAAAATTAATAAAACCAAGAGCTGTTTCTTTGAAAAGGTAAACAAAATTGACACACCCCTGGCCAGACTCACTAAAAAGAGGAGAGAAAGAACTCAAATATAATTAAAAATGAAAAAGGAGAAATCACAACAGATACTGCAGTAATAAAAAAAAAAAACATACGAAAATACTATGAACAACTCTATGCCAAAAAAATTGACAATCTGGAAGAAATGGTCAATTTTCTAGACTCTTACAGCCTGCCAAAACTGAATCAAGAAGAAACAGACCAACTGAACAGACCAATCACTAGAAATGAAATTGAAGAAGTCATAAAAACACTCCCTACAAATAAAAGTCCAGGGCCATCTGGCTTCACAGGCGAATACTATCAAACATATAAAGAGGATCTAGTGCCCATCCTCCTTAAAGTCTTTCAAAAGGTTGAAGAAGAAGGAACACTCCCACCATTCTACGATGCCATCATCACCCTAATTCCAAAACCAGACAGAGATAACACCAAAAAAGAAAACTATCGGGCCAATATCTTTGATGAATATAAATGCAAAATTTCTCAACAAAATCTTAGCCAGCTGAATCCAACAACATATCCAAAAATTATACACCATGACCAGGTAGGGTTCATCCCAGGTTCACAAGGATGGTTCAACATATGCAAATCAATCAACATCATACACCACATTAACAGAAGTCAAAAATCATATGATCATCTCCATAGACGCAGAAAAAGCATTTGACAAAGTCCAACATCCATTCCTGATCAAGACCCTCTGTTTCTTTTTTGAAATAAATTCTATGTCTTTGTCTATATTCTTCGTTTATTCATTCACCACCTTCCACCTTGCTGACTTCCTTTTGTTAATTATGTGTGTTCTTCTTTTGCTATTTCAGAATACCTAAGGTAGTTGTTTAAAATGTTCATCTAGGAGTTCCTGTTGTGGCTCAGTTGTTAACAAATCTGACTAGGAACCATGAGGTTACGGGTTTGATCCCTGGCTTTGCTCAGGGGTTAAGGATCCAGCATTGCTGGTGAGCTCTGGTGTAGGTTGCAGATGTGGCTTGGATCCTGCATTGCTATGGCTCTGGAATAGGCCAGTGGCTATAGCTCCGATTAGACCCCTAGACTGGGAATCTCCATATGCCATGGGACCAGCCCTAGAAAAGGCAAAAAGACAAAAGAAAAAAAAAAGAAAAAAAGAAAAAGAAAAAGTTCATCTAGCCACTGTGAAGCCTATGCTTCTTTATGCTCATTCGCTTCAGATTTATTAATGTTCCTTTGAATGAGCCACATCTACCTTTTTATTTCTATATTTTGTGAGCATTTATCAAAAGTTGCATATGCAGGAGTTCCCGTCGTGGCGCAGTGCTTAACGAATCCGACTAGGAACCATGAGGTTGCGGGTTCGTCCCTGGCCTTGCTCAGTGAGTTAAGGATCCGGCGTTGCCGTGAGCTGTGGTGTAGGTTGCAGAGGCGGCTCGGATCCCACATTGCTGTGGCTCTGGTGTAGGCCGGCGGCTAGAGCTCCGATTCCACCCCGAGCCTGGGAACCTCCATATGCTGTGGGAGCGGCCCAAAGAAGTAGCAAAAAGACAAAAAAAATAAAAAATAAAAAAATAAAAAAATTTTAAAAAAGTTGCATATGCAGGAAAAAAAAAAAAAAAACCGCCACGTTACCCAGTCTTGTATCTTGGATATGTGCAAATGAAGACCTTTACTAAACAGACCAGTGCTCTCAGGTCTTTTCCGAGGATGTGCCTTCACTGGGAGTGTGTGTGTGCTTCCCCAGCGCCTTAATCCTCTCCCCCACACACAGTTGCTTTTAAGTATTTAATTTCCCTAAAAACCTCACCTTTGTCTTCTTGGCCCTTACATGTTTTATTGCATTCTTCTGTCAGTCATCTCTGACCTCCACATGTGTGCAGGTCTACAGTTGCCATGAACTTCTCCTGTGCCATTGAATCCATCATCATTTTACTGATATGTAAAATGTCCCACCATTCCTATCTCAGCTTCAAGTCATGTGAGACAGAAATCAGATTCTGGAGACAGTGCCTGGCCTGCCAAACCCTGCAATCAAGTTGCACTCTTGTGTTTCTCCCAATGGAGGACCAGTGGTTGGGTCCTCTACTGCACCATATTCATTCACAATGGGTGAGGAATAGAGGAGGCAGAATATCATGGAATTTGCTATCATTTTGAGTGTGACCCTTTCTCAATTGGCTATTCACTTGATTGCTTCAGATTACTCTTTGTCTTCTAGAGCTTCCACAAAGCTATTCTTACCTGATTGTTTCCTTGATATTTTCATGGGGTTAAAGACCTGGAGCCTCCTAATCTGCCATCTTGCCTATATCACTCCTCTCCTTCATTTCTGAAAGGTAGTTTTATCAGATACAGAATTCTTGGTTCATAGTTCTTCTTTTTCATTCCCTAAATATGAAAATCTACTAGGCTTTTTCCTTGATGCTTTCAAAATTCTCTTTGTCATGGGTTTTGTCAATTAACTATAGTATCTGTGTAGACCTGTAGTTTATCTTGTTGGATTTCATTGAGTTTCTTGGATGTATACATTCATGTATTTCATCATATTTGAGGAGTTGGGGCATTTTTCTCCCAATATTTTCCCTGACTTCTGATTCCCTTTTCTGGGTGTAATTCCTATTATATGTATCATGTGGATTCCTATTATATGTATGTTGGCCTACTTAATGGTGTCCTATATGTCTGTTACATTCTGCTCAATAGTGTCCATTCTTGCCTCTCTCCACTCCTCAGAGTGGATAGCCTCAGTCAGTTCTTCTTCAAATAGGCCAATTCATTATTCTGCCAGCTCAAATCTGTTAGTAATTCCCCCAATGCCTTTTTCATTCCCAGCTGTACTTTTCAACACTAGAATATACATTTGATTCCTTTTTGTAATTTCTGTCTCTCTATTAGCATTCTCCATTTGGTTAGGCACCAGTTTCCTGAGTTTTTTTAGTTCTTTGTCCCAAATTTCACTTTGTACTATGGGAATATATAAGAGAGTGACTAAAAGTCCTTGTAATGCCTCACCGCATGAATCATATTTCCTTTTTTAATTTCCATACCTCATAATTCTTTGTTGAAACCTTTTGTGTTAAAAAATGTAAGGAGACATTGTAGAAATCAGATTCTCCCTTCTCATCATGATTTGATGTTAATGCTGTTTGTCTGGTTGTTGTTGGTGGTGGTATGGCTCCTGTTTCTTCAAGTCCAGCTTGCATTTGGGAAGATGTAATGATTGTTACTGGTTGGAAGTTTTCTGATATGAGATGCCTATACTGCTTTTGGGAATTGATTGCAAATTAATATAAAGTGTTACTTTGAGATAAATTCTCATGTTCCATTCTACGAACATTTAAGATTCGAATATTTAACAAAGAGTATTAAATACATGGTGACCTAGGACTTTTCCTTTTAAAAGTATTTGATTGGGAGTTCCCCTCATGGCTCAGTAGAAATGAATCTGACCAGCATCCATGAGGACACAGGTTCAGCCCCTGGCCTTGCCCAGCAGGTGAAGGATTCAGCATTTCCATGAGCTGTGGTGTAGGTCACAGGTGTGGCTCAGAGCTGGCATTGCTGTAGCTGTAGTGGAGGCCAGCAGCTAGAGCTCTGATTCTACCCCTATCCAGGGAACCTCCATATTGGCCCTAAAAAGACAAAAAGAAAAACAAAAACACAGTGTTTGTTTGGAAGTATCCAATGGTGATATATTTTTAAAATGTATCTTATATTGTTATTTCCCCCAACACACTTTTTTCTCCCAATGTACAGCATGGGGACCCAGTTACACATACATATATACATAATTTTTCTCCCATTGTAAGTATCTAGACATAGTTCTCAATGCTACACAGCAGGATCTCATTGTTAATCCATTCCAAGAGCAATAGTTTAAACTCAAGCATCAGATCACCTCATACTCCCAATCCCTCCCACTCCCTTCCCCTCCCCCCAGGCAACCACAAGACTATTCTCCAAGTCCATGAATTTCTTTTCTGTGGAAAGGTTCATTTGTGCTGTATATTAGATACCAGATGTGAGTGATATCATATGGCATTTGTCTTTCTCTTATTTCACTCAGGGTGAGAGCCTCTAGTTCCATCCATGTTGCTGCAAATGGCATTATTTCATTCTCTTTTATATCCGAATAGGACTCCATTGTGTATATATACCACATCTTCCTTATCCACTCATCTGTTGATGGACATTTGGGATGTTTCCTTGTCTTGGCTATTGTAAATAGAGCTGCAGTGAACATGTGGGTACATGTGTCTTTTTGAAGGAACATTTTGTCCAAATATATGCCCGTGAGTGGAATTGCTGGATCATATGGTAGTTCTATGAATAGATTTCTAAGGTACTTCCATACAGTTCTCCATAGTGGCTGTACCAGTTTCCATTCCCACCAACAGTGCAGGAAGGTTCTGTTTTCTCCACACCTGCTCCAGCATTTGTTATTTGTGGACTGATGAATGATGGCCATTCTGATTGGTGTGATGTGGTATCTCATGGTAGTTTTGGTTTGCTTTTCTCTAATAATCAGTGATGAGTGGTGTTGATCATTTTTTCATGTGCTTGTTGGCCTTCTGTATATCTTCCTTGGAGATATTTTGAATAAATACACACACACTCACACACACACACACACACACACACACACACACACACACACACACACACAGCCACACCATACCTTGGGCTGTCGGTGACTGCTGTATCATATGACAGGTGTACATTTATTTTCTGAGGAACTTCCACACCGTTTTCCTTAGCGGTTGTACCAATTTACATTCCCACCAACATGATAGGAGGGTTCTCTTTCCTTATTTGTAGACTTTTTGATGATGGCTATTCTGACTGGTGTGAGGTGAGACCTCATGGTAGTTTTTATGTGCATTTCTCCCATAATTATTTACACTTAGCATCTTTTCATGTGCTTTTTGGAAATCATTCTGTCTTTGGAGGAATGTGTATTTAGGTCTTCTGCCCATTTTTCAATGGATTGTTTATTTTTTAACCTGAACTCTATGAACCATTTTTATATTTTGGAGGTGAATACCTTGTCAGTTGCTTCATTTTCAAGTACTTTCTCTCATTGTGTGGGTTGTTTTTCATTTTTTTATGGATTCCTTTTCTGTGTATAAGCTTTTGAATTTATGGGTCTATTGTTTTTCCTTTTAGGGCATGGTGGCATATGTAAGTTCCCAGGCTAGGGGTGGAATTGGAGCTGCAACTGCAAGCCTACAGCACAGAAACAGCAAAGTGGGATCCGAGCCTCATCTGTGACCTATACCACAGATGCTTAATTCACTAAGTGAGGCCGGAGATGAAACCCATGTCCTCATGAATACTAGTCAGTTTCATAACAGGCTGTGCCAAAAGGGCAATTCCCAATTTCTTTATTTTTGTTTTCTTTTTCATTATTCTCGAGGGGGCATCAAAAAGGGTTTGCTGCCATACTTATCGAAGAGTGATCTGCCTGTTTTCCTCCAAGAATTTTGATGTAAGTTTCTGGCCTTTCATTTTGGTCTTTAACCCATTTTGATTTTGTTTTTGTGCATGGTGTTATATTGCTTGTTTTCTTGATAAAGAATGACCCACCAGGAAATGGAGTTTCAAGGTGCAGACCTTGCTATATTAAACAGTCTGGATGGGGTAAGTATGAGAGAATATCCATTTGTTCTAGGCAAGAGAATTAGGGATCTAGGAGTTCCCACTGTGGCACAGTGGAAGTCAACAAACCCCTAGTCTGCGAATTTCCATATGTCATGTGTGCAGCCTTAAGAAAGGGAAAGAAGAAAGAGAGAAAAGAAGAAAGAAAAGAAAAATTAGAGATCTTTAATACAAGGTGATAAAGGTGTGATTGAACAGATACCTACTTATGTTAGGACATAAACTATCGGATAAAGAGAAATGTAGAAAAAGATCTAGAATTTTAATATAGCTTTGTAATATTTTCCTACTTTCTATGCTATCTTCAAAGTCCAGGATGACTTCAGACTTAGGGACCAATCTGCCTAACACATGGAAGAATGAAATATAGTTTTATCAAAAGAACATTCTGTAACTGAAGATTGCAGTCTGTATTTACTCAAGAGTAATGACTTGCAATAATAACAGCTAACATTATATGACACATCCTGCTTGCTGGACACTAATCAAAGCACTTTACCTTTATTAACATATGTTATTCTCACAGCATCCCTTGGAGATGGATGCCATTACTGCAACACTCTTACTCCATTTAAAGTTCTGTAAACAGCGTTGCAGAGAAGTTAAGTAACTTTCCCTTAAGCCATAGTTAAATAAGCCAGGATTTGAAGCCTACCTGTCTGGCTGCAGTTTCCATGCTTTCCAAACTTAACCTAAACCACTTCATATAACCCACAGTGAAAAGGTTACAGAGTAGCTACAACCATATTTACAGGGCCTAGGACGAAGCTGCCCAGCCCTTCTTAAGCAAATAGCTGGTATTTTTCAGAATTGCCCCATGGCAATTGGCTCAAGGGAAGAAGGGAAAGATCATAGAGACCAGCTGATAGATGCACAGGGTTAACCAGCTTCAAAGGGTTTAGCGAAACGTTGATGATCTTCACATGTGGGATGTACCATAAGTACAAACTGGAATCCCGCACATGAGTTTAACTCAGGTCCCATCTGGCCTGGATGGATGAGGATGCTGATGATTTTGGAGAGATGGCAGAGAGTGATGGCTTGAAGTGAGATCTTAATTCTCTGCTCAGGAATGGAAGCTGGGAAGCCTGGATGAAACAGGAATATTAGCCACTCGACCAGCTGGGGACTACCAACTGAACTGCCTTGATTCTCACCCCCTGTTGAAGGCAAGAATATTTAAAGCAAGCAAAGTCTGTGAAATCAGGTACAGAGTTTATTGTTAGAAACACAGTACACTTAGCTATGTTGTCTGTTTGTCTAAGGCAGAGGCAAAGCAGTAGGATACACACAAAGGAGGAGTGAGAATGCAATCATCCCCATCATTGAGGAGTGTCCCAGAGAAGTGATTTAAAACACTTAGGGAAGTTCGTCTGGGTCTTTGTTTCCCATTGGCCAAAGTTCTTATTTCATTTTGCACACCTGATCGGACCCAGGCCCTCCCCAATATGCATGCACATCTTTGGGTCAAGATGGATTCCTCACTGGCAGTAACATAGCCTAAGTTTTTATTGGCTGGTGACCCCTCCCTTTCTGACCCAGAGGAGTCTTTCTGTGCATGTGAAGTTGGTTCTCCTTCGCCCTAAGGATAGGAAGTGTGTGACCTCTTTATCTTTGACCCAAGCAGGGCTTAGGCCCTAAATGCCCATGATGTGTTCATTGCTTTAAGTGTCCAAAAAGGCCAATTCCACTTCTTTAACTTGTTCTTTGCATTTTTATCTTCAGGTATAAATAGGTGGCTGATAGGAAATGTTTATGCTCGATCCCATCTATCTCCTGACTCACGGAGAGGCTGATTTGGGAGGAAAGTGTCCTCCATACTCCCAGAGAGACACTGTGAATTCCCCTGTAAGGGATATGAGGCTTTATTATCTTCCCTCAGTAGAGCATTGGCATGAATCTACAAAGGCATAAGGCCATTGTCCTTAGTTACTATCCTCTTAGTTATTATTACCCAGGACTAAAGGATGACCTGGCCAGTGTCTGCACTTCATGGACAGTTACTGCTGAAGCACACCAGAGATTAGGAATACTCCATACAACATACCCATGGAGTCATCCTTGCTTGTGTGCTAAAAGGTGATCCATTTCTAGAATTGCATGTGTTTCTTAGGACTCTTCTCATACCCAGTGCATTAGAGCAAGATCACCAGAAGCGAATCTTATAGATGGGGACACTTGGGAAAATCCTTGAAAATGTGCTCATGAACTGGGGACTGAGGAAAATAGGATAAGGCAGGGGAAGAAACAGAACCTTATCCTGGTCCTCAAGGGACCTCTCTCTGGAGCATGAAGAACACAGAGTTGGTCCCCCTGGAGATGAAAGGGCTCAATTTGACCCTACCCCCTGCCAGATACCAGTTTCTGCTGACAGCACAGGCTTGTGACTTCTTGAATAAGGAAGTATGTGCCTGGGTGTGGGTAATGCCCTGTGAAGGAAGCAGCTGTGAACCCTTAGCAACAACACTCAGCCACCAGGAAAGAGGCACCCCAGTGAAGGAAACCAGGTGCCGCCAAGAGCCTCTGCCACAGACCTTTAAAGGGAAGGACAAAAACCATGGAGTTTGGAGTTCCCTCAGGCTCTGCAGGTTAAGGATCTGGTATTTTCACTGTTGTGGCCCTGGTTCCAGCTGTGGCCCTGGTTACAGCTGTTCAGGTTCAATCCCTAGCCTAGGAAATTCCGCATGCCATAAGAATGGAAAAAAAAAGTGAAGGAAAGAAAGAAGAAAAAAAGTAAATTCCCATTGTGGTTAAGCTATAAGGAGCCAGACAGGTATCTATGAGGAGGTGGGTTCCACCCCTGGCCTCCCTCAGTAGGTAAAGGACCAGGCATTTCCATGAGCTATAGTGTAGGTCACAAAGGCAGCTTGGATCTGGCATTGCTGTGGCTGTGCTGTAGACCAGCAGCTGTACTTCTGATTCAACTCATAGCCCGAGAACTTCCATATGCAACAGGTCTGGCACTAAAAATAAAAATAAAGTAAAACAATGGAGCTCAAAAAACTTAGAGGAAGGGCTAAGGGCAGGACTAGAAGGAGCAAGCACTGTCTCAAAGTTAGCTTAAGCCCCCCATTCTCAATCCCCACTGTGGGCCTGGACCTCTCATGCAAAGGAATGGTTCAGCCCCTGTAGCCATTGGAGTAAGAGATTCATGGTCTAAAAGCATAAATGAATACCCAATTCTTTCTCCAAAGCCTGCTATCCCCCCTTGTGGGAAACCCATGGGCCTCCTATATACTGGAGCTACATGTCCCTCTGTACCACCTCTTCTCCTCAGACCATTTCTTCAGAGGAGCCACGGAGGTAGGTGGCAGGGCAGGGTAGGTGCCATTCCTAACCCCCAGCCTCCCAAGAAGGAATAAAATGTGGCTTGGTGAGGAACCCAGAAACTTCCTACATAGACTGACCAGATAGACTGTTTATCCTGCCCTTGGCTGGGCACAGCCATAAACCAGGCATTACAGTGCCTCTAAAGGATTCTGCATATTTAACAGAAGAGTGTTGTTTCCTTTCATTCAACCATTTTAACAAAGAAGTTGACAGGGTTTTTGTTCCTTTGCTTGATTCCATATGGAAGACAATTATCACCACTTGCTTAGAAGAAAGAGGTGCCACTTTCTCTTTGTATTGGCCCCAAAACACACCACACCACACATGCACAAGTATATACTAGCAAAGGGGTTCAAGTGCAGGTATACATGCATATAAGCGCACACACACACACACACACATCCCTTCCCTTTTAGCTCTGGCTCTGGGAGACATGACTAAAGCCAAGAGGCTTCATTGGAAACAGGGTGCCCCAGTCTCCATCTCCAGGTATTCCCAAGCTGCCCCCACCAAAGCTGGCCAAGGTCCACTCAAATTCTCCACAACTCCAGTTGAGGTACTAGAACCAGTGTTTCATCTGTTCTTCTGAAATCCATCCAGTCAAGATTTTCTAATTTCCCCAAACTACAAACTCTGCTTTTATTCCATGCAAATCCCCCTGTACCACCAAAGCCTTCAGGCTTGTGGAAATTGATCGTGCATGATCATTCAGGGCCCAAGGCAAAAGAAAGTGGCCAGTCCCAGACTGAGCACTGGGGCACTGGCTGAGGAGGCATGGCCTGAGCTGGATATAGGAGTGGGTATCCAGCTCCTTAGCCTGTGACTAGATGACTGGGGAGGGTTTGCCTGAGGTCCTGGGTCTGGGGGCTGGCACAGGGGCAAGACTCACAGGATGAGGCCAGTGATCACAGGGCTGGCAGTGGGGGAAGATGTCCTTCACTTGCGTTGTGGGAAGATGAGTGTGCAGCTTCTGGCTCTCATTTAGCTGTTGGAGACCGAGGAAGTGTTGAGAATGAAGGCCATTTTAAGACATATCTCCCTTCACACAGGGCCAGCATTCAGAACAAAAACCCACTGATTCTTTTCATGTCTCCCAAGACAGCAAATACCATGGTGTTCTCAACAGTTGAGGGAATGAGTTATAGCAGTCTAAAAAAGGTGCTGAGAGGTGCGTGTTGGAAATGCCCTGGAAGGTTTTTCCTCCATCCTTAACAAGTATTTCCTAGAGGATTACATCCTCGGTTCTCGATCATGGCATGTGGACTAGGTAGAGAAACTCAGAGACACAGTCTAGGCCAGCAATCCCTTTAAGGATTTTGGTTTGTGGTGACCCCAGTCAATCTAAGATCCTCTCTTTTCTTTTCTTCCCTTTACAAATTATTGTAAATGGGAGAATTTCCAGGAGTCACATTGTGGCACAGCAAAAATGAAGCTGACTACTATCCATGAAGTTGTAAGTTCCATATATGGCCTTGCTCAGTGGGTCAGGAACTAATGTTGCCATGAGCTACTGTGTACGTCTCAGATGTGGTTTGGATCCTGCATGGCTGTGGCTATGGTATATGCCAACCTCTGTATCTCCAGCTCAACCCCCAGCCTGGAAGCTTCTATATGCCACAGGTGCAACCCTAAAATACAAAAGAAAAAGAAAAAGAAATAATATTTCCACCCAAAAAAAAGCTCTTAAAGATATCAAATTTGCAAGCCTTGTTCCATTACACTGCTTTTTTTCACCCTAAGATGAGGAAAAATACTGTGAACTATAAGTGCAATATACCAGGCCTTGGCAGACCTACCTGACTCACCAAACATGAGATGTGTTTAATAAACACTACAAAAGTGGTCAGCAAAGTCCAATTAACCACGGGTTTTGTGAGTGGAGGTCTGTTGGACCACAGCCACACTTGATCTTTCTGTACTGTTTATGGCAGTTTTCACATACAACAGCCAAGGTGAGTGCTTGCAACACTGACAATAAAGACTACAACACCTAAAATGTTTACAATCGGGTCCTTTACAGAAAATTACTCCTCCCATCTGGGGAAAGACCCTAGCTACCAATACTAACAAGAAGAGCTTCCAGGAAACCCCTTCCTCCATTACCTCATTGGCAAGCCATCCAGTAAACTTAGTTTGTGTCCTCTCTCCTCCCTTCCTCAGTGATTTCCTCTCTCTCTCTGTATATGTGTGTAGGTGTTGCTAGATCTAGAGGCTCCTGAGAAATGGCCCTGATAGTCATCCACAAGTGCTGGCCCTGCTGGACTTCCACTGGGACTGTGCACGTCCTTTCAGTCTTGGTGTACAGATCTGGCCATCATGGGTCCCACCGTGGCTGGTCTCTCAGCATTGAATGTGCTCTAGTTCAGCTCACTGAACTCTCAGGGAATTTCCTTGTTAAGCATGGCTGCCCACGTGTTCAGAACTCATGGCAGGTGTGTGCATTTCTGACCAGCAGGTTCCATACTTAGTTGTGATGCTAAGGTTCTGACAGCTGATCTTTCAGCATTTCACTCTTGTCTCCTTGTCTGTGATGTGATGGGAAGAGAAGAGCACCCACTGCCTTCCTCTTGGCTTGTTTTTATTCCCAGCTGGGTTACCAAAATCTAAGGTTAGCAAGAAACTACACATCATTGCAGACACCCTGTTCAGTGTCTTCTGTATTAAATATGGTGATGGGTTTAAATACAGCTAACACTGCCCTTCTGGGAGCCAAAGCTTCTAATCAGACTGTTCACTCCTCATCATTTTTGTCCTTACTTCACAGTGTGGCAAAGTTTAGCTAAAAGTGATTAAAAATGACAATATCCACTTTGGGAAACCCTAAACCTTAACACGGTTTTCCACATCCAGAAATTCCTCAATAAAAAGAGACCTAAAAATAGTTTTCAGTTAATCATACCATTTTCCAGAATGTAGGAAAAAATCAATGTATAAACTCTGTTAAATAATCTAAAGCTGTTCTTGTACCAGTTGATATTTTCAAACCAATACGTACTTCAATAAATATACATAATCTCAAATGTTCCAAACAAAAAGCAAAAAATATCCATGCCAATTGGCTCCTTAAAGACACATCTCCTTCTCTAGCTGCAATTGTAATTGTGAGGAACTGTATAGCAGTGAGTTAAATGAATGACCACAGCACTAGGTTACAATAAAATCAAGAATGCTGTGCATTCACTGCTGTAAAACACTTAAAAAATTTTAAGACTTGGTCTATAAAGGGAAACATTTTTAGTACTAGACAACTTTCATAATATATCTTCATGATTATATCATAGTGGAAAATATACTGAGCATAATATACGTTATAATAGATTCTGACCTATTTTCCCATGAAAAGCCTAATTAACCAAAATATATCAAATTTCCAACGTATGTTTTTTTGCTCAGATAAAACAACAGCAAATTTAAGATAAAATGCAAATATGCCTTATAACTGATCAGAAAATCAGTGGTTCAGTGATTTGCAGTGAGTGGTACAAATCATATGACCTTATACAGCTTCTCTATAAACAGTGTATATGAATTCTAAAAGTGTGGCCTTAAAGATTTTAACATCAAAATTGACGTGTTGTTCTTTTTGAATTTGGAGATCCCTCTGTGGCACAATGGCTTCGGGATCTGGCATTGCCTCAGCAGGCATAGGTTTCCTGGGAACTTCTGTAAGCTGTGGGAGTAGCAAACATGTTTTTTTTTTTTAATTTAATATGAAAGGTTTTAATTGAAACCTTGAGAAATCCCTAATAAATGTATTTTAGCTAATGTTTCTTACGGAAATCAGAATTTTTAAATTTAGTAAACAAATATATGTAGTTGCCATGCAATCATTTTACTTCTATTCTTTCCTACAAATATCAGGGGTCAGCAAAAATGTTCTGTAAAATATTTTAGGCTTTAAAGACGATACCTTACCTGTCGCAAATAATCAACTCTGCTGTTGCAGCATGAAAGCAGGCACAGGCAACACCCAAACAAGTGTGACCATGTTACAGTAAAACTGTATGTACCAAAACAGATAGTGGGCCAGACTAGACCCACAGGCTGGCCTGTGCCAACCCCTATGTGCATCATCTTTTGTCTTTTTTTTTCTTGTCTTTTTGCCATTTCTTGGGCTGCTCTCATGGCATATGGAGTTTCCCAGGCTAGGGGTCCAATGAGAGCTATAGCCACCGGCCTACACCAGAGCCACAGCAACGTGGGATCCGAACCACATCTGTGACCTACACCATAGCTCAAGGCATTGCTGGATCCTTAACCCACTGAGCAAGGCCAGGGATCAAACCCACAACCTCACGGTTCCTAGGTGGATTCACTAACCACTGCGACACGATGGGAACTCCCATAATCTTTGTTCTTTAAAAGCTTAAATTCTGGAGTCCTACATTATCAATGCAGAATTTACATTTTCTTAATAAGTTTAAGTTTATTTATGATTAAAAATTAAAGTTTTACATATATTACATCATTTATGCATGATTATAAATGCCTACATACACACATACACAGGAATGATGATAGAAGAAAAAAAAGGTGGCACATGAAAAAAGGAAGGACATGAATACTGTGACTTTGTGTATACTAGCTGTTCCCCATATGAAGAAATTAATACTGTTGGCTTTTGTACACTCAAGGAAAATAAGCTTAATTGTGGCTCACAGGAATACTTTCAATTTCCAAGAGTTGTTTTGGACTTTGATTCTGCCTGTAACCATATGCCTCAGAATTTGTGTTAGGTTTTCTAGCAGTATACTTTGCATTGGCTATGTTCCCAAGTTAAGAAGTACAGTTTCAGCAAGGTACAACTCTTGGCTCAGTTTTGCAGGATGAAGTCAGGAGTGACACAATGTCAAGATGATGAAAAACACCAAATTGGCTGAAGTTTATTGGAGCATCCTTACATCATACACATCTTCAAGAAATGCAACTGAGATTTGTTCTTGTGGAAATGGTAAGTAAGCCCACCACCTGTTGTGGTGGGGAGATCAGTGGTCCAAACACTCTGGCACCCAGCTCTTCAGTTACAGAGGATGTCCATGTGTCTTGGGGATTCCTCCAGGTGATGACCTCTCTGTCTGCTTCCAGCTAGCTGAGGTCTGTGTGCTCTTATCATAGCTTCAAACCCTCATTATATTCCAAAAGTCATACAGCTCTGATTCCAATGTGTAACCCATGGATTGTGGAGACAGCTGATGTATGGAGAGAGCACTTCACTTGCTATCATCTAGCTGCACCCTTGTAATTTCCCTCAAGGGTAGGGATAATTCACACACTTGACAAAACTTGCAGCTACTACCACCTAATTCTTTTCATGATGTTTTTCACAAATCGAAGAACATGGGACTGAAAGAAAGGAAAAGAGGAGGGAGGGAGAGAGAGACCAAACTTATTAAGACCCTAGAATGTCAGTGCATCTCTATGCAGAGAGAGATAAAGCAGTGAGTGTTTCTGAAAGGAAAAGGAAAGAAAAAAGAGGGGGAAGGGCAGAAATATGAAGTGTATTGGTCAGGGTTCTCCAGAGAAGTTTCAACCAATAGAAATGTGTATAGGGATAGATATTGGTTCATTTTAAGGAACTGACTCATGAGATTTTGGAGGCACAGTTAACCCAAAATCTGATGGGGAGTCCAGCAGGCCTGCAGACTCAGGAAAGAATTTTGATGAGTCCAAAGGCTGTCTGCTGGCAAAATTCCTTTTTGCTCAGGGAAGATCATTCTTTGTTCTTTTACAGCCTTCAGCTGCTTTGATGAAACCCACCCATATCATAGAGGGTAATCTTTTTTACTTAAAGTGCCCAACCATTTAAATGTTAATCTCATCCAAAACATACCTTCACAGAAACATCCAGAACATCTGATCATGTATCTGGGCACTGAGCCCCAGCCACATTGACACATAAATTAACCATCATATAAAGAGAACTCGTGGTGAGGAGAAAGGCATGTGCACAGAGAGAGATGAAGTATGTTTTTCTTCGTTTCTGGTTACTCTGTTCCATCATGTTGTAGCAGGAATACTTGAGTTCCAACTAACTCAAATACTGTAAAATTTACACAATGAAAATTTCCTGAAATATGTCATAAACTTTCTTTTCTAACCCTAAAGGGTTGGAAGATATGCAAGATCAAAGCAGGAGTCTCTATCTAGTTTTTGTACTTAAAATGTACCTTTCCTCTTTGAGAAATTTAAACTTAATTTTGAGATTGTTACATATCCACATACAATTGTAAGAAATTATAGCGCTCCTGTGTACCCTTCATGGTTTTCACCAGTGGCAACACCTTGCAAAATTATAGTACAAGAGTTTAACAAAATTATTCACGTTGATACAGTCCATCGATTATATTCAGGTTTCCAAGTTTCTCATATATGAATTTTGTGTGTGTATGTGTCTGTGTGTGTCTGTGCATGTATTTACCTCATGCAATTTTATCATATGGATGTATCCATGTATTCACCGCCAAAGTAAAGGCACAAAACAAGAGTTTCATTCCCATAAGGATCCCTCAGGTTGCCCTTTTAGTCACACCCACTTTTCTTCTGTCCCCTTAACTTCATCTTTAATCAAAGGTAACCCTGACTATTTTCTTCCTAATTTTATCAGCTTGAGAGTATTATATAATTGGAATCATACAGGATGTAACCTCTCGGGGTGGGCTTTTTCATTCAGTGTAACTTGCATGGAAATTTACCTAAGTTGTTATTTTTAGCAGCAGGGGCCTCTTTTTCATTGCTGAGTTCCTAATATTGAATCAACATTGCATATGAAGAATTAATTCTACTTGGTCATAAGGTATCATTCTATATATACATGATGGATTTAAAATGCTAAACTTTTTGAGAGAGCTTGTGTGTATCTTCATGAGAGATACTCATCTATACCTTTACAGTTTTGTACTTTCTTTGTCTGCTTTTGGTATCAAATTAGTACGGCCTCATAAAAGATTAGGAAAAGTTTCCTCTTCTAATTTCTGGAAGAGATGATGGACAGTTCTACTTCCAATGTTTTGTAGAATACTTCAGGGGAATCATCTGGACCAGGACATTTCTTTTTCAGAAAAATTTAAATTATGAATTTAGTTTCCTTAATGATTATGTAACTTTTCAGATTATCTATTTTATCAGGTATGTTGGTATCTGATTTTTGAGGGGTTGTTCCATTTTCTCTAGGACACAATTCATGAGAACAGTAAAACTGTTCATAGTAATCTCTCACTGGCATTTTAATGTCTACAGGATCTATCATGAGAGCCCATTTCCCGCCTGATATTAATGATTTGTATCATGTCTATTAGTTTTGTCATAATTACAACAGGTTAATGAATTGTATTTTACCATTTGAAGAATGAATTTTTTTCCATATTTGTAGTTTTTCTGTGTGAATTACATTGATTTCTGCTTTTATCTCTATTATTTCTATCCATCTCTTTTGAGTTTATTTTGCTCTTTCAATTTGCTTGAAGTACAAATTTAAACTACAGATTTGAAATATTTCTTAATCGCATAATGTGAGCATTTAGTGCTATAAATATTCCCCTCATCTTGGCTTCAGCAGGGTTCTACAAGTTTGATATGTTGCACTGTTTTCACTTAGTGCTATGTATTTTTTTGTTATTATCTTTGAAATGACTTCCTGCTTGACCCATCGTTTATGACTATGTGGTTAACTTTCAACGTTTTTAGAGGTTCTCCTGTTGTGTGTTATTTAAAAGTGTAGTTTGATTCCATTGTGGTTGAAGAATGTATTCTTCATGGTTTCATTTCTCTTGAATGGGTTGAAGTGTGTTTTATTGCTCAGGATAAGGCAGAAGATTCATGAGTACATTAAACAAAACATGTAGAAGTTCCTTCATGGCTCAGGAGGTGAGAGGATCTGGCATTGTCACTGTTAGTGTGTGTAGACATTCTATAATCATGCATAAATTATGTAAGCTATTTAAAGTTTGCTTTTCAATCATAAATAAATTCCAACATAGGATATAAAGATAATGTAAATTCTACATTGATAATGTAAGATGCCAGAACTTAAGTTTTAAAAGACCAAGGATTGTGCATGTAGGGGGGAGTGAATACCAGCCTTTGTGTCCAGTCTGGCCAACAGCCTGTTTAGGTAAATACAGATTTGTTTTCACATGGTCACACTTAAAAATAAGTGTTGCCTGTGGCTGCTTTCATCCTACAACAGCAGAGTTGACAATTTAAAACAGATGAAGTATAGTCTTTAAAGCCTGAAAATATTTACATTGTGATCCTTTACAAGACATTTTCGCTGACCCCCAATATTTGCAGAAAAGAATAGAAGTAAAGTTACTGCATTGCAAATACGTACATTTGTTTACTAAAGCTAAAACTTGATTTCCACAAGAAACATTAGATAAAATATATTCAGGTTTCACAAAGAATTGATCAAACACCTTATGTATTAAATTAAAACCAATTTTTTCCCTCACTGACACTGTGGCATATGAAAGTTCCCAGGAAAAACCCTAGATCCTTAACCCTCTTCACTGAAATCAGAAAATTATCACTGGTTATATAAGGTCTTAGGACTTCTTTATCAAAAGCTACCTGGGGGTGGAAGCCAGTGGGCTGGTGAGGTTGGGACCACTGAGCTCAACATGATCTAAGTCTCCCCCAAATACATTAACGGGCCATGAAATCTGAGTCACCCATTCCCCCCATTGTTTTGTCCTCACTGGGGTGAAGAGGCCGCTGCCTCCACCATTTTGAACATTGCAACAACACAACTAAGACGATAGGATGCTCCCCCACCCACAAGGCACTGAAGCAGAAAGTCCTATTCTTACAGCCAAGCCTTTTCCTCTCTGACCAGGCAAGCCACACAGGACACCCTGGAGGAGTGGAGGATCACCCCAGCCTGACATCCAGCCACTTCAGAGAGGCAGAGAGAAACTCTCTACAGGTAAGGGCTGCCTCCAGCCTCCATTCTCACGACTGGTGAGTGTCCAGAGGGCTGAACGGCACAAAAGCAGCTCTCCATCCCCAGAGTGTTCCGGGATGCAGAGCATGGAACCGATGCCCCAGAAGCCCCCTAGCCCAGCAGGCTGGAGAGATAGGGATGATGAGGCTGTCCCTGGGGCTAGTGAGAGCTGTGTACTCCCAGGAGCAGCCTGGGCATCCTTGTCTCTGTGGAGGAAAGACTTAGTCATTCACCTGTGGATCCAGACTGGCTGGGATCTCACACATGCTTCGTTCCTCTCAGATCCCCTCTCTGTCTTCGGAGGACCCGTCTCTGAGGACACAGGCCAATGCAAGAAGACAGTGGACCAAGTGCATTTCACAACAGAATGATTTTATCCATGTTTTACATCCCCCATCGCAAAGGAGCTACTGTGCCCACCCACACACACCCAGACCCAAGTCCCCACCACCTACCCCACCCACCCCCACCCCCTCCTGGCTCTGGTCATTCTGTCCTTCCTCCCCACCCCTATGGCAGCCAGGATGGTTGCTGGGACCTGGAGGAGCCCAAGGCTTCCATGGGGGCTGCCCAGTTGGACTGGCTCTGGAAGGCTGGCCCACCGTTCCTTACTGGCTGCAGTGCCACTTCCTCCTCCTCCGTGTGACACATGGGTCACACCTGCTCCTTTTGGGCTGGGAAGGGTCAACCAGCCCCAGAGCCAGGGTGTGCCTCCGAGAGCCTCGCAGGTCAGCCCTAGGCCTGGCCAGGTCCTCAGCAGCAGCCAGGCCTCCACACCGAGCCTGCTTTCTAGACTTGGCAGCTTCCAGGGGGCCTGAGCTGAGGCCCATTCTCTGCAGCATGGGGGCCTGGAAAGCTTGCTAGGCTCTCTGCCCTGCAGTGCAGACAAGACCCAAGGCAGGGACAGGGCTCTGTGGCAGCCCCCAGGGCAGCAGGCTGTGGTGAAGGCCCAAGAGGAAGGCCAGGCTGGGGAGCTCCTCCTCATCCTCACTGAACCTGTGACCCAGCCCTGGGGCTCCACTAAGAGGAGAGGCCTCCCTGAGACCCTTGCTGGCCCTGGGTCTTGATGGAGGGCCCGAGCGCTTGTTGCCGTGGCGAGGACATGGCTGTGCAGTTCCAGCCTGAGGGGGCTCCTGATATCCTGGAGAGGGCACAGAGCCTTTGTGCCTGAACAGGCCCCTGTCTGTTTGGGGGTGCCTTAGATGGCCATGGCAATCCATCTGGGGTGTCCAGGTTTCATCTCTGACCCCGGGCTGTGGGCCTTGCTCATTCCCCTGGGCATCATGTTGGGCCACAGACTCTGAAGGTCTTGAGTCCAGGTGGGCTGCCCTGTGATTGTGAGTGGCTGGCACCCCGTCGTCCTCCTCCAAGGCCAGGACTTGTGTCTGCACCAGCTGGTGGGAGAGAGGTGGACAGTGAAAGCTCTGCACCCTCCAGGGAGAGCCGGGGCTTATGGGCAGGGGGAGGTGACTTGGGACTCACATCCACAGACAGAGCCTGTGGCCCTCCTGCCTTCCTCCTGCACCTTCTCCCCAGCAGGGTCCTTGCCCTGTCCCCGGCTCCCCTCCTCCCCTTCCATTCCTCCTGCCCTGCACCCACCTGGGCAGCCTCCCGGGTGCAGGGCCTCTCCGTCAGAGGATGGAGGGACAGAGCCTTCAGGGCCTCCTGCTCTAGGGCCCTCCCCGGCCCTGGCTGACCTGGGTCCTTTCCTCCTGGATTTCCAGGGTCACCTGGGTTCCCCCCCTGCCCCCAGTCTCCCAAGTGTCAGTCCCTCCCCTGGCCACCTCTTCAGGGGAGAGTCCTTCCTCCTGCTGCAGCTCCTCAGCCAGGCCCGAGAGATCCAGCTCTGGTTCTGGGGAAAGCAACTCTGCCAGGAATTGGGGGTGAATGACTGCCTCCACCTGGAATGGAAGGAAGAGGCTGTGAGCAGCCTTGGCCGGAGTGCCCTGGGAGGCGGGAAGACCTGGGAGAAATGTGACTAGCAGAGGTCAATCCAGAGCCCCCCTCACAAAGGGGGAGCTTTCAATCTCCCATAGGTATTGTCTACTCTCACATAAACACACACACACACTCACAAGCAGGTGCACATGCAGACACATGGGCTCCAAAGCACAAACACATAGGCACCGACACAGACACACAAAGGCCTACAAAGAGAGAGAGACACACACATGTACAACTTTCACATCCACATATACACATCCTATGCACCAAAGTACACTCAGACACACAGGAAGACACACAGATATCAGGGTCAAGGACCAGAGCATAAATCCCATTATCCTGGGCCAAAGCCAGAACTGGGGTGCTAAGAGCATCTCTCCCTGGAATCCTGGAGTCTCAGACTCCAGGCCCAGCCCACCTTGGTGTCAAAGTCCTCCTGGGAACACAGCTTGTCCACGTAGCTGAGGAGATCCGGGTCTGGGAAGCAGCCGTCCTCGTCCTGTGGCAGCTCATATCCATCGTCTCGACATTCCATATCTGACTCCCCTGTGGCTGAGGGGCCAGGACCCACCAGTGCCTGCGGGATGTCCCCATGCTCCCTGCGAGCCTCAGGGGGAATCTCCTTGGGGGCCTTGTTCTCCAGCAGCTGCCAGGCTCTGCGTGGCCTTGGGTGGGTGTGCTGGACCCTGGGGCCGTGTTTCCTTGGAGCACAGGCTGAGGCAGAGCAGGAGGAAGGGAAAGTGAGGGGACCCAGCGCCCAGAAGCTGACCCCTGAGCAGGCACAGGGGAGGGCATTGTTGTGGGGCAATGGATATGCCTGTGGGCAGGGGGAGGAGCAGCCAGAGCCTCAGGTTTGGTGGGAGGCCAGATTCAAGTCTGGGACAGGTAAAAGTCAGGTGTGAGAACCTGTGGAACATCTAATGATCAAGGGTCTCCCCACCAGCACACTTGTTAGGCAGATTTCACAGGGGCCCCTTAGACAGGGAGAAGGGTGATGAGGTTCTAAATGGACCAGGTCCACACCGCAGAGGGGTAAAGGGGGACTGAGACACCCTCGGGGGCTATCCGTGTTGAAAGACCAATGCCCCCTTGAGGGAAAAGGACCAATCTGGGAACAGGGACCAGGCCTAGGCCTCTCTTACCTGTGCCTTGACCTCCAGGGGGAAGGTGATTCACAGACTGAGTGCCCCTTTTGCGGGATGTGGGTTCCTGAGGAGCCAGCTTTGGTGGAGCTGGAGGAGGCATGCCCTGTACCCGCGTTGTGCAGGACACGTTCCCCATCCTGATCTCATCCTCTGCCTCAAATTGCATGAACCTGGGGGGTGTTGAGGGACAGGCCCCAGTGAGAAAACCACCTGGGCTCTGGAGCCCACCCAGGGCAGCAGGACCGAGGGGGTGAGGAGAGGGTGTCCTTGGGGCTGTCAGGGCCCTGTGAGGTGCTGTCGCAGCAGGGAACTGCGGTGGCAGAGGTCCAAGATCTGGGCCTCCTCCTGCCTGACCAGCCCTGGAGCTGGAGGGCATGGCCCAGCAGAGACCCAGGTCAATCTCTGGGACCAGGCTTAGGGGACACCTGGTGGGTGGTGGTGGCCCCTGCTCATGTGCCCCCGGACCTTGTCTGACCCAAACAATGGAGATGGTCTATGGCCGCGTCAGGTATGTGTCCCTCAGAGCCCTTGCCCGAACCCAGAACCTGGGGCTGGGAGTGAGAGTGCGGGAAAGCACGCATGAGACAGGGCCCAGCACAGGCTGGAGTGGGGATCCTACCCTTGGAGGTGAGGCATCTCTTGCCACTGAGAGCTAGCTGCTCCTTTGGTTTTGTTTGGAAACTAGGAGGTTCACATGCAGAAATGACAGGGAGGGCCAGAGACCCATGGGCTTCGACAAGGATGGCCGGTTGCCAATTGCAGCCACCAATAATGAGTTGAGGCCTAGCACACGCTAGGTCAGTGACGGTCAGGCACCCAGCATGAAGGGGTGCCAGGCTGCCGGGTGGAGTCCTCACCCCTGCACAGCCCCCATGCCTTCAGGGGACCCCCTCCTGGGCTGCCGTGCTCCCCAAGGCCATCCTGAGGCCTCCCCACGTCAGCATCACGGTAGGGCAGAGCTCCTGGGACAGGCAGGCTGGAAGATCCAAGCTCTCCAGGTGGCAGAGGGGATTCTGGAGGCCAATAGGGGTTGGGGATTCAGGGAACAGGAGGTGTCAGGTGCCAGCCTCCTCTTGCATCCTCTCTGATTGCTAGCACCATAGCCAGATCCTGCCCTGGGGCCTGCCCATCACCCACCACCCACCCCACCATGTTGCCCATGGCCCAGGACCCTGACTCACTTTGCTGCCATTTCATAAAAGGACATCCTCTCAACGGTGCTCATGTGCTGCCATTCCTGCATGGCCTGCCGCATGCCCTCCTCCAGCGTCATGGTGGGTTTCAGGCGAGCCAGGGTGCGAAGCACTGGGTTGTAAGCCCTCAGGGTCAGTCTCTTGGTACAGCCCAGCCCCCAACTGCCCAGCCCCACACAGCTCCAAGGCCTCCATGGGCCCCAACCCTGCCAAACCCAGGCTCAAGAGGGGGAGACGAGGGTGTCTGGAGAGCAAACGCAAGCCTTCCTGGTGCCTGGTGCCACCACCTCCCACTCACCAGAGGATGATTGTCCACTCCCTGGCTATAGCTGGGACCCTGTGGCTGGGGAGTTTGCCATCTCATATAAAATGCAGCTCCATCAATGAGGGAGTGAAGGCGCCAGTCTACCTGCTAACAGGTCTGAGAAGCCCAAGGATTCTTGTGCCCACGTCTCTGCACTAGATGACCTAGTCCCCATTTTCGGAGGGACCTCGGGTCTAGGAGGGATGTTCCTGCCAGGCTCACAGCTCTAGCAGGATAGACCCTTGCCCTTAGGACGGCTCGACCACCTCCCCGTTCACACTGGACTTCTTCAGAACAACAAGGACCGGGCATGCAGAAAGCTCCGTCCTGGGCCTGAATGTCCTAAGCCTTATCTGAAGTGATACCCACTGGCTGCCATAGGCCCAGGTCCATGTTGAAAGGAGGTAGCACCAGAGAAGCAGGTCCCATTCAAACTCTGGCTCCTCACATCGGAGCAGGACCCTCTCGGACTGCTCTCCTGCACTCCATGTTATCATGGCAGTGCAGAAAGTGAGACAACTGGTCTTGCATGGTGGTGGTAGCTGAGCTATGGCATGGACGGGATGTCATGGACTGGACGTGGGACACATCTGAGTGCAGACGTGCCTCCTCATAGCATGGACATTGCTGTCAACCCTCCTTCTCTCGAGGTGAAAGGATGCCTGGAAGCCTAAGCAGGGAGGACATGCCAAGGTCCTGTATATGCGAAGGCTCCAGCTGAGGTAATGAGGGCCTGAGAGGTCACTTACATGAGAAAGCAGGAGAGAGCTTCTGCATCGGGGCTCTGGGGCAGGTGGCTGCGGGCCAGGGACTTGAAGCGCTGCCAGCGCCGGAAGTTCTGATAGACGCTCTTATGGTGAGAGGCATCCTCCTGAGGGCCCGTGTGCTGGGAGGCATGCAGGCTGCCTGCCCCAGAGGTGCCATGTGGCCACGGCCCAGAGCTCGCTGGGGCAGGATGAAGGCCATCGGGGCAGCTGGTGGTGCAGCTTTAGGGGTAAGTTCTGGGGCCAAGGCTCCCTTGCCAGCCTGAGCTGCTGCAATAGCTGGGGCAGCCACCCCGCTATCCCCTGCAGGGGTTGCTCTGCAAAGGCGTGCAGGACACAAAGCACTCCCCATGAGGGCCCTGGAAGCATTCCCATTGAGGGGAGCCTGAGGGCGCCCAAAGGCCTGAGACTGGTGGGGCAATGCTGACCTCCCTCCTGACCAGACTGGGAGAGTGATGTTGCCAAGCCCTGGGGCAATGGGGCCATGGTCAGCAGGAGTCACCCGAGGGGTCATGGGGCGAGCTGGCTGCAATAGGGTGCTGCCAGGCAGGAGTAATGGGGCCATGGGCGATGGCTGGTGCTGCTCCCAAGCTGGCTGGGGTTGGGAGCCAGGAGTGAGGGGAGGATAGGAGCGTGAGGCCCCAGGGTGCATGACCACATCCGTGCCCAGCAGTGGAAATGCTGTGGAGAGAAAGGAAAGGGGTGAATGGAAGAGGAGAATGGGTGACATGGACGGAAGCTCTCTGGGGACTCAGAGGGCACACCTCAGTGGGAGAGGGCACAAGGCCCGAGAAAGCTGTGTGTTGTGCAGATGTCGTGGAGGGATTTTCATGGTCTGACCTGCGGTTGAGAATGACTTCCCTGGTGACGTTGATCCCCCACACCAAGTTCCCTGCCCCTGTCTACCGAGAAATGCTCAGCTCAGCAGCAGGGATGGGAGAACCTCCCTGAGGAGCTCCCTGACACCTCGTCCTCACAGGCTGTCCCCACGTCCTGGACATGAGCATGCCCCTCAGCAAGGTCACTGGCAGGTAAGGGCCTTCTCCAAGGTCCTTCCAGGAACCGTGAGGCCTTTGATGGACCTCCACTGTCTAAAGTCGAAGGCCTCACATCCTCCTCAACCCTTCCTCTCGGGATGCTCAGCACATATCTGTTCTGTCTTCCTTTCCTGAACTCACAAACAC
Organism: Sus scrofa; assembly: GCF_054392235.1. NCBI lineage: Eukaryota > Metazoa > Chordata > Mammalia > Artiodactyla > Suidae > Sus > Sus scrofa. The sequence goes on along the minus strand of NC_139396.1, from coordinate 18,066,399 downwards.
CTCTCAAATGCTGCAAAGAACGCTCTGCACACAGAACCCTTAGACAAACACAGAACAGCCCCACGAAGCATGAACCTGCCTCTCCGAACCACCCAGAGTGGACACTTCACGGCGGCTAAGGTGTGCCACCCCATCCCGATGGCCCTGAATCCCTCCCACCATGCAGTTCTGCTTCTCAGAGAGAAGTCTGAGAAGTCGGTGTGTGTCCCCTGCATGTTTGCCACTTCCCATCCAGGGTTGGCTTCTGACGATGAGCACGGGCCAAGGGCGGCTCATGTGACAAGGTCATGGGAGTGGAGGCTGCCTGGGGTCCTTCCCCTTCCAGCTCCCAATAATGGAAAGTGAGGACAACCTGAGAATCAGGCAGGAGTCAGGTGCCATTGTGAGAAAACCGCCCATTCAGGAGAAGGAGGTACATGCCACGAGGCACCGAATTGACCTCCACAGGTGTCCTAGGAGGTTTCAGAGTAGCAGACTAGATCATCTTCCTGCTTCTGTGCTACACTGCTTCACCCCCCCCTTTACAAATGAAGCAGCCTTCATAGGCCTTCCACCTGCACCAGCCTCTCTCCACATGAAGTAGTAGTGACTTGAAATAGGAACACACTCTTCATCTCAACATCAGGCCTCAGCTTCTGCCGTGAGACACCTGACACACTGCGCCATGTCTGCAGAGACATATTTCCACAAAAGGGAAACCAACACAGAACACCTCAGGCCCATGAGTCCTAGCTTGGGTGAAGTCACCTGGTTGCCCATCCCTTGTGGAATCCAAGGCCACAGTTGCCTGACCTGAGAAGTGAGTTCTGGGCGGGATGGAGGGAAACGTTCTGGGCCGTGGCAGCGAGAGTCACACTCTGCCCAGCTCAGAGCAGACCCTTTCCTGAGCATGTGGCCACAGACAACACCCACCAGCACTGAATCGTTTTCTGAATATACCCTCCCATTCCACGCCCGCATTAGCCAGAGTATGCTCTGGTTCCAATCCCTTAGAGAGGTCTGGTGAGGCGAGCTTCAGATGCCTGAGGACTACAAGGCGGGGTAGGCTTTCCCCATGACCCACCTAGGGCCAGCCACAGGACACTGGCTACACACACGTTCCAAGTGGCTTGTCTCCCTTGTAGAAACTGCCAACCTGCCTGCTGCCATCCTGCCTCCCCAAGCAGAGCAAGGCCTCTTGAACCACCTCCAAGCAGCTGTCCTCCCCAGGGCAGCCTCAGGTTTCTACAGGCTCCCCAGCTGAGATGTCCCTGGGGTGCAGTGCTCTCGCCTTCCTCTCCTTCCGTCCAACTCCATGTCCACAGTGAAGGGTCCCAACGGAAACCCAGGCATTTGAGGGAGGCCCTTTCTCTTGGAAAACAGCCCCTGCCTAGGGGCTTACCGCCTTCTGAAGCCATTCCCACAGGCATGGGCCAGGACCACCACGGGCTGGTGGCCTCAACGTGGACAGTCAAGAGCAGGACCCAGCGAGGGACTTGCCCCAACAGATGCTGAGGACGCAAGTAAAGGAGCCCAAGTTTGAATCTCAACAGTAGAATGCGGGCCTCCAGTCATTCTGCAGTGGGGGAGGGGCCGAGGGCAGGTGAGCCTGGGTAGGGGTGGGGTGCCATTCCATGCTGGCTTCTGCAGGGAGGCAAGAACCAGACGTTTCTTCCACCTTATGCAGGGGCCAGACAATTGTCGAGTGCCTCGTCAGGCAATGTATGTGTTGGTTTTCAGAGTCACAGCACCGAGGTTTGTCTTGATGTTCCCTTTCCCTTTGTTATTCAACAACTTGTTTGTTGGCCTTCAACCACCTCAGCTTCCGTCCTGGCTCCAGGCTCCCTTCCCCAGAGGCCAGACTTTCTGAACAAAATTCACCTTTTATCATCTGATAACCACTTGGGTTTTCATGGCCACCTGGAACCCAATGTTTATGGTTTGGCTTCTCTCAGCAGACCCACCATTTGTGATTGGTGTGTGTCCGTCTTTCCTAAGGAAGCCGTCCTTGTGTGCCAACCAGCATCCAGCAGGACCCACCTTCCTCATGTTCCCTTGTGCTGGAAAGGCCCAGTCTATCCAAAAAGCCGCTGCACAGCCCACGTGTCGAAGACCAGAGATCAGTCTGTCGTGTCTCCCGTATGATGACATTGCTGGTAAGTCTTGGAGCTTTTACCTTTTAAATGTTTGAATGTAACATTTTCCACAAATCCTCCCTTCTCAGGGATCACAGTCCACGTGTGCCGAATAGCATATGGAGTGCAGAGTCCTCCTCCCCCATTTTTCCCCTGTCCACTCAGTCCTCGTTCCCACCAAGGATCAGAGATACCTGTTTCATTCACACCTTTTCAGAGATCTTTTGGGCAAGGAACATTGATTGCCATCCGTTTGCCTTTTCGGGTAGCATTCCTTTGTCTCTGGTTGAAATGTACCATGTGCACAGGGAACTCCATCTTGGACTTGTGATGGAAAAGGTTGGGGGATAATGTGAGAAAGTGATTACATATGTATCCTATATAGATATATATGTATCATATATCATATGTACATACATCTGTCTGTAGGACAGGGTCCTTTGGCTACGCAGCAGAAGTAGACAAAACATTTAAATCAACTGCAGTGGAAAACCTAACCTCTTGTAAGATCAAAGAGTTCCTCTTGAGAAAGAGTAAAAAAGGAAATGAGAAAATTAAATTGAGTCCCCGAAGACCTGAGTATCTTTCCTTTTGTTGCCTTCCTACTGATATTGTGGCTCCTCTGTTACTGGACGCATTTTTAACATGGGAGTTCCTCCATTCTCTTGAAATTCAATGTACTGAAAGGGCAGAGTGCTCAAAGCCAGGCAATAACAATAGTAAATGTGCAGCTAGCTCCATTTGAGTTTTTCATTTCCCATACACAGTGCCTGCATTTAGCCTGACCTGTGTCCCGTGCACCATTTTGGACATATCTTTACTGCAAGTACTTTCCCTGTGTATCTGAAATTTACCTTTCCCTCGGAATCAGCATGCATCTGGCAAGAGTCGCCCATAAGGGTACCATATTAGGCTACAGGGAGTGGGCAGTTCTTGAGGGGATGAGAACTTGGAGTGGAGACCAAAGGTGCCTTTTGGTCCAACCCAAAAGAAAATGGCAAAGGGACCCCAAATCTGCAGGCTCTTTGGATGAAATGACAATGGAAGAGCCAAGATATACTAGTGCGTCGTTGAGCTTTATGTGGTTAAGGACAGAAGTAAGGGAGGAGAAGACAAAATCTTCTCTTTCCTTATGTGAAAGAACCAGATGTGTGTGTGTGTGGGGGGGGGTCTCTTGGTTTAATTGCTTTCTCCTTTGGGGGACACACGTGCTGCCTGTGGATGTTCCTAGGCTAGGAGTCACATCAGACCTGCACGAGCAGGCCTCTGTCATACCCAGAGCAATGTGGGATCCAAGCTGCGTCTGGGACCTACAGCACAGCTCAGGGCAACCCCGGATCCTTATTCTACTGAAGGAGGCTGGGATGGAGTGTACATCCTCACAGATCCTAGGGGGATTTTTGTCTGCTGAGCCATGATGGGAATTGCTGGCTTTTGTAGGTGTGACAACATCGACTGCCCGTGATGTGGGTGTGCCCTTTGACACAGTGCCAGCTTTTTATCCACCAATGTCCAATCTCCACGTGTCCAAACCCACTCGCATCAACGTCCTCCCCAGCAAGCCCTGCTTAAAAGCTGGTGCATTTCCTGTGTGCATCCCATACCCTTGCTCTTGAGCATCGAGGCTCGTCCTTGCCTATGGTGCTGTCTGCATGGGAATCAATGTAGCATCCCTGACACAGCCAAATGGAAACACACCTGAAGAAACGTTCAGATTGGGAGTTAAGGTCAGCTTATCACTATGGAAGTGAAAGGAATGCGTATGTCCGTCTTGTGTGGTGAGAGGCGAGGTCTCGGGAACATCATCAAGGGAGGTGAGGGGTGAAAACCTCCTAGGACTGCAAGCAAATCTCTTGAGAGGCAAGAGTCCCTGTGTGCAGTAGCAGAACTACAATTGCTCCTGCTGTTAGGGTGTTGGGCAAGGAAGGAGAGGTTGAAAGGATTGTTGCAGATTGAGAAGAAGGAGTTGTGTGGGTGCTTCCGAAGCTTCTTGCCCCTTGCAAAGGAACAAGGACTCCAAAGAGGGTGAGAAGCTGAGGCGAGAGTATCTCCTGCAATGCCATGGTGAGCTTTGTAGGAAGAAACTCTGGATGGGGCACTGCAAAACTGAGCACCATGGGAATAGGGCTCTCTATTGGAGCTTTTATACTGAAGAAACATTTCAAGGGTTTTCAAACAAGACCTTCATATGAGAAGATTGCTGAGGCACCCATTGTACCCAGGCATTCAGGAAGGCCAGGCTTCCTTGTTGCTTCCTCCCCTTCTTCAGCCACTTTTGCAGTGAGTTACACAAGTTCCCAGTGCTACACAACAGGATCTCATTGCTAATCCACACCAAAGCCAATCCTTTGCATTCCTTCACCCCAAGCTCCCAATCCACCCCACTCCCTCCCCAGATATCGTATTGGCATGAGTCTTCTCAGGGACATTGATACAAAAGTTGCAATGTGGAAACGAGGTGCTCCCAATTCTTCCATCATTTTTGACTGACTTTGGACTTCTTAGGGCCGCATCCATGGCATCGGGAGATTCCCAGGCTAGGGGTCCAATCAGAGCTGTGGCCCCTGGCCTATGCCAGTGCCACAGCAATGCCAGATCCCAGCCGTCATGGCAACCTACACCGCAGCTCACATCAACACTCAATCCTTAACCCACCAGGCGAGGCCAGGAATGGAACCCGCAACTTCATGGTTCCTAGTCAGATTCGGTTCTGATACACCATGACACGAACTCCTTCTGTTGTTCATTATTTTATACTACCTCAGAACCCTACATCCCGACATCGGAGAGGCCGAGGTTGTCAAATCAGTGGCACTGTAATTAGGGAAACCAGTCATGGAAGTGGGTGTCTCAACGTCCTTTGGACCATGACCTCTGATTGTTCCTGCAGAGAGTTTCGGGACAGGCACTGGCGGCTGAGGAGAAACATCTCTGGAGATGGATCACTAGCATCAGGAGACAGTGAACCTTCCACTCTCACATGGAAATTGAAAGGCACCGAGAGATCCCAGGTTTGTGTCTTGTGGACGTTTCAAGTCGGTGCCCTTGGGAGCTCTGGGTGTTGTCAGAGAGGTGTAAGGGTCTTGAGAGGTATCCTGTGGAGGAAGAAATGCTGTGATGTTGCCATGGACCAGAAAAGGGATCTGAGGGTTCAAGTTACTTTGGCGAGCATTACCAAGTCAGGTGGGTATGTTGAATCTGCTCCTACTTCTTTGTGGGTGGATGGCCACCTGAACGTCCATGATGTCGTGCCAAACGTAGGGAGGGAGAGGCATAGTGTTCCCAAAGTACCTGCTGTCTTGTGACTGGCCAAGAGGGTCAAGTTTAGGTCACCAGCATAACCAGGACAAGCAGAACCGTACAAAGGAGACACACCTGTGCACCAACCTTTATTGAACAAGCTCCATGTATTAAAGAAAGACATGAGGAACAAATATGCGTGGAGAATCGAGGCATTTGGAAATTCTCTAGGCATGGCGACAGGAGCACCATCTCTGAAGAGAGGTTCCCAGATCTCCAATTGCGTGCTAGCATGGTTCTTTAATGGATCCATCCAATTTGCTAGGGGAAAGACCCTTCTCTTTCTAGACAAGCAAATCCCAACCCAGAGTCCACACAGCCTAAGGTACTGTGGCCCAAAGGGCATGAATGTCCTTGGCCCACTTTGAGGATTCTGTGCTTAGGCTGGATCTCTGCAAACTCTTGTATGGGGATCCTATCTAAATGCATGGGTTTCACCGATGCAGTGTGACCGTGGGGGCTCATCTCCCAAGAGATAGGGTTTAAGAGGAGATGGCCACAGAAGCTCCCAGGGAGAAGACAGGAAGACAACCCCAGAGAGCTTTGCAGCGAATGCAAATCCTCCATGACATTCCTGTCTTGTAGGGAGCTCCTGGGCCAGCTCTTCTGATGCTTCCTTCCCTCCCTCCTCTTCCCACCTGTCCCCTGCTGACTGAGCTGTTGTGCACAGAGACTACCATCCTCCAACCGCTCCTAGTGTCTGTTGAGGAGGGTCCGCTTGGGTAGTCAGTAGCGCACATTCGAGCAAAGAGGGTGGTTTCCCAAGGGGTGGCCTGCCTGAGGGTGGGGCCCGTCATGGTGGCCTTTGGCGTTCATTCCATGACAGCCCTGCTAAGGAATATGGGGACTCTTCAGCCATTGGGTGTGACTGCTCTGTGCTCTTGTGCACGCTGCAGACGCCTTGTGCCCTCCTCCATGTGGGTTCATGCCCTCATGGAGCTCAGGTCCGGAGCAGTGTTTCCACCACAGCTTTTAGCAGCACTGTGGATCAGGCTGCTGGGAGACTTGAGGGACTGTGGGGCCCATGGAGACAGGGGACTAAAGTGTGTGAGTGATTAAAATGGGTGGCATTCCAGTGTGCCCTCCGTTCCAAAGTGTAGGAAAGCTCAAAGGAAGAATTTCCAATTTGAAAACCCTCATGGGGTTCACAAGAAGTAGCTCAGGGCTCAGGAAAAGGAGTGAAGATGTACCATCCAGGCTGCTAGTATCACTGGTGTCTTCCCTTTTCACATCCCAATGTCGGTCAGCACTTCTGTTCAAAGGGCATGCTTGGGTCTCTGTTGGGGGCAGCCTTGCTGAATGTAGTGCTGACCACCTAGTTGTAGTCAGATGTAAATCGTGATGGATTTGCAAGCCTAGGGGGGATTGGTACAAGGCCACCTGGTTGTGGGGAATCTGGTAATCCGTCAAATGTGAGGGTTGGTTGGGTTTTGTCTATGGATATGTGTGTAAGGGGAGATCATGCCTGTGTTTGGGTGAGCGTTTGTCTTTGGAGGGTGCTGAGATGTAACAGAGGCATAGTCCAGGAGCTGGCGTTTAGGTGTTCGTAAGTTGGTGTTCAGGGGCCTACTTTTCATGGATGTTTGCCGCCATGACGTTGGGGGTTGTGTGTCTCCTGGTGGACTTGGTAGGATTATCTGCCTAGGCCTCAGGGCAATGTTAGGGAAGTCCAGGGGCCGATCTGTGTATTTGTACCTTTGGGGCCTGTAGTGAAACTTCGTGGTTGGGACTTGACCCCAGCCAAAATTGAGAGTGGGACTGGAATCTACCTTGCCCTCAGCTTGGCACCTCAAGCCAGGATCCCAGGTTCAGAGAGGATTCGAGCGCACAGACTTCTTCTTTTTGGTGGCATCTGCCCCATGTGGAGTTTCCCCGTCCACGGACGGAGTGCCACAGCAGCAATCGGGACCACTGCAGTGAACACTCAGAATCCTTAGCCTTCCGTGCCACAAAGGAACGCCTCGACCTGCTCAACCCCACTGTCTTTGCACTGTCAGACCCCTCACCAGGTGTCAGGATTTGATGAAGCTCTGGTTCTTCTGCTTCGTGGCAGGAAGCATTTGGCATGAAGCGAAGCCCCAGGTAAAGAGTGAGTTTAGGAGCATAAGACCCTGGGGGGAGATACACGTAAACTGGCCAGGGAGCATAGCAGCCCCAAGAACCCAGAGAGCTACATTTCTAGAATCCAAGGCCCAGTGGGGAGGGGAGAAGACTGCCTTCTTCCTCATTTGGGGGTGGATATCAAGGCTTCCATCTCCAGCTCCTCATTGTGCCCTATATGGATGGTGTGCCCTGGGCTGTCACAGTGCTTGTTCAAATCGGTGTGTATTCCCAGGAGTTTGGTTGTATATCAACTGCGGTAATTCATCTCAGGTTTCCATCTACTGTCCTCTTTTACCTAGGCGTGTCCCCTTTCCCATGTGTTTCTGTCTGGGTGAGGTGCAGAAATGCTCCTTGTCCAGGACTCTTCTCTCCTTGACCTCATGCAGCAGGACTCGATCTCCACATCTGTTGTCTTGTGCTTGAAGTCTTGGGGGTTGTGTCTTGAGCGTGTCTGGCACTTCGATGCATCTTGTCTTCCTTCAAGTCGGGTAAGTCATGGCTGGGTTCCTTTTCTTGAGTGATCATCAGCTTTAGACCATTTCGAAGACCCCTTTAAAGCTTGTCTTTAACCCATCCCCCGTGGACTGTTTCTGCTCTTTAAGGATCCTCCTCTGTCCTTCCCTTTAGTATGATTATTTGTGTGTTCGTGGCCTGTCATATGGCTCTTTGCTTTTTTGTGTGTAGCACATGTTCCAGAGCCATGCATGCGTCTTTTGATGTGTAGAGGGCGAGTCGGCCTATCTTCTGGGACAGGTGAATGCTATATAGGTCGGCGTGCCATATTGGTATGCTTCTGGATTCTGCATGCTGGAAGAGTGCATGCCCTTGGATGGAGCCATGGAGAGTGTGGGTTTATGGATATGCGGAGAGTGTGTTATATGCGTGTTTGGAGGAAAGGACGTAGGGTGCTAGGTTTGCACTTGTGTCGTGTACTGAGTAATTGTGGGTCTGCTTGGGTCTTTTGGAGAGTTGTGTGTATAATGCGTTTGAGTGTGTATTCCAGGGGCATGGGCATTTGGAGGCATATTCGCTGGGGCTATGCCCTTGTAGTTTTCAGGAGGGACATGTTAGGCTTATATATGTGGGGACGTGGGGAAGTGTGTGTCTGCTGGAGAGATGAGGTTCTGTGTTTCTACAGGGGCATGGGAGATGTGCATTTCTTGGTGTGAGAAATATGTGCTGTGGTTATGTGTTACTAGTTTGCAGATGGATGAGCTGGGTCCTAGGATCATTGGATATGTGGAAGTCATTTCCTATGTGGTTTGCTGGCGATAGGTCCATGTGTCCTACGTGTGTATACACGTTTGTGTGTCTATCACCAGGTGCATGAATGACCAGGTTGTGTTCCTATGGTATGGAGGTGTTGGGAGTGTGCCACGTTGCTTCTTGGCAGAATGCTGAGGTGTTTCTACAGGTCCTAGGTACGAAGAGATGGTGTGTCCACATTGAGGGTGAGGGCTGAAATGCATATGCAGTTGACACCCACACAGGTGCAGTGTCCTGGCAGGGCGGTTGTCTTCTGGAGAAGTGGCACCATGTGTAGTGTTTGGGGCATCTGTATGTTCAAGGGTTGGGAATATTTGTCCGTGTGTGTCCATAGGTTTTTGAGACGTGTACATGTGTATTAGTACATGTAGGCGGATTGTGGCTGTGTGTGTATTTGAGGTCCTGGGGCTTCTGTAGTATGTATTTGGAGGGATGTCAGAGGTAGGTGTGTGTGTTTGGAAACAAAGAAATCTCATAGGCAATGTGCGTGTGTTCTGGAATCCTGGCCTAGAAGTACTGTAGGGCTGTGGCCTTGACTATGGGCTGTGCGTGAGACGACTGTGTAGGAGCTGGTGGTAGTGAGCCTGTATACGAGGTAGTCAAAGTGTACCACTGGTCGGTGTTTGTGTTCAGGCCCCTGTTGGGTATGTGCATGTGAAGACCTCAGGTGGTATAGTTTTGTTTGTGGGGAAGTGGGTGGAGTGGGGGGTTGGCCTTTTCTTGTCTTTTCAGGGCAGACCCATGGCATTGGGAAATGCCCTGGCTATGGTGGAATTGGTTGTGCAGCTGCAGCTGCCAGCCACAGCCACAGCAAGGCCAGATCCGAGCTGCATCTGGGACCTGCTCCATATCTGAAGGCAATCCTGGATCCAGGGATTGCACCTGCCTTCTCTCCTATATGGGTCAGGTTCATTCCAATGTAGCCCCGACGGGAATGCCTGCTGGAAGTTTTTTCCTCACAACGTCATTTTCAGTTCTTGGCATCAGCCCAGTTATCTTTTCCGTGTCATCGGAGTTTAGTCTTGGCAGATTGTACTTTGCTAGGAAGGTGTCCATTTCGTCTAGGAAGTCTGTTTTCTTGGCATAGAGTTGCTTTTAGTAGTCTCTTCTGATCCTCTGTATTCTGGGATGTCCATTGGAAGCTGGCGTGCATTTCAATATGTATTGATTTGAGTCCACTCTTTTTCCCCTGATGAGTCTGGCTAAGGGTTTATCCATATGGTGGATGTATTCAAAGAAGCCGTTGTAGCTGCATTGATCTTTCCAATGGTTTTCTTCGCTGCTCTTTCCTTTCTGCTCTGATCATTAGGATGTCTTTCCTTGTGTTTGTCTTTCTCCGGTTGCTTTGGGCGTAAGGCCAGGTTGTTTGTTGGTGGTTTTCCTTGTTGGCTGAGGTAGGCTTGTATTGCTGGAAAGGTCCCTCTTCGATCTGCCTTTGCTGCGTCCCATAGGCTTTGGATTGTTATGTCTTTGGTGTCACTTGCTTCTTGGTATCTTCAAATTTCCACTTTGGTTTCTCCAGCACTCCCTTGGTTGTTGAGTAGCATGTTGTCGAGTTTCCGTGCATTGGTGTTTGTTGCCATTGATTTCTTGGTGGTTGATTTTGAGCCTCATAGCGTTGGGTTCATACAAGCTGTGGGATAGGATTTCAATTTCCTTCCATGTACAGTGGCTTGCTTGGTGACGCAGCATGTGATCTGTCCTAGAGAATGTACGGTGTGCCCTTGAGAGGAGTGTGTATCCTGCTTCATTGGGATGGAATGCGCTCTACATATGGAGGAAGTGCCCCGTGGTCCAATGCATTATTGAAGGCCTGGGTTCCCTTGTTGATTTTATGTCTGGAGGACCCGTGCGTTGATGGGAGTCGGGTGTGAAGGCCCCCTGCTCTGACTGTGTTAGTGTCCATTTCTCCTTTTACGGTTGTAGCAGTTGCCTTCTACATTGCGGGGATCCTGTATTGGGTGCATATAGGTTTCCAATTCCCATCTCCTCTCCTTGGATTGATCCTTGACCGTTACGTAATGACCTTCTTTGTGTCTGATTAATAGTCTTTCTTTTAAGGTCTCTTTTGTCTGATGGGGGTGTTTCTACTCCGTCTCTCTTTTAATTCCCACGCACGAGAACTATTTTCTTCCATCCTCTCACTTTCAATTTGTATGTGTCCCTCAAACTGAAGGGGGTCTCTTGAAGACAGCAGGTCTACCTATCTGTCTATCCCTCTACCTATCTGGATCGAGATCGAGATGGAGAATGAGATGGAGATCTCGATCTAGACCCAGAGAGAGGGAGATGCGTCTTCTTTTTGTATGCATGCAGCCAGTCGATGTCTTTCGGTTGGGGCATTTTGTGCCTTTCCATTGAAGGTGCTTCTTGATCTGTATGTTCTTATGGCCATGTTATTAGCTGTGTCAGATTGGGTTTTGTTGGTCTTTTCCCGTCCTCCCTTGTTCTCTGCTCTTGTGGTTTGATGACTGCCTCTAGTGGGGTGTTTGTTGGGTGTTTTTTGATTGTTCTTTCCCCGAGACAGTTTTTTCCACTGTCCAGAATTGTGACCCAGTTCCCCATACATGTATAATTCGTCTTTGTGCCATTATCATGCTCCATCATAAGTGAGTCGTCCTCGTTCTCAGTGCTACACAGCAGGATCTCCTTGCTAATCCCTTCCAAAAGCAGTCGTTTGCATCCAATAACCCCAAGCTCCCCATCCATCTCACTCCCTCCCCTCGCTCTAGGCAGCCACAAGTCTATTCTCCAAGTGCATGAGTTCCTTTAGGTGGAAAGGTTCCTTTGTGCTGTATATGAGACTCCTCATATGAGTGATGTCGTATGGTAGTCGTCCTTCTCTTTCGGACTTCCTTCACTCAGGATCGAGGATCTCGTTCCATCCATGTTGCTGCAGATGGCATTAGGGTGCTCTGTTTTATGGTGCAGGAGTATTCCTTTGTGTGTATATACCGCGTCCTCTTTGGCTCTTAATTGTTATTTCCCCGATACAATCTTGTTTTCTACTGCACAACGTGGTGACCCCGTTACACATACATGTAGGCATCCTATGTTCTCACATCATCATGCTCCGTCAAACGTGACTAGACATTGTACCCAGCGCTACACAGCAGGATCTCATTGCTAATCCATTCCCAAGGCAATAGTGGGCAGGCATTAACCCCAAGCTCCCCATCCACCCCACTCCCTCCCCCTCCCCTACCCCTTGTCCACCACAATTCTATTCTCCAAGTCTATGTGTTGCTTTTCTGTGGAAAGGTTCATTTGTGCCGTATATTAGGTTCCAGATATAAGTGTGTGGTATCCTCTTCTGGAATGGATCCCTTAACCGTGAACTAGTGTCCTTCTTTGCCTTTCTCGATGGCCTTCGTTTTAAAGGCGATTTTGTTGGATATGAGCAGCGCTACTCCTGATCTCCTGTCTTGTCCATTGGCATGAAATATCTTTTCGCATCCCCTCCCTTTCAATCTATACGTGTCCTTTGCCCTCGGGTGAGCTTGTCTAGGCAGCAGATTGAAGGTTTTTGCTTTGGTACACAATCTGGCATTCTGTGTCTTTTGATGGGAGCATTCGGTCCAGGAACAATTCAGGTGGGCATTGATAGATGTTTCCTGATTGCCATTTGAAGCCTTGTTTTCCCGTTGATTCTATGTTTCTCTTTTCTCCTTTCTTTTCCTTTGGGTGGATGGGTTCCGTTGATTCTCTGCTGGAGTCCTTTCCTTTTCCGATTTTTGAATGTAGTGTTGGCTTTTGGTTTGGGGTTGCCCTGTTTTGTTATTATGTTAACCCCTTCGTATGTCTGCTCACTTTAGCCTGACCGTTACATAGGACCAAACGCGTCACTGAACCAAGACAAAGGATCTACATTTTCTTCCATTCCTCGCCCTCATTGTATGATTTGATGTAGTTTATTTCATTTTATGTTTTTTACATCTTCGTGGTTAGATCTGTACGCTGGCTTCTCTAAGTCACTGCTTTCCAATGGTTTTTTTCTTTTTTCTTTTTTTGAATTGGAGAAGCCTTTGAGTATTTCTTTCAGAATGGGTTTTGTATTGCAGTACTCTTTCAGTGTTGGTTTGTCGGAGAAATTCTTGATTTCCCCTTCGATTTGAAATGATAGTCTTGCTGGATAGGGTATTTGGAGGAGGCAGATTATTTGTTCTTTCTTTCAGTGCTTTGAATGGGTCTCGCCACCCCCTTCTGGCCTGGAGTGTTTCTGTAGAGAAAACTGCTGATAACCTTATTGGGGTTCCCTCATCATGAATGCCTTGCTGTTCTCTTGCTGCCTTTGGCCTCCTCCCTTTCTGTTTACCTTTGGCCATATTGATCAGAATAGGTCTTGCTGCGTGCCTGTTTGGGTTCAACTTGTTTGGGGCTCTCTGTGCTTCCGGTATCTTGCTATCACTCTCCTGTAGTTGTTGCTTTAAAACCTCGATTGCAGGACTCCCTGTTGTGGTGCCCTGGAAACTGGCCATGGCCCCTGCCCCTCTCCCCCAGCCGCAAGGACCAGACCCTCCCTTTGGCTGATGACATGAGGAGATTTCCCACCAGATGGCCCGGCCCTGAGCGTACTAACTCTAGGAATTCCCTGCCGCTCTGTTTCTAAGCCCCACTGACCCCCTGAGCAAGACCGGCTGCCTCCACCAGGCCTGGGTATGGGCATCTTCGGAAAAGGCTCAACCAAGACCTTGAGAGAACACCAGATGTCTAAAGGAATGAGAAAGGAAGAGGGTCCTGGTTAGGGGTGTGCTGGTGCAGCCCAGGGCCTTGCCAGAGCTGAGGTCTGCAGGGGCTTGAGCTGGCCAGGCTCCACTGCCAGACCAGCTCTCTTGGGCCCTGTTGGGACATATGTCCCTTCTCGGCCTTGGACAGTGCCTTCTTCTGGACCTCCAGGGGTTCTGCAGGCACAGAGGCCCATCTGCTGATAGATTGAAACCTGTGATTGTCCTGAGGGTCAGTCAGGAGCTTCCTCCATCAGGGCGCCCATGCCTGCCTGCATGGCTTACACAGGTTCATCAGCCATGGGATGCCAGGGTTTGGAACTTCCCAGAAGTACAACTGAGTGACCGTGCATGGCAGAGACTCCTCTGACCTAGCTCTGTTGCTTGCAGCCTAAGTCCCCTGTCCTCTCTAGGGTGGTTCCAGGGGGCTGCCCTCATCTGTGACCTCCCATTTTCAGGGTGTCTCATGGGGATGGCCCGCTGGGGCTTAGACGGCTGACATGCCCCCTACCCCAGCATCTTCACCAATATCACCTGCTTCTCCCATGGGACCAATGAGATCCAGAAGCACATGCCTCTCCCTGAGCCCACGGTCCCTCCTCCTACACCCAGGTTCCATCCCAGTCTCTGCAGGCTGCTGGCTCTCCTGGGCCTGGCACAGGCTTTGTGCCCCCAGAGACTGGCCCCTGCTGCTGTTCATGCTCGAGGTCCTGCAGCAGGCCTGGTGCAGACCCCCCGAGCTCCTGTGCTCCTGTCTCTGCCTCAGACTCCAGTCTCCATTTGGCAAACAGCTCCCCCACCAGCTCCATCAGCTTTACAGGGCCCCATCTTGGCCTTCCAAGATGTGGCATTGCTGTGGCTGTGGTGTAGGCCAGCTGCCAACCGTGGCCACCCCACAAACCAAGCCTGCAATCTCCAATAACTAAAGGAAAGTCTCCTCATGCTGCTGCCTTGGGGCCCTACGGCCCCTCCTGTCATCCGTCCTTCCTTCTTCTGTTGGGGTCCTCCATCTGACTCCCTGGACAAGGGGAGAGGACATGAGAGGGAGAGTGTCCCAGGAGGAAGGTAGGGGTGGGGATGCTGGTGGAGCCCAGCTGGGGACAGAGAGGGTGTCTTCCCTTGAGACTCCTTCCTGCCCTGGGAGTGCCCAGGCCTTCGGAGGGAATCGGTCAGCTCTAGCTGCCCTCACCAATCCCATGGACAATGGGGCTTAAATAACAAGAATTTATCAAGTCAGCGTTTTGGAGCCCAGCCTTCTGAGTTTCCGGTATAAACAAGCTGGGTTGGCCCTGAGGCCTCTCTCCTTGGATTCCAGATGCCCATCTCCGGCCTGCGCCCTCACATCAGCTCCCTCTGTGGGACTCAGGGTCTAAATCTGCCCTTTCTATAGGGGCACCCATCCTATTGTATTCGGGGCCACCTTAGTGACCTGATTTCAGCTCTTTCTGTACAAACTCTGCTGCAGGGCTTGCTGTGGTGGTGCCCTGGAACTGAACCCGAGAAGGAACCATGAGTGTTCAGGTTCGATCCCTGGCCTCGCTCAGGAAGGGAAGGATCCAATGTGGCCATGAGCTGTGGTGTAGGTCTCAGACCCGGCTTGGATGTGGCATTGCGGTGGCTGTGGTGTAGGCCGGCTGCCAAAGCTCTGATCGATCGATGGATCGTTCGGATGCCAAGCCTGGGAACTTCCATATGCCGCCCCAGCAGCCCCTTTCAAACAAACAAACGTAGGCAATGGAAAGACAAAGAAAAGACAGCTCCACCTAAGGTCATGTTCGGAGGTCCTGGGGGAGAAACCTTCCACATAAAAACTTCGGGTGATAGAGTTGTAGCCCCTTTTGGCAGGTGTCTCCAGTGCCAGGGATGAAGGGTCTTTTGTAAAGGAAAGGAACCTCAGTCCTGGGTTGGGTTGGGATGAAGGAGGATCGACTCCCCAAAGTGAGGGAGGAACGTTTCCAGAGTGCAGGGCACTCGAGCCGGATCAGAGCCCATGACCCAAGGCCATGAGGCATGGGGTTCCAGCCCGTGGCATATAAGGCTCTTGAAGGAACGGTGTCTAGGTGACTGAGAGGGAAGCTGAGAGAGGAGCTCCAGCGCCAGGCTGTGAGATGAGGTCCAGGCCTCATAGAACTCTTCTCCTACATTGGATTCCCAGCACCCTCTTTCAGCACGCCCTTGGCCCTGCTCTCCATAGCCTGAAGGGGAACAACTCACTGCCCACCTTTCTGGCCCCCACCCCCACATGAACAGCTGCCTTCGGTCCAAGGGCCCCAGCCAGCCTGGCCCAAGGGGTCCACCCGTCCAGCACTTGGAGCCTGATGTCTCCTTTTCGGCTTAGCTGTCTCGGGCCAACCCGAGGGAGTTCCTGGAAGCAGTGTTGTTGCAATCCTTCCTGCCCTCTGCCTGACCCAGTGTTCTCATGTAGCCAGCAGGATCCCGGGAAGCCTCACAGTGGACCCAGCCTTCAGGACTCACAGTGCTATGGTGGGTGACCTATCTCTTCCTAACGTTTGCCCATTTTGTGGTGGAATAGGTCCCGCTGTTATGGTCGTGTCTTGGCAGTGCCTTATTCCCTCGAGACACCAGACTTGGGTCAGATGTGTGGTTGGCAGGTGGTTTCTCCAAACCTGTACCTTCTTTTCACCTAGGAAAATGTTTCCATTTGATGAGGTCCGTTTTCTGTCTGGGGTAGTGTTTTGGCTGTCATGGGGAAGAACGCTTATCTTTTCATTGTTGCTGATGTTGTTGTTGCCTATTGCAGCGGTATTGATGTAGTTATCTTCCGTTTGATTGAAAGGACAGTGAGGTACCATGTTGTGATATTTCCTGCTGTGTCGAAAGTGATTCGGTCATACATACACACACACCCCTTCTCCCTCAGATTCTATGCCCATATCGACTATCACTAACTGTTGGCTAGAGTTCCCTGGGCTCTACCACAGGTTCCTGTTGGCCGGTCATTCCATGCACTCAGTGTGCAGAAGCCAGTCCCAAACCCCCAGTCCTTCCTGCCCCGGACTTGGCTCCTTTGGTACCCATCCGGTTTTCCAAGGCTGGGAGTCTGTTTCTGTTCCGTGCACACGTTCATTTGTGTCCTCTCTTTCGGTTCCACGTAGAAGTGGTATCATACGATGTTTGTCTTTCCCTGTCTAACTTCACTTAGAATGATAATTTCCAGGTCCGTCCTTGCTGCTGCAGCGTTCATGATTCCATTCTCTTGTATGATTGTGTGATGTTCCCCCGTACATATGAACCTCATCCTCTTTATCCATGCCTCGGCCGATGGACATTTAGCTTGCTCCCTTGTCTTGGCTATTGGAAATGGTGCTTCAGTGGACATTGGGGTGCATGTATGTTTTGAAGGGCCTTTCTTTCCTTTTGATGAAGTCCAACTTTCTGTTCTTTCCTTCCCTTTTGGGGTACTGTTTTTCTTGTCATGTGGAAGACCCCTTTGCCAAGCCCGAGGACCCAGAGGTTTGCTCCAATTGTTTTTTCTTAGGTGTGGTAAACGTGGCATCGTTTGTATCTATACAAATTTTACATTTGCACTGAATGTTCCATGATGAGTTCATTTTCGTATGGGATAAAACCCCTATCCCTATTCCATTCTACTGCCCTTGAGCTTCCGTATTAGAACATCCCAGGTTGGTGTATTGCTATGGAGCTATTTCTGCATTCTCTCTCTGTACACTGAACTCTGTCTGCCTCTATCCCTCCAGCAATGCCAAGCTGCCCTCCATAGAGCGTTCTCATAAGCCGAATCACCTCCCACTTTAATGTGCTTTCTCGAAATTATGTTTGATGTTCTGGTTCCTTTATCTTTTCTTTATACATTTTAGAATAATTTCATCCATGTGGGCCAAAGACAAAAAAAAAAAAAAAACTTCTGTTGGAATTTGGCCATATTCTGTGTTGAGTCTTCCCATCCATGAGTATAATACGTGTCCGCATTGTTGTAGGTCTTGTTTTGTTTTATCATACAGATGCTCTATATCAAATATGTATCCCCGGATTTCCCATTGTGGCTCAGTTTGTGACGAACCTGAAAGAGTGTCCAGGAGGATGTGGGTTCAATGCCTGACCTGGCTCAGTGGGATGAGGGTCCAGTGGTGCCACCAGCGGCAGTGTGGCTTGGACCTGGTGTTGGTGGGGCTTTGCTCTAGGCTGGTAGCTGTAGCTCCAGGTTGACCCCCTTGCCTGGGACCTTCCGTATGCCGTGGGTGCAGCCATAGAATGACCGGTATAACCAAATGCTTCAAGGTTTTGGCAAATCTTGTGTATTGCATGGTGTTTTTCGTTTTGGTACCACGTTCTTTTGTGGGATTTACACACATGATGAAGGTTTTTGTGTCGACCTTGTATACTGAGACTTTGATAAAGTGACCTCCATCTCTTCCGTGTGTCTTGGAGATTTGGTTGGCCTTCCCGTGGAAGTAGCCATGCTATCCATGAGCATGGAGAATTATGTTTGTGCCTGTCTCATCTGTAGGTCTTTCTTTGTTTTTCCTGCCATGCTGCCCTGGCTCGTAGCTACAGTACTAAGTAGAAAAGGAGAAATGAGAAAGAACTTTCGGACCTGTTTTGGATGGAGGAGGAAGACGTTCATTCTTTCACCATCACGCAGGAGGCTTGGTGTAGCTTTTTGTCGAGATGTTCTCTACGGGGTTCAAGGAGTGTCCTTCTCTTCCTAGATTTCTGAGTGTTTCCTACATGAATGGGTATGGCACATGTTCTGCAAGCGCCATGGTGACCATGTAGGTTTTCCTCAGTAATGTCTTCATGCAGCCTATAAAGTTGATGGTTGTGCATAGTAAGCCAAGCTAGTGTTCCTTGGCTAGAGTCCCTCTGAACATAGGGTATTGTCGTGAGCTTCTTTGTTCCTGCGTTTGTTGTATTTTGTGATTTGTATTTTCTTGATGCCTTGTGTGAAAACGTAGGTTGTGGATGGGAGACCTTGCATCTTTTGTATTCTATAAGCATTTCATGCCAATTGCTTCCCTCTTAACACCAGTTTGTCTGGATCCTACCACCTGTTAGGTACTGCACGTTCCTTTGCCTACCGTTCTATATATTTTCCAAGTTCTCCTGGAGAGGCCTCTTTGAGCATGGAGTCGTTCGAAGGGTGCATCTCCATGTGCACATATCTGGAGGCTTCCTTTCTTCTCATTCTCGTTGTTCTGCAATGGACAGCATATGCTTTGGGCCCAGTGGAGTGAAATGCAGTGGCTCTTTGTTTCCTTATCGTAGAGGTTCTCCAAACATCCCAGGCAGGAACGGCTCCAATATGACTGTGACAGAGGAGTGCTCTGCCTATTTCCCTTACACTGTAACCATAAGGGGATTACCTGAACATGGAAATGCCAGGCTTCTGAAGATGTGTCTGACAGGGCCAGTTCACAGCCACCCCTGCCCATTGTTGTCTGGATCAGCTTACAAGTACAGAGAGAGCCAGGGTCCAGGAGGGGGCCCAGATGCAGCGCTCTGCCGCTTTCTATGGCTGTGATCCCATGTGGGCATTGGCTACCACCAGAAGGCTGACAGGCAGGAGCCAGGTGCAGTCCCTGGCTGCGGGATCAGCACTCCCAGTGGGCAAAGCTCCAGCCTCTCTCCTACTGCCCAGGGCAGGTCTGAGCTGTGGGTGCAGCCACCAGTCTCCGAAGGCTGATGACAGAGGCACCAGGAGGCACACCCCAGCTCTGTCAGCCACAGTCCCTGGCTGTTGGCAGGGACCGTGATGTCCCAAGGAAGAAGGCCCACCTCCCAGCTGCAAGGAGGTGGTCTTGAGCAAGTCAGAACTGCCCTTTCTCGTCTTCAGCAAGCAACATTTCCATCCCTCCCTGTTGCTTCCTCCCAACCGATGCGGTTGCCAGGCTTTCTTTTTCAAACCTCTTCCAAAGAACTTCGTGAAAGGAAGGGCATCCTTACCCCGACTGACTAAGAAGCACCTCTTGAAAATAAGCAAGTTTCCCCTCACCCAACACTCTTAGCTCCTTCCAAGGACCATCCTTGCTCCCTCCTGCATGCTGCTGAGTAGCAAAATGTTGGGGATCCAGAACTCCTCCAATGACTGGTATGCTAGCAATAGCTTCTGTGACAGCAGGAAGCTCCTCCCCTCCAGGCCGAGGCGGTGAGGAGACTGTAGGTGATGGCTCTGTGCTCTGTGCCCCCTTTCAAACCCTTTGCATCCCTGCCATCTGAGGAAGGAAGGCAGTGCCTGGGAAATTACCCTGGTTACAGATGCGTCACTTGGCCTGTCTGGCAAGAGGTCACCTGTGAGCCAGAGGGCCTGAATACCCTCTGGAACACACTGCTGCGTCCCCACCACCCAAACAGGCCCTTCCAATGAGGCACGATGGCCTGGCCGTTGGAATGGCTGGACACTGAAGGTGTGCTGTCTGTGACTGGGACACAGGGGACTCAGTGCCTTGGACTTGGAGACACATGGCATTGGAAAGGCAGAACCCAGGCCAGGGGCCCCACCTCCTAAGTCAAATGGGTTTCTTCAGCCAATGCTTTGACTCCCCCTTGAGGGGTTTGGAGATGAGCCTTTCCCTGGTATCAGAGGGTCAGCTTCCCCTTGGTGTCTGTCATAGACA
Organism: Sus scrofa; assembly: GCF_054392235.1. Lineage (NCBI taxonomy): Eukaryota > Metazoa > Chordata > Mammalia > Artiodactyla > Suidae > Sus > Sus scrofa. Next base: position 18,046,296 of record NC_139396.1, on the reverse strand, counting down.
AAGAGTGTCCAGCCCCTGTCTCTGTCTCACACAAGCTGCACCAATCCAGCCCCTGAAATTGGGAAGCTCCTTCACCCACCCTGGGCATGGCGGCCATTTCTGTGATGCGGTGAATGTGCCATCCATTAATCCACTGTTTCCTTGTTGGATGGAGGGATGCCTGGATAGATGGAGTCTCTGATTGGCATTGGAGGGCCCCACCTGCATCATGGGGAAGTTCCCTGACTAGGGGTCGAATCAGAGCTGGCATTGCTGTTCTACGCTACAGCCACAGCAATGCCAGATCCAAGCCACATCCGTAGCCCACACCAGAGCTCAAGGCAATGCTGGATTCCTTAACCCACTGCACAAGGCCAGGGATCAAACCCACGTACTCATGGATAGCAGTCAGATTCTTCATCTTCTGAGCCATAATGGGATCTCCCTAAAATACTATTTGGTGATGGTCTGTACATCTTTCCTTCCTGCAAATTCTATTGCATTCTTTTCTTTTCCATTTTGAGTCGGCTGCTTTTGGGCCTGTGGGCTGTTCCAGGCCAGGGGTTGAGTCCAAGCTGCACCTGCTGGCCTATGGCACAGCCACAGCAATATAGGATCTGAGGCATGTCTCATACCTATACTACAGCTGACGGCAATGCCAGAACCTTAGCCCAGTAAGCCATGCCATGTCTCATGCCCACGTCCCCATGGATCCTAATCAGTGTCCTTAGAGCTGAGCCACACGAACTCCTGCTCTTTCATGTTGTAATGGATTGAAAAGCATGAGTGAATGGCTCACTTTCAGTGTGCCTACACCTCGGCATGAATCCTAGATTTTTGGCGTTTGGGGCATTTTTCTTTTTCTTTTTTTTGTTGGCTTGTTTTTCATTTTGTAAGTGGTGGCTGCCCCTCTGGCACACAGACGTTCCCAGGGACAACCCAAGATCCTTCACCCTCCTCACCCCAATCCAAAACTTATCCCTGATGACGTAAAGTCCCAGGTCTTCTTGTATCAAAAGCTCCCTGGGGGTGGATGCCAGTTGGCTGGTGAGGTTGGGACCACTGAGCTTCACATGATGGAACCTCCCCCCAAGCCATTAATAGGCCATGAGATTAAAGTCACTCACTCCCTCCTTTGTTTTGTCCTCACCGGGACTAAGAGGCCACTGCCTCCACCATTTAGCACATGGCAATAATCCCACCAAGACGATAGGATGGTCCCCCACCCACAAGGCACTGAAGCAGAAAGTCCTGTCCCTACAGCCAAGCCTTTCCCTCTCTGGACAGGCCACCCCCACGGGACCCCCTGGAGGAGTGGAGGATCACCCCAGCCTGTCATCTGGCCACCTCAAAGAGGCAGGGAGAAACTCTCTAGAGGTAAGGGCTGCCTCCAGCCTCCATTCTTATGACTGGTGAGTGTCCAGAGGGCTGAATGGCACAAAAGCAGCTCTCTATCCCCAGAATGTTCAGGGATGCAGAGCATGGAACTGATGCCCCAGAAGCCCCCTAGCCCAGCAGGCTGGAGACACAGGAATGATGAGGCTGTCCCTGGTGCTAGTGAGAGCTGTGTGCTCCCAGGAGCAGCCTGGGCATCCTTGTCTCTGTGGAGGAAAGACTTAGTCATTCACCTGTGGATCCAGACTGCCTGGGATCTCACACATGCTCCGTTCCTCTCAGATCCCCTCTCTGTCCTCAGAGGACCCATCTCTGAGGACACAGGCACATGCAAGACGACAGTGGACCAAGTGAATTTCACAACAGAATGATTTTATCCATGTTTTACATCCCCCATCGCAAAGGAGCTACTGTGCCCACCCACACACACCCAGACCCAAGTCCCCACCACCTAACCCCACCCACCCCCACCCCCTCCTGGCTCTGGTCATTCTGTCCTTCCTCCCCACCCCTATGGCAGCCAGGATGGTTGCTGGGACCTGGAGGAGCCCAAGGCTTCCATGGGGGCTGCCCAGTTGGACTGGCCTGGAGGGCTGGCCCACCATTCCCTACTGGCTGCAGTGCCGCTTCCTTCTCCTCCGTGGGACACATGGGTCACACCTGCTCCTTTTTGGCTGGGAAGGGTCAACCAGCTCTAGAGCCAGGGTGTGCCTCCCAGAGCCTCGCAGGTCAGCCCTAGGCCTGGCCAGGTCCTCAGCAGCAGCCAGGCCTCCACACCGAGCCCGCTTTCTAGACTTGGCAGCTTCCAGGGGGCCTGAGCTGAGGCCCATTCTCTGGGGAAAGGGGGCCTGGGAAGCTTGCTGAGCCCTCTGGCCTTCAGTGCAGACAAGACCCGAGGCAGGGACAGGGCTCTGTGGCAGCCCCCAGGGCAGCAGGCTGTGGTGAAGGCCCAAGAGGAAGGCCAGGCTGGGGAGCTCCTCCTCATCCTCACTGAACCCGTGACCCAGCCCTGGGGCTCCACTAAGAGGAGAGGCCTCCCTGAGACCCTTGCTGGCCCTGGGTCCTGATGGAGGGCCCGAGCGGTTTGTGCCCTGGTGAGGAAATGGCTGTGCAGTTCCAGCCTGAGGGGGCTCCTGATGTCCTGGAGAGGGCACAGAGCCTTTGTGCCTGAACAGGCCCCTGTCTGTTTGGTGGTGCCTTAGATGGCCATGGAAATCCATCTGGGGTGTACAGGTTTCATCTCTGACCCCGGGCTGTGGGCCTTGCTCGTTCCTCTGGGCATCTTGTCGGGCCACAGACTCTGAAGGTCTTGAGTCCAGGTGGGGTGCCGTGTGATTGGGAGTGGCTGGCACCCCGTCGTCCTCCTCCGAGGCCAGAACTTGTGTCTGCACCAGCTGGTGGGAGAGAGGCGGACAGTGAAAGCTCTGCACCCTCCAGGGAGAGCCGGGGCTTATGGGCAGGGGGAGGTGAGATGGGACTCACATCCACAGACAGAGCCTGTGGCCCTCCTGCCTTCCTCCTGCACCTTCTCCCCAGCAGGGTCCTTGCCCTGTCCCCAGCTCCCCTCCTCCCCTTCCATTCCTCCTGCCCTGCACCCACCTGGGCAGCCTCCCGGGTGCAGGGCCTCTCCGTCAGGGGAGGGAGGGACAGAGCCTTCAGGGCCTCCTGCTCTAGGGCCCTCCCCGGCCCTGGCTGACCTGGGTCCTTTCCTCCTGGATTTCCAGGGTCACCTGGGTTCCCACCCTGCCCCCAGTCTCCCTAGTGTCAGTCCCTCCCCTGGCCACCTCTTCAGGGGAGAGTCCTTCCTCCTGCTGCAGCTCCTCAGCCAGGCCCGAGAGATCCAGCTCTGGTTCTGGGGAAAGCAACTCTGCCAGGAATCGGGGGTGAATGACTGCCTCCACCTGGAATGGAAGGAAGAGGCTGTGAGCAGCCTTTGCAGGAGTGCCCTGGGAGTCGGGAAGGCCTGGGGGAAATGTGACTAGCAGAGGCCAATCCAGAGACCCCCTCACAAAGGGGGAGCTTTCAAACTCCCATAGGTATTGTCTACTCTCACATAAACACACACACACTCACAAGCAGGTGCACATGCAGACACATGGGCTCCAAAGCACCAACACATAGGCACCGACACAGACACACAAAGGCCTCCAAAGAGAGAGACACACACACATGTCCAACTTACACGTCCACATATACACATCCTATGCACCAAAGTACACTCAGACACACAGGAAGACACACAGATGTCAGGGTCAAGGACCAGAGCCTAAATCCCATTATCCTGGGCCAAAGCCAAAACTAGGGTGCCAAGAGCATCTCTCCCTGGAATCCTGGAGTCTCAGACTCCAGGCCCAGCCCACCTTGGTGTCAACGTCCTCCTGGGAACACAGCTTGTCCACGTAGCTGAGGAGATCCGGGTCTGGGAAGCAGCCGTCCTCGTCCTGTGGCAGCTCATATCCATCCTCTCGACATTCCATATCTGACTCCCCTGTGGCTGAGGGGCCAGGACCCACCAGTGCCTGCGGGATGTCCCCATGCTCCCTGCGAGCCTCAGGGGGAATCTCCTTGGGGGCCTTGTTCTCCAGCAGCTGCCAGGCTCTGCGTGGCCTTGTGTGGGTGTGCTGGACCCTGAGGCCGTGATTCCTTGGAGCACAGGCTGAGGCAGAGCAGGAGGAAGGGAAAGTGAGGGGACCCAGTGCCCAGATGCTGACCCCTGAGCAGGCACAGGGGAGGGCATTGTTGTGGGGCAATGGATATGCCTGTGGGCAGGGGGAGGAGCAGCTAGAGCCTCAGGTTTGGTGGGAGGCCAGATTCAAGTCTGGGACAGGTAAAAGTCAGGTGTGAGAACCTGTGGAACATCTAATGATCAAGGGTCTCCCCACCAGCACACTTGCTAGGCAGATTTCACAGGGGCCCCTTAGACAGGGAGGAGGGTGATGAGGTTTTACATGGACCAGGTCCACACCCCAGAGGGGAAAAGGGGGACTGAGCCCCCCTCAGGGGTTATCCGTGTTGAAAGTCCAATGCCCCCTTGAGGGAAAAGGACCAATCTGGGAACAGGAACCAGGCCTAGGCCTCTCTTACCTGTGCCTTGACGTCCAGGGGGAAGGTGATTCACAGACTGAGTGCCCCTTTTGCGGGATGTGGGTTCCTGAGGAGCCAGCTTTGGTGGAGCTGGAGGAGGCATGCCCTGTGCCCGCGATGTGCAGGCCACGTTCCCCATCCTGATCTCATCTTCTGCCTCAAATTGCAGGAACCTGGGGGGTGTTGAGGGACAGGCCCCAGTGAGAAAACCACCTGGGCTCTGGAGCCCACCCAGGGCAGCAGGACCGAGGGGGTGAGGAGAGGGTGTCCTTGGGGCTGTCAGGGCCCTGTGAGGTGCTGTCACAGCAGGGAGCTGCTCTGGTGCAGGTCCAAGATCTGGGCCTCCTCCTGCCTGGCCAGCCCTGGAGCTGGAGGGCATGGCCCAGCAGAGACCCAGGTCAATCTCTGGGACCAGGCTTAGGGACACCTGGTGGGTGGTGGGGGACCCTGCTCATGTGCCCCCTGACCTTGTCTGACCCAAACAGTGGAGATGGCCAGTGGCCTGGTCAGGCACGTGTCCCCACAGAGCCCTTGCCCGAACCCAGAACCTGGGGCTGGGAGTGAGAGTGCGGGAAAGCACGCATGAGACAGGGCCCAGCACAGGCTGGAGTGGGAATCCTACCCTTAGAGGTGAGGCATCTCTTGCCACTGAGAGCTAGCTGCTCCTTTGGTTTTGTTTGGAAACTAGGAGATTCACATGCAGAAATGACAGGGAGGGCCAGAGACCCATGGGCTTCCCCAAGGATGGCCCTTTGCCCATTCCAGCCATCGCTGATGAGGAGAGGCCTAGGACACACTAGGTCAGTGACGGTCAGGCACCCAGCATGAAGGGGTGCCAGGCTGCCGGGTGGAGTCCTCACCCCTGCACAGCCCCCATGCCTTCAGGGGACCCCCTCCTGGGCTGCCGTGCTCCCCAAGGCCATCCTGAGACCTCCCCACATCAGCATCACGGTAGGGCAGAGCTCCTGGGACAGGCAGGCTGGAAGAGCCAAGCTCTCCAGGTGGCAGAGGGGATTCTGGAGGCCAATAGGGGTTGGGGATTCAGGGAACAGGAGGTGTCAGGTGCCAGCCTCCTCTTGCATTCCCTCTGATTGTTAGCACCATAGCCAGATCCTGCCCTGGGGCCTGCCCATCACCCACCACCCACCCCACCATGTCGCCCATGGCCCAGGACCCTGACTCACTTTGCTGCCATTTCATAAAAGGCCATCCTCTCAACGGTGCTCATGTGCTGCCATTCCTGCATGGCCTGCCGCATGCCCTCCTCCAGCGTCATGGTGGGTTTCAGGCGAGCCAGGGTGCGAAGCACTGGGCTGTAAGCCCTCAGGGTCAGTCTCTTGGTACAGCCCAGCCCCCAACTGCCCAACCCCACCCAGCTCCAAGGCCTCCATGGGCCCCAACCCTGCCAAACCCAGGCTCAAGAGGGGGAGACGAGGGTGTTTGGAGAGCAAACGCAAGCCTTCCTGGTTTCTGGTGCCACCACCTCCCACTCACCAGAGGATGATTGTCCACTCCCAGGCTATAGCTGGGACACTGTGTGGCGGGGAGCAGGTTGCCATCTCATATAAAATACAGTCCCCTCAATGCGGGAGGGCAGGCGCCAGTCTACCAGCTAACAGGTCTGAGAAGCCCAAGGATTCTTGTGCCCAGGTCTCTGCACTAGATGGCCTAGTCCCCCTTTTCGGAGGGACCTCGGGTCTAGGAGGGATGTTCCTGCCAGGCTCACAGCTCTAGGAGGATAGACCCTTCCCCTTAGTATAGCTCGACCACCTCCCCGTTCACACTGGACTTCTTCAGAACAACAAGGACCGGGCATGCAGAAAGCTCTGTCCTGGGCCTGAATGTCCTAAGCCTTATCTGAAGTGATACCCACTGGCTGCCATAGGCCCAGGTCCATGTTGAAAGGAGGTAGCACCAGAGAAGCAGGTCCCATTCACCCTCTGGCTCCTCTGGCTCCTCACATCTGAGCAGGACCCTCTCGGACTGCTCTCCTGCACTCAATGTTATCATGGCAGTGCAGAAAGTGAGACAACTGGTCTTGCATGGTGGTGGTAGCTGAGCTAAGGCAAGGACGGGATGTCATGCACTGGACGTGGGACACATCTGAGTGCAGACGTGCCTCCTCATAGCATGGACATTGCTGTCAACCCTCCTTCTCTCGAGGTGAAAGGATGCCTGGAAACATTAGCAGGGTGTCCATGCCAAGGTCCTGTATATGCGAAGGCTCCAGCTGAGCTAATGAGGGTCTGAGAGGTCACTTACTTGAGAAAGCAGGAGAGAGCTTCCGCATCGGGGCTCTGGGGCAGGTGGCTGCGGGCCAGGGACTTGAAGCGCTGCCAGCGTCGGAAGTTCAGATAGACGCTCTTATGGTGAGAGGCGTCCTCCTGAGGGCCCGTGTGCTGGGAGGCATGCAGGCTGCCTGCCCCAGAGGTGCCATGTGGCCACGGCCCAGAGCTCGCTGGGGGCAGGATGAAGGCCATCTGGGCAGCTGGTGGTGCAGCTTGAGGAGGAAGGCCTGGGGCCAAGCCTCCCTTGCCAGCCTGAGCTACTGCAATAGCTGGGGAGGCCACCCCACTGTCCCCCGCAGGGCTTGCTCTGCAAAGGGGTGCAGGACACAAAGCACTCCCCATGAGGGCCCTGGAAGCATTCCCATTGAGGGGGGCCTGAGGGCACCCAAAGGCCTGAGACTGGTGGGGCAATGCTGACCTCCCTCCTGACCAGACTGGGACAGGGATGTTGCCAAGCCCTGGGGCAATGGGGCCATGGTCAGCAGGAGTCACCCGAGGTGTCATGGGGTGAGCTGGCTGCAATAGGGTGCTGCCAGGCAGGAGTAATGGGGCCATGGGCGGTGGCAGGTGCTGCTCCCAAGCTGGCTGGTGTTGGGAGCCAGGAGTGAGGGGAGGATAGGAGCGTGAGGACCCAGGGTGCATGACCACATCCGTGCCCAGCAGTGGAGATGCTGTGGAGAGAAAGGAAAGGGGTGAATGGAAGAGGAGAATGGGCGACATGGGTGGAAGCTCTCTGGGGACTCAGAGGGCACACCTCAGTGGGAGAGGGCATTTGGCCCGAGGAACCTGTGTGTTGTGCAGATGTCATGGAGGGATTTTCATGGTCTTGACCCACGCACCAAGTTCCCTGCCCCTGTCTACCGAGAAATGCTCAGCTCAGCAGCAGGGATTGGAGAGCCTCCCTGAAGAGCTCCCTGACACCTCGTCCTCACAGGCTGTCCCCACGTCCTGGACCTGAGAGGCCATCTACTCTGAGCATGCCCCTCAGCAAGGTCACTGGCAGGTAAGGGTCTTCTCCAAGGTTCTTCCAGGCACCGTGAGGCCTTTGATGGACCTCCACTGTCTAAAGTCAAAGGGCCTCACATCCTCCTCAACCCTTCCTCTCGGGATGCTCAGCACACATCTGTTCTGTCATTCTTTTCCTGACCTCACACAACACCTCTCAAAGGCTGCGAAGATCGCTCTGCACACAGAAGCCTTAGACAAACACAGAACAGCCCCACCAAGCATGCACCTGCCTCTCGGAACCAACCACAGTGGACACTTCACGGGGGCTAAGGTGTGCCACCCCATCCCGATGGCCCTGAATCCCTCCCACCATGCAGTTCTGCTCCTCAGAGAGAAGTCTGAGAAGTCGGTGTGTGTCCCCTGCATTTTTGCCACTTCCCATCCAGGGTTGGCTTCCAAAGATGAGCACGGGCCCAGGGTGGCTCATCTGACATGGGTCATGGGAGTAGAGGCTGCCTGGGGCCCTTCCCCTTCCAGCTCCCAATAATGGAAAGTGAGGACAACCTGAGAAGCAGGCAGGAGTCAGGTGCCATTGTGAGAAAACCGCCCATTCAGGAGAAGGAGGTACATGCCACGAGGCACCGAATTGACCTCCACAGGTGTCCTAGGAGGTTTCAGAGTAGCAGACTAGATCATCTTCCTGCTTCTGTGGTACACCTCTTCACCCCCCCCTTTACAAAGGAAGCAGCCTTCCTAGGCATTCCACCTGCACCAGCCTCTCTCCACATGTAGTAGTAGTGACTTGAAATAGGAACACACTCTTCATCTCAAAGCCAGGCCTCAGCTTCTGCCGTGAGACACCTGACAAACTGCACCATGTCTGCAGAGACGTATTTCCACAAAAGGGAAACCAATACAGAACACCTCAGGCCCACGAGTCCTAGCTTGGGTGAAGTCACCTGGTTGCCCACCCCTTGTGGGATCCAAGGCCACAGTTGCCTGACCTGAGAAGTGAGTTCTGGGCGGGATGGAGGGAAACGTTCTGGGTGGTGGCAGCGAGAGTCACATCCTGCCCAGCTCAGTGCAAACCTTTCCTGAGCATGTGGCCACAGACAACACCCACCAGCACTGACTCGTTTTCTGACTATATCCTCCCATTCCACGCCCCCATTAGCCAGAGTATGCTCCGGTTCCAATCCCTTAGAGAGGTCTGGTGAGGCGAGCTTCAGATGCCTGAGGACCACAAGGCGGGGCTAGGCTTTCCCCATGACCCACCCAGGGCCAGCCACAGGACACTGGCTCCACACACGTTCCAAGTGGCTTGTCTCCCTTCTAGAAACCGCCAACCTGCCTGCTGCCATCCTGCCTCCCCAACCAGAGCAAGGCCTCTTGAACCACCTCCAAGCAGCTGTCCTCCCCAGGGCAGCCTCAGGTTTCTACAGGCTCCCCAGCTCAGATGTCCCTGGGGTGCAGTGCTCTCGCCTTCCTCCCCTTCCGTCCAACTCCATGTCCACAGTGAAGGGTCCCAAGGGAAACCCAGGGATTTGAGGGAGGCCCTTTCTCTTGGAAAACAGCCCCTGCCTAGGGGCTTACCGCCTTCTGAAGCCATTCCCACAGGCATGGGCCGGGACTACCACGGGCTGGTGGCCTCAACGTGGACAGTCAAGAGCAGGACCCAGCGAGGGACTTGCCCCAACAGACGCTCAGGACGCAAGTAAAGGAGCCCAAGTTTGAATCTCAACAGTAGAATGCGGGCCTCCAGTCATTCTGCAGTGGGGGAGGGGCCGAGGGCAGGTGAGCCTGGGTGGGGGTGGGGTGCCATTCCATGCTGGCTTCTGCAGGGAGGCAAGAACCAGACGTTTCTTCCACCTTATGCAGGGGCCAGACAATTGTCGAGTGCCTCGTCAGGCAATGTATGTGTTGGTTTTCAGAATCACAGCACCAAGGTTTGTCTTGATGTTCCCTTTCCCTTTGTTATTCATCAACTTGTTTGTTGTCTTTCAACCTGCTCAGCTTCCGTCCTGGCTCCAGGCTCCCTTCCCCAGAGGCCAGACTTTCTGAACAAAATTCACCATTTATCATCTAATAACCACTTGAGTTTTCTTGGCCACCTGGAACCTAATGTTTATGGTTTGGCTTCTCTCAGCAGACCCACCATTTGTGATTGGTGTGTGTCCGTCTTTCCTAAGGAAGCCGTCCTTGTGTGCCAACCAGCATCCAGCAGGACCCACCTTCCTCATGTTCCCTTGTGCTGGAAAGGCCCAGCCTATCCAAAAAGCCGCTGCACAGCCCACGTGTCCAAGACCAGAGATCAGTCTGACGTGTTTCCAATATGATGATATTGCTGGTAAGTCTTGGAGCTTTTACCCTTTAAATGTTTGAATGTAACATTTTCCACAAATCCTCCCTTCTCAGGGATCACAGTCCAGGAGTTCTGAGTAGAAGATGGAGTGCAGAGTCCTCCTCCCCCATTTTTCCTCTGTCCACTCAGTCCTTGTTCCCACCAAGGATCAGAGATACCTGCTTCATTCACATCTTTTCAGAGATCTTTTGGGCAAGGAACATTGATTGCCATCCGTTTGCCTTTGCAGGTAGTATTCCTTTGTCTCTGGTTGAAATGTACCATGTGCACAGGGAACTCCATCTTGGACTTGTGATGGAAAAGGTTGGGGGATAATGTGAGAAAGTGATTACATATGTATCCTATATAGATATATATGTATCATATATCATATGTACATACATCTGTCTGTAGGACAGGGTCCTTTGGCTGCACAGCAGAAGTAGATCAAACATTGTAAATCAACTGCAGTGGAAAACATAACCTCTTGTAAGATCAAAGAGTTCCTATTGAGAAAAAGTAAAAATGGAAGCTAGAAAATTAAATTGCAGCCCCGTAGACCTGAGTGTCTTTCCTTTTGTTGCCTTCCTACTGATATCGTGGCTCCTCTGTTACTGGATGCATTTTTAACATGGGAGTTGCTCCATTCTCTTGAAATTCAATGTGCTGAAAGGGCAGAGTGCTCAAAGCCAGGCAATAACAATAGTAAATGTGCAGCTCCATTTGAGTTTTTCATTTCCCATACACAGTGCCTGCATTTAGCCTGACCTGTGTCCCGTGCACCATTTTGGACATATCTTTACTGCAAGTACTTTCCCTGTGTATCTGAAGTTTACCTTTCCCTCAGAATCAGCATGCATCTGGCAAGACTTGCCCATAAGGGTACCATATTAGGCTACAGGGAGTGGGCAGTTCTTGAGGGGATGAGACTTGGAGTGGAGACCAAAGGTGCCTTTTGGTCCAACCCAAAAGAAAATGGCAAAGGGACCCCAAATCTGCAGGCTCTTTGGATGAAATGGCAATGGAAGAGCCAAGATATACTAGTGCGTCGTTGAGCTTTATGTGGTTAAGGACAGAAGTAAGGGAGGAGAAGACAAAATCTTCTCTTTCCTTATGTGAAAGAACCAGATGTGTGTGTGTGTGGGGGGGTCTCTTGGTTTAATTGCTTTCTCCTTTGGGGGACACACGTGCTGCCTGTGGATGTTCCTAGGCTAGAAGTCATATCAGACGTGCACGAGCAGGCCTCTGCCATAGCCAGAGCAATGTGGGATCCAAGCTGCGTCTACAGGGCCTACAGCACAGCTCAGGGCAACCCCGGATCCTTATTCTACTGAAGGAGGCTGGCATGGAGTGTGCATCCTCACAGATCCTAGGGCGGTTTATGTCTGCTGAGCCATGATGGGAATTGCTGGCTTTTGTAGGTGTGAAAACATCGACTGCCCATGATGTGGGTGTTCCCTTTGACACAGTGCCAGCTTTTTATCCACCAATGTCCAATCTCCACGTGTCCAAACCCACTCGCATCAACGTCCTCCCCAGCAAGCCCTGCTTAAAAGCTGGTGCATTTCCTGTCTGCATCCCATACCCTTGCTCTTGAGCATCGAGGCTCGTCCTTGCCTATGGTGCTGTCTGCATGGGTATCAACGTAGCATCCCTGACACAGCCAAACGGATACACACCTGAAGAAACATTCAGATTGGGAGTTAAGGTCAGCTAATCACGATGCAAATGATAGGAATGCATATGTCCGTCTTGTGTGGTGAGAGGCGAGGTCTCGGGAACATCATCAAGGGAGGTGAGGGGTGAAAACCTCCTAGGACTGCAAGCAAATCTCTTGGGAGGCAAGAGTCCCTGTGTGCAGTAGCAGAACTACAATTCCTCCTGATGTTAGGGTGTTGGGCAAGGAAGGAGAGGTTGAAAGGATTGTTGCAGATTGAGAAAAAGGAGTTGTGTGGGTGCTTCCGAAGCTTCTTGCCCCTTGCAAAGGAACAAGGACTCCAAAGAGGGTGAGAAGCTGAGGCGAGAGTATCTCCTGCAATGCCATGGTGAGCTTTGTAGGAAGAAACTCTGGAATGGGGCACTGCAAAACTGAGCACCATGGGAATAGGGCTCTCTATTGGAGCTTTTATACTGAAGAAACATTTCAAGGGTTTTCAAACAAGACCTTCATATGAGAAGATTGCTGAGGCACCCATTGTACCCAGGCATTCAGGAAGGCCAGGCTTCCTTGCTGCTTCCTCCCCTTCTTCAGCCACTCCTGCAATTTGTTACAAGATTCTCACGCATAGCTCAGATGTAGTATTTGTGGGGGTTTCTTGTTTGGTTGGTTTTGAATTGTTCTTTCCCCAAGACAATGGTTTTGCTACTGTACAGCATGGTGACCCACGTACACACACATGTACACATTCTAGTCTCTCCCATGAGCATGCTCCCTCACAAGTTCCCAGTGCTACACAGCAGGATCTCATTGCTAATCCACGCCAAAGCCAATCCTTTGCATCCCTTCACCCCAAGCTCCCAATCCACCCCACTCCCTCCCCAGATGTCGTATTGGCATGAGTCTTCTCAGGGACACTGACACAAAAGTTGCCTTGTGGAAACGAGGTGCTCCCAATCCTTCCATCATTTTTGACTGATTTGGACTTCTGAGGGCCGCATCCATGGCATCGGGAGATTGCCAGGCTAGGGGTCCAATCAGAGCTGTGGCCCCTGGCCTATGCCAGTGCCACAGCAATGCCAGATCCCAGCCGTGATGGCAACCTACACCGCAGCTCACCTCAACACCCACCGGGCGAGGCCAGGGGTGGAACCCGCAACTTCATGGTTCCTAGTCAGATTCGTTTCTGATGCACCATGACACGAACGCCTTCTGTTGTTCATTATTTTATACTACCTCAGAACCCTACATCCCGACATCGGAGAGGCAGAGGTTGTCAAATCAGCTGCACTGTAATGAGGGAAACCAGTCATGGAAGTGGGTGTCTCAACGTCTTTTGGACCATGAGCTCTGATTGTTCCTGCAGAGAGCTTCGGGGCAGGCACTGGCGGCTGAGGAGAAACATCTCTGGAGATGGATCACTAGCATCAGGAGACAGTGAACCTTCCACTCCCACATGGAAATTGAAAGGCACCGAGAGATCCCAGGTTTGTGTCTTGTGGACGTTTCAAGTCTGTGCCCTTGGGAGCTCTGGGTGTCATCAGATAGATGTAAGGGTCTTGAGAGGTATCCTGTGGAGGAAGAAATGCTCTGAGGTTGCCACGGACCAGAAAAGGGATCTGAGGGTTCAAGTTTCTTTGGCGAGCATTCCCAAGTCAGGTGGGCATGTTGAATCTGCTGCTACTTCTTTGTGGGTGGATGGCCACCTGAACTTCCATGATGTCGTGCCAGACGTAGGGAGGGAGAGGAATAGTGTTCCCAAAGTACCTGCTGTCTTGTGACTGGCCAAGAGGGTCAAGTTTAGCTCACCAGCATAACCAGGACAACCAGAACCATACAAAGGAGACACACCTGTGCACCAACCTTTATTGAACAAGCTCCATGTATTAAAGAAAGACATGAAGAACAAACATGCGTGGAGAATCGAGGCATTTGGAAATTCTCTAGGCACGGTGACAGGAGCACCATCTCTGAAGAGAGGTTCCCAGATCTCCAATTGCGTGCTAGAATGGTTCTTTAAGGGATCCATCCAAATTGCTAGGGGAAAGACCCTTCTCTTTGTAGACAAGCAAATCCCAACCCAAAGAGTCCACACAGCCTAAGGTACTGTGGCCCAAAGGGCATGAATGTCCTTGGCCCACTTTGAGGATTCTGTGCTTAGGCTGGATCTCTGCAAACTCTTGTATGGGGATCCTATCTAAATGCATGGGTTTCACCGATGCAGTATGACCGTGGGGGCTCATCTCCCAAGAGATAGGGTTTAAGAAGAGATGGCCACAGAAGCTCCCAGGGAGAAGACAGGAAGACAACCCCAGAGAGCTTTGCAGCGAATGCAAATCCTCCATGACATTCCTGTCTTGTAGGGAGTTCCTGGGCCAGCTCTTCTGATGCTTCCTTCCCTCCCTCCTCTTCCCACCTGTCCCCTGCTGACTGAGCTGTTGTGCACAGAGACTACCATCCTCCAACCGCTCCTAGTGTCTGTTGAGGAGGGTCCGCTTGGGTAGTCAGTAGCGCACGTGGGAGCAAAGAGGGTGGTTTCCCAAGGGGTGGCCTGCCTGAGGGTGGGACCCGTCATGGTGGCCTTTAGCGTTCATTCCATGACAGCCCTGCTAAGGAATATGGGGACTCTTCAGCCATTGGGTGTGACCGCTCTGTGCTCTTGTGCACGCTGCAGACTCCTTGTGCCCTCCTCCATTGGGTTTATGCCCGCATGGAGCTCAGGTCCGGAGCAGTGTTTCCACCACAGCTTTTAGCAGCACTGTGGATCAGGCTGCTGGGAGACTTGAGGGACTGTGCGGCCTATGGAGGCAGGGGACTAAAGTGTGTGAGTGATTAAAATGGGTGGCATTCCAGTGTGCCGTCCATTCCAAAGCATAGGAAAGCTCGAAGGAAGAATTTCCAATTTGAAAACCCTCATGGGGTTCACAAGAAGTAGCTCAGGGCACGGGAAAAGGAGTGAAGATGTACCATCCAGGCTGCTAGTTTCACTGGTGTCTTCCTTTTTCACATACCAATGTCAGTCAGCACTTTTGTTCAAAGGGCATGCTTGGGTCTCTGTTGGGGGCAGCCTTGCTGAATGTAGTGCTGACCACCTAGTTGGAGTCGGATGCAAATCGTGATGGATTTTCAAGCCTATGGGAGATTGGTACAAGGCTACCTGGTGGTCGGGAATCTGGTAATGCGTCAAATGTGAGGGTTGGTTGAGTTTTGTCTATGGATATGTGTGTAAGGGGAGATCATGCCTGTGTTTGGGGGAGCGTTTGTCTTTGGAGGGTGCTGAGATGTAACCGATGCATAGTCCTGGAGCTGGCGTTTAGGTGTTTGTAAGTTGGTGTTCAGGGGCCTATTTTTCATGGATGTTTTCCGCCATGAAGTTGGGGATTGTGTGTCTCCTGGTGGACTTGGTAGGATTATCTGCCTAGGCCTCAGGGCAATGTTAGGGAAGTCCAGGGGCCGATCTGTGTATTTGTACCTTTGGGGCCTGTAGTGAAACTTCGTGGTTGGGACTTGACCCCAGCCAAAATTGAGAGTGGGACTGGAATCTACCTTGCCCTCAGCTTGGCACCTCAAGCCAGGATCCCAGGTTCAGAGAGGATTCGAGCGCACAGACTTCTTCTTTTTGGTGGCATCTGCCCCATATGGAGTTTCCCCGTCCACGCACGGAATGCCACAGCAGCAATCGGGACCACTGCAGTGAACACTCAGAATCCTTAGCCTTCCATGCCACAAACGAACGCCTCGACCTGCTCAAACCCACTGTCTTTGCACTGTCAGACCCCTCACCAGGTGTCAGGATTTGATGAAGCTCTGGTTCTTCTGCTTCGTGGCAGGAAGAATTTGGCATGAAGCAAAGCCCCAGGTAAAGTGTGAGTTTCGGAGCATAAGACCCTGGGGGGAGATATGCGTAAGCTGTCCAGGGAGCAGAGCAGCCCCAAGAACCAAGAGAGCTACATTTCTAGAATGCAAGGCCCAGTGGGGAGGGGAGAAGACTGCCTTCTTCCTCATTGGAGGGTGGATATCAAGGCTTCCATCTCCAGCTCCTCCTTGTGCCCTATATGGATGGTGTGCCCTGGGCTGTCACAGTGCTTGTTCAAATCGGTGTGTATTGCCAGGAGTTTGGTCGTATATCAACTGGGGTAATTCATCTCAGGTTTCCATCTCCTGTCCTCTTTTACCTAGGCGTGTCCCCTCTCCCCTGTGTTTCTGTCTGGGTGAGGTGCAGAAATGCTCTTTGTCCAGAACTCTTCTCTCTTGACCTCATGCAGCAGGACTCGATCTCCACATCTGTTGTCTTGTGCTTGAACTCTTGGGGGTTGGGTCTTGAGCGTGTCTGGCACTTCGATGCATCTGGTCTTCCTTCAAGTCGGGTAAGTCATGGCTGGGTTCCTTTTCTTGAGTGATCATCAGCTTTAGACCATTTCGAAGACCCCTTTAAAGCTTGTCTTTAACCCATCCCCCATGGGCGGTTTCTGCTCTTTAAGGATCCTCCTCTGCCCTTCCCTTTAGGATGAATATTTGTGTGTTCATGGCCTGTCATATGGCTCTTTGCTTTTTTGTGTGTAGCACATGTTCCAGAGCCGTGCATGTGTCTTTTGATGTGTAGAGGGTGAGTCGGCCTATCTTCTGGGACTGGTGAATGCTAAATAGGTCGGCGTGCCGTATTGGTATGCTTCTGGATTCTGCACGCTCGAAGAGTGCAGGCCCTTGGATGGAGCCTTGGGGAGTGTGGGTTTATGGATATGCCGAGAGTGTGTTATATGCGTGTTTGGAAGAAAGCACGTAGGGTGCTAGGTTTGTAATTGTGTCGTGTACTGAGTAATTGCGGGTCTGCTTGGGTCTTTTGGAGAGTTGTGTGTAGAATGCGTTTGAGTGTGTATTCCAGGGGCATGGGCATTTGGAGGCATATTCGCTGGGGCTATGCCCTTGTAGTTTTCAGGAGGGACATGATAGGCTTATATTGTGGGGACGTGGGGAAGTGTGTGTCTGCTGAAGAGATGAGGTTCTGTGTTTCTACAGGGTCGTGGGAGACGTGCATTTCTTGGTGTGAGAAATATGTGCTGTGGTTATGTGTTACGAGTTTGCAGATGGATGAGCTGGGTCCTAGGATCATTGGATATGTGGAAGTCATTTCCTATGTGGTTTGCTGGTGATAGGTCCATGTGTCGTTCCTGTGTCTACTCGTTTGTGTGTCTATCACCAGGTGCATGAATGACCAGGTTGTGTTCCTATGGTATGGAGGTGTTGGGAGCGTGCCACGTTGCTTCTTGGCAGAATGCCGAGGTGTTTCTACAGGTCCTAGGTACGAAGAGATGGTGTGTCCACATTGAGGGTGAGGGCTGAAATACATATGCAGTTGACCCCCACACAGGTGCAGTGTCCTGGCAGGGCGGTTGTCTTCTGCAGAGGTGGCACCATGTGTAGTGTTTGGGGCATCTGTATGTTCAAGGGTTGGGAATATTTGTCTGTGTGTGTCCATAGGTGTTTGAGACGTGTACATGTGTATTAGTACGTGTAGGCGGATTGTGGCTGTGTGTGTATTTGAGGTCCTGGGGCTTCTGTAGTATGTATTTGGAGGGATGTCAGAGGTAGGTGTGTGTGTTTGGAAACAAAGAAATCTCATAGGCGATGTGTGTGTGTTCTGGAATCCTGGCCTAGAAGTCCTGTAGGGCTGTGGCCTTGCCTATGGGCTGTGCGTGAGGCGACTGTTAGGAGCTGGTGGTAGTGAGCCTGTATACGAGGTAGTCATTGTGTACCACTGGTCGGTGTTTGTGTTCAGGCCCCTGTTGGGTATGTGCATGTGAAGACCTCAGGTGGTATAGTTTTGTTTGTGGGGAAGTGGGTGGAGTGGGGGGTGGCCGTTTCTTGTCTTTTCAGGGCAGACCCATGGCATTTGGAAATGCCCTGGCTATGGTGGAATTGGCGCTGCAGCTGCAGCTGCCAGCCACAGCCACAGCAAGGCCAGTTCCGAGCTGCATCTGTGACCTGCTCCATATCTGAAGGCAATCCTGGATCCAGGGATTGCACCTGCCTTCTCTCCTATACGGGTCAGGTTCATTCCAATGTAGCCACGACGGGAATGCCTGCTGGAAGTTTTTTCCTCGCAACGTCATTTTCAGTTCTTGGCATCAGCCCAGTCATCTTTTCTAGGTCATCGGAGTTTAGTCTTGGCAGATTGTACTTTCTAGGAAGGTGTCCATTTCGTCTAGGAAGTCTGTTTTCTTGGCATAGAGTTGCTTTTAGTAGTCTCTTCTGATCCTCTGTATTCTGGGATGTCCATTGGAAGCTGGCGTGCATTTTGATGGTTATTGATTTGAGTCCACTCTTTTTTCCCTGATGAGTCTGGCTAAGGGTTTATCCATATGGTGGATGTATTCAAAGAAGCCGTTGTAGCTGCATTGATCTTTCCGATGGTTTTCTTCGCTGCTCTTTCCTTTCTGCTCTGATCATTAGGGTGTCTTTCCTTGTGTTTGTCTTTCTCTGGTTGCTTTGGGCGTAAGGCCAGGTTGTTTGTTGGTGGTTTTCCTTGTTGGCTGAGGTAGGCTTGTATTGCTGGAAAGGTCCCTCTTCGATCTGCCTTTGGTGCATCCCATAGGCTTTGGATTCTTATGTCTTTGGTGTCACTTGCTTCTTGGGATCTTCAAATTTCCTCTTTGGTTTCTCCAGCACTCCCTTGGTTGTTGAGTAGCATGTTGTCGAGTTTCCGTGCGTTGGTGTTTGTTGCCATTGTTTTCTTGGTGGTTGATTTCGAGCCTCATAGCGTTGGGTTCCTACAAGCTTTGGGATAGGATTTCAATTTCCTTCCATGTACAGTGGCTTGCTTGGTGACGCAGCATGTGATCTGTCCTAGGGAATGTCCGGTGTGCCCTTGAGAGGAGTGTGTATCCTGCTTCATTGGGATGGAAAGCGCTGTACATATGGAGGAAGTGCCCTGTGGTCCAATGCATTATTGAAGGCCTGGGTTCCCTTGTTGATTTTATGTCTCGAGGACCCGTGCGTTGATGGGAGTCGGGTGTGAAGGCCCCCTGCTCTGACTGTGTTAGTGTCCATTTCTCCGTTTACGGTTGTAGCAGTTGCCTTCTACATTGCGGGGATCCTGTATTGGGTGCATATAGGTTTCCAATTCCCATCTCCTCTCCTTGGATTGATCCTTGACCGTTACGTAATGACCTTCTTTGTGTCTTATTAATATGCTTTATTTGAAGATCTCTTTTGTGTGATGGGGGTGTTTCTACTCCGTCTCTCTTTTAATTCCCACGCACGAGGAATATTTTCTTGCATCCTGTCACTTTCAATTTGTATATGTCCCTCAAACTGAAGGGGGTCTCTTGAAGACAGCAGGTCTACCTATTTGTCTATCCCTCTACCTATCTGGATGGAGATCTAGATGGAGATCGAGATGGAGAACGAAACGGAGCTCTCCATGTAGACACAGAGAGAAGGAGATGCGTCTTCTTTTTGTATGCATGCAGCCAGTGGATGTCTTTCGGTTGGGGCATTTTGTGCATTTCCATTGAAGGTGCTTCTTGATCTGTATGTTCTTATGGCCATGTTATTAGCTGTGTCAGATTGGGTTTTGTTGGTCTTTTCCCGTCCTCCCTTGTTCTCTGCTCTTGTGGTTTGATGACTGCCTCTAGTGGGGTGTTTGTTGGGTGTTTTTTGATTGTTCTTTCCCCGAGACAATTTTTTCCACTGTCCAGCATTGTGACCCAGTTCCCCATACGTGTATAATTCGTCTTTGTGCCATTATCATGCTCCATAATAAGTGAGTCGACCTCGTTCTCAGTGCTACACAGCAGGATCTCCTTGCTAATCCCTTCCAAAAGCAGTCGTTTGCATCCAATAACCCCAAGCTCCCCATCCATCCGACTCCCTCCCCTCGCTCTAGGCAGGCACAAGTCTATTCTCCAAGTCCATGAGTTCCTTTAGGTGGAAAGGTTCCTTTGGGCTGTATATGAGACTCCTCATATGAGTGATGTCGTATGGTAGTCGTCCTTCTCTTTCGGACTTCCTTCACTCAGGATGAGAGGGTCTCGTTCCATCCATGTTGCTGCAGATGGCATTAGGGTGCTCTGTTTTATGGCGCAGGAGTATTCCATTGTGTGTATATACCGCGTCCTCTTTGGCTCTTAATTGTTATTTCCCCGATACAATCTTGTTTTCTACTGTACAACGTGGTGACCCAGTTACACATACATGTAGGCATTCTATGTTCTCACATTATCATGCTCCGTCAAACGTGACTAGACATTGTACCCAGCGCTACACAGCAGGATCTCATTGCTAATCCATTCCCAAGGCCATAGTGGGCAGGCATTAACCCCAAGCTCCCCATCCACCCCACTCCCTCCCCCTCCCCTCCCCCTTGGCCACCAAAAGTCTATTCTGCAAGTCCATGAGTTGCTTTTCTGTGGAAAGGTTCATTTGTGCCGTATATTTGATTCCAGATATAAGTGTGTGGTATCCTCTTCTTGAATGGATCCCTTAACCGTGAACTAGTGTCCTTCTTTGCCTTTCTCGATGGCCTTCGTTTTAAAGGTGATTTTGTTGGATATGAGCAGCGCTACTCCTGATCTCCTGTCTTGTCCATTGGCATGAAATATCTTTTCGCACCCCCTCCCTTTCAATCTATACGTGTCCTTTGCCCTCGGGTGAGCTTGTCTAGGCAGCAGATTGAAGGTTTTTGCTTTGGTACCCACTGGCACTCTGTGCCTTTTGATGGGAGCATTCGGTCCCGGAACAATTCAGGTGGTCATTGATAGATGTTTCTTGATTGCCATTTGAAGCCTTGTTTTCCCGTTGAGTCTATGTTTCTCTTTTCTTCTTTCTTTTCCTTTGGGTGGATGGGTTCCGTTGATTCTCTGCTGGAGTCCTTTCCTTTTCCGATTTTTGAATGTAGTGTTGGCTTTTGGTTTGTGGTTGCCCTGTTATGTTATTATGTTAACCCCTTCGATTGTCTGCTCACTTTAGCCTGACTGTTACATAGGACCAAACGCGTCATTGAAACAAGAAAAAGGTTCTACATTTTCTTCCATTCCTCACCCTCATTGTATGATTTGATGTAGTTTATTTCATTTTATGTTTTTGACATCTTCATGGTTAGATGTGTATGCTGGCTTCTCTAAGTCACTGCTTTCCAATGGCTTTTTTCTTTTTTCTTTTTTTGAATTGGAGAAGCCTTAGAGTATTTCTTTCAGAATGGGTTTTGTATTGCAGTACTCTTTCAGGGTTGGTTTGTTGGAGAAATTCTTGATTTCCCCTTCGATTTGAAATGATAGTCTTGCTGGATAGGGTATTTGGAGGAGGCAGATTATTTGTTCTTTCTTTCAGTGTTTTCAATGCGTCTCGCCACCCCCTTCTGGCCTGGAGTGTTTCTGTAGAGCAAACTGCTGATAACCTTATTGGGGTTCCCTCATCATGAATGCCTTGCTTTTCTCTTGCTGCCTTTGGCCTCCTCCCTTTCTGTTTACCTTTGGCCATATTGATCAGAATAGGTCTTGCAGCGTGCCTGTTTGGGTTCAACTTGTTTGGGGCTCTCTGTCCTTCCCGTATCTTGCTATCACTCTCCTGTAGTTGTTGCTTTAAAACCTCGATTGCAGGACTCCCTGTTGTGGTCCCTGGAGAATGGCAATGGCCCCTGCCCCTCTCCCCCAGCCACAAGGACCAGACCCTCCCTTTGGCTGATGACATGAGGAGATTTCCCACCAGATGGCCCAGCCCTGAGCGCACTAACTCTAGGAAGTCCCAGCCACTCTGTTTCTAAGCCCCACTGACCCCCTGAGCAAGACCGGCTGCCTCCACCAGGCCTGGGTATGGGCATCTTCTGAAAAGCCTCAACCAAGACCTTGAGAGAACACCAGATGTCTAAAGGAATGAGAAAGGAAGAGGGTCCCGGTTAGGGGTGTGCTGGTGCAGCCCAGGGCCTTGCCAGAGCTGAGGTCTGCAGGGGCTTGAGCTGGCCAGGCTCCACTCCCACACCAGCTCTCTTGGGCCCTGTTGGTACATATGTTCCTTCTCGGCCTTGGACAGTGACTTCTCCTGGACCTCCAGGGGTTCTCCAGGCACAGAGGCCCGTCTGCTGATAGATTGAAACCTGCGATTGTCCTGAGGGACAGTCAGGAACTTCCTCCATCAGGACGCCCATGCCTGCCTGCATGGCTTCCACAGGCTCATCAGCCATGGGATGCCAGGGTTTGGAACTTCCCAGAAGTACAACTGAGTGACCGTGCATGGCAGAGACTCAGCTCTGACCTAGCTCTGTTGCTTGCAGCCTAAGTCCCCTGTCCTCCGGAGGGTGGTCCCAGGGGGGTGCCCTAATCTGTGACCTCCCATTTTCAGGGTGTCTCGTGGGGATGGCCCGCTGGGGCTTAGACGGCTGACACGCCCCCTACCCCAGCATCTTCACCAATATCACCTGCTTCTCCCATGGGACCGATGAGATCCAGAAGCACATGCCTCTCCCTGAGCCCACAGTCCCTCCTCTTCACACCCAGGTGCCATCGCAGTCTCTGCAGGCTGCTGGATCTCCTGGGCCTGGCACAGGCTTTGTGCCCCCAGAGACTGGCCCCTGCTGCTGTTCATGCTCGAGGTCCTGCAGCAGGCCTGGTGCAGACCCCCCGAGCTCCTGTGCTCCTGTCTCTGCCTCAGACTCCAGTCTCCATTTGGCAAAGAGCCACCCCTCCCCCACCAGCTCCATCAGCTTTCCAGGGCCCCATCTTGGCCTTCCTGTGCAATAGTGGCCACCCCACAAACCAAGCCTGCAATCTCCAATAACCAAAGGAAAGTCTCCTCCCGCTGCTGCCTTGGGGCCCTACGGCCCCTCCTGTCATCCATCCTTCCTTCTTCTGTTGGGGTCCTCCATCTGACTCCCTGGACAAGGGGAGAGGACATGAGAGGGAGAGTGTCCCAGGAGGAAGGTAGGAGTGGGGATGCTGGTGGAGCCCAGCTGGGGACAGAGAGGGTGTCTTCCCTTGAGACTCCTTCCTGCCCTGGGAGTGCCCAGGCCTTCAGAGGGAATCGGTCAGCTCCAGCTGCCATCACCAATCCCATGGGCAATGGGGCTTAAATAACAAGAATGTATCAACTCACCGTTTCGGAGCCCAGCCTTCTGAGATCCCGGTATATACAAGCTGGGTCGGCCCTGAGGCCTCTCTCCTTGGATTCCAGATGCCCATCTCCGGCCTGCGCCCTCCCATCAGCTCGCTCTGTGGGACTCAGGGTCTAAATTTGCCCTTTCTATAGGGGCACCCATCATATTGTATTAGGGGCCACCTTAGTGACCTGATTTCAGCTCTTTCTGTACAAACTCTGCTGCAGGGCTTGCGGTGGTGTTGCCCTGGAACTGAACCCGAGAAGGAACCAGGAGTGTTCAGGTTCGATCCCTGGCCTCGCTCAGGAAGGGAAGGATCCAATGTGGCCATGAGCTGTGGTGTAGGTCTCAGACCCGGCTTGGATGTGGCATTGCGGTGGCTGTGGTGTAGGCCAGCTGCCAAAGCTCCGATCGATCGATGGATCGTTCGGATGCCAAGCCTGGGAACTTCCATATGCCGCCCCAGCAGCCCCATCCAAACAAACAAACGTAGGCAATGGAAGGAAAAAGAAAAGACTGCTCCAATAAGGTCATGTTCTGAGGTCCTGGGGGAGAAGCCTTCCACATATGAACTTCGGGTAATAGAGTTGTAGCCCCTTTTGGCAGGTGTCTCCAGTGCCAGGGATGAAGGGTCTTTTGGAAAGTAAAGAATATCAGTTCTGGGGTTGGGATGAAGGAGGATCGACTCCCCAAAGTGAGGGAGGGACGTTTCCAGAGTGCAGGGCACTCGAGCCGGATCAGAGCCCATGACCCAAGGCCATGAGGCAGGGGGTTCCAGCCCGTGGCATATAAGGCTCTTGAAGGAACGGAGTCTAGGCAACTGAGAGGGAAGCTGAGAGAGGAGCTCCAGCCACAGAGTGTGAGATGAGGTCCAGGCCTCACAGCACTCTGCTCCTACATTGGATTCCCAGCACCCTCTTTCAGCACGCCCATGGCCCCGCTCTCCATAGACTGAAGGGGAACATCTCACTGCCCACCTTTCTGGACCCACCCCCACATGAACACCTGCCTTCGGTCCAAGGGCCCCAGCCAGCCTGGCCCAAGGGGTCCACACCTCCGGCACTTGGAGCCTGATGTCTCCTTATTGGCTTAGCTGGCTCAGGCCAACCCGAGGGAGTTCCTGGAAGCAGCGTTGTTGCAATCCTTCCTGCCTTCTGCCTGACCCAGTGTTCTCATGTAGCCAGCAGGATCCCGGGAAGCCTCACAGTGGACCCAGCCTTCAGGACTCACAGTGCTGTGGTGGGTGACCCATCTCTTCCTAACATTTGCCCATTTTCTGGTGGAATAGGTCCCGCTGTTATGGTCGTGTCTTGGCAGTGCCTTATTCCCTCGAGACACCAGACTTGGGTCAGATGTGTGGTTGGCAGGTAGTTTCTCCAAACCTGTAGCTTCTTTTCACCTAGGAAAATGTTTCCATTTGATGAGGTCCGTTTTCTGTCTGGGGTAGGGTTTTGGCTGTCATGGGGGAGAACGCTTATCTTTTCATTGTTGCTGATGTTGTTGTTGCCTATTCCAGTGGTATTGATGTAGTTATCTTCCGTTTGATTGAAAGGACAGTGAGGTAGCATGTTGTGCTATTTCCTGCTGTGTCGCAAAGTGAGTTGGTCATACATACACACACACCCCTTCTCCCTCAGATTCTATGCCCATATCGACTATCGCTAACTGTTGGCTCGAGTTCCCTGGGATCTTCCACAGGTTCCTGTTGGCCGGTCATTCCATGTACTCCGTGTGCAGAAGCCAGTCCCAAACCCCCAGTCCTTCCTGCCCCGGACTTGGCTCCTTTGGGACCCATCCGGTTTTCCAAGGCTGGGAGTCTGTTTCTGTTCCGTGCACACGTTCATTTGTGTCCTCTCTTTTGGTTCCACTTAGAAGTGGTATCATACGATGTTTGTCTTTCCCTGTCTACCTTCACTTAGTATGATAATTTCCAGGTCCATCCTTGCTGCTGCAGCATTCATGATTCCATTCTCTTGTATGATTGTGTGATGTCCCCCCGTACATATGAACCTCATCCTCTTTATCCATGCCTCGGCCGATGGACATTTAGCTTGCTCCCTTGTCTTGGCTATTGGAAATGGTGCTTCAGTGGACATTGGGGTGCATGTATGTTTTGAAGGGCCTTTCTCCCCTTTTGATGAAGTCCAACTTTCTGTTCTTTCCTTCCCTTTTGGGATAATGTTTTTCTTGTCATGTGGAAGACCCCGTTGCCAAGCCCAAGGACCCAGAGGTTTGCTCCAATTGTTTTTTCTTAGGTGTGGTAAACGTTGCATCGTTTGTATTTATACACAATTTACATTTGCACTGAATGTTCCATGATGAGTTCATTTTCGTATCGGATAAAAACCCTATCCCTATTCCATTCAACTGCCCTTTAGCTTCCGTATTAGAACATCCCAGGTTGGTGTATTGCTATGGATCTATTTCTGCATTCTCTCTCTGTACACTGAACTCTGTCTGCCTCTTTCCCTCCAGCAATGCCAAGCTGCCTTCCATAGATCGTTCTCATAAGCCGAATAACCTCCCACTTTAGTGTGCTTTCTCGAAATTATGTTTGATGTTCTGGCTCCTTTATCTTTTCTTTATCCATTTTAGAAGAATTTCATCCATGTGGGCCAAAAAAAAAAATAAAAAAAAAAAAACCTTCTTTTGGAATTTGGCCGTATTCTGTGTTGAGTCTTCCCATCCATGAGTATAATAGGTGTCCGCATTGTTGTAGGCCTTGTTTCGCTTTATCATACAGATGCTCTATCCCAAATATGTATCCCTGGATTTCCCATTGTGGCTCAGTTTGTGATGAACCTGAAAGAGTGTCCAGGAGGATGTGGGTTCAATCCCTAACCTGGCTCAGTGGGATGAGGGTCCCATGGTGCCACCAGCAGCAGTGTGGCTTGGACCTGGTGTTGGTTGGGCTTTGCTGTAGGCTGGTAGCTGTAGCTCCAGGTTGACCCCCTTGCCTGGGACCTTCCGTATGCCGTGGGTGCAGCCATAGAATGACCGATGGAACCAAATGCTTCAAGGTTTTGGCAAATCTTGTGTATTGCATGGTGTTTTTCGTTTTGGTGCCATGTTCTTTTGTGGGATTTACACACATGATGAAGGTGTTTGTGTCGACCTTGTATACTGAGGCTTTGATAAAGTGACCTCCATCTCTTCCGTGTGTCTTGGAGATTCGGTGGGCCTTCCCGTGGAGGTAGCCATGCTATCCATGAGCATGGAGAATTATGTTTGTGCCTGTCTCATCTGTAGGTCTTTCTTTGTTTTTCCTGCCATGCTGCCCTGGCTCGTAGCTACAGTACTAAGTAGAAAAGGAGAAAGGAGAAAGAACTTTCTGACCTGTTTTGGATGGAGGAGGAAGACGTTCATTCTTTCACCATCACGCAGGAGGCTTGGTGTAGCTTTTTGTCGAGATGTTCTTTACGGGGTTCAAGGAGTGTCCTTCTCTTCTAGACTTCTGAGCGTTTCTTACATGAATGGGCCTGGGACATGTTCTGCAAGCGCCATGGTGACCATGTAGGTTTTCCTCAGTAATGTCTTCATGCAGCCTCTAAAGTTGATGGTTGTGCATAGTAAGCCAAGCTAGTGTTCCTTGGCTAGAGTCCCTCTGAACATAGGGTATTGTCGTGAGCTTCTTTGTTCCTGTGTTTTTTGTATTTTGTGATTTGTATTTTCTTGATGCCTTGTGTGAAAACGTAGGTTGTTGATGGGCAACCTGGCATCTTTTGTATTCTGTAAGCATTTCGTGCCAATTGCTTCCCTCTTAACACCAGTTTGTCTGAATCCTACTACCTGTTAGGTACTGTAAGTTCCTTGCCTACCGTTCTATATATTTTCCCAGTTCTCCTGGAGAGGCCTCTTTGAGCATGGAGTCGTTCGAAGGGTGCATCTCCATGTCCACATATCTGGAGGCTTCCTTTCTTCTCATTCTCGTTGTTCTGCAATGGACAGCATATGCTTTGAACCCAGTGGAGTGAAATGCAGTAGCTCTTTGTTTCCTTATCATAGAGGTTCTCCAAACATCCCAGGCAGGAACGGCTCCAATATGACTGTGACAGAGGAGTGCTCTGCCTATTTCCCTTACACTGTAACCATAAGGGGATTACCTGAACATGGAAATGCCAGGCTTCCGAAGATGTGTCTGACAGGGCCAGTTCACAGCCACCCCTGCCCATTGTTGTCTGGATCAGCTTACAAGTAGAGAGAGAGCCAGGGTCCAGGAAGGGGCCCAGATGCAGCGCTCTGCTGCTTTCTATGGCATGAAGAGAAGCCGTGGTCCCATGTGGGCATTGGCTACCACCAGAAGGCTGACATGCAGGAGCCGGGTACAGTCCCTGGCTGGGGGATCAGCACTCCCAGTGGGCAAAGCTCCAGCCTCTCTCCTACTGGCCAGGGCAAGTCTGAGGTCTGGGTGCAGCCACCAGGCTCTGAAGGCCGATGACAGAGGCACCAGGAGGCACTCCCCAGCTGTGTCAGCCACAGTCCCTGGCTGTTGGCAGGGACCGTGATGTCCCAAGGAAGAAGGCCCACCTCCCAGCTGCAGGTAGGTGGTCTTGAGCAAGTCAGAACTGCCCTTTCTCGTCTTCAACAAGCAACATTTTCATCCCTCCCTGTTGCTTCCTCCCAACCCATGTGGTTGCCAGTCTTTCTTTGTCAAACCTCTTCCAAAGCACTTCGTGAAAAGAAGGGCATCCTTACCCCGACTGACTAAGAAGCACCTCTTGAAAATAAGCAAGTTTCCCCTCACCCAAGACTCTTAGCTCCTTCCAAGGACCATCCTTGCTCTCTCCTGCATGCTGCTGAGTAGCAAAATGTTGGGGATCCAGAACTCCTCCAACGACTGGTATGCTAGCACTAGCTTCTGTGACAACAGGAAGCTCCTCCCCCCCAGGCAGAGGTGGTCAGGAGACCGTAGGTGATGGCTCTGTGCTCTGGGCCCCCTTTCAAGCCCTTTGCATCCCTGCCATCTGAGGAAGGAAGGCAGTGCATGGCAAATCGCCCTGGTTACAGATGCGTCAATTGGCCTGTCTGGCAAGAGGTCACCTGTGAGCCAGAGGGCCCGAATCCCCTCTGGAACACACTGCTGCGTCCCCACCACCCAAACAGGCCCTTCCAATAAGGCACGATGGCCTGGCCGTTGGAATGGCTGGACACTGAAGGTATGCTGTCTGTGACTGGGACACAGGAGACTCGGTGCCTTGGTCTTGGAGACACATGGCATTGGAAAGGCAGAACCCAGGCCAGGGGCCCCACCTCCTAAGTCAAATGGGTTTCTTCAGCCAATGCTTTGACTCCCCCTTGAGGGGTTTGGAGATGAGCCTTTCCCTGGTATCAGAGGGTCAGCTTCCCCTTGGTGTCTGTCATAGACAAAGAGTGTCCAGCCACTGTCTCTGTCTCACACAAGCAGCACCAATCCAGCCCCTGAAATTGGGAAGCTCCTTCACCCACCCTGGGCATGGCGGCCATTTCTGTGATGCAGTGAATGTGCCATCCTTTAATCCACTGTTTCCTTGTTGGATGGAGGGATGCCTGGATAGATGGAGTCTCTGATTGGCATTGGAGGGCCCCACCTGCAGCATAGGGAAGTTCCCCGACTCAGGGTCAAATCAGAGCTGGCATTGCTGTTCTACACTACAGCCACAGCAATGCCAGATCCAAGCCACATCCGTAGCCCACACCACAGCTCAAGGCAATGCTGGATTCCTTAACCCACTGCACAAGGCCAGGGATCAAACCCACGTACTCATGGATAGCAGTCAGATTCTTCATCTTCTGAGCCATAATGGGATCTCCCTAAAATACGATTTGGTGATGGTCTGTACATCTTTCCTTTCTGCAAATTCTATTGCATTCTTTTCTTTTCCATTTTGAGTCGGCTGCATTGGGGCCTGTGGGCTGTTCCAGGCCAGGGGTCGAGTCCAAGCTGCACCTGCTGGCCTATGGCACAGCCACAGCAATACAGGATCTGAGGCATGTCTCATACCTACACCACAGCTGACGGCAATGCCAGAACCTTAGCCCAGTAAGCCATGCCATGTCTCATCCCCGCGTCCCCATGGATCCTAATCCGTGTCCTTAGAGCCGAGCCACACGAACTCCTGCTCTTTCATGTTTTAATGGAT
The DNA here is from genome assembly GCF_054392235.1 of Sus scrofa. Taxonomy (NCBI): domain Eukaryota; kingdom Metazoa; phylum Chordata; class Mammalia; order Artiodactyla; family Suidae; genus Sus; species Sus scrofa. The sequence continues at coordinate 18,017,399 of NC_139396.1, read as the reverse complement.
TGAAAAGCATGAGTAAATGGCTCACTTTAAGTGTGCCTGCACTTGGCATTAATCCTAGATTTTTGGCGTTTGGGGCATTTTGCTTTTTCTTTTTTTTGTTTGCTTGTTTTTTATTTTGTAAGTTTTGGCTGCCCCTGTGGCACACAGACGTTCCCAGGGACAACCCAAGATCCTTAACCCTCCTCACCCCAATCGAAAAATTATCCCTGATCATGTAAAGTCCCAGGTCTTCTTGTTTCAAAAGCTCCCTGGGGGTGGATGCCAGTGGGCTGGTGAGGTTTGGACCACTGAGCTTCACATGATGGAACCTCCCCCCAAGCCATTAACAGGTCATGAGATTACAGTCACTCACTCCCTCCTTTGTTTTGTCCTCACTGGGACTAAGAGGCCGCTGCCTCCACCATTTAGCACATGGCAATAATCCCACCAAGACGATAGGATGGTCCCCCACCCACAAGGCACCAAAGCAGAAAGTCCAGTCCCTACAGCCAAGCCTTTTCCTCTCTGGACAGACCACCCCCACGAGGACACCTTGGAGGAGTGGAGGATCACCCCAGCCTGTCATCTGGCCACTTCAGAGAGGCAGAGAGAAACTCTCTAGAGGTAAGGGCTGCCTCCAGCCTCCATTCTCACGACTGGTGAGTGTCCAGAGGGCTGAAAGGCACAAAAGCAGCTCTCCATCCCCAGAGTGTTCCGGGATGCAGAGCATGGAACCGATGCCCCAGAAGCCCCCTAGCCCAGCAGGCTGGAGACACAGGGATGATTAGGCTGTCCCTGGGGCTAGGACAGCTGTGTACTCCCAGGAGCAGCCTGGGCATCCTTGTCTCTGTGGAGGAAAGACTTAGTCATTCACCAGTGGATCCAGACTGCCTGGGATCTCACACATGCTTCGTTCCTCTCAGATCCCCTCTCTGTCTTCTGAGGACCCATCTCTGAGGACACAGGCACATGCAAAATGACAGTGGACCAAGTGCATTTCACAACAGAATGATTTTATCCAAGTTTTACATCCCCCATTGCAAAGGAGCTACTGTGCCCACCCACACACACCCAGACCCAAGTCCCCACCACCTAACCCCACCCACCCCCACCTCCTCCTGGCTCTGGTCATTCTGTCCTTCCTCCCCACCCCTATGGCAGCCAGGACGGTTGCTAGGACCTGGAGGAGCCCAAGGCTTCCATGGGGGCTGCCCAGTTGGACTGGCCCTGGAGGGCTGGCCCACCGTTCCTTACTGGCTGCAGTGCCACTTCCTCCTGCTCCGTGTGACACATGGGTAACACCTGCTCCTTTTGGGCTGGGAAGGGTCAACCAGCCCCAGAGCCAGGGTGTGCCCCCCAGAGCCTCGCAGGTCAGCCCTAGGCCTGGCCAGGTCCTCAGCTGCAGCCAGACCTCCACACCGAGCCCGCTTTCTAGACTTGGCAGCTTCCAGGGGGCCTGAGCTGAGGCCCATTCTCTGGGGAAACGGGGCCTGGGAAGCTTTCTGGGCACTCTGCCCTGCAGTGCAGAGAAGACCCGAGGGAGGGACAGGGCTCTGTGGCAGCCCCCAGGGCAGCAGGCTGTGGTGAAGGCCCAAGAGGAAGGCCAGGCTGGGGAGCTCCTCCTCATCCTCACTGAACCCGTGACCCAGCCCTGGGGCTCCACTAAGAGGAGAGGCCTCCCTGAGAACCTTGCTGAGACCCTTGCTGGCCCTGGGTCCTGATGGAGGGCCCGAGCGCTTTGTGCCCTGGCGAGGAAATGGCTGTGCAGTTCCAGCCTGAGGGGGTTCCTGATATCCTGGAGAGGGCACAGAGCCTTTGTGCCTGAACAGGCCCCTGTCTATTTGGTGGTGCCTTAGATGGCCATTCTCAGATGATTGAAAACCGAGTGAATTTGTTGCTAGTGGATCTAATCTAAAAATTCCTAAAGGATCTTCTTGAGACAGAAGGGGAATGATTATACAAAGAAACATGGAATATCAGGAGTGAAAAAAAGGAATATCCAGTGTTGACATTTGATGAGGATAACATTATTCCCCACTGAGGTTTTTCCTTCTTTTTCTTTTTTCTTTTTGCCTTTTCTAGGGCTGCTTCCCATGGTCTATGGAGATTCCCAGGCTACAGGTCAAATGAGCTGTAGCCACTGGCATATGCCAGAGCCACAGCAATGCCGGAGCTGAGCCACATCTGCAACCTACACCACAGCTCACAGCAATGCCAGATCCTTAAGCCACATGAGCAAGGCCAGAGATCGAACCCACAACCTCATGGTTCCTAGTCATATTCGTTAACCACTGCGCCACAACAGGAACTCCTCCACTGAGGTTTTAAAAATGATGTTTGATGTTTCAAAACAAAAAAACTACTGTGGCATTTGAAGTGGTTCTCAATGTATTTGCAAACAATATTTAAAACAGAAAGTCAGAAACTACTAAAAAAAAATGAGGTGTACAAGGGCCAACTGAAAGAGCTTCCAATGGCCAAAGTGAAGCAATTTGACCAAGAAAATAAGTAATATAGTAGTAGTTTATAACCCAAAGTATAAAATAAATGGCTATGAATCCCTATTAATAAATAAATGACTAAATTAATCATTCAGTCAATCAATAAGGGATAATAAAAATATATTGTACAGAAGAATTCCAAATAACTTATGTAGGTACTCTGTTCTCAGGACATGCAGCACAATTTCCTGCTTTTAACTGTAGACTGATTATCATGTCATATTGTTAAAAAGGACAATATAGAAAGGGAATAAAAAGACAGTGGAAAAATCTAACAGGAGTCAAGGTCAACAACACAAGTGCTAAGTCCTTCCTAGAGTATGTGTATCATTGATATGTGAAGAGAATGGCACTTTACCTCTCTGATCTTCTCCCCAAAGTCCATAAACTGCATCTAATCATGAAGAAACATCAGGCATATTCCAAGCGGGGGACATTCTACAAACTAAGTGACCAGCATCCTCAAAACTGTCAAGGCCATCAAAAACAAGGTGTCTGAGAAATTGTCACAGCCCAAGAGGGGCCTAAGGAGGCATGACAACTAAATGTAACTTGGTATCATAGATGGAATACTAGAACAGAAAAAACACATGAGGTGAAAACTAAGGAAGTTTGAATAAAAAGTATGGATTTTAAAGTACGGACTTCAGGAATTCCATACTTTAAATTGGCTCAGTGTGTTAAGAACCCGACAGGGTCCATGAAGATGTGGGATCTATCCCTGGCCTTGCTCAGTGGATTAAGGATCAAAATGTAGCATCACTGCAAGCTGCAGCATGGGTTGCCATTGTGGCTGGGATCCAGCATTGCTGTTGCTGTGGCTGTGGCATAGGCTGGCAGCTGCAGCTCCGATTCAACCCCTAGCCTGGGAACTTCCTAGAGGCCCTAAAATATATATATTTTAAACAGAAAGTATGGATATACATTTGTTTGTTGTTTTTTCTTTTTTCCAGGGCCATACTCGCAGCATATGGAGGTTCTCAGGCTAGGCGTCAAATTGGAACTATACCTGCCAGCTCACACCACAGCCACAGCAATGCAGGATCAAAGCCACATCTGAGACCTACAACACAGCTCATGGCAACGCTGGATCCTTAACCCACTGGACAAGCTCAAGGCTCAAACCTGTGTCCTCATAGATGTTGGTCAGAGGACACTGAGCCATGATGGGAACCCCTTTTTTTCTTTCTTTTTTCCTTTTTTTTTTTTTTTTTTTGAGAGAGAGAGGGAGAATATGAACATGAATGCATACCAAGGGAAAAAGAGTAAGAATGAGAATCTAACAGGATATAAACCTGGGTTTCAGGGAGTTCCCATTGTGGCACAGCAGAACCAAATCCAGCTAGTATCCATGAGGATTCGGGTTCTATCCCTGGCCTTGCTCACTGGGTGGGGGATCCAGTGTTGCCTTGAGCTGTGGTGTATGTCAAAGATATGGCTCAGATCTTGCGTCACTGAATAGTGTCTGAATAGACAGACTGAGTGGGGTATTGAAGAGGCAAGAATGCTGAAGAAGCTTTGAAGTATGCTTGTGGCAATGACCTAGGCTCATAGCAATGATCCTGGCTTTTAGGGAAGCAAAAGCTAGCACACTGGACCCTGAGGCCCAGTGATGCACCACCATGGCATCTGATTTTATTTGCAATGTCTTGGGCACTCAGTATGCAGGAGCCTTTTAGGACTGGCTGAGTCACTGGAAACAGAAATCAAGGAGGAAGTCACAGTACTCGGTACTAGGAAGGGGAGGTGCCTTCCACCTTCCTCGATCCTGTAGTATTGCTACTTCTCCTCTGCAGAGAAAACATAGCCTGAAGTGTGACAAGTTCTAGCAGGTGTGAGAAGGCTCCCCGCCTTCTTTAGCGCTCTGTGATTTGGAACTGCTCATTTTAGCCTTCACATGGAGTGTATGGTCTCTATCAGGTTTTAGGATTTCATTATAGTTTCTTGCCTTATTCTCAAATTATTTCTCTTTCCTTTATAATTATTTAAAAGTCCACCAGTTGGCTTCTCTAACCATTACAATTTGAGAGATGAGACCCTGTCTTCTCCCATAGGACTCAGCCTTACACTATCTCAGGGACCTGAGAGGCCAGGCCTCCTTCTCTAAGCCTGGTTCACATCCTTCTGGTTGAACTCAAGCAGTGAGAGGATACATGTTCCTTTTGAAAAACAAAGTTGGCTGTGGACACACTCTGCAAGTGTACGTTTTCAACTTAGAGCTCTGTGCTCTTTGTTAAAAGCCCCCTTTGGTTTAATTATAAAGTGCCTAAATTATATTTGATTATTTCAGGAGAAAAAATATGCACTAGGACAGTGTGTCTGTGCCTGCAAATCCACTGACTGACATTCCATTCTCTACATTCCACTTTTTCTCAAGAAATGTCCTGACTACATGTGTCATTCAAACAAACCAGTTGTGAGAGGCATTGGGAGAAAGCATGGAGTCCTTTCTAGCTTTCTGGGCTAAAATGTACTTTGAAATAGCCCCTCCACTCCTATAACGATCTCTTCCACCCCTGTGCATGTATGAGACCTTCCCTTATGAGATTCCATACTCATGAAAATATGGATAGGATGAAACCAACACGGGAGTACTGTCCTGCATTTTCGTTCTACCACGTGGTTTGTGGAAGGAGAAACTGGCCTTTCATGGTTGCTGCATCTCATCCACTTTTCCCAGAGTGGCTCCTGCTGCCTGAGTTGGTGACGGTAGGACTGGGCATCTTCCATCCCACCCTCTCCCTCAGGTCCTTTGTGGAACTGCTGCAAATCCACCCAAGATGGCATGTCTTCCCTTGGCATCTGTTCTGCAGCTGGGACAATCTCCATGGCATAACACAAAGGGCGATGTGGTTCGTGTTGGAAAGCTCTTGAAGTTGAAAACTGCTTTAACAGGCCAAATCCTGGAAACTTGTTTATGAAATGTCCTCATAACTCTTCATGAAGCTGCACTGGGTACATCAACCCTCTATGGCTTGGAGGCAACTGTGAGATGTGAGGACACTCAGGAAGAAATGTCCGTTTGTTTTCCAAGTTAGTTTAGCACAAGATCACTGTCACCCAAGCAATGGAACATGTTGCTATGGGAACTGCAAAGATGATAATGCTGCTTCAAAAGGTTGACAATTGGAAAAGCCTCTTTTTTTATGTCATGCCCATGGGATGCACATTTTGCTTAGATCATTACTGTTGAAAGTTTGTTCATATAAACTGTTTGGGAGCAAATAATTTGTGACTCTTAAAATATTTAGAATATTGAAATTTGGGGAAAAGTATTACCATCTAGGTGCATTAAAATCGCTTGTGTGCTGGAACTCTCACAGGCCTGATGGAGTCAGAGTTGTTATCAGGAAGATATAAAATCTCCCTGCAAAGCCATGTGGAATGGCCCATCTCATTCATGTCTTATCCTGGATTCAGGCCACTGATGAATGGTTTATGCACAGAGTCTTGGTGCATTTCTTTTTTCACTTTCGTCTCCTGAAATTTCCTGCTTTCACAATATAGGTTATAGAACCATGACAGTCTCTTCATGAAACCATGACTGGAGCCACATGCCATATGCCCCCACGCATGTTTGCATCATTACACGGACTTGGATGAGTGCATATCTATGTATGAGTGCATGGGTATATACATACCTATTCAGTCCTCATTGTCATGTGGTTGGGGTCTGCAGTCACCACAAACATGGAATCAGTGAACACTGAACCACTGCGCCCATGGGAAATTCAGGGTTAGGTACCTGCCAGCCTCTGGTCACATTTTTTTGTCACTTGATAAATACAAAAGCTTATTTTATGTGTGTTTCTGTTTAAAGACACCTTGTTTAATATACACTGTTGTTTCATTGGCACTGAACTCACAGCCAATTGCACTGTAATCCTATGTGTAAACCAAATGTATCTAACCAATGTATTTCCCCCCCATAAAGTCCTAGACAACACTTCAGCACCAAACATGGGGGCCATTTGAAAGAGTTAAATCACACACACACACACCACAAAACTGTGGGGAAATGTGGCACTAAATAGACCAGAGAAGGGGCATTTGCTTACAGTATGAGTGGAAACAAGAAGGCAGAGTTTTGCTTTGTTCAGCCTTAGCTGGAAATGCATTTGTAGGTAGATGAATTTTTCTTCTCTGTGTGTGTCCACATATGAGCAAAAGCACCCCAAGCCCTGACTTGGGGTGACAAATACATTTTTAGTGAATAGGTGAATTCTCTGATATGGAATCTGTGACTAATGAGAACCAACTGTATGTGTATATATATATAAAATCAATAACATCTTCCCACCAGATGGAAGATCCAGTGGTGAACCATGTGGAAGCCAGGGCAGACCTCTGCCAGCCAGAACATACTGTACACTTCCTGTCCCTTGAGCACTTCCTTCTTCTGAGCACTCCGGGAATGAGCTCCCTACTCCCTGGCTCCTCAAGCCCTGGCTTTTATCCTCCTTGCAAGGCACCTACAGTGTGTGTTGGAGTGATGCTTTCTCCAGGTGTATGACCTGTTATCCTTTTAGGCTGTGCAGATGTGGAGGGTGAGCCAGGGCCCCATGTTCAGGGCAGTTATCCACAGCTGGTGGGTGAGCCACGTGTGAGAAGATCTGCAATACGGAAATGCTTGCGTCAGGAGACTGGAGGTGGGCAAGGCTCATCTGAAAGATATTATTGGCCTGTCTCCCTTCCATGGCTTTCTTTTTGTCTGGTTTACTGGCTGCCCCAGCCATCATGCAGATGACAAAGGAATGAATTAGCAGTCTAGAGACTGTGCCAGGTCTTGCCTGTACAACCAGGTAGGAGTTGCTCTTCACGTCCTCATCTGTAGAACAAGGTCATTTGTTTAGGGAAATCCTATGGTTCTAAAGTCCTTTTTGAAAAAAAAGAATTAATAATGTAATTCTGAGAAACTCAGATGGAATTGTGTAACAAGGTACTTGCATGCCATTTCAGAAACCCTGTTTTTGTCTGTTTTTTTTTTTCCCCCCCTTAGGGCTGCATCCGTGGCATATGGAGGTTCCCAGGCTAGGGGTTGCATCAGAGCTGTAGCCACCAGCCTACACCTCAGCCACAGCAATGAGGGATGTAAGCCACATCTGCAGCCTACACCACAGCTCACAGCAATGCTGGAACCTTAACCCACGGAGGGAGGTCAGGAACCTAACTTGTGTCCTCAGCAATGCTAGTCAGATTCATTTCCACTGAGCCACGTTGGGAACTCCAGGAGCCCTGTTCTTTATGAAAGTATTCAGGAGATAATGCAATATGTGCTTTATATCTTCTCCACTTAAAAAGCTGACTCATTTGCATAAAAACTTTTTGGATGGTTTTTATGAATGATTTGGGTTTTCAGAGTTAAAAGAATTTTTGAGTTGTGATAGCATCACAACCCCTAAAAATTGTTTAATAGCATCAAGATTAGGTAGGCCGTTTTGTTTGGGATTTTAGTAACTGAGAAAGTATAGGTTGTTAGCAGCACTCTGGAGCATGTACTACCCGTAGCACACGCTGTTAGTCACTAAAATTATACTGGTTCTAGACGCAACAGGATTCCCATTTTTCAGTTGATGAAACCAAGGTTCAGAATGGCTAGGATGTCGGATACACTCTTCAAATCCAAGTATCCAGGTCCCATAACCTACATTCTTTTCCTTTGGCTTTGTAAAGTATAACACTCTAAATGTACATTAGATTTTATCGGCCAAATGTGGAAATTATGTTTTGCAATTTTTAGCTCCAGTGTAGTTATAAGATCTAGTATATGGGAATAAAGACATTGAGGAAGTAGATTTATTTTACTAGGAACCAACACTTCAACTCTTTTGCAGAACAAAATTAGACTTTAAAAAAACCCCAAGATGTTATTAAAGGAAACTTTCAAATATAGTTTTATATAATTCTGGTAGTATTGCTTTTAAGCTGGTAGCTGCTATATATGTTAGTTGCCTTGTGCATCTACCAAGCGAAAAGCACTGTACTTAGCAAAATTGTCAGCAATTTATTTAGATGCCCTTTGACTGTGGTGAGCAATCAAAACATTCCCATCTACTCCTCAGGGAGAGTCTGAATGTAAACACATCATTCCTTCTGTTCAGCTCCTGGGCACCCTCTCTACCTTTCTGAGTCTTCTGCCCAAGTTGGTTACCTTGTCACCAACATCCCACTCATGAAACGGTCAGCACTTCCCTGAGGACTGCTCACCACTGGTCACCTTTCTCTCCTCTCCTAATCAGGACTGTCTTGTCACATCACATCACCTTTCACTCACCAAGTGTTTATGGAGCATTCAGCTCACGCCAGACACTATTCGAGGTACTGGGAACACAGCAAAGAGGAAACGAGAGTAAAATCCCTGCTTGGGGCTTACATTCTAGTGAAGAAAAGAGAAAACAAACAAGAGATGGGGACCGAGTGTTGCTGGTGGACCTGGAAGTGTGCTCCAGAGAGGGACCAGAAGGAGGAAAGGACACCTGAGTGGATGAGACCGAAGCTGGGGACCAGTGAGGGAGGGGTGGGAACAGTGTGGTTGTGGGGGACAGAGGACAAGGTGGAAGAGGCCTGGAGGGAGCAGGTGCAGGGAGGGACTGTGAGCGGCCAGAGGCCCCGGGATGGTGGCCTAGGTGGGACCCGGCCAGCAGCGGGGAGCAGAGGGTAACCACTGCAGGTAGAGCTGGGGATGGGCCAAGGGAGCTGGACACTGTAGCTTCCAGCAGTAGGCATAGAGACCAGGTGGAAGTTGTGTTCCTGACACTTTCCAGCTGGGCCGCATCAAGGGGCCACCTGCCCTCGTGGCTGCAGCCCAGCGAAGGAAAGGAAAGCATTCTCCATCACCCGAAGACGAAGACAGGGCTGTGAGCTCCAAGCACGCACTCTGCAGTCAGGCGGGCCTGGGAGCTTCACAGTGTCTCCTCAGTTCATGGCCGGGGAGGGGGGGGGTGGTGGTGGCGGGGGGGTGGTGGTGGCGAGGTGACAAGGCAGGCGCGCTGGGGCTCAGCGGTGGGACGCAGAGCCACTGCAGGCGGCGTGGGGTGGCGGCGGGGGGGGGGGCAGACTCGGCAGGAAGACGGGGCCTTAGCAGGCCCTGTACGGTGTTGGGGGGAACCCCCTCAGTAGGCCTTGCGGGGAGGCAGGGCCTCTTCAGTCCAGGTGCCAGGGGGGCGGGGCCTCGGCAGGCTGTGTGACTGGGGGGCGCGGCTTCTTCAGTCGGACCTTGGGGAGGCGGGGCTTCAGCAGGCCGCGTGCTGAGGAGGCGGGGCCTCGGCAGGCTCTGTGACTGGGGGGCGCGGCTTCTGCAGGCCGAGCCAGGGAGGCGGGGCCTCGGCAGGCCTTTTCCTGGGGGGACAGGGCCTCCGCAGGCCGCGTGCCAGGGAGGCGGGACATCGGCAGGCCGTTTCCTGGGGGGGGCGGGGCCTCGCAGGCCGCGCGCTGACAGGGGGTCCTAGGCCGGCCTTGTGCCTGGGAGGCGGGGCCTCGGCCAGCCATGTGCCAGGTTGGCGCGGCTTCTGCAGGCCGAGCGCGGGGGGGTGGGGGGGGGCCTCGGCTGTCAATGTGCCCGGGGGGCGGGGCCTCGGCAGGCCATGTGCCAGGTTTGTGGGGCCTCTGCAGGCCCTCTGCTGGGGGGCTTGGCCTCGGCAGGCTATGTGACTTGGGGGCGCGGGTTCTGCAGGCCGAGCGCGGCGGGGCAGGGCCTTGGCTGGCAATGTGCCCGGGGGGCGGGGCCTCGGCAGGCCGCGGGAGGCGGGGGCACAGGGCTCACACCCAATCCCAGGCACAGCCTAGTTCACAGTCCGCTGCCATCTTGAATCGCGGTGTTGCTCTTAGTTTCCTCAGGAACCCTTAGTTTTTTAACGGCTGGCGCAGCTGCTTCCCTAACTGGGGTCTGCAGTGCAGGCGTGGTGTCTCTGCACTGCGCCCTGCAAGCAACTGAAACCCCGCCAAGCACAAAGGAAAAGAAAAGGTAGACTTTGCTTTATTTCCCAGACCATACTTTTATGAGCAGGGAATTGTTAATGGGCTTTGTAGGTGACAGTTGAACTGCTGAGAAGAAGGAGGCCTGAGGAGGGGGGCAGAGGAGTCCAGGGTGTCAGAAGAGCCAGTGGGGAGCAGGTGGTGGTGCTGAGGGAGTGAGGGGGCGGTGGGGAAGACGGAGATGAGATGAGAGGGTGGTGGTGAGGTGGGGAGGATGGTGATGAGGTGGGAGGATGGCGATGAGATGGGAGGGTGGTGGTGAAGTGGGAGGTCGGTAATGAGGTGGGAATAAGGCGGGGTGGATGGTGATGAGGTGAGAGGACAGCTAGAGGAAGTGGAGAAGGGGCTGACTGCAGGGCCAGCAGTGAGAGGGCTGTCACACAGCACAGGAATCTTGACAGGCATCCAGCTTGAGAGGAAAGCCTTCAGGAAGGAGGGGTGTTGGGTGTCATTCAGATGGGCCCAGTTATGGTAGATTGAGGACGTTATCAGCACTACTAAATATCAAATAGACAACCTATCAGCATCTTGTACGAACCTGTAATGGAAACGAATCTGGAAAAGACTAGATATACACATGCAGGGGTATAATGGAATCACTTTTCTGCACACCTGACACACAACATTGGAAATCAACTCTACTTCAATAAAAAAGTTATTCAGGAGGGGACAGGAGCAGAGTAATAATTAGATTATTGTGGTGACAGTCGCCAACTTCCAGCCCCCTTTGGTGCTGGGCTCCTCCTTCGTCCTCTCCCAGGTGCGAATGCCTCTGACCCTCTGCCCAGACGTGACTCTTGCTAGAATGTCCATGTTAGAGGGGCTGTGACTCTTTAAAAGGAATTTTTCCCTGGTGGGGTCCCCAGGGTCCCAGGCCTGGCTTTCCAAGAGTGGTCATGAGGGGCCAACTCTCACAAAAGCCCTGGGACTGAGAAGGCCTGCATCAGCTTCCACTTGGAGCCATGGAGGTGGCCAGTTACAAATGCCTTTTTAATGTTGCTCCCAACACTCTGTAACATATCAGGCCATTGCTTCAGGTAACTTCATCGTGAGGCCACTTTCCATTTTATTTCATATTTTCCTGAAGGGATATTGTCCTTGTCAAGCAGACAGGAGCTGACGAGGTGAGGGATCGTAACAATGTGTTATAACTTTGTAAAATTTCTCACCCAGCTCCCTCCCATCATCAACTCAAGACCTAAGATACCTGAAAAGCATCTCTTCTCTCCTCCTTTTTCTTCCTCTGGCTGGTCCTGACCAGAGGGCCCTAGTGAGAGCGGCTCCTGATAATGTCAGGATCTTCTTTGGAACCTGCAGCATAATTCATTTTCCCCAGAATGGATGTGGAGCCTCCCAGTGCTTCCAAATTGGGCTGCACCAACTCTGAGACTTCTGTGTTCCATTTTCTCAACGCTCCAATGAATTGTCAAGACAAAGCTTTGTGTCAAGATAGAGAAGCATCTTTTCCCAGGCCTGCATTTCTGGCTGGGAAACAGGAGCCCAAATCCTAAATGTGTCTATTTGGTCAGCTTACAGTCCCAACAGCGATTTTGGAAATGCGGAGTTTGCAGAGCCTGATGCCTCTCCTGCAGTTTAAATCTGCACGGTTGTCACCAGTTACAGACTATGGCAGATGGCTTGCAGTGTGTAGAGGAGGACGATGGACAAGGAATCAAAGAGAGAAAAGAACAGCACATGTCCTGGTTCAGCTCCTCCAAGTTGCCATTAAAAGTGCATAATTTCACCAGACTCTAGCCTCAAACATCCATGGTCAATTAAAAGCTGTCTCCGGTCAATGGGTTGTGACACAGAGTTTCTACGTTCTAGGGACACCTTCTACCCTTTAGACAGACTGCCTTTCGCCCTGAAAAATGGCATCCAAAGCCCCACTGTCAGCTAACAAGTGTGTAACTTGCATTGGGGGCACCTTCAGGTTTCATGGCATTTCCTGTCTCTTCACCATGTATAGGCTGTGCGTTAAAACTTCCGAAATCCCCTTTTCTATTCTCAAGGGTTCCCACACCCCAGGTGATGATGGAATCCACAATTATAATAACCAACTTCCAAACAAAACTAAGGGCCCTGCTTTCCTTACAACCATTGCTCTTTTCCCTATACTTCTTCAAACTGGCCCAAGACATTTTAAGGCTGCTGTCTTTGGCTTCTGTGCAGAAAAGAGTACCTCCTGGTTTCTTCATCTGCTGAAGATGGACCTAGTCCCTTCTCATTTCTTACCCTAAGCTGTGAACCTTTTGGTAATGATGATTTGTAGTCTGAGCTCTCTGGGGTCCAGAGAGAGCTCTGCAGGTGCCTGTCAAATGCTCGACCTGAGAAAGACCAAGCCAAGCTAAATCAAGCACCACGGCTTGACTCAGCTTTCCAAGTTCTGCAGCAGAACAGCAACCCCCCACCCCCACCAGGAACAGAACCTCCCATCAACAGCTTCCTCTCTCCCCCTGGGTATCTCCCAGGAATTTTTTGAAGATTGCCCGGGGCTGCCAGCCTCATCTGCCTTTTCACTTGACTCGTTCCTCCTCTCCCAGCTATTTGCTAAAATACAGGGCTTCCTCCCCCTCTTGTTAGAACAAAACTTGCTAGGAAGTTGACCCTAGTCTTCTGAGGCTTCCTCGTGTTGTCCCAAAGCCTGTCAGGTAATTTGTAAGTTTGTTAGTTTAAGTGGCAGAGATAAAGGCTTTTCTCTAACCAACTGACTGGTTGGTTTCCCCTCTGCCTCTGAGCAAGCTTCATTCTAGAGTCAGAGATGTCCAGGCACAGCCTTCTGAGTACACTCTCCTCTTGACTTTGAAATCTTCACTGGGCTTTGCCTGCATCTATGCTGGACGATGAGCCTCGGCAACACATGAGGACTTCCATGCCTCACTGGTCAGCACCACTGTGCTGCTGGGCTGGAGCCTCCATCCTCCATTCCTATATCCATGCCTACTTTTCAGGCTCACTGGTGAAGAAATAGGATGAGGAAGCAGGAAAGGATCAGAGGCAAGGAGCATGGTCTCACTGACAGTCCATAAGCCTGAATATCTGAGTTTCAGCTCCTTTTATGCAGGTTTCACAGCTGAGAAACTGAGCCCACCCAATCCTCATTCTGTCTTCACACCACAAGGCTGGCATGGGCAGAGTGCCATCAGGAGAGAACACAGCTCCCACCATGGAGAACCCCTCTAAACTTGCTTGCACCAAAGTCTAGTTCCAACGGCATATGGCCCGTGGAAAATGCAGCTGCGGTCAGTAACTGAGGTTCTCAGACAGCCTTGCCCTTGCATCCTAGCTCCTGGCACATGCTCCTTCCTGGTTCGCCTACCATGAAGCACGTGACCCCTCTGATGAAACACATATGTGATGCCTGACATCCTGGGTTTCTGCCCATGGCAAGTAGGCCCCTGCAGTCACTGGACCACAGTTCTCCCCCACCGAAGGACCCTGCAGGCCATGGAGCACCATGGCTTACAGCAGGGTTTTGGCCCCCATCACTAATGTCATCCCACTAAGTATGTGCCAAGAAGACGCTTGTTAAGCCTAAAACCTAATTTGATATGTGGAAGATCCATCTTCACATAAGACCTCCACAGTCCCAGAGGAGAGATCTACCCAGCAAGGGTTCTCAATGAGGAAGACAGAGCTTTATCCCCTTATTCCTGCAGCATCCACCCTTGACCTTCATGGTTCACTTTGGTCTCAGGCTTTCTCCCAGTGTTGAAGTGAGGGTGTGGGTGTTGTCCTGTACCTCTCCTAGGTCTTAAGAGTACAGCCAACACTCAGCCTCCTCCTACACTCTGGCCCCTCAATCAGCCCTGGACACCTAATGTGGATATGACAGACATGCAGCTGCTGCGACAGCCCCTGATGAGTGCCAAGACCAGTCTTCCCAGTGAGTCCACTCAGGACCTGAGGCATTGCTCAGCTGGCTTGCTGCCACCAGCAGCACTCAGTCAGGTGGTGGTCCTTCCTCACCCAGCAGAGCCAGGCTCTCCTGGACTGTTAACATGGAATTTGGAGGGAATCTTGTGCCTCAAAGAGCATCACTTTTCTGGGGAGAGAAGAGGAATGCATGTGACAATATTAAAGCCAAGGCTGTGTGGTGAAAGTTTAATAGAACAAATATATGGCTGGCTGGCTGAGGAATAATAAAATCACTCTGATGATGAGGACTTTACTGCACTGGTTTCCAGACCCTTGTTTGCTAAATAAATTTATTTACTTGGACTCCAAGCTACTGGCTGACCTTGGTCCAATGACTCCACTTCTTCCAGCCATTGTTTCTTCATTGTAAACTGAGAGGATGGGGCTCTGTGAGTGATTCTTGGAGTATCCTTGTACTGGGGGAGGGAGTCTCATATTTTTGGAGCATAAATACTCTCTACCAGTTACTGGGCATGTTTTCAGGGGGTGCAGAGTTGACCCTAGTCTTGTTGCTCTTGTGCTGGTGACAGGAAGCCATTGTTGCTGCCTTCCAGGACATTGTTGTCCGATGGGGAATGTGTGATGGGCTCTTTCTAAATCCCCTGACCAACCCCTCCCCCTGGTGAAATAAATTCCAAAACTATTTAAAGAAACCTCTGAAAGACTGAGATGAAAGTATTTGTACTGTAGATGTCCCCCAGATGATTCATTTATTGGTTGATGAATTTTAGAATGTGTGATTAGATTTAGTCTAAGATCATAAGTCCTTTCTTATGAAATGTACATGCAGCTAGCACCCATGTCTGCATTATTCTCTGGGACTTGAGGAAGAATCTTGTTTGAAAGTCACTGCTATCAGGAAGCAAAGTGTTTGGGGTGTGTGCAGCCTGAGCTTGGCCAAGAGTTGAGTCCCTCTGGTTCATGCAGCTCTACCAGATAACCTGCTGTCACATAACCTACTGCGATGTTTCATCCATGTAGAGTATGTTAGCAGCTGTCTGGTGGGGCCTAGAGCAGCTCACTGCAGAAAGGAGTGTGGAGAGAGGGGTGGCTGAAGTGGGTATGGGGTCCAGAACAGGGGTCTCTGGGGGGAACCCAGGAAAGGTGTCTGTGTCAAGACTGATCACCCCACAGCACCATTGGACTGATTGAGGGAGGGAGAGTGTGATATGAAAAATAGCAAACCCAAGGAGTTCCTGTTGTGGCACAGTGGAAACAAATCTGACTGGTATCCACAAGGATGCAGGGTTGATCCCTGGCCTCACTAAATGGGTCAGAGATCCGGCATTGCCGTGAGCTCTGGTATAGGTCATAGACATGGCTTGGATACCTCATTGCTGTGACTGTGGCTGTGGCTGTGACCAGCAGCCGCAGCTCTGATTAGACCCATAGTCTGGGAACTCCCCTATGCTGCAGGTGTGGCCCTAAGAAGCAAAAGGCAGAAAAATAGCAAACTCGGGATATGCAATACACACATATATATTTTAGATTTCTTACATGTATAGCCATGGCACTGACAGTTGATAAAATGGGTTCATTGATAAAACCGTAGGTATTGGCAAGATTCTTATGTTTCTTAAAGAGAGATTAATACATATAAAAGTTTAGAACTGTTAAGGAATGAATGGCTTAGGGATAACAATTAATTGTCTAGTTGTGAAAACAGCCTCTCTGCCTAGATTCTGTAGGCAGGAGTACAGTGAAATGTCAGGTTTTCTGGGGTTTTCTTTGGCTGTACCTGCAGCATAGAGAAACAGGCTAGGGACTGAATCCCACCTAAGCTGGAACTGTGGAAATGCCACATGCTTAACCTGCTGCACCCCCGTGGGAACTCCACAAGATGTCATTTCTTACAAATTTTCTAAAATTTAATCTTTTCCCCGTTTCAAACGACTCACCTCTATTGGTTGAAATTAGTAAGTTTTGTTATAAAATTGAATAGCAAGAGGACACTGGCTACATACACGTTCCAAGTGGCTTGTCTCCCTTCTAGAAACCACCAACCTGCCTGCTGCCATCCTGCCTCCCCAACCAGAGCAAGGCCTCTTGAACCACCTCCAAGCAGCTGTCCTCCCCAGGGCAGCCTCAGGTTTCTACAGGCTCCCCAGCTCAGATGTCCCTGGGGTGCAGTACTCTCGCCTTCCTCTCCTTCCGTCCAACTCCATGTCCACAGTGAAGGGTCCCAACGGAAACCCAGGGATTTGAGGGAGGCCCTTTCTCTTGGAAAACAGCCCCTGTCTAGAGGCTTACCGCCTTCTGAAGCCATTCCCACAGGCATGGGCCTGGACCACCATGGGCTGGTGGCCTCAACGTGGACAGTCCAGAGCAGGACCCAGCGAGGGACCTGCCCCAACAGATGCTCAGGACGCAAGTAAAGGAGCCCAAGTTTGAATCTCAACAGTAGAATGCGGGCCTCCAGTCATTCTGCAGTGGGGGAGGGGCCGAGGGCAGGTGAGCCTGGGTGGGGGTGGGGTGCCATTCCATGCTGGCCTCTTCAGGGAGGCAAGAACCAGACGTTTCTTCCACCTTATGCAGGGGCCAGACAATTGTAGAGTGCCTCATCAGGCAATGTATGTGTTGGTTTTCAGAGTCACAGCACCGAGGTTTGTCTTGATGTTCCCTTTCCCTTCGTTATTCATCAACTTGTTTGTTGTCTTTCAACCTGTTCAGCTTCCGTACTGGCTCCAGGCTTGCTTCCCCAGAGGCCAGACTTTTAAATAAAATTCAACATTTATCATCTGATAAACACTTGGGTTTTCATGGCCACCTGGAACCCAATGTTTATGGTTTGGCTTCTCTCAGCAGACCCACCATGTGTGATTTGTGTGTGTCCATCTTTCCTAAGGAAGCCGTCCTTGTGTGCCAACCAGCATCCAGCAGGACCCACCTTCCTCATGTTCCTTTGTGCTGGAAAGGCCCAGTCTATCCAAAAAGCCGCTGCACAGCCCACGTGTCCAAGACCAGAGATCAGTCTGACGTGTTTCCCATATTATGACATTGCTGGTAAGTATTGTATGTTTTACCTTTTTAATGATTGAATGTAATATTCTCCATAAATCCTCCCTTCTCAGGGATCACAATCCACTTGTGCGAGATAGAATATGCAGTGTTGAGTCCTCCTCCCCCCTCTTTCCCCTGTCCACTCAGTCCTCTTTCCCACCGGCGATCAGAGATACCTGTTTCATTCACATCTTTTCAGAGATCTTTTGGGCAAGGAACATTGAATGCAATCCATTTGCCTTTTCAAAAATTATTTGTTTGTCTCTGAAAATTAAAATGTGCACAGGGATGTAAAATGTTGGAGGATAATGTGAGAAAGCGATTATATATGTATGATATATGTGTATATATGTGTGTGTGTGTGTCTGTATGACAGGGTCTTTTTGCTGTACAGTTGAAATAGACAAAGCATTGTAAATCAACTGCAATGGAAAACTTAACAATTATAAGGTAAGAGTTCATCTTGAAAAAAAGTAAAAAGGAAAAATAGAAAATTAAATCTTGTCTCCGTATATCTGAGTATATTATTTTTGTCGCCTTCATACTGCCATTGTGGCTCCTCTGTTACTGGACTAACCTTTATTATGGGAGTTTCTACATTCTCTTGAAATTCAAGGAACTGAAAGAACAGAGTGTTCAAAGCCAAGCAATATCAAAAGTAAATATCCAGCTCCATTTGAATTTTTCATTTCCTATACACAGTGCCTGCCTTTAGCCTTAACTCTGTCCTATGCAACATATTGGACATATCTTTACTGAAACTTCTTTCCCTATTTATCTGAAATTTACCTTTCCCTCAGCATCAGCATTTATCTGGCAAGACTAGCCAAAAAGGGTAACATATTTGGCGCTTAGTAGTGAGCAGTTCTAGAGAGGAAGAGAACGTGGACTAGAAACTGAAATGTGCATTTTGGTCCAACCCAAAATAAAATGACAAAGGGACCCCAAATCTGCAGGATGAAATGTTAATGGAAGAGACAGGATATAGGATTGAGTGTTTGTGCTTCGTGTGGTTAAGGACAGAAATAAAGGACAAGAAGACAAGTTAATGTACTAAATATCCCAGAGATCTGGATTTTTTTTTTTTTTTTGGTCTTTTATTTATTTTCCTTTTTAGGGCCAGACCTGCAACATATGTGAGTTCCAGAATAGGAGTCAAATCGGACCTAAAGCTGCAGGCCTATGCACACCCACAACAATGTGGGATGCAAGCTGTGTCTGTGACCTACAGCATAGCTCAAGGCAACACCAGATCCTTATTTCACTGATGGAGGCCAGGGATCAAACCCACATCCTCGTGGATACTTGCCAGGTTCGTTTCTGCTGAGCCACATTGGAAACTTCTTGTATTTCTAGGATTTAAAAAATCAACTACCCATGAATTGCATGTGCACCTTGAGAGAGTGCCAGTATTTTATGCACCAATGTCCACTCTCCTTTTAGACAAAACCAATCCCACCTAAGACCTGGCTTGCAAGCCCTGCTTATAAGCTTGTGAATTTTCTGTCTGCATCCCATAACCTTCCACTTTAGAATCTAGGCTCAGCATTACCTATGGTCCCATCTGCATCCCTTAGAAAATAAAACAGAGACACAAATGAGAAACAGTTCTCTGACTCTTATTTTCATGTTGAGAATTAATGTCACCTTACACTCTTCTAATGATATGAATGAGTATTCATGTTTTGTGTGGTGAGAAGAGAGGACAATTAGGAAACTTGCCAAGGGAGATAAGGGGTGGAAACCTAATAGGACTGCAACCAAATCTCTTGGGAGGTGAAATTCATTCTCTGCTGTAGCACCACTACAATTCCTACTGATGTTAGGGTGTCAGGGAAGGAAAGAGAGGTTTATAAGGAGTGTCCCACATTGAGAAAAAGACTTGGGAAGATGCTTCAGAAGCTTCTTAGCCCTTGCAAAGAAAAATGGACTCAAAAGAGAGTGAGAAGCTGAGGTGAGAGGATTTCAAGCAATATCATGGTGAGCTTTGTATTAAGTACCTCTTGATGGGGGATTGAAAAAATAAACAATTTGGAAATATTTCTCTGTATTTGAGCTCTTATAATGAAAATTTTAAATGTTTTTCAACCAATAACTTCATATGAGAGGATTGGTGAGGCAAGCATTGTACCCAGGCATTCAAGAAGGGCAGGCTCCTTGTTGTCTCCTCCCCTTGTTCAGCCATTCAACCGATTATTTATAAGATCCTCACTCATAGCTCTGATATAGTATTTGAATGCATCTTCTCAGGGACCCTGATAGAAAATCACATTGTGGAAAAGTGACATTCCCAATTCTGCAATCAATTTTTGTTTACTACCTCAAAACCCTACATCCTAGAGGCAGAGATAATCAAATTAGCTGAAATGTAATTAGAGAAAACCAGTCATGCATGTGGGTGTCTCAATGTCTTTTGGACCCTTATCTCTGATTATTCCTGCAGAGAGCTTCAGGGCAGGCACTGACAGCTGAGGAGAAACATCTTTGGAAATGGATCACAAGCATCAGAAGACAGGTAATCTTCCACTTGCTGATGGAAATTTAAAGGCACTGAGAGATTCCAGGTTTGTGTCTTGTGGACATTTCAAGTCTGTGCCCTTGGGAGCTCTGGGTGTTGTTAGATGTAAGGGCTCATGAGAGGTATCCTGTTGATGAAGAAATGCTCCAACGTTGCAGCTAACCGGAGAACAGTCCTGATGGTTCACATTTCTTTGCAAAGTATGACAATGTCAGGTCAGTAAGTTGAATCTGCTCCTATGTATTTGTTGGTTGATTGCCAATGGAAACTCTGTGATGTAGTCAAAGAAGTAGGGAGGGAGAGTACAATTGTTCCCAAAGTACCTGCTGTGCTATAATTGGCCAAGATTGTCAAGTTTACTTCACAAGGGTAACCAAAACCTTACAAAGGAAACACCTATGAATCAACCTTTATTGAAAAACTTCCATGCATTAACTAACTACACGGAGAGCGAAACATTTGAGTAGAACAAATGTATTTGGAAAAGCTCTAGGCATGGAAACAGGAGAAAGTTCTCTCAGAGTGTTTTCCATGTCTACAATTCATTGCTAGAAATTCTTTTTAATGGAACCCTAAGGCTTGCTAGGTAAAAGAACCTAATATTTCTAGAAAAAACAGTAAGCAAAACTAAGGAACTGCAGCCCAAAGGGCATGAATGCCCTTGGCCCAAATTGAGGATACCGTGCTTAGGCTGGAGCTCTCCAAACTCTTTCATGGGGATCATATCTAAATGTACGGTTTTCAAGTTTGCAATTTGAATGTGGGAGATCATCTCACAAGAGAGAGGTTGAAGAGGAGAAGGTCAGAAAGATCGCAATGAGAAGACATATCAAAAAACTCCCCAGAGCATGTCAATTCTCCATTATATTCCTCTCTTGAAAGAATTCCTGGGCTAGGTATTCACACATCCCACGCCAGCAAGCATGCACATGTCCACTAGTGGCTAGGGCTGTCAGGTGCAGGGACTACCCTCCACCAACCTCTCCTAGCATCTGTTGAGGCGGGTCTGCTTGGGAAGCCAGTAGTGCATGCATGAGGGCAGAGGGTGGTTTCCCAACGGGTGGCCCGCCTGGGGGTGGGGCCAGTCATGGCGGCCTTTCTGCTTAATTCTGTGAAGGCCCTGGTAAGGCATATGGGGACTTTTCACGTGTTGGGTGTGAGCCCTCAGCACTCTTTTTCACTCTGTAGGATATCTGGGCCCTCCTCTGTGTGGGTTCATGCCGGCATGGAGTTAAAGTCCGGAGCAGTGTTTCACCACAGTTTATTGGCAGCACTGTGGGTCGGGCTGCATGAAGACTTGAGTGATTGCAGGGCTTCCAGAGGCAGGTGCATAAAGTTTGTGGGCCATTAAAATGTGTGCCATTCCAGCATGCAGTTCTCAAGAGTAGGAAAGCTAGACAGAAACATTTCCAATTGGAAAACCCTCATGCACTTCCCAGGAAGTAGTGCAGGTCACTGGAAAATCAGTGAAGAGCCAAGGTACATGATCATAGTTTCATTGGTGTCTCCTTCAGAACATAAAAATTACTGTCAATGCTCATATTCAAAAGGCATGCTTGGGTCCATGGTGGGGACAACTTTCCTGAATGTAGTGCTCACCCTCTCTTTGTAGTCTGATGTAAATCATGAATGATGCACAAGCCTAGATGGGGTTCAGACATATTTAATAGGTTGTTGGGAGTCTGGTGGGTGGTCAGATATCTGGGTTGGTTAGGTCTATGGATATGTGTGTATAAGGGGAGTTCATGCCTGTGTTTTGGTGAACGTTTTTAAGGGTGAGTGTTATATTTGAAGGGTTTTGAGATGTAACAGAGGCACACTCAAGGAGTTGGTGTTTAGGTGTTTGTAAGTTGGTGTTCAGGGGAATATTTGGCACATGGTGTTTTCACCCATGAGGTTTGGGATTGTGTGTCTAATGGTGGACTTGGATTATCTGCCTATGCATAAGGGCCATGTTTGGTCATTACGGGGGTCTGTTTGTTTGGGTGTACAATCCGTTTATGTTGTATATGTGGGGAATGTAGTGAAACTCCGTGGCTGGGACTTCAACCCAGCCAAAATTGAGAGTGGGACTTGAATCAACCTGCACGGTAGCTTGGCACTTGAACCCAGGATCCCAGGTTAGGAGTGGACTGGAACACAATGATTATTTTTTTTCCTTTATTTGATATTATCTGCCACATGGGGAGGTTCCCAGGCCCAGGAATGAATGCCACAGCAGCGATCTGGATGGCTGCAGTGACAAAGTTGTATCCTTAACCTTCTGTGCCACAAAAGAATGACTCCAACTCCTCAAAACCACTGTCTTTTAAGGAAAAACCTCTCTCCCAGTGTCAGGACTCATGAAGCTCAGGCTTTTCTGACTCATTGCAGAATGAATTCAGCTTGAGACAAAGCAGTAGGCAATGAGCGAGCTTTTTAGCATAAGACACTTGTGAGAGAGAGAGAAGTAGGCTGGCAAGGGAGCAGAGCAGCCCCAAGAACCAAGAGAGCTCCATTTCTATAATCCAAGGAAAAGAGGAGAAGGGAGAAGTTTGCCTTCTTCCTCATTTGGGGGCAGATGGCAAGGCTTACATCTTTTGTCCCTCACTTTGCCCCTACATGGCTTAACCAGGTCAGTCACCAATGCTATTGAAGTCCTGTGTGTATTACCAGGAGTGTGGTAACATGTACAATATGGCAATTCATCTCAGGTTTCCAGCTAATGTCCCCATTTACCTAGTTTTGTCCCCTGTCATCTATATTTCTGTCTTGGGTATGTGGAAAAATGCTGCTTTTCAAGGACTACTAACTCCATGACTTCATGCAACAGGATTTACTCTTCCTATCTGTTGTCCTATGTTTTAAGTATGGGGGTTTGTGGCTTCAACATGTCTGACACATACAGGCCCCTGGTCTTCCTTCAAGTTAGTGTAGATCATAGCTGGGTTCCATTCCTTGAGTGCTCCTCAGCTTACACCAGTTCCCCAAACTCTGTTAAACCTTTTCTTTCACCCCCAGTGGGACTTTTCATGTACTTTAAGTACCCGAATCTATCCTTATCTTTAGGATGATTATTTGTGTATTTGTAGCATGTTGTATGCTTCTTGGCTTTTCTGTGTAGCAGTTTTTCAGGAGCTGTGTGTGTGTCTTTTGATGTGTTTAGGGCAAGTCTGAAACTTTTATGAGACTGGTGAATATTCCATAGGTGGCTGTCCTGTGTTTCTGTGCTTCTGTATTTGCATGAAGGCTGGGGGGGAAGTGTGATTTTATGTATATGCTGAGCATGTATTATATGTGTATTTGGAACCAAATGCATAGGGGTTATACGTTGCCATATTTGTAATGTCCTGGGTAATTGTGGGTATATTTGGGCCTTGTGGAGAGGAGTTGTGTGTATGAGTTTGTGTGTGTATTCAAGGGGCATGGTCATTTGGTAGAATATTTGCTGGGGCTATGCACTTGTATTTTTCAGTAGGGACATTTTAGGCCTAAATATTTGGGGAAGTGCACATGTGTGTTTCTTTGTTATTTATTATTTATTTATTCATTTATTTTTTTTCCGCTGTACAGCATGGTGACCAAGTTACGCATACATGTACGTACAGGTTTTCATCACATTGTTGTGTGGCAATGTAAGTATCTAGACAGAATTCTTAATGCCACACAGCAGGATCTCATTGTACATCCATTCCAAGATCAATAGTTTGCACCTGTTAACCCCAAGCTCCCAATCCCTCCCACTCCCTCCCTCTCTCCCCGGGCAGCCACAAGTCCATTCTCCAAGTCTATTATTTTCTCTTCTGTGGAAATGTTCATTTGTGCTGTATACTAGATTCTAGTTATAAGTGATGTCCTATGGTCTTTGTTTTTCTCTTTCTGACTTATTTCCCTGAGGATGAGTGTCTCTAGTTCCATTCATGGTGACACAAATGGCCTCATGTCCTTTTTTATGGTTGAGTAGGATTCCATTGTGTATGTATACCACATTTTCCCAATCCAATCATCTGTTGATGGACATTTGGGTTGGTTCCCATGTCTTGGCTATTATGAATAGAGCTGTAATGGCCATGCAGGTGCATGTGTCTTTTTCAAGGAAAGTTTTGTCCGGATGTATGCTTAAGAGTGGGATTGCGGGGTCATAGGGTAGTTCTAGGTATAGATGTCTAAGGTACCTCCATGTGGTTCTCCATAGTGGCTGTACCAGATTACATTCCCACCAACAGGGCAGGAGGGTTCCCTTTTCTCCACAGCCCCTCCAGCACTTGTGATTTGTGGACTGATGAATGATGGCCATTGTGACTGGTGTGAGGTGGTATCTCATGGTCGTTTTGGTTTGCACTTCTCTAATAATCAGGGATGTTGAGCATTGCTTCAGGTGCTTGTTGGCCATCTGTGTATCTTCCTTGGAGAAATGTCTCTTCAGGTCTTTTGCCCATTGTTCATTGGGTGGTTGGCTTTTCTGCTGTTGAGTTGCATATGTTGCTTGTATATCCTAGAGATGAAGCCCTTGTCCATGGCATTGTTTGAAACTATTTTCTCCCATTGTGAAAGTTGTCTTTGTGTTTTCTTGCTGGTTTCCTTTGCTGTGCAAAAGCTTGTGAGTTTGACTAGGTCCCATTGGTTTATTTTTGCTCTCCTTTATGTTGCCTTTGGAGAAGGACCTGTGAACATATTCATGAGGTTGATGTCAGAGAATGCTTTGCCTATGTGCTCTTCCAGGAGTTCGTATGTGTGTTTCTAATGGAGAGATGAGGTTCTGTGTTTATTCAGGGGAGTTGGAGACTTGCATTGATGTGTAGGAGAAATATGGGCTATGGTTATGTGTTAGTAAATGCAGGTGTGTGAGCTGGCTCCTCTTATCATTTGATAGATGGAAGTCATTTCACATGTGGTTTTCTGGAGATATGTCCATGGGTCTTACTTGCATATCCATGTTTGTAGGTCTATCCCCAGGTGCATGACTGCCCAAGTCTTGTTCGCATGGCTTGGAGTTGTTAGGAGTGTGCAAAGTATGTTCCTTTGGAGAATGCGGTGTTATGTGTTTGTTGCTAATGTGTTTGTTAATAGGTACTAAGAGATGGTCTGTCTGTGTCTATCCAGGGGAGGGTAAAAACATGCATATATTTGACACACATACACTTAGAGTGCCCTTTGGTGTCTATGTTGGGGGAGGAGGAGGGTGGTTGTATTTTGAAGAGGAGGCATCACGCCTAGTGTTTGGGGCCTCTGTATGTCCAAGGGTTGGGAATACCTGTATGTGTGTGTCCATAGGTGTTTGACATTTGTATGTGTATCTTAGTCAGTGTAGGCTAATTGTGGCTGTGTGTGTATTTGAGTTCCTGGAGCTTATGTGGTATGTATTCTGAGAGGTGTGAGAAGTCTGTGTGTTTGGAAACCAAGAAACGGTGTAGGCTGTGTGTGTGTTCAGGAGTCCTGGATTGGCTGTGTTTTAGGGCTATGGCATGGCATACGGGCTATGCATGAGACAACTGAGGACTTGCTGGTTTTCGTGAGCCTGTACATGTAGGTATTCCACATGGACAACTGGTTGGTAGGTAGGTTGAACCTGTTTTATTCAGGCCCATGTTTTGGATGTGTATAGAGTTGGAGTGTTACCAGCTAGAGTTCTTGGCCTTCCTTAATCAAGAGCAGTTGATAAGATGCTGGAGGAGAAACTCAGTGAAGGCTTTATTCAGGACACCTGCTTCAGCATAGAGGCACTAAAGCAATCACCAGGTTCCCTCGTTCACCTTCTCACTGAGTAGCGGTGAGCTAGTTCCTTCTATGGGGTGAGGATAGGGGCATGTCCAGGGATTGGGCCGGGGGGTGGCTGAGGGGGCTTGCCCACCCCACCCCTTTAGTGTGGTGCATGTAGGGGGCATGGATAGTCCTCTGCCTTTGCTCTCTGTTCTTCAGAAGTGGCAGTTGTATTTTTCTCATGATTTGTCCGCAATGTGCAAGCAGAGTTCTTTCTCATTGTTTATACTTTTGCTGTATTTTGTTCCCCAGGAGATGTTTGTCCAGGTGCATTCCCTGCAGCCACTCCAGCCACCGCAGCCAAAGGTGCTAGGTCCCAACCTGTCTCAGTAGGAGAGGCAGTGGAAAATTCCAGGTGAGTAGGAATTTGTCTGTAAAACTTTAGAATTTGTGTCTATTGAGATATGTAAACTTAGGCGGTCAGTTTGTATGGTGATTCACACTGAGGAATAAAAGGTACATGTGTGCTCAGAAGACACACACACACACACACACACACACACACACATACGTATGTGTGATGTCCTTTGCTTACATCCCCTGGTGGGTGTTGAGGTCCTCCTCAGAGTGTAAGTGGATTGTGTGCACATGCATATATGAAAGGGCACTGGAACTGGTTCAGACTAGCTTGGGATAATCGGCTCTGTGTTCGGTTACCTCAGCTTTGTAATTTGAGTTTGCTCATGTTTGAAATATTCATACCATGCAGATATCACATCGGAAATGTCACCTGAGTTTCTTGAAGAGCTTCAAAAATGCATTTAGAGCATATCACTCATCTGTGTGTTATGACTTAATTATGTGGCAAGCCAGAATATTCAGGCGTCATTGGTGTGTGTGTATATCACATTATATTTGAATTGTGAGTGGGGCATCCTGGGCGGTGTGCCATTTTATGTGTGCCTTGGCCCTTCATTCTGAATCACAGCATTGCTCCTCTCAGGTTGATTCAATCTTTAGGGTCAAGAATTCCTCCCTCCAAATGCTGGTGAATTCCAGTGGAAATCATGTGGATGGATTTAGGGTATCTGTACCTTAGGCAGGGACACACCTTCAGCATTTGTATGGTCCTAGAATCTGGGGCCCTAGAAGGGTGAGGCTGATTGCAGATCACTCTCTAGCACAGAACCTTCTCGGGTGTGTGGTTGGCCGACAAGCAGCAGTCAGGAAGTCGTGGGGATTCATGAATAAGAGGTAAGGTGGCAAGTGTTCTCCCAGGAAAACCCCCTGAGGCAAGCACAGGTATTCCTGGCTCTTCTGTGGCACAGCTGGTAGGCCAGGACACCATGCACATAGGGTCCAGATGGTTCAAGTCTCTAGAGCCATGTGTCCCTGTGCCCAGTTGCCCCAGTGTGGTGGGAACTACTGTTGGTCAGGCTGGTAAGCTGTATGAGCAATTCTCCACCACCATATCTCTGTGGAAACCGAAGTCCTCAGGGATAGGCAGGACCTCTAGGGTCAGTGAGCTGACAAGGACAAAGGCGGGGAGGCCTTGTCTCTAAGGGAGGCTTGGGGAGTGAGGCCTGGAGAGCCTGGGGAGTCCTTCTCTGAGGAGATATGGCTCTGATATTCCCAAACATTTAGACATGGTCCCTGTTCTTTTCTGAAGGTTCAGGATGCTTCTAACAATGGGGAGTTCATCTCAGGTCCTTGGTTCTCAGATGACCTGACCCTATTTTTCTTTATTCCACATCCAGCCATCAACCCAACAGGGAGCCATATGCTCACCATGTCCACCAGCTGACCCTACAGCCTCCTGCTTCCCTTCCCAAAATAGACCCCTCTATTTTGACTCAGCCCCTGGATTCCATACAGTGAAGTGTTAGTGAGCTCTAGGATGATATTCAAGAGCCTCAACCTGAACGGGCTTGCAAAATAGTAACTTTTTATAAGCCATTCCTAACATCTTCCCTGCTCACACTGATAGGTGGACAATTCCATCATAGTCACAAAGAAGGGTGAATCTGTGGCAGCCTTTGGAGCCTGTGGAATCTCGTTTTGTAGCATTTGGGGTTCCATACATTTAAAAGGTCACTCAGCCTGCTTCAGCTTCCCTTTTAGCAGATTGATAAATAAAAGACAGAAAATAATGGTCTCCGGAGGAGACAGTTTGGGGGGTGGGGGGATGTGCTTGGGCTGTGGATGGAAATCCTGTGAAATTGGATTATTATGGTCATTGTGCAATTACAGATGAGTTATAAATAATAATAGTAAAATAAAATAAAATAATATAAAATAAAATAAAATAAAATAAAATAAAATAAAATAAAATAAAATAAATAAATCATGGACGGTAATGTACAGCATGGTGACTGCAGTTAATACCGCATTGTGTGTTGGAGAGTAGCTGAGAGAATGGATCTTAAGAGTCCTTGGATGCCCTAGTGGAGAGTGGGTTAAGGATCCAGTGGTATCATTGCTGTGGCTCAGGTCACTGCTGTGGCGCAGGTTCAATCCCTGGCTCAGAAACTTCTGCATGTCACAGGCACAGCCAAAAGGAAAAAAAAAAGTTCTTATCACAGAAAGAAAATGTGTAACTCTTTGTGGTAATGGATATTAACTAGGTTTACTGTGATCATTTTACACTGACAGTTTTAGCCACTACTCTTCCTATTCGGATGGCTTTTATTTCTTTTGTTTGTGTGTTTGCTGTGGATAGAACTTCTAGTAATATGTTGAATACCATTGGTGCTGAGAGTGGGCATCCGTGTCTTGCTCCATATTTTCATGGGAAGGCTTTCAGCTTTTCTCCATTGAGTATTATATTTTCTGCGGGTTTGTCATAAATGGCTTTATTTATGTTAAGGATTGTTCCCTCTTAGACCCACTTTATTAAGAGTTTTGATCATGAATATATGTTGCACTTTGTCAAATGCTTTTTCTGCATCTTTTGAGATGATCATGTGGTTTCTGACTTTTTTGTTAAGGTGGTGCATGGCATTGTTTGATTTGAGTGTGTTGAACCATCCTTGTGAACCTGGGGTGAATCCCACCTGGTAACGGAAAGTTTTTCAAAGTAATTTTCTGTTCTACACAGAAGTTGTATCCATATTTTTTAGATCCCACATATAAGTGATAGCATATGATATTGGTGTCTCACTGTCTTACTAACTTCACTTAGCATGATACTGTCTATATCCGTCCATGTTGCTGCAAGTGCCATTAGTTCTTTCGTTTTAATGGCTAATATCCCATGGTGTTTATGTACCACCTCTTCTTTATCCATTCTTCTGTTGATGGACATTTAGGTTGCTTCCAGATCTTGGCTATTGTAAAGTGCTTCAGTGGACACTTGGGTGCCTAGGTCTTTTCAAGTCATGGATTTCTC
Source organism: Sus scrofa (assembly GCF_054392235.1). Classification (NCBI taxonomy): domain Eukaryota; kingdom Metazoa; phylum Chordata; class Mammalia; order Artiodactyla; family Suidae; genus Sus; species Sus scrofa. Next base: position 17,988,442 of record NC_139396.1, on the reverse strand, counting down.
TGGATAGATGCCCAGGAGTGGGATTTCTGGATCATATGATAATTCTGTTTTTAGTTTTTTTGAGACATGATCATAGTGTTTTCCACAGTGGCTGTATCAATTTTCATTCCCACCAACACTGTTAAGAGGGTCCCCATTTCTCCACATCCTCTACAGCAGTTATTTATTGCAGACTTTTTGACGATGGCCATCCTGGTGGGTATGAGGGAGTACCTCATTGTATCTTGATTTGTATTTTTTTTAATAAGTAGTGATGATAAACATCTTTTCTTGTGCTTTATGACCATCTGTCTGTCTCCTTTGGAGAATTGTCTAAGTCTTCTGCCCATTTTTTTGGAGGTGATTATAAATTTTGGAGATGAATCCCTTGTCAGTTGCTTCATTTGCAAATATTTTCTCCCATTCCATGGGTCGTCTTTTTTTTGGTTTGTTTAGGTGCAAACAAGGTTTTCCTGTGCAAAACCTTCTAAGTTTATGTATGTATGTATGTATGTATTCATTTGTTTGTTTGTTTATTATTTTTAATTCATTGATTTTAGATTATAATGTGTTTTTTTCCCCATTATAGCTGTTTTTCAGGATTCTGTCAATTTTTCACTCTATGGCAAGGTGGCCCAGTCTCACTTACATATATATCTTTTTTCTCACATTATTCTCCATCATAAGTTGTCTAGACATAGTTCCCAGGGCTATATTGAATTTTATTACATTTATAGTTGTTCAGCAAACATAACAACCTGATTTTACAGCATTTCCATCCCAAACACCCAGCCCACCCCACCTACTCCCCAACTTGTCTCTTTGGAAACGATTAGTTTTCCAAAGTCTGTAAGTCTATTTCTGCTCTGCAAAGATGTTCATTGTATCCCTTTTTTAGATTCCACCTATAAGTGATATCATATGATGTTTGTCTTTCACTGTCTAACTTCACTTAGGACAATAATTTCTAGGTCCATCCATGCTGCTGTAAATGGCATTATTTCATTCTTTATGATTTATTTTATTTTATTTTTTTACATTTTAGGGCCAAACCTAGGGCATATGGAAGTTTCCATTTAGGGATTGAATCCCAGCTGCAGCTGCTGGTCTACACCACAGTCCAAGCAACATGGCATCAGCCACATCTATGACCTACACCACATTTGACAGCAATGCCAGCTCCCTGACTCATGGAAGAAGGCTTGGGTTCAAACCTGCATCCACATGGATACCAGCCAGATTCATGACCACTGGGCCACTGTGGGAACTCCCATCATTCATTTGTATGATTGGGTAATATTCCATTGTGTATATGGACCACATCTTCTTTATCTCCTCCACTGCCGATGGACATTTAGGTTGTTTGCATGGCTTGGGTATTGTACCTAGTACTGCAATGAACATTGGAGTACAGGTATCTTTTCAAGTCATGTTTTCTCTGGAGAGATGCCCAGGAGTAGGATTGCTGGATCAAGGGTAATTCTATTTTAAGTGTTCTGAGCAATCTCCACACTCTTTTCCATAGTATTGCACCAATTTGCATTCCCACCAAAAGTATGATAAGGGGTCCATTTTCTCCACCCCTCTTCAGCATTTCCAGTTTGTAAACTTTTTAATGATGGCCATTCTGGGTGGTGTAAGGTAGTTCCTCCTAGTAGTTTTGATTTGCATTTCTCTAATAATTAGTGCTGTTGAACATCTTTTCATGTGTTTTTTGGCCATCTGTTATGTCTTCTTTGGAGAATTGTCGGTTTAGGTCTTCTGCCCATTTTTTGATGCGGTTATTTTCTTGTTTGTAATTGAGCTGCAGGGGTAACTATAAATTTTGGAGATGAACCCCGTGTCAGTCTCTTCATTTGCAAATATGTTCTCCCATTCTTTGGGTTGTCTTTTTGTTCTGTTTAGGGTTTCCTTTGCTGTGCAGAAAGTTTTAAATTTAATTAAGTCCCATTGATTTTTTTTGTTTTTATTGTTATTACTCTAGGAGGTGGATCTGAGAAGATATTGCTTTGCTTTATATCAGAGAGTGTTTGGCCTAGGTTTTCCTTCAAGAGTTTTATGTTATCTGGTCTTCTATTTAGGTCTTTCATCCATTTTGCATTTATTGTTGTGTGTGGTGTTAGGAAGTGTTCTGATTTCATTCTTTTCCATGTGGCTGTCCAGGTTTCATGGCATCATTTATTGAAGGTACAGTCTTTTCTCTATTGTATGTTCTCGCTTCTACTGCCATAGATTAGTTGACTGTAGGTGTGTGGGATTAATTCTGGGCTTTCTATCCTGTTCCACTGATCTACATTTCTGTCTTTGTGCCAGTACCATATGGTTTTGATGCTTAGTAGAATAATCTGAAGTCAGGGAACTTGATTCTTCCAGCTCTGTTTTGCTTTCTCAGGATGTCTGGCTATTCTGAGCCTTTCATGTTTTCAAACAAACTTTTAGATATTTTCTTCTAGTTCTACAAAAACTGTCCTTGGTAGTTTGATAGGGATTGCATGGAATCTGCAGATTGCCTTGGGTAGTACAGTAATTTTGATAATATTGATTCTTCCAATCCAAAAAGATGGTATTTCCATCTGTTTGTGTGACCTTGGATGTCTTTCATCAGTGTCTTATAGTCTTCAGAGTACAGGTCTCTTGTCTCTTTAGGTAGGTTTATTCCTATGAATTTCATTCTCATTGATGTGATGGTTGATGGGATTGTTTCCTGAATTTCTCTTTCTGATCGTTCATTCTTAGTATATAGAAATGCCATGAATTTCTGTGTATTAATTTTGTATTCTGTGACTTTTCCAAATTCATCAATGAATGCTAACAGTTTTCAGGTAGCATCTTTAGGATTTTCTAGGTATAGTATCATGCCTCCGCAAATAGAGTTGTACCTCTTCCTTTCCAATTTGGATTCCTTTTATTTCATTTTCTTCTCTGATTGCCATGCCCAAGACTTCCAAAACTATGTTGAATATTAGTGGTGAGAGCAGACATCCTTCACCACAGAGGGAATTCTTTCAGCTTTTTACCATGCACAATGATGTTAGCTGTGTGTTTGTCATATATGCCCTTTAGAATGTTGAGGTAGGTTCCTTCTGTACCCATGTCTGAAGGGATTTTACCCATGTGCATTTTGTGAAAGTCTTTCTCTGCACCGATGGAGAGGGTGATATGGTTTTTATTCTTCAGTTTGTTAATGTGGTGTATCATACTGTTGGATTTGTGGATATTGAAGAATCCTTGCATTGCTGGGACAGATCCCACTTGATCATAATGTACAAACCTTTCAATGTACTGTTGGATTTGGTTTGCTAGTATTTTGGTGAGGATTTTTGCATCTAGATTCATTGGAGATATTGGCCAGTAGTTTTCTTTTTTTGTGGCATCTTTGTCTGGTTTTGCTATCAGGGTGATGGTGGACTTCTAGAATGAGTTTGGAAGCGTTCCTTCCTCTGAAAGTTTTTGGAATAGTTTCAGAGGAATAGGTGTTATCTCTTCTCTAAATGTTTGAATCGAATTTCATGTGAAGCCATCTGGTCCTAGACTTTTATTTTTTGGAATTTTTTAAATCACAGTTTCAATTTCTGTGCTTGTGATTGGTCCATTCATCTTTTCTAGTTCATCTTGGTTTAGTCTTAGAAGATTGTAGTTTTCTAAGAATTTGTCCATTTCTTCTAGGATTTCCCTTTTATTGGTATAGATTTATTGGTATGTAGTAGTCTCGTAGGATCCTCTGTATTTCTGTGATGTCCTTTGTAACTTCTCCTTTTTCATCTCTAATTTTATGGATTTGAGTCCTCTTTTTTTTTTTTTTTTTTGATAAGTCTGACTAAGGGTTTTTCAATTGTGTTGATCTTTTAAAAGAACCAGTTTTTATTTTTATTGCTCTTTTCTATGTTTTTCTTCCTTTCTCTTTCATTCATTTCTGCTCTGATCTTTATTATTTCTTTCCTGCTTATATCTTTAGGTCTTGTCTGTTACACTCTCTCAGGCTGCTTTAGATGTGAAGTTAGGTTGTTTATTTGAGCTTTCTCTTGTTTCCTGAGGTATGCTTGTATTGCTATAAACTTCCCTCTTAGAACTGCTTGTGCTATAGTTTTCCTCTTTGATTTCTTCGATGATCCATTGTTTGTTTGGTAGCATGTTGTTTAGCCTTCATGTCTTTGTGTGTGTGTGGTTTTTGGCAATTTTTTTCTTGTTGATTTCAAGTTGAATAGCGTTGTGTTTGGAAAAAGATGCTGGATAAGATTTCCATTTTCCTAAAGTTACCAAGGCTTGATTTGTGGCCCAGAATGTGATCATTCCTAGAGCAAATTCCATGTGCACTTGAGAAGAAGTGTATTCTGCTGCTTTTGGATGGAATGTCCTATAACTCTCTATTAAATCCATCTGGTCTAATGCTTCATTTAGGGCCTGAGTTTTCTTGTTGATTTTCTGTCCGGATGATCTGTCCATTGCAGTAAGTGGGGTGTTAAAGTCCCCTGCTCTATGGTGTTGTTGTTAATTTCTCCTTTTAAGGTTGTTAGCAGTTGCCTTATATATTGAAGTGATCCTGGATTGGTCCTTTGATCATTATGTAATGCCCATCTTTGTCTCTTATCATATTCTTTATTTTCAGGCCTATTTTGTCTGATATGAGTATCATTACTCCAGCGTTTTTGATTGCCATTTGCATGGAATATTTTCTTCCATCCTCTCATTTTCAATTTGTATGTGTCCCTAGAAAGTGAAGTGGGTCTCTTGAAGACAGCATATGTATGGGTCTTGTTTTTGTATCCATTCAGCCAGTCTAGATCTTTTGGTTGGGGCATTTAGTCCGTTTACATGTAGGCTATTTACTGATTTGTATGTTCTTATTGCCATTTCATTAACTGTTTTGGATTTGTTGCTGTTGCTCTTTTTTCTTCCCTTCTTCTCTTGTTCTCTCCTTTTGTGGATTGATGACTACCTTTAGCGTTGTATTTGAGTTGATTGCTCTTATTTGTGTGTGTATCTATTGTAGGTTTTTGGCCTGTAGTTACCCTGAAGTTTTGAGATAGGCGTCTCTCTCTCTCTGATTGTTTTAAGTTGTTGGTCTCTTAATTGGAAGTGCATCTCCAGTGTCCTGCATTTGTACCCTCCTCTTCTCCCAATTTCTGGATTTGGTAGCATATTGAAGCATGGATGATTTCCTACATTTACTGTGTCTATGCCTTTACTGGGTATATGCCTTTACTGGTGATCCTTGTCATTTGTAGTGTTTTGGTTTCTAGTTGTGGCCTTTTCTTTGCCTCAGGAAGTTCTTTCAGTATTTGTTGTATATCTGGGTTAGTGGTGCTGAAGGCTCTTAACTGTTGTTTGTCTGTAAAGCTTTTGCTTTCTCCTTCAAATCAGAATGAAAGCCTTGCTGGGTAGAGTAACCTTGGTTGGAGATTTTTCCTTTCATCTCGTTAAGTATATCGTGCCACTCCCTTCTGGCCTGCAGAGCTTCTGCTGAAAAATCAGCTGAAAAGCTTTTCAGGATTCCCATGGATGTTATGTGTTTGTTTTCCCTAGATGCTTTCCATATGTTCTCTTTGTCTTTAATTTTGTCCAGTTTCGTGAATATGTGTCTTGGGGTGTTCCTCCTTGGGTTTATTTCATATGGTACTCAGTGTGCTTCCTAGATTTCAGTGAGTGATTCCTTCCCCATGGTAGGGAAGTTTTGGCCTATTATCTCTTCAAATAGGTTCTCTGGCCTTTTCTCTCTCTCTTCTTCTTTTGGCACCCCTATAATGCAGATGTTGGTGCATGTAATGTTGTCCTAGAGTTCTCTTAGACTGTCTTCCAATCTATTCAATCTTTTTTCTTTTTCTGTTCCACATCAGTGATTTCCAATAGTGTGTCCTCCACCTCACTTGTTCATTCTTCTGCCTCATGTATTCTGTTGTTGGCTGCTTCTAATGAATTTTATATTTCAGTTATTGTATTTTTCATCTCTGCTTGCTTCAGTCTTAAATTTCGTATTTCTTTGCTCAGTGTTTCCTGTAAATTATCAGTCTTTGCCTCCCATCTGTTTCCAATGCCTTGCATCACATTATGATCATCAGTCTAAAGTCTTTTTCCTGGAGGCTGATACTCTCCAGATCACTTAGCTGTTTTTCTGGGGTTTTTCTCTCTCCTTCATCTGGGTTATGGTTCTCTGCCTTTACATTTTTATAGGTTTTTGGTGTGGTCTCCTTTTTCCAGAAAACAATGTGGTAGCCCCTCTTTCTTCTGAAGTCCGCACCCTTTGTGGCTGAAGTTGGTATGGGGGCTTGCTATAGGCTTCCTGATGGAAAGGACTGGTGCCTGCCCACTGGTAGGTGGAGCTGCTTCTTATCCCTCTGGAGGATGGGTCTTTGCTCTGGGTGAGATTAGAGACAGTTGTGTGATTAGGGTGTCTTTAGGCAGCCTGTTTACTGATGGGTGGGGCTGTGATCTCACCTGGATTCGTGTTTGACCTGGGGCTTCTCAGCGCTGATAGGTGGGGCCGGATTTTCCCAAAATGGCCACCTCTAGAGGAACACATGCCAGTGAGCACTCCTGAGACTTTTGCTTCCAGTGTCCTTCCCCAGCAGTGATCCACAGTCACTCCCTGTTTTCCCAGGAGATCCTCCAAGAACTGCAGTCAGCCCTTCCCCAGATTCCCATGGAGTCTCTACTTTGTCTGGGACCCCGTGGATATGAAAGCCTGTGTGTACCTTTCAAGAATGGGGTTTCTAGAATAGATTTATAAGGAGATCCTGCTGAATAGCATTGAGAACTATATCTAGATACTCATGTCGCAACAGAAGAAAGGGTGGGGGAAAAAAGTGTAACCGCAATGTATACATCTAAGGATGACCTGACCCCCTTGCTGTACAGTGGGAAAATAATAATAAAAAAAAAAGAATGGGGTTTCTGTCTCCCCCAGTCCCATGGAGCTTTATCACAGAAGCCCTACTACCCTCAATGCCAGATGCTCTGGGGGCTCTTTCTCCCAATGCCATACCCCCAGGTATGGGGATCCAATGTGGGACTCAGAACTCTCGCTCCTATAGGTGGGTCTCTGTGACACAGTTCCTTTCCAGTCTGTGTGCTGCCCACATGATGCTCATGGGCTTGTGTATATCACATAATAGGCCTTCCTACCATCTTGATGTGGTCTCCTCTTTGTTTCTTGGAGTAGGATATCTTTTTTGAAAGTTTCCAATCCATTTTGTTGAAGGTTGTTCAGCATTTGGTGGTAATTTTGTTGTTTTGAAGAGAGCAGGTGAACTCCATTCCTTCTGTCCTGCCATCTTAATCCAGTCCCCTTCTCCTCATTTTTCAACTGGGTTTTGTTTGTTTGTTTGTTTTGTTTTTGCTGTTGAGTTGTATAAGTTGTTTGTATGTTTTGGAAATTAAGCTCTTGTCAGTTACATTATTTGAAACACTTTTCTCCCATTGCATAGATTGTCTTTTTGTTTTTTTAAAGTTTTCCATTGCTGTGCAAATGCTTGTGGGCTTGATTAGCTCCCATTGGTTTATTTTTGTTTTTTCATTCTATTGCTTTGGGGGACTGACCTAAGAAAACCTTTCAATGTTTGATGTCAGGGAATGTTTCGCCTATGATCTCTTCCAAGAGTTTTATGATGTCTTATCTTATGTTTAAGTTTTTAAGCCATTTTGATTTTATTTTTGTGTACGGTATGAGAGTGTGTTCTAGTTCTAGTATGAGAGTGTGATTTACGTGGAATTGTTCTGCTTTGTCCATACCACTTGGGGAGGAGAAAATCTTTCCCTGATTTTGTATTCTTGCCTCGTTTGTCAAAGATTGTTTGGCCATGGTTGTCTGGGGTTATTTCTGGGTTCTGTATTCTGTTCCATTGGAGTGTATGTCGTTTTGGTACCAGTACCACACTGTCTTGATGATTGTAGCTTTGTAATATTGTCTGAAGTCTGAGAGAGTTATGCCTCCTGCTTGGTTTGTGTTCCTCAGGATTGCTTTGGCAATTCTGAGTCTTTTATGGATCCATATCAATTTTTGGATTGTTTGTTCTAGTTCTGTGAAAAATGGCATGAGTAATTTGATAGGGATTGCCTTGAATCTGTTGATTGATTTGGGTAGGAGGGTCATGTAAATGATATTAATTCTTCCAATCCAGGAGTGTGGAACATCTTTCTGTTTCTTTGAATCCTCTTTAACTGTCTTGAGTGAAGTTGTAGAGTTCTCAGCATGGAAGTCTTTCACCTCCTTGGTCAGGTTAACAGCTGTTGCCTTATGTTTTGAGGTAACCCTCTTTCGGTGCATATGTATTTACCATCCCTATGCATGCTTCTTGGATTGATCCTTTGATCATTATGTAATGACCTTGTTTGTCTCTTATAATATTCTTTATTTTAAGGTTTAATTTGTCTGAAAAGAGTATTGCTGCTCCAGCTTTCTTTTGACTCCATATGCATGGAATATTTTCTTCCATCCCCTCGCTTTCAATTTTCATATGTCCCTAGAACTGACGTGAGTCTCTTGGAGACAGCATATATGTGGGTCTTTAGTATCCATTCAGCCAGTCTATATCTTTTGGTTGGGGCATTTAGTCCAATGACATTACCATTTTATGAACTGTTTTGTATTTGTTTTTGTTGGCCTCTTTTCCTTCCCTTCTTCTCTTCTCTTGTGGTTTGATGACTCTATATAGTGTTGTGTTTGGACTGCTTTTTATTATTTTTGTGTGTATTGATTGTAGATTGTTGGTCACAGTTCCCATGAAATTTTGATATAGGCTTCTATTTATATACAAATTGTTTTAAGTTGTTGGTCTCTTAGTTGCAAATGCAACTCTGGTATGCTGCATTTGTACCCTCTTTGGATGCTTTCTGGATTTTTCAGCATATTTGTGTGTGGATGATTTCCTGCCTTTACTATATGTATATGTATATGTTTACCGGTAAGCCGTGTCGTTTTTAGTATTTTTTATTTTAGTGGTGGCCTTTTCATGTCCACCTCTTGAAGTTCCTGTAGTATTTGTTGTAAAGCTGGTTTGGTAGTGTTGAAAACCTTCCTGGGCTTCGCTTGTATGTTATGTGTTTCTTTTCCCTAGCTGCTTTCAACATTATTATTTATTTATTTTATTTTCCCACTGTACAGCAAGGGGCTCAGGTTATCCTTACATGTATACATTACAATTACAGTTTTTCCCCCACCATTTCTTCTGTTGCAACATGAGTATCTAGACATAGTTCTCAATGCTATTCAGCGGGATCTCCTTGTAAATCTATTCTAGGTTGTGACTGATAAGCCCAAGCTCCTGATCCCTCCCACTCCCTCCCCCTCCCATCAGGCAACCACAAGTCTCTTCTCCAAGTCCATGATTTCTTTTCTGAGGAGATGTTCATTTGTGCTGGATATTAGATTCCAGTTATAAGTGATATCATATGGTATTTGTCTTTGTCTTTCTGGCTCATTTCACTCAGTATGAGATTCTCTAGTTCCATCCATGTTGCTGCAAATGGCATGATGTCATCCTTTTTTATGGCTGAGTAGTATTCCATTGTGTATATATACCACATCTTCCGAATCCAATCCTCTGTTGATGGACATTTGGATTGTTTCCATGTCCTGGCTATTGTGAATAGTGCTGCAATGAACATGCGGTTGCATGTGTCTCTTTTAAGTAGAGCTTTGTCCGGATAGATGCCCAAGAGTGGGATTGTGGGGTCATATGGAAGTTCTATGTATAGATTTCTAAGGTATCTCCATACTGTTCTCCATAGTGGCTGTACCAGTTTACATTCCCACCAACAGTGCAGGAGGGTTCCCTTTTCTCCACAGCCCCTCCAGCACTTGTTATTTGTGGATTTATTAATGATGGCCATTCTGACTGGTGTGAGGTGGTATCCCATGGTAGTTTTGATTTGCATTTCTCTTATAATCAGCGATGTTGAGCATTTTTTCATGTGCTTGTTGGCCATCTGTATATCTTCCTTGGAGAAATGTCTATTCAGGTCTTTTGCCCATTTTTCCACTGATTGATTGGCTTTTTTGCTGTTGAGTTGTATAAGTTGCTTGTATATTCTAGAGATTAAGCCCTTGTCAGTTGCATCATTTGAAACTATTTTCTCCCATTCTGTAAGTTGTCTTTTTGTTTTCTTTTGGGTTTCCTTTGCTGTGCAAAAGCTTTTCAGTTTGATGAGGTCCCATGGGTTTATTTGTGCTCTAATTTGTATTGCTTTGGGAGACTGACCTGAGAAAATATTCATGATGTTGATGTCAGAGAGTGTTTTGCCTATGTTTTCTACGAGGAGTTTGATGGTGTCCTGTCGTATATTTAAGTCTTTCAGCCATTTGGGGTTGATTTTTGTGCATGGTGTGAGGGTGTGTTCTAGTTTCATTGCTTTGCATGCAGCTGTCCAGGTTTCCCAGCAATGCTTGCTGAATAGACTTTCCTTTTCCAATTTTATGTTCTTGCCTCCTTTGTCAAAGATTAATTGACCATAGGTGTCAGGGTTAATTTCCGGATTCTCTATTCTGTTCCATTGGTCTGTCTGTCTGTTTTGATACCAGTACCACACTGTTTTGATGACTGTGGCTTTGTAATATTTCTTGAAGTCTGGGAGAGTTATGCCTCCTGCTTGGTTTTTGTTTCTCAGGATTGCTTTGGCGATTCTGGGTCTTTTGTGGTTCCATATAAATGTTTGGATTGTTTGTTCTAGTTCTGTGAAAAATGTCCTGGGTCTTTGGATAGGGATTGCATTGAATCTGTAGATTGTTTTGGGTAGTATGGCCATTTTCACAATATTGATTTTTCCAATCCAGGAACATGGAATATCTTTCCATTTCTTTACATCTTCTTTGATTTCTTTGATTAAGGTTTTATAGTTCTCGGCATATAGGTCCTTTACCTCTTTGGTCAGGTGTATTCCGAGGTATTTGATTTTGTGTGGTTCAATGTTAAAAGGTATCGTATTTTTGGATTCCTTTTCTAATGTTTCATTGCTGGTATACAGAAATGCAACTGACTTCTGAATGTTAATCTTATATCCTGCCACTTTGCTGAATTTATTAATCAGTTCAAGTAGTTTTGGGGTTGAGTCCTTAGGGTTTTCTAGGTATAGTATCATGTCATCTGCATACAGTGACAGTTTGATCTCTTCTCTTCCTAAATGGATGCCTTTTATTTCTTTTGTTTGTCTAATTGCTGTGGCTAAGACTTCCAAAACGATGTTGAAGAGCAGTGGTGAGAGTGGGCATCCCTGTCTTGTTCCAGATTTGAGTGAGAAGGCTTTCAGTTTTTCCCCATTGAGGATTATATTTGCTGTGGGTTTATCATAAATGGCTTTGATTATATTCAGGAATGTTCCCTCTATACCCACTTTGGCGAGGGTCTTGATCATGAATGGATGTTGAACTTTGTCAAATGCTTTTTCTGCGTCTATTGAGATGATCATATGATTTTTGACTTTTGTTTTGTTAATGTGATGTATGATGCTGATTGATTTGCGTATGTTGAACCATCTTTGTGAACCTGGAATGAACCCAACCTGGTCATGGTGTATAATTTTTTTGATATGTTGTTGGATTCGGTTGGCTAAGATTTTGTTGAGAATTTTTGCATCTATATTCATCAATGATATTGGGCGATAGTTTTCTTTTTTGGTGGTATCTCTGTCTGGTTTTGGAATGAGGGTGATGGTGGCCTCATAGAATGTCTTTGGGAGTATTCCTTCTTCTTCAACCTTTTGAAAGAGTTTAAGAAGGATGGGCACCAATTCCTCTTTATATGTTTGATAAAATTCGCCTGTGAAGCCATCTGGTCCTGGACCTTTATTTGTAGGGAGTGATTTTATGACCTCTTCAATTTCATTTCTAGTGATCAGTCTGTTCAGTTGGTCTGTTTCTGCTTGATTCAGTTTTGGCAGGCTGTAAGATTCTAGAAAAGTGTCCATTTCTTCCAGATTGTCAAACTTATTGCCATATAGTTGTTCATAGTATTCTCTTATGGTTTTTTTTGTATTTCTGCTGTATCCGTTGTGATTTCTCCTTTTTCATTTATAATTTTGGTGATTTGGGTTCTTTCTCTCCTCTTTATAATGAGTCTGGCCAGGGGTTTATCAATTTTGTTCACCTTTTCAAAGAACCAGCTCTTGGTTTTATTAATTTTCTCTATTGTTTTTTGAGTCTCTATTTGATTGATTTCTTCTTTGATCTTTATAATTTCCTTCCTTCTGCTGACTTTAGGACTTTTTTGTTCTTCTTTTTCTAATTCATTTAGGTGGAGGGTTAAGTTGTCAATTTGGGATCTTTCTTCTTTTTTGAGAAAGGCCTGTATTGCTATAAATTTCCCTCTGAGCACTGTTTTCGCAGCATCCCATAGATTTTGAGAGGTTGTGTCTTCATTATCATTTGTTTCAAGGTAGTTTTTAATTTCCTTCTTGATATCCTCATTGACCCATTGGTTTTTTAGTAGCATGTTGTTTAGTCTCCATGTAGTAGGTTTTTTCTCTTTGCTTTTCCCGTGGTTGATTTCTAATTTCATGGCATTGTGGTCAGAGAAGATACTTGAGATAATTTCTATGCTCCTAAATTTATTGAGATTCGCTTTATGTCCCAATATGTGGTCGATTCTTGAGAATGTTCCATGAGCATTTGAGAAGAATGTGTATTCTGCTTTTTTTGGATGTAGTGTCCTGAAGATATCAATGAAGTCTAACTTTTCTATTGTTTCCTTTAGGATCTCTGTTGCTTTATTGGTTTTCTGTCTGGAGGATCTGTCCATTGATGTGAGGGGGGTATTTAGGTCTCCTACTATGATTGTATTCTCATCAATATCTCCCTTTATGTCTGTTAATATTTGTTGTATGTATCTGGGTGCTCCTATGTTTGGGGCATATATGTTGATGATAGTAACATCCTCTCCTTGGATGGATCCCTTAATCATTAAATAGTGTCCTTCTTTGTCTTTCTTTATGTCTTTTGTTTTAAAGTCTATTTTGTCTGATATGAGCGTTGCGACTCCTGCTTTTCTGTCATGTCTATTGGCGTGAAATACTTTTCCCCAGCCTTTCACTTTCAATCTATATGTATCTTTTGTCCTAAGGTGAGTTTCTTGTAGGCAGCATATTGAAGGTTTTTGCCTTTTTATCCACTCAGCCATTCTGTGTCTTTTGATTGGGGCATTCAGTCCATTGACATTTAAGGTGATAATTGATAGATGATTATTTATTGCCATTTGAAGCTCGTGTTCCAGTTGATTCTATGGTTCTCCATTCTTCTTTTTTTTTTTTTTTTTTTTTTTGGTTGGATGGTCTCCTGTTGTTATCTGCTTGAGTGTATATTTTTTTCATTTTTTGCAAATGCAATATTTGGTTTTGGCTTGTGGTTGCCCTGTTTTTTAAGTATGCTAACCCCTTCCCATAATTGTGTGTTTTAGCCTGATGGTCCTGTAAGTTCAAACACTTCATTATTATATTAAAATTAAGAAGAGAGACATACATACAAACAAAAAGGATTATTTACCTCCTAACATCCCTTGCCCATATTTTATGGTTTTGATGACTCTTTTGTTTTTTTTCTTTTTAATTTTATTTTGTTTGAAGCATGTTCATGATTAAATCTGTATGCTGGCTTATTTGAGTGACTGCTCTCTGATTGCGGTTTCCTCAGTCCTAGTTCTTCCTCTTCTTCTTTTTTTTTTTCTTTTCTTTTTTCTTCCCTTTCCTTCCTTTCGTTTTGGTTTAGAGAAGCCCTTTCAATATTTCCTTTAACCTGGGTTTTGTGTTGCTGTATTCTTTAAGTTTTTGTTTGTTGGGAAAAATTTTTATTTCCCCTTCTATTTTAAATGATATTCTTGCTGGATAAAGTATTCTAGGTTGCATATTTTTTTCCTTTTAGCACTTTAAATATCTCTTGCCATTCCTTCCTGGCCTGTAGTGTTTCTGTTGAGAAATCAGCTGATATTCTTATGGTAGTTTCCTTGTAGGTAACATTCTGGTTTTCTCTTGCTGCCTTTAGGATCCTCTCTTTATCACTAACTTTTGCCATTTTTATTATGATGTGTCTTGGTGTGGGTCTGTTTGGGTTCACTTTGTTTGGGGCCCTCTGTGCTTCTTGTATCTTGAACCCAGTATCCTTTAGATTTGGGAAGTTTCCAGCGATAATTTCTTCAAATATATTTTCCATTCCCTTATCTTTTTCTACTCCTTCTGGAATTCCTATTATGCGTAGATTGGCCCGTTTTATATTATCCCATAGGTCTCTTATATTGCTTTCCAGTTTTTTGATTCGGTTTTCTGTCTGTTGACCAGATTGAGTGATTTCCATTATTCTATCTTCCATATCACTGATTCATTCTTCTGCATTATTCATTCTGGTTTTTACTGCCCCTAGTTCAGTTTGCATCTCTGCAAATGAATGTTCTAGTTTTTCTTGGCTCCTCCTTATATTTTCTAGCTCCTTTCTGAGGGTATCTGCATTACTGTTCATATCTTCTCTTAATTCCTTCAGTATTTTCAGTATTTCTCTTTTGAATTCCAGGTCTGTCTGACTGCAGAGATCTGTTTCATTGTTGACTGTTTTAGGTGAGTTCTCCTGTTGGTTTGACTGGGGGTGGTTTCTCAGCTTCTTCATCTTGCTTGTTGTCTTCTTTCTCCTGAGGGAGTTGTACTCTCCGTGATCGGGTAGTGTTTGCCTTGTCACTGCCGTGAAATATTTCCTGAGGGCTGTCGTTGTTGGTCAATCTTTTTTGAGGCAGTGTGGCTTTTCTGGAGTGTTGATGGGACTAACAGTGTTTCTTTGAAGCAAAGGAGGACTTCCTGAGGGCAGACAGGACTGTGAGGTCCACCCCACGATGGTAGCAGATTTCACTTGGTTCTCAGCACCCCCTGGGGTCTTGGGCGGGTAGCAGGGCCCTTGGAGACTCAAGAGGCTCTTCCCCAGGGCAGCCCGATTCAGAAAGACCGTCTGAGATCTTTTCCCAACTCAGCCAGGCTTGTTGCAGCTTTTCTGGGCTGCAGGGGGTCCTGCCTGGAGCTGGCAGTCCTATGCAGCTGGTCCACTAGGTCTCAGCACCCCTTGGGGTCTGGGGCGGGTAGCAGGGCCCTTGGAGATTCAAGAGGCTCCTCCCCAGGGCAGCCCGATTCAGAAAGACCGTCTGAGATCTTTTCCCAACTCAGCCAGGCTTGTTGCAGCTTTTCTGGGCTGCAGGGGGTCCTGCCTGGAGCTGGCAGTCCTATGCAGCTGGTCCACTAGGTCTCAGCACCCCCTGGGGTCTGGGGCGGGTAGCAGGGCCCTTGGAGACTGAAGAGGCTCCTCCCCAGGGCAGCCCAATTCAGAAGGACCGTCTGAGATCTTTTCCCAACTCAGCCAGGCTTGTTGCAGCTTTTCTGGGCTGCAGGGGGTCCTGCCTGGAGCTAGCAGTCCTATGCAGCTGGTCCACTAGGTCTCAGCACCCCTTGGGGTCTGGGGCGGGTAGCAGGGCCCTTGGAGATTCAAGAGGCTCCTCCCCAGGGCAGCCCGATTCAGAAAGACCGTCTGAGATCTTTTCCCAACTCAGCCAGGCTTGTTGCAGCTTTTCTGGGCTGCAGGGGGTCCTGCCTGGAGCTGGCAGTCCTATGCAGCTGGTCCACTAGGTCTTAGCACCCCCTGGGGTCTTGGGCGGGTAGCAAGGCCCTTGGAGACCCAAGAGGCTCATCCCCAGGGGAGCCCGTCTCAGAAAAACCGTCGGAGAATTAGGCCGATCTATTCACGGCCTTGCTAGGCTTGTTCTAGCTTTTCTGGGCTGCAGGCCTTTTCTAGGGGGCTGGTGGTGTTTGGTGCTGCTCTGTGGAAGTGTAGCCCCTCCAAAGGGCAAGCAGGCCTGTGCAGGGAGAGCCCCTGCAGTGGTGGGCTTCAGGCAATTGTTGAGGCCAGCCCTCCTGGATGGCAGGCAGCCCCAGGTTCTGTGAGAGCGTAGGGGGTGGCGGGGGTGGGGGGAGGGAATGCACTGGGAAGCACAGCTTTCTGCTAGCTAGCGGGCCTGTAAGCTTGCTGTGGCATGGGGGGTATTCTATGGGAACCCACCCCTTCTTCTCTCCGCTCCCCGGCACGGGTGCAGACCAGGCTCTTCTCCCAGGTTCCCTCTGAGGCGGCTTTCCACTTCCCTGCCCCTAGAGTATTGCTCCCTTCCTCTGCGACAGCTTTGTTTTCTAGTCTCCCAGGCAGTCTCTGCCCCGTCAAATGGTTTAGAGACCTCCCAAGCAGTTTCCGCTCTTCCCCGCCCCCCTAGCCCGGGGACTAAGCTCTGGAGCCTAGGTCTTGGTGCCCAGCCCCCACCCAGGCGTCCCCCAGCCCTTTCTTGGGGACTAACCTTCGGAGGCGAGGTCTCGGTGCCCAGCCCCCACCCAGGCGTCCCCCGGCCCTTTCTTGGGGACCAACCTTCGGAGGCGAGGTCTCGGTGCCCAGCCCCCACCCAGGCGTCCCCCGGCCCTTTCCCGGGGACTAACCTCTGGAGCCGAGGATTCGGTGCCCAGCCCCCACCCAGGCGTCTCAATTTTTGGTGACTGTGCCCGTAGTTCAGATGGTCCGTTGGGTTCTCGATCCGTTTTTCTGTACTCCGACTTACTGCTACACTCTTCTCTGCATCTGGGGATTCCTCTGGTTCATTTGATCTTTCGCCCTGTAGGTGACTTTCCAGGGTGCGGGATCCCTTTCTCCTCCGCAGTTCCCTTTCTGGAGCGCCCGTCCCGCTGGGATTCACCTTCTCTCACTCTCCTCTTTTCTCCCGTTCTGCCCAATAATGTCACGAACTTCTTGCCGTTATTGGAGTTTAGGTTCCTCTGCCAGCGATTGGTTGCTGTTCTGTGCGAGTCACTTCTTCTGTAGATGTGCTTTTTTTGTTGTGTTTGTGGGAGAGGGCGAGCGTGTCCCCCTACTCCTCCGCCATCTTGTCCTCCCCTCAACATTTTCTGTTTGTCTTTAATTTTGGTCAGTTTCATGAATATGTGTCTTGGGGTGTTCCTCCTTGGGTTTGTTTTCTATTGTACTCGTTGTGCTTCCTGGATTTGAGTGAGTGGTTCCTTTCCCATGTTAAGGAAGTTTTTGTTATGTGCTCTGGCCCTTTCTCTCTCTCTTCTGCTTCTGGTACCCCTATAATGCAGATGTTGGTGCGTGTCATGTTGTTCCAGAGTTCTCATAGACTGCCTCCATTTCTTTTCAATCTTTTTTTCTCTTCTGTTCCTCGTCAGTGATTTCCACCAGTCTGTCTTCCATCTCACTTATTCATTTTTCTGCCTTCTGCATTCTGTTACTGTTTCCTTTGATGTGAATTTTTTTATTTTAGCTATTGTGTTTTTCATCTCTGCTTGCTTAATCTTAAAATCTTCTATTTGTTGGGTTTTCTTGTAACTTGTCTCTCTTTGCCTCCAGTTTATTTCCATGTTCTTGAGCCATCTTGACTATCACTAGTCTAAGGTCTTTTGTGTGGAAGTTGATAATCTTCAGATCGTTTAATTGTTTTTCTGTTTTTTTTTTCTTCTTCCTTTATCTGAGTCATAATTCTATGCCTTGTCACTTTGTAGAGCTTTTGAGTGTGATCTCCTTTTTGCAAACAATAGGGTTGTAGACTCTCATACCTGAGGGTTCTCCCTACTATTCTTCCTGTTACTCAAATGTGACCTCAAGTGATTTATGGTCTGTCTACTTTCCCTTCTATGTGGGACACAGTGCATGAGAAAGAGCCTTCCTGGCACTGAGAGGTGAAGACTTCTAAATTTGGAAAACCTGACTCTTGATCAGTGATGCTTTCAGAGAAAGATCTGGATCATTCCAGATCAAGGAGAACTGTGCCAATTAAGAAAATGAAATCTTCATTAAACTTCAAGTTGTGAAGGCCTGTAGAGGGAAGTCTCACAACCTACTTCTCATGGTCAATAGCTTTTGTAAGCAGTGCTCCAGGGACATTTGGGGTGCATGTGCCTTTTGAAGGACATTTCAGTATAGGGAAATGTTTGATTTTGATGAAATATGATTTTCCAATTTTTTCTTTTTTTGGGTAATTTTTTTTTTGTCCTGTGTAAGACCTCTTTATCAAGCCCAACAACCCAGAGATTTTTCTCCTAGTTTTTTTTTTTTTTTTTTTGGTAAAAATTTCAAAGTCTCGAAATTTGCATTTGAATCTATGCCCCATTTTGTAGAATTTCAATATCCGTTAAAAACTATCCCTTTTCCATTCTACTTCTCTATAACTTTTGTATTAAGCCATTCCAGTTTGCTGTATTGGTATGTGTCTATTTCTGTATTCTCTATCCTGTACACCAAACTATGAATCTATTCCTCCACCAATGCTAATGTATCTTCCATATGGCTTTATATGGAGCCCAATAGCCTCAAATTTTAATGTTCTTTCTCAAAATAATTTTAGCTATTTTGGCTCCTTTTCTTTATACATGTTATAATAAGCTTGTCCATGTTGACAAAAGCAATTCTGTTGGAAGTGGACAGTTTATTATGTGGAGTCTTCCAGACTGTGAGTATTATCTATGTATATGCGTACACATTTGTTTAGGTCTTATAAGGTTTATCATACAAATCAAATCCTCTATCAAAACATTTCTAACGAGAGTTCCCATTATGGGTCCCTGATGAAGAACCTGATATAGTGGCCATGAGGATGTGTGGTGACTCTCTGGCCTGGCTCAATGGGGTAAGGTACTTTTATTGCCACAAGCTATAGTGTAGGGTGCAGATGCCAGTTGGATATGGTGTTGCTGTTGCTGTGGTGTTGGTTGCTAGCTGTAGCTCCATTTTTATCCCCTAGCCTGAGAACTTCCACAAGCTGCAGGAGCAGCCATAAACTTATATGTATAACCAAATATTTCATTTTTTGGAACTGCTCTGTATTGCATTGTGTTTTTGGTTTGGGCTACCAGATGTCCCTTTTTAGCATTTACAAATATGATGAATGTTTCTGTGTTGATCTTCTCTCCTGAGACTTTGGTAAAGGAACCTCCATCTCTTCAGTGTACCTTAAGAGAATTGTTGGGATTTTCTGTGGAGGTAGCCATGCTATCCATGAACATGGACAGTTATATTTCTTCATTTCTATTCTGTATGTCTTCATTTCTTTTTCTTGCCATGCTGCATTGGCAAGTACCTGCAGTGCTAAGTAGAATGGAAGAAATGAGAAAGGACATTCTGACCTTCTTTTGAGTTTAAGAGGAAAACGTTCATTCTTTCACCTTTCAGTAGGA
Source organism: Sus scrofa (assembly GCF_054392235.1). Lineage (NCBI taxonomy): Eukaryota > Metazoa > Chordata > Mammalia > Artiodactyla > Suidae > Sus > Sus scrofa. Next base: position 17,969,290 of record NC_139396.1, on the reverse strand, counting down.
TGCTTAGTGTAGGTATTTTGTAGATGTTCTGTACTGGGTTGAAGGAGTGTTCTTCCTGGTTTTCTGAGAGTTTCTAACATGCATGGGTTGTTGAACATTGCCAAATGCTTTTTCTGTAGTAATTGATGTGACCATGTACGTTTTCTTCTTTAATCTATTAATAACAGCAAACTACACTGATGATTTTTAAATACTAAACCAAGCTTGTATTCCTAGAATAAACTCCATTTGATTATAATGCATTGTCACTTCGTTTGTTCTTCAGATATTGGTTTAGTATTGCAATTTTTTTTGTAGTTTCCTTTCAGGAAAACTTAAGCTATTGATTTTGAGACCTTTCTTCTTTTGTATTGTAGAAGCATTTAGTGCCATTTGTTTCCATCTTCACAATGGTTTATCTGGATCCAATCACATTTTATGGACTGTATCTTCCTTTGCATTCAGTTCTATTCATTTCAAAATTTTTCTTTGAGAGTCATCTTTAACCATGGGTTATTTAGAAGTGTGCCTCTCAATTTCCACATATTTGGAGGCCCACTTCTCATTCTCATTGTTATACAAGGGGAAGCTTATACTTTGGACACGGTGGAGTGAAATGTAATGACTATTTATCTTATAGGTTCCTCAAGTGTCATTGGTGTGAACCTTTTGAATATTAATTTTACATGGGAGTTCTCAGACTTTTCACTTATACAGTAACCATAAGGGAATTGCCTGAATATATGAATTCATGCTGCTGAAGTTGTGTTTATCAAGGGAAGTTCACAGACAGAACAATAGTAGGAGAATTTGTGGGTCCCCATTGCACATTGTTTTCCGGGTCAGCACCCAGAGACTCTGTTCGGACCGAGCGTTCAGGAGAGGGGCCCAGATCTTGGGCTTGGTGCTTTTTATTGCATGATCAGAGAAGTCCAGGCCCCCTGTGGGCAGGGACTACAACCAGCATGGTGACATGCAGGATGCAGGTTGAGTAGCTGGCTGCGGGATGAGCGCTCAGGGTGGGGGAAGCGCCAGCCTCTTTCCTGCTGCTTAGGGTGGGTCTGTGCTGTGGGTGCAGCCATAAGTCTCAGAAGGCCAAAATGGCTGAGTCACTAGGCAGCACTTCCCATCTCTGTCAGCCATAAGCCCTGGCTATGGGCAGTGACCCTGAAGTCCCAGGAAGGCCAGGCTTTCTCCTGCAGGGAGGTTGTCTTGCCCAAGTCAGCCCTGCCCTCTCACTACTTCAGAAACCGAAATCTCATCACTCCATCTTGCTACCTCCCAAAACATGGGATTGCCAAACTTTTGTTTTTGTCTTTTTGTATTTTCTAGGGCTGCACACATGGCATGTGGAGGTTTCAAGGCCAGGGGTCTACTCAGAGCTGTAGCCACTGGCCTATGCCAGAGCAACAGCAGCACAGGATCCGAGCCACTACTGCGACCTACATCACAGCTCTCAGCAATGCTGGATCCTTAACCCACTGAGCGAGGCTAGGAATAGAACCTGCAACCTCATGGTTCCTAGTCAGATTTGTTAACCAATGAGCCATGGTGGTCACTCCCCAAACGTTCTTTTTCAAATATTAGTAACATCATTTTCTAGAAGAAGTACAACCGAACCCCAGTTAACCAGGAAGCAGCTACTGCAATTAAGCAAGTTTCCCCTAAGACAAGACCCTTAGCTACACCCATGGGCTATCTTTCATTTCTCCTATGTGCTTCTGAGAAGTAAAATGTTGATGTTCAAGATCTCCAATGATCGGTGTGCTAGCAATAATTTCTATGAAAGCAGGAATCTCCTCACCCTGAAGCAGAGAAGGTAAGGAGACAGTAGGTGATAACTCTTTGCTCTGCTCCCACTTTTAAACCCTCCATATCCCTGCCATTTGAGGAAGGAAGGCAGTGCCTTGGAACACTACCCAGCTTCCAGGTGTGTCACTTCCCCTGTCTGACAAGAGGTCACCTACAAGCCAGAGGGCCCAAATCCTCCCTCGTACACAACTGCTCCCTGCCCCCCACTTAAAAATTCCCTTCAGAGCCCTTTGCCTGCACAATTGTAATAGCTGTATTGTTCATATATGATGTCTGTGACTTAGAAAAGTGTTACTCCTTGCCTTGTTCTTGGAGAAACATGGCCTTTGGTAGGGAGAACCCAGACCAGGCGGCCCACAGCCTCTGTCAGGTGTGTTCCTTCAGCCAATGCTCTGATTCCATGTTGAGAGTTTTGGAGATGAGACTTTCTGTGTTGTCAATGGGCAGGCTTCCCCTTGGTGTGTATCATATGCAAAGGTTGCCCAGCACCTGCCTCTCCCTCAGACAAGCTGCAGCCATGCTACCCCTGCAATTAGGAACCTCCTTTATCCACCCTGTGGATGGTAGTCAATTCTCTGATTCCATGAATATATCATCCGTTAGACCACTATTGATTTATTTTATTTTATGTATGTATTTTTGGTCAAGTTTGGCTCCATCTGCAGCATGTAGAGGTTCCCTGACTAGGGGTCAAATGTAAGCTACAGCTGATTCTGTTGAATGAAAATTCCATTTAATTAATTTTAATTTCATTCTTTTTCTTTTTTTGTTCCTTTTTTTCTTTCTATTTCTTTTATTTTTTTCTTTCTTTTTTCTTTCTTTTTTTTTTTTTTTTTTTTGTTTTGGTGGGGTTCATTCTGGACATATGGAAGTTCCCCTGCTAGGAATTGAATTAGAACTTGAGCTTCCATCCTATGCCACAGCCACAGCAATGCAGGATCAAAGCTACATGACACTACACCACAGCTCGTGGCAACTCTGGAACTTTCACCAAATGAGCACGGCTAGGTATCATACCCATGTCCTCACAGATAGCAGTTGTGTTCATTACCTCGGAGCCATGACAGGAACTCCTTCTATTTCATTCCTTTTATGGTTTGAAGAACATTAGTGTAATTTGTCATTTGCAGTCCATGCACCTTAATGTTAAACCTAGTCTATTTCATTTTTTGGTTTTGTTACTTTCCTTTTTTGGCCACACTCTTGGCATATGGGGGTTCCTTGGAACAAGGCAGGATACTTAGGCCTCTTTCCCAGAGCAGGAACTCTATTCCTGGTCTTTGTAAAGTCTTAGGTCTTGCTCTTTCTAAAGCTATCTGGGTGTTGATGCCATTGGGGTGGTGCAGGGATTTGACAAGGTGCAATACTCAGAGTTCCCATAGTGGCTCTCTGGAAATAAATCTGACTAGTATCCATGAGGATGCCAGTTCGATCCCTGACCTTATCAGGGGGTTAAAGATCCAGCATTGCTGTGAGCTCTGTGTAGGTTGAAGATGCATCTCAGATCTGGCATTGCTGTGGCATAGGCCAGTGTCTCCAGCTCTGATGTGACCCCTAGCCTGGGAACCTACTTAGGCCATTGGTGCAGCCTTAAAAAGAAAAAAATAAATAAATCACGATGGACTACTCCACTCAAGTCCCTAATCATCTATGAATTTCCTCTCAACCATTCCCATCTTTCTGTCCTCATTGGGACTAAGAGGCACCTGCCTCCACCATTTTGCCCATTGCAATAATCCCACTGAGAATACTGGATTCTCCCCCATCGATGAGGCAGAGAAGCAGAAAGTCCTGTCCCTACAGCCAAGCCTTTTCCTCTCTGGCCAGGCCACCCACACAGGGCACCCTGGATGAGTGTAGGATCATCCCAGCCTGTCATCTGGCCACTTTGGGGAAGCAGAGAGAAACTCCCTAAAGGTAAAGGCTGTCACCAGCCTCCACTCTAGGAACTGCTGAGTGTTCAGAGGGCTGAAAGGCACAAAAGCAGCTGCAAATCCCTTGAAGGTAGGGGGATGCAGATAATGGTAGAGATGCCCCAGATGCCCACTAGTCAGGCAGGCTTGAGAGACGGAGATGATGTGGGGGTTCCTGGGGATAGTGAAATCTGTGTGCTCCCCAGAGTAGCTTGATGAGTCCTTGTCTCTGTGGAGGAAAGATTTCATGGTTCACCTGTAAATCCAGAGCACCTGTGACAGCCCTCATCCTTCTTTCCTCCAAAGAACACTCTGTGGAGCAACACAGACATGAGCCAGATGACAGTGGACCATGAATATTTCCCATAAAACTATCTTTGACCACATTTTACATACTTTATCCCAATGGTGCTTCTGTGCACACCCAGACCCAAATCCCCCACTACCTAACCCCCCGCAGGGCCACCCCTCTCCTGGCTCTGATAGCCTTGTCCTTCCTCCCTGCCCCCATGTCAGCCAGGATCAGTGCTGGGACTAAAGAGAGCCCCTAGGCTTCCTGTTGGGCTTGCACTGGAATGCTGGCCCACTGCTCACTACTGGATGCAGTGGAACATCCTCTTCCCTGTGACAAATGTGTTACACCTTCTCTTTTTGGTCTGTCAGGGTAAACAAGCCCCTGTCTAGGGCTGGTCTCCCAAAGACTCCCAGGTCAGTCCTGGGCATGGGCAGGTTCTCTGTGGTGGCCAGGCCTCCACACAGAGCCAGCTGCTGGGGAGGCTGGGCTGATGCCTATTCTCTGGGGGGTGGGGTGACCCAGTGAGCTCATTGAGTCCCCCAGCCTGCAGAGTCCCCACAAGGCCTGTGGTGGGTATTTGGCTCTGGGGCAGCACCAAGGACAGCAGGTTGTGCTGAGGTTCCAGGAGGAAGGTCAGGGTGGGGAGATCCTCCTCCTCCTTACTGGAGCTGTTCCCCAGCCCTCAGGTCTCCCTAAGAGGACAGGTCTCCGCAAGAACCTCATTGGCCCTGGGTCCTGATCGAGGTCCCTGAGGAGGATGGAGGGATGTCCTGGCCTCTTGGAGAGAGAACTGAGCCTTTGAGCTGTAAGGCCACTCACTGCTGGCTGTGCCTTAGAAGGGCCTTGAAATCAATCTCTGGTTTGCAGGATTCTTTGGTGACCCCAGTCTGACCCCAGCGTTAGGGAACACAAGAGTGCCTTGGTCTCTGGTGGCACTCCAGTGGCATGGCTGCAGTGTTTGGGTTGTGCCCCAGGGCTGGCCTTCCTAAGAGCACAGGCTGAGGGTGATCAGGTGGAAGGGAAAGTGAGAGACTCTAATGTCCATTTCCTAAGCCTAGAGCATGCAAATTGGAGGGCAGTGCTGGGGGGCCATAGACCTGTGTGTGGGTGGTTTTAGGGCCAGCTGAAGCCTCATGTGCCATGGGAGGGAGAGGAAAGTGGGCACATGTAAGAGTCACATGTGAGGAAGTGCAGAACCTTTAATTTCCCAGGGGTGTCCCCACCAGCCCACTTCTTAGGCATACCTCATGGGGCTGCTTAGGCATGGAGGAGGGAGAAGAGTTAGAAAACTGACCATGTCCATAACCCAGAGGGACAAAGGGCAGGTGAGACCCCCTTCAGGGGCTGTTCTAGTGGAAAGACTAATACCACAGTGCGGTTAAAGGAACAATGTTGGGACATTGGCCATCCCTAGGTCCCTATTTCTTTTTTAAATGTATAAAACTTTATTTTTTTCTTATCTTTTATTTATATATATATTTTATCAACTGTACAGCATTGTGACCCAGTTACACTTACATGTATACCTTCTTTTTTCTCACATTACATGTTCCATCATAAGTGACTAGGGCTGCACAGCAGGATCCCATTGCTAATCCATCCCAAAGGCAATATTCTGCATCGATTTACCCCAAGCTTCCAATCCAACCCACTCCCTCGCCCTCCCCCTTGGCAAACACAAGGCTATTCTCCAAGAGAATTATTTTCTTTTCTGTGGAAAGGTTTCTTTGTGCCGTATACTATATTCCAGATATAAGTGATATTGTATGGTATTTGTCTTTCTCTTTCTGACTTGCCTCACTCAGGATGTGAGTCTCTAGTTCCATCCATGTTGCTGCAAATGGCATTATATTTTATTGATAAGTAGGATTCCATTGTGTATATATACCACATCTTCCTAATCCAATCACCTGTCGTTGGACAATTGAGTTGTTTCCATGTCTTGGCTATTGTGAATAGTGCTGTAATGAACATGTGGGTGCATGTGTCTTTTTTAAGGAGAGTTTTGTCTGGATAGATACCCAAGAGTGGGATTGCAGGGTCATACGGTAGTTCGATGTACAGATATCTAAGGTACCTCCCTACTGTTCTCCCTAGTGGTTGTACCAGCATGCATTCCCATCAACAGGGCAGGAGGGTTCCCTTTTCTCCACACCCCCTCCAGCATTTGTTATTTGTGGACTTATGAATGATGGCCATTGTGACTGGTGTGAGGTGGTATCTCATATTCGTTGTGATTTGCATTTCTCTAATAATCAGTGATACTGAGCATTGTTTCAGGTGCTTGCTGGACATCTGTATATCTTCCTTGGAGAAATGTCTCTTCAGTTATTTTGCCCATTTTTCAATCGCATTATTGCTGTTCTTGCTGTTGAGTTGTATAAGTTGTTTGTCTATTTTAGAGATGAGGCCCTTGACAGTTGTATCATTGGAAACTATTTTCCCCCATTCTGTAAGTTGTCTTTTTTTTTTCTTTTTGGTTTCCTTTGCTGTGCAAAAGCGTGTATGTTTGATTAGGTCCCATTGGTTTATTTTTGCTTTTATTTCTATCGCTTTGGGAGACTAACCTGAGAAAACATTTGTAAGGTTGATTTCAGAAAATGTGCTGCCTATTTTCTCTTCCAGGAGTTTGATGGTGTCTTGTCTTGTATTTAAGTTTTTCATCCATTTTGGGTTTATTTTGGTGCATAGTGTGAGAGTGTGTTCTAGTTTCACTGATTTGCATGCAACTGTCCAGGTTTCCCAGCAGTACTTGCTGAAAAGACTGTCTTTTCCCCATTTTGTATTCTTGACTCCTTTGTCAAAGATTAATTTCCCATAGGTGTTTGGGTTTATTTCTGGATTCTCTATTCTGTTCCATTGGTCTGTCTGTCTGTTTTGGTACCAGACGCACACTGTCTTGATGACTGTGGCTTTGTAATAGTGCCTGAAGCCTGAGAGAGCTGTGCCTCCTGCTTGGTTTTTGTTTCTCAGAATTGCTTTGGCAATCATGGGTCTTTTGTGGTTTCATAAAAATATTTGGACTGTTTGTTCTAGTTCTGTGTAAAATGGAGTTGGTAATTGTATCAGGGTTGCATTGAATCTGTAGATAGCTTTGGGTAGTATGGCCATTTTTACAATATTAATTTTTTTTCCATCCAGGAGCATGGACTATCTTTCCATTTCTTTACATCTTTAATTTCCTTGATTAATGTTTTATATTTCTTGGCATATAAGTCTTTCACCTCCTGGGTCAGGTGTATACACAGGTATTTGATTTTTTGGGTTGCAATTTTAAAAGTTATTGTATTTTTTTATTCCTTTTCTAATATTTCATTGTTGGTATACAGAAATGCGACTGATTTCTGAATGTTAATCTTATATCCTGCTACTTTGCTGAATTTGCTGAGCAGTTCAGGTAATTTTGGGGTTCGTCCTTGGGGTTTTGTATTTATTGTATCTTGTCATCAGCATAGAGTCACAGCTTTATCACTTCTCTTCCGATTTGGATGCCTTTTATTTCTTTGTTTGTCTGATTGCTGTGGCTAGGACTTCCAATACTATGTTGAATAATAGGGATGAGAGTGTGCATTCTTGTCTTGTTCCAGATTTTTGTGGGAAGGCTTTCAGCTTTTCTCCATTGAGTATTATATTTTCTGTGGGTTTGTCTTAAATGGCTTTGATTATGCTAAGGAATGTTCCCTCTAGACCCACTTTGGTAAGGGCTTTTAATCATAAAATGATGTTGGACTGTGTCAAATGCTTTATCTGCCCCTATTGAGAGGATCATGTCATTTTTGAGTTTCGTTTTGTTAATGTGATGTATGATGTTGACTGATTCACCTCTTCTTTTTTGGCAGCATCTTTGGTTTTGGAATGAAGGTAATGGTGGCATCATAGAATGTCTTTGGGAGTATTCCTTCTTCTTTAACCTTTTGGAAAAGTTGTAGGAGTATGGGTATAGGTTCCTCCGTGTTTGTTTGGTAGAATTCACCTGTGAAATCATCTGGTCCTGGACTTTTATTTGTAGGGAGTGTTTTTATGACATATTCAATTTCATTTCTAGTGATAGGTCTGTTCAGTTGATCTATTTCTTCTTGATTCAGTTTTGGTGGGTTGTACATCTCTAGGAAGTTGTCAATTTCTTCCAGGTGGTTGAATCTGTTGGCACATAATTGTTGCTAGTATTCTCTCATGGTTTTTTTTTTTTTCTTCTGTAGTATCCATTGTGCCTTCTCCTTTTTCATTTCTGATTTTTGTACTTTGGGTTTTTTTTTCTCCTCTTCTTGGTGAGTCTAGCCAGAGGATTCTCCATTTTGTTTACCTTTTCAAAGAACCAGCTCTTGGCTTGATTGATTTTGTCTATTGTTTTTTGAATCTCTATTTTATTGATTTCCTCTTAGATCTTTATGATGTCCTTCTTTCTGCTGACTTTAGGTTTTTCTTGTTCTTCTTTTTCTAATGCATTGCGGTGGTGGGTTAAATTGTCCATTTGAGATTTTTCTTCTTTTTGGAGAAAGGCCTGTATTGCTATGAACTTCCCTCTGAGCACTGCTTTTGTGGCATCCCATGGATTTTGAGTGATTGTGTCTTCATGATCATTTGTCTTGAGGTATTTTTTTTTAATTTCCTTCTTGATTTCCTCATTGACCCATTGGTTTTTTAGTAGCATGTTATTTAGTCTCCATGTAGTAGGATTTTTTCTCACTTCCTTTCCTGTGACTGAGTTCTAGTTTCATGCCATTGTGGTCAGAGAAGGTATTTGAAATAATTTCTATACTCCTAAATTTGTTGAGGTTAGCTTTGTGCCCCAAGATGTGATCAATTCTTGAGAATGTTCCATGTGCACTTAAGAAGAATGTGTATTCTGTTGTTTTGGATGTAATGTCCTCAAAATGTCGATTAAGTCTCACTTTTCTGGTATTTCCTTTAGGATCTCTGTTGCCTTATTGATTTTCTGTCCAGGGGATCTGTCCATTGATGTGGGTGGGGTGTTAATTCTCCTACTATGATTGTATTCCCATCAATTTCTCCTTTTATCTCTGTTGTATTTGTTGGAGGTATCTGGGTCCTCCAATATTAGGGGCATATATATTGATGATTGTAATATCCTCTTCTTGAATGGATCCTTTAACTATTCAATGCTATCCTTCTTTGTCTTTCTTGATGGCCTTGATTTTAAAGTCTCTTTTGTCTGATATGAGTACTGCAACTCCTGCTTTCCTGTCTTGTCTGTTGGCATGAAATCTCTTTTCCCACCCCTCACTTTCAATCTGGAAGTGTCCTTTGCCCCAAGGTGAGTGTATGGTAGGCAGCAGATTGAAGGATTTTGCTTTTTTATCCCAATCTGCCACTCTGTGTCTTTTGATTGGAGCATTCAGCCCATTGACATTTCAGGTGATTATTGATAGATATGTATTTATTTCCATTTTAAGCCTTATTTTCCAGTTGATTCTATGTTTCTCTTTTCTTCCTTTCCTTGTTTGGTTGGGTGATTTCCATTTATTTTATGCTTGAGTATTTTCTTTTCAGTTTTTGTGAATGTAGTGTTCGGTTTTGATTTGTGGTTGCCCTGTTTCTTTTAGTATGTTAACCCCTTCCTATATCTGCTTACTTTAGCCTGATAGTCATATAGGCTAAACACATCATTAAAAAATTAAAAAAGAATCTATTTCTTCTTACTTCCCTTTCCCACAGTGTTTGATTTGGATACCTTTTCTTTTTTTACATCTTCATGTTTAGGTCTATGATGACTTATTTAAGTGATGGCTTTCCAATTGTGGTTTCCTGCATCCTATATCTTCCTTTTTTTTTAATTACAGAAGCCCTTTAAGTATTTCTTTTAGAATGGGTTTCGTGTTGCTGTACTCTTTCAGCTTTTGATTGTTGGAGAAATTCTTTATTTCTCCATCTATTTTAAATGATTTTCTTGCTGGATAGAATATTCTAGTTTGCAGATTTTTTTCCTTTCAGTGGTTTAATTATATCTTGCCACTCCCTCCTGGCCTTTAGTGTACCTGTAGTGATATCAGCTGATTGCCTTATTTGGGTTCCCTTGTAATTAACGCTTTGCTTTTCTCTTGCTGCCTTTGGAATCTTCGCTTTATCTTTAAATTTTTGCCATTTTTATAATAATATGTCTTGGTGTGGGCCTGTTTGGGTTCCACTGGTTTGGGGCCCTCTGTGTTTCCTATATCTTGTTATCAGTATCCATTAGATTTGGAAAATTTTCAGCCAGGATTTCTTCAAATGTATTTTCAGTCTGCTTTTCTTTTTCTTCTTCTACAATACGTATTATGCATAAATTTGCCTGCTTTATATTATCCCATAGGTCTCATATTTCTTTCATTTTTTTCCATTTGCTTTTCTGTCTGCTGTCCTGATTGGGTGATTTCCATTATTCTCTGTTCCACATCACTAATTCTTTCCTCTGCATTATTCATTCAGGTCTTTATTGCCTTTCCTTCAGTTTGTATCTCTGCAAATGAATTTTCTAGTTTTCTTGGCTCCTCCTTATATGTTCTCATTCCTTTCTAAGGGAATCTGCATTCCTGTTCCTATCCTCTCTTAATTCCTTCCGTATTTTCACCCTGTCTCTTTTGAACTCCAAGTCTGTCAGACTGCAGAGGTCTGTTTCCTTGTTGACTGCTTTGGGTGAATTCTCCTGTTGTTTTAACTGGGAATTCATTTCTGAGGTTCTTCATCTTGCTTGTGTTTTTCTTTTTGTGTGAATTTGGGGAAGCCAGACTGTATTTTTGTAAATCTGTGTCTATGCAAGAATACCCCTTTGTATCTTTTTTGGGGGTTACTCTTTATTATTGGTGTGGGGGTTTGGATCTTTGCTGTCTCTTTCTTCTGCATGAGAAGTCTGTTATCCCCATGATGCTCAGTATGTTTTCAGGGAGAAGAGGGCAATGAGTAGGGCCAGCATTCAGGGCCTGGTCATTGGGCTCTCAACAGAAGCAAAGACCTGCAGGAAGGTGGCACAGGTTACTCCTATTTACAGGGCCCTAGGAAGCAGTAATGAGCTCAAAAGTACCTTCAAGGTGGCCAGAGAATTTGGCTGTAGCTGCAGCAGGGTGTGTGAGTTTCCAGGGATGTGAGAACATCAACAGCTTGTGTTTGATTGCAGTGTCCTCCTCTGAGATGATTGGAATGGCAGGTGGTGCCTGTTCAGGGATCCCTAGTGGGAGTGGGCCATGACCATCTAGCTTCAGTGGTAACTGTGTTGGTTTGCATCCACCACCTGCAGACCATGCATGAGGTGATCTGTCTGTCTTAGCCCACATAGGAGGTGCTGCTCAGGCTGCTCCGAGTTGCAGGATCCTGGGAAGTGCCAGAGATCTGGCCTATGGGTACTGCCCTGAACATTCAGTAGTGGCAGCAGCAGGGCCAGTGTGTTCCCAAGGGTGCAAGAGAACCAAGAGTTGATTCAGTCACAATGCCTTCCTCTGTGATGCCCTTGAGGTGAATGGGGCTGCAGTAGGTGCCTGTTCCCCAACCCCTAATGGTGTCAGCTCACTGCCACCGCTGGAGCTAGAGATAACTTTGGTGGTTTGCCCCATCACCTGTAAAATCATGCAAGAAGCACCTGGTCCTGCTTAGCCCTGACAGGATGTGGGAAGAAGGTGCTCTTAGTTGCAGGTTCCTAGGAAGGGACAGTGATCAAGCATATGGGCACCTCTTGGAATGTTTGGCAGTGGTGGCTGCAGGGTGAGTGTGCCCCCAGAGGAGTGAGAGCACCATCAGGTGAGGTTCCATTGTAGTGTCCTTTTCTGTGATACCCCCTGAAATGGTTGGGTCTGCAAGTAATTTTTGTTCAGATGTCCCCAGCTGTGGTAGGCCACACCACCTCTGGAGTCAGGGATAATTGCAGTGGTTTGCTCCTGCCACCCACAGGTCTGCCCACCATGGGCTAGCAAGCAGCTTCTCACTGCTCCAGAGCCAAAGTCTCAGTGCCCAGCAATCCCCCCGTGAATCTCAGGCTGTGGTGTCTGTGCCAGCAGTTCAGATGATCTGTGCTTCTCTCACTCTGCTTTTCAGTTCTCAGGCCTGCTGCTGTGCTTTCTTCAGTATCTTGGAGATCCCTCTGACTCAGCTGATCTTTCTGTTTGTTAGGTTGCTTCTCAGGGTGTGGGTTCCCTTTCTCCTTCACAGATCCCTCTCAGGAAAGTGAGTCCTGTCCTGATTCCTTTTCTCTCTCTTTTTTTCTTTTGTTCTACCTGGTTATGTCAGGAGTTTCTTGCCCTTTTTGGAGGTTTAAGATTTTCTGCCAGCATTCAGTTGATGTCCTGTGTGAATCCTTTTAGATGGAGATGTGTTTTTTTTTTTTGATGTGTTTGTGGGAGAGGGTGAGCATGTCCTCTTCCCCTTGTGCCATCTTGCCTCTACCCCTAGGCCCCTATTAACTTTGTCTTTACCTCCATTGGGCAGGTGGGTAACTGACCAAGGCCCCACTTTGGGGGCTGAAGTCCCTGAGGAGCTGGACTCACTAGAGCTGGAGTAAGCAGACCCTGTTCCCCCTTCATCCACTGCAAGTTCTGAATCTGGAAGTCATCCTCCACTTCAAATTCCATGAACCTTGGGGGTGTTGAGGGACAGGCCTCAGTGAGAAAAAGGCCTGGGCTCTGGAGCCCACTGAGGGCAGCAGGACTGAGGGGATGAGGAGAGGGTGTCCTTGGGGCTGTCAGGGCCTGTGAGGTGCTATTCCAGCAGGGAGACACTCTAGGGCAAGTACATGATCTGGGCCACCTCCTGCTTTACCAGCCCTGGAGGGCATGGCCCAGCAGAGACCCAGGTTGCTTAATTGAACCAGGACTACTGGACATATGGTGGCCCATGGGGGCCCCTGCTCATGCCCCCCATCCTTGTGTGTTCCACAGGAATGGTGATGGCCAGCAGCCTTGTCAGGCAGGTATCCCCACAGTAGCCTTGCCCAAATCTAGGTCCTGGGTCTGGAAGTGAGAGTTCTGGAACACACACCTGACACAGGGCTCAGGAGAGGCTGGAGATGGGATGCTAAACTTACCAGACAGGCCTCTCGTTCCTCTGAGAGGTGCTTATTTGTTTGGTTTTGGTTTTGAAACTAGGGGATTCCCATGAAGAAAACACAGGGAAGGCCAGTCCACTGCTGATGAGGAGAGGGGTTCCAAGTGTTAGATCAGTGATCACTGGCCACCCAGCACACTGATTGGGGTGGAGTGCATTTCCCTGCACAGTCCCTGTGCCCAGAGTGGACCCTTCCTGGGCTCCTAGGGTTCCCAAGACCATCCTGAGGCCTTATGTCAGGACAGGGACAGGTCAGCCTCATGTGGGGGCAGTGCTCCTGGTGGAAGAAGGACAGAATAGCCAAGGTCTCCAGGTGAGGGGAGTAAGGCCTCTGGGATGCAGGGAACAGTATGTGTTGGGTGCCAGCCTCCTCTGTTCTCTCTGCTGGTCACCATCACAGTCATATCCTGCCCTGCGGTCTGGCCCTCACCCACCCCCTCGTCCACCATGTACCCCACAGCCCGGGATGCTGACTCACTTTGCCACCATCTCATAGAATTTCATCCTGTCAAAGCTGCTTGTGTGCTGCCATTCCTTCATGGCCCAACACTGTCCCTTCTCCAACGTCATGGTTGGTTTCAGTGGGCCAGAGTGTGAAGCACTGGGCTGCAAGCCCTCAGGGTCAGTCTCCACTTACAGCCCCACCTCCAGCTGCCTGAGCACCTCCATTCCTTCTCCTCCATGTTCCCCACCACAGCCTGACTGAGGGTCAGTAGTGTGAGGGGTGGGTGTCTGTAGAGCAAGACAGGCCTTCCTGGTTTCTCTTGCCACCACCTCACACTCCCCAGAGGATGAGCATCCACTCCCAGGCCATAGCTGGAATGCTGTGCCTTGGGGAAGTCTTTCCTCTCCAGGACTGCAGTGTCATATAAAATTCAGCATCATCAATGTGGGAGGGCATGTGCCAGGATAGCTACTAACAGGTCAGATAAGCCCAAGGACTCTTCTGCCTGGTCCTCTCAACTAGGTGTCATGTGCCCCTTTTATGAAGGACCTTCAGTCTAGGAGAGAGATTCCTTCCAGGCTCACAGCTCTAGTAGGAAAGAACCTTGCCTTAAGAGAGCACTACCACCTCCTTGTTGTAACTGGAAGTCTCCAGAACAACAAGGACCACATATGCATAAAACTCTCTCCTGAGCCTGCCTGTCCTATGCCTCCTCTGAAGTGACAGTCCCTGGCCACCATACACCCAACGTCTTGTTGAAAGGATGCAGCAGCACAGAAGATGGTGCCATTCACCTCTTGGCTCCTGACATTACAGAAGGACCCTCTCTGACTGCTAGTCTGTGGTAAATGTTACCATGGAAACACAGAAGGTAATGTGGGTGGACCCACAGGGTGGGGGTCAGCTGAGAGAAGACACTGAAAGGATGTCATGAACTGGACATGTGACACATGTGAGTGACAACATGCCTCTTCATGGCATGGACATCACCCTCAACCTTCCTTCTGTCTAGGCTGAAGGATTCCTAGAAAGCTAGCCAGTGAGTCCATGGCCAGTTCCTCTTTAGTGAAGGCTCCAGGTGAGCTCATGAGCTCTCCAGAATGCACTCAAATGAGGAAGCAAGAGAAAAGTTCTGCATTAGGGCTCTGGGGCAGGTGCTTCTGGGCCAGATATTTTAGGCACTGCCAGCCTTGGGAGTTCTCAGCTCTTGCTGTTCAAAGAGTCATCCTGAGGGACCCCATTCTTGGAGGAGGATAGGCTGTCTGCCCTGGATGCACCATGTGGCCATGGGCCAGAGCTCACTGGGGGCAGACTGGGGCCAGCTGGGCAGCTGATTGTGCAGCTTGAGGAGGAAGGCCTGTGACCCACTCTCCCTTGCAAGCCTGAGCTACTGCAACAGCCAGTGTGGCCACAACACTCTCCAGTGCAGGGGTTGCTAGGAATAGGGTTACAGGACAAGCAACAAGCCCTCCCACTGAGGGCCCCAGGAGCTCCCTTTGGGGGTACCTGAGTAAGGCCAAAGATCTGAGTCTGGTGGGGCAATGCTGGCTTTCCTTCTGATCTGACTTAGACATTGATTTTGCAAACCCCTGGGGCACTGAGGTCATGGTCAGTATTAGCCACCAGAGATGTCCTGGTGAAGGCTGGCAGGAATAAGGTGCTTCCAGGTGGGAGTAATGGGTTCATGGGTGGTGGCAGGTGCAGCTCCAAGGGTGGCTTCATTGGGGGGCCAGGAGTGGATGGAGAAAAGTGGAGTGCTCTGAAATGGGACAGGGAGGCATGAGGCTTAATGATGGCTGCTGTGCTGAGCATGCTGTGGAGATGCTCTTGAGACAAAGGAAAGTGGTGAATGGAGGAGAATGGGCAACTGGGAAGGGAGTTTCCTGGTGAATCAGACTGTACATCTCAACAGGCAAGGGCATTTGAACAGGGGAAACTGTGCAGTCTTGGAGGGTTTTTCATGTTCTCATCTCCAGTTGAGAATTATTCCACTGGTGAATTTGTTCCCATGCACCAAGTTCCCTGCCTCCTGTCTGCTGAGAAGAGGTTAGGCTCAGCAGCACTCACTCAGAGAGCCTCACTAAGGAACTCCAACACTCAGCCCTCACAGACTGTCCCCAAGTCCTGGAGCTTGGAGCACATCTACTCTGAACAATGCTCCTCAGCAAGGTCATTAGCATATAGGGACCCTCTCCAAGCCAGTATCCACTCACTGTAAGTCCATTTTTGGACAGGCAGTGTATAAAGTCTTAGGGCCACACCTTCTGATAAGCAGTTCCTTTGCACTTGCCAATATAAATCTGCTCTTCCTTTCTTTCATGACCTCTCCTAACAAAACTGAAAGGCTGAGAAAGTCACTCTGCACACAGAACCTTGATACAATCGCATAACGCACCTGCCCATCATGCACCTGTCTCACAGAACCACCCATATTGGACTTTGAACAGGGGAGAGTTTCCACCACCCCATCCCCAGGACCCTGAGTCACTGCCATCATGCAGTTGTGTTCCTAGGAGAGGAGTCTAAGAACTAAGCATGTATCCCCTGGATTCTGTCATTTCACAGCCACTATTGGCTGCAGAGGATTAGCACAGGCTGAGCGAGTGTCGTGTTGCATAGATCGTGGGAGTACAGGGTGCCTGAGGTCCTTCCCCTTCCAGATCCCAACAATGGAAGGTGAAGACAAACTGAGAAGCGGGCATGAGTCAGGTGCCATTGTGGCAAAGCTGTCTGTTCAGCATAGGGAGGTACCCACCACCATGCACCTAATTAATCTCAACAGGGGAAAAGGAGGTTTCATGGTAGCACAGAAGATCGTCTTCCTCTTCTGGGCTACAACACGTCCCCTCTTTAACAAGGTATCAGCCTTCATAGACATTCCATCACAACCATCCCCCCTCCATACATGTGATCCCTGTCCATGAAATGGTGACGTGAAATAGGAACATACTCTTCATCTCAAAGTCAGGCCTGAGCATCTGCTGTGAGATACCAGACAGGATGAAGTAGGTCTGAAGAAATGTGTTTCAACGAAAGGGAAAAAAATACAGAACAACTCAGAAACAGGAGTCTTAGCTTGGTTGAAGTCCCATGGTTGCCCCTCCCTTGTGGAATCCAAGGCAACAGTTCCCTGACCTGAGGAGTGAGCTCTGGGCTGGAAGGAGTGGAAGAGGTCTGGGTTGTGGCAGAGTAACTTTGGGCCCAGCTTAGAGAGGACCACTTCAATGCACATGTGGCCGCAGTCACCCACCCCATTGAATAGTTTTCTGACTGACCATCTCACCCCATGCTCCCATTAGATACAGTATGCACCCATTCACATCCCTTAGAAAGATCTAATGAGGCAAGCTTCAGACGCCTAAAGAACACAAGACAGGGCTAGGCTTTCCCCATGACCCTCCCTCTGCCAAGAGCAGATATCAAGCCACTTTCCCTACACACACATTTCAAAGTGCCTTGTCTTCCTTCTAGAAAAAGCCAACCTTCCTGATGCAATCCTTCCTCCAAACCCAGAGCATGTCCTCTTTTTCCACCTCCAAGCATCTGTCGTCCCACGGGTAGGCTGAGGTTTCGACAGGCCCCTCTAGGCCCCCCAGTGTGAGGGGTCCCTGGGGTGCAGTTCTCTCTCCTTCCTGTCCTTCCGTCCAACTATGTGTCCACAGTGAAGTATCACATGTGAACCCCAGGGATTTGAGGGATGGCAGGGTCTTTGGGAACCCATCCCAAGTCTATTGGCTTACCTCCTTGTGAAACCATTCACACAGGCTTGGGCCTAGACCACTGCTGCCTGGTAGCCTCAAAGCAAAAAGTCAAGACCAGGACCCAGAGAGTGACCTGCTTCAGCAGATGCTCAGGATTCAAGTGAAGGAGGCCAAGTTTGAGTCTCAACCTTCAAAGGGGGGACTCAAGTCATTCTGCAGTGGGGTAGGGGCTGAGGGAAGATGGGCCTGGTTGGGTTTGGGGTGACACTCCGTGTTGGCCTCTGGCAGGTAGGCAAGAACCAGAAGTTTCTTCCACATTACACAGTGGCAGGATAGTTGGTGTATGCCTCTTTGGGCAATGTATAAATTGGTTTTCAAAGTCATAGCATGAGTTTTGACTTGATCTTCCCTTTCACTTTTTTATTCATCAGCATAGTTTTTCTTTTTCACTTCTTTACCCTAAACCCGCTCTGCTTCTGTCCTGGATCTTGACTTACTTCAAAACAGCCTAGGCTTTCTGAACAAAATTGACATTTTATCATCTGATAAACACATAAGTATTAATGGCCACATGGAACCTCTTAGTCATAAACTAAAATGAAGGCCTAAACAGTAGAAATTTGACAGAACACTGTAAACTAGGAAGAATGGGAAAAAATAATTATATATACATAATGAAGGCCTAAGAAATGGTAAGTCCCATGACTCATTGACACTCTCAGACCCGGACCTGCAGTCTCCACGTTATTGGACCTCCACTGGCAGCACAACAAAGCCCATGAAGTGGCTGACTTCCCAAGGACAAAGACTGCCCCAAGGAGAATGTTAAGTTTTATACCAGGATCTTAACTGCTGTCCCAAATGTATAGGACTTAGCACATGATCCCCTGCCTATAAATCCTGATTCTTTCCCAAGGCTGAGGGGTCCTGTGTTCCTTTTGCTCAGTGCTCCCAACCTCTCTGCTGGTTCATAAATCTTGCCTGATATGTCACTGCTCTGGTCAACTGTCTTTCTCCAGTTCTCTAACATTTTGGTGCCAAACCCTGGAGGGATACACACCCACCCCTTTCCAATGTCCAGGCTTCCACAAATGCTCCAAGACTTGGAGGGATAGCTGAAACACCAGCCAGGGCTACACTCTGGGGTGTTCTGCAGGTCCCTGTAGGTTCTAGGGGCAAGTAGCTCTAGTCTGAAAGAGTGGATGCCTCCTCTGTTTCTAAACTCTTTCCCTGCTTTCCATCTCCTAAGCCTGAGTCTTTCAGTGAACAGAGTGAGACTATTGGGACAATGGAAGATTTAGTCCAGGGCTACTCCACGGTGACCTCTGATTTCTCTGGCCCTCTCTCCCAGTTACTACTGCTCAGATGAGTGGAAGTGTCCTCTTCCTTGTGGGTGTTGAGCACTGGGATCTCAAGTGCCTTCTGATGATTCCCATCACATGGCACCCCACACTGGCCTCCACTTCAAGGCCATTGGAAGTTGAGTAAATACTGGATTTCTCCTCCACCACTTTCTCCCCAAACCCGGTCTGATGTCATTGCCACTTTTCTTTTACTTTTTCTTTTTTTGCTTTTTAGGGTGACACCCATGGCATGTAGGAGGTTCCCAGGCTAGGGGTCTAATGCAGCTTTAGCTGCTGGCCTACACCACAGCCATAGCAACACAGGATCTAAGCCACATCTGCAACCTACACCACAGCTCATGGCAATGCCAGATCCTTAACTCACTGAACAAGTTCAGGGTTCAAACCTGTGCCCTCCTGGATGCTAGTGAGATTTGTTAGCTGCTGAGTCATGATGGAAACTCCCCTCCTTGCCATTTTTTATTTCCTCTTTAAAATCTGGATGTTGAGTCAGCTGGGTTTCCATGTGGTCGCAGGGAACAGGTACTCCCCCTTCTCAGCAAAGACATTTCCTGATCAGGCACAATCATCGTTCAGATCATAGACTTCACAGGGAGAACCCCTCTGACCATCTAGGTGGTCTATCTCGTTTAGATCTTAGGCCCTCTCAGGGAGATACCTCTCTGAGCACCTGTATGGGTTTTTAGACTCCTCTATTCCCAAATTAACACCATGGGGGTCTCCTCCTGTCAACCTCCACAAGATACAGCTTTAGGGTGATTTCGGACAATCTTTCATCTCTGAGACTCCACCAGATGTTAAGCACAAGTGTCTCATTTCGTTCTGTCACGTGGCTTGGCCCAAACATAAATTAGATAATGGGAGCCAATGGCCTGAGACTGGTCCATTCAATTTCAAAATCCCAGGAGATCTTGAGAATTTTTTTTCCAGCACAATCGGAAATGGTCAGATGTTCCCTACATTAAAGCTTTTATCTATTTTATGTGTGTGTGTGTGTGTGTGTGTGTGTGTGTGTGTGTCTTTTTAGGGCTGTGCTCATGGCACGTGGAGGTTCCCAGGCTACGGGTTGAACTTGAGGTGTGGAAGTTGGGCCACAGCCATAGCAATGCCATATCTGAGCCATGTCTGCAACCTACAACACAGGTCATAGCAATGCCAGATCCTTAAGCCTCTGAGGAAGACCAGTGTTCAAACCTGTGTCCACATGGATCCTAGTCAGATTTGTTCCTTCTGAGCCAAGACAGGAATTCCAAGCTTTTATCTCTTTAAGATCTCAACCCTCTCTTTGCTCTGACTGTAGCTCATATCAGGTTCTTCTGTTAAATGAATGCCCTCCTCCCATTTCACCTCACCTGCCGGCAAAAACTAAACAGCCTCCCCCTTATGTTTCTTCAAACTCTGACTTTAATCCTAGTGATGCCTCAGCACCTCCTTCAATCCTGCACAACCATAAGCCTCCTCGTCCCCCTCCCACCAATTCCGTGCACCCAAGTACTACAGCCCCTACACCTTCTTCTCTCCCTCCCACCATTGTTCTTCCTCCTCTTCTTCCATGCCCCAAGAATCCTAATTCCCACTCCCAACATGCAGCCCCCTCCCATAGCAACAACCCCTTTTATGACCCCCTTGACAAGATCTTGATCAGCAATCCCCCCTGAGGCCCTAAACCTTCCTTTAAGAGAGGTTGCTGGAGTTGAAGGAAGAGTCAGGGTTCATGTGCCTTTGTCTTTGGGAGACTTATCCCAAATAGGGAAAATGTTTAGGTTCCTTCACCTCAGACTCAACTACCTACACAAAAGAGCTCCAGTATCTTATTCACTCCTACGACTTCACTTGGAAAGACATTTGTGTTATCCTTAGCTGTTTTCTGTCCCCTGAAGAAAGGGAATGAATTTGTCTGGCAGCCCAAGCCCATGCAGACACCTTACATACCAAGATCCTGCGAACAGTCCTGTTGGAACTCTAGCTATCCCTTGTGTGGATCCTAATTGGAACTATCAGATAGACTCCCAGGACAGTGGCTCGAGAGGCCACCTTAACTCTTGCCTAATAGAAAGAATGAAGTCCTCATTAAAAATAGTTACTTAGGATAAAATTAGAGAAATAATGCAGGAACCCCAAGAAAATCCAGCCATTTTTATGTCAAGGCTTATAGTACACTATCCTAAGTATCCTACCCTAAATCTAGAAAGTCAAGAGAGATAAATTCATTTGCATATGCATTTCATCTCCCAATCAGCACAAGATATTAAAAAAAATATGTGGAAACTAGAGGACGGTCTTTTGTTCCCACCAAGGGATCTCATTAAAGCTGCCTTTAATGGTCTTTAATAATGCTGAGGAAGAACATAAGGCCCCTAAACTAAAGAGGTCCATGACTGAATATCAGCTTCTTGCTTCTGCCATATAGGGAAATCCTCAAAAACAAACCATGGACCCCCTGAGGCATACAAACTTACAGAACAACCTCCCCTCCCAGGGCCTATTTCAAAGGTGGCTTAGAGGGGCATTGGGCAAATAAATGCCATAACCCAAAACCCTGCCAGGCCCTTCTCCAAAATTCAGTCAGAATGGACATTGGAAAGTGGACTGTGGGAAGCCAGGACAGCCCACCATCTCCTCCACAAAACCTACCTTGGAGACCATCAACATGAACAACCTGTTGGGCCTGGCCATGGAGGATAGGTGGGGCCTGAGGCCACCAGGCCCCAGCTTCCTACCACCACTCTGGAGCCTCAGGGAGCTCTGCCAGGAACAGATAAGATTATTTTGATCTTATTGGACTTGGGGGCATTATACTCGGTATTACCTATTTTACAGGGTCTTACCTACACCTCCCCTACTTCTATCATGGGGTTGCCCACTACACCCCAACAGACTGGACCTTTACTTTGCACACTTGTAAACACCACTTTCTGCCACCTAATTCCTAGGTATTCCCACATGTGCTACGCTTATAATAGGGATGAATATTTTAACTAAGTTCCAGGGATACATTGAATTTCCTATACAACCAAACACAAACTTCCTATATCTGTGCCAGTCAGATTTGGGGCCCACTCCCCCAGTCATTCCCACCTCCCCTCTGATGTCAATCCCATTGTTTGGGACACCCATATACCCTCCATTGCTAGACATCATTCTCCAATTCTCATAAGACTAAATGATCTTCCTAAATTTCCTATCCAATCTCAATATCTTATTAGCCTAGAAGCACAGAGAGAATGAATGCCTATAATTCAGCTTCTCCTCAAGGCCAACGTCCTCAAACCTATTCACTTTCTGTTCAATATTCCTATCCTTCCTGTAAAAAAACTTGACAGATGCTTCCGAATAGTTCAGGATCTTGGCCTCATCAATCTGGTACTCCTTCCCATTAACACAGTGGTCCCAAATCCCTATACTCTTCTGTCTTGTATACCTCCTAACACTCCTCATTTCTCAGTTCTTGACCTAAAAGATGCCCTTTTTACCCTTCCTCTACACCCTTCATGCCAGGAATTATTTCCATTCACATGGACTGACCACAATATTCTTTCAGACCCTCAGTTAACCTGGACAGTCCTTCCTCAGGGTTTTAGAGACAGCCCACATTTCTTTGGCTAACCCTCAGCCACAGATAGTAACCACTCAGGGCACTGGAGGGCCAACTCACCCACCAGTGGAGCAGACCCATCAGCCACAACTGAGGCCATTTAATTTCTGGGCTCCTCCTGACATGGAGAACTGGCCAGAGGGCCCTGACCAGGTAGAGGGAAAAGAGACGTTGTTGGCCCTTTGCCTCTCCCTTTCCCATTTTTCTTTCTTTTTTTAATTAATTAAATTTTTTAAAATTTTTTCTTCCACTGTACAGCACGGGGAGCAAGTTACTCTTACATGTATACAATTTTTTGCCACTCTTGGTTCTGTTGCAATATGAGTATCTAGACATAGTTCTCAATGCTACTCAGCAGGATCTGCTTGTAAATCTGTTCTAAGTTGTATCTGATATCCCCAAGCTCCCCATCCCTCCCACTCCCCCCCTCTCGCATCAAGCAGCCCCACAAGTCTATTCTCCAAGTCCATGATTTTCTTTTCTGTGGAGATGTTCATTTGTGCTGGATATTAGATTCCAGTTATACGTGATATCATATGGTATTTGTCTTTGTCTTTCTGGCTCATTTCACTCAGTATGAACCTCTAGTTCCATCCATGTTGCTGCAAATGGCATTATGTCATTCTTTTTTATGGCTGAGTAGTATTCTATTGTGTATATATACCACCTCTTCCAAATCCAATCATCTGTTGATGAACATGTGGGTTGTTTCCATGTCCTGACTATTGTGAATAGTGCTGCAATGAGCATGCGGGTGCATGTGTCTCTTTTAAGTAGAATTTTGTCCGATCATATGCCCAAGAGTGGGATTGTGGGGTCATATGGAAATTCTATGTATAGATTTCTAAAGTATCTCCAAACTGTTCTCCATAGTGGCTGTACCAGTTTCCATTCCCACCAACAGGGCAGGAGGGTTCCCTTTTCTCCACACCCCCTCCAGCACTTGTTATTTGTGGACTTATGAATGATGGCCATTCTGATTGGTGTGATGTGGTATCTCATGGTAGTTTTGATTTGCATTTCTCTTATAATCAGCCATGTTGAGCATTTTTTCATGTGTTGGCTGGCCATTTGTATCTTCCTTGGAGAACAGTCTATTCGGGTCTTTTGCCCATTTTTCCATTGGTTGACTGGCTTTTTTGCTGTTGAGTTGTATAAGTTGCTTATATATTCTAGAGATTAAGCCCTTGTCGGTTGCATCATTGGAAACTGTTTTCTCCCATTCTGAAAGTTGTCTTTTTGTTTTCTTTTTGGTTTCCTTTGCTGTGCAAAAGCTTTTCAGTTTGATGAGGTCCCATGGGTTTATTTTTGCTCTAATTTCTATGGCTTTGGGAGACTGACCTGAGAAAATATTCATGCTGTTGATGTCAGAGAGTGTTTTGCCTATGTTTTCTTCTAGGAGTTTGATGGTGTCCTGTCTTATATTTAAGTCTTTCAGCCATTTGGAGTTGATTTTTGTGCATGGTGTGAGGGTGTGTTCTAGTTTCATTGCTTTGCATGCAGCTGTCCAGGTTTCCCAGCAATGCTTGCTGAATAGACTTTCTTGTTCCCACTTTATGTTCTTGCCTCCCTTGTCAAAGATTAATTGACCATAGGTGTCAGGGTTTATTTCCGGGTTCTCTCTTCTGTTGCATTGGTCTGTCTGTCTGTTTTGATACCAGTACTACACTGTTTTGGTGACTGTGGCTTTGTAATATTTCTTGAAGTCTGGGAAAGTTATGCCCCCTGCTCGGTTTTTGTTTCTCAGGATTGCTTTGGCAATTCTGGGTCTTTTGTGGTTCCATGTAAATTTTGGGATTGTTTGTTCTAGTTCTGTGAAAAATGTCCTGGGTCATTGGATAGGGATTGCATTGAATCTGTAGATTGCTTTGGGTAGTATGGCCATTTTTACAATATTGATTTTTCCAATCCAGGAACATGGAATATCTTTCCATTTCTTTACATCTTCTTTGATTAAAGTTTTATAGTTCTTGGCATATAAGGTAAAGGTACCTCCTTGGTCAGGTGTATTCCGAGGTATTTGATTTTGTGAGGTGCAATTTTAAAAGGTATCATATTTTTGGATTCCTTTTCTAATATGTCATTGCTGGTATACAGAAATGTGACTGACGTCTGAATGTTAATCTTATATCCTGCTACTTTGCTGAATCTATTAATCTGTTCCAGTAGTTTTTGGGTTGAGTCCTTAAGGTTTTCTATGTAAAGTATCATGTCGTCTGCATACAGTGACAGTTTGATCTCTTCTCTTCCTAAATGGATGCCTTTTATTTCTTTTGTTTGACTAATTGCTGTGGCCAGGACTTCCAAAACTATGTTGAAGAGCAGTGCTGAGAGTAGGCATCCCTGTCTTGTTCCAGATTTGCGTGAGAAAGCTTTCAGTTTTTCCCCATTGAGTATTATATTTGCTGTGAGTTTATCATAAGTGGCTTTGATTATGTTCAGGAATGCTCCCTTGATACCTACCAATGGACAGATCCTCTAGACAGAAAACCAATAAAGCAACAGAGATCCTGAAGGAAACAATAGAAGTTAGATTTAATTGATATCTTCAGGACACTACATCCAAAAGAATCAGAATACACATCCTTGTCAACAACACATGGAGAATTCTCAAGAATTGACCACATATTGGGACACAAAGCTAACCTCGATAAATTTAGGAGCATAGAAATTATCTCAAGTATATTCTCTGACCACAACGCCATGAAGCTAGAAATTAACCACAGGAAAAGAAATGAGAAAAAACCTACTACATGGAGACTAAATAACATGCTACTAAAAAACCAATGGGTCAATGAGGAAATCAAGAAGGAAATTAAAAATACCTTGAGAGAAATGATAATGAAGACACAACCTCTCAAAATCTATGGGATGCCACAAAAGCAGTGCTCAGAGGGAAATTTATAGTGATACAGGCCTTTCTCAAAAAAGAAGATCCCAAATTGACAGCTTAACCTTCCATCTAAGCAAATTAGAAAAAGAACAAAAAAGACCCAAAGTCAGCAGAAGGAAGGAAATTATAAAGATCAAAGAAGAATTCAATAAATTAGAAATTGAAAAAAAAAACAAAAGAGAAAATTAATAAAACCAAGAGCTGTTTCTTTGAAAAGGTAAACAAAATTGACACACCCCTGGCCAGACTCACTAAAAAGAGGAGAGAAAGAACTCAAATATAATTAAAAATGAAAAAGGAGAAATCACAACATATACTGCACTAATAAAAAAAAAAAAAAACATATGAAAATACTATGAACAACTCTATGCCAACAAATTTGACAATCTGGAAGAAATGGTCAATTTTCTAGACTCTTACAGCCTGCCAAAACTGAATCAAGAAGAAACAGACCAACTGAACAGACCAATCACTAGAAATGAAATTGAAGAAGTCATAAAAGCACTCCCTACAAATAAAAGTCCAGGGCCATCTGGCTTCACAGGCGAATACTATCAAACATATAAAGAGGATCTAGTGCCCATCCTCCTTAAAGTCTTTCAAAAGGTTGAAGAAGAAGGAATACTCCCACCATTCTACGATGCCATCATCACCCTAATTCCAAAACCAGACAGAGATACCACCAAAAAAGAAAACTATCGGGCCAATATCTTTGATGAATATAGATGCAAAATTTCTCAACAAAATCTTAGCCAGCTGAATCCAACAATATATCCAAAAATTATACACCATGACCAGGTAGGGTTCATCCCAGGTTCACAAGGATGGTTCAACATATGCAAATCAATCAACATCATACACCACATTAACAGAAGTCAAAAATCATATGATCATCTCCATAGACGCAGAAAAAGCATTTGACAAAGTCCAACATCCATTCCTGATCAAGACCCTCTGTTTCTTTTTTGAAATAAATTCTATGTCTTTGTCTATATTCTTCGTTTATTCATTCACTACCTTCCACCTTGCTGACTTCCTTTTGTTAATTATGTGTGTTCTTCTTTTGCTATTTCAGAATACCTAAGGCAGTTGTTTAAAATGTTCATCTAGGAGTTCCTGTTGTGGCTCAGTTGTTAACAAATCTGACTAGGAACCATGAGGTTACGGGTTTGATCCCTGGCTTTGCTCAGGGGTTAAGGATCCAGCATTGCTGTGAGCTCTGGTGTAGGTTGCAGATGTGGCTTGGATCCTGCATTGCTATGGCTCTGGAATAGGCCAGTGGCTATAGCTCCGATTAGACCCCTAGACTGGGAATCTCCATATGCCATGGGAGCAGCCCTAGAAAAGGCAAAAAGACAAAAGAAAAAAAAAGAAAAAAAAGAAAAAGAAAAATTTCATCTAGCCACTGTGAAGCCTATGTTTCTTTATGCTCATTTGCTTCAGATTTATTAATGTTCCTTTGAATAGCCACATCTACCTTTTTATTTCTATATTTTGTGAGCATTTATCAAAAGTTGCATATGCAGGAGTTCCCGTCGTGGCGCAGTGCTTAACGAATCCGACTAGGAACATGAGGTTGCGGGTTCGGTCCCTGCCCTTGCTCAGTGGGTTAAGGATCCGGCGTTGCCGTGAGCTGTGGTGTAGGTTGCAGTCGCGGCTCGGATCCCGCATTGCTGTGGCTCTGGGGTAGGCCGGCGGCTACAGCTCCAATTCGACCCCTAGCCTGGGAACCTCCATATGCTGTGGGAGCGGCCCAAAGAAATGGCAAAAAGACAAAAAAAAATAAAAAATAAAAAAATAAAAAAAATTTAAAAAAAGTTGCATAGGCAGGAAAAAAAAAAAAAAAAAAAAAAACGCCACGTTACCCAGTCTTCTATCTTGGATATGTGCAAATGAAGACCTTTACTAAACAGACCAGTGCTCTCAGGTCTTTTCTGAGGATGTGCCTTCACTGGGAGTGTGTGTGTGCTTCCCCAGTGCCTTAATCCTCTCCCCCACACACAGTTGCTTTTAAGTATTTAATTTCCCTAAAAACCTCACCTTTGTCTTCTTGGCCCTTACATGTTTTATTGCATTCTTCTGTCAGTCATCTCTGACCTCCACATGTGTGCAGGTCTACAGTTGCCATGAACTTCTCCTGTGCCATTGAATCCATCATCATTTTACTGATATGTAAAATGTCCCACCATCCCTATCTCAGCTTCAAGTCATGTGAGACAGAAATCAGATTCTGGAGACAGTGTCTGGCCTGACAAACCCTGCAATCAAGTTGCACTCTTGTGTTTCTCCCAATGGAGGACCAGTGGTTTGGTCCTCTACTGCACCATATTCATTCACAATGGGTGAGGAATAGAGGAGGCAGAATATCATGGAATTTGCTATCATTTTGAGTGTGACCCTTTCTCAATTGGCTATTCACTTGATTGCTTCAGATTACTCTTTGTCTTCTAGAGCTTCCACAAAGCTATTCTTACCTGATTGTTTCCTTGATATTTTCATGGGGTTAAAGACCTGGAGCCTCCTAATCTGCCATCTTGCCTATATCACTCCTCTCCCTCATTTCTGAAAGGTAGTTTTATCAGATACAGAATTCTTGGTTCATAGTTCTTCTTTTTCGTTCCCTAAATATGAAAATCTACTAGGCTTTTTCCTTGATGCTTTCAAAATTCTCTTTGTCATGGGTTTTGTCAATTAACTATAGTATCTGTGTAGACCTGTAGTTTATCTTGTTGGAGTTCATTGAGTTTCTTGGATGTATACATTCATGTATTTCATCATATTTGAGGAGTTGAGGCATTTTTCTCCCAATATTTTCCCTGACTTCTGATTCCCTTTTCTGGGTGTAATTCCTATTATATGTATCATGTGGATTCCTATTATATGTATGTTGGCCTACTTAATGGTGTCCTATATGTCTGTTACATTCTGCTCAATATTGTCCATTCTTGCCTCTCTCCACTCCTCAGAGTGGATAGCCTCAGTCAGTTCTTCTTCCAAGAGGCCAATTCATTATTCTGCCAGCTCAAATCTGTTAGTAATTCCCCCAATGCCTTTTTCATTCCCAGCTGTACTTTTCAACACTAGAATATACATTTGATTCCTTTTTGTAATTTCTGTCTCTCTATTAGCATTCTCCATTTGGTTAGGCACCAGTTTCCTGAGTTTTTTTAGTTCTTTGTCCCAAATTTCACTTTGTACTATGGGAATATATAAGAGAGTGACTAAAAGTCCTTGTAATGCCTCACCACATGAATCATATTTCCTTTTTTAATTTCCATACCTCATAATTCTTTGTTGAAACCTTTTGTGTTAAAAAATGTAAGTAGACATTGTAGAAATCAGATTCTCCCTTCTCATCATGATTTGATGTTAATGCTGTTTGTCTGGTTGTTGTTGGTGGTGGTATGGCTCCTGTTTCTTCAAGTCTAGCTTGCATTTGGGAAGATGTAATGGTTGTTACTGGTTGGAAGTTTTCTGATATGAGATGCCTATACTGCTTTTGGGAATTGATTGCAAATTAATATAAAGAGTTACTTTGAGATAAATTCTCATGTTCCATTCTACGAACATTTAAGATTCAAATATTTAGCAAAGAGTATTAAATACATGGTGACCTAGGACTTTTCCTTTTAAAAGTATTTGATTGGGAGTTCCCCTCATGGCTCAGTAGAAATGAATCTGACCAGCATCCATGAGGACACAGGTTCAGCCCCTGGCCTTGCCCAGCAGGTGAAGGATTCAGCATTTCCATGAGCTGTGGTGTAGGTCACAGGTGTGGCTCAGAGCTGGCATTGCTGTAGCTGTAGTGGAGGCCAGCAGCTAGAGCTCTGATTCTACCCCTATCCAGGGAACCTCCATATGCTACAGGTTTGGCCCTAAAAAGACAAAAACAAAAACAAAAACACAGTGTTTGTTTGGAAGTATTCAATGGTGATATATTTTTAAAATGTATCTTATATTGTTATTTCCCCCAACACACTTTTTTCTCCCAATGTACAGCATGGGGACCCAGTTACACATACATATATACATAATTTTTCTCCCATTGTAAGTATCTAGACATAGTTCTCAGTGCTACACAGCAGGATCTCATTGTTAATCCATTCCAAGAGCAATAGTTTAAACTCAAGCATCAGATCACCTCATACTCCCAATCCCTCCCACTCCCTCCCCCTCCCCCCAGGCAACCACAAGACTATTCTCCAAGTCCATGAATTTCTTTTCTGTGGAAAGGTTCATTTGTGCTGTATATTAGATACCAGATGTGAGTGATATCATATGGCATTTGTCTTTCTCTTATTTCACTCAGGATGAGAGCCTCTAGTTCCATCCACGTTGCTGCAAATGGCATTATTTCATTCTCTTTTATATCCAAATAGGACTCCATTGTGTATATATACCACATCTTCCTTATCCACTCATCTGTTGATGGACATTTGGGATGTTTCCTTGTCTTGGCTCTTGTAAATAGAGCTGCAGTGAACATGTGGGTGCATGTGTCTTTTTGAAGGAACATTTTGTCCAAATATATGCCCATGAGTGGAATTGCTGGATCATATGGTAGTTCTATGAATAGATTTCTAAGGTACTTCCATACAGTTCTCCATAGTGGCTGTACCAGTTTACATTCCCACCAACAGTGCAGGAGGGTTCCGTTTTCTCCACACCCGCTCCAGCATTTGTTATTTGTGGACTGATGAATGATGGCCATTCTGATTGGTGTGATGTGGTATCTCATGGTAGTTTTGGTTTGCTTTTCTCTAATAATCACTGATGAGTGGTGTCGATCATTTTTTCATGTGCTTGTTGGCCTTCTGTATATCTTCCTTGGAGACATTTTGAATAAATACACACACACTCACACACACACACACACACACACACACACACACACACACACACACACACACACACAGCCACACCATACCTTGGGCTGTCGGTGACTGCTGTATCATATGACAGGTGTACATTTATTTTCTGAGGAACTTCCACACCGTTTTCCTTAGCGGTTGTACCAATTTACATTCCCACCAACATGATAGGAGGGTTCTCTTTCCTTATTTGTAGACTTTTTGATGATGGCTATTCTGACTGGTGTGAGGTGAGACCTCATGGTAGTTTTTATGTGCATTTCTCCCATAATTATTTACCCTTAGCATCTTTTCATGTGCTTTTTGGAAATCATTCTGTCTTTGGAGGAATGTGTATTTAGGTCTTCTGCCCATTTTTCAATGGATTGTTTATTTTTTAACCTGAACTATATGAACCATTTTTATATTTTGGAGGTGAATACCTTGTCAGTTGCATCATTTTCAAGTACTTTCTCTCATTGTGTGGGTTGTTTTTCATTTTTTTATGGATTCCTTTGATGTGTATAAGCTTTTGAGTTTATAGGTCCATTTTTTTCCCTTTTAGGGCATGGTGGCATATGTAAGTTCCCATGCTAGGGGTGGAATTGGAGCTGCAACTGCAAGCCTACAGCACAGAAACAGCAAAGTGGGATCCGAGCCTCATCTGTGACCTATACCACAGATGCTTAATTCACTAAGTGAGGCCAGAGATCAAACCCGTGTCCTCATGAATAGTAGTCAGTTTCATAACAGGCTGTGCCAAAATGGCAATTCCCAATTTCTTTATTTTTGTTTTCTTTTTCATTATTCTAGAGGGGGCATCAAAAAGGGTCTGCTGCCATACTTATCGAAGAGTGATCTGCCTGTTTTCCTCCAAGAATTTTGATGTAAGTTTCTGGCCTTTCATTTTGGTCTTTAACCCATTTTGATTTTGTTTTTGTGCATGGTGTTGTATTGCTTGTATTCTTTTTTTTTTTTTTAATTTTATTTTCCCACTGTACAGCAAGGGGGTCAGGTTATCCTTACATGTATACATTACAATTACAGTTTTTCCCCCACCATTTCTTCTGTTGCAACATGAGTATCTAGACATAGTTCTCAATGCTATTCAGCGGGATCTCCTTGTAAATCTATTCTACGTTTTGACTGATAAGCCCAAGTTCCCGATCCCTCCCACTCCCTCCCCCTCCCATCAGGCAACCACAAGTCTCTTCTCCAAGTCCATGATTGATTTTCTTTTCTGAGGAGATGTTCATTTGTGCTGGATATTAGATTCCAGTTATAAGTGATGTCATATGGTATTTGTCTTTGTCTTTCTGGCTCATTTCACTCAGTATGAGATTCTCTAGTTCCATCCATGTTGCTGCAAATGGCATGATGTCATCCTTTTTTATGGCTGAGTAGTATTCCATCGTGTATAGCTTGTATTCTTGATAAAGAATGACCCACCAGGAAATGGAGTTTCAAGGTGCAGACCTTGCTATTTTAAATAGTCTGGATGGGGTAAGTATGAGAGAATATCCATTTGTTCTAGGCAAGAGAATTAGGGATCTAGGAGTTCCCACTGTGGCAGAGTGGAAGTCAACAAACCCCTAGTCTGGGAATTTCCATATATCATGTGTGCAGCCTTAAGAAAGGGAAAGAAGAAAGAGAGAAAAGAAGAAAGAAAAGAAAAATTAGAGCTCTTTAATACAAGGTGATAAAGGTGTGATTGAACAGATACCTACTTATGTTAGGACATAAACTATCGGATAAAGAGAAATGTAGAAAAAGATCTAGAATTTTAATATAGCTTTGTAATATTTTCCTACTTTCTATGCTATCTTCAAAGTCCAGGATGACTTCAGACTTAGGGACCAATCTGCCTAACACATGGAAGAATGAAATACAGTTTTATCAAAAGAACATTCTCTAACTGAAGATTGCAGTCTGTATTTACTCAAGAGTAATGACTTGCAATAATAACAGCTAACATTATATGACACATCCTGCTTGCTGGACACTAATCAAAGCACTTTACCTTTATTAACATATGTTATTCTCACAGCATCCCTTGGAGATGGATGCCATTACTGCAACACTCTTACTCCATTTAAAGTTCTGTAAAGAGTGTTGCAGAGAAGTTAAGTAACTTTCCCTTAAGCCATAGTTAAATAAGCCAGGATTTGAAGCCTACCTGTCTGGCTGCAGTTTCCATGCTTTCCAAACTTAACCTAAACCACTTCATATAAGCCAAAGTGAAAAGGTTACAGAGTAGCTACAACCATATTTACAGGGCCTAGGACGAAGCTGCCCAGCCCTTCTTAAGCAAATAGCTGGTATTTTTCAGAATTGCCCCATGGCAATTGGCTCAAGGGAAGAAGGGAAAGATCATAGAGACCAGCTGATAGATGCACAGGGTTAACCAGCTTCAAAGGGTTTAGCAAAACGTTGATGATCTTCACATGTGGAATGTGCCATAAGTACAAACTGGAATCCCGCACATGAGTTTAACTCAGGTCACATCTGGCCTGGATGGATGAGGATGCTGATGATTTTGGAGAGGTGGCAGAGTGATGGCTTGAAGTGAGATCTTAATTCTCTGCTCAGGAATGGAAGCTGGGAAGCCTGGGTGAAACAGGAATATTAGCCACTCGACCAGCTGGGGACTACCAACTGAATTGCCTTGATTCTCACCCCCTGTTGAAGGCAAGAATATTTAAAGCAAGCAAAGTCTGTGAAATCAGGTACAGAGTTTATTGTTAGAAACACAGTACACTTAGCTATGTTGTCTGTTTGTCTAAGGCAGAGGCAAAGCAGTAGGATACACACAAAGGAGGAGTGAGAATGCAATCATCCCCATCATTGAGGAGTGTCCCAGAGAAGTGATTTAAAACATTTAGGGAAGTTCATCTGGGTCTTTGTTTCCCATTGGCCAAAGTTCTTATTTCATTTTGCACACCTGATCGGACCCAGGCCCTCCCCAATATGCGTGCACATCTTTGGGTCAAGATGGATTCCTCACTGGCAGTAACATAGCCTAAGTTTTTATTGGCTGGTGACCCCTCCCTTTCTGACCCAGAGGAGTCTTTCTGTGCATGTGAAGTTGGTTCTCCTTCACCCTAAGGATAGGAAGTGTGTGACCTCTTTATCTTTGACCCAAGCAGGGCTTAGGCCCTAAATGCCCATGATGAGTTCATTGCTTTAAGTGTCCAAAAAGGCCAATTCCACTTCTTTAACTTGTTCTTGCATTTTTATCTTCAGGTATAAATAGGTGGCTGATAGGAAATGTTTATGCTCGATCCCATCTATCTCCTGACTCACGGAGAGGCTGATTTGGGAGGAAAGTGTCCTCCATACTCCCAGAGAGACACTGTGAATTCCCCTGTAAGGGATATGAGGCTTTATTATCTTCCCTCAGTAGAGCATTGGCATGAATCTACAAAGGCATAAGGCCATTGTCCTTAGTTACTATCCTCTTAGTTATTATTACCCAGGACTAAAGGATGACCTGGCCAGTGTCTGCACTTCATGGACAGTTACTGCTGAAGCACACCAGAGATTAGGAATACTCCATACAACATACCCATGGAGTCATCCTTGCTTGTGTGCTAAATGGTGATCCATTTCTAGAATTGCATGTGTTTCTTAGGACTCTTTTCATACCCAGTGCATTAGAGCAAGATCACCAGAAGTGAATCTTAGATGGGGACACTTGGGAAAATCCTTGAAAATGTGCTCATGAACTGGGGACTGAGGAAAATAGGATAAGGCAGGGGAAGAAAGAGAACCTTATCCTGGTCCTCAAGGGACCTCTCTCTGGAACATGAAGAACACAGAGTTGGTCCCCCTGGAGATGAAAGGGCTCAATTTGACCCTACCCCCTGCCAGATACCAGTTTCTGCTGATAGCATAGGCTTGTGACTTCTCGAATAAGGAAGTCTGTGCCTGGGTGTGGGTAATGCCCTGTGAAGGAAGCAGCTGTGAACCCTTAGAAACAACACTCAGCCACCAGGAAAGAGGCACCCCAGTGAAGGAAACCAGGTGCCACCAAGAGCCTCTGCCACAGACCTTTAAAGGGAAGGACAAAAACCATGGAGTTTGGAGTTCCCTCAGGCTCTGCAGGTTAAGGATCTGGTATTTTCACTGTTGTGGCCCTGGTTCCAGCTGTGACCCTGGTTACATCTGTTCAGGTTCAATCCCTAGCCTAGGAAATTCCGTATGCCATAAGAATGGAAAAAAAAAAGTGAAAGAAAGAAAGAAGAAAAAAAGTAAATTCCCATTGTGGTTAAGCTATCAGGAGCCAGACAGGTATCTATGAGGAGGTGGGTTCCACCCCTGGCCTCCCTCAGTAGGTAAAGGACCAGGCATTTCCATGAGCTATGGTGTAGGTCACAAAGGCAGCTTGGATCTGGCATTGCTGTGGCTGTGCTGTAGACCAGCAGCTGTACTTCTGCTTCAACTCATAGCCCGAGAACTTCCATATGCAACAGGTCTGGCACTAAAAATAAAAATAAAGTAAAACAATGGAGCTCAAAAAACTTAGAGGAAGGGCTAAGGGCAGGACTAGAAGGAGCAAGCACTGTCTCAAAGTTAGCTTAAGCCCCCCATTCTCAATCCCCACTGTGGGCCTGGGCCTCTCATGCAAAGAAATGGTTCAGCCCCTGTAGCCATTGGAGTAAGAGATTCATGGTCTAAAAGCATAAATGAATACCCAATTCTTTCTCCAAAGCCTGCTATTCCCCCTTGTGGGAAACCCATGGGCCTCCTATATACTGGAGCTACATGTCCCTCTGTACCACCTCTTCTCCTCAGACCATTTCTTCAGAGGAGCCATGGAGGTAGGTGGCAGGGCAGGGTAGGTGCCATTCCCAACCCCCAGCCTCCCAAGAAGGAATAAAATGTGGCTTGGTGAGGAACCCAGAAACTTCCTACATAGACTGACCAGATAGACTGTTTATCCTGCCCTTGGCTGGGCACAGCCATAAACCAGGCATTACAGTGCCTCTAAAGGATTCTGCATATTTAACAGAAGAGTGTTGTTTCCTTTCATTCAACCGTTTTAACAAAGAAGTTGACTGGGTTTTGTTCCTTTGCTTGATTCCATATGGAAGACAATAATCACCACTTGCTTAGAAGAAAGAGATGTCACTTTCTCTTTGTATTGGCCCCAAAACA
This sequence comes from Sus scrofa, assembly GCF_054392235.1. Classification (NCBI taxonomy): domain Eukaryota; kingdom Metazoa; phylum Chordata; class Mammalia; order Artiodactyla; family Suidae; genus Sus; species Sus scrofa. The sequence goes on along the minus strand of NC_139396.1, from coordinate 17,934,259 downwards.
CACCACACCACACATGCACAAGTATATACTAGCAAAGGGGTTCAAGTGCAGGAATACATGAATATAAGCGCACACACACACACACATCCCTTCCCTTTTAGCTCTGGGTCTGGGAGACATGACTAAAGCCAAGAGGCCTCATTGGAAACAGGGTGCCTCAGTCTCCATCTCCAGGTATTCCCAAGATGCCCCCAACAAAGCTGGCCAAGGTCCACTCAAATTCTCCACAACTCCAGTTGAGGTACTAGAACCAGTGTTTCATCTGTTCTTCTGAAATCCATCCAGTCAAGATTTTCTAATTTCCCCAAACTACAAACTCTGCTTTTACTCCATGCAAATCCCCCTGTACCACCAAAGCCTTCAGGCCTGTGGAGATTGATCGTGCATGATCATTCAGGGCCCAAGGCAAAAGAAAGTGGCCAGTCCCAGACAGAGCACTGGGGCACTGGCTGAGGAGGCATGGCCTGAGCTGGATATAGGAGTGGGTATCCAGCTCCTTAGCCTGTGACTAGATGACTGGGGAGGGTTTGCCTGAGGTCCTGGGTCTGGGTGGCTGGCACAGGGGCAAGACTCACAGGATGAGGCCAGTGATCACAGGGCTGGCAGTGGGGGAAGATGTCCTTCACTTGTGTTGTGGGAAGATGAGTGTGCAGCTTCTGGCTCTCATTTAGCTGTTGGAAGACTGAGGAAGTGTTGAGAATGAAGGCCATTTTAAGACATATCTCCCTTCACACAGGGCCAGCAGTCAGAACAAAAACCCACTGATTCTTTCCATGTCTCCCAAGACAGCAAATACCATGGTGTTCTCCACAGTTGAGGGAATGAGTTATAGCAGTCTAAAAAAGGTGCTGAGAGGTGCGTGTTGGAAATTACCTGGAAGGTTTTTCCTCCATCCTTAACAAGTATTTCCTAGAGGATTACATCCTCGGTTCTCGATCATGGCATGTGGACTAGGTAGAGAAACTCAGAGACACAGTCTAGGCCAGCAATCCCTTTAAGGATTTTGGTTCGTGGTGACCCCAGTCAATCTAAGATCCTCTCTTTTCTTTTCTTCCCTTTACAAATTATTGTAAATGGGAGAATTTCCAGGAGTCACATTGTGGCACAGCAGAAATGAAGCTGACTACTATCCATGAAGTTGTAAGTTCCATATATGGCCTTGCTCAGTGGGTCAGGAACTAATGTTGCCATGAGCTACTGTGTACATCTCAGATGTGGTTTGGATCCTGCATGGCTGTGGCTGTGGTATATGCCAGCCTCTGTAGCTCCAGCTCAACCCCCAGCCTGGGAGCTTCTATATGCCACAGGTGCAACCCTAAAATATAAAAAAAAAAAAAAGAAAAAGAAATAATATTTCCACCCAAAAAAAGCTCTTAAAGATATCAAATTTGCAGGCCTTGTTCCATTACACTGCTTTTTTTCACCCTAAGATGAGGAAAAGTACTGTGAACTATAAGTGCAATATACCAGACCTTGGCAGACGTACCTGACTCACCAAACATGAGATGTGTTTAATAAACACTCTACAAAAGTGGTCAGCAAAGTCCAATTAACCACGGGTTTTGTGAGTGGAGGTCTGTTGGACCACAGCCACACTTGATCTTTCTGTACTGTTTATGGCAGTTTTCACATACAACAGCCAAGGTGAGTGCTTGCGACACTGACAATAAAGACTACAACACCTAAAATGTTTACAATCTGGTCCTTTACAGAAAATTACTCCTCCCATCTGGGGAAAGACCCTAGCTACCAATACTAACAAGAAGAGCTTCCAGGAAACCCCTTCCTCCATTACCTCCTCGGCAAGCCATCCAGTAAACTTAGTTTGTGTCCTCCCTCCTCCCTTCCTCAGTGATTTCCTCTCTCTCTCTGTATATGTGTGTAGGTGTTGCTAGATCTAGAGGCTCCTGGGAAATGGCCCTGATAGTCATCCACAAGTGCTGGCCCTGCTGGACTTCCACTGGAACTGTACACATCCTTTCAGTCTTGGTGTACAGATCTGGCCATCATGGGTCCCACCATGGCTGGTCTCTCAGCATTGAATGTGCTCTAGTTCAGCTCACTGAACTCTCAGGGAATTTCCTTGTTAAGCATGGCTGCCCACGTGTTCAGAACTCATGGCGGGTGTGTGCATTTCTGACCAGCAGGTTCCATACTTAGTTGTGATGCTAAGGTTCTGACAGCTGATCTTTCAGCATTTCACTCTTGTCTCCTTGTCTGTGATGTGATGGGAAGAGAAGAGCACCCACTGCCTTCCTCTTGGCTTGTTTTTATTCCCAGTTGGGTTACCAAAATCTAAGGTTAGCAAGAAACTACACATCATTGCAGACGCCCTGTTCAGTGTCTTCTGTATTAAATATGGTGATGGGTTTAAATACAGCTAACACTGCCCTTCTGGGAGCCAAAGCTTCTAATCAGACTGTTCACTCCTCATCATTTTTGTCCTTACTTCACAGTGTGGCAAAGTTTAGCTAAAAGTGATTAAAAATGACAATATCCACTTTGGGAAACCCTAAACCTTAACACGGTTTTCCACATCCAGAAATTCCTCAATAAAAAGAGACCTAAAAATAGTTTTCAGTTAATCATACCATTTTCCAGAATGTAGGAAAAAAATCAATGTATAAACTCTGTTAAATAATCTAAAGCTGTTCTTGTACCAGTTGATATTTTCAAACCAGTATGTACTTCAATAATTATACATAATCTCAAATGTTCCAAACAAAAAGCAAAAAATATCCATGCCAATTGGCTCCTTAAAGACACATCTCCTTCTCTAGCTGCAATTGTAATTGTGAGGAACTGTATAGCAGTGAGTTAAATGAATGACCACAGCACTAGGTTACAATAAAATCAAGAATGCTGTGCATTCACTGCTGTAAAACAATTAAAAAATTTTAAGACTTGGTCTATAAAGGGAAACATTTTTAGTACTAGACAAATTTCATAATATATCTTCATGATTATATCATAGTGTAAAATATACTGAGCATAATATACGTTATAATAGATTCTGACCTATTTTCCCATGAAAAGCCTAATTAACCAAAATATATCAAATTTCCAACATATGTTTTTTTGCTCAGATAAAACAACAGCAAATTTAAGATAAAATGCAAATATGCCTTATAACTGATCAGAAAATCAGTGGTTCAGTGATTTGCAGTGAGTGGTACAAATCATATGACCTTATACAGCTTCTCTATAAACAGTGTATATGAATTCTAAAAGTGTGGCCTTAAAGATTTTAACATCAAAATGGACGTGTTGTTCTTTAAAAACTTTTTGAATTTGGAGATCCCTCTGTGGCACAATGGCTTCGGGATCTGGCATTGCCTCAGCAGGCATAGGTTGCCTGGGAACTTCTGTAAGCTGTGGGAGTAGCAAACATGTTTTTTTTTTTAATTTAATATGAAACGTTTTAATTGAAACCTTGACAAATCCCTAATAATTGTATTTTAGCTAACGTTTCTTACGGAAATCAGAATTTTTAAATTTAGTAAACAAATATATGTAGTTGCCATGCAATCATTTTACTTCTATTCTTTCCTACAAATATCAGGGGTCAGCAAAAATGTTCTGTAAAATATTTTAGGCTTTAAAGACGATACCTTACCTGTCGCAAATAATCAACTCTGCTGTTGCAGCATGAAAGCAGGCACAGGCATCACCCAAACAAGTGTGACCATGTTACAGTAAAACTGTATTTACCAAAACAGATAGTGGGCCAGACTAGACCCACAGGCTGGCCTGTGCCAACCCCTATGTGCATCATCTTTTGTCTTTTTTTTTTTCTTGTCGTTTTGCCATTTCTTGGGCTGCTCTCATGGCATACGGAGTTTCCCAGGCTAGGGGTCCAATGAGAGCTATAGCCACCGGCCTATACCAGAGCCGCAGCAACGTGGGATCCGAACCACATCTGTGACCTACACCATAGCTCAAGGCATTGCTGGATCCTTAACCCACTGAGCAAGGCCAGGGATCAAACCCACAACCTCATGGTTCCTAGGTGATTTCACTAACCACTGCGACACAACGGGAACTCCCATAATCTTTGTTCTTTAAAAGCTTAAATTCTGGAGTCCTTCATTCTCAATGCAGAATTTACATTTTCTTAATAAGTTTAAATTTATTTATGATTGAAAATTAAAGTTTTACATATCTTACATCATCTATGCATGATTATAAATGCCTACATACACACATACACAGGAATGATGATAGAAGAAAAAAGAGGTGGCATATGAAAAAAGGAAGAGCATGAATACTGTGACTTTGTGTATACTAGCTGTTCCCCATATGAAGAAATTAATACTGTTGGCTTTTGTACACTCAAGGAAAATAAGCTTAATTGTGGCTCACAGGCATACTTTCAATTTCCAAGAGTTGTTTTGGACTTTGATTCTGCCTGTAACCATATGCCTCAGAATTTGTGTTAGGTTTTCTAGCAGTATGCTTTGCATTGGCTATGTTCCCAAGTTAAGAAGTACAGTTTCAGCAAGGTACAACCCTTGGCTCAGTTTTGCAGGATGAAGTCAGGAGTGACACAATGTCAAGATGATGAAAAACACCAAATTGGCTGAGGTTTATTGGAGCATCCTTACATCATACACATCTTCAAGAAATGCAACTGAGATTTGTTCTTGTGGAAATGGTAAGTAAGCCCACCACCTGTTGTGGCAGGGAGATCAGTGGTCCAAACACTCTGGCACCCAGCTATTCAGTTACAGAGGATGTCCATGTGTCTTGGGGATTCCTCCAGGTGATGACCTCTCTGTCTGCTTCCAGCTAGCTGAGGTCTGTGTGCTCTTATCATAGCTTCAAACCCTCATTATATTCCAAAAGCCATACAGCTCTGATTCCAGTCTGTAACCCATGGATTGTGGAGACAGCTGATGTATGGAGAGAGCACTTAACTTGCTATCATCTAGCTGCACCCTTGTAATTTCCCTCAAGGGTAGGGATAATTCGCACACTTGACAAAACTTGCAACTACTACCACCTAATTCTTTTCATGATGTTTTTCCCAAATCGAAGAACATGGGACTGAAAGAAAGGAAAAGAGGAGGGAGGGAGAGAGAGACCAAACTTATTAAGACCCTAGAATGTCAGTGCATCACTATGCAGAGGGAGATAAAGCAGTGAGTGTTTCTGAAAGGGAAAGGAAAGAAAAAAGAGGGGGAAGGGCAGAAATATGAAGTGTATTGGTCAGGGTTCTCCAGAGAAGTTTCAACCAATAGAAATGTGTATAGGGATAGATATTGGTTCATTTTAAGGAACTGACTCATGAGATTTTGGAGGCACAGTTAACCCAAAATCTGATGGGGAGTCCAGCAGGCCTGCAGACTCAGGAAAGAATTTTGATGAGTCCAAAGGCTGTCTGCTGGCAAAATTCCTTTTTGCTCAGGGAAGATCATTCTTGGTTCTTTTACAGCCTTCAGCTGCTTTGATGAAACCCACCCATATCATAGAGGGTAATCTTTTTTACTTAAAGTGCCTAACGATTTAAATGTTAATCTCATCCAAAACATACCTTCACAGAAACATCCAGAACATCTGATCATGTATCTGGGCACTGACCCCAGCCACATTGACACCTAAATTAACCATCATATAAAGAGAACTCGTGGTGAGGAGAAAGGCATGTGCACAGAGAGAGATGAAGTATGTTTTTCTTCGTTTCTGGTTACTCTGTTCCATCATGTTGTAGCAGGAATACTTGAGTTCCAACTAACTCAAATACTGTAAAATTTACACAATGAAAATTTCCTGAAATATGTCATAAACTTTCTTATCTAACCCTAAAGGGTTGGAAGATATGCAAGATCAAAGCAGGAGTCTCTATCTAGTTTTCGTACTTAAAATGTACCTTTCCTCTTTGAGAAATTTAAACTGAATTTTGAGAGAGTTATACATCCACATACAATTGTAAGAAATTATAGCGCTCCTGTGTACCCTTCATGGTTTTCACCAGTGGCAACATCTTGCAAAATTATAGTACAAGAGTTTAACAAAATTATTCATGTTGATACAGTCCATCGATTATATTCAGGTTTCCAAGTTTCTCATATATGAATTTTGTGTGTGTATGTGTCTGTGTGTGTCTGTGCATGTATTTACCTCATGCAATTTTATCATATGGATGTATCCATGTATTCGCCACCAAAGTAAAGGCGCAAAACAAGAGTTTCATTCCCATAAGGATCCCTCATGTTGCCCTTTTAGTCACACCCACTTTTCTTCTGTCCCCGTAACTTCATCTTTAATCAAAGGTAACCCTGACTATTTTCTTCCTAATTTTATCAGCTCGAGAGTATTATATAAGTGGAATCATACAGGATGTAACCTCTCGGGATGGGCTTTTTCATTCAGTGTAACTTGCATGGTAATTTACCTAAGTTGTTATTTTTATCAGCAGGGGCCTCTTTTTCATTGCTGAGTTCCTAATATTGAATCAACCTTGCATATGAAGAATTAATTCTACTTGGTCATAAGGTATCATTCTATATATGCATGATGGATTTAAAATGCTAAATGTTTTGAGAGAGCTTGTGTGTATCTTCATGAGAGATACTCATCTATACCTTTACAATTTTGTACTTTCTTTGTCTGCTTTTGGTATCAAATTAGTATTGGCCTCATAAAAGATTAGGAAAAGTTTCCTCTTCTAATTTCTGGAAGAGATGATGGACAGTTCTACTTCCAATGTTTTGTAGAATACTTCAGGGGAATCATCTGGACCAGGACATTTCTTTTTCAGAAAAATTTAAATTATGAATTTAGTTTCCTTAATGATTATGTAACTTTTCAGATTATCTATTTTATCAGGTATGTTGGTATCTGATTTTTGAGGGGTTGTTCCATTTTCTCTAGGACACAATTCATGAGAACAGTAAAACTGTTCATAGTAATCTCTCACTGGCATTTTAATGACTACAGGATCTATCATGAGAGCCCATTTCCCGCCTGATATTGATGATTTGTATCATGTCTATTAGTTTTGTCATAATTACAACAGGTTAATGAATTGTATTTTACCATTTGACGAAATTTGAAGAAATTTTTTCCATATTTGTAGTTTTTCTGTGTGAATTACATTGATTTCTGCTTTTATCTCTATTATTTCTATCCATCTCCTTTGAGTTGATTTTGCTCTTTCAATTTTCTTGAAGTACAAATTTAAACTACAGATTTGAAACATTTCTTAATTGCATAATGTGAGCATTTAGTGCTATAAATATTCCCCTCATCTTGGCTTCAGCAGGGTTCTACAAGTTTGATATGTTGCACTGTTTTCACTTAGTGCTATGTATTTTTTTGTTATTATCTTTGAAATGACTTCCTGCTTGACACATCTTTTATGACTATGTGGTTAACTTTCAACGTTTTTAGAGGTTCTCCTGTTGTGTGTTATTTAAAGTGTAGTTTGATTCCATTGTGGTTGAAGAATGTATTCTTCATGATTTCATTTCTCTTGAATTGGTTGAAGTGTGTTTTATTGCTCAGGATAAGGCAGAAGATTCATGAGTACATTAAACAAAACATGTAGAAGTTCCTTCATGGCTCAGGAGGTGAGAGGATCTGGCATTGTCACTGTTAGGGTGTGTAGACATTCTATAATCATGCATAAATTATGTAAGCTATTTAAAGTTTACTTTTCAATCATAAATAAATTCCAACATAGGATATAAAGATAATGTAAATGCTACATTGATAATGTAAGATGCCAGAACTTAAGTTTTAAAAGACCAAGGATTGTGCATGTAGGGGTGAGGGTATACTGGCCTTTGTGTCCAGTCTGGCCAACAGCCTGTTTAGGTAAATACAGATTTGTTTTAACATGGTCACACTTAAAAATAAGTGTTGCCTGTGGCTGCTTTCATCCTACAACAGCAGAGTTGACAATTTAAAACAGATGAAGTATAGTCTATAAAGCCTGAAAATATTTACATTGTGATCCTTTACAAGACATTTTCGCTGACCCCCAATATTTGCAGAAAAGAATAGAAGTAAAGTTACTGCATTGCAAAGACGTACATTTGTTTACTAAAATTAAAACTTGATTTCCACAAGAAACATTAGATAAAATATATTCAGGTTTCACAAAGAATTGATCAAAGACCTTATGTATTAAATTAAAACCATTTTTTTTCCCTCACTGACACTGTGGCATATGAAAGTTCCCAGGAAAAACCCTAGATCCTCATCCCTCTTCACTAAAATCAGAAAATTATCACTGGTTATATAAGGTCTTAGGACTTCTTTATCAAAAGCTACCTGGGGGTGGAAGCCAGTGGGCTGATGAGGTTGGGAACACTGAGCTCAACATGATCTAAGTCTCCCCAAATGCATTAATGGGCCATGAAATCTGAGTCACCCATTCCCCCCATTGTTTTGTCCTCACTGGGGTGAAGAGGCAGCTGCCTCCACCATTTTGAACATTGCAACAACACAACTAAGACGATAGGATGCTCCCCCACCCACAAGGCACTGAAGCAGAAAGTCCTATTCTTACAGCCAAGCCTTTTCCTCTCTGACCAGGCAAACCACACAGGACACCCTGGAGGATTTGAGGATCACCCCAGCCTGACACCCAGCCACGTCAGAGAGGCAGAGAGAAACTGTCTAGAGGTAAGGGCTGCCTCCAGCCTCCATTCTCATGACTGGTGAGTGTCCAGAGGGCTGAACGGCACAAAAGCAGCTCTCCATCCCCAGAGTGTTCCAGGATGTAGAGCATGGAACCGATGCCCCAGAAGCCCCCTAGCCCAGCAGGCTGGAGAGACAGGGATGATGAGGCTGTCCCTGGGGCTAGTGAGAGCTGTGTACTCCCAGGAGCAGCCTGGGCATCCTTGTCTCTGTGGAGGAAAGACTTAGTCATTCACCTGTGGTTAGAGTCTGCCTGGAATCTCACACATGCTTCGTTCCTCTCAGATCCCCTCTCTGTCTTCTGAGGACCCATCCCTGAGGACACAGGCACATGCAAGATGACAGTGGACCAAGTGAATTTCACAACAGAATGATTTTATCCATCCCCCATCGCAAAGGAGCTACTGTGCCCACCCACACACACCCAGACCCAAGTCCCCACCACCTAACCCCACCCACCCCCACCCCCTCCTGGCTCTGGTCATTCTGTCCTTCCTCCCCACCCCTATGGCAGCCAGGATGGTTGCTGGGACCTGGAGGAGCCCAAGGCTTCCATGGGGACTGCCCAGTTGGACTGGCCCTGGAGGGCTGGCCCACCGTTCCTTACTGGCTGCAGTGCCACTTCCTCCTCCTCCGTGTGACATATGGGTCAAACCTGCTCCTTTTGGGCTGGGAAGGGTCAACCAGCCCCAGAGCCAGGGTGTGCCCCCCAGAGCCTCGCAGGTCAGCCCTAGGCCTGGCCAGGTCCTCAGCAGCAGACAGGCCTCCACACCGAGCCTGCTTTCTAGACTTGGCAGCTTCCAGGCGGCCTGAGCTGAGGCCCATTCTCTGGGGAAAGGGGGCCTGGGAAGCTTGCTGGGCACTCTGCCCTGCAGTGCACACAAGACCTGAGGCAGGGACAGGGCTCTGTGGCAGCCCCCAGGGCAGCAGGCTGTGGTGAAGGCCCAAGAGGAAGGCCAGGCTGGGGAGCTCCTCCTCATCCTCACTGAACCAGTGACCCAGCCCTGGGGCTCCACTAAGAGGAGAGGCCTCCCTGAGAACCTTGCTGGCCCTGGGTCCTGATGGAGGGCCCGAGCGCTTGGTGCCCTGGCGAGGAAATGGCTGTGCAGTTACAGCCTGAGGGGGCTGCTGAAGTCCTGGAGAGGGCACAGAGCCTTTGTGCCTGAACAGGCCCCTCTCTGTTTGGGGGTGCCTTAGATGGCCATGGAAATCCATCTGGGGTGTACAGGTTTCATCTCTGACCCCGGGCTGTGGGCCTTGCTTGTTCCTCTGGGCATCTTGTCGGGCCACCGTCTTTGAAGGTCTTGAGTCCAGGTGGGGTGCCCTGTGATTGGGAGTGGCTGGCACCCTGTCGTCCCCCTCTGAGGCCAGGAGTTGTTTCTGCACTAGCTGGTGGGAGAGAGGTGGACAGTGACAGCTCTGCACCCTCCAGGGAGAGCCGGGGCTTATGGGCAGGGGGAGGTGAGATGGGACTCACATCCACAGACAGAGCCTGTGGCCCTCCTCCCTTCCTCCTGGACCTAATCCCCAGCAGGGTCTTTGCCCTGTCCCCAGCTCCCCTCCTCCCCTTCCATTCCTCCTGCCCTGCACCCACCTGGGCAACCTCCCGGGTGCAGGGCCTCTCCGTCCGTGGAGGGAGGGACAGAGCCTTCAGGGCCTCCTGCTCTAGGGCCCTACCTGGCCCTGGCTGACCTGGGTCCTTTCCTCCTGGATTTCCAGGGTCACCTGGCTACCCCCCCTGCCCCCAGTCTCCCTAGTGTCAGTCCCTCCCCTGGCCACCTCTTCAGGGGAGAGTCCTTCCTCCTGCTCCAGCTCCTCAGCCAGGCCCGAGAGATCCAGCTTTGGTTCTGGGGAAAGCAACTCCGCCAGGAATCGGGGGTGAATGACCGCCTCCACCTGGAATGGAAGGAGAGGCTGTGAGCAGCCTTGGCAGGAGTGCCCTGGGAGGCGGGAAGGCCTGGGGGGAACGTGACTAGCAGAGGCCAATCCAGAGTCCCCCTCACAAAGGGGGAGCTTTCAAACTCCCATAGGTATTGTCTCCTCTCACATAAACACACACACACACTCACAAGCAGGTGCACATGCAGACACATGGGCTCCAAAGCACAAACACATAGGCACCGACACAGACACACAAAGGCCTCCAAAGAGAGAGAGAGACACCAACATGTCCAACTTACACATCCACATATACACATCCTATTCACCAAAGTACACTCAGACACACAGGAAGACACACAGATGTCAGGGTCACGGACCAGAGCATAAATCCCATTATCCTGGGCCAAAGCCAGAACTAGGGTGCTAAGAGCATCTCTCCCTGGAATCCTGGAGTCTGAGACTCCAGGCCCAGCCCACCTTGGTGTCAAAGTCCTCCTGGGAACACAGCTTGTCCACGTAGCTGAGGATACCCGGGTCTGGGAAGCAGCCGTCCTCGTCCTGTGGCAGCTCATATCCATCGTCTCGACATTCCATATCTGACTCCCCTGTGGCTGAGGGGCCAGGACCCACCAGTGCCTGCGGGAGGTCCCCATGCTCCCTGCGAGCCTCAGGGGGAATCTCCTTGGGGGCCTTGTTCTCCAGCAGCTGCCAGGCTCTGCGTGGCCTTGGGTGGGTGTGCTGGACTCTGGGGCCGTGTTTCCTTGGAGCACAGGCTGAGGCAGAGCAGGAGGAAGGGAAAGTGAGGGGACACAGCGCCCAGAATCTGACCCCTGAGCAGGCACAGGGGAGGGCATTGTTGTGGGGCAATGGATATGCCTGTGGGCAGGGGGAGGAGCAGCCAGAGCCTCAGGTTTTGTGGGAGGCCAGATTCAAGTCAGGGACAGGTAAAAGTCAGGTGTGAGAACGTGTGGAACATCTAATGATCAAGGGTCTCCCCACCAGCACACTTGTTAGGCAGATTTCACAGGGGCCCCTTAGACAGGGAGAAGGGTGATGAGGTTCTAAATGGACCAGGTCCACACCACAGAGGGGAAAAGGGGGACTGAGACACCCTCGGGGGCTATCCGTGTTGAAAGACCAATGTCCCCTTGAGGGAAAAGGACCAATCTGGGAACAGGGACCAGGCCTAGGCCTCTCTTACCTGTGCCTTGACCTCCAGGGGGAAGGTGATTCACAGACTGAGTGCCCCTTTTGTGGGATGTGGGTTCCTGAGGAGCCAGCTTTGGTGGAGCTAGAGGTGGCGTGCCCTGTGCCCGCATTGTGCAGGACACGTTCGCCATCCTGATCTCATCCTCTGCCTCAAATTGCATGAACCTGGGGGGTGTTGAGGGACAGGCCCCAGTGAGAAAACCACCTGGGCTCTGGAGCCCACCCAGGGCAGCAGAACTCAGAGGGTGAGGATAGGGTGTCCTTGGGGCTATCAGGGCCCTGTGAGGTGCTGTTGCAGCAGGGAGCTGCTCTGGCACAGGTCCAAGATCTGGGCCTCCTCCTGCCTGACCAGCCCTGGAGCTGGAGGGCATGGCCCAGCAGAGACCCAGGTCAATCTCTGGGACCAGGCTTAGGGAACAACTGGTGGGTGGTGGGGGCCCCTGCTCATGTGCCCCCAGACCTTGTCTGACCCAAACAATGGAGATGGCCAATGGCCTGGTCAGGCACATATCTCCACAGAGCCCTTGCCCGAACCCAGAACCTGGGGCTGGGAGTGAGAGTGCGGGAAAGCACGCATGAGACAGGACCCAGCACAGGCTGGAGTGGGGATCATACCCTTAGAGGTGAGGCATCTCTTGCCACTGAGAGCTAGCTGCTCCTTTGGTTTTGTTTGGAAACTAGGAGATTCACATGCAGAAATGACAGGGAGGGCCAGAGACCCATGGGCTTCCCCAAGGATGGCCGGTTGCCCATTCCAGCCACCGCTGATGAGGAGAGGCCTACCACACCCTAGGTCAGTGATGGCCAGGCACACAGCATGAAGGGGTGCCAGGCTGCCGGATGGAGTCCTCACCCCTGCACAACCCCCATGCCTTCAGGGGACACCCACCTGGGCTGCCGTGCTCCCCAAGGCCATCCTGAGGCCTCCCCACATCAGCATCATGGTAGGGCAGAGCTCTTGGGACAGGCCGGCTGGAAGAGCCAAGCTCTCCAGGTGGCAGAGGGGATTCTGGAGGCCAATAGGGGTTGGGGATTCAGGGAACAGGAGGTGTCAGGTGCCAGCCTCCTCTTGCATCCTCTCTGATTGCTAGTACCAGAGCCAGATCCTGCCCTGGGGCCTGCCCATCACCCACCACCCACCCCACCATGTCGCCCATGGCCCAGGACCCTGACTCACTTTGCTGCCATTTCATAAAAGGCCATCCTCTCAACGGTGCTCATGTGCTGCCATTCCTGCATGGCCTGCCACATGCCCTCCTCCAGCGTCATGGTGGGCTTCAGGCGAGCCAGGGTGCGAAGCACTGGGCTGCAAGCCCTCAGGGTCAGTCTCTTGGTACAGCCCAGCCCCCAACTGCCCAACCGCACCCAGCTCCAAGGCCTCCATGGGCCCCACCCCTGCCAAACCCAGGCTCAAGAGGGGGAGACGAGGGTGGCTGGAGAGCAAACGCAAGCCTTCCTGGTGCCTGGTGCCACCACCTCCCACTCACCAGACGATGATTGTCCACTCCCTGGCTATAGCTGGGACACTCTGGCTGGGGGCGGGTTGCCATCTCATATAAAATGCAGCCCCATCAATGCGGGAGGGCAGGCGCCAGTCTACCAGCTAACAGGTCTGAGAAGCCCAAGGATTCTTCTGCCCAGGTCTCCGCACTAGATGGCCTAGTCCCCCTTTTTGGAGGGACCTCGGGTCTAGGAGGGATGTTCCTGCCAGGTTCACAGCTCTAGCAGGATAGACCCTTGCCCTTAGGACAGCTCGACCACCTCCCCGTTCACACTGGACTTCTTCAGAAGACCAAGGACCGGGCATGCAGAAAGCTCCGTCCTGGGCCTGAATGTCCTAAGCCTTATCTGAAGTGATACCCACTGGCTGCCATAGGCCCAGGTCCATGTTGAAAGGAGGTAGCACCAGAGAAGCAGGTCCCATTCAAACTCTGGCTCCTCACATCCGAGCAGGACCCTCTCGGACTGCTCTCCTGCACTCCATGTTATCATGGCACTGCAGAAAGTGAGACAACTGGTCTTGCATGGTGGTGGTAGCTGAGCTAAGGCACGGACGGGATGTCATGGACTGGACGTGGGACACATCTGAGTGCAGACGTGCCTCCTCATAGCATGGACTTTGCTGTCAACCCTCCTCCTCTCGAGGTGAAAGTATGCCTGGAAACCTAAGCAGGGAGTCCATGCCAAAGTCCTGTATATGCGAAGGCTCCAGCTGAGCTAATGAGGGTCTGAGAGGTCACTTACATGAGAAAGCAGGAGAGAGCTTCCGCATCGGGGCTCTGGGGCAGGTGGCTGCGGGCCAGGGACTTGAAGCGCTGCCAGCGTCGGAAGTTCTGATAGACTCTCTTATGGTGAGAGGCGTCCTCCTGAGGGCCCGTGTGCTGGGAGGCATGCAAGCTGCCTGCCCCAGAGGTGCCATATGGCCACAGCCCAGAGGTCCCTGGGGGCAGGATGAAGGCCATCTGGGCAGCTGGTGGTGCAGCTTGAGGAGGAAGGCCTGGGGCCAAGCCTCCCTTGCCAGCCTGAGCTGCTGCAATAGCTGGGGCAGCCACCCCGCTCTCCCCCGCAGGTCCTGCTATGCAAAGGGGTGCAGGACACAAAGCACTCCCCAAGAGGGCCCTGGAAGCATTCCCATTGAGGGGGGCCTGAGGGCGCCCAAAGGCCTGAGACTGGTGGGGCAATGCTGACCTCCCTCCTGACCAGACTGGGACAGGGATGTTGCCAAGCCCTGGGGCAATGGGGCCATGGTCAGCAGGAGTCACCCGAGGTGTCATGGGGTGAGCTGGCTGCAATAGGGTGCTGCCAGGCAGGAGTAATGGGGCCATGGGCGGTGGCAGGTGCTGCTCCCAAGCTGGCTGGGGTTGGGAGCCAGGAGTGGGGGGAGGATAGGAGCGTGAGGCGCCAGGGGTCATGACCACATCCGTCCCCAGCAGTGGAAATGCTGTGGAGAGAAAGGAAAGGGGTGAATGGAAGAGGAGAAGGGGCAACATGGACGGAAGCTCTCTGGGGGCTCAGAGGGCACACCTCAGTGGAAGAGGACATTTGGCTCTTGGAAACTGTGTGTTGTGCAGATGTCCTGGCGGGATGTTCATGGTCTGACCTGCAGTTGAGAATGACTTCCCTGGGGACCTTGATCCCCCACACCCAGTTCCCTGCCCCTGTCTACCAAGAAATGCTCAGCTCAACAGCAGGGATGGGAGAGCCTCCCTGAGGAGCTCCCTGACACCTCGTCCTCACAGGCTGTCCCCACAGGCTGTCCCCACCTCCTGGACATGAGCCTGCCCCTCAGCAAGGTCACTGGCAGGTAAGGGCCTTCTCCAAGGTCCTTCCAGGCACCGTGAGGCCTTTGATGGACCTCCACTATCTAAAGTCGAAGGGCCTCACATCCTCCTTAACCGTTCTTCTCGGGATGCTCAGCACACATCTGTTCTGTCTTCCTTTCCTGACCTCACAAACACCTCTCAAAGGCTGCAACGAACGCTCTGCACACAGAACCCTTAGACAAACACAGAACAGCCCCACCAAGCATGCACCTGCCTCTCCGAACCACCCAGAGTGGACACTTCACGGGGGCTAAGGTGTGCCACCCCATCCCGATGGCCCTGAATCCCTCCCACCATGCAGTTCTGCTCCTCAGAGAGAAGTCTGAGAAGTCGGTGTGTGTCCCCTGCATTTTTGCCACTTCCCATCCAGGGTTGGCTTCCAAAGATGAGCACGGGCCCAGGGCAGCTCATCTGACATGGGTCATGGGAGTAGAGGCTGCCTGGTGTCTTTCCCTTCCAGCTCCCAATAATGGAATGTGAGGACAAACTGAGAAGCAGGCAGGAGTCAGGTGCCATTGTGAGAAAACCTTCCATTCAGGAGAAGGAGGTACATACCACGAGGCACCGAATTGACCTCCACAGGTGTCCTAGGAGGTTTGAGAGTAGCAGACTAGATCATCTTCCTGCTTCTGTGCTACACTGCTTCACCCCCCCCCTTTACAAAGGAAGCAGCCTTCCTAGGCATTCCACCTGCACCAGCCTCTCTCCACATGTAGTAGTAGTGACTTGAAATAGGAACACACTCTTCATCTCAAAGTCAGGCCTCAGCTTCTGCCATGAGACACCTGACATGCTGCACCATGTCTGCAGAGACGTATTTCCAAAAAAGGGAAACCAATACAGAACACCTCAGGCCCACGAGTCCTAGCTTGGGTGAAGTCACCTGGTTGCCCATCCCTTGTGGAATCCAAGGCCACAGTTGCCTGACCTGAGAAGTGAGTTCTGGGCGGGATGGAGGGAAACGTTCTGGGTGGTGGCAGCGAGAATCACATCCTGCCCAGCTCAGAGAAGACCCTTTCCTGAGCATGTGGCCACAGACAACACCCACCAGCACTGAATCGTTTTATGACTATACCCTCCCATTCCACGCCCCCATTAGCCAGAGTATGCTTCAGTTCCAATCCCTTAGAGAGGTCTGGTGAGGCGAGCTTCAGATGCCTGAGGACCACAAGGCGGGGCTAGGCTTTCCCCATGACCCACCCAGGGCCAGCCACAGGACCCTGGCTACACACACGTTCCAAGTGGCTTGTCTCCCTTCTAGAAACCACCAACCTGCCTGCTGCCATCCTGCCTCCCCAACCAGAGCAAGGCCTCTTGAACCACCTCCAAGCAGCTGTCCTCCCCAGGGCAGCCTCAGGTTTCTACAGGCTCCCCAGCTGAGATGTCCCTGGGGTGCAGTGCTCTCGCCTTCCTCTCCTTCCGTCCAACTCCATGTCCACAGTGAAGGGTCCCAACGGAAACCCAGGGAATTGAGGGAGGCCCTTTCTCTTGGAAAACAGCCCCTGTCTAGAGGCTTACCACCTTCTGAAGCCATTCCCACAGGCATGGGCCGGGACCACCATGGGCTGGTGGCCTCAACGTGGACAGTCAAGAGCAGGACCCAGCGAGGGACCTGCCCCAACAGACGCTCAGGACGCAAGGAGCCCAAGTTTGAATCTCAACAGTAGAATGCGGGCCTCCAGTCATTCTGCAGTGGGGGAGGGGCCGAGGGCAGGTGAGCCTGGGTGGGGGTGGGGTGCCATTCCATGCTGGCCTCTGCAGGGAGGCAAGAACCAGACGTTTCTTCCACCTTATGCAGGGGCCAGACAATTGTCCAGTGCCTCGTCAGGCAATGTATGTGGTGGTTTTCAGAGTCACAGCACCAAGGTTTGTCTTGATGTTCCCTTTCCCTTTGTTATTCATCAACTTGTTTGTTGTCCTTCAACCCCCTCTGCTTCCGTCCTGGCTCCAGGCTCACTTCCCCAGAGGCCAGAGTTTCTGAACAAAATTCAAATTTTATCATCTGATAACCACTTGGGTTTTTATGGCCACCTGGAACGCAATGTTTATGGTTTGGCTTCTCTCAGCAGACCCACCATTTGTGATTGGTGTGTGTCCGTCTGTCCTAAGGAAGCCGTCCTTGTGTGCCAACCAGCATCCAGCAGGACCCACCTTCCTCATGTTCCCTTGTGCTGGAAAGGCCCAGCCTATCCAAAAAGCCACAGCACAGCCCACGTGTCCAAGACCAGAGATCAGTCTGACGTGTTTCCCATATGATGACATTGCTGGTAAGTCTTGGAGCTTTTCCCTGTTAAATGTTTGAATGTAACATTTTCAACAAATCCTCCCTTCTAAGGGATCACAGTCCACGTGTGCCGAATAGCATATGGAGCGCTGAGTCCTCCTCTCCCCTCTTTCCCCTGTCCACTCAGTCCTCGTTCCCACCAGGGATCAGAGATACCTGTTTCATTCACATCTTTTCAGAGATCTTTTGGGCAAGCAACTTTGAATGCCATCCGTTTGCCTTTGCAGGTAGTATTCCTTTGTCTCTGGTTGAAATGTACCATGTGCACAGGGAACTCCATCTTGGACTTGTGATGGAAAAGGTTGGGGGATAATGTGAGAAAGTGATTACATATGTATCCTATATAGATATATATGTATCATATATCATATATACATATATCTGTCTGTACGACGGGGTCCTTTGGCTACGCAGCAGAAGTAGACAAAACATGGTATATCAACTGCAGTGGAAAACCTAACCTCTTGTAAGATCAAAGAGTTCCTCCTGAGAAAAATTAAAAAAGGAAACGAGAAAATTAAATTGCAGCCCCGTAGACCTGAGTATCTTTCCTTTTGTTGCCTTCCTACTGATATCGTGGCTCCTCTGTTACTGGATGCATTTTTAACATGGGAGTTCCTCCATTCTCTTGAAATTCAATGTACTGAAAGGGCAGAGTGCTCAAAGCCAGGCAAAAACAATAGTAAATGTGCAGCTCCATTTGAGTTTTTCATTTCCCATACACAGTGCCTGCATTTAGCCTGACCTGTGTCCCGTGCACCATTTTGGACATATCTTTACTGCAAGTACTTTCCCTGTGTATCTGAAATTTACCTTTCCCTCGGAATCAGCATGCATCTGGCAAGACTCGCCCATAAGGGTACCATATTAGGATCCATGGAGTGGGCAGTTCTTGAGGGGAGGAGAACTTGGAGTGGAGACCAAAAGGTGCAATTTGGTCCAACCCAAAAGAAAATGGCAAAGGGACCCCAAATCTGCAGGCTCTTTGGATGAAATGGCAATGGAAGAGCCAAGAGATACTATTGAATCTATGAGCTTTATGTGGTTAAGGACAGAAGTAAGGGAGGAGAAGACAAAATCTTCTCTTTCCTTATGTGAAAGAACCAGATGTGTGTGTGTGGGGGGGGGGGTCTCTTGGTTTAATTGCTTTCTCCTTTGGGGGGACACACGTGCTGCCTGTGGATGTTCCTAGGCTAGGAGTCACATCAGACCTGCACGAGCAGGCCTCTGCCATAGCCAGAGCAATGTGGGATCCAAGCTGCGTCTGGGACCTACAGCACAGCTCAGGGCAACCCCGGATCCTTATTCTACTGAAGGAGGCTGGGATGGAGTGTGCATCCTCACAGATCCTAGGGGGGTTTATGTCTGCTGAGCCATGATGGGAATTGCTGGCTTTTGTAGGTGTGAAAACATCGACTGCCCGTGATGTGGGTGTGCCCACATCACAGTGCCAGCTTTTTATCCACCAATGTCCAATCTCCACGTGTCCAAACCAACTCGCATCAACGTCCTGCCCAGCAAGCCCTGCTTGAAAGCTGGTGCACTTCCTGTCTGCATCCCATACCCTTGCGCTTGAGAATCGAGGCTCGTCCTTGCCTATGGTGCTGTCTGCATGGGAATCAACGTAGCATCCCTGACACAGCCAAATGGAAACACACCTGAGGAAACGTTCAGATTGGGAGTTAAGGTCAGCTTATCACGATGCAAGTGATAGGAATGCGTATGTCCGTCTTGTGTGGTGAGAGGCGAGGTCTCGGGAACATCATCAAGGGAGGTGAGGGGTGAAAACCTCCTAGGACTGCAAGCAAATCTCTTGGGAGGCAAGAGTCCCTCTGTGCAGTAGCAGAACTACAATTCCTCCTGCTGTTAGGGTGTTGGGCAAGGAAGGAGAGGTTGAAAGGATTGTTGCAAATTGAGAAAAAGGACTTGTGTGGGTGCTTCCAAAGCTTCTTGCCCCTTGCAAAGGAACATGGACTCCAAAGAGGGTGAGAAGCTGAGGAGAGAGTATCTCCTGCAATGCCATGGTGAGCTTTGTAGGAAGAAACTCTGGATGGGGCACGGCAAAACTGAGCACCATGGGAATAGGGCTCTCTATTGGAGCTTTTATACTGAAGAAACATTTCAAGGGTTTTCAAACAAGCCCTTCATATGAGAAGATTGCTGAGGCACCCATTGTACCCAGGCATTCAGGAAGGCCAAGCTTCCTTGTTGCTTCCTCCCCTTCTTCAGCCACTCCTGCAATTTGTTACAAGGTTCTCACGCATCGCTCAGGTGTAGTATTTGTGGGGTTTTCTTGTTTGGTTGGTTTTGAATTGTTCTTCCCCCAAGACAATGGTTTTACTACTGTACAGCATGGTGACCCAGGTACACACACATGTACACATTCTAGTCTCTTCCATGAGCATGCTCCCTCACAAGTTCCCAGTGCTACACAGCAGGATCTCATTGCTAATCCACACCAAAGCCAATCCTTTGCATCCCTTCACCCCAAGCTCCCAATCCACCCCACTCCCTCCCCAGATGTTGTATTGGCATGAGTCTTCTCAGGGACACTGATAGAACAGTTGCATTGTGGAAACGAGGTGCTCCCAATTCTTCCATCATTTTTGACTGACTTTGGACTTCTGAGGGCCGCATCCATGGCATCGGGAGATTGCCAGGCTAGGGGTCCAATCAGAGCTGTGGCCTATGCCCGTGCCACAGCAATGCCAGATCCCAGCCGTGATGGCAACCTACACCGCAGCTCACATCAACACCCGATCCTTAACCCACCAGGCGAGGACAGGTGTGGAACCCGCAACTTCATGGTTCCTAGTCAGATTCGGTTCTGATGCACCATGACACGAACTCCTTCTGTTGTTCATTATTTTATACTACCTCAGAACCCTACATCCCGACATCGAAGAGGCAGAGGTTGTCAAATCAGCTGCACTGTAATGAGGGAAACCAGTCATGGAAGTGGGTGTCTCAACGTCCTTTGGACCATGAGCTCTGATTGTTCCTGCAGAGAGCTTCGGGGCAGGCACTGGCGGCTGAGGAGAAACATCTCTGGAGATGGATCACTAGCATCAGGAGACAGTGAACCTTCCACTCCCACATGGAAATTGAAAGGCACCGAGAGATCCCAGGTTTGTGTCTTGTGGACGTTTCAAGTCTGTGCCCTTGGGAGCTCTGGTTGTCATCAGAGAGATGTAAGGGTCTTGAGAGGTATCCTGTGGAGGAAGAAATGCTCTGATGTTGCCACGGACCAGAAAAGGGATCTGAGGGTTCAAGTTTCTTTGGCGAGCATTCCCAAGTCAGGTGGGTATGTTGAATCTGCTGCTACTTCTTTGTGGGTGGATGGCCACCTGAACTTCCATGATGTCGTGCCAGACGTAGGGAGGGAGAGGCATAGTGTTCCCAAAGTACCTGCTGTCATGTGACTGGCCAAGAGGGTCAAGTTTAGCTCACCAGCATAACCAGGACAACCAGAATCGTACAAAGGAGACACACCTGTGCACCAACCTTTATTGAACAAGCTCCATGTATTAAAGTAAGACATGAAGAACAAACATGTGTGGAGAATCGAGGCATTTGGAAATTCTCTAGGCATGGTGACAGGAGCACCGTCTCTGAAGAGAGGTTCCCAGATCTCCAGTTGCGTGCTAGAATCGTTCTTTAATGGATCCATCCAATTTGCTAGGGGAAAGACCCTTCTCTTTCTAGACAAGCAAATCCCAACCCAAAGAGTCCACACAGCCTAAGGTACTGTGGCCCAAAGGGCATGAATGTCCTTGGCCCACTTTGAGGATTCTGTGCTTAGGCTGGATCTCTGCAAACTCTTGTATGGGGATCCTATCTAAATGCATGGGTTTCACCAATGCAGTGTGACTGTGGGGGCTCATCTCCCAAGAGATAGGGTTTAAGAAGAGATGGCCACAGAAGCTCTCAGGGAGAAGACAGGAAGACAACCCCAGAGAGCTTTGCAGCGAATGCAAATCCTCCATGACATTCCTGTCTTGTAGGGAGCTCCTGGGCCAGCTCTTCTGATGCTTCCTTCCCTCCCTCCTCTTCCCACCTGTCCCCTGCTGACTGAGCTGTTGTGCACAGAGACTACCATCCTCCAACCGCTCCTAGTGTCTGTTGAGGAGGGTCCGCTTGGGTAGTCAGTAGCGCACGTGGGAGCAAAGAGGGTGGTTTCCCAAGGGGTGGCCTGCCTGAGGGTGGGGCCCGTCATGGTGGCCTTTAGCGTTCATTCCATGACAGCCCTGCTAAGGAATATGGGGACTGTTCAGCCATTGGGTGTGACCGCTCTGTGCTCTTGTGCACGCTGCAGACTCCTTGTGCCCTCCTCCATGTGGGTTCATGCCCGCATGGAGCTCAGGTCCGGAGCAGTGTTTCCACCACAGCTTTTAGCAGCACTGTGGATCAGGCTGCTGGGAGACTTGAGGGACTGTGGGGCCTATGGAGGCAGGGGACTAAAGTGTGTGAGTGATTAAAATGGGTGGCATTCCAGTGTGCCGTCCATTCCAAAGCATAGGAAAGCTGGAAGGAAGAAATTGCAATTTGAAAACCCTCATGGGGTTCACAAGAAGTAGCTCAGGGCACGGGAAAAGGAGTGAAGATGTACCATCCAGGCTGCTAGTTTCACTGGTGTCTTCCTTTTTCACATACCAATGTCGGTCAGCACTTCTGTTCAAAGGGCATGCTTGGGTCTCTGTTGGGGGCAGCCTTGCTGAATGTAGTGCTGACCACCTAGTTGGAGTCGGATGTAAATCGTGATGGATTTGCAAGCCTAGGGGGATTGGTACATGGCCAACTGGTTGTCAGGAATCTGGTAATCCATCAAATGTGAGGGTTGGTTGGGTTTTGTCTATGGATATGTGTGTAAGGGGAGATCATGCCTGTGTTTGGTGAGCGTTTGTCTTTGGAGGGTGCTGAGATGTAACCGATGCATAGTCCAGGACCTGGCATTTAGGTGTTTGTAAGTTGGTGTTCAGGGGCCTATTTTTCATGGATGTTTTCCGCCATGAAGTTTGGGGTGGTGTGTCTCCTGGTGGACTTGGTAGGATTATCTGCCTAGGCCTCAGGGCAATGTTAGGGAAGTCCAGGGGCCGATCTGTGTATTTGTGCCTTTGGGGCCTGTAGTGAAACTTCGTGGTTGGGACTTGACCCCAGCCAAAATTTAGAGTGGGACTGGAATCTACCTTGCCCTCAGCTTGGCACCTCAAGCCAGGATCCCAGGTTCAGAGAGGATTCGAGCGCACAGACTTCTTCTTTTTGGTGGCATCTGCCCCATGTGGAGTTTCCCCGTCCACGGACGGAGTGCCACAACAGCAATCGGGACCACTGCAGTGAACACTCAGAATCCTTAGCCTTCCGTGCCACAAAAGAACGCCTCGACCTGCTCAAACCCACTGTCTTTGCACTGTCAGACCCCTCACCAGGTGTCAGGATTTGATGAAGCTCTGGTTCTTCTGCTTCGTGGCAGGAAGAATTTGGCATGAAGCGAAGCCCCAGGTAAAGAGTGAGTTTCGGAGCATAAGACCCTGGGGGGAGATACGCGTAAGCTGTCCAGGGAGCAGAGCAGCCCCAAGAACCAAGAGAGCTACATTTCTAGAATCCAAGGCCCAGTGGGGAGGGGAGAAGACTGCCTTCTTCCTCATTGGAGGGTGGATATCAAGGCTTCCATCTCCAGCTCCTCCTTGTGCCCTATATGGATGGTGTGCCCTGGGCTGTCACAGTGCTTGTTCAAATCGGTGTGTATTGCCAGGAGTTTGGTCGTATATCAACTGGGGTAATTCATCTCAGGTTTCCATCTCCTGTCCTCTTTTACCTAGGCGTGTCCCCTCTCCCCTGTGTTTCTGTCTGGGTGAGGTGCAGAAATGCTCCTTGTCCAGGACTCTTCTCTCCTTGACCTCATGCAGCAGGACTCGACCTCCATATCTGTTGTCTTGTGCTTGAACTCTTGGGGGTTGTGTCTTGAGCGTGTCTGGCACTTCGATGCATCTGGTCTTACTTCAAGTCAGGTAAGTCATGGCTGGGTTCCTTTTCTTGAGTGATCATCAGCTTTAGACCATTTTGAAGACCCCTTTAAAGCTTGTCTTTAACCCATCCCCCATGGGCGGTTTCTGCTCTTTAAGAATCCTCCTCTGCCCTTCCCTTTAGGATGATTATTTGTGTGTTCATGGCCTGTCATATGGCTCTTTGCTTTTTTGTGTGTAGCACATGTTCCAGAGCCATGCATGTGTCTTTTGATGTGTAGAGGGCGAGTCGGCCTATCTTCTGGGACAGGTGAATGCTATATAGGTCGGCGTGCCGTATTGGTGTGCTTCTGGATTCTGCATGCTGGAAGAGTGCATGCCCTTGGATGGAGCCTTGGGGAGTGTGGGTTTATGGATATGCGGAGAGTGTGTTATATGCGTGTTTGGAGGAAAGGACGTAGGGTGCTAGGTTTGCAATTGTGTCGTGTACTGAGTAATTGCGGGTCTGCTTGGGTGTTTTGGAGAGTTGTGTGTATAATGCGTTTGAGTGTGTATTCCAGGGGCATGGGCATTTGGAGGCATATTCGCTGGGGCTATGCACTTGTAGTTTTCAGGAGGGACATGTTAGGCTTATATATGTGGGGACGTGGGGAAGTGTGTGTCTGCTGAAGAGATGAGGTTCTGTGTTTCTACAATGGCGTGGGAGACGTGCATTTCTTGGTGTGAGAAATATGTGCTGTGGTTATGTGTCACGAGTTTGCAGATGGATGAGCTGGGTCCTAGGATCATTGGATATGTGGAAGTCATTTCCTATGTGGTTTGCTGGCGATAGGTCTATGTGTCGTACGTGTGTCTACTCGTTTGTGTGTCTATCACCAGGTGCATGAATGACCAGGTTGTGTTCCTATGGTATGGAGGTGTTGGGAGTGTGCCACGTTGCTTCTTGGCAGAATGCCGAGGTGTTTCTACAGGTCCTAGGTAGGAAGAGATGGTGTGTCCACATTGAGGGTGAGGGCTGAAATACATATGCAGTTGACCCCCACACAGGTGCAGTGTCCTGGCAGGGCAGTTGTCTTCTGGAGAGGTGGCACCATGTGTAGTGTTTGGGGCATCTGTATGTTCAAGGGTTGGGAGTATTTGTCTCTGTGTGTCCATAGGTGTTTGAGACGTGTACATGTGTATTAGTACGTGTAGGCGGATTGTGGCTGTGTGTGTATTTGAGGTCCTGGGGCTTCTGTAGTATGTATTTGGAGGGATGTCAGAGGTAGGTGTGTGTGTTTGGAAACACAGAAATCTCATAGGCGATGTGTGTGTGTTCTGGAATCCTGGCCTAGAAGTCCTGTAGGGCTGTGGCCTTGCCCATGGGCTGTGCTGAGCCGACTGTGTAGGAGCTGGTGGTAGTGAGCCTGTATACGAGGTAATCATTGTGTACCACTGGTCGGTGTTTGTGTTCAAGCCCCTGTTGGGTATGTTCATGTGAAGACTTCAGGTGGTATAGATTTGTTTGTGGGGAAGTGGGTGGAATGGTGGGTTGGCCTTTTCTTGTCTTTTCAGGGGAGACCCATGGCATTGGGAAATGCCCTGGCTATGGTGGAATTGGCACTGCAGCTGCAGCTGCCAGCCACAGCCACAGCAAGGCCAGTTCCAAGCTGCATATGGGACCTGCTCCATATCTGAAGGCAATCCTGGATCCAGGGATTGCACCTGCCTTTTCCCCTATAAGGGTCAGGTTCATTCCAATTTAACCACGACGGGAATGCCTGCTGGAAGTTTTTTCCTCACAACGTCATTTTCAGTTCTTGGCATCAGCCCAGTCATCTTTTCTAGGTCATCGGAGTTAAGTCTTGGCAGATTGTACTTTGCTAGGGAGGTGTCCATTTCGTCTAGGAAGTCTGTTTTCTTGGCATAGAGTTGCTTTTAGTAGTCTCTTCTGATCCTCTGTATTCTGGGATGTCCATTGGAAGCTGGCATGCATTTTGATGGTTATTGATTTGAGTCCACTCTTTTTTCCCTGATGAGTCTGGCTAAGGGTTTATCCATATGGTGGATGTATTCAAAGAAGCAGTTGTAGCTGCATTGATCTTTCCAATGGTTTTCTTCGCTGCTCTTTCCTTTCTGCTCTGATCATTAGGGTGTCTTTCCTTGTGTTTGTCTTTCTCTGGTTGCTTTGGGCGTAAGGCCAGGTTGTTTGTTGGTGGTTTTCCTTGTTGGCTGAGGTAGGCTTGTATTGCTGGAAAGGTCCCTCTTCGATCTGCCTTTGCTGTGTCCCATAGGCTTTGGATTGTTATGTCTTTGGTGTCACTTGCTTCTTGGGATCTTCAAATTTCCTCTTTGGTTTCTCCATCACTCCCTTGGTTGTTGAGGAGCATGTTGTCGAGTTTCCGTGCGTTGGTGTTTGTTGCCGTTGTTTTCTTGGTGGTTGATTTCGAGCCTCATAGCGTTGGGTTCACACAAGCTGTGGGATAGGATTTCAATTTCCTTCCTTGTACAGTGGCTTGCTTGGTGACGCAGCATGTGATCTGTCCTAGGGAATGTCCGGTGTGCCCTTTAGAGGGGAGTGTATGCTGATCATTGGGATGGAAAGCGCTCTACATATGGAGGAAGTGCCCTGTGGTCCAATGCATTATTGAAGGCCTGGGTTCCCTTGTTGATTTTATGTCTGGAGGAGCGGTGCGTTGATGGGAGTCGGGTGTGAAGGCCCCTGCTCTGACTGTGTTAGTGTCCATTTCTCCGTTTACGGTTGTAGCAGTTGCCTTCTACATTGCGGAGATCCTGTATTGGGTGCATATAGGTTTCCAATTCCCATCTCCTCTCCTTGGATTGATCCTTGACCGTTACGTAATGACCTTCTTTGTGTCTTATTAATATGCTTTATTTGAAGGTCTCTTTTGTGTGATGGGGGTGTTTCTACTCAGTCTCTCTTTTAATTCCCAAGCACGAGGAATATTTTCTTGCATCCTCTCACTTTCAACTTGTATATGTCCCTCAAACTGAAGGGGGTCTCTTGAAGACAGCAGGTCTACCTATCTGTCTATCCCTCTACCTATCTGGATCGAGATCGAGATGGAGATCGAGATGGAGAATGAGACGGAGCTCTCGATGTAGACACAGAGAGAAGGAGATGCGTCTTCTTTTTGTATGCATGCAGCCAGTGGATGTCTTTCGGTTGGGGCATTTTGTGCATTTCCATTGAAGGTGCTTCTTGATCTGTATGTTCTTATGGCCATGTTATTAGCTGTGTCAGATTGGGTTTTGTTGGTCTTTTCCCATCCTCCCTTGTTCTCTGCTCTTGTGGTTTGATGACTGCCTCTAGTGGGGTGTTTGTTGGGTGTTTTTTGATTGTTCTTTCCCCGAGACAATTTTTTCCACTGTCCAGCATTGTGACCCAGTTCCCCATACGTGTATAATTCGTCTTTGTGCCATTATCATGCTCCATAATAAGTGAGTCGACCTCGTTCTCAGTGCTACACAGCAGGATCTCCTTGCTAATCCCTTCCAAAAGCAGTCGTTTGCATCCAATAACCCCAAGCTCCCCATCCATCCGACTCCCTCCCCTCGCTCTAGGCAACCACAAGTCTATTCTCCAAGTCCATGAGTTCCTTTAGGTGGAAAGGTTCCTTTGGGCTGTATATGAGACTCCTCATATGAGTGATGTCGTATGGTAGTCGTCCTTCTCTTTCGGACTTCCTTCACTCAGGATGAGAGGGTCTCGTTCCATCCATGTTGCTGCAGATGGCATTAGGGTGCTCTGTTTTATGGTGCAGGAGTATTCCATTGTGTGTATATACCGCGTCCTCTTTGGCTCTTAATTGTTATTTCCCCGATACAATCTTGTTTTCTACTGTACAACGTGGTGACCCAGTTACATATACATGTAGGCATTCTATGTTCTCACATTATCATGCTCCGACAAACGTGACTAGACATTGTACCCAGCGCTACACAGCAGGATCTCATTGCTAATCCATTCCCAAGGCCATAGTTGGCAGGCATTAACCCCAAGCTCCCCATCCACCCCACTCCTTCCCCCTCCCCTCCCCCTTGGCCACCACAAGTCTATTCTGCAAGTCCATGAGTTGCTTTTCTGTGGAAAGTTTCATTTGTGCCATATATTAGATTCCAGATATAAGTATGTGGTATCCTCTTCTGGAATGGATCCCTTAACCGTGAACTAGTGTCCTTCTTTGCCTTTCTTGATGGCCTTCGTTTTAAAGGCGATTTTGTTGGATATGAGCAGCGCTACTCCTGATCTCCTGTCTTGTCCATTGGCATGAAATATCTTTTCACATCCCCTCCCTTTCAATCTATACGTGTCCTTTGCCCTCGGGTGAGCTTGTCTAGGCAGCAGATTGACGGTTTTTGCTTTGGTACCCACTGTCACTCTGTGCCTTTTGATGGGAGCGTTCGGTCCAGGAACAATTCAGGTGGTCATTGATAGATGTTTCTTGATTGCCATTTGAAGCCTTGTTTTCCCGTTGAGTCTATGTTTCTCTTTTCTTCTTTCTTTTCTTTTGAGGGGATGGGTTCCATTGATTCTCTGCTAGAGTCCTTTCCTTTTCCAATTTTTGAATGTAGTGTTGGCTTTTGGTTTGTGGTTGCCCTGTTTTGTTGTTATGTTAACCCCTTCGTATGTCTGCTCACTTTAGCCTGACCGTTACATAGGACCAAACGCGTCACTGAACCAAGAAAAAGGATCTACATTTTCTTCCATTCCTCGCGCTCATTGTATTATTTGATGTAGTTTATTTCATTTTATGTTTTTGAAATCTTCATGGTTAGATCTGTACGCTGGCTTCTCTAAGTCACTGCTTTCCAATGGTTTTTTTCTTTTTTCTTTTTTTGAATTGGAGAACCCTTAGATTATTTCTTTCAGAATGGGATTTGTATTGCAGTACTCTTTCAGTGTTGGTTTGTTGGAGAAATTCTTGCTTTCCCCTTCGATTTGAAATGATAGTCTTGCTGGATAGGGTATTTGGAGGAGGCAGATTATTTGTTCTTTCTTTCAGTGCTTTCAATGGGTCTCGCTACCCCCTTCTGGACTGTAGTGTTTCTGTAGAGCAAACTGCTGATAACCTTATTGGGGTTCCCTCATCATGAATGCCTTGCTTTTCTCTTGCTGCCTTTGGCCTCCTCCCTTTCTGTTTACCTTTGGCCTATTGATCAGAATAGGTCTTGCGGCATGCCTGTTTGGGTTCAACTTGTTTGGGGCTCTCTGTCCTTCCCGTATCTTGATATCACTCTCCTGTAGTTGTTGCTTTAAAACCTCGATTGCAGGACTCCCTGTTGTGGTGCCCTGGAAGCTGGCAATGGCCCCTGCCCCTCTCCCCCAGCCACAAGGACCAGACCCTCCCTTTGGCTGATGACATGAGGAGATTTCCCACCAGATGGCCCAGCCCTGAGCGCACTAACTCTAGGAAGTCCCAGCCACTCTGTTTCTAAGCCCCACTGACCCCCTGAGCAAGACGGGCTGCCTCCAACAGGACTGGGTATGGGCATCTTCTGAAAGGCTCAACCAAGACCTTGAGAGAACACCAGATGTCTAAAGGAATGAGAAAGGAAGAGGGTCCCGGTTAGGGGTGTGCTGGTGCAGCCCAGGGCCTTGCCAGAGCTGAGGTGTGCAGGGGCTTGAGCTGGCCAGGCTCCACTCCCACACCAGCTCTCCTGGGCCCTGTTGGGACATATGTCCCTTCTCGGCCTTGGACAGTGCCTTCTTCTGGACCTCCAGGGTTTCTCCAGGCACAGAGGCCCATCTGCTGATAGATTGAAACCTGTGATTGTCCTGAGGGTCAGTCAGGAGCTTCCTACATCAGGATGCCGGTGCCTGCCTGCATGGCTTACACAGGCTCATCAGCCATGGGATGCCAGGGTTTGGAACTTCCCAGAAGTACAACTGAGTGACTGTGCATGGCAGAGACTCAGCTCTGACCTAGCTCTGTTGCTTGTAGCCTAAGTCCCCTGTCCTCCAGAGGGTGGTCCCAGGGGGCTGCCCTCATCTGTGACCTCCCTTTTTCAGGGTGTCTCATGGGGATGGCCCACTGGGGCTTAGACGGCTCACACGCCCCTACCCCAGCATCTTCACCAATATCACCTGCTTCTCCCATGGGACCGATGAGATCCAGAAGCACATGCCTCTCCCTGAGCCCACGGTCCCTCCTCCTCACACCCAGGTGCCATCGCAGTCTCTGCAGGCTACTGGCTCTCCTGGGCCTGGCACAGGCTTTGTGCCCCCAGAGACTGGCCCCTGCTGCTGTTCATGCTCGAGGTCCTGCAGCAGGCCTGATGCAGACCCCCCGAGCTCCTGTGCTCCTGTCTCTGCCTCAGACTCCAGTCTCCATTTGGCAAACAGCCATCCCTCCCCCACCAGCTCCATCAGCTGTCCATGGCCCCATCTTGCCCTTCCTGTCCAAGCATGGCCACCCCACAAACCAAGCCTGCAATCTCCAATAACCAAAGGAAAGTCTCCTCCTGCTGCTGCCTTGGGGCCCTACGGCCCCTCCTGTCATCCGTCCTTACTTCTTCTGTTGGGGTCCTCCATCTGACTCCCTGGACAAGGGGAGGGGACATGAGAGGGAGAGTGTCCCAGGAGGAAGGTAGGAGTGGGGATGCTGATGGAGCCCAGCTGGGGACAGAGAGGGTGTCTTCCCTTGAGACTCCTTCCTGCCCTGGGAGTGCCCAGGCTTCGGAGGGAATCGGTCAGCTCCAGCTGCCATCACCAATCCCACGGGCAATGGGGCTTAAATAACAAGAATGTATCAACTCACCGTTTCGGAGCCCAGCCTTCTGAGATCCCGGTATAAACAAGCTGGGTTGGCCCTGAGGCCTCTCTCCTTGGATTCCAGATGCCCATCTCCTGCCTGTGCCCTCACATCAGCTCCCTCTGTGGGACTCAGGGTCTAAATCTGCCCTTTCTATAGGGGCACCCATCCTATTGTATTCGAGGCCACCTTAGTGACCTGATTTCAGCTCGTTCTGTACAAACTCTGCTGCAGGGCTTGCGGTGGTGTTGCCCTGGAACTGAACCTGAGAAGGAACCATGAGTGTTCAGGTTCGACCCCTGGCCTCGCTCAGGAAGGGAAGGATCCAATGTGGACATGAGCTGTGGTGTAGGTCTCAGACCCGGCTTGGATGTGGCATTGCTGTGGCGGTGGTGTAGGCTGACTGCCAAAGCTCCGATCGATCGATGGATCGTTTGGATGCCAAGCCTGGGAACTTCCATATGCCGCCCCAGCAGCCCCATCCAAACAACCAAACGTAGGCAATGGAAAGACAAAGGAAAGACTGCTCCACCTAAGGTCATGTTCGGAGGTCCTGGGGGAGAAGCCTTCCACATATGAACTTCAGGTGATAGAGTTGTAGCTCCTTTTGGCAGGTGTCTCCAGTGCCAGGGATGAAGGGTCTTTTGGAAAGTAAAGGAACATCAGTCCTGGGGTTGGGATGAAGGAGGATCAACTCCCCAAAGTGAGGGAGGGATGTTTCCAGAGTGCAGGGCACTCGAGCCGGATCAGAGCCCATGACCCAATGCCATGAGGCAGGGGGTTCCAGCCCATGGCATGTAAGGCTCTTGAAGGAACAGAGTCTAGGTGACTGAGAGGGAAGCTGAGAGAGGAGCTCCAGAGCCAGGCTGTGAGATGAGGACCAGGCCTCACAGAACTCTGCTCCTACATTGGATTCCCAGCACCCTCTTTCAGCATGCCCATGGCCCCGCTCTCCATAGCCTGAAGGGGAACAACTCACTGCCCACCTTTCTGGCCCCCACCCCCACATGAACGGCTGCTTTCCGTCCAAGGGCCCCAGCCAGCCTCGCCCAAGGGGTCCACACCTCCAGCACTTGGAGCCTGATGTCTCCTTTTTGGCTTAGCTGGCTCAGGCCAACCCGAGGGAGTTCCTGGAAGCAGTGTTGTTGCAATCCTTCCTGCCCTCTGCCTGACCCAGTGTTCTCATGTAGCCAGCAGGATCCTGGGAAGCCTCACAGTGGACCCAGCCTTCAGGACTCACAGTGCTATGGTGGGTGACCTACCTCTTCCTAACGTTTGCCCATTTTCTGGTGGAATAGGTCCCGCTGTTATGGTCGTGTCTTGGCAGTGCCTTATTCCCTCGAGACACCAGACTTGGGTCAGATGTGTGGTTGGCAGGTAGTTTCTCCAAACCTGTAGCTTCTTTTCACCTAGGAAAATGTTTCCATTTGATGAGGTCCGTTTTCTGTCTGGGGTAGGGTTTTGGCTGTCATGGGGAAGAACGCTTATCTTTTCATTGTTGCTGATGTTGTTGTTGCCTATTCCAGTGGTATTGATGTAGTTATCTTCCGTTTGATTGAAAGGACAGTGAGGTAGCATGTTGTGCTATTTCCTGCTGTGTCGCAAAGTGAGTCGGTCATACATACACACACACCCCTTCTCCCTCAGATTCTATTTCCATATCGACTATCGCTAACTGTTGGCTAGAGTTCCCTGGGCTCTACCACAGGTTCCTGTTGGCCGGTCATTCCATGTACTCCGTGTGCAGAAGCCAGTCCCAAACCCCCAGTCCCTCCTGCTGTGGACTTGGCTCCTTTGGGACCCATCCGGTTTTCCAAGGCTGGGAGTCTGTTTCTGTTCCGTGCACACGTTCATTTGTGTCCTCTCTTTCGGTTCCACTTAGAAGTGGTATCATACGATGTTTGTCTTTCCCTGTCCACCTTCACTTAGGATGATAATTTCCAGGTCCATCCTTGCTGCTGCAGCGTTCATGATTCCATTCTCTTGTATGATTGTGTGATGTCCCCCCGTACATATGAACCTCATCCTCTTTATCCATGCCTCGGCCGATGGACATTTAGCTTGCTCCCTTGTCTTGGCTATTGGAAATGGTGCTTCAGTGGACATTGGGGTGCATGTATGTTTTGAAGGGCCTTTCTTTCCTTTTGATGAAGTCCAACTTTCTGTTCTTTCTTTCCCTTTTGGGGTAATGTTTTTCTTGTCATGTGGAAGACCCCTTTGCCAAGCCCGAGGACCCAGAGATTTGCTCCAATTGTTTTTGCTTGTGGTGTAAACGTTGCATCGTTTGTATTTATACACATTTTACATTTGCACTTAATGTTCCATGATGAGTTCATTTTCGTATGGGATAAAAACCCTATCCCTATTCCATTCTACTGCCCTTGAGCTTCCATATTAGAACATCCCAGGTATTGCTCTGGATCTATTTCTGCATTCTCTCTCTGTACACTGAACTCTGTCAGCCTCTATCCCGCCAGCAATGCCAAGCTGCCCTCCTTAGAGCGTTCTCATAAGCCGAATAACCTCCCACTTTAATATGCTTTCTCAAAATTATGTTTTCTGTTCTGGCTCCTTTATCTTTTCTTTATACTTTTTAGAATATGTTTGTCCATGTTGACAAAAAAAAAAAAAAAAAACTTCTGTTAGATTTTGACCATTTTCTATGTTGTGTCTTCACATCCTTGGGTATAATACATGTCCGCATTGTTGTAGGCCTTTTTCATTTTATCATACAGATCCTCTATCCTGCATATGTATCCCTGGATTTTCCATTGTGATTGATAATGATGAGGGCTAATGTAAGAGACCGAATATATATCCTTCTGAGTGGGTTACTTTACACCAGAACACAGCAAAGCATTTTAAATCAAGTATGATGGAAACAATTAAGTGTTAACAATTGAAATTTGAAGAAGCACTGTAAACCACATGTAGTAAAAAAAAATAAAAGTCATTCTGTAAATAACAACATAGTTTATCTTTTAAAATTAAAAAGAAAATTAAAATATAATCTGATATATTTGAGTATATTTAAAGTTGTCTTCATACTTATATCCTGGCTCCTTTATTTCTGGTCTAATTTTTATAACCAGAAATTCTACAGTTATTGAAATTCAAAGTACTGAAAGATCAGGTTGGTCATAGGCAGGCAATGATAATAGTACATGTCCAGCTAAATTTGAATTTTTCATTTCACATAAATAGTGCATTAATTTAGCCTTAACTATACCCTGTGCAACATTTCAGACATATCTTTACTGCAAGTACTTTCCATATTTATCTGAAATTTACCTTTCCCTCAGAATGGGCATTTATCTGGAACACTAACCATAAAGGGTAACACATTAGGCTATTAGTTGTGGGCAATTCTTGAGAGGATGAGAACTTGGAGTAGAGACTGACATGTGCCTTTTGGTCCAACACTAAATAAATTGACAAAGGGATCCAAAATCTGCAGGCTCTTTGGATGAAATGAAAATGGAAGAGCCAGGATATACTACCAAGTGTTTGTGCTTAGTGGGGTTAAGGACAGAAGTAAGGGGAAAGGAGAAATAATCTTCTCTTTCCATATGTTAAAGAAATAAATATCCTAGAAATCTGTGGTGGGGGGCAGTCCCTTCTTTTTATGTATTTTTCTCTTTAGGGCCAGACCTTCAGCATATGGAAGTTCCAGAATAGGAGTCAAATCAAACCTGCAGCTGCAGGCCTACACACAGCCACAGCAATGTGGGATGTAAGCTGTGTCTGTGACTTACAGCATAGCTCAAGGCAACACCAGATCCTTATTCTACTGAGGGAGGCCAGGGATCCTACCCACATCCTTGGATACTTGTCAGGTTCATTTCTGCTGAGCCACAATGGAACTCCTCGTATTTCTAGGATTAAAAAAAAAATCAACTCCCTTGGCACAGTGCCAGTATTTTACCCACCAATGTCCCCTCTCCTTTTGGACAAAGCCAGTCCCATCTAAGTCCTGGCCTGCAAGCCCTGCTTATAAGCTTGTGAATTTCCTGTCTGCATCCCATAGCCTTCCACTTTAGAATCTAAGCTCATCATTACCTATGGTCCTGACTGCATGGGAATCATGGTAGCCTCCCTTAGAAAACAAAACAGAGACACAAATAAGAAAAAGTTCTCTGAGCCTTATTATCGTGTTGGGAATTAATGTCAGCTTATCACTATCCAAATGATATGAATGAGTATTCATGTTTTGTGTGGTGAGAAGAGAGGACTCTTAGGAAACTCATCAAGGGAGATGAGGGGTGAAACCTAATAGGACTGCAACCAAATCTCTTGGGAGGCCAAATTCATTCTCTGCTGTAGCCCCACTACAACTCCTACTGATGTTAGGGCGTTGGGGAAGGAAAGAGAGAGGTTTAAAAGACTGTTCCACAATGAGAAAAAGACTTGTGTGGATGCTTCAGAAGCTTCTTGCCCCTTGCAAAGGAAGATGGACTCAGAAAAGGGTGAAAAGCTGAGGTGAGAGGATTTCCAGCAATATAATGGTGAGATTTGTATCAAGAAACTCTTGATGGGGGGTTAAAAAATAACCTGGAACTACTTCTCTGTATTTGAGCTTTTATAATGAAAAATTTAGATGTTTTTCAACCAATACCTTCATATGAGAGGATTGGTGAGGCAAGCATTCTACACAGGCTCTCAAGAAGGGCAGGCTCCTTGTTGTTTCCTCCCCTTGTTCAGCCATTCAATCAATTCCTTACAAGATCCTCACTCATAGCTCTGATATAGTATTTGATGAGTCTTCCCAGGGACAATGATAGAAAAAAATGCATGGTGGAAAAGTGACATCCCCAATTCTACAATTTTTTGAAACATCAAAATTCTATATCCTAGAGGCAGAGATAATCAAATTAGCTGACATACAATTAGGGAAAACCAGTCATGGAAGTGAGTATTTCAATGTCCTTTGGACCCTGATCTCTGATTATTCCTGCCAGGAGCTTCAGGGCAGGCAGTGGCAACTGAGGAGAAACATCTCTGGAAATGGATCACTAGCATCAGGAGACAGTGAATCTTCCACTTCTGCATGGACATTAAGGACACAGAGAAATACCAGGTTTGTGTCTTGTGGACGTTTCAAGTCTGTGCCCTTGGGGGCTTTTCATGTTGTTAGATGTAAGGGTCTTGAGAGGTATCCTGTGGAGTAAGAAATGCTCTGATGTTGCAACTGACCATAAAAGGGATCTGAGGGTTCAGGTTTCTTTAGCACACATTACAATGTCAGGTCAGTACAGTGAATCTGCTCCTACTTATTTGTATGTTGATTGCCAGCTGAAATTCTGTGATGTAGTCAAAAAAGTAGGGAGGGAGAGTAAAATTGTTCCCAAAGTACCTGCTGTTTTGTAATTGGCCAAGAGGGTCAAGTTTAGTTCACCAGCATAGCCAGAATAACCAAAACCTTACAAAAGAAACACCTGTGAATCCACCTTTATTAAAAAACCTCCAGGCGTTAACTACCTACCCTGAGAAAAAAAACATTCAAGGAGAACAAATGCATTTGGAAAAACTCTAGGCATGGAAACAGGAGAAATTTCATTCAGAGTGTTTTCTAGGTCTAAAATTCATTGCTAGACATTCTTTTTAATGGACCCCTCAGGCTTGATAGGGAAAAGAACCTTCTATTTCTAGGGAAAACAACAACAACAACAACAACAACAGTAAGGAGACCTAAGGAACTGCAGCCCAAAGGGCTTGAATGTACTTGGCCCAATTTGAGGATACCGTGCTTAGGCTGGAGCTCTCCAAACTCTTCCATGGGGATCATATCTAAATGCATGCATTTCATGTTTGCAATTTTAACATGGGGGCTCAACTCTCAAGAGACAGTTTTATTTTATTTTTTTGTTTGTTTTTGTTTTTTGTTTTAATGATACAAATGAATTGATTTACAAACCAGATAAAGACTCACTGGTAAAGAAAACAAACTTAAGGAAACCAAAGGGGATAGTGGGGGAGAGATAAATCTGGAGTTTGGGAATAACATATACACACACATATAAAATAGGTACACAACAAAGACCTATTGTGTAGCACAGGGAGCTATATACTCAACATCTTATAATGGAAAAGAATCTGTTTTCTTTTTTTTTCTGTGTTGCAATCTTTTTTTCCATTTTTTTATTACTCAAATGAATTTATCACATCTGTAGTCGTATAATGATCATAACACTCTGATTTCACTGGATTTCCATCCCACAGCCCAGGCACATCCCCCCACCCCCCAAACTGTCTCCTCTGGAGACTGTAAGTTTTTTAATATCTGTGAGTCAGCATCTGTTCTGCAAAGAAGTTCAGTCTGTCCTTTTTTTTCAGATTCCACATGTCAGTGAAAGCATTGGATGTTGGTGTCTCATTGTATGGCTGACTTCACTTCGCATGATAGTTTCTAGGTCCATCCATGTTGCTAAAAATGCTGGTATTTCATTCCTTTTAATGGCCGAGTAATATTCCATTGTGTATATGTACCACTTCTTCTTGATCCACTCCTCTGTTGATGGACATTTAGGTTGTTTCCATGTCTTGGCTATTGTAAATAGTGCTGCAATGAACACTGGAGTACATGTGTCTTTGCGAGTCGTGGTTTTCTCTGGATAGATGCCCAGGAGTGGGATTGCTGGATCAAATGGGAGTTGTATTTTTCATTTTCTGAGGAATCTCCATACTGCTTTCCACAGTGGTTGCACCAATTGACAATCCCACCAACAGTGTACTAGCATTCCTTTTTCTCCATACCCTCTCGAGCACTTATTGTTTCTGGACTTTTGGATGATGGCCATTCTGGCTGGTGTAAGGTGGTACCTCAGAGTGGTTTTGATTTGCATCGCTCTAATAATGAGTGACATTGAACATCTTCTCATATGTTTCTTGGCCATATGTATGTCTTCTTTGGAGAACTGTCTGTTTAGATCAACTGCCCATTTTTTGATAAGCTTGTTTGTTTCTTTGGTATGGATCTGCAGACGTTGTTTATAAATGTTGGAGATTAATCCCTTGTCAGTTGATTCACAATGATTTTCTCCCATTCTGTGGGTTGTCTTTTTGTGTTGTTTAGGGTTTCCTTTGCTGTGAAGAAACTTTTCAGTTTGATTAGATCCCATTTGTTTATTATTCTTTTTATTGTCAATACTCTGATAGGTGGATCTGAGAAGATGTTGCTCTTGTTTATGTCAGAGAGTCTTTGGCCTATGTTTTCCTCTAGGAGTTTGATAGTGTCTGGTCTTCTATCTAGGTCTTGAATCCATTGGGAGTTTATTTTTGTGTATGGTGTTAGGGAGTGTTCTAATCTCATTCTTTTCCATGTGGCTGTCCAGTTTTCCCAGCACCACTTATTGAACAAGCTGTCCTTTCTCCACTGTCTATTCTTGCCTCCTTTGTCATAGATGAGTTGTCTGTAGGTGCATGGGTTGAATTCTGGGCTTTCTATCCTGTTCCACTGATCTATATTTCTGTCCTTGTACCAGTACCATGCAGTTTTGATGACTTTTGCCTTGTAGTATAGTCTGAAGTCCAGGAGCCTGATTCTTCCAGCTCCATTTTTCTTTTGCAGGATGTCGTTAGCTATTCTGGGTCTCTTGTGCTTCCAAACAAACTTTAAAGTATTTTGTTTGAGTTCTGTGAAGAATGTCCTTGGTAATTTGAAAGGGATTGCATTGAATCTGTAGATTGCCTTGGGTAGTATAGTCATTTGGATAATATTAACTCTTCCAATCCACAAGCATGGTATATCTTTCCATTTATTTGTGTCATTTTTGAAATATTTCATCAGTGTCTTATAATTTTCAGAGTACAGGTCTTTTGTCTCTTTAGGTAGGTTTACTCCTAAGTATTTTATTCTTTTGGATTCAATGGTAAACGGGATTGCTTGCCTAGTTTTTCTTTCTGCTCTTTCATTGTTTGTGTGTAGAAATGCCATCAATTTCTGTGTATTGATATTGTATCCTGCGACTTTGCCAAATTCATGGATGAGCTCTAACAGTTTTCTGGTAGAGTCTTCAGGATTCTCTAGGTATAGTATCATGTCATCTGCAAACAGTGA
Source organism: Sus scrofa (assembly GCF_054392235.1). Lineage (NCBI taxonomy): Eukaryota > Metazoa > Chordata > Mammalia > Artiodactyla > Suidae > Sus > Sus scrofa. The sequence goes on along the minus strand of NC_139396.1, from coordinate 17,896,142 downwards.
TAGTTTTACTTCTTCCTTTCCAATTTGTATCCCTTTTATTTCTTTTACTTCTCTGATTGCTGTGGCTAGGATTTCTAGAACTATGTTGAAGGATAGTGGTGAGAGCGGACATCCTTGTCTTGCTCCTGATCTCAGCGGGAATTCTTTCAGCTTTTCACCATTGAGAATGATGTTCGCTGTGGGTTTGTCGTATACGGCCTTTATCATGTTGAGGTAGGTTCCCGTTATGCCCACTTTCTGAAGGGATTTTATCAGAAATGGGAGTTGGATTTTGTCAAAGGCATTTTCTGTGTCTATTGAGAGGATCATATGATTTTTATCCTTCAGTTTGTTCATGTGGTGTATCACACGGATGGATTTGCACATATTGAAGAACCCTTGCATCCCTGAGATTAATCCCACTTGATCATGATGTACAATCCTTTTAATGTATTGTTGGATGTGGTTTGCTAGGATTTTGTTGAGGATTTTTGCATCGACGTTCATCAGTGGAATTGGCATATAGTTTTCTTTTTTTGTGGAGTCTTTGTCTGGTTTTGGTACCAGGGTGATAGTGGCCTCATAGAATGAGTTTGGGAGTATCCCTTCTTCTGCAATTTTTTGAAATAGTTTCAGAAGGATCGGTGTTAGCTCTTCTCAATGTTTGATAGAATTTGCCTATGAAGCCATCTGGTCCGGGACTTTTGTTTGTTGGAAGCTTATTAATCACAGTTTCAATTTCAGTTCTTGTGATTCATCCATTCATCTTTTCTATTTCATCGTGGTTTAGTCTTGGAAGATTGTACTTTTCTAAGAATTTGTCCATTTCTTCTAGGTTTTCCGTTTTATTGGCATATAGTTGCATATAGTAGTCTCTTATGCTCCTTTGTATTTCTGTGATGCCCATTGTTGTTACTTCTCCTTTTTCATTTCTAATTTTATTGATTTGAGTCCTCTCTCTTTGTGCCTTGATAAGTCTGGCTAAGGGTTTATCAATTTTGTTGGCCTTTTCAAAGAACCAGCTTTCCGTTTCATTGATCTTTTCAATGGTTTTGTTTCTCTTTCATTGATTTCTGCTCTGATCTTTATGATTTCTTTCCTTCTACTAACTTTAGGTCTTGTCCGTTCTTCTCTCTCGAGCTGCTTTAGATGTAAAGTTAGCTTGTTTATTTGGGCTTTTTCTTGTTTCCTGAGGTGGGCTTGTATTGCTATAAACTTTCCTCTTAGAATGGCTTTTGCTCCATCCCATAGGTTTTGGAGTGTCATATCTTCGCTAGGTAATTTTTAATTTCCTCTTTGATTTCTTCAGCAATCCATTGGTTGTTTAATAGCATGTTGTTGAGTCTCCACGTGTTTGTGGTTTTTTGCAGTTTTTTTCTTGTTGTTGATTTCCAGGCATATAGCATTGTGGTTGGAAAAGATGCTTGATATGATTTCAATTTTCTTAAAGTTACTGAGGTTGGATTTGTAGCCCAGGATGTGCTCAATCTTAGAGAATGTTCCATGTGCACTTGAGAAGAATGTGTATCTGTTGCTTTTGGATGGAATGTCCTATAAATATCTATTAAGTCCATCTGGTTTAATGCTTCATTCAGGGCCTGTGTTTCCTTATTGATTTTCTGTCTGGTTTTCTGTCCATTGCTGTAAGTGGGGTGTTAAAGTCCCCCACTATGATTGAGTTATTGTCGATTTCTCCTTTTAAGGTGGTTAGTGGTTGCTTTATATATTGTGGTGAAACTGTTGGGTGCATAGATATTTAAAATTGTTATATCATCTTCTTGGATTGATCCTTTGATCATTAAGTAATGTCCTTCTTTTTCCCTTAAAATATTTTTTACTTTAAAGTCTATTTTGTCTGATATGAGTATTGCTACTCCAGCTTTCTTTTGATCCCCGTTTGCATGGAATATTTTCTTCCATCCTCTCACTTTCAATTTGTATGTGTCCCTAGAAGTGAAGTGGGTCTCTTGAGGACAGCATATATATGGGTCTTGTTGTTGTATCTATTCAGCCAGTCTATGTCTTTTGGTTGGGGCTTTTAGTCCATTCACATTTAAGGTAATTATTGATATGTATGTTCTTATTGCCATTTTATTAATTACTTTGGATTTGTTTTTGCTGCTCTTTTTCCTTTCCTTCTTCTCTTGTTCTTTTCTGCCTAAAGAAGTTCCTTTAGTATTTGTTGTAAGGCTGGTTTAGTGTTGCTGAATTCTCTCAACTTTTGTTTATCTGTGAAGGTTTTGATTTCTCCTTCAAATCTGAATGAGAGCCTTGCTGGGTAGAGTATTCTTGGTTAGAGGTTTTTTCCTTTCATCACATTGAGTATATCATGCCACTCCCTTCTGGTCTGCAAGAGTTTCTGGTGAAAAATGTGATGATAGCCTTATTGGGGTTCCCTTGTATGTTATTTGCTTCTTTTCCCTACCTGCTTTCAAGATTTTCTGTTTGACTTTAATTTTGGTCAGTTTGATTAGTATGTGTCTTGGTGTATTCCTCCTTGGGTATATTTTATATAGTACTCGTTGTGCTTCCTGGATTTGAATGAGTGATTCCTTCCCCCTGTTAGGGAAGTTTTTGGCTATTATCTCTCGAAATATTTTTTCTGTCCCCTGCTCTCTTTCTCCTTCTGGTGACCCTATAATACGGATGTTGGTGCATTTCACATTGTCCCAGAGTTCTCTGAGACTCTCTTCATTTCTTTTCAATCTTTTTTCTCTTTTCTGTTCTGTGTCCATCATTTCCTCTAATCTGTCCTCCACCTCGCTTATTCCATCTTCTGCCTCCTGTATTCTGCTGTTAGCTGATTCTAGTGAATTTTTAATTTCAGTGATTGTATTTTGCATCTCTGCTTGTTTAAACTGTATATCTTGTATCTCTTTGGTCAGTGTTTCCTGTAAGTTATCCATCTTTGCCTCCAGTTTATTCCCAATATCTTGCATTATCTTCAGCAACAACATTCTAAACTCTTTTTCCTGGAGGCTAAGAATCTCCTCCTCACTTAGCTGATTTTCTGGAGTTTTCCTTAATCCCTCATCCAACTTATAGTTCTCTGTCTTTTCATTTTTATATGTTTTTGATGTGGTGACCTTTTTATGGATAATAGAGTTGTAGCCTCTCTTACTTCTGATGTCTTCCCCCCTGTGGCTGAAGTCAGCATGGGGGCTTGCTGTAGGCTTCCTGATGGGAGGGGCTGATGCCTGCCCCCAGTAGGAGGAGCTGATTCTACTCCCTCTGGTGGGTGGGGCTTAGCTTACTGATGAGATTAGAGGCAGCTGTGTGCCTGAGGGGTCTTTAGGTAGCCTGTTTACTGAGGGGTGGGGCTGTGATCCCACCTGGGTTGTTGTTCGCCCTGGGGCTTCTCAACAGCTGGCTGATGGGTGTGGCCAGATTTTCCCAAAATGGACACCTCCAGAGAAAGGCACTGCTGCTGAATATTCCTAAGAGCCTTTGCTTTCAATGTCCTTCCCTCACAACAAGCCACGTTCACCCCTGTTTTCCAAGGATGTCCTCCAAGAACTGCAGTCAGGTTTGACCCAGATTCCCTTGGAGACTTTGCTGTGCCCTGGGACTCAGTGCATGTGAAAGTCTGGGTGTGCCTTTTAAGAATGGGGTCTCCATTTCCCCTAGTCCCATGGAGCTCTTGCACACAAGCACCACTGGCCTTCAATGCCAGATGCTCTGGGGCTCTTTCTCCCTGTGCTGGATCCCCCACATGTGAGGGTTTGATGTGTGGCTCAGAACTCTCACTCCTGTAGGTGAGTCTCTGTGAACCAGTTAGTTTCCAGTCTGTGGATGTTTCCCCCCAGGAGGTATGGGGTTGTTTATATCGTGAAATTGCCCCTCCTACCTCTTGATGTGGCCTTCTCTTTTTCTTTTGGAGTAGGGTATCTTTTTTAAGGTTTCTGATCCATTTTGGTGAAGAGTGCTCAGTCTGTAGTTGTGAATTTTGTTGTTTTTAGGAGAGAAGTTGAGCTCCAGTCCTTCTATTCCGCCATCTTAATCTCATCCTCAAGAGACAGTTTTAAACAGAGATGGCCACAAATGATCCCAATGAGAACACATTGCAAGAAATCTCCCCAGGGGATGCCAATCCTCCATAATATTCCTCTCTTGCAGGACATCTTGGGCTAGATATTCACACATCCCATGCCAGCAAGCATGCACATGCCCACCGGTGGCAGTGCTGTCTGGCGCAGTGACTACCATCCTCCAACTGCTCCTAGGGTCTGTTGAGGCTGGTCTGCTTGAGAAGCCAGTAGCACATGCACGAGGGCAGAGGGCAGTTTCCCAAGGGGTGGCCTTCCTGGGGGCAGGGCCGGTCATGTCTGTGGTTGGAATTAATTCTGTGAAGGCCGTTGTAATCACAGCTGGGTTACTTTTCTTGAGTGCTCATTAGCTTACAACAGTTTCCTAAACTTAAACCTTGTCTTTAATCTCCATTGGGACTTTTCATCTGTTTTAAGTATCTGAATCTATCCTTCTCGTTAGGATGATTATTTGTGTATTTGCAGCATGTTGTGTGGTTATTTGCTTTTTTGTGTAGTAATTTTTCAGGAGCTGCGTATGTGTATTTTGATGTGTACAGGGCAAGTCTGACTATTTTATGGGACTGGTGAATATTATATAGGTAGGTGTGCTGTGTTTCTGTACTTCTATATTCTGCATGATGGAAGGGGGGGTGTGATTTTCTGTATATGCAGAGAGTGTATTATATATGTATTTGGAACAAAAGGCATAGGGTGATACACTGCCATATTTGTGGGGTCCTGGGTAATTGTGGGTACATTTGGGGCTCATGGAGAATAGTTGTGTGTATGAGTTTGAGGGTGTATTCAAGGGGCATGGTCATTTGGAGGAATATTTGCTGGGGCTATGCAGTTGTATTTTTCAGTAGGGACATTTTAGGATTAAATATTTGGGGAATTGAGTATGTGTGTTTCTAAAGGAGAGATGAGTTTCTGTGTTTATTCGGAGGAGTTGGAGACTTGCATTTATAGGTATGAGAAACATGGGCTGTGGTTATTTGTTAGTAGTTGCAGAACTAGTTCATAATAGCTTGGGAAGTCATCTTTCTGTGTTCAGTTACATCAAGTTGGTAGTTTGAATATGCTCATGCTTGGAATACTTATACCATGTAGATATCATAAATGAAGTCTTACCTGACTTTTTAAAGAGCTTTATATAAGCATTTACAGCATACCACTCATCTGTGTGTTTAGTTGGAAGTATGTGTCAAGCCAGACTATTCAGGCATCACTTGGTATGTACATATAGGACATTTTTTTTTTTGGACATTGATTTTCAATATTATTATTATTTTTTTAATCTTTCTTATTGTCTACATTTTTGTTTCTTATGTTTTTTCTTATAATTTTTTTATATTCCCACTGTACAGCAAGGGGGTCAGGTTATCCTTACATGTATACATTACAATTACAGTTTTTCCCCCACCATTTCTTCTGTTGCAACATGAGTATCTAGACATAGTTCTCAATGCTATTCAGCAGGATCTCCTTGTAAATCTGTTATAAGTTGTGTCTGATAAGCCCAAGCTCCCGATCCCTCCCACTCCCTCCCCCTCCCATCAGGCAACCACAAGTCTCTTCTCCAAGTCCATGATTTTCTCTTCTGAGGAGATGTTCATTTGTGCTGGATATTAGATTCCAGTTATAAGTGATATCATATGGTATTTGTCTTTGTGTTTCTGGCTCATTTCACTCAGTATGAGATTCTCTAGTTCCATCCATGTTGCTGCAAATGGCATGATGTCATCCTTTTTTATGGCTGAGTAGTATTCCATTGTGTATATATACCACATCCTCCGAATCCAATCATCTGTCGATGGACATTTGGATTGTTTCCATGTCCTAACTATTGTGAATAGTGCTGCAATGAACATGCGGGTGCATGTGTCTCTTTTAAGTAGAGTTTTTTCCAGACAGATGCCCAAGAGTGGGATTGCGGGGTCATATGGTAGTTCTATGTATAGATTTCGAAGGTATCTCCAAACTGATCTCCATAGTGGCTATACCAGTTTACATTCCCACCAACAGTGCAGCAGGCTTCCCGTTTCTCCACACCCTCTCCAGCACTTGCTATTTGTGGATTTATTAATGATGGCCATTCTGACTGGTGTGAGGTGGTATCTCATGGTAGTTTTGATTTGCATTTCTCTTATAATCAGCGATGTTGAGCATTTTTTCATGTGTTTGTTGGCCATCTGTGTGTCTTCTTTGGAGAACAGTCTATTCATGTCTTTTGCCCATTTTTCCATTGATTGATTGGTTTTTTTGCTGTTGAGTTGTATAAGTTGCTTATATATTCTAGAGATTAAGCCCTTGTCAGTTGCATCATTGGAAACTATGTTCTCCCATTCTGTAAGTTGTCTTTTTGTTTTCTTTTGGGTTTCCTTTGCTGTGCAAAAGCTTTTCAGTTTGATGAGGTCCCATGGGTTTATTTTTGCTCTAATTTCTATTGCTTTGGGAGACTGCCCTGAGAAAATATTCATGCTGTTGATGTCAGAGAGTGTTTTGCCTATGTTTTCTTCTAGGAGTTTGATGGTGTCCTGTCTTATATTTAAGGCTTTCATCCATTTGGAGTTTATTTTTGTGCATGGTGTGAGGGTGTGTTCTAGTTTCATTGCTTTGCATGCAGCTGTCCAGGTTTCCCAGCAATGATTGCTGAATAGACTTTCTTGTTCCCATTTTATGTTCTTGCCTCCCTTGTCAAAGATTACTTGACCATAGGTGTCAGGGTTTATTTCCGGATTCTCTATTCTGTTCCATTGGTCTGTCTGTTTTGATATCAGTACCACACTGTTTTGATGACTGTGGCTTTGTAGTATTTCTTGAAGTCTGGGAGAATTATGCCTCCTGCTTGGTTTTTGTTTCTCAGGATTGCTTTGGCGATTCTGGGTCTTTTGTGGTTCCATATAAATGTTTGGATTGTTTGTTCTAGTTCTGTGAAAAATGTCCTGGGTCATTTGATAGGGATTGCATTGAATCTGTAGATTGCTTTGGGTAGTATGGCCATTTTTACAATATTGATTTTTCCAATCCAGGAACATGGAATATCTTTCCATTTCTTTACATCTTCTTTGATTTCTTTGATTAAGGTTTTGTAGTTCTCGGCATATAGGTCCTTTACCTCTTTGGTCAGGTGTATTCCGACGTATTTGATTTTGTGTGGTACAATGTTAAAAGGTATCGTATTTTTGGATTCCTTTTCTAATGTTTCATTGCTGGTATACAGAAATGCAACTGACTTCTGAATGTTAATCTTATATCCTGCTCCTTTGCTGAATTTATTAATCAGTTCAAGGAGTTTTTGGGTTGAGTCCTTAGGGTTTTCTAGGTATAGAATCATGTCATCTGCATACAGTGACAGTTTGATCTCTTCTCTTCCTAAATGGATGCCTTTGATTTCTTTTGTTTGTCTAATTGCTGTGGCTAAGACTTCCAAAACGATGTTGAAGAGCAGTGGTGAGAGTGGGCATCCCTGTCTTGTTCCAGATTTGAGTGAGAAGGCTTTCAGTTTTTCCCCATTGAGGATTATATTTGCTGTGGGTTTATCATAAATGGCTTTGATTATATTCAGGAATGTTCCCTCTATACCCACTTTGGCGAGGGTCTTGATCATGAATGGATGTTGAACTTTGTCAAATGCTTTTTCTGCGTCTATTGAGATGATCATATGATTTTTAACTTTCTTTTTGTTAATGTGGTGTATGATGCTGATTGATTTGCGTATGTCGAACCATCCTTGTGAACCTGGGATGAACCCAACCTGGTCATGGTGTATAATTTTTTTGGTATGTTGTTGGATTCGGTTGGCTAAGATTTTGTTGAGAATTTTTGCATGTATATTCATCAATGATATTGGGCGATAGTTTACTTTTTTGGTAGTATCTCTGTCTGGTTTTGGAATGAGGGTGATGGTGGCATCATCGAATGTCTTTGGGAGTATTCCTTCTTCTTCAACCTTTTGAAAGAGTTTAAGGAGGATGGGCACCAATTCCTCTTTATATGTTTGATAGAATTCACCTGTGAAGCCATCTGGTCCTGGGCTTTTATTTGTAGGGAGTGATTTTATGACCTCTTCAATTTCATTTCTTGTGATCGGTCTGTTCAATTGGTCTGTTTCTTCTTGATTCCGTTTTGGCAGGGTGTAAGATTCTAGAAAAGTGTCCATTTCTTCCAGATTGTCAAACTTGTTGCCGTATACTTGTTCATAATATTCTCTTATGGTTTTTTGTATTTCTGCTGAATCCGTTGTGATTTCTCCTTTTTCATGTATAATTTTGGTGATTTGGGTTCTTTCTCTCCTCTTTTTAGTGAGTCTGGCCAGGGGTTTGTCAATTTTGTTCAGCTTTTCAAAGAACCAGCTCTTGGTTTTATTAATTTTCTCTATTGTTTTTTGAACCTCTATTTTATTGATTTCTTCTTTGATCTTTATAATTTCCTTCCTTCTGCTGGCTTTAGGTCTTTTTTGTTCTTCTTCTTCTAATTCACTTAGGTGGAGGGTTAAGTTGTCAATTTGGGATCCTTCTTTTTTGAGAAAGGCCTGTATTGCTATAAATTTCCCTCTGAGCACTGCTTTCGCAGCATCCCATAGATTTTGAGAGGTTGTGTCTTCATTATCATTTGTTTCAAGGTAGTTTTTAATTTCCTTTTTTGATTTCCTCATTGACCCATTGGTTTTTCAGTAGCATGTTGTTTAGTCTCCATGTAGTAGGTTTTTTCTCTTTGCTTTTCCCGTGGTTGATTTCTAATTTCATGGCATTGTGGTCAGAGAAGATACTTGAGATAATTTCTATGCTCCTAAATTTGTTGAGATTCGCTTTATGTCCCAATATGTGGTCGATTCTTGAGAATGTTCCATGAGCATTTGAGAAGAATGTGTATTCTGATTTTTTTGGATGTAGTGTCCTGAAGATATCAATTAAGGCTAACTTTTCTATTGTTTCCTTTAGGATCTCTGTTGCTTTATTGGTTTTCTGTCTGGAGGATCTGTCCATTGATGTGAGGGGGGTATTTAGGACTCCTACTATGATTGTATTCTCATCAATATCTCCCTTTATGTCTGTTAATATTTGTTGTATGTATCTGGGTGCTCCTATGTTTGGGGCATATATGTTGATGATAGTAACATCCTCTCCTTGGATGGATCCCTTAATCATTAAACAGTGTCCTTCTTTGTCTTTCTTTATGTCTTTTGTTTTAAAGTCTATTTTGTCTGATATGAGCGTTGCGACTCCTGCTTTTCTGTCATGTCTATTGGCATGAAGTACTTTTCCCCACCCTTTCACTTTCAATCTATATGTATCCTTCGTCCTAAGGTGAGTTTCTTGTAGGCAGCATATTGAAGGTTTTTGCCTTTTTATCCACTCAGCCACTCTGTGTCTTTTGATTGGGGCATTCAGTCCATTGACATTTAAGGTGATAATTGATAGATGATTATTTATTGCCATTTGATCCTCGTGTTCCAGTTGATTCTATGGTTCTCCATTCTTCCTTTCTTTTTTTTTTTTTTTTTTGGTTGGATGTTCTCCTGTTATTATCTGCTTGAGAGTATTTTTTTTTCATATTTTGCAAATGCAATATTTGGTTTTGGCTTGTGGTTGCCCTGTTTTTTAAGTATGCTAACCCCTTCCCATAATTGTGTGTTTTAGCCTGATGGTCCTGTAAGTTCAAACTCTTCATTATTATATTAAAATTAAGAAGAGAAACATACAAACAAAAAGTGTTATTTACTTCCTAACACCCCTTGCCCACATTTTATGGTTTTGATGACTCTTTTTTATTTTTTTCTTTTTAATTTTATTTTGTTTGAAGCATGTTCATGATTAAATCTGTATGCTGGCTTATTTGAGTGACTGCTCTCTGATTGTGGTTTCCTCAGTCCTAGTCCTTCCGCTTCTTCTTCTTTTTTTTTTTCTTTTATTTTTTCTTCCCTTTCCTTCCTTTCTCTTTGGTTTAGAGAAGCCCTTTCAATATTTCCTTTAACCTGGGTTTTGTGTTGCTGTATTCTTTAAGTTTTTGTTTGTTGGAAAAAATTTTTATTTCCCCTTCTATTTTAAATGATATTCTTGCTGGATAGAGTATTCTAGGTTGCATATTTTTTCCTTTGAGCACTTTAACTATCTCTTGCCATTCCCTCCTGGCCTGTAGAGTTTCTGTAGAGAAATCAGCTGATATTCTTATGGGGGTTCCCTTGTAGGTAACATTCTGTTTTTCTCTTGCTGCCTTTAGGATCCTCTCTTTATCACTAACTTTTGCCATTTTTATTATGATGTGTCTTGGTGTGGGTCTGTTTGGGTTCAGTTTGTTTGGGGCCCTCTGTGCTTCTTGTATCTTGAATCCAGTATCCTTTAGATTTGGGAAGTTTCCAGCGATAATTTCTTCAAATATATTTTCCATTCCCTTATCTTTTTCTACTCCTTCTGGAATTCCCATTATGCGTAGATTGGCCCACTTTGTATTATACCATAGGTCTCTTATATTGCTTTCCAGTTTTTTGATTCGATTTTCTGTCTGTTGACCAGATTGAGTGATTTCCATTATTCTATCTTCCATATCACTGATTCGTTCTTCTGCATTATTCATTCTGGTTTTTACTGCCCCTAGTTCAGTTTGCATCTCTGCAAATGAATGTTCTAGTTTTTCTTGGCTCCTCCTTATATTTTCTAGTTCCTTTCTGAGGGTATCTGCATTACTGTTCATATCTTCTCTTAATTCCTTCAGTATTTTCACGATTTCTCTTTTGAACTCCAGCTCTGTCTGACTGAAAGGATCTGTTTCATTGTTGACTGTTTTAGGTGAGTTCTCCTGTCATATAGGACATTTTATATAAATTGTGAGTGGGGCATCCAGAGTGTTGGGCCCTTTGATGTGTGCATTGGCCCTTCTTTCTGAATCACAGCATTGCTCCTGTCAGGTTGAGTCATTCTTTCAGGTCAATGAATTCCTTCCTCCAAATGCTGGTGAATTCCAGTGGAAATCATGCAAATGGATTTAGGGGTGTCTGTACCTTAGGCAGGTGGACACACCTTCAGCATTGTATGGTCCTAGAATCTGGGGCCCTCGAAGGGTGAGGCTGATGGCATTAACCCTGTACAGCAGAACCTTCACAGGAGTGTGGTTGGCATGAGAAGCAGCAGTCAGCAAGTTGTGGGGATTCATGGATAAAAGATAAGGTAGGCAAGTGCTCTCCCAGGAAAACCCCATGAGATTCAGTTCAGCAAGCACAGGTATTTCTGGCGCTTCTGTGGCACAGCTGGTAAGCAAGGACACCATGCACATGGGGTCCAGATGGTGTAAGTCTCTAGAGCTGCCCAAGGGTGTTGGAAAGTATTGTAGGTCAGGCTGGTAAGCTGTATGAACAATTCTCCACTACTGTATCTCTATGGAAACCTAAGTCCTCAGGGATAGGCAGGACCTCTAGGGTCAGTGAGCTGACAAGGACAAAGGTGGGGAGGCCTTGTCTCTAAGGGAGGCTTGGGAGTGAGGCCTGGAGAGCCTGGGGAGTCCTTCTCTGAGAAGATATGGCTCTGATATTCCCAAACCTTTAGACATGGTCCCTGTTCTTTTCTGAAGGTTCAGGGTACTTCTATCTATGGGAAGTTCATCCCAAGATCTTGGTTCTCAGATCAGATGACCTGACCCTATTTTTCTTTATTCCACATCCAGCCATCAACCCAACAGGGAGCCATGTGGTCACTGTGTCCACCAGCTGACCCTACAGCCTCCTGCTTCCCTTCCCAAAATAGACCCCTCTATTTTGACTCAGCCCCTGGATTCCATACAGTGAACTGTTAGTGACCTCTAGGTCGATATTCAAGAGCCTCAACCTGAACAGGCTTGAAAAATAACAAATAACTTTTTTTGTCTTTTTGCCATTTCTGGGGCCGCTCCCATGGCCTATGGAGGCTCCCAGGCTAGGGGTCAAATTGGAGCTGTAGGCACTGGCCACAGCCACAGCAACACAGGGATCTGACCCACATCTGGAACCTACACCACAGCTCATGGCAATGCCAGATCCCTAACCCACTGAACAAGGCCAGGGATCAAACCTGCAACCTCATGGTTCCTAGTTGGATTCATTAACCACTGAGCCATGACAGGAACTCCAACAACTAACATTTTATGAGCCATTCCTAAAATCTCCCCAGTTCACACCCATAGGTCAACTATTCAATCATAGCCACAAAGAAGGGTGAATCTGTGGCAGCCTTTGGAGCCTTGTGGAATCTCATTTTATAGCATTTGGGGTTCCATACAGTTAAAAGGCCACTCGGCCTGCTTCAGCTTCCCTATTCATGAATCGATTAACTTCTGAGATTAGCAGATTGATACAGAAAAGACAGAAAAGACGATGGGAGGCTATAGGCCTACCTGAACTCCTGACGCTAGTTGAGCATTTTGTAAAGGACCTGGCAGCAAGATCACAAACAAAAAACCACCAAGCTATGAGCTTTATATCTCCAACAGATCCAAGGTAAGAGACACAAATGAATACTTGCACCTTGCCCATGACCCCCTCCTAGGGGTCCCTGATCATTTCAGTGACCCAGCGTTGGTGTTTCATTTGTAATCAGCTAGCCACTGGGAAAAAAAAAGCTGTCCTCAAAGGTCTTGTGCAGACTCTTCACAGGAGATACTCTCATACCTACCTCAATGTGAGGGCTCCCCCATCAACCCTTACCATAGTTGACAGAACACCAGAGGTTCTATTACCAGCAATTACCTGAAACAACCTAGAAGAAAGGAAAACGAAAATTAATAGAAAACCTGGCTCAATTTTAGTTGATACAAGAGCTATACTCAGTACTTGAAACCCCACTCATTCTTTCATTTGAAATCTATGTGAAACCCTAAGCCTAACTGTAAACATAGCCAACTCTTAACATGCTACCCTGACCATAGCTGTGCCTTCTACTTTAAACTCCATCCTCATAAAACAGTAGACCCCTCAGAGTAAGAAGGATGTTTCCAGAGTGCGGGTATCTAATAAGTTCAGAGAGAACTTTTATCTCAACCACTATTCTGTTTTGCTATGCACTATAGCCCAGTTAATCTATGTAACAGAGATCTCCTTTCTAATGTAAAAGGGCTACTATGTTTTCCCTGTGATGGAGATCTCACCTTAAAATTTCTTGATCATCCCCAACCCTGATCATTTATATCCCTTATACTCTGTCCTGAACATAAAAGAGGAAGAAGCTCAACAAAAGTTCTCTAATTGAATTGAGATGTCTGAAAATGCGTGGGCTACTTCTGACCCTGACATTGGAAGAATAAAAAATGCAGAACCTATAACAATTCAGATAGATGTGGCCAAACCTCTCCCTAAGTTTCCTCCATAACCATTAAAGCCTGAGGCAATACAAGGCCTCACACTCATTGTAGGAGGCTTATTTGCTCAGGGGTTTCTCATGTCCTGTGTGTGTTCCTGCCACATGCCAGTCTTGCCTATTTGGAAACCTAATGGGATAGGTGTTTGCCCAGGAGCTGGGGGCTATTAATAAAGTAGTTATCCTCCATTTACCAGTTGTTCCAAAACTGGACACCCTTCTGCCACAAGTTTTAACTGACTTGAAATGGTTTACTGTTGTAGTTTTTTGTTCAAATGACTTCAGCATCCCTGTAGACCCAACAGCCAATATCTATGTCTATGTGCCTTTCCTTGGAACCATCAGCAGTAGACCTGGACAGTTTTGCCTCAAGTGTTCCCTGAGGCCCCTTCTTTCTTCCCCCAAGTAATTCACCAAGATTTAAGTACCTTCTGTAGAGTTCCCATTGTGGCACAGCAGAAACAAACCCGACTAGGGAACATGATGTTGTGGGTTCAATTTCTGGCTTCACTCAGTAGGTTAAGGATCTGGCATTGCTGTGAGTTCTGGTATAGGTCACAGATGCAGCTTGGATCTGACATTGCTGTGGTGTAAGCTGGCAGCTGTAGCTCCAATTAGATCCTTAACCTGGGAATCTCCATGTGTGGCACGTGCAGCCCTAAAAAGGAAAAGAAAAAAGCTAACGTTTTAAGTGTTTTCTAGTTCCCTGAGAAATCACCCATTTTACAAGATGCAGATGATCTCATGGTGTACTCTGCCACTATACAATTCCATGAGGCATGCATGAAAGCTTCCCTTTATTTGCTGCAATAGGTAGCTGAAAAAGAGCACATAGAGAAAATTTCAGTTATCTCAACACTGGACATTATATAGGGCATAATCTAAACACTAAAGGAATTCAGCTGACTTCCACAAGAATTAAGCTCACACAGGACATTCCCAGGCTCACAACTGAGGGACAGCATTGTGGATTTCTAGATTTAGCTGGTTATTGCAAACTCTGGGTTCCAAATTTTATGAACTTACTGAAGTTCTAGTTCCTTAACCCCATCCTTGGGAAGATAAACATGAGCAGGCTTTTCTAAAGTGAAAACTACTGCTACAAGAGCCACCTGCCTTAGGGTTATTCAACTATTCAAGCATTTTACTTTATTTGTGCAGGAAAGGGATAACTAGACCCTGGGAGTTATGGAAGCATGTAGTAAACATAGCCCTACTGCCTGTTGTAGCATGCAACTTGATTCTGTTGCTCATGCCTGTCTCCGTTGTCTTGAAGTGACAGCCAGACCTGCAAAGTTAGTGAAAGCCTTGGCAAATTCCACACACTCTCCAGTCTTCTTAACTGTGAAATGACTCAGTGTTTTCCTGCAGGTAGATTAACTTCCTATGAGATCCTTGTGCTCTCACCACCTCATCTATATCTTAAACATTGCAATGCTCTCAGTCCTGCTACACTACTACTTTTATCTCAACAAGGAAAGCACTATGACAATGAGGTAATATTGTCCCATTTTGTGACACTGTCCTGATTAATGATATCTCTAAATCAATCCCAATCGAATCTTGTGTGTTGATGAGTTATGCTTACAATTGAGAAGGGATTTTCAAGCTAGTTATGCTGTTTCTACCCATGGTGACCTAGTCAATGTTGGAGATGTCCTCAGGCAGAGCTCTGTGCCCTTTCCAGAGCATGCCAGTTGTCAGAGGGAGGATCTGTCAGTGTTTAAAACGATAGCCAGGATGCTTTTGACCAAGACGTTGGATCCAGTTCTGACAGAGGCCTGGAAAGGTTATAAAGGTGACAGCACTTTGAGATGATCCGTGATGCTTACAAAATGCCTGACAGTTCTCCCTCCTGTCCTTACTTGTTCCTCAAACATGGCCTTAAGTGGTTTCTGGTCTGTACACTTTCCCATCTATGTGGGACACATTACCCAGGATAGAGGCTTCCTGCCGCTGAGAGGTGAGGACTACTGAATTTGGAAAACCTGACTTTTGATCAGTGACCCTTTCAGAGAAAGATCTTGATCTTTGAAGATCAAGGAGAGCTGTGAACATGAATTTACGGTACCTTAACTCAACTTGGAGTTGAGAAGGCCTGTAGAGGGAGCTCTCACACCTTACCCTTCGTGGTAATTACCCTAAAAGGAGAATGTCAATTACTGACCCCAGCAGGAAGCTAGGAACCTTGCATTCCCAAACAGGAAGTTCACTTGGTTTCTACCCCAGCAGGAGGAGGGAAGACTGCCTTCTTATGCAAAAGCAAACCCTCCCAATTAAAAAAATGCTACAGTGTAGCCAATAAGAAGCAAACATCACCTGAACTTTTACTTTTCTCCAGTCAACTTTTCTTTCTTTGTCTTTCTTTCCTATTGATGTCATTTTCCCCTTGTCCCACCCTTCTTACTATAAAAGACTTTCATAGTGTGTAACCCCTTGGAGGAGCTCTCTGTTTGCCAGGTGGGATGCTCCCTGATTCATGAGTCTTTTAATGAACCCAATTAGATCTTCAGATTTACTCAGGTACTTTTTTTTTTTTTTTTTGGAGTGCCAATATCACTGACTTGGACGTCCCAGTTACTGCTTCTCCTAGTACAAGTGGATGCCTAGTGGCTCAGATTGCCCCATTCATTATCCATCCCCACTAAAATGTCAGTACAATGAATTGTGGTTACGGGCGTAATGAAATTCTGCCTTCTCATATTTTTTAAAACATGGTTTTTAATTATTTTACATTTTAATTCATTGAGTTATATTATATTTATAGTTGTACAACCATCATCACAACCTAATTTTACAACATTTCTAACCCTAAGCCCCATGCTGTCTCCTCCCAACCTGTCTCCTTTGGTAACCAAGGATATTCTTTTCTTTTCTTTTTCCTCAGAGAAATTTTTATTGTATTTTATTTTATTTTACTTTTTAAATATTTGTTTGTATAATGATTTTTGTGTTTTAGCAGTATAGCTGGTTTACAGTGTTCTGTCAATTTTATACTATACTGCATGGTGACCCAGTTACTCATACATGTATACATTTTTTTCTCACATTATCATCCTCTCTCATAAGTCACCAGGCATAGTTCCCAGTGCAACACAGCAGGATGTCACTGCTAATCCATTCCAAAGGCAATAGTCAGAGTTCCCGTCGTGGCGCCGTGGTTAAGGAATTCGACTAGGAACCATGAGGTTGCGGGTTCAGTCCCTGCCCTTCCTCAGTGGGTTAACGATCCGGCATTGCCATGAGCTGTAGTGTAGGTTGCAGACGTGGCTCAGATCCTGTGTTGCTGTGGCTCTGGCGTAGGCCAGTGGCTACAGTTCCAATTCGACCCCTAACCTGAGAACATCCATATGCTGCAGGAGCGGCCCAAAGAAATAGCAAAAAGACAAAAAAAAAAAAGAAAAGGCAATAGTCTGCATCTGTTAACCCAAGCACGCCATCCATCCCACTCCCTGCCCCTCCCCCTTGGCAACCACAAGTCTATTCTCCAAGTCCATGATTTTCTTTTCCATGGAAAGATTCCTTTGTGCCATATATTAGATTCAAGCCATAAGTGATATCATATGGTATTTTCCTTTCTCTTTCTGACTTACTTCACTCAGGATGAGAGCCTCTAGTTCCAGCCATGTTGCTGCAAAAGGCATTATTTTGTTCTCTTTTATGGCTGAGTAGGATTCCATTGTGTAGATATACCACATCTTCCTACTCCAATCACCTGTTGATGGACAATTGGGCTGTTTCCATGTCTTGGCTATTGTGAGTAGTGCTGTAATGAACATGTGGGTTCATGTGTCTTTTTCAAGGAAAGTTTTGTCTGGATATATGCCTGAGAGTGGGATTGCCAGGTCATAGGGTAGTTTTAGGTATAGATTTCTAAGGTATCTCCATACGGTTCTCCATAGTGGCTGTACCAGCTTACATTCATTCCCACCAACAGGGCAGGAGGGTTCCCTTTTCTCCACATCCCCTCCAGCACTTGTTACTTGTGGACTTATGAATGATGGCCACTCTGACTGGTGCGAGGTGGTATCACATGGTAGTTTTGATTTGCATTTCTCTTATAATCAACGATGTTGATCATTGTTTCATGTGCTTCTTGGCCATCTGTATATCTTCCTTGGAGAAATGTCTCTTCAGGTCTTTTGTCCATTTTTCCATTGGGTTGTTGGTTTTTTTTGCTGTTGAGGTGCATAAGTTGTTTGTCTATTTTAGAGATGAGGCCCTTGTCAGTTGCATCATTTGAAACTATTTTCGCCCATTCCGTAAGTTGCCTTTTTGTTTCCTTTGCTGTGCAGAAGCTTGTTGATTAGGTCCCATTGGTTTATTTTTGCTTTGATTTCTGTTGCTTTGGGAGACGGACCTGAGAAACATTTGTAAGGTTGATGTCAGAGAATGTGTTGCCTATATTCTCTTCCAGGAGTTTGATGGTGTCTTGTCTTACATTTAAGTCTCTCAGCCATTTTGAGTTTATTTCGGTGCATAGTGTGAGGGTATGTTCTAATTTTGTTGATTTGCATGCAGCTGTCCAGGTTTCCCAGAAGTACTTGCTGAAAAGACTGTCTTTTCCCCATTTTATGTTCTTGCCTCATTTGTCAAAGATTAATTGCCCATAGAGTGTTTGGGTTTATTTCTGGATTCTCTATTTTGTTCCATTGGTCTGTCTGTCTGTTTTGATACCAGTACCACACTGTCTAGATGACTGTGGCTTTGTAATATTGCCTGAAGCCTGGAAGAGTTATGCCTCCTGCTTGGTTTTTTTTTCCTCAGAATTGCTTTGGCAATTCTGGGTCTTTTGTGGTTCCATATAGATTTTGGGATAGTTTGTTCTAGTTCTCTGAAAAATGGTGTGGGTAACTGGATAGGGATGGCATTGAATCTGTAGATTGCGTTGGGTAGTATGGCCATTTTTACAATATTAATTCTTCCAATCCAGAAGCATGGAATGTCTTTCCATTTCTTTACATCTTCTTAATTTCCTTGTTTAATGTTTCATAGTTCTCAGCATATAAGTCTTTCACCACCTTGGTCAGATGATTGACTTTTTTGGGGTGCAGCTTTAAAAGGTATCATATTTTTGTATTCCTTTTCTACTATTTCACTGTTTGTATACAGAAATGTGACTGATTTCTGAATGTTAATCTTATATCCTGCTACTTTGCTGAATTTGTTGAGCAGTTCAGGTAGTTTTTGGGTTGAGTTCTTGGGGCTTTCTATATATAGTATCATGTCCTCTGCATACAGTGACAGTTTTACCACTTCTCTTCCTATTTGGATGCCTTTTGTTTCTTTTGTTTGTCTGCTTGCTGTGACTAGGACTTCCAGCACTATGATAACAGTGGTGGTGGGAGTGGGCATCTGTGTCTTGTTCCAGATTTAGTGGGAAGGCTTTCAGTTTTTCTCCATTGACTATTATGTTTGCTGTGGGTTTGTCATAAATGGCTTTGATTATGTTAAGGAATGTTCCCTCTAGACCCACATTGGTAAGAGTTTTGATCATGAATGGATGTTGGACTTTGTCAAATGCTTTTTCTGCATCTATTGAGATGATCATGTGGTTTCTGACTTTTATTAATGTGGTGTATGACATTGTTTGATTTGTGTATGTTGAACGGTCCTTGTGAACCTGGGATGAATCCCACCTGGTCATGGTGTACGATCTTTTTGATATGTTGCTGGATTTGGTTAGCTAAAATTTTGTTGAGAATTTTTGCATCTGTATCCAGCAAGGATATTGGCTGATAATTTTCTTTTTTGGAGGCATCTTTGTCTGTTTTTGGAATTAGCATGTCGGTGGCATCATAGAATGTCTTTGGGAGTGTTTCTTCTTCTTCAACCTTTTGGGAACATTTAAGGAGGAAGGGTAGGATTTCCTCTTTGTGTGTTTGGTAGAATTCTCCTGTGAAGCCATATGGTCCTGGACTTTTATTTGTAGGGGATGTTTTTATGACATAGTCAATTTCATTTCTAGTGATCTGTCTGTTCAGTTGATCTATTTCTTCTTGATTCAGTTTTGGCAGGCTGTAAGTCTCTAGAAAGATGTCCATTTCGTCTAGGTTGTTGAATTTGTTGGCATATAATTATTGATAGTAGTCTATGTTTTTTTGTATTTCTGTAGCATCAGTTGTGACTTCCGCTTTTTCATTTTGTTTATTTGGGTTTTTTCCCTCTCCTCTTCTTGGTGAGTCTAGCCAGAGGTTTGTCTATTTTGTTTATCTTTTCAAAGAGCCAGCTCTTGGTTTGATGGATTTTTTCTATTGTTTTTTGAATCTCTACTTTATTGATTTCCTCTTTGATCTTTATGATTACCTTCCTTCTGCTGACTTTAGGTTTGGTTTGTTCTTCTTTAATTCATTTAGGTGGTGGGTTCAGTTTTCAATTTGAGATTTTTCTTCTCTGTTGAGGAAGGCCTGTGTTGCTATGAACTTCCCTCTGAGCACTGCACCTAGAGATGCAGATGTACAAGAAGGCCTGGGATGCTCCACCACCAACTCCAGGGACTCTTGGACTGGGGAAAAGGCTGAACCAGCAAATCCCAAAGAATGGGGACTGAAAACTCATTCCAAGCCAAATGGAGAGCTATAGCTGTCACCAGCAGTTCCCAGCATGGAATCCATGGGCTGCGTCAAAACAGATGGGTCCAGGGGAGGCAGGAGGTGGCTGTAGGGTCAGCTGGTGGACACAGTGATCATGGGGCTCCTTGATGGGTTTGCGGTTGGAGGTAGAATAGGAGGAAAAAAGGCTCAAGTCATCCGATCTGAGAACCATGAGACTGGGATGATCTTCCTGCTGCCAGAAGAATCCTGAACCTTCAGAAAAGAACAATGACCATGTCTAAAGGGTTTGGGAATATTGGAGCCATATCTCCTCAGAGTAGGACTCCCCAGGCTCTCCAGGCCTCACTCCTCAAGCCTCCCTTAGAGACAAGGCCTCCCCACCTTTGTCCTTGTCAGCTCACTGACCCCTGAGGTCCTGCCTGTCCCTGAGGACCTAGGTTTCCATACAGATAGGTTGGTGGAGAATTATTGATACAGCTTACCAGCCTGACCCACAATAGTTTGCACCCTCCTGGGGCAACTGGGCACAGGGACACATGGCTCTAGAGACTTGAACCACCTGGACTGCATGTGCAGGGTGTCCTTGCCTACCAGCTGTGCCACAGAAGAGCCAGAAACACCTGTGACTGCCCAACGGATTCTCAGGGGATTTTCCTGAGAGAGCACTTGCCCACCTTATCACTTATCCATGAATCCCCATGACTTCCTGACTGCTGCTTGTCATGCCAACCACACACCTGTGAAGGATCTGCTCTACATGGCCATCTGTCCACCAGGCTTACCCTTCTAGGGACCCAGATTCTAGGACCATACAAATGTTGAAGGCGTGTCCACCCGCCTAAGGTACAGATGCCCCTAAATCCATCTGCATCGTTTCCACTGGAAGTCACCAGCACTGGGGGAGGGGGGAATTCTTTGACCCGAAAGAATGACCCAACCTGACAGGAGCAATGCAGTGATTCAGAATGAAGGGTCAGTACACACATACAAGCCCCTGATCCCCCACTCATAATTCACATAAAATGTCCCATACGTACATATAAACTGATGCCTGAAAATTCTTGCTTGACACATACATACATCCAGACACAGATGAGCAGTGTGCTGGTAAATGCTTATCTCTAGGAAAGTCAGGTAAGACTTCATTTATGGTATCCACATGGTCTAAATATTCCAAGCACGAGAAAATTCAAACTACCAACCTGATGTTACCAAACACAGAGCTGACTCTCCCAAGCTAGTAAGAACCAGTTCCAGTGAAGTCCACACCCTTCCATATGAATATGGAATCCACACAATCCACTTACACTCTGAGTGGGATCCTCAACTCTCACCTCAGTTATGTAAGCAAAGGACATCACACGTTTGTGTGTGTGTGTGTGTGTGTGTGTGTGTGTATAAATATATACGTATTGGACACACATGCACATTTCTACACTCAGCCTTATAACTCTACAAATAGGCCACCTAAATTTACATACCTAGATATACACATAGTCTAAAGTTTTACAGACAAAGTCCTATATACCTTGAATATCCAACTGCCTCTCTTACTAATACAGGTTTGGACATGGCACCCTTGGCTGCAGGGGCTGCAGTGGTTGCACCTGGACAAACATCTCCTGGAGAATGAAATACAGCAAAAGTATAAAGGATGAAAAAGAACTATGTGCTTGCTCATTTGGGACAAATTGTGAGAAAAAAAAAACTTCCACTTCTGAAGAACAGAGAGCAAAAGCAGGGTACCATGCACACCCCCTACATGCACCACCACTAAAGGGGTGGGAAAACCACCTCAGCCACCCCCCCTGGCCCAACCCCTGGACATGCCCCTACCCTCACCCCATAGAAGGAACTAGCTCACCCCTGCTCAGTGAGCAGGTGAACAAGGCAACCTGGTGATTGCTTCTGCACCTCTCTGCTGAAGCAGGTGTCCTGAATAAAGCCTTCCTGATTTTCTCTTCTGGCATCTTATCAATTGCTCTTGATTAAGAGAGGCCAAGAACCCTAGCTGGTAACACTCCAACTCTATACACATCCAAACCATGAATACAAACATGTGCAACCTCCCTACCAGCCAGCTGTCCATGTTGAATACCCACATTGCTGTGGCTGTGGCATAGGCATGAAGCTGCAGGTCTAATGTGACTCCTAGCCTAGGAACTTCCATATGCAGCAGGTGTGGCCCCCAAAAGGACAAATAAATAAAAAGAAGGGGAAAAACTGATCTCTAGGACATTTGGTTCTTTAAGGCAAAGTTCTGCATCTATTTACCCCAAGCTCCCAGTCCCTCCCACTCCCTTCCCCTCCCCGTGGCAACCACAAGTCTATTCTCCAAGTCCATGATTCTCTTTTCTGTGGAAAGATTCCTTTGTGCTATATATTAGATTTCAGATATAAGTGATATCATATGGTATTGGGCTTTCTCTTTCGGACATTCTTCACTCAGAATGAGAGTCTCTAGTTCCATCCATCATGCTCCATCACAAGTCTAAGATGTAGTTCTCTGTGAATATTTTAATTTTCAACCAGGAAGAAAGAAATAATTTTTAAATGAAAATGATGGGGTGGTTGGGGAGCTTGGGTTAATAGATACTAACTATTGCCTTTGGAATGGATCAGCAATGAGATCCTGCTGTGTCGCACTGGGAACTATGTCTAGTCACTTATGATGGAGCATGATAATGTGTGAAAATAGAATGTGTACATGTATGTGTAACTGTGTCACCAGGCTGTACAGTAAAAAAAAAATTGTATTGGGGAAATAACTATTAAGAAATAATACTAACAAAGGCAGAATCAGATCTGAAACACAAGCTGTCCTCCATTAAGCTGGACAATAATGTTTACAAATATATAAAACAATGAAAAAAATAAAAAATAAAAGATATATACTATTTTAAAAAAAAATGGATTGCATTCAACTTTACTTGCAAAAAACAGCTCTAAAAAGATGTTAATGAAACAGTTAACACTGATTTCTGGTGGAAAGAATCCTTTCTGCTATATATTATATAAATATTCTACTTTGCACAAGTGGATTGTGATCCCTGAGAAGTATGATTTGTTTAAAATGTTACATTAAGTAATTTAAAAGGTAAAACATAAAATATTTACCAGCAATATAATAATACAGGAAAAAGTAGTAAAGATTTCTGGTCTTGGACAGTAGGCTGCGTGACGAATGGTTGATAGACTGGGTGTTTCTGGCACAAAGGAAAATTAGTAAGGTCGTGCTCTTGATGCTGCCAGCCCATGGTGGTCCAGGCCCATACCTGTGGGAATGGCTTCAGAAGGAGGTAAGCCTCTAGGCAGGGGCTGTTTTCCAAGAGAAAGGGCCTCCCTCAAATCCCTGGGTTTCCGTTGGGACCCTTCACTATGGACATGGAGTTGGACTGAAGGAGAGGAAGGCGAGAGCACTGCACCCCAGGGACATCTGAGCTGGGGAGCCTGTAGAAACCTGAAGCTGCCCTGGGGAGGACAGCTGCTTGGAGGTGGTTCAAGAGGCCTTGCTCTGGTTGGGGAGGCAGGATGGCAGCAGGCAGGTTGGCGGTTTCTAGAAGGGAGACAAGCCACTTGGAACGTGTGTGTAGCCAGTGTCCTGTGGCTGGCCCTGGGTGGGTCATGGGGAAAGCCTAGCCCCGCCTTGTGGTCCTCAGGCATCTGAAGCTCGCCTCACCAAACCTCTCTAAGGGGTTGGAACCGGAGCATACTCTGGCTAATGGGGGCGTGGAACGGGAGGGTATAGTCAGAAAACGATTCAGTGCTGGTGGGTGTTGTCTGTGGCCACATGCTCAGGAAAGGGTCTGCTCTGAGCTGGGCAGGATGTGACTCTCGCTGCCACGGCCCAGAACGTTTCCCTCCATCCCGCCCAGAACTCACTTCTCAGGTCAGGTAACTGTGGCCTTGGATTCCACAAGGGATGGGCAACCAGGTGACTTCACCCAAGCTAGGACTCGTGGGCCTGAGGTGTTCTGTATTGGTTTCCCTTTTGTGGAAATACGTCTCTGCAGACATGGCACAGTGTGTCAGGTGGCTCATGGCAGAAGCTGAGGCCTGGCTTTGAGATGAAGAGTGTGTTCCTATTTCAAGTCACTACTACTGCATGTGGAGAGAGGCTGGTGCAGATGGAATGCCTAGGAAGGCTGCTTCCTTTGTAAAGGTGGCGGGGTGAAGCAGTGTAGTACAGAAGCAGGAAGATGATCTAGTTTGCTACTCTGAAACCTCCTAGGACACCTGTGGAGGTCATTTCGGTGCCTCGTGGCATGTACCTCCTTCTCCTGAATGGGCGGTTTTCTCACAATGGCACCTGACTCCTGCCTGCTTCTCAGGTTTTCCTCACTTTCCATTATTGGGAGCTGGAAGGGGAAGGACCCCAGGCAGCCTCTACTCCCATGACCCATGTCAGATGAGCCGCCCTGGGCCCATGCTCATCTTTGGAAGCCAACCCTGGATGGGAAGTGGCAAAAATGCAGGGGACACACACCGACTTCTCAGACTTCTCTCTGAGGAGCAGAACTGCATGGTGGGAGGGATTCAGGGCCATCGGGATGGGGTGGCACACCTTAGCCCCCGTGAAGTGTCCACTCTGGGTGGTTCGGAGAGGCAGGTGCATGCTTGGTGGGGCTGTTCTGTGTTTGTCTAAGGGTTCTGTGTGCAGAGCGATCTTCTCAGCCTTTGAGAGGTGTTGTGTGAGGTCAGGAAAGAATGACAGAATAGATGTGTGCTGAGCATCCCAGAGGAAGGGTTGAGGAGGATGTGAGGCCCTTCGACTTTAGACAGTGGAGGTCCATCAAAGGCCTCATGGTGCCTGGAAGCACCTTGGAGAAGACCCTTACCTGCCAGTGACCTTGCTGAGGGGCATGCTCAGAGTAGATGGCCTCTCAGGTGCAGGACGTGGGGACAGCCTGTGAGCACGAGGTGTCAGGGAGCCCCTCAGGGAGGCTCTCCAATCCCTGCTGCTGAGCTGAGCATTTCTCGGTAGACAGGGGCAGGGAAGTCAAGACCATGAAAATCCCTCCATGACATCTGCACAACACACAGGTTCCTCGGGTCAAATGCCCTCTCCCACTGAGGTGTGCCCTCTGAGTCCCCAGAGAGCTTCCATCCATGTCGCCCATTCTCCTCTTCCATTCACCCCTTTCCTTTCTCTCCACAGCATCTCCACTGCTGGGCACGGATGTGGTCATGCACCCTGGGGCCTCACGCTCCTGTCCTCCCCCCACTCCTGGCTCCCAACCCCAGACTGCTTGGGAGCAGCACCTGCCACTGCCCATGGTCCCATTACCCTTACCTGGCAGCACCCTATTGCAGCCAGATCACCCCATGACACCTCGGGTGACTCCTGCTGACCATGGCCCCATTGCCCCAGGGCTTGGCAACATCCCTGGCCCAGTCTGGTCAGGAGGGAGGTCAGCATTGCCCCACCAGTCTCAGGCCTTTGGGCACCCTCAGGCCCCCCTCAATGGGAATGCTTCCAGGGCCCTCCTGGGGAGTGCTTTGTGTCCTGCACCCCTTTGCACAGCAAGCCCTGCGGGGGACAGCGGGGTGGCTGCCCCAGCTATTGCAGCAGCTCAGGCTGGCAAGGGAGGCTTGGCCCCAGGCCTTCCTCCTCAAGCTGCACCACCAGCTGCCCAGATGGCCTTCATCCTGCCCCCAGAGAGCTCTGGGACGTGGGCACATGGCACCTCTTGGGCAGGCAGCCTGCATGCCTCCCAGCACACGGGCCCTCAGGAGGACGCCTCTCACCATAAGAGCGTCTATCAGAACTTCCTACGCTGGCAGCGCTTCAAGTCCCTGGCCCGCAGCCACCTGCCCCAGAGCCCCGATGCAGAAGCTCTCTCCTGCTTTCTCATGTAAGTGACCTCTCAGGCCCTCATTAGCTCAGCTGGAGCCTTCGCAAATACAGGACCTTGGCATGGACTCCCTGCTTAGGTTTCCAGGCATCCTTTCACCTCGAGAGAAGGAGGGTTGACAGCAATGTCCATGCTATGTGGAGGCACGTCTGCACTCAGATGTGTCCCACGTCCAGTCCGTGACATCCCGTCCGTGCCTTAGCTCAGCTACCACCACCATGCAAGACCAGTTTTGTCACTTTCTGCACTGCCATGATAACATTGAGTGCAGGAGAGCAGTCCGAGAGGGTCCTGCTCAGATGTGAGGAGCCAGAGTGTGAATGGGACCTGCTTCTCTGGTGCTACCTCCTTTCAACATGGACCTGGGCCTATGGCAGCCAGTGGGTATCACTTCAGATAAGGCTTAGGACATTGAGGCCCAGGACAGAGCTTTCTGCATGCCCGGTCCTTGTTGTTCTGAAGAAGTCAAGTGTGAATGGGGAGGTGGTCGAGCTGTCCTAAGGGCAAGGGTCTATCCTCCTAGAGCTGTGAACCTGGCAGGAACTTCCCTCCTAGACCCAAGGTCCCTCCGAAAAGGGGGACTAGGCCATCTAGTGCAGAGACCTGGGCAGAAGAATCCTTGGGCTTCTCAGACCTGTTAGCAGGTAGACTGGCGCTTGCCCTCCCGCATTGATGGGGCTGCATTTTATATGAGATGGCAAACCCCCCAGCCAGAGTGTCCCAGCTATACCCAGGGATTGGACAAGCATCCTCTGGTGAGTGGGAGGTGGTGGCACCAGGCACCAGGAAGGCTTGTCTTTGCTCTCCAGACACCCTCGTCTCCCCCTCTTGAGCCTGGGTTTGGCAGGGGTGGGGCCCATGGAGGCCTTGGAGCTGGGTGGGATTGGGCAGTTGGGGGCTGGGCTGTACCAAGAGACTGACCCTGAGGGCTTACAGCCCAGTGCTTCGCACCCTGGCTCGCCTGAAGCCCACCATGACGCTGGAGGATGGCATGCGGCAGGCCATGCAGGAATGGCAGCACATGAGCACCGTTGAGAGGATGGCCTTTTATGAAATGGCAGCAAAGTGAGTCAGGGTCCTGGGCCATGGGCGACATGGTGGGGTGGGTGGTGGGTGATGGGCAGGCCCCAGGGCAGGATCTGGCTCTGGTGCTAGCAATCAGAGAGGATGCAAGAGGAGGCTGGCACCTGACACCTCCTGTTCCCTGAATCCCCAACCCCTATTGGCCTCCAGAATCCCCTCTGCCACCTGGAGAGCTTGGCTCTTCCAGCCTGCCTGTCCCAGGAGCTCTGCCCTACCGTGATGTTGATGTGGGGAGGCCTCAGGATGGCCTTGGGGAGCACGGCAGCCCAGGAGGGGGACCCCTGAAGGCATGGGGTCTGTGCAGTTGTGAGGACTCCACCCGGCAGCCTGGCACCCCTTCATGCTGGGTGCCTGGCCGTCACTGACCTAGCGTGTGGTAGGCCTCTCCTCATCAGCGGTGGCTGGAATGGGCAACCGGCCATCCTTGGGGAAGCCCATGGGTCTCTGGCCCTCCCTGTCATTTCTGCATGTGAATCTCCTAGTTTCCAAACAAAACCAAAGGAGCAGCTAGCTCTCAGTGGCAAGAGATGCCTCACCTCTAAGTGTAGGATCCCCAATCCAGCCTGTGCTGGGCCCTGTCTCATGCGTGCTTTCCCAGACTCTCACTCCCAGCCCCAGGTTCTGGGCTCGGGCAAGGGCTCTGTGGGGACACATACCTGACCAGGCCACTGGCCATCTCCATTGTTTGGGTCAGACAAGGTCTGGGGGCACATGAGCAGGGGCCCCCACCACCCACCATGTGTCCCTAAGCCTGGTCCCAGAGATTGACCTGGGTCTCTGCTGGGCCATGCCCTCCAGCTCCAGGGCTGGTCAGGCAGGAGGAGGCCCAGATCTTAGACCTGCACCAGAGCAGCTCCCTGCTGCAACAGCACCTCACAGGGCCCTGACAGCCCCAAGGACACCCTCTCCTCACCCCCTCGGTCCTGCTGCCCTGGGTGGGCTCCAGAGCCCAGGTGGTTTTCTCACTGGGGCCTGTCCCTCAACACCCCCCAGGTTCCTGCAATTTGAGGCAGAGGATGAGATCAGGATGGGGAACGTGGCCTGCACAACGTGGGCACAGGGCATGCCTCCTCCAGCTCCAACAAAGCTGGCTCCTCAGGAACCCACATCCCGCAAAAGGGGCACTCAGTCTGTGAGTCACCTTCCCCCTGGACGTCAAGGCACAGGTAAGAGAGGCCTAGGCCTGGTCCCTGTTCCCAGATTGGTCCTTTTCCCTCAAGGGGGCATTGGTCTTTCAACACGGATGGCCCCCGAGGGGTCTCAGTCACCCCTTTCCCCTCTGGGGTGTGGACCTGGTCCATTTAGAACCTCATCACCCTCCTCCCCATCTAAGGGGCCCCTGTGAAATCTGCCTAACAAGTGTGCTGGTGGGGAGACCCTTGATCATTAGATGTTCCACACGTTCTCACACCTGACTTTTACCTGTCCCTGACTTGAATCTGGCCTCCCACAAAACCTGAGGCTCTGGCTGCTCCTCCCCCTTCCCACAGGCATATCCATTGCCCCACAACAATGCCCTCCCCTGTGGCTGCTCAGGGTCAGCATCTGGACGCTGGGTCCCCTCACTTTCCCTTCCTCCTGCTCTGCCTCAGCCTGTGCTCCAAGGAAACACGGCCCCAGGGTCCAGCACACCCACCCAAGGCCACGCAGAGCCTGGCAGCTGCTGGAGAACAAGGCCCCCAAGGAGATTCCCCCTGAGGCTCGCAGGGAGCATGGGGACATTCCGCAGGCACTGGTGGGTCCTGGCCCCTCAGCCACAGGGGAGTCAGATATGGAATGTCGAGAGGATGGATA
Organism: Sus scrofa; assembly: GCF_054392235.1. Taxonomy (NCBI): domain Eukaryota; kingdom Metazoa; phylum Chordata; class Mammalia; order Artiodactyla; family Suidae; genus Sus; species Sus scrofa. Next base: position 17,867,526 of record NC_139396.1, on the reverse strand, counting down.
TGAGCTGCCACAGGACGAGGACGGCTGCTTCCCAGACCTGGATCTCCTCAGCTACGTGGACAAGCTGTGTTCCCAGGAGGACGTTGACACCAAGGTGGCTGGCTCTGGAGTCTGAGACTCCAGGATTCCAGGGAGGGATGCTCTTAGCACCCTAATTCTGGCTTTGGCCCAGGATAATGGGATTTAGGCTCTGGTCCTTGACCCTGACATCTGTGTGTCTTCCTGTGTGTCTGAGTGTACTTTGGTGCATAGGATGTGTATATGTGGATGTGAAAGTTGTACATGTGTGTGTCTCTCTCTCTTTGTAGGCCTTTGTGTGTCTGTGTCGGTGCCTATGTGTTTGTGCTTTGGAGCCCATGTGTCTGCATGTGCACCTGCTTGTGAGTGTGTGTGTGTTTATGTGAGAGTAGACAATACCTATGGGAGTTTGAAAGCTCCCCCTTTGTGAGGGGGACTCTGGATTGGCCTCTGCTAGTCACGTTTCCCCCAGGCCTTCCCACCTCCCAGGGCACTCCTGCAAAGGCTGCTCACAGCCTCTTCCTTCCATTCCAGGTGGAGGCAGTCATTCACCCCCGATTCCTGGCAGAGTTGCTTTCCCCAGAACCAGAGCTGGATCTCTCGGGCCTGGCTGAGGAGCTGCAGCAGGAGGACGGACTCTCCCCTGAAGAGGTGGCCAGGGGAGGGACTGACACTAGGGAGACTGGGGGCAGGGGGGGTAGCCAGGGGACCCTGGAAATCCAGGAGGAAAGGACCCAGGTCAGCCAGGGTCGGGGAGGGCCCTAGAGCAGGAGGCCCTGAAGGCTCTGTCCTTCCCTCCCCTGACGGAGAGGCCCTGCACCCAGGAGGCTGCCCAGGTAGGAGCAGGACAGGAGGAATGGAAGGGGAGGAGGGGAGCTGGGGACAGGGCAAGGACCCTGCTTGGGAGAAGGTGCAGGAGGAAGGCAGGAGGGCCACAGGCTCTGTCTGTGGATGTGAGTCCCATCTCACCTCCCCCTGCCCATAAGCCCCGGCTCTCCCTGGAGGGTACAGAGCTTTCACTGTCCACCTCTCTCCCACCAGCTGGTGCAGACACAAGTCCTGGCCTTGGAGGATGATGACAGGGTGTCAGTCACCCCCAGTCACAGGGCACCCCACCTGGACTCAAGACCTTCAGAGTCTGTGGCCCAACAAGATGCCCAGAGGAATGAGCAAGGCCCACAGCCCGGGGTCAGAGATGAAACCTGGACACCCCAGATGGATTTCCATGGCCATCTAAGGCACCACCAAACAGACAGGGGCCTGTTCAGGCACAAAGGCTCTGTGCCCGCTCCAGGATATCAGGAGCCCCCTCAGGCTGGAAGTGCACAGCCATGTCCTCACCAGGGCACCAAGCGCTCGGGCCCTCCATCAGGACCCAGGGCCAGCAAGGTTCTCAGGGAGGCCTCTCCTCTTAGTGGAGCCCCAGGGCTGGGTCACGGGTTCAGTGAGGATGAGGAGGAGCTCCCCAGCCTGGCCTTCCTCTTGGGCCTTCACCACAGCCTGCTGCCCTGGGGGCTGCCACAGAGCCCTGTCCCTGCCTCGGGTCTTGTCTGCACTGCAGGGCAGAGGGCCCAGCAAGCTTCCCAGACCCCCTTTCCCCAGAGAATGGGCCTCAGCTCAGGCCCCCTGGAAGCTGCCAAGTGTAGAAAGCAGGCTCAGTGTGGAGGCCTGGCTGCTGCTGAGGAGCTGGGGATGGAGAGCTGCTTTTGTGCCATTCAGCCCTCTGGACACTCACCAGTCATGGGAATGGAGGTTGTAGGCATCCCTTACCTCTAGAGAGTTTCTCTTTGCCTCTCTGAAGTGGCCAGATGACAGGCTGGGGTGATTCTCCAATCATCCAGGGTGTCCCGTGTGGGGGGCTTAGCCAGAGAAGAAAAGGCTTGTCTGTCAGGACAGGACGTTGTGCTTCACTGCCTTGTGGGTGGGAGAACATCCAATAGTCTCAGCTGGATTACTGCAGTGTACAATATGGTGAAAGCAGATGCCTCATAGTCCCAATGAGGATGAAGCAAAGGGAGTGGGGAGTGGAATTTCATGGCCTATTAATGTCCTGGGTGGAGTATTTCATCTTGTCAAGCTCAGTGGTCCCACCCTCACCAGCCCACTGGCATCAACCCCCTGGTAGCTTTCAAGTGAGCAAAGCCTAGGACTTTCACTAGACCAGGCGTAGTGTTCCTGTTGTGGTGAAGAGGGTTAAGGATATAGGGTTGTCTCTGGGAACTTCCATATGCCACAGGTGCAGCCCCCAAAAAAGAAGAAACAAAAACAAAACCCCTGAAAAGTCTAGAATTAATGTTAAGGTGCAGGGACTGTACATGAGGAATTCTCTAATGTTATTCAATCCATAAAAAATGAAATAATGGGAGTTCCTGTTGTAGCTCGGCTGTAAGAATCCTGACTAGTGTCCATGGAGACATGGGTTTGATCTCTGGCATCGCTTAGTAGGTTTGGTTTCTGTCACTGCTGTCAGCTGTGGTGTAGGTGTCAGACACACCTCAGATCCTGCTTTGCTGTGGCTGTGGAATAGTGCAGCAGCTGCAGCTCTGATTTGACCCCTATCCAGAAACTTTCATATGCCACAACACAGCCTTAAAAAAAAGAAAAAATTGGGAGTTCCCATCGTGGCTCAGCGGAAACTTATCTGACCAGCATCTGTAAGGATGCGGGCTTGATCCCTGGCCTCACGCAGTGGGTTGAGGATACTGCGTTGGCTTGAGCTGTGGTGTCGATCACATAGCAGCTCAGATCTGGTGTTGCTGTGGCTGTAGCTCTGATTAGCCCCCTGGCCTATGAACCTCCATATGTTGAAGAGTGTGGCCATAAAAAGACCAAAAAAGACAAGAAAAAATTGAATGCAATAGAAATTGCAGAAATGAAAGTTGAACAGACCATAACCAAATAATATTTTAGGGAGATTCCATGTGGCTCAGCAGATGAAGAATCTGATTGGTGTCCATGAGGATGCAGGTTCAATCCCTGGCCTCATTCAATGTGTTAAAGGATCCAGTGTTAACATGAGCTGTGATGTAAGTCACAGATGTGGCTTGGATCTGGCATTCTCTGATTTGACCCCTAGCCTGGATCTTCCATATGCTGCAGGTGTGGCCCTAAAATGACAACCAGTCAATCAATATAATAATCAAACCGTGGTTTAATGGGCAATACATTCACAGAATCATAGAAATTACCAACATCCACAAGGTGGGGATTTGTTTCGTATTTGTTTCCAGTGAGCCGTGATGGGAACTCTGAGTGTTGCATCTTGTCAAACTTCCTGATGCTAACCTCACCAGCCTACTGGCATCAACATCCAAATAGCTTTAGGAAGAGCAAGACCTAGGATTTTAAAAAGACCAGGAATAGATTTCCTGCTGTGGGGAAGAGGGTTAGGTATCCAGCATTGTTCCAAAGAACTTCCATATGCCACGAGTGTGGCCCAAAAAAAAAAGGAAAAAAAAACAAAACAAAAATAAAACCGAAAAAAGTCTAAGATTAACATTAAGGTGCTTGGACTGTAAATGAGGAATTACACTAATGTTCTTCAAGCCATAAAAGGAATGACATAGACAGTGTTCCTGTCACAGCTCTGAGGTAATGAACCCAACTTCTATCCATGAGGACATGGGTACAATCCCTGGCCTTGCTCAGCGGGTTAAGGATCCGGTGTTGCCCTGAGCTGTGGTGTAGGTGTCATGTAGGTTTGATCCTGCATTGCTGTAGCTGTGGCATCGGCCAGCAGATGGAGCTCCAATTCCACCCCTAGCCTGGGAACTTCCATATGTTGAGAGTACACCCCCCCAAAAAAAAAGAAAAAGAAAAAGAATGAAAGAGAAATTAATAGAAATTTCATTCAATAGAATCAGCTGTAGCTCACATTTGACCCTTAGCCAGGGAATCTATATGCTGTAGGTGGAGCCTAACTTGACAAAAAATAAATAAATAAAATCAATAGTGGTTTAATGGATGATACACTCACAGAATCAGAGAAATGACCACTGTCCACAGGGTGGGTAAAGGAGGTTCCTAATTCCAGCGGCAGCATGACTGGAGCTTGTCTGAAACAGAGGCAGGTGCTGGGCAACCTTTGCATATGATATACACCAAGGGGAAGCCTGCCCATTGACAACAGGGAAAGGCTCAACCCCAAAACCCTCAACATGGATCCAGAGCATTGGCTGAAGGAACACACTTGACAGAGGCTGTGGGCCGCCTAGTTTGGGTTCTTCTCCTTACCAAATCATGGTATGTTTCTCTAAGAACAAGGCAAGGAGTAACCCTTTTCTAAATCACAGACATCATATCTTAACGATACAGCTGTTACAATTGTGCAGCCAATGTGCTTTGTTTGAAGGGCATTTTTAAGTGGTGGGTATGGAGCAGTGTGTTCCAGAGAGGATTTGGGCCATCTGGCTCACGGGTGACCTCTTGCCACACAGGCCAAGTGACACATCTGTAACCAGGGTGATTTCCCAGGCACTGCCTGCCTTCCTCAGATGGCAGGGATACAAAGGGTTTGAAATGGGGAGCACAGAGCACAGAGCCATCACCTACGGTCCCCTGACCGCCTCTGCCTGGGGGGGAGGAGCTTCCTGCTGTCACAGAAGCTATTGCTAGCACACCAGTCATTGGAGGAGTTCTGGATCCCCAACATTTTCCTACTCAGCAGCAGGCAGGAGAGAGCAAGGATGGTCCACGGATGTAGCTAAGGGTCCTTTTTTTAGGGGAACTTGCTCATTTTCAAGAGGTGCAGGTACAGCATATGGCAGTTCTGAGGCTCGGGGTCAAATCAGAGCTGCAGCTGCAGGCCACAGCCACAGCAATGACAGTTCTAAGTCTTGTCTGTGACCTACACCACAGCTCACAGCAACACTGGATCCTTAACTTAGTGAGCGAGGCCAGGGATCAATCATGAACGCTCATGGATACTAGTCAGGTTCATTTCCGCTGCACTACAACGGGAACACCTAGAGGAGAGTTTTTAAAGAAACAGCTAAAATGAGGTCACTAAGGTGGCCCCTAATACAATATGACTGGTGCCCCTATAAAAAGGGGAAATTTAGACCCAGAAACACACAGAGGGATGCTGATGTGAGGGCACAGGCAGAAGATGGGCATCTAGAAGCCAAGGAGAGAGGCCTCAGGGCAAACCAACCATGCGCATATCTTGATCTCAACAGTTACTTGATACATTCTTGTTGTTTAAGCCCCATTGCCCGTGGGATTGGTGATGGCAGCTGGAGCTGACTGATATACTCTCTCTGAAGGCCTGTACACTCCCACCACAGGATGGAGCCTGCAAGTGAAGACACCCTCTCTGTCCCCAGCTGGGCTCCACCAGCATCCTCACCCCTGCCTTCCTCCTGAGACAGCTTCTCTGCCAGGGCCTGTTTCCTTGTCCAGGGAGTCAGACAGTGGACCTCAATGGAAGAGGTACGGATGGAGGTCAGGAGGGGCTGTAGGGCCCCAAGGCAGGAGCAGGAGGAGTCTTTCATTTGTTTATTTGGGATTGCAGGCTTGGTTTGTGGGGTGGCCACTGTTGGACAGAAATGCCAAGATGGGGCCATGGAAAGCTGATGGAGCTGGTGGGGGAGGGGCCGCAGTTTCCAGAGAAGAGACTGGACTCTGAGGCAGAGACAGGAGCACAGGAGCTTGGCGGGTCAGCACCAGGCCTGCCACGGGACCCGGAGCACAAACAGCAGCAGGGTCCAGGTCTCTGAAGGCACAAAGGCTGTGCCAGGCCCAGGCGAGCCAGCAGCCTGCAGAGACTGGGATGGAACCTGGGTGTGAGGAGGAGGGGCCATGGGCTCAGGGAGGGGTGTGCACTTCTGGATCTCGTCAATCCAATGGGAGAAGTAGCTGACATTGGTGAAGATGCTGGGGTAGGTGGGATGTCGGCAGTCCAAGCCCCAGCTGGCCAGCCCCACCAGAACCCATGAACTGAGGAGGTCACAGACGAGGGGCCCCCCGGAATCGCCCTAGGAAAGAGAGGGGAGTTACTGTGAGCAACTGAGTTAGGTCAGAGGAGTCTCTGCCATCTACGGTCCCTCAGGTGGACTTCTGGGAAGGTCCAAACACCAGCATCCCACAGCAGACCAGCCTGTTTAAGCCATGCAGGGAGGCAATGGTATCATGTTTTAGGAGGCCCCTGATTGACCTCAGGACAATCACAGGTTTCAATCTATGATCATATGGACCCCTGTGCCCAGAGACAGCCTGGATATCCCTGACAAGGCACTGTCCAAGGAAGAGAAGGGACAGCTACACCCACAGTGCCCAAGAGAGTTGGTCTGGGTGTGGAGGCTGGCCAGCTCAAGCCCCTGCCGACCTCAGCTCTTGCAAGACCCTGGGCTGCACCAGCACACCCCTTACCTGGACCCTCTTCATTTTTCATTCATTTAGTCATTTGGTTTACTTTCAACACCTTGGTTGAGCAATTTCAGAAGATGCCCATACCCTGGCCTGGCGGAGGCAACCTCTATTGCTCAGGGAGTCGGTGGGGGTTAGAAAGAAATCTGCTGGGACTTACTAGAGTTCATGCTCTCAGGGCAGGGCCATCTGGTTGGAAATCTCCTCATGTCATCAGCCAAAGGGAGGGTCTGGTCCTTGTGGCTGGGGTTAGAGGGGCAGGGGCCTTAGTCATGCTTGCTGCTCCTCCACTTACCCATCCAACATGTGCAGCAAGCAGCCAGGAAGCCTCTGCCCTGGGCACAGGGTCTCCTCCTTTGTGGTGCTTTTGTCAATAAGCCAACCAGCCTGCCATTGGCAGATGTGACATGTGGAAACAAGCCATGGGAGGGTCAGGACAGGAAGGGAAGGGCACTTCATCAAGTGGAGGTGAAAGGCTACTCTTCTTGCACTAGGAAACACAAGGTAGAGTTTCCAAGCGGGAAACAACTGAACTTTCTGAAGCAGGAGCACTGGGAGGAGTAAGTGCAGACCAGGGAAGGAGGGGTATGCCAGGTGGGTGGGAGGAAGAGCAGTGACATGTGGGGAGTGAGGAAAGTATATGGGACGAGGGGTCTCAGGGCCTATGGCAGAGGGTAGGATTTGATCCCCATGGAGAACTGTCTAGGTCATGTCTAGTGCCTGGATCAGTCCAGTGCTGTGTGGAGAATGAACCAGCTGGGAGGCAGCTACAGGAGAGATTACTGATGGAGAGGGGCCAGGTGGTAAGAACAGTCAGATTTGGAACAATAGTTTGAAGCTGCCTATAGGACCTGTCAAATCTGAGCCTTTCTGTCATTAACCATGGGGTAAGTGCAGAGGGATAGAAGCAGGCTGAGCATGGAGTCCTGGGGTCCCAGCATTTAGAGGTGGGAGGGGAGGGGACCAGGCATAGAGCAGAGCATCTGGTGAGTGCCTGGGCCCAGGAAACAGGAGGGAGACTTGCTTAAGTGCCAAGTGAGAGGAGGACTCAGATCCACAGGCGGTTCTGGTGAGACAAGCTATTGGGGATGGTGGCCTTGAGGTTTTGGATAGCAAGCTGGGGACACTCCTAGGTGGAGTGGGTTAGATTCAGGACTGTTGGGAGGAGTCTTTGGGGGAAGGGAGGTAAAGAAACTGAGCAGTAGATGGTGCGCATGGAAGGGGCATCAGAGGACATGGAGCAGGAGAGACTCTGGGCATGGCAGGGATGGAACTTGAGGCTGAGAAGAGAGGGAAGACGCTGGGATAGACGGTGTGTAGGGTTTTCAGGATGAATGACTCTAGTCTGATTGGCTTCTTTTGGGGTTCTCAGTGAAACAAGCAAGATCTCCAGCTGAGAGGGCGGGGTGGGGGAAGTGGCAGGTTGAAGGAGAGCGAAGGGTACATGGTGTGGCTGGCCAAAAACACCCCTCAGAGATGCCCATCCTCATCCCTGGATCCTGTGGCTATTAGCTCATGTGGCAAAGGGGACTCTGCAGCAGTGATGGAGTTGAGGATCTTGAGCTAAGAAGGTTTTCCTGGATTCTCTGGGTGGTCCAATGTAATCAAGATCCTCATAAGGAAAGAGAGACGCAGGAGGTCAGAGTCAGAGCAGAAGATGTGACGGAAGCAGAGGCAGAGGTGTTGCACTTTGAGGACGGAAATGCTGTGAGCCAAGGAATGAGGGTGACCTCTAAAAAGCTGGGAAAACCAAGAAAACATTCTCCCCTAGGAAAGCCTCCTGAAGGAACCCACCTGGCCAACACCTTGATGTTAGACTTTTGACCTCCAGAAATATAAGATAAATTTCCGTGGGTTTAGCCATTCACTTGGAGGGGATTTGTCACAGCAGCTCCAAGTAAGGCACCTTCTTGGGAACGTGCCATCATTACTTCAGCCCTTCCCCTCTGTGGTCCCCACCTGGGGTGGCCTCAGCCCTCTGCACGGTGGACCCCCTCCCAGCTGTGTGAGGCCAGTGGAAGGCCTTTCCCTGTTCACTGCAGCCCTCAGGGATTCACACAGGGGACCCATGCAGTTGCGGAAATGATGACGGATTCTGAGTCAGGCTCCAATAGCCTCCTGATTCCTGGGGAGCTCTCAGAAGGCAGGAGAGAGCCTCCTCTGGGACCATCTGTTCTGCTGCATCCACTTTTCTAGGGCAGATGTCGGTACAGCTCTCATAGCCTCAGGGGGCGTCCCTTGAGAGGTGGTGATGTGACTACACCAATAAATTTCCTCCAAGGTTAACTGCGCTACCTGACTTTTCATTATTGTTTCTATATTCTTTAAGGTGGACTCTGGAGGTCTTTAAAAAATTGAGATGTTCCCATTGTGGTTCAGCAGGTTAAGAGCCTGACTAGTACAAATGAGGATGCAGGTTCAATCCCTGGCCTTGCCTAGTGGGTTAAGGATCTGGCATTGCCACAAGCTGTGACATAGGTCCTAGAAGTGGTTCAGATCTGGCATTGCTGTGGCTGTGGCAAGGGCTGGAAACTGCAGCTTCCATTCAACCCCTAGCCTGGGAACTTCCATATGCTGCAGGTAGGGCAGGAATAAAAGAAAGGAAGGAAAAGGAAGGAAGAAAGAAAGGAAGGGAAGAAGGGAGAAACCCCAAATCTAAGGTATCACATGAAACGTGAGCTACAGTTTGCACTACTGTAGATACAAAGCAAACCTTGCGTGTGCACTCTTGCATGTGTATGCATGTGCATGCATGTATGTGTGTGTGTGTGTGTGTGTGTGTGTGTGTGTGTGTGTCTGTGTCTGTGTCTGTGTCTGTGTCTGTGTTGGGCAGGGCCGGAGCAGTGAATTCCACCTTCAGCAAGAGGTTGGGTCTAAGCCAGGTACAATCCAGAGAGAGGGAGGCAAACCAGGTCAGGAGACTGGAAGCCAAAACTTGTTAAGTACCTACTGAATGCCAGGCACAGTGCTGCATTTCTATAGGAACCTTCTTCAGTGGAGGCCATGAGCAATTCCATTTCATGGGTGAGGAAACTTAGCTAAGGCCACAACCGAAGTCAATGGAACCAGGTCTGTCTTGCCCCACAGTCTGAGCATTGAGTGCCTTGGCAGGCTCTCTCTCCTCAGACCTGTTTCTGGACCCCCTGTGCAGAGGGAGGGGCCCTTGTGGGGAGAGGTGGGAGCCCCAGGTTGGAGGGTGGGGTCCAGAGCAGGTGACATGGCAGAAGAGGAATCTAGGTGGAATCTCTCAGTCAGGCGGTGGTAGGTGAAAGGGGAGGCAGGAGGGGGGTCATTTGCTGGGACTCCCGAGTGTCCAGCTCAGGAGAGAAACCAGCGGAAGAGTGGGGTTGAGGGGCACTACGAATATCCAGCAGGTGAGCAGACACAAGGCTCTGGCCTTGAGCTCCACTGGCATAATTCCTGCAGGAGAAGGGAGGTGGACAAGGCTGTAAGGGAGGTCCATGGTGACAGCCGGATGTGGACTGGGCAGGGTGGGGGCTGAACACTTGTTCCACTTCCGGGTGGAGCTGGCTCTGTGAGGAGGCCAGACCAGGCCAGGCAGCTACAAATCTATACCACTGTTTAAGAACTGGGAACCAAGAAATATGGGTCTGCCTTCTACCAGCAGCTCACTGGCCTGCCATGAAGATATCTATCCATGTGGCCTTCTCATGGGCTAGGCTAAAGTCACAATCCCAGTCATCTTGTCCCTCCTGTGTGCATCTCCTGGGGTGCCAAGGCATAGTGCCACAAACTGGGTAACTATAAAAACAATGCAAATGTATCCTCTCACGGTTCTGGAAGCTGGAAGTCTGAAAGCAAGTGTCTCTGTGTCTAGCCCTCTTCACATAAGTCATTGGTACAGGGCCCACTTGAAATTTACAATGGTCACATCTCAAGATTCTGAACTAATCACAGCTGCAAAGACTTATTTCCAAAGAAGGTCACATTCTGAGATTCCAAATGGATACGAATTTAGGGGACACTATCCAACCCCCTACACCACCCTTTCAACAATCCCATGAAGGAGGCCTCAGACTCCTACACCGTGAATAGGACACAGGCTCAGATGGTGAAAAGACCACCCAAGGGCAGAGCAGTGCCTCTAACTCCAGAACCCTCACCCTCTGCCCTCCACTCCACGATGCCATCTGTGTAAGAGCTTGGCAGCCAATGCCAGCTCAGGGTGCTGGGCCCTGAGGGGATGTGGTGAAGGCCTGGAGGCCAGGTGAAGCTTGGAGTCAGAACACGCAGGCCCTCCTTATTTTATGGGAGTGCTTTCCCTCTTTGGGCCTGTTTGCCCACTTCTAAAATAGGACACTACAGAGAGTGGATAGACATCTTCACAATTCAACAGTACACTCATGTCTGGAATGTATATCATAGACACATGTACCAACAGCCCCTAAAGAAAAAGACACAGGGGGAAAAAAACGGAAGGTAAATTAGGAAGAAGATATTCAACGGCAATAAACGTACGGAAGTATATTTCATCCATCATCAGGAAAATGCAAACCACATAAATCATCACCATTAGGAAGGATGGAAAGTGCCAAGTGTTGGTGAGCTTGTAAACTCTCAGCCACTGCTGGAATGTGTGGAACTGGTGCAACCCCTCCGGAGATGTTTGGTAACATCTGCCAAAGCTGAACATGCAGATAGCTTTTAATCTAACAGTTCTCCTCAGGGGCTTCTGTGAAATCAAATAGAAAACCTCTGGAAGTGAAATGAAATGAAAAACCTGGAAGCTACTAAAATATCCATCGAGAGCAGAACTGACCATAGAATTCAATTCACACGATAGTGTCTTGCAGGGCAATGAGGCTGAACAAACTATACCTACGTGTGACAGTGTGGATGGACCTCACAAACATAATGTTAAGACGTGAAAATCTGACAACTGGAAATAAGTTCTACTTATGGAAAATTCAGAATCTAATATAAAGTGTTAAGGTGAAGATGAGAGTTTCCATTGAGTGTTGGTGACAAGAAGAGGAGAGGAGTGTTGGCCACCTGGGGTGTAGCACTGTGAAAGTTCATGCAACTACACACGTAGGGAAAGAGTATGAATGCCTTCTTCTGTATGTATATTTCAATAAAGGTTTTAAAATATGCCTCCAGAATAGATGCTGCTGGAGTGTCCTACCAGTAGTAGATGTCCTCCTGTGCAATGTGCTGAGGAAGGGGCTAGCCTGGGGGACACTACCAAGAGATAGAGCCTGGGAACATAGGTAGAGGGACGAAACAGAAGGTACCAGGGGTCTCCACAAAGAGAGTGGAGGCAACACAGCCTCCCACCATGGAAACTGAGGCCCTGAGAACAGGCCAGGGAAGAAGGGAAATGACCTCACTTACATGGCAGATGGCCTTTCCTGTAGAGAAGTCCCCAACACACAGCATCTCCTCATACACGGAGAAGTTCTTGCTGAGCCTGTGTCCATATACCAGATTACAGAACTGGTTCTCAATGAGGCCTACCTTAGCCTCCTGGAGATGGAAGGGTGTGGGCAGAGGCGCTGTGAGGATAAGAAGGAAGTCAGTGAAGTTTGCTAGAGCTTAGCTACAGGCTCTTCTGCCTTACTGCTCACCATCACCCCTGCATCATAGGGTTTTCTCAGCAAAGCTGAGCTTTCAGCTCTCTATCAGTCTTCTACCTATGCCTAATAAGGCCTCCCCTGCTTCTCAAACGTTTCCAAACTCATCCTATTCCCACCACCTCTCTCATAGCAATAGACCACACCACTCGTAGTCCATAAAGAAAAAAGGCAAATCCTAGCAATGCATACCAATCACTGATGCTTAGCAACCATTCACCAACCCACCTACCCTCTCACAAACCATCCTTTCCACTTCCATTTGTCAGTCATTACCTTTCCTTCCCTCCACTAATTCCTCCATCCATCATCTACCCATCTTGTCTCATGCCCCATTCATCCACTCACCCTTCCATCTATCTGCTGGCCTATCCATCTTTGGATCTATCTCCCCATTCTCCCTCCATCAATCAATATATCCACTCTCTCCATCCCTCTTCCCACCCACTCAACCATCTTCCCCTCCAGGCACTCATCTTCCCTCCTATCCATCCCCCATCCATCCTCTCATTCAATCACTCATTTATTCATCTGTCTTCAGGTTAGCTATTGTTTAGACACTAGTGATAGAGGGGAACATTTTTAGTTGGGGAACCAGGGTAAGTGAAGTAAATAAGTAGGATCATTTAGCTCTGAGAAGTGTGGTAAGGAAATACAACAGGGAAATGTGACATTATGGATTGCCTGTTTTAGGTTTCACATCAAGGAAAACTCTTCAGAGGAGGAGCTGAGTTGTATATCAAAGAAATGAGTCACCCAGATTAGCAGGGAGAGCCTGTGAGGCTGGGGAAACAGCCAAGGTAAAGGTCCTGAGGTGGGGACAGCCTCAGAATATTCAAGGCAGGAAGGGGCCTGGTGGCTGGGATGGCGTGGGTGAGGGTGCAGTGGGAGCTGAGCAGAGAGGAATGGGGGCCAACATTGCACAGGGCCTGAGAGCCAAGGTAGGACATTTGGACAGTTTTCTAAGCATAAATGAGAAGGCACTGAGGATAAAGAGCAGGGAACTGGCACAACACCTGCTTCAAAGCAAACACTCAGGCAGTTGTGTGGAGACTAAAGTAGGGCACACAGGGTGGGAGCTAGCAGACCAGTCTGGAGGTCCATGCAAGAACGGGTGGTCTACAGGACCAGGGTGGAGGCATTGCCACCTACCCCGCTGCCAGGCCCTGGGGCATAGGCTGGGATATTAAAACAAGAAAGACAGAGTCCCTGTCCTCAAGGAAGAACCAGACTGTGTGTGTGTGTGTGTGTGTGTGTGTGTGTCTGACAATGCTGGGGACCTGGTTATCTGACCTGAGGTTGGGGATTGTTACTGATACACTATTGAGAAGGGCCAGCAATGCTGGCACATCCCACCCAGTGAAGACAGGGTCTTATCAAAATCTGACCTCCTATCCTGAGAAACACCTACCAAATTACAACCTTACAAATAATTGCAAATACACATTCTTTTCCCCCTAATTCTGCCACATAAGCTTGTGCCCAACCATAAACACTCTTTTCTTTAATAAACACTCTTACTCATGAGTTTTTGCCTGCATTTCTTCCCTTTCAATCTTAGAAAAACACAAACTTTTTCTGTGTTACTCAGTTCACCTAATAAACCCACAAAGTAGACAGTTGACCTGGGTTGGGAGAAGAGCAAAGTGAGGTTCAAAGAGTGAAACACTCAAGTTGTAGTCATTCTAACTTTACCTTGGAGGCTCACAGGTCAGAAGTCATAAATATGTTTTCTTTCCATTTTTCCTAAGTGCCTCCAATGGGAAATCTTGGTTCCTCCATGGCCTAGAAGGGGCCAGGCCCCAAGCAGGACCTCTGAGTTGAATCAAGTCATCTTAGATCTATAGTTGATTAAAGCCTTGAAATCAAGAAGCTGACAGGTTCCAAGAACCTGAGTTCTTAACATCCAACAGTCAAAGATTCCCAGATTTTCAGAGCTTTGCACTTTCGGAACACTGAATTTTAGAATCACACACTTTCAGAACTAGAACCAGAATGGTTCAGTCCTCTGGAAATGAGGCACAGTGGACCAAGGTCCAGCCATTGTTTTGCCTGGGCACCCCTACTTCCCTCCTCCCCTCCTCTGTCCTCCTTCCCTTCTTCCTCCTCCTCACTTCCCCCTTATCTGCCCTCCCACCCCAGCCTCTCCCCTACCCCCTCACTTTCCTCGTTGAGCATCCCCCAGCCAGTTATCCAGCAGGATGCATTATTAAGCAGCTGCAAGCCAGGGGCTGGGAGGCAGGCAGGGATGATGTAGGAAGTGAAGTTCACAGGAAAGAGCAGCTGTAACATGGCTATGTCACTTCCGAAGGGATGAAGCTTCTCAAAGTCTGGGTGCATGACAATCTGGCTCACGGACATCTCCAGGGTGTGCTGAGTGTGTTCAAACAGCTGCGTGCTTCCTAACAGGACCCGGTAGTTCTCTGGAGCATGGGATTTTCTGGAGGAGGAAGAGCATGCTGTCACCATCATCCCTGTGTGTGGGCTAGGTCTCTTCCCCTGCATATTCATCTAACTGCTGACATCCACCTGGACCCCTGCACCCCCCATGATGCCAGCCTTGGTCTCTGCATTCCTAAAGTTCAGGAGCACTTCTTTCTTGAGACTGATATTCTACTTACAACCTCAGACATATGGTTTCTCCACCATATCCAAGAATCAGAGGAGCATTGAATCCTTGTGCTGGAAAGGTCTTTGGTGGGCTCATCAAATGAAGGCCCTTGGATTGTTTACAGGAGATGTTCTGGATTGATCCCAGCTCTACTTTTACCTTCCCAAGGCTCCTACAACCCACCTTATGGCCCCACAATTTTCCTGACCCCTCCCTTCTTTAACCACCTTCCTGCCCAATAGCTGTTTCTCCGCTCAGTTAGAAGCACTTGCCAAAGATCTGTAAGGTAAAGGAGCAACTGAGTGTAGGAAACAGAACCTTGCATTTGCCCTGAACACAGCTGCTCCCGTAGAGTAGGTGCTGATCAGATTCTGAGCTCCCAAAGCTCCAGCTCCCAGACCTGGGCTGTGATGTTCCAACTCCCTGGGGATGCCTCCTCATCTGTTCACAAGCTGGGCACTGAGCAGACCCAGGAGGGCCAGGTGTGTAAGACTCCTGAGCAGCCACATCACTCTCCCAGGGTGCCCCATCTCCCACCTGCACAGCCTGGCATCACATCTCCCACATGCACACTAGTGACCATGATTCCTCCTGGGCACACAGTTTTGCAAGAGTAAAAAGTAGAGGCATTTAGCTGCTCAACAGACATGAGGTCCCATGTCCCTGCCTAGACTCAGAAACCTGGAAATGTGGGGACCTTGAGAAACTGTGATCTGAGATTGGTCCTCACTGCATGGCAGCCAGAATGGACACTGCTACTCTTCTGGGGCACATCTGTGTTGGGAGACAGGCCCAGGGGCTGAGGGCAGAGTCTGGGGAGGGTCTGGGAAAGGGAGCCAGGAGGACAGTCCAGGTAGAAGGTACACAGGTCAAAGGCAGGAATGACATGGACCTCTGGGCCACAGACAGCCCGAGAGGAAAGCCCAGAGGAGCTGGGGTGGGACACCCTCACTCCTCCCCTGCCAGTGCCTCTGCTGGCACCCTAGGAAAGAGGACTCACTTGAGAAAGCAGTGGGCAGCAGAAACCAGCCAGCGGGAGTTGATGAGGACAGCTCCACAGACATGCAAGCCCTGGTACATCAGGCTGGCCTGCCATGGCCACTGGCCAGCCACCACATCCTGACCACCAGAGATCCGCCACATCACCTTGGGTTTCCCACACGCTGTGGAGACTCCCCTGCCACCTACAATAGAGACATGGGTGAGACCCCAAATGCCACTACCAGGGAGGCCCCCTCCACTTCACAGATGGGAAAACCAAGGGCAAGTGTCCAGTGGCCTGGCCAAAAGGACACGGCTGCCTGGACTCTGCCTTTACCAGCTGCCACTGAGAATTTGACAGCAGAGCACAATGGAGCAGGCTTTCTGAGCATGAAGGCCCAGGGCTATGGTGAGATGCCAAGGGTGACCAAAGGTGGCAACAGCTCATGGCAGCATATCTGCTGAGCTGGACATCACTGAGGGAGTCTGCCAAAGGCTGGCCATGTGCCAGGCCTTATTTCCCTGAACTAACACACCTCAACAACTCAAGGTCTCCGAAGTTGCCAACATTATGCACTCAAATCATAGCTTCTAAGGGCCGGTGCCCCTCCACTTTGCCCCAGTATCTTAGAGAAGCAGATCTGCAGGCAGGAGTCTGGGGTGATGTGTGACCATGGAACTTAGCAGGACCCCATGAGGCCCTCCCCTAATAGACCCCCACCCATGTCCTCTGACTGCCTTTTGTCTGTAGAAAACTTTAGTCACAGAGTACATTTACCTGGAGAAGTGGAAAAGTGCAGGAAGAAAGGAAAATAGTCAAGCAAAGCAAAATAATATTTTAACGATTAAACAGAGTAAGAATATTTAGCTCCTCCTCAAGGACTATAGATAATATTCTGAGCCATGTCCTTGGAAATGTTTTGCAGATACTGAAACCCCACCAGGTGGAAGAAGTTACCTATATGCTGCACACAAGCACATAGACCCAAACAAGGTGGAACCAGAAGGTGGATGAGGTTGACTCCCAAGTACCTCACCACTCACCAATCCGAAGAAAGTCTACAAGCTGATCAAGCCCTGCTCTTTGAACCTCACTCAGCCCTCGAGGTGGGGGCACACAGCCTTGAGGCTGTTACCCCACTGTGGCCCCCTCTGCCTGGCAAAGCAATAAAGCTGTTCTTTTCTACTTCACCCACAACTCTGTCTCTGAGATTCAATTCAGAGCATGTCCACAGAGACTGAGTTTCAGCATCAACCTGGGGAAAGTCACTCCCTGCCTCTGACTCAGGATTCTCCATTTACAAATAAGAGGGGTGGGCGTTCCCTGGTGGTCTAGTGGTTAGGACTTGGTGCTTTCACCACTACAGCCAGGGTTCAATGCCTGGTCCAGGAACTGGGAATCCCACATTAAGCTGCGGCCAGCAGCGGAAAAAATAAATTAATTGATTAAAAAACACTCTATGCAGTGGCCAAAAAATTAAATAAATAAGAGGGAGTGGGCTAATGAAGACAGCCATGGTTCTGGGACCCACACGTGAGGGCAGGGGTGAGGCCAGGGCCCCTAGAGCAGGCATCCTGCTCTAGGGCCTGGGCCCCAGGGACTCAGGGCTCCCCATTCAGCAGTCCTGGGCTTTCCTCCACCCAGCCTCAGGCTGGACCCTGCCAGTGCCCACTTGCACAGCCCCACAAGGGTCCTGGGGCAGTTTCCATCCCAGAGGCCCCTCAGTAGGGGTCCTGTGACCCACCTGTGTTAAGGTGGTCTCTGGGCTGCCTGGTTAGATGGACCTGACCGCAAACAAAAGAAGAGGTTCAGTGACCCTGGGCACCAAGCCCTGGTCACAGTCAAGCCCCCTCAGGCCCTGCAGGCCCACCTTCTCAGCCCCACACAGAGGCCCCCACGCACCTGTGGCTTCCCAGGCCAATGGCTGTGCTTCCGGAGTCAGAGGCCCACCCTCCACCGCTCGCACGGCTGCAGGAGCTGGGCCGGGGTCGGCCCAGGACCCTCGCAGGTTTAGGGTGGTGGTGGGCGACCATGGCGGCAGCAGCACCAGCTGCAGCCAGAGGAGGGCGGCAGGCTGGCCTCCTACTTGCTGAAGCCTCTCCTCTGAGACCATTGTCAGTGTTGTGGACCTGGGCCTGAACCTGGCCTGACTCAGCCCTAGGCCTAGACCCTGCCCCCGCCCTGGCCAAGGCTTTGACCCCGCCCCCACCGCGCCTTGACCCCGCCCCAACCCAGCCTTGATCCCACGTGACCTTCCTATTAACTTTCTTTTTTTTGTCTTTTCGCCATTTCTAGGGCCGCTCCCCTGGCATATGGAGGTTCCCAGGCTAGGGGTCCAATTGGACCTGTAGCCGCTGGCCTACACCAGAGCCACAGCAACACGGGATCCGAGCCGCATCTGCGACCTACACCACGGCTCACGTGACACCGGGTCCTTAACCCACTGAGCAAGGCCAAGGATGGAACCCGCAGCCTCATGATTCCCAGTCGGATTCATTAACCACTGAGCCACACCAGGAACTCCCCTATTAACTTTTAAAATAACTCCACTGAAAAATTATTTCTATGCCATGAAGTTCCCGTATCACAAGCGACGTTTCAATGATTTCCAGTACATTTTTCTTCACTCATTTGTTTATGTTTGTATTTAAATCAATCTTCTATTTTGGGAGAGTTTTAGATGTATGAGTAAGTTGCAAAATAATACAAAGACTTTGCGTATCCCCCTACCCAATTTCCCCTCTTGTTAAGATCTTATATTGTTACGGCACATTTGTCACAACTAGTGAGCCAATATTGATACATTCATATTAACTCAATCCGGAGTTCCCGTCGTGGCGCAGTGGTTGACGAATCCGACTAGAACCATGAGGTTGCGGGTTCAGTCCCTGCCCTTGCTCAGTGGGTTAACGATCCAGCGAGCTGTGGTGTAGGTCGCAGAGGCGGCTCAGATCCTGCGTTGCTGTGGCTCTGGCGTAGGCCAGTGGCTACAGCTCCGATTCAATCCCTAGCCTGGAAACCTCCATATGCGGCGGGAGTGGCCCAAGAAATAGCAACAGCAACAACAAGAACAAAAGACAAAAAAAAAAATTTAACTCAATCCATTAGCTCTCTTTTTTTCAGTTTTTTTTAAAGTTTAAGGCATAGAGCTTAATGATTTCACTTACATACAATCATAAAATGATCATCACAATAAATTTAGTGAACATCTATCACTCATATAGATACAAAATTAAAGAAATAGAAAAAAAATCACTCATAAATTGTTGAGTGCCTCTTCAGGCAATCTATGAATTGGTTTTCAGAGTCAAACACCAAGGTTTGACTTGATGTTTCCTTTCACTTCTTTATCCATCAACCCAATTTTTTGTCCCTCAACCCACTCTGCTTCCTATCTGGCTCTTAACTTACTTCAACAGAGGCTAGACTTTCTGAACAAAATTCACAATTTATCATCTGATAAACACTTCTGTAGTAATGGTGCCATGGAACAAAGTATTTGAAATTAGGATTGTCTCAGCAGATCCAATATGTGCATAGCTGTAGGTATATAATTCCTAATGAAGAAGTCCTTGTGCTCCAACCAATATCCAGCAGCACCAGCCTAATATTCCTTTGTTCTGGAGAGCCCCAGTGCATCAAAAACGTGGTTGTGCAGCCCACAGGTCCACGACCAGAAATTATTATTGTTAAATATTTAACTTTTTCCCTGTAAATAATTTAATATTTTAAACTAATAATACCTTCTCATGGATCACAATCCAATTGTGCAAAATGGAATATGCAGTGTTGAGTCATGCGTCCTCCCACCTCTTTCCCCTGTCCACCCAGTCCTCTTTCCCACAGGGAACTAGTGTTTACTTAAATCCTTCCATAGATGTGTTATGCAAAGAATTTAGAATGCAATATATTTGCATTTTTTAAAATGCAGGGTTTTCTTTGATTCAAACTTAATATATTTTCAATACATTTGCAGATGTTTACAATGACTATCTTCTTACATTAACGAGATTCCTTTCTAGATGGGAGTAGACTTCCAGAACAAGAATTTCTACACCCCTTAAAATCAAAAGTTTTGGAAAGAATAAAATGGTCAGGTGTATTTAATTAAAATAGTAAGTACCCAAATGAATTAGAACTTCAGGTAAACAATATGTTGTGTTTTAGTATAATCATTTCCCATTCAATATTTTGGACATAGTTTTACTGAACATTTTTTCATTTTTATCTGAAATTTATTATTAAACTTAGATCTCGTACTTTATCTGGAAACTCTTCAAAAAAAAGTATAGCACAGTAAACTAAATTGTTAATTACTCATTGTAAGAATCCTTAACTGGATTAAAGATTCTTGAATGTGCCACTTGGCTCCAATAGAAGACACCCTAGTTGCACACACACACACACACACACACACACACACACACACACACACCTTCAGCCTCTTTTGATGATATGGGATTTGGAAGAGCTATCATTCAGCACTGGGTTTATGTGTCAAAATGAAAGAGTATTTGTGTTTCATAGAAGAAGATTGGTAGGAAATTGGTCAAGGGAGATGAGAGGTGAAGACTTCAGAGGATTGCAAGCAAATCTCTTGAATTTCAAGCTTTACTGTCTGCTAAATGTTTCTTGCTCCTTGCAAAAAAAAAAAAAAAAGTTGCATGCAAAATGGTGGCTATTGAAGAAAGGCATTGAATTTTGAAGCCAGGCCCAGGTTCTTTCCTCTTCTTTCTAACAGTTGTGTAGGAAAGGCATTTCTAAACTCCTGACCAATTTACTTGTGATTTCTAAGGGTTTTTTTTTCTACCTCTAAATTTGAAAATGGTCTATGTTTGGTACTTTCAGAGAGTGTTTTCTTGGCCACTTGAAGGGAGTGACTTACACAGTGTTCATCCATTTTAATATTTCCAAGGCATTTAGTGGTCTGCAGTACAGAACTGTCTTCTTACAGGTTCTCTCTCTCTCTCTCTCTCTCTCCCTCCCTCCCTCTCTCTTCTTTTAGGGCTGCAACCTCAGCATATGGAAGTTCCCAGGCTAAGGGTTGAATCATTGGAGCTGCAGATGCTGGCCCATGCCACAGGCACAGCAAAACAATGCTGGATCTAAGCCACATCTGCGATCTACACCATAGCTTGGGGCAACACTGGATCCTTAACCCACTGAGAGAGGCCAGGGATTGAACCCAAGTCTTCGTGGATACTAGTCAGGTTCGTAACTTCTGAGCCACAATGAGAACTGCAACACTTCTCTCTTTCATTCTCTTTGGTAACTATTCTGTGTACTCTACCTTGACCTTAGCTGAGAAGATGAGGTGAGAGCAATTCAAGGCAAATCATGGTGAACTTTAAAAAAAAAAAAATAAGTGTTGAAAAAATACTCAGTTTGGAGACATTTCTCATGACTTGAGCATTTATCATGGAAAACTTTAAATTATTAACCAATAGCTTCATATTAGGGGAATAGTGTGGCAAGATAATGTACCCTGGCACTCCAGAAAGGCAGGTTTCCTTGTTGCTTCCTCCTCTTGTCTAGTCAGTCAGTAGTTAATAAACGATTCTCACTCATGGCTCTGACACAGAATTTCAATGAGTCTTCTCTGGACTACTGACATAAAAACCTGCAAAAACTTGTGAAAAATTATCCAGTTCCAATTCTACAATCACTTTTGTGCTATATCAAAATCCTAGACCACAAATATAATCAAATTAGTCCAGATGTAACTTGGGGAGACAGACAACAGAAGGGCATAGATAAAACTCCTTTGGACAATGATGTCTGACTATTCCTGCAAGAAACTGGGGGTGTGGTATTGACTGCTGAGAAAAAAAAAATCTGTATATGGATCACAGACCTCCGAAAACACATGATATTCTACACAAGCATGGAATATTAGCGGTATGGTGAGATACAATGTTTGTGTCTTGTAGAATGTTCAGTCTCTGAGCTTAGAGCCTTTGGTGGTGTTAGATGTGAGGGATCTTCAGAGGTATTCTATGCAGTAGAAATGAATGACCAGTGAAAGAATCTGATGATTGAAATTTCTTTGGCAAGTATAACAAACTCAAGTCAGTACGTTGATTCCACTACTATTTTTTTTCCAACTGAAATTGTGTAATATATTGCTGAAAAGTAGGAGGAGAGAATAAAATTTGGGAACGCTATGTCAACTGGAATTGACCCAAACTGTCAAAACTTGCTCAAAGTTACAACAAAAACCCTGCAGAGGCAACATCTATGAATCCACATCTATTGAAGAACCCCCACGTATTAAAAAAAACTCACTAAGTAAAAACATTATAGCAGAATCAATTCATTTGGAAAAACTCTAGGAATGGAGGAGCCAAGAGACAGTAGCTCTTAGAGTGTTTCTCAGGTCTAAAATTCTTCACTAGAATTGTTCTTTAATGGCACTATCAGGCTTGCTAGGAAAAAGAATCTACTATTTCTGGGGAGAAAAAAACTAAGGAAACCCAAGAAACTGCAGCCCAAAGGGCGTGAAAGCACTTGCCCCAGTTTGAAGATACTGTGCTTAGGCTGGTGCTCTCCAAAACTCTTTCACAAGGGTCATATCTAAATGAATGGATTTCACGTTTGCAATTTTAAAATCCCAGGGGCTCATCTCACAACCCCTAGTTTTAAGAAGAGAGGACCACAAAAGTTCTGAGAAGACCTTGCCATAAAATCTTCCCAGGGGATCCCAATCCTCCGTTGCTTTACTCTCATAGCAACCTCCAAGGACAGCTCCGCAAGGCCCCACCCCTGCACGCATGCGCACACCCACTAGGGGCGGGGCTCCCCGCATGCGCACCACTGTCCTCCAGCTGCTCAGAGCATCTGTTGAGGCCTGACTGCTTGGGAAGCCAGTAACACCTGTGCCAGCGTGGAGGGTGGGGTTCCAACGGTCATCCCGGCTGGGGGCGGGGCCAATCATGGCAGCATTTAAAATCAATTATTTGAAAGCAGGAGTAAGGAAAACGGACTTTTCACCTCTTGGGCGTCCTGCTGTGCACTCTGAGTCACTCTGTGGGTTATTTGTGGCCTTGTCCAAGTGAGTTCACCACCGCCCTGTGCCCCTCCCCCACCGCCACCAACTGGAGCTCGGTGTCCCTGCAGTGTTTACACCAGGGTTGTTGGCACCACTGTGGAGCAGGTTGCATGAAGGCTTCAGTGATTTCCGGGCCTACCATGAGGCAGGTGAATAAAATGTGTGAACAATTAAACAGGTGCCAGTCTAGTGTTTGCATTCTAAAGCGTATGAAAGCTAGAAGGAAGGTTTTCCAGTTTGAGAATGCTCACCCAGTTCACAAGAAATAGCTCAGGACACTGGAAATTGAGTGGAAAATGAATAAAGATCTATTGTACATCCTCATAGTTTCACCAGTGTCTTCCATTTTAACATAAAAATGTCAATCAACACATGTTCAAACTGCATATTATTGTCAGTGATGGGGGCAACTTTGCTGAATCTAACAATAAGCATTGATTTGTAGTCTAATACTCTCAAGAAATGACAGAATTGGAGTTTCCTCCTGGCTCAGCTTGTTAAGGGTCCATGGTTGTCACTACTGTAGCTTTGGTTACAGTTGTGACAGGCTGTTCATTCTCTGGCCATAGACATGCTTTGGACTGGCCATGCCACCAAAAAACAAAAACAAAAACAGATATCCTAGCATAGATTGGCAAGTGATGCAAAAGTTCAATAACAATCAAGAAATGCATTAGGTAAGAATCAACTGGGTAGGAGACAGAAATAAGATGGCTGAATAGAAGGACTGGAGATCAATTTCTCTCCTAAAAAACAACAAATTTACAACCAAATGCTGAGCAATTTTCAACCAAATGGACCAGAAACTTTCAAAAAGATATCCTATTCCAGAAGACAAAGAGGAGGACACATCAAGAGGTGGTGGGTTGATTACAGGATATATGCAACCCCATACCTCCCGGTGGGAAGATCCACAGACAGGAAAGTAACTGGTTCACAGAAACTCACCTACAAGAGTGAGAGTTCTGAGCCCCACATCAAACTCCCATGCCTGGGGATCTGGCACTGGGAGAAAGAGCCCCTGGAGCATCTGGCATTGAAGGCCAGGGGGCTTGTGCACAGGAGCTCCATGGGACTGGGGGAAATGGAGACCCCATTCTTAAAAGGCACACCCAGACTTTCTCATGCACTGGGTCCCAGGGCAAAGCAAAGTCTCTATAGTAATCTGGGTCAAACATGACTGCAGTTCTTGGAGGACCTCCTGGGAAAACAGGGTTGAATGTGGTTCATTGTGGGGGAAGGGCATTGGAAGCAAAGCTCTCAGGAATGTTCATCAGCAGCTGCCTTTCTCTGCAAGTGGCCATTTTGAGAAAATCTGGCCGCACACATCAGTGCTGAGAAGCCCCAGGCCAAACAACATAGTTTTGGAAGTCCTAGCCACAGCAATCAGGGAAAAAAATAAAAATAAAAGGAATCCAAATTGGAAAGGAAGAAGTAAAACTATCGCTATTTGCAGATGACATGATACTATACCTAGAGAATCCTAAAGACTCTACCAGAAAACTGTTGGAGCTCATCCATGAATTTGGCAAAGTCGCAGCATACAAAATTAATACACAGAAATCAACGGCATTGCTATACACTAATAATGAAAGAGTAGAAAGAGAAATTAGGGAAACAATCCCATTTACCATCACAGCCAAAAGAATAAAATACCTAGGAGTAAACGTACCTAAAGAGACAAAAGTCCTGTCCTCTGAAAACTATAAGACACTGATGAAAGAAATCAAAGATGACACAAATAGATGGAAAGTCGTACCATGTTCTTGGATTGGAAGAGTCAATATTATCAAAATGAGGGCATTCCCGACATAGCACAGTGGTTAATGAATCCAACTAGGAACTATGAGGTTGAAGGTTTGCTCCCTGGCCTTGCTCAGTGGGTTAACGATCCGGCGTTGCCGTGAGCTGTGCTGTAGGTTGCAGACGCGGCTCAGATCCCACATTGCTGTGGCTCTGGCGTAGGCCGGTGGCTACAGCTCTGATTCAACCCCTAGCCTGGGAACCTCCATATGCCGTGGGAGTGGCCCACGAAATAGCAACAACAACAAAAGACAAAAAAAAAATTATCAAAATGACTATACTACCCAAAGCAATCTACAGATTCAATGCAATCCCTATCAAATTACCAAGGACATTTTTCACAGAACTCAAACAAAATATTTTAAAGTTTGTTTGGAAGCACAAAAGACCCAGAATAGCCAAAGATATACTGAAAAAGAAAAATGGAGCTGGAGGAATCAGGCTCCCGGACTTCAGACTCTACTACAAAGCAACAATCATCAAAACCATATGGTACTGGCACAAAGACAGAAATAGATCAGTGGAACAAGGATACAAAGCCCAGAATTCAACCCATGCACCTACAGCCAACTAATCAATGACAAAGGAGGCAAGAATACCCAATGGAGAAAAGACAGCCTGTTCAATAAGTGGTGCTGGGAAAACTGGACAGCCACATGGAAAAGAATGAAATTAGAACACTCCCTAACACCATACACAAAAATAAACTCCCAATGGATTCAAGACCTAGATAGAAGACCAGACACCATAAAACTAGGCCAAAGACTCTCTGACATAAACAAGAGCAACATCTTCTCAGATCCACCTCTTAGAGCAATGACAGTAAAAGCAAAAAGAAACAAATGGGACTAAATGAAATTTAGAATTTTATACACAGCGAAGGAAACCCTAAACAAAACTTAAAGACAACCCACACAATGGGAGAAAATCTTGGGAAGTGACTCGATTGACAAGGGCTTCCTCTCCAAAATGTATAAACACTTTCTGCAGCTCCATACCAAAACAAACAAACAAACAAACAAACAAACAACCCCATCAAAAAATGGGCAGAAGATCTAAACAGACAGTTCTCCAAAGAAGACATACAGATGGCCATGGTATTTAGTTCCTTTTAACGGCTGAGTAATGTTCCATTGTGTATATGTACCACTTCTTCTTGATCCACTCCTCTATCGATGGACATTTAGGTTGTTTCCGTGTCTTGGCTATTGGAAAGAGTGCTGCGATGAACATTGGTGTACATGTGTCTTTGCGAGTCATGGTTTTCTCTAGATAGATGCCCAGGAGTGGGATTGCTAGACCAAATGGTAATTCTATTTTTAATTTTCTGAGGAATCTCCAACCTGTTTTCCACAGTGGTTGCACCAATTTACAATCCCACCAACAGTGTACTAGGGTTCCTTTTTCTCCACACCCTCTCCAGCACTTATTGTTTGTAGACTTTTTGATGATGGCCATTCTGGCTGGTGTAAGGTGATACCTCATAGAGGTTTTGATTTGCATTTCTCTAGTGATGAGTGATGTTGAACATCTTTTCATCACTGTGCCACAATGGGAACTCTGGGAATTGTGTATTAGTGCATGTGTTTCTTATGGTGGTTTTTCAGGAATTTTGTGGTTTGGGGTGTGTGAGGGTAGGTCTATGACTATTTTATGGGACTGGTGATATGCTGTATATGTGCAGATGAATGGATTGTGTGGGTTGTGTGGTGTGAGGTTATTATGAATTTGTATTTTGGAAGATGACTCGAGTTATTTCATTGTAATTATTTAGGAATGTGGGATTATGTATATATAGGCAACGTGAAGCTTTATGTGCATTTGAGGGTACATGGTGGTATGTTTCCATATATGTAGTGTGCTGGGTAATTGTGGGTATATTTGGGGCTTGTGGTGAGAAACATGTTTGTTGAGTTTCTGTGTGTATTCAAGGAGCATAGCAGATTGGATGAATATTTTCTATGGTATCTATTTGCATTTTTCATTAGGAGGTTATTTTTGTACCTGGAAATTTTTTTTGCATTAATGTAGTAATGGAGTTATGTGTACGCAGAAGAGTGGCAGAATTGTATTTGTACTGGAGGTATGTGGTATGGTTCTATGTGAATATTTAGGGGTGTGGAGGTTTGAGATGTGTACTTTGGGACTTTCAAGGGGTTTTATGTGTATTCATATATGATACGTTGGAGAATTGTCCTTGTGTCCAGGTGTATGTACTGGTTTATGTGTATGTGCATGTATGAATTCATGGGGTTTGGGGCTGTTGGAAACGTTCACAGCGGTTTCCCAGGATGCTGGGATTTTCATGTTTGGAAATATTTGGGGCTTGTAGTGGTAATGTTGTATTCTGGAAATGCAAGGATGATGAATAGTGTTTGGGGGTCTGTATATATTTAAAGATTAGGAATATTCATGTGTGTGTGTGTATGTCCATGAGAGA
The DNA here is from genome assembly GCF_054392235.1 of Sus scrofa. NCBI lineage: Eukaryota > Metazoa > Chordata > Mammalia > Artiodactyla > Suidae > Sus > Sus scrofa. The sequence goes on along the minus strand of NC_139396.1, from coordinate 17,840,664 downwards.
GTAGTGGTCATGAAAGTATAGTAGCTACAGTTAAAGGATGTTGCTTTTCCCCCACTTAGTGCAATGATTATTGGACTTTTAGTTTTCATTCTATTAGTGTGGTGTATTGTATCTATTTATTTGCATATAGTGAACCACCTTGCATCCCAGGGGTAAATCCCGTGTGATCATGGTGTATGATCCTTTTTTTTTTTTTTGCTTTTTATGGCCACACCCATGACATATGGAGATACCCAGGCTAATCAGAGCTAGAGCTGACAGCCACAGCCACAGCAATGCCAGATCCAAGCCATGTCTGTGACCTACACCACAGCTCATGACAATGATGGATCCTTAAACCAATGAGCGAGGCCAGGGATCAAACTTGCAACCTCATGGCTTCTAGTTGGATTTGTTTCCACTGAGCCATGATGGGAACTCCCAGTGTATGTTCCTTTTAATATGCTGTTGAATTTTTTTCTGTTGTTGTTCTGGTCTCTACTTTACCTAATTCTGCTCTGATTTTTGTTAGTACCTTCCCTCTGCTAACTTTGGATGTAGTTTGTTCTTTTTAAAAAATATTATTTTTCAGAGTTCCTATTGTGGCTCAGTGGTAATGAACCTGAGTAGTATCCATGAGGATGCCAGTTCAATCCCTGGCCTTGCTCAGTAGGCTAAGTATCTGGTGTTGCCATGAGCTGTGGTGTAGGTCACAGATGCAGCTCGGATCCTGCATTGCTGTGGCTCTGGTGTATGCTGGCAGCCACAGCTCCAGTTTGACCCCTAGCCTGGGAACTTTCATATGCCACAGATGTGGCCCTAAAAAGACCAAACAAACTCTCCACAAACTGAGTATAGAAGTAATAAAGACAGTATATGAAAAGCCCTCAGCTAACATCCTCAATGGTGAAAGTTTACAGTTCTTCCTCTAAGATTCGAAACAGGACAAGGATGCTCACTCCTATCATTCCTATTTAACATAGTACTAGAAATCCTCGCCAAAGCAATTAAGCATAAAAAAAGAAATAAAAACATCTGCATTAGAAAGGAAGTTAAGATTGTCTCTGTTTGCACATGATATGACCTTGTAGATAGAAAATCCTAAGGTCTCCAACAAGTAAACTTGTTAAAACTAATCAAAATGAAGTTGCAGGATACAAAATCAATATACAGAACTTAGCTTTTTTTCTATATGCAAACAAAGCAAATATCTGAAAAAGATACAAAGAATATAGTCCTCTTTGCAACAACATCAAAAACAGTGAAATACTTTGGAATAAATTTAACCAAGGGGGTGAAATTTCTATGTAATGAAAATTATATGTCATTGATGAAAGAAATGGAAAATGACACAAAAAATGGAAATATATCCCATATTCATGGTTAGAAAGAATAAAATTGTTAAGTTTTTCTATACCACCCAAAGCCATTTATAGATTCAACACCACTCATCTCAAGATTCCAATGACACTTTTCACATAAATTCAAAATTTATCACAAAACTTTAGTAACCAAATCAATATGGTACTGGCATAAAAACACATACTTATACCAGTGGAACAAAATAGCTAAACGCACCCATATGTAGTCAATTAATTTATGATAAATTAGCTAAAAACATACAGTCTCTTCAATAAATGGTGTTGGGTGACCAGATGGCCTTGTGCAAAAAAAGTGAAACTAGACTCCTATCTTACACCATACATAAATTTAACTCAAAATGTATTAAAGACTTGAAGTAAGACCTGAAACCACAATATAGGTGGTAAGCTCCTTGCCATTGGTCTTGGCACACCAAAAGCAAAGGCAACAAAACTAAAAATAAATAAATGGGACTATATCGGACTCAACAGCTTTTGCACAGCCAAAGGAACGACTGACAAGATGAAAAGGCAGCCTACATAATGGGAGAAAATATTTGCAAACCATCTATCTGATGAGTTAATATTCAAAATAAATGGAACTCATACTACTCAATAGCAAAAAATAAGTCATCTGATTTAAAAGATGGATGGAAGCCCTGAATAGACAGTTTTCCAATGCCAATAATCAATAGATACATGAACAGTTCTCAACACCAGTAATTAATTAGTAGGGGAATAGAAAACGCACACAAGAGGTCAACTTATACCTATTAGAATGGCAAGAATGTGTAAAAAGGGGAACCTCTGTGCACTTGGTGGGAATGTACATCAGTAAAACAACTATAGAAAACAGTATGGAGTTTCCTTTAAAAACTAAATATAGAACTATCACAATAATCCAGCAAACCCACTTCAGGGTATTTATCAGAAGAAAAAAAAACAAAACACTAATTCGGAAAGAGATGTGTACCCTTGTGTTCCCTGCAGCATTATTTACCATAGCGAAAATATAGATACAACCAAAGTGTCCATCAACAGATGACCGGATAGAGAAGATGTGATATATATAAACAATGGGCTATTAGCCACAAAAAGGAAATCTTGACATTTGTGACAACATAGATGGACCTGGAGAGTATTATGTTAAGTGAAATAAGCCAGACAGAGGAAGACATACTGTGCAGTTACACTACCTGAAAAATAAATGAACAGACATAAACAGAGTTATAGATACAGAGTCCAAATAGGTGGTTACCAGAGGGGAGTGTGGAGGGGATGAGTGCAATAGGTGAATGAAACTAAGATGTACCCACTTTCAGTTACGAAATACGTGAGTCATGGTGTTGAAATATACAGCATGGGAAATATTGTTACTATATTGTATTATCTTTGTATGGTGACAGATGGTAGCTAGTTTATCATGGTAATCATTTCTAATGTATAGAAATATTGAATCACGACATTATGCACCTGGAACTAACAGAGTGTTGTAGGACAATTATACTCCAATTAAAAATTTTTAATTAAAGAAATAAGTAACAAATGTTGGTGATGATGTGGAGAAAGGGAACACATGTGCACTGTTGGTAGGAATGTAAATTCATAAGACCACTATAGAAAACAGTATATAGGTTCCTCAAAAAACTAAAAATAGAACTACCATATGATCCAGCAATCCCACTTCAGGATATTTACCTGAAATAAATGAAGTCATTGCTTCAAAGAGACATCTGCACCCCCATGTTCATTGCAGCATTATTCACAATTGCCAGAACATGGAAACAAGTGTCCATCAACAATGGATGAAGAAAATGTGATACATGTATATATATATATATATGTCTAATCTTAAAGGCATTATGCTAAGTGTGAAATACATATACCATGTAATGTCACTTATATGTGGAGTCTAAAAACAAGACAAAACAACACATACACACACAAACTGAGTTCATAGATACAGAGAACATATTGGTGGTTGGCAGAGGCAAGGGGCTGGGGTGGAGAAATTTGTACAATGTATCAAACAGTATAAACTTCAAGTTATTAAATAAGTTATGAGTATGGAATAAGCCTAGTGACTACAGTTACTAATACTGTTTGCATATTTGAAAATTGATAAGAGAGTAGATCTTGCCCTTATTAGAGTTCCTGTCATGGTGCTGTGGAAACGAATCCAACCAGGATCCATGAAGTTGCAGGTTTGATCCCTAGCCTCACTCAGTGGGTTAAGGAGCCATGAGCTCACAGATGTGGTTCAGATCTGGCTGTCCTGTGTCTGTGGAATAAGCCAGCAGCTGTAGCTCCAATTAGACCCCTAGCCTGGGAACCTCCATATGCTGGGGGTGTGGCCCTAAAAAGAAAAAGAAGTCCTTAAAAATATTGTAGCTATGTATGGGGATGGATATTAACTAGACTTATTGTGGTTATCATTTCACAATATATACAAATGTAGAATCATATTTTAATCTGAAAATAATATAAGGTTATAGGTCAATTATACCTCAATTTAAAAAGGAAAGTTAGGAGTTCCCATTGTGAATCAGTGGTAACAAACCTGACTAGTATCCATGAGTATGTGGGTTGGATCCCTGACCTCGCTCAGTGGATTAAAGGATCTGGCATTGCTGTCAGCTGTGGTATATGTCACAGATGCAGCTCAGATCCCATGTTGCTGTGGCTGTGATATAGATTGGCAGCTGCAGCTCTGAGTCAACCCCTAGCCTGGGAACCTCCATATGCCATGGGTGCGGCCCTAAAAAATAAATAAACAAACAAACAAATAAATAAATAAAAAGAAAGATAATAAAATTCTCCTGGTAGGGGGGAAAAATGTGCTTTCCTGCTGTTAGGAATATTCTACATCGTTCAGCTATTCTGCTCCTGACTAAAGAGGTCTGGAAAAAATTATATGTGTGTTTGCTCATAATGAAGTTAAAAGGAAAAAAAAATATAGGCGTTCCCATTGTGGCACAGTGGAATTGAACCCGACTTATATTCATGAGGATGCAGCATACAGTTAGATCTGCTTAGATATGTACGTATTGCTGTGGCTAAGGCTATATACACATTTGGTTTGGTGGGCAGCTGTATATTCCCTCTTGGGACATGCTGGAGGCCACCAGTAAATTTCCTCCCAGGTTAACTTTGCTACCTGAATTTTCATTGTTGTTTCTATATTCTTTAAGGTGGGCTATGAAGGTCTTTAAAACATTGAGATACAGTTTACATATAATAGTGTATTCATTTTGATATATGCATATATTGCAAAATGATAACCACGGTAAGTTTAGTTAACATCCATCAGCACACATAGCTATATTTTTTTTCTCTTTTCTTTTTTAGAGCTGCACCTGTGGCATATGGAAGTTCCCAGGCTAGGAGTTGAATCAGAGCTATAGTTGACAGCCTACACCACAGCCACAGCAATACCAGACCTGAGCTGCATCTGCAACCTATGCCACAGATTGTGGCAATGCCAGATCCTCAACCCACTGAGCAAAGCCAGAGATTGAACCCGCATCCTCACGGACACTATGTCGGGTTCTTAACCCACTGAGCCATGACGGAAACTCCCAATTTTTTTCTTATGATGAGAACTTCTAAGACCTACCCTTTTTACCACTTTCAATTATACAATAGAATATTGTTAAGTCAACAGGATGTAAATTACGTTCCTAGGGCTTATGCATTTTTATAACTTTCCAGTTTGTACTTTTTGACCGTGTTCACCCACTTCCTCCACCGTCCACCTCAGGCAACCACCAATCTGTCTTCTGTCATCTATGAGGTTTTTTTGGGGGGGGTTGCTTTGGGTTTTTTTCCTGTTTGTTTTTCACTGCACATATAAGTGAGATTATATAGTATTTGTCTTTATCTGATTTGCCTCACTTACCATAATGCCCTTGAGGTCCATCTATGTTGTTGCAAATGGCAGAATTTCCTTCTATTTTTTGGCCAAATAATATACCATTACATACACACACACACACACACACACACACACATAACATTCTACATATAGATATATATACACATACATGATATATATATCATGTTATATATATATATATATATATATATATATTAACCAAATATATATCTCCTAGGTTGTAGGTCGCAGATGTGGTTGGAATCTGGCACTGCTGTGGCTATGGTGTAGGCCAGTGACTACAGCTCTGATTTGACACCTAGCCTGGGGCAGTCCCCAAAACACAAACACACACTTAATGTGTGTACATGTGTGTGTGTGTGTGTGTGTGTAACTTTGGTTGTTTTCATGTCTTGGCTACTGTGAATAATGCTGCAGTGAACACAGGGGTGCCACTATCTCTTTGAGATAGTGGTTTCATTTCCTTCAGATAAACACCCTGAAATGGGATTGCTGGATCATATGGTAGCTTTTTTTGGTTATTGTAACTGAAAGAATTTAATAATATTTATAGTTGTACAATGATCATCACAACCCAATTTTACAGCATTTCCATCCCAAACCCCAGCGCATCCCTCCCCTCCCTCAACCTGTCTCCTTTAGAAGCCATAAGTTTTTCAAAGTCGGTGAGTCAGTATCTGTTCTGCTAAGAAGTTCATTGTATGCTTTTTATAGATTCCACATAGAAGTAATAGCATATGATATTGGTATCCCACTGTCTGACTAACTTCAGTTAGCATGATAATTTCTAGGTCCATCCATGTTGCTGAAAATGCCATTATTGTATTCCTTTTTATGGCTGAGTAATAGTCCATCGTATGTATGTAGCACATCTTTATCCACTCCTCTGTCGATGGACATTTTGGTTACTTCCATGTCTTAGCTTTTGTATATAGTGTGCTGCAATGAACATTGGAGTACATATGTCTTTTGTGTGTGTGTTTTTTAGGACCACACCAGAGGCATATGGTGGTTATCAGGCTAGGGGTCCAATCAGAGCTAAAGCCGCTGGCCTACACCACAGCCACAGCAATGCCAGGTTCAAGCCACGTCTGCAACCTACACCACAGCTCATGGCAACACTGGATCCTTAAGCCACTGAGCAAGGCCAGGGATTGAACCTGCATCCTCATGGATGCTAGTCAGATTCATTTCTGCTGAGCTATGAAGGGAACTCCACATGTATCTTTCTGAGTCATGGTTTTCTCTGGATAGATGCCCAGGAGTGGGATTGCTGGATCAAATGGTAGTTCTATTTTTAGTTTTTTGAGGAATCTCCATAATGTTTTCCAGAGTGGTTGCACCAATTTACATTCCCACCAACAATCTAATAGGGTTCCTTCTCTCCACACCCTCTCCAGCATGTATTGTTTGTAGACTTTTTGATGATGGCCATTCTGGCTGGTGTGAGGTGGTACCTCTTAGTCATTTTGACTTGCATTTCTCAAAGAATTAGTGATGTTGAACATCTTTTCATGTGTGTTGTTGGCCATCTGTATGTCTTCTTTGGAGAATTGTCTGTTTAGACCTTCTGCCCATTTTCTGGTGTGCTTGTTCATATGGTAGTGCTATTTTTAATTGTTCAAAGAACTCTACTTTTTTTCCCATGGGGTCTGTACCAATTTACATTCCCATCAGCAGTGCAGAAGTTTTCCTTTTACTCCACATCCTCACCAACATTTTTTATTTCTTGTCTTCTTGATAACAGTCATTCTAACAGGTGCGAGGTGCTATCCCTTTGTGGTTTTTATTTGCATTTCCCTGATGATTAATCATGTTGAGCACTTTTTCCTCTGTTGACCAGTTGTATGAATTCTTTGGAAAACTGTCTATTCAGGTCCTCTGCCCATTTTAAAATCAGAGGGTTTTTTGTTTCTTTGGTTTTGTTTGTTTGTTTGTTTTTCTTTATTGGCTTTTTTAGGGCCACACCCATTGCATATGGAGGTTCCCAGCCTAAGAGTTGAATCAGTGCTGTAAATTGCCGGCCTACACCACAGCCACAGCTACGCCAGATCTGAGCCTCCTCTGTGACCTACACCACAGGTCATGGCAATGCCACATCCTTAACCCACTGATCCAGGCCAGGGATTGAACCCACATCCTCATGGGTACTAGTCAGGTTCTTTAACCACTGAGCACAATGGGAACGCCTAGTTTGTTTTTTTTCTTGTTTCACATTACTTCATAGTGTTGCATGAATTATTTATGTATTCGGAATATTAATCCCTTTTCTGATGTGATTTGCAAATATTCTCCCATTCATTAGGTTGCCTTTTCATTTTGTTGATGGTTTCCTCTGCTGTGCAAAATCTTATAAGTTTGTTTTGATGTGTTTTAACTGGCACCAGCCCCATCCTCCACTCTCCAGATCCATGGTAGCTTTGAAAACTAACAGCTCCCAACCACAGTGAAAACTAGCAGGCTGCCAGCTCCAGGAGGGGGCAGAACGAGGGTTAGAGTTTTTCCTAAGCTCCATTACCAGAGAATTACCATTATTTGATCTGACTGATGATTCCTTGGAACCCCTACTTTAAGGCTATGTATTTGACCTTAGCGAGAGTTCAACCACTGTCAAAAGGCTTCTTTGAGAGCACTTGTCTCAAAAATTACAGGCAATTGTTTAAATTTACAGCTGCCTGAGGCAGGGAATACTAGTGGGGACAGACAATAGACCAGCCAAATAATATAAAAGAAAAAACTGGGGGATAAAATATTCACAGGGGCTTTGAAAAGTTCTTAGGAAGCTAAAAGTCCACCAATGCCTAAAAATGAAAAAAGGAAAATAAAAACCTCTCCCGGTTTTCTCACATTGATTCTGTGTTTAGGCACTCCTTTATTGCCTAGCCAGGCAAGTTACAACTCTGCCTTCACCTTCACTTCCTGTTTGTGCTGACCTTAGAGATCAGCCAGAAAGGAAGGCTCAGACACTTCTCAGGTCTTCTCTGAGCATGTGTCATGCCTAGGTTATACACACTTCTATACACATAAATGTACCACCATACACAAGTCCATTTGAATGCCCTAATTTCTCAGAGAAACTTTCCCTAAGCTTTTGGCAGGTTTATTATTATCTCTCAACCATATCTTTTGCCCTAAGCTACAGCAGTTTGTTCATTTGTTGTACAATTTTTTGAGGAATGCTACCTGTGTAGGCAATTTTCTGGCCTGAGCAAATTCCAAATTATGTTAAACAGACAAGCACCTTCTATCAATCTTTCAGGTGATACCTAAGACAGGTCAAACAGACAAACATGAGTCACCGTAAATAAGGTCTTCTCTACTCCCTTTAGCCAGGGACAAGGGTTGAAGGCTGCTTTCTTCAAGACTGCTACCAAGGGTGGGGAATTGTGCAGGTCAAGGACAAGTAACAATGTTGCAATGCATTCCTACCATTTTAAAGTTGGCTTTTTTTGATTCATTTTTCTCTTTGTTGCTATAAACCTCCGTTTTCAACAATTCTGACTATGGTGACTCTTACATTTTTTGCTTGATTTTTTTCAGTGTTTCTATGGAGGGATAGGCCCCTGGAACTATCTAATCTGACATTTTTTTACTGATGTCACACCTTTAGTAAGGCAGGTCTATAACGAATGAATTATTTGTTTTTGTTTAGCTCAAAATAAGTTCATTTCCCCTTTGTCTTTGAAGGATAGTTTTATTGGATATAGAATACTTCATTTGACTTTTATTTTTCTCTCAGAACTTTGAATATATCCTCCTACTGAAACAGGAGGGGAGGGGAAGGCATGACCATTACAAGAATGACAGCCATTGAGTAGAACAGTGGTTAGAACATTGACAAAAAGTGGTGAGAGCCTATTAGGCCTAAGATGGTAGAAGATTCAACTTCCAGTAGATCTTGAAACTCATTACATGCTCATTGTAACACATTAGCATGCTGAATGACATACTTACAGGTGCCATGGCAGTTCCAAGGCTGACCATTAGAGGCCAAAAAACTGGGCAGTGGCCCAATTCCTGGAAATGCCTACCCCTTCCCCAAAATAGTTGGAATAATCCTCCCACTTGTTAGCCCATAAAATTATCCAGACCATAAAAACTAACAACCCCACATGTCAAGCCAGCTCTCCCTTTCTGAGAAAGTCCTCATTCTGTCTATGCAATATGTATCTTTCTAAATAAGTTCACTTCCTCTTTACTATGGCTTGCTCTTTTCTCTCCTGCACAAAGCCACGAGCCCTCACTTGGAAGCCTTTCCCAGAAATTTACCCAAGACCCAAGACATGACCATCCATTAACATGACATTTTCTTGCAACACTACTGCCTCCATGGTTTCTGATGAGAAATCAGCTCTTAATATTATTTAGACAAAAAGACGGATCTTCATCAAAATTAAAAACTTTTGTGCAGCAAATGGCATAATCAAGAAAGTAAAAAGATAACCTACAGAATAGAAGAAAATATTTGCAAACCACATCCCTGGTAAGTGTTTGATATAGAGAATGTAGAAATAACTTGTATAATTCAACAACCAAAAGCAACTCTTATTTAAAAAATTGGCGAACGACTTGAATACACATTTCCCTAACATGATTACTGTTCAACACCTGTAGTCATGAGGAAGATGAAATGTGGTGAGTTTTTCTATTGGAGGAGAATGCAAACTGGTGATCTGAACTGTTAACATTACATCACTTGCAATTTTCTGAAACCTTATCTTTTCAGCTGAGTTCCTTAAATTAATGTCAGGGTTTCAGAAATGTAGCATCTACCAACCCTCGTGATTATTTCAAGTATGAAAGTAGAATTAAATAAATTATATTATATACTAGAATGTCAAAGCTCTGTGTTTATGGGGACATCTGATTTCTTAAAGATTGACTTGAAGAAATATATCTATGAGCATTCTTTTAAGCTGTTAATGTGCAAAGATCGTTTGGTAGCACATCATCATCCCTAAAACAACCTGACGCTTCATAACAAACACCATCATTTTATTTTTATTTTTTAATTTATTTATTATTACTTTTTTTTCTTTTTAGGACCCAACCTGTGGCAAATGGAAGTTTCCAGGGTAGGGGTCAAATCAGAGCTGCAGCAGCCAGCCTACACCACAGCTACAGCAATGCCACATCAGAGCCACACCTGTAACCTATGCCACAGCTTGAGGTAATGCTGGATCCTTAACCCACTGAGTGAGGCCAGGGACTCATGGACACTATGTTGGGTTCTTAACACATGGAGGCACAAGAGGAACTCCCACTTTTACTTTAAAATGAAGTAAAATACTAATAATGGCTTGGAGTTCTTTGATATAAAACAAGAGAATCAACACAAACTTAGGCCACTGCTGAAAGTTGAAACCCATGGGTGCACACACTTGTATATCAATATAAAATATTTTTCATAATAGAAGAAATTTTTCATAATAGAAGATAAGTTGGTGAAAATACATCTGCTGGAGGAACATCGATATTGACTATTTCCACAGAATTCTTATCAAAGCAAGGCTTCTTTGACACAGAGATAACTTTTTGTTCTGGGAGAAAAGAATATCACAAAGATTACAAACATATATGATATTCCATGAATTATTAGTAGTTTCATGACTAAATAAGTATACATAATACATTTCAGGAAGATATCATTAATAATAACAGATAATCAGCATCTAGTATGGTATTCATCATAAGATACAGTTCCTTGCAAAAACTCTGTTGAAGTTTATTAGCCATTATAGTCAATCAGCCACAATGTGCGAACTTTGGCATTTATGAAAATATCCACAGGGTACCTATGTCTTCAGTCATTAAAATTCAGGTTATGTCCTAAGTGGGGGTGACTGCCAGCATGTCCTGAGAGCAGAACCTCATCCCATGGAGCTCATGTGAGGCTTATCATCTTGGCTTCCATAAACCCAGTGCACCTGCATCAGCCCTGAAATGCTGCCACCTTCCCTGGCACTCTCAGGTCAAGAAGAATAAAAACCTTGAGCTCAAATGGACTTCAGAGCTCATCTGACTCACCACCTCATTCAGGAAACTAAATTGAAGGAGGCCATGATATTTTAGCAAGTAGAAATTCATCTCTTCCAATTTCCCCATGAGGCCAGCCATTGTAATTTTAAAAGGTGACAAATGTACTAATTTATTCATGGTATCATGTTACCTCAAAAGGAACCTGTCCTGGAGTTCCTGTCATGGCTCAGTAGTTAGTGAACCCGACTAGCATCCGTGAGGATGTGGGTTTCGATCCCTCACCTCACTCAGTGGGCTAAAGGATCCAGCATTGCCATGAGAGTGGTGTAGGTTGCAGACACAGCTCAAATCCTGCATTGCTGTGGCTCTGGCATAGGCCGGTGGCTACAGTTCCAGTTGGACCCCTAGCCTGGGAACTTCCATATGCTGTGGGTGTGGCCCTAAGAGACAAAAGGGCCAAAAAAAGGAATCTGTCCTTCTGTTTCTTCTGCAGCAGTAGACTCTCACTCTTCCACCTCTGTCCTGAAGTTCGCATCTGTGAAACCATTCAGAGAAGAATTTCTAAAGTTGAGAACATGTTAGCAAAAGAAAATAAAAACATAAAAAAGAGGATATTATAGTAATTCACTTCTCACTGTAGTAGTACTTCCAAACTGGAAATCAATTCTAAGAATATTAATAGGAGAATCATTAAACTACTACAAGTCAGTCATTTACTGGGCATTTCAATGAAGTGACATTTCTAGGACTTGGAGATGCAGTAATAAACTGTGGAGCTACATCACTCATCTCATGACCATTATAAGGAACATCAATTTAAGTGCAGCTTTACTGGTGTGAAATGTAGAAAAGTTGGCATTTAAAAAGCACAATGGGATTGGTGGCATCTCTGCAGGGCCAGGACAAAGGTTTGATCCCTGACCCGGCACAGTGGGTTAAAGATCCAATGTTGCCATACCAGTAGCACAGGTCACAACTGTGGCTTGGATCTGATCCCTGGCCCAGAAACTCCATACGCCTTCAGGGCAGCCAAAAAAGAAATGAAACATGAAAAAATGAAAAGAAAGTATGTAGGAGTTCCTGCTGTGACAAGGTGGGTTTAGAATCTAACTAATCGAAGCAAAGGCACCAGTTTGATTCCTGGCCTGGTGCAGTGGGTTAAAGGATCTGGCTTGCTGCAAGGCATGGGGTTGCAGCTGTGGCTGGAATTCAGTCCCTGGCCTGGGAACTTCCATATGCCTTCGATGCAGCCATTTTAAAAAAATTGTGTAACTTTGCACCAGCAGCATCTGTTTCCATGCTCTGTTTCCAAATGCAAGGTTTAAATCTTGCTGCTGGAGTAGAAGGAATGAACGCCTTTATTATGATCTCTTATTCTTGTGGGAGAAGGCAGGTCTCTGCTTGACGTTTTTTCCTCCACTCATCGTAGGATCAAAACTTAAGTTTCCCTGTAGTTGTGGCTGTCAATGCTGGAGAGAGTCATTTCAATAAAACATAACCTTATTTTATCCCATGTTGATAAAATAACAGTAGTCCTGTGTAGAGATTGCCAGAATCCATTCTACAAGAATTCTGCTTCTTCTGGTCTACTCATGAATTTCTTCCCCTGCTCAAACTAGTGAAGACATTCCTATGAAATTACCCCCAACACCAACAGAAGGAAAACTGGAAAATTCACAAATATGCACACAGTAACATGCTCTTAAACAACCAGTGGGCTAAAGTAAAGATCACAAGACAAATTAGAAGACACAAATGAAAGAAATGTAAACATGCTGTACCAAAATTTTTGTGATGCAGTGAAATATGCTCAGAAGGAAATTTGTAGCTTTAAATGCCTATGTTCCTACATTAAAAAATGTCTCCAATTAGCCACTTAAATTGGCACCTTAAAGCACTTGGAAAAACTCAAAACTAGCAGAAGGAAGGTAATAATGAAGATTAGAGTGGAGATAAAGAACAGAGAAACAAGAGGGTAAATAAATGAACCAAAGATATTTTCAAAGAGGAACAAAATTGAAAAATCTTTGAGAAAAGACTCCGATTAAAATAAGAAACAAAAGTGAGGAAATTACTACAGACCTTAATACCAAAGATAGCATTGAACTGTACTCTTAAAAATGGTTAAAATAATGAGGAATTCCCATCATGACTCAGTGGAAACGAATCTGACTAGAATCCATGAGGACACAGGTTTGATCCCTGGCCTCACTGAGTGGGTTAAGGATCCAGCATTGCCATGAGCTGTGGTGTTGTAGACATGGCTCAAATCCTGAATTGCTATGGCTGTGGTGCAGGCTGGTAGCCATAACTATACTTCGACCCCTAACTTGGGAACCTCCATGTTCCACAGGTGAGTCCCTAAAACGACTTAAAAAAGAAAAAAGAGAGAGTTAAAATGATGAATTTCATGTTATGTAAATGTACCTCAATGAAAAAGCTTACATTTGTGTGGATTCACACCTACAATCTGTCCTGTTCCTTTGATCTATGTGTTTGTGTGTGGTTAACCTCTTACTATTACCATACTGTCTTGATAACTGTGATTTTATAGTAAGTCTTAAAATCAGATTTTCTTCTTTTCAAAATTATTTTGGCTGTTCAAGTTCCTCTCACTTTCTATATAGCATTTAAAATTAAGTTGTCAATATATACAATGAGTGATCCTGGGATTTTGACTGGAGTTGTGTTAAATCTATAGATCACTTTTTTTAAAATTAGCATCTTAACCATATTTAATTTTTCACTCCATGATCATAATATATCTCTCCATTTATTTAGATTTTTAGATGTCTTTTGATCTTCTTCATTCGCTTTTTTTTTTATTTTTAAGCATATAGCTCCTGCACACATTTTCAGGTTTATATCAAAGTATTTCCTTTTTCTTAAATAAAAGGTATTTTAAAAACAGATTTATGAGAAGCCGCCAGGGTCTTCTCTGAGTTTCTCTGTCTTCTAGGTTCGCGTTCGTTGCGCAGCTACGATGCCTCGTGGAAGCCGAAGCCGCAGTTTCCACATGGCCCCTCCGGCTAGCCGGGCACCTCAGATGAGAGCTGCACCCAGGCCAGCGCTGGCAGCTCAGCCACCAGCAGCAGCTCCACCATCTGCTGTTGGCTCCCCTGCTGCTGCACCTCAGCAGCCAGGTCTCATGGCCCAGATGGCAACCACTGTAGCCGGCGTGGTTGTGGGTTCTGCCATCGGCCACACGATAGGTCATGTGATCACTGCGGGCTTCGGTGAAGGAAGTAGTGCTGAGCCCTCAAGACCTGACATCACTTACCAGGAGCCTCAGGGAGCCCAGCCAGCACAGCAGCAGCAGATTGGCCCATGCTTCTATGAGGTGAAACAGTTTTTGGAGTGTGACCAGGGTGACCTTAAGCTTTGTGAGGGTTTCAGCGAGGTGTTGAAACAATGCAGACTGGCAAATGGATTATCTTAAGCAAGAAGCTCCATTGAAGACATGAAAAATAACCCCCCATGACCTGGTTGATTTAGCATAAAAATGTGATTGATCATGAAGATATAAAGTGTGAAATCAAGATTAAACCTCTCCTCTATCACTAATAGCTTTCGTGCTTCAGAATTGCAGTGGAGGAGGGTATTCTTCTGATGTGGAAGTTCATTGAGTATTGAGTTTGGGGCTGGGCAGATGTTTATGTGGCCTCTGAAACATGCTTTTCTGATGTTATTGTTTGTGAATTAATTAGAATAAAGAGATTTTCTTTCAAAAAAAAACAAAAAAAAACCAGATTTATACATTAATATTGTATAAATTGCATTTTAATTTTTGTATGTTGACCTTTTATTTTTCTTTTTCATTTCTGGCCACCCTGCAGCATATGAAGTTCCTGGGCCAAGGATCTGATCCAAGCCAGAGTTGTGACCTAAGTCACAGCAGCAGCAATTCCAGATCCTTCACCCACTGTGCTAAACGGGAGATGGAACCTCAACCCAGTTCTCCCAAGATGCTGCCGATCCCTGTTGTGCCACACCAGGAACTCCATATGTGGACCTTTTATTAGGCAACTATGCTAAATTCACTTGTTAAGTCTAGGATCCTTTAAAAATAGACTCTAGAGACTTCTACTTTAATGATCATGTCATCCGTTCCAATCTATATGGTTTTTTCTCCCCTTGCTTTATCGTACTGGCTAGTCAGCTTATGATGTTAAAAATAATGTATCTTTGCTTTGTTCTTGATCCTGGGGTAAAATATGAAACCTTTCATACTAATCCTGATGTTAATTATAGATTTTTTTGTAGGTACCATTTATTAAGGAAGTTTCTTTCTATTCCTAATATACTAGAGGGATTTTTTGGGGGGTAGCACCCTGCAGCTTATGGAATTCCCGGGCCAGGGATCAGATCTGAGCCAAAGTTGCGACCTACACCAGAGCTGTGGCAATGCCAGATTCTTTAACCCACTGTGCCGGACAAGGATCAAACCTGCATCCTGGCACTGCAGAGATGCTGCCAATCCCATTGTGCCAGAGGGAACGCCTACCAGAGTTTTATGATGAATGGATTTGGAGTTTTTCAATTGATTTCAATTTTCTTTTTTATATCAATTAATTTTGAATTTTTTTGTCCAGGGATCAGGATACTATAACTCACAGGCCAAATCCTGCTCATCAACTGTTTCTGTAGAGGCCATAAGCTAAACAAATTTAAAAAAATGTTTTTACAAATTTTTAAAGGATTGTAAAAAGAAGAAGAATATAATACACTACAAAAACTGTATGACACCCAGTGGGCCCTAATTAAACTCAAAAGCTTCTGCACAGCAAAGGAAATCATTTAAAAAAAAAGACAACCTACAGAATGGGAGAAAATTTTTGCAAAGGACTCAACTGACAAAGGTTTAATCTCTAAAATATACAAACAACTCATACAATTCAATAGCAAAAAAACAAACAACCCAATTGAAAAATGGGCAGAAGGCCTAAAAAGACATTTCTCCAAAGAAGGCATATAGATGGCCAGCAGGCACAAGAAAAAATGCTCAGCATCACTAATTATTAGAGAAATGCAAATCAAAACTACAATGAGATACCACCTCCCGCCAGTTAGAGTGGCCATCATTAACAAGTCAACAAAAAACTGCTGGAGAGGATGTGGAGAAAAGGGAACCCTCCTACACTGTTGATGAGAATGTAAATAGGTAAAACCAGTATAAAAAACAATAAGGTAATATCTCAGAAAACTAAATATGGAACTACCATATGACCTACTCCTGAGCATATATCCAGACAAAAAAAAAATTCATTGAAAAAGATACATGCACCTGTATGCTCATGGCAGCACTATTCACAATAGCCAAGACATGGAAACAATCTAATTGCCCATCTGAATAGGTGTTTAGGAAGATGTGGTGCATATATACAATGGAATACTACTCAGCCATAAAAAGGACCAAATAATGCCATTTGCAACAACATGTATGTACCTAGAGACTCTTCTACTGAGTGAAGTAAGTCAGAAAGAGAAAGACAGACCCCATATGATATAACTTACATGTGGAGTCTAAAATATGGCACCAATTATCTATCTACAAAACAGAAAAGATCATGGACATGTAGGACAGAAGAGTGTATGTAGTGGGGCTGGGGAGGGACTGGGATGAATTGGGAATCTCAGGTTAGTAGATGAAAACTCTTGCATTTGGAATGGATAAGCAAGGAGATCCTGCTGTATAGCACAGAGAACTATATATCTAATCACTTGTGATGGAACATGATGGAGGATAATGTGAGAAAAAGAAGGTATATATATATGTGTGTGTGTGTGTGTGTGTGAGACTAGGTTACTTTGCTGTACAGCAGAAATTGACAGAACATTGTAAATCAATCATTTTTTAAAAAAAAGGTGTAAGTTCTATCCCTAGATTCTTATGTTTTTAAATACAAGGATATATATGGCTATCTAGTTGTTCTAGCACTATTTGTTGAAGAGACCATCTTTTCTCCATTGTGTTGCCTCAAGATCAGTTCACTATACTTACGTGAGTCTCTCTCTGGGTTCTTTATTCTGTTTCAATGATCTGTTTGACCGTTCTTTCACCAGTACCACATGGTCTTGATTACTATAGCTTTATCATAAGTCTTGAAGTCAGGCAGTGTCAGTCCTCCAACTTTACTCTCCTCCTTCAATACTGTCTATACTGGGTCTTTCGCCATTCTGGATAAATTTTAGAATCACTTAGTTAATATCCACAAAATAAGGCCAGCATTTTCAAAGAGACTGCACTGAATCTATAAATCAAGTTTCAAAGGGCCAACATCTTGCCAATATTGAGTTTCCCATGCATGGACATGAAATATCTCTACATTTACCTAGTTCTTTATTTTTTTATCAGAGTTTTATAGTTTTTCTTGTATCGATCTTGAATGAATTTTGTTAGATTTATACCTAAGTATTTGATTTCTTGAGGCTAATGTAAATGGCAATGTGTTTTAAATTTCAAATTCTACTTGTTTATTGCTACTACAAAGAAAGTGTTAGTTTTAGCACATTAAACTTGTATCCTGTGATCTTGCTATAAGAACTTATTAGGCAGGGACGTGGGCTCCAAAGCTCAGAGCCTCGACACAGGCAGGTGGGCGGGCGCCACGCTCACCACCCCCATGGACGTGATGGGCCTCTGGTGGTCCTGAAAGGTCACCAGCTGCAGGCCATGGATGGTGAAGAGCACCAGCTCCGACCCGGACACCAGCAGGATCACCTGAGAGCCGTGGCCCTTCATGATGTGAGGAGGCATCATGGTCTCTGGCAGGAGGAAACTTGTGATCTGTTCTCCTTTTTGAAATAAAGACACACAGACTGTCATTTCTTAGTAGCAGCTGCGGGTCTAGAACAGACATGCCTCACCTAAGATGGTGGAAAAAGCAATGGCTTTGTGGTCACAGCTGTGTTCAGTCCTGACCCATGCATTTGTTCCCCTAAGTCCCCCGGGCACTGGCTCTGAGATACTGACTGCGATGCCTCACAGGGGCTGGGAAGGCCCAAGATGACATGACAGTGGAAATGACCCAAGGATGAGGCTTCTGCCCTGCCTTCTCCCCTTCCCCATCTAAGACAGGATGATGTAAGAAATGGCCACATGAGAACTACGACTTTTATGACATCTGCCAAAAACTTGGTGAAGATACTTTTATACTGTATAGTGTTACTTGTTAAAAATTTTTTTTACTTGATCATTTCCTTATGGAATTTAGCACCAGGAAAATAAAATTACCTCTTCTGAAGAATTCATGTGTTTTCTCACATCAGACAAAGGATTACATTACACATCTTGTATCCCTTTTTTCCTTGGCTGCCAGGAAGCTCAGAGTAAAATTTATGGTCAAATGATGACAGGAAAACAAATGAACATAATACAAAAGAAAAAATGCTAATGACCACAGGGAAAGCCTATCAGAGGGATGCAGGGTTTGGGAAATAGAGGAGACAAAAAAGGAGATGGATGTGGGTCTTATTTTCCTACTGGATGAGGAGTTCATTAGGGAAGAGAGAGTTGTGGCTTTTATTCACCTTTGTGTGCACTCAGTGCTGAGAACAGTGACTCTGACCTAGTTGTGAAAGAGAGAGATGAATGCAGCAGGGAGACCAGTCAGGAGAGGGGAGAGAGTGGACCGTAGGTGACGTCTGAGGCCCAGGGCCAGGCACAGGGTCCACTACACAGCACACGCCCAACTGCTCAGCCGTTACATAAATCCCAACAAGAAAACCTTTGTTGGAGTTCCCGTCGTGGCGCAGTGGTTAATGAATCCGACTAGGAACCATGAGGTTGCGGGTTCGGTCCCTGCCCTTGCTCAGTGGGTTAACAATCCAGCGTTGCCGTGAGCTGTGGTGTAGGTTGCAGATGTGGCTAGGATCCCACGTTGCTGTGGCTCTGGCGTAGGCCAGTGGCTACAGCTCCGATTGGACCCCTAGCCTGGGAACCTCCATATGCCGTGGGAGCGGCCCAAAGAAATAGCAAAAAGACAAAAAAAGAAAAAAAAAAGAAAACCTTTGTTGGCTCACTATGATTCACTGAGAGGAAAGAAAAAGTGCCCCAAAGGAAACATGAGCAATCTGTGCTTGAAGCATCATAAGGCATGGTGGTGACAGCCCTAATACGGGTATCCTTACCCACAGTCCACTTGATCCCTGGACTTCTTGGCCCCTAGCTCATAGGTCGTGACAACCAACTGCATGCTGTTTTCATTTCTGTGCATCACCATTAGCCGGGCTGCCTTGTCAGGGGCCCAACAGGTTCTGGACGTCTGCCAGATGGGGAGAGTGGTGGAGGCAGAAGGCTCATCCTCTGATGGACACAGCAAAGAGTGAGTGTGGAACACCTGGGGAGAGACTGCCACATGTCAACACCGTCTCACATCTCCTCACCGGTGAGGGAGGGGACTTCTCCAACCTGGGAGCACTATGAAAACCGCTCCCACAGACCCAACCACCACGACCTTACTGGGTCTTACAGGAGTGGCCTGTGCCACCTGTGGACCCTCCTTTCCCGACCACACCAAACACGAAGTGAGGTTAATCCAGCCCAAGTGTGGCCCTGCTGGGAACATGGTAGCACACTGGTCCCAGGGAGGGCGATGTGATGGGTGAATCAAATAAACGGATTTTCTGCTTTTGAGCAGCTGCATGTCACCATCTTGCTTTGGCCTCCAATGTCTTCCTCGGTAATTCCTCTCCTATCTCCTTGCAGGCTGCTTCCAAACACCCGCTTCTCAGTGCTGCCCATGGATCCTGTGGCCTCTCTCTGCTGGCTGCCCTCTTCAACCACCGGCCTCCCCTGGCTACAGGCTCCAGCACAGCCAGTCTGTCCTGCTCTGCCACTGCTCTCTCTTGCTGTCCTTCCTTGGCCACCAGCCCAAGTACATCTTAGAGATCTTCTCCAGCTGCCTGCTTTTCACCATAGTCTAATTTTCAAATACAACCCCTGGCACTCAGAACGAACATCTCTGAGCCCATGAATCGCTGGCAGATGCAGCCCCTCACATGGGCCAGCTACGTGCAGGCCTCCAGGTAATGGATGCTGTCCCTGCACTGTCAGCATCTCCTCCATGCCCGGCCTGGACCCTCTCTTCCTCACTCTTGCTGAAGACAGTTCTCGGGCCACCAAATACCTCATGAGCCTTTCCACCAAGAAGTCTCTAAGGCCCCAAACCCCTTCAATATTGAACTCTGCCCTCTCTAGCCAGGGAGCTGACCCCTTTCAACCTGTGGGCAACAGGGCAGCATGGAAACAGCAGAGGCTCCGGGGAGAAGCCAGCATTGTGTTAAGTCAGCTGGTGGCCCGTGAAGGCCACCACTGCTCTCAGCCACCACCGTCACTCATCGTCATCATCCCCATGGGCTAAGGGGCTTGGTGTTACACAAGAAGCTGCCCCCCAGATGCACCCCACAAGCCTAGGGCACAGGACCTGCCACCTTGCGTGCACAAAGCCAAGTCCCTTGGGCAAGGGACACAGCCCCACTACTGACCTTTGGGCCCTACTGAATGTGGGGTTGACGCAAACACCCACGGCCAGTCAGGAGAGCAAAGGAGACTGGCGGGGCTGTTGGGAAACATGCTCACCCTGGAGAGCAGCTGCAGCTGGGGCACCGTCAGCATGTAGAGTGCCCCTCGGCACAGGCGGCCTGCAAGCCAGGGGACAAAAACTGAATAAAGAGCTAAAATGAATCAGAGAGAAAGTGTCCAAGAAGATAAGCGAGGAAGATCAAATAAACGCATAAATGAAGCTCCTACAGAGGAGAAGTTAAATAATTTACAGCCTGGCATTTACAGTCCATGTACAATGAAACTTTCTGGAGGTAAAAGAAAACCTGAATCATGTACTGAAAGGGTATATAAGCTCCTGGGAAAGTTGAGCTATGACGATACCTACAAACACATCTATATTCAAGAGAGTGGATCAAAGCAGAAAGGTGGGAGTTCCCATTGTGGCTCAGTAGGTTAAGAACCTGACTAGTATCCATGAGGAGGTGGGTTCCATCCCTGGCCTTGCTCAGTGGGTTAAGGATCCAGTGGTGCACTAAGCTTGTGGTGTAGTTCACAGATGCGGCTCGGGCCCCGAGTTGCTATGGCTGTGACATATGCCGTCAGCTGCAGCTCCAATTCGACCCCTGGCCTGGGAACTTCCATATGGCATGGAAGGAAAAAAAAAGGGCAAAGCGGAAAGGTGGTGGAATATGAGAGGAAAGGTGCCAGGCACACGCCAAGCCTTAGAAAACAGGAGTAGTGATCCTGATTAGCAGAAGAGATACAGGATTCAGGCCCCAAGTAGGAAATGAAACAAAAGTGAAGGCCCTTTGCCATGCTAAAAGCTGTAATTCACAATGAAGTAATAATACTTAGACATACCTAGGAATCAAACACCCCAATCACATTTACAGAGCAGATACAAGAAAGAGTGGAATGAAATTCACTGATAATTAATAAATTATGTGTTTAAATATATTATTAAAATAATAATAATAATATGGTGGAGTTCCCATCATGGTTCAGTGGTTAACGAATCTGACTGGCATCCATGAGGACACAGGTTTGAACTCTGGCCTTGCTCAGTAGGTGAAGGATCCAGTGTTGCCATGACCTGTGGTGTAGATTGCAGTCGTGGCTTGGATCCCACATTGCTATGGCTGTACTGTATGCCAGCAGCTACAGCTCTGATTAGGCCCCTAGCCTGGGAATCTCCATATGGCATGGGTGTGGCCCTAAAAAGCAAAAAAAAAGTATGTATATGTATATAATATATATATATATATAATATATATATATATAGAATAATATAATTCTCAGCCTAAGACAAGCCAAGTAGATAAAAAGTAAATAAATATAAGACATAAACAACATAATTAAGAATGACTAGGAGTTTCTGTTGTGGCTCAGTGGGTTAAGAACCCAACTAGTGTTCATTGCAGGTTTGATCCCTGGCCTTGCTCAGTGGGTTAAGGTTCTGGCATTGCCACAAGCTGTGGTGTAGTTTACAGATGCAGCTTGGATCTGGCATTGCTGTGGCTGTGGTGTAGGCTGGAAGCTGCAGCTCTGATTTGACCCATAGCCCAGGAACTTCCATATGCTGCAAGTACAATCTTAATAAGGTAAAAAAAAAAAAGAATGACTACCTTTGGACCTCTGCACCCTAATAATGGAGAGCACAGTCCTCACAAGCACACACAGTTAGAAAAACTGAATAAAGGTTGGCACAAGATGAAGAATATGGGAGTTCCCCTTGTGGCTCAGCAGTAATAAAACCAATTAGTATCCATGAGGACATGGGATCGATCCCTGGCCTCGCTCAGTGGGTTAAGGATCTGGCATTGCCATGAGCTGTGATACAGGTCGCAAATGTGGCTCACATCTGCTCTTACTGTGGCCGTGGTGCATGCGGGCAGCTAGAGCTCTGATTCAACCCCTAGCCTGGGAACTTCCATATGCCATAGGTGGGGCCCTAAAGAGAAAAAAAAGAAAGAATGTGACTGGTTGCTGCAGAGGTGCAGGTGTGATTCCTGCACAGTGGGTTAAAGGATCAGGCATTGCCACAGCTGCAGCTTATATTCAACCCTTGGCCCAGGAGCTTACATATGCTGGGCATGCAGCCATAAAAAGAAATAATTTTTTTTTACATTTATGTATGGCAAAGTAATAAAAACAATATCCTCTGGTCACAGTGATATAAAACTAGTAAGCAATAGCAATATTAAACAGACAAGACATTAGTATAATCACAAAAAAAATGGGAGAAAGTTCATATACACAAAAAGAAATAATACGGGGGAAAATTTTTTAAGCAGAGGGAATTTAAAGAAAAATTATCAAGAGAATATTCTACAGAATTGTGTGCATAAAAAAATTGAAAACCTAGATACACTGGGTAGTTTCCTAAGAAAATGCAACATATCAAAATGATCTTAGGAGACAGAAAAGCTTGAGCAAACCAATTTCCATAGAAGACAAAGAAAATTACCCCACAAAAAAGTATCCAGCACCCGATGATGAAAAACCTACAGAAATGCGGACATTTATGCCATGTTCACTGCTTCTTAAGATATTGGTTGTCCTGAAATCAATCAATAGATTCAAAGTAACCAAAATCCCAGGAAGCAGTTTTGTAGAAATTGACAAGCTGTCTTGAAAAATTTTAGGGAAATGGATATATTTTCAAAAAAAAATGCTGGAGGTCACAATTTAACTATACTCTGCAGGAAACAAGACCCTGTGGGACTGTCATAAGGCCAGACATACAGATAAGTGGAAAGTGACCCACACATTCAACATATAATACATGAGACACAGACAGCTGATATTTTCATAAATGAAGGTGACGATGTAATTCGATGAGGAAAGGATGGTCTTTCCTACAAATTCTGGATATCCATTTGTAAATAAAAATGAACCCTGGAGTTCCTGTTGTGGCTCAGTGATCATGAACCCGACTAGTATCCATGAGGATGTGGATTCAAACCCTGGCCTTGCTCAGTGGATTAAGGATCTGGCACTGCTGGGCGCTATGGTGTAGGTTGCAGATGCAGCGCAGATCTGGTGTTGCTGTGGTTGAGGCATAGGGTGGCAGCTGCAGCTCTGATTCTATCCCTAGCCTGGGAATGTCCATATGTGAGGGTACAGACTCAAAAAAAAAAAAAAAAAAAGGAATAAAGAAAGAAAGGAACTTGACACTGACCTTGCTCACAAATGTAATTTAACTTGAAATAAGCCACTGACCTACACAGAGAACAACTTTGAAATAATGCCTGGGACAGGGGAAAACTCACAAAGCTGAGCCAAGGAGTCAAGGTGCTGCGTACGCATTTGGAGACCTTTTCAGGTTGTTAGCAGTTCAGGACACTGTGGGTGCAGAACTGAGGTTGCCTGGCCAGCTGGGGCCAGGGCCAGTTCTTGCTCCCAGGCCCACCCACAGCATGGTGGCCAGCACCTGGTTCACACAAGGCCCCCAGACCTTTGAGTCTCCGACTTCCTCTTCTGCTACCAGCTAGAATAAACCCTGTGCCCTTAAAGCACTCATGGAATTAGAGCCCACCCAGGTCATCTCTCTTTAGCTGGGTAACAGAAATTTCTCATGATGCTATAAGCTTTGACCACTTCCCCTGAAATTCCACGCATTTGCTCAATATACTTTTCGGCCGTATACTGAGGTGCATCCTAAAGTAGCATGGTTGTATCTTCCTGGGAGGTTGACTTAATTATTATCTGGAGATGACCCCTAATATCCAGGAAAGACTAGGACCTTCCAGCCCTCCCATCCAGCATTACTAGCTGGGTCAGCTTGCTTCTGGTTCTCATCCCCAGGGCACACCATTTTCCCATCCTTCTATTTATTTGTTTTGCTTTAGGTTTTATTTTTCTGTTATAGTTGATTTACATTGTTCTGTTGATTTATGCTGTAAAGTGACTCGGTCATACACACACACACACACAAATTCTTTTTTTTCACATGGTCCTCCATCAGGTTCCATCACAAGTGAGTGTCTAGATGCAATTCACTGTGCTATACACCAGGATCTCACTGCTTATCCACCCCAAATGCAATAGTTCATTTTCCCATCCTTTCAATTCCACCCTTCCTAAGTGTTCTGTTTTAGATGAGTCTTATATTAGTTTCCTAGGGCTGCAGTAATAAAATCAGTGGCTTAAAAAAGCAAAAATTTAGGAGTTCCCATTGTGGCACAGCAGGAATGAACCCAACGAGTAACCATGAGCACATAGGTTCGATCTCTGGCCTCAGCAGGTTAAGGATCTGGTGTTGCCGTGAGCTGTGGTGTAGATCGCAGATGCAGCTTGGATCCCAGGTTGCTGTGGTTGTGGTGTAGGCTGGCAGCTACAGCTCTGATTTGACCCCTTGCCTGGAAACTTCCACATGCTGCCAGTGTGGCCCTAAAAATAAAGCAAAACAAACCAAAAAAGTCAGCAAAAGTTTATTCTCTCACAGTTCTAGAAGCCAGAAGCCTCAAATCAATAGCCAGCAGGGCCATGCTTCCTCTAAAGGCTCTAGGGCTATCCTCGGCTTGTAACAGCAGATCCAGGGTTGATTCTGTCTGCACCTGGCTTCTCTGTGTGTGTGTATCTCTGTGCCCTCTACTCTTCTTACAAAGATACCACCCATGAGATTAAGGGCCCAAACGAAATCCAAGATGATTTCCTCTTGAGATCATTAAGTACAAAGAAAAGGTACCATTTCCAAATAAGGCCACATTCTGAGGCTCTGGCTCAGGCTCAGCACAGCCACAGAAGCCTCTCTGCTATGACAGAAATGACCTCTTCAGGATGCAGGCAAGCCTGGCCATCTGGGGCACACTCTCCCAGGAGGAAGTAGCTTCCTGCCACCCTCAGACCCTTGCCACAGGCAATGACACTAGAGAAGGCCACCCTATGAGTACATGGAGAAAGAGAATTCTCACACTGTACAGCACTGCCAGCATCCTATGCCGTTGGCACTTCTAGAGCACTGCACTGCCCAGATCCCACACAAAGGACACAACCAGCACTCCACACAAATGGCTTACCTTCAGGTTGTCCTCTTTGCCTTCCATCTCCACCAACTCCTAGCCCTGGAGGTGCATGTCCACACTCCTGGGCCATTGCCAGTGGTATGGCCATGCGGCCAGCAAGTGCAGAAACAAAACTCACCCAAGGTTTTCCCTCTGGGATGAAGACCTCAGGACCTCTTGCCTCCCAGACACCCCAAACAGAAACAACAGTAACATATGTCTCTGCACATTCCAGGCACCCTAAACTCTTGACTGACAGGGATTAAGACACTCACTTCACTTTACTGTTTCTTATTTATCTATGTTGTTTTTTAGGGCCACACCCACAGCATGTGGAGGTTCCCAGGCTAGGGGTCTAATCAGACCTACAGCTGCCAGTCGACACCATAGCCACAGCAACATGGGATCCGAGCCACATCTGCAAACTACACCACAGCTCATGGCAATGCCAGGTCATTAACCCACTCAGTGGGTCCAGGGATCAAACCCACAACCCCATGGTTCTTAGTCAGATTCCTTTCCACTGTGCCATGATGGGAACTCATTTCACTTTAAAAACACACAACCCTGAGCTCTTGAGCAAGTCACTGAAGGGAACCTGCCCCCATCTGCTAGCCTTAGATGCCAGGCCTCACAGAGCACCATGTGGCTTACCAACACAAGTTCAGGTTCAGGGAAATGAAATATGAGGCTTTCAGTCATCAAACATCAGAAGTGAGTCATAATAAAGGGTTGGAGTCCACTTTCAATATTTGACAGCCGATAGCTTTTAAGGCCCATCACTCTCTCTTGCCCACAGGCAAGCTGATAAGGGGAACCTGCAGAGAATTCAAACCAGGAAATCCTGGCCCAGGAGTGAGAACCCTCCCTCAAGCCCCACCCCCCAAACCTCTGGGAAAACCAGAGCCTGGAACTCCTCCCTGCTCCCTCAGCCATTCCCAGAGCTGCCTCCTGGAAGCCCACCCTGCTCTCTAAAGAACAGATTAACCTTTCACACCCCGTGGTCATGTGTGGCATCATCAGGCTTGATAACCAAGGCAAATTTTGGGTCTGGGTGGATCCTGCCCCACCACAAGACACATTCATCTTCCTCTCAGGATTCAGAAGCTATATGCTATATACTGTTCTTCTGGGAGTTAGACGAGAGATTATTGTGTGTAGCCTGCCTTATAAAGGATACTGCTAATTGTTCATTTAATCTTCTCGGATAATTCAAGGAACTTGGACTTTTCAGTTCCTCATAACCTTCTCCAAACCTAAATGCTAAAGTCACGTAGTTTACTTCTGCATATAGTTAACAGTCCACAAGGCATTGTTGTTGCTATTTTATACAGTGGATATTAATTTAGATTTCCTCATGTTTCCTTCATCATGGCCGTTGCTCATCAATCCTTCCTGCTTCTCTGAAATTTAATCTGTGATCCTTTTCCCTCTGCCTGAAGAAGTCTCATTAGTATTACACTGAAGGTAGTTTTATTTCCTCTGGCTACTGTTAGGTAGAGTTTTCTTAGGTTTCCATTGTCACAGGTCACTCTGATAGGTCTAGCTGCAGATTTATTTTTATTTCCCCTGCTGGGGGTTTGCAGGGCCTTCTTGATTCCATGGATTAACATCTTTGGTCACTTCGGAAAAACATCTACCATCATCTCTTCAAATGTTTATGTCCCCCTGCCTCACCTGCTCCTAAGACATCAAATAAATAAATACTAAAATTTTGCATGGATCCTTGATGGCCTTGTCACTGAAAGTGTGGTCTGTAACCTGATAGCATCAATATTCTGAAGAAGCTTCTAAAAAACTCAGAATCTCGGATGTCCCCAGGAACCCAGTGGATCACAACCTTCACTCAAACAAGATCCACAGGTGATTCACACCCCATTCAAGTCTCAGAAGCACTGGTCTCTGTCTCTCAGCCTCTCTTTCAACTAACCACTCCTGATACTTTTACCTTCCAGTTCTTTAATTGTTAAATTCTTAACTCTTTAAGTGATACAGAGAATGCACATGGAAAACCACACAGAACTTAAACACAAGAGCTCAGTAAGTGATCACAAAGTAAATATTCATGTCACCACCCAAGTTTAGACACAGAACACACCTGGTGGCCCACGAGCTCCCCTGACCCTCCCCAGGCTTTTTGTGAGTCAACTGTCCCCTGTGCTGCTAAATCATCCACTGAGGTCTAACCTTTGTTATTTGGTTTGAGAATTTCTTTCTACTTGGTTCTTTTCCAAATCTGTTATACCATTTCTCATGGCTTTAAATTCTCTTGAAATGTATCTCCCTGAGCATCAGAACCACCACAGGTGTGCTGTTGTCTGTGTCTATTAACTGCAGTATCTGAAGCCCCTGGGGCTCTACTGACATTGCTGTTGATGCTATAGGTTCTAGTTCACATTCTTATCTCATGTGCCTATTTACCTTTAAGTGTGTGTGGAAAAGAGAAGCCTGGGGTGATGTTATCCTCTTCCAGAAAGGATTTCCATTTACTCCCTCCTGGTAACTGGGCAGCTGCAGCCAACACAGGGACTGTTCCCTTTCAGACATGACAACCCTCCCAAAGTAAGATGATTCACAGGGCCCCAGCCCTTGTCTAATTGTCTGTCAAAACTCTGCTCTGCCTCTTAGCCTTGGAGTGAACACCTCCAGGGCAAAAGCAGCCCCAGTGTCAGGTTCAGCACTTGGAATCTTGGCTTAGAAACTTCACTCTTTTTGGCTCTCTGACTTGATGTATATTCTAATTTTTCTAACTGTCCTTCACCAACAAGTAAGTGTGATTCGTGTGGTCTGCCATTCCCAGGGGAGAACCACAGCACTTCCTCTTCATCTAGACCATGTATTCCCCAGTTGCTTTTTATTTACACTTATTATTCCAAAGTCTCCTTTAAACAACGACAGAATTGTTTATAACAAATCTGTCATCAGGGGAGTTCCCGTCATGGCGCAGTGGTTAATGAATCTGACTAGGAACCATGAGGTTGCGGGTTCGATCCCTGCCCTTGCTCAGTGGGTTAACGATCCAGTGTTGCCGTGAGCTGTGGTGTAGGTCACAGACGCGGCTCAGATCCCGAGTTGCTGTGGCTCTGGCATAGGCTGACGGCTACAGCTCCAATTAGACCCCTAGCCTGGGAACCTAGCATATACCACAGGAGCGGCCCAAGAAATGGCAAAAAGACAAAAAAAAAAAAAAGAAAGAAAGAAAGAAAGAAAGAAAATCTGTCATCAGCTCCTGCTTTTTTTGTTTATGAGCTTAGGTCCTTTACAGAGTTAGTTCTGTTCACATAGGAAACTGTCCTTGGATGCCTGCCCATCCTGATGTCTGGGAGGCCAGCTTGCCCACACTTTCAAAGACCTCTTCCCTCTAAGAGGATTATGCTGCCCCAGGTGAGGGCTACTCCTTGATCTGCTAGCACACACTCACTTTCACTCTTTCTCAGGAGTCAAATGCTCCCTCCCAGTGATTAAGAATCATCTCTCAACCAAATGTCCTCGCAACAGGCCTTCATCACCTCAGGCAAATGCCTGCATCCTGTCCAACATGCTTCAGTTTTCCTTTAAGTTGGGCCCTCACACTGGAGTTCCTGTCATGGCACAGCGGAAACGAATCTGACTAGGAACCTTGAGGTTGCAGGTTCGACCCCTGGCCTTGCTCAGTGGGTTAAGGATCTGGCATTGCCGTGAGCTGTGGTGTAGGTCCCAGACACAGCTAGGATCTAAAGTTGCTGTGGCTGTGGCATAGGCCAGCAGCTGTAGCTCCAATTCAACCCCTAGCCTGGAGAAGCTCCACATGCTGTGGGTGTGGCCCTAAAAAGAAAGAAAAAAAAAAAAAGGAACAGCTGTTACGTTGGGCCCTCACTGAGACTTGAAAAAGGGGAGCATGCAGTAGTGAGAAGGAACTGCAAGAGGAGGAAAGACTCTGAGGGAGACCAGGAAACAGAAAAGCTGGGGTGTGCAGACAAAATGTGCAGGTAGGAGTTCCCACCATGGCTGAATGGTAACGAACCTGACTAGTGTCCATGAGGACACAGCTTTCATCCTTGGCCTTGCTTAATGGGACAAAGAGTCCAGCGTTGCTGTGAACTGCGGTGTAGGTCACAGATGTGGCTAGGATCCTGTGTTGCTGTGGCTTTGTGTAGGCCAGGAGATGCAACTCTTGTTCTACCCATAGCCTGGGAACTTCCAAATGCTGCATATGTGGCCCTAAAAGCAAAAAAAAAAAAAAAAAAAAAAAAAAGAAGCACAGGCAGCCCATAAGGTTGGACCTCACTGTGAGAGAGCAAGAGGCTGCAGAAACTGGGCAAGCAGCAGGCCGCCAGCATGCTAGAGCTGAAGGGGGACGAGGAGTCTGCCCTCTTGCGGCAGGCAAGAAGCTAGGGGGACAGAACAAAACAGGGTGATCACTTGGTCTGCCACATGGAAGGCCTGGCTTGAGATGCCACCCAACACGGCAGGTCTGATGCAAGTGTCCACAGACCCTGGGAAAGAGCAGAGGCTCCTGAGAGTGGGGTCACTCCTCAGCAGGAGGGGGCCCTCTGGAATGTCACAGGCCTCCAATGCAGACGAGGAGCTAGGCAGGCAGAAGGAGGCCTGCTCACACCTGTTCTCTGCTTTCCATACTTTGATCAGGCCCTGCTCATCCATGGTGACAACCAGCTGCAGTCACGGGTAGGTCACCAAATTCACCAGAGCCATGGGCTCTAAAGGGCTTGACCAGACCTCCATGCCCTGGGCAACAACACAATGAATGGAACAACTTAGGGAGGGCCCATTTATTTCCTAAATGCTATTTTCATTCGTTCACCCATCACCCACTGTGCACTGGGGATATACAGCCAAAAAGGGTCTGATCCTCATCCTTACAGGAAGCAGAGTACAGGAGCCAAGAGACACAGAGGTAATACTCCACCACAGAGGAGAAGGTGTGTCCTGTCTCACGGAGGAGAGCAGAGTCTGAGCATGGGTGGGGAGACACCTGGGGGCTGGCCCCCCATCACCAGGAGCACTGAGGGTGGGGTGGGGTGTGATGCTGGTGCAGTCTGTCTGAAGCACTTCAGTGGTTACCTACAGCTCAACTGAGGAAGGCTGGACAGGGAAGCAGGTCCCAATACCATCCCCTGATTGGGACCCAGGCAGGACCCAATACCATCCCCTGATTGGGACCCAAACTATGCTTAGGACCTGAGTCATGCTCAGGGCTTGGGCTGCACACAGAGAACTTCCACGTGGAGCATCTCGTTCAGTCTTTGGGGAACCCAGTTTTACAAAGAAGCTAATTTGGGCTTGTGGATGTCAACAGTTTCTGTTGCACGTCTGCAGCTGCCCTGCTCAGAACACCCTCTTTGCCAGGGCTGTGCCCAGCAGCGCCACCATGGGCCAGGCTTGGCCAAGGCCTGTGCCCTGTCATGGCCATTGGCAGAGATGGAAACAACTGATTCCACGGTCTCCCCCAGGATTCTGAAAGCTGGAATGGCACAATAAAAAGCACGGGTGCCAGCAGGCCCATGGCACAGGGCATCCAAGAATCAATACTGTAATTGCTACTTCAGTGTTTCCCAGCACTTTCTCTCCACCTGGGGTAATTACGGTTCTTTTTCTATCTTGTGCTATTGTGCCAGCATGATCTTTGTCCAATCATGACATCCCAGTGTTCTTCCACTAGTTTCCTTCTTCCCCCTCACATCAATATTCAACAGTTGATTCCTGCTGGTTAAACAGCAAGACCATCACTGGGAGGAGCTCAGCACTGGTGACCAGCTCATGTCTCAGAGAACAGAGATTATTCAGAAAGAATAGAGGTCCTGTCATGGCTCAGTGGAAACAAATCTGACTAGGAACCATGAGGATGTGGGTTTCATCCCTGGCCTCGCTCAGTGGGTTAAGGATCCAGTACTGCTGTAAGCTGTGGTGTAGGTTGCAGATGAGGCTTGGACCCCACATTTCTGTGGCTATGGCTGTGGTGGAGGGGCAGCTGCAGCTCTCATTCTACCCCTAGCCTGGGAACTTCCATATGCTGCAGGTGCAGCCCTAAAAAGACAAAAAGAATAAAAAGCAACCGACAGAACAACACTATATGATACTGAAAACTAAATATAGCAAGACTGGCATTCCAGAATTCTCAAGCACATCAATGCACAGTTAGCCTAAAAATAAAAACATCACACAAAGACTCCCTCCATGTTTGGAAGAGCTTTCATGTGAACAGTTGTTTTCCATCATCAATGACTAAAACTAAATATACCTCCTAGTTGTCAGTCAGTAGCCAGAAGATCTGATACATATATCTTGGGACAAAAGAAAAGATGTCACGTTCCAAAGGAGGAACAAAGAGAAAACATTAACAATTTAATGATTAAAATATTTTCCAATTTTTAACTTTAATTGTTTGAATTTCTGGACTTCCCGTCATGGCGCAATGGAAACAACTAGGAACCATGAGCTTGCAGGTTTGATCAGTGGGTTAAGGATCCAGCATTGCCATGAGCTGTGGTGTAGGTCACAGATGTGGCTCAGATCCCATGCTGCCATGGCGGTGGTGTAGGCTGGCAGCTACAGCTCCAATTCAACCCCTAGCCTGGAGAAGCTCCACATGCTGTGGGTGTGGCCCTAAAAAGGCAAAAAAAAAAAAAAAAGGCCCTGTTTGGTGGGGGGGGGAACCCCCTCGGTAGGCCATGCGGGGAGGCAGGGCCTCGGCAGGCCGTGACGTGGGGGGGCGGGGCCTCGGAAGGCAGCGCGCGGGGAGGCGGGGCTTCGGCAGGCCGCGCGCTGACAGGGGTACCTGCGGTAGACCCATGCGAGGGAGGCGGGGCCTTGGCAGTCCTTGTACGGGGGGGCGGGGCCTCTGCAGGACGTGTCCCGGGGGGCGGGGCCTCGGCCGGCTGTGTGACTGGGGGGCGCGGCTTCTGCGGTACGCGCGCGGAAGAGGGGGGGGCCTCGGCAGGCCACGTGCCAGGTGGGAAAGGCTTCTGCAAGCCGCGCAAGGGGAGGCAGGGTATGGCAGGCCCTCCGCCGGGGGTGCGGGGCCTCCGCAGGCTATGTGACTTGGGGGAGCGGATTCTGCCGGCCGCGCGGGGAGGCGGGGCCTAGGCAGGCCAAGTACTGGGGGGGCGGGGCCTCGGCAAGCCACGCGCGGGGAGGCGGGGCCTCAGCAGGCCAAGTGCCCAGAGGGCAAGGCTTCTGCAGGCCCTGCGCGCGGTGGGGCGGGACCTCGGCAGGCCAAGCGCCAGGTGGGCGAGGCTCCTGCAGGCCCTGCGCGGGGAGGCGGGGCCTCGGCAGGCCGCGTGCCAGGTAGGAGAAGCCTCTGCAGGCCCTGTGCCGGGGGGCGGGGCCTCGGCAGGGCGCGCGCGGGGGGGCGGGGCCTCGGTAGGCGGTGCGACTGGGGGGCGAGGCTTCTGCAGGCTGAGCGGGGGAGGCGGGGCCTTGGCAGACCGTTTCCTGGGGGGCGGGGCCTCGGCAGGCCGCGCGCAGGGAGGAGGGGCTTCGGCAGGCCATGTGCCAGTTGGGCAGGGTCTCGGCAGGCCCTTTGTCGGGGGGAGGGGCCTCGGCAGGCCGTTTCCTGGGGGGCGGGGCCTCGGCAGGCCGTGCGCGGGGAGGCGCGTCTTCGGCTGGTCGCGC
Organism: Sus scrofa; assembly: GCF_054392235.1. Lineage (NCBI taxonomy): Eukaryota > Metazoa > Chordata > Mammalia > Artiodactyla > Suidae > Sus > Sus scrofa. The sequence continues at coordinate 17,807,328 of NC_139396.1, read as the reverse complement.
GCTGACAGGTGGGGCCTCACCAGGCCGCGTGCCAGGGAGGCGGGGCCTCGGCAGGCCATGTGCAAGGTGGGCGGGGCCTCGGCAGGCCCTCTGCCGGGGGGCGTGGCCTAGGCAGGCTCTGTGACTGGGGGTCGAGGCTTCTGCAGGCCGAGCTGGGGAAGCGGGGCCTCGGCAGGCCATTTCCAGGGGGGGCGGGGCCTCGGCAGGCCATTTCCTGGGGGGGCGGGGCCTCGGCAGTCCGTGGGAGGCGGGGGCACACGGCTCACACCCAATCCCAGGCACAGCCTAGTTCACAGTCCGCTGCCATCTTGAATCGCGGTGTTGCTCTTAGTTTCCTCAGGAGCCGTTTTTAACGGCTGGCGCAGCTGCTTCCCTAACTGGGGTCTGCAGTGCAGGCGTGGTGTCTCTGCACTGCGCCCTGCAAGCAACTGAAACCCGGCCAAGCACAAAGGAAAAGAAAAGGTAGACTTTGCTTTATTTCCCAGACTGTACTTTTATAAGCAGGGAATTGTTAATGGGCTTTGGAGGTGACAGTTGAACTGCTGAGAAGAAGGAGGCCTGAGGGGGGAGCAGAGGAGTCCAGGGCGCCAGAAGAGCCAGTGGGGAGCAGGTGGTGGTGCTGAGGGAGTGAGGGGGCGGTGGGGACGACGGAGATGAGATGTTAGGGTGGTGGTGAGATGGGAGGGTGGTGGTGAAGTGGGAGGTCGGTAATGAGGTGGGAATAAGGCGGGGTGGGTGGTGATGAGGTGAGAGGACAGCTAGAGGAAGTGGAGAAGGGGCTGACTGCAGGGCCAGCAGTGAGAGGGCTGTCACACAGCGCAGGAATCTTGACAGGCATCCAGCTTGAGAGGAAAGCCTTCAGGAAGGAGCGGTGTTGGGTGTCATTCAGATGGGCCCAGTTATGGTAGATTGAGGACGTTATCAGCACTACTAAATATCAAATAGACAACCTATCAGCATCTTGTACGAACCTGTAATGGAAACGAATCTGGAAAAGACTAGATATACACATGCAGGGGTATAATGGAATCACTTTTCTGCACACCTGACACACAACATTGGAAATCAACTTTACTTCAATAAAAAAGTTATTCAGGAGGGGACAGGAGCAGAGTAATAATTAGATTATTGTGGTGACAGTCGCCAACTTCCAGCCCCCTTTGGTGCTGGGCTCCTCCTTCGTCCTCTCCCAGGTGCGAATGCCTCTGACCCTCTGCCCAGACGTGACTCTTGCTAGAATGTCCATGTTAGAGGGGCTGTGACTCTTTAAAAGGAATTTTTCCCAGGTGGGGTCCCCAGGGTCCCAGGCCTGGCTTGCCAAGAGTGGTCATGAGGGGCCAACTCTCATAAAAGCCCTGGGACTGAGAAGGCCTGCATCAGCTTCCACTTGGAGCCATGGAGGTGGCCAGTTACAAATGCCTTTTTAATGTTGCTCCCAACACTCTGTAACATATCAGGCCATTGCTTCAGGTAACTTCATCGTGAGGCCACTTTCCATTTTATTTCATATTTTCCTGAAGGGATATTGTCCTTGTCAAGCAGACAGGAGCTGACGAGGTGAGGGATCGTAACAATGTGTTATAACTTTGTAAAATTTCTCACCCAGCTCCCTCCCATCATCAACTCAAGACCTAAGATACCTGAAAAGCATCTCTTCTCTCCTCCTTTTTCTTCCTCTGGCTGGTCCTGACCAGAGGGCCCTAGTGAGAGCGGCTCCTGATAATGTCAGGATCTTCTTTGGAACCTGCAGCATAATTCATTTTCCCCAGAATGGATGTGGAGCCTCCCAGTGCTTCCAAATTGGGCTGCACCAACTCTCAGACTTCTGTGTTCCATTTTCTCAATGCTCCAATGAATTGTCAAGACAAAGCTTTGTGTCAAGATAGAGAAGCATCTTTTCCCAGGCCTGCATTTCTGCCTGGGAAACAGGAGCCCAAATCCTAAATGTGTCTATTTGGTCAGCTTACAGTCCAAACAGCGATTTTGGAAATGCGGAGTTTGCAGAGCCTGATGCCTCTCCTTCAGTTTAAATCTGCACAGTTGTCACCAGTTACAGACTATGGCAGATGGCTTGCAGTGTGTAGAGGAGGACGATGGACAAGGAATCAAAGAGAGAAAAGAGCAGCGCATGTCCTGGTTCAGCTCCTCCAAGTTGCCATTAAAAGTGCATAATTTCACCAGACTAGCCTCAAACATCCATGGTCAATTAAAAGCTGTCTCCGGTCAATGGGTTGTGACACAGAGTTTCTATGTTCTAGGGACACCTTCTACCCTTTAGACAGACTGCCTTTCGCCCTGAAAAATGGCATCCAAAGCCCCACTGTCAGCTAACAAGTGTGTAACTTGCATTGGGGGCACCTTCAGGTTTCATGGCATTTCCTGTCTCTTCACCATGTATAGGCTATGCGTTAAAACTTCCGAATTCCCCTTTTCTATTCTCAAGGGTTCCCACACCCCAGGTGATGATGGAATCCGCAATTATAATAAGCAACTTCCAAACAAAACTAAGGGCCCTGCTTTCCTTACAACCATTGCTCTTTTCCCTATACTTCTTCAAACTGGCCCAAGACATTTTAAGGCTGCTGTCTTTGGCTTCTGTGCAGAAAAGAGTGCCTCCTGGTTTCTTCATCTGCTGAAGATGGACCTAGTCCCTTCTCATTTCTTAACCTAAGCTGTGAACCTTTTGCTAATGATGATTTGTAGTCTGAGCTCTCTGGGGTCCAGAGAGACCTCTGCAGGTGCCTGTCAAATGCTCCACCTGAGAAAGACCAAGCCAAGCTAAATCAAGCACCATGGCTTGACTCAGCTTTCCAAGTTCTGCAGCAGAACAGCAACCCCCCACCCCCACCAGGAACAGAACCTCCCATCAACAGCTTCCTCTCTCCCCCTGGGTTTCTCCCAGTAATTTTTTGAAGATTGCCCGGGGCTGCCAGCCTCATCTGCCTTTTCACTTGGCTCGTTCCTCCTCTCCCAGCTATTTGCTAAAATACAGGGCTTCCTCCCCCTCTTGTTAGAACAAAACTTGCTAGGAAGTTGACCCTAGTCTTCTGAGGCTTCCTCATGTTGTCCCAAAGCCTGTCAGGTAATTTGTAAGTTTGTTAGTTTAAGTGGCAGAGCTAAAGGCTTTTCTCTAACCAACTGATTGGTTTCCCCTCTGCCTCTGAGCAAGCTTCATTCTAGAGTCACAGATGTCCAGGCACAGCCTTCTGAGTACACTCTCCTCTTGACTTTGAAATCTTCACTGGGCTTTGCCTGCATCTATGCTGGACGATGAGCCTCGGCAACACATGAGGACTTCCATGCCTCACTGGTCAGCACCACTGTGCTGTTGGGCTGGAGCCTCCATCCTCCATTCCTATATCCATGCCTACTTTTCAGGCTCACTGGTGAAGAAGTAGGATGAGGAAGCAGGAAAGGATCAGAGGCAAGGAGCATGGTCTCACTGACAGTCCATAAGCCTGAATATCTGAGGTTCAGCTCCTTTTATGCAGGTTTCACAGCTGAGAAACTGAGCCCACCCAATCCTCATTCTGTCTTCACACCACAAGGCTGGCATGGGCAGAGTGCCATCAGGAGAGAACACAGCTCCCACCATGGAGAACCCCTCTAAACTTGCTTGCACCAAAGTCTAGTTCCAACAGCATGTGGCCCGTGGAAAATGCAGCTGCGGTCAGTAACTGAGGTTCTCAGACAGCCTTGCCCTTGCATCCTAGCTCCTGGCACATGCTCCTTTCTGGTTTGCCTACCATGAAGCACGTGACCCCTCTGATGAAACACTTATGTGATGACTGACATCCTGGGTTTCTGCCCATGGCAAGTAGGCCCCTGCAGTCACTGGACCACAGTTCTCCCCCACCAAAGGACCCTGCAGGCCATGGAGCACCATGGCTTACAGCAGGGTTTAGGCCCCCATCACTAATGTCATCCCACTAAGTATGTGCCAAGAAGACTCTTGTTAAGCCTAGAACCTAATTTGATATGTGGAAGATCCATCTTCACATAAGACCTCAGACTGGTGACAGTTTGGTTTACAGAGAGAGGGTCACAGTCCCAGAGGAGAGATCTACCCAGCAAGGGTGCTCAATGAGGAAGACAGAGCTTTATCCCCTTATTCCTGCAGCATCCACCCTTGACCTTCATGGTTCACTTTGGTCTCAGGCTTTCTCCCAGGGTTGAAGTGAGTGTGTGGGTGTTGTTCTGTACCTCTCTTAGGTCTTAATTATACAGCCAGCACTCAGCCTCCTCCCACACTCTGGCCCCTCAATCAGCCCTGGACACCTAATGTGGATATGACAGACATGCAGCTGCTGCAACAGCCCCTGATGAGTGCCAAGACCAGCCTTCCCAGTGAGTCCACTCAGGACCTGAGGCATTGCTCAGCTGGCTTGCTGCCTCCAGCAGCACTCAGTCAGGTGGTGGTCCTTCCTCACCCAGCAGAGCCAGGCTCTCCTGGACTGTTAACATGGAATTTGGAGGGAATCTTGTGCCTCAAAGAGCATCACTCTTCTGGGGAGAGAAGAGGAATGCATGAGACAATATTAAAGCCAAGGCTGTGTGGTGAAAGTTTAATAGAACAAATATATGGCTGGCTGGCTGAAGAATGATAAAGTCACTCTGATGATGAGGACTTTACTGCACTGGTTTCCAGACCCTTGTTTGCTAAATAAATTTATTTACTTGGACTCCAAGCTACTGGGTGACCTTGGTCCAATGACTCCATTTCTTCCAGCCATTGTTTCTTTATTGTAAACTGAGAGGATGGGGCTCTGTGAGTGATTCTTAGAGTATCCTCGTACTGGGGGAGGAAGTCTCATATTTTTGGAGCATAAATACTCTCTACCAGTTACTGGGCATGTTTTCAGGGGGTGCAGAGTTGACCCTAGTCTTGTTGCTCTTGTGCTGGTGGCAGGAAGCCATTGTTGCTGCCTTCCAGGACATTGTTGTCCGATGGGGAATGTGTGATGGGCTCTTTCTAAATCCCCTGACCAACCCCTCCCCCTGGTCAAATAAATTCCAAAACTATTTAAAGAAACCTCTGAAAGACTGAGATGAAAGTATTTGTACTGTAGATGTCCCCCAGATGATTCATTTATTGGTTGATGAATTTTAGAATGTATGATTAGATTTAGTCTAAGATCATAAGTCCTTTCTTATGAAATGTACATGCAGCTAGCACCCATGTCTGCATTATTCTCTGGGACTTGAGGAAGAATCTTGTTTGAAAGGCACTGCTATCAGGAAGCAAAGTGTTTGGGGTGTGTGCAGCCTGAGCTTGGCCAAGAGTTGAGTCCCTCTGGTTCATGCAGCTCTACCAGATAACCTGCTGTCACATAACCTACTGCGATGTTTCATCCATGTAGAGTATGTTAGCAGCTGTCCGGTGGGGCCTAGAGCAGCTCACTGCAGAAAGGAGTGTGGAGAGAGGGGTGGCTGAAGTGGGTATGGGGTCCAGAACAGGGCTCTGTGAGGGGAACCCAGGAAAGGTGTCTGTGTCAAGACTGATCACCCCCCAGCACCATTGGATTGATTGAGGGAGGGAGAGTGTGATATGAAAAATAGCAAACCCAAGGAGTTCCTGTTGTGGCACAGTGGAAACAAATCTGACTGGTATCCACGAGGATGCAGAGTTGATCCCTGGCCTCACTAAATGGGTCAGAGATCCAGCATTGCCGTGAGCTCTGGTATAGGTCATAGACATGGCTTGGATACCTCATTGCTGTGGCTGTGATCAGCAGCTGTAGCTCTGATTAGACCCATAGCCTGGGAACTCCCCTATGCTGCAGGTGTGGCCCTAAGAAGCAAAAGGCAGAAAAATAGCAAACTCGGGATATGCAATACACACATATATATTTTAGATTTCTTACATGTATAGCCATGGCACTGACAGTTGATAAAATGGGTTCATTGATAAAACCGTAGGTATTGGCAAGATTCTTATGTTTCTTAAAGAGAGATTAATACATATAAAAGTTTAGAACTGTTAAGGAATGAATGGCTTAGGGATAACAATTAATTGTCTAGTTGTGAAAACAGCCTCTCTGCCTAGATTCTGTAGGCAGGAGTACAGTGAAATGTCAGGTTTTCTGGGGTTTTCTTTGGCTGTACCTGCAGCATAGAGAAACAGGCTAGGGACTGAATCCCACCTAAGCTGGAACTGTGGAAATGCCACATGCTTAACCTGCTGCACCCCCCGTGGGAACTCCACAAGATGTCATTTCTTACAAATTTTCTAAAATTTAATCTTTTCCCCGTTTCAAACGACTCACCTCTATTGGTTGAAATTAGTAAGTTTTGTTATAAAATTGAATAGCAAGAGGACACTGGCTACATACACGTTCCAAGTGGCTTGTCTCCCTTCTAGAAACCACCAACCTGCCTGTTGCCATCCTGCCTCCCCAACTAGAGCAAGGCCTCTTGAACCACCTCCAAGCAGCTGTCCTCCCCAGGGCAGCCTCAGGTTTCTACAGGCTCCCCAGCTGAGATGTCCCTGGGGTGCAGTGCACTCGCCTTCCTCTCCTTCCGTCCAACTCCATGTCTGCAGTGAAGGGTCCCAACGGAAACCCAGGGATTTGAGGGAGGCCCTTTCTCTTGGAAAACAGCCCCTGTCTAGAGGCTTACCGCCTTCTGAAGCCATTGCCACAGGCATGGGCCTGGACCACCACAGGCTGGTGGCCTCAACGTGGACAGTCCAGAGCAGGACCCAGTGAGGGACCTGCCCCAACAGATGCTCAGGACGCAAGTAAAGGAGCCCAAGTTTGAATCTCAACAGTAGAATGCGGGCCTCCAATCATTCTGCAGTGGGGGAGGGGCCGAGGGCAGGTGAGCCTGGGTGGGGGTGGGGTGCCATTCCATGCTGGCCTCTGCAGGGAGGCAAGAACCAGACGTTTCTTCCACCTTATGCAGGGGCCAGACAATTGTCCAGTGCCTCGTCAGGCAATGTATGTGGTGGTTTTCAGAGTCACAGCACCGAGGTTTGTCTTGATGTTCCCTTTCCCTTCGTTATTCATCAACTTGTTTGTTGTCTTTCAACCTGTTCAGCTTCCGTCCTGGCTCTTGGCTTCCTTCCCCAGAGGCTAGACTTTCTAAACAAAATTCACCATTTATCATCTGATAACCACGTGGGTTTTCATGGCCACCTGGAACCCAATGTTTATGGTTTGGCTTCTCTCAGCAGACCCACCATTTGTGATTGGTGTGTGTCCGTCTTTCCTAAGGAAACCGTCCTTGTGTGCCAACCAGCATCCAGCAGGACCCACCTTCCTCATGTTCCTTTGTGCTGTAAAGTCCCAGCCTATCCAAAAAGCCGCTGCACAGCCCACGTGTCCAAGACCAGAGATCAGTCTGACGTGTTTCCCATATTATGACATTGCTGGTAAGTATTGTATGTTTTACCTTTTTAATGATTGAATGTAATATTTTCAACAAATCCTCCCTTCTCAGGGATCACCATCCATTTGTGCGAGATAGAATTTGCAGTGTTGAGTCCTCCTCCCCCCTCTTTCCCCTGTCCACTCCGTCCTCGTTCCCACTGGTAATCAGAGATACCTGTTTCATTCACATCTTTTCAGAGATCTTTTGGGCAAGGAACATTGAATGCAATCCATTTGCCTTTTCAAAAATTATTTCTTTGTCTCTGAAAATTAAAATGTGCACAGGGATGTAAAATGTTGGAGGATAATGTGAGAAAGCGATTATATATGTATAATATATGTGTATATATATGTGTGTGTGTCTGTATGACAGGGTCCTTTTGCTGTAAAGTTGAAATAGACAAATCAGTGTAAATCAACTGCAATGGAGAACTTAACAGTTATAAGGTAAGAGTTCATCTTGAAAAAAAGTAAAAAGGAAAAATAGAAAATTAAATCTTGTCTCCGTATATCTGAGTATATTATTTTTGTCGCCTTCATACTGCCATTGTGGCTCCTCTGTTACTGGACTAACCTTTATTATGGGAGTTTCTACATTCTCTTGAAATTCAAGGAACTGAAAGAACAGAGTGTTCAAAGCCAGGCAATATCAAAAGTAAATATTCAGCTCCATTTGAATTTTTCATTTCCTATACAGAGTGCCTGCCTTTAGCCTTAACTCTGTCCTATGCAACATTTTGGACATATCTTTACTGAAAGTTCTTTCCCTATTTATCTGAAATTTACCTTTCACTTTGAATCAGCATTTATCTGGCAAGACTAGCCAAAAAGGGTAACATATTAGGCGCTTAGTAGTGAGCAGTTCTAGAGAGGATGAGAACGTGGACTAGAAACTGAAATGTGCATTTTGGTCCAACCCAAAATAAAATGGCAAAGGGACCCCAAATCTGCAGGATGAAATGTCAATGGAAGAGGCAGGATATAGGATTGAGTGTTTGTGCTTCGTGGGGTTAAGGACAGAAATAAGGGACAAGAAGACAAGTTAATGTACTAAATATCCCAGAGATCTGGGTTTTTTTTTTTGGTCTTTTATTTATTTTCCTTTTTAGGGCCAGACCTGCAACATATGTGAGTTCCAGAATAGGAGTCAAATCGGACCTATGGCTGCAGGCCTATGCACACCCACAGCAATGTGGGATGCAAGCTGTGTCTGTGACCTACAGCATAGCTCAAGGCAACACCAGATCCTTATTTCACTGATGGAGGCCAGGGATCAAACCCACATCCTCGTGGATACTTGCCAGGTTCGTTTCTGCTGAGCCACATTGGAAACTCCTTGTATTTCTAGGATTTAAAAAATCAACTCCCCGTGAAATGCGTGTGCACCTTGAGAGAGTGCCAGTATTTTATCCACCAATGTCCACTCTCCTTTTGGACAAAGCCAATCCCATCTAAGACCTGGCTTGCAAGCCCTGCTTATAAGCTTGTGAATTTCCTGTCTGCATCCCATAGCCTTCCACTTTAGAATCTAGGCTCATCATTACCTATGGTCCCATCTGCATCCCTTAGAAAACAAAACAGAGACACAAATGAGAAACAGTTCTCTGACTCTTATTTTCATGTTGGGAATTAATGTCACCTTATCACTCTCCTAATGATATGAATGAGTAGTCATGTTTTGTGTGGTGAGAAGAGAGGACAATTAGGAAACTTGCCAAGGGAGATAAGGGGTGGAAACCTAATAGGACTGCAACCAAATCTCTTGGGAGGTGAAATTCATTCTCTGCTGTAGCACCACTACAATTCCTACTGATGGTAGGGTGTCGGGGAAGGCAAGAGAGGTTTATAAGGAGTGTCCCACATTGAGAAAAAGACTTGGGAAGATGCTTCAGAAGCTTCTTAGCCCTTGCAAAGAAAAATGGACTCAAAAGAGAGTGAGAAGCTGAGGTGAGAGGATTTCAAGCAATATCATGGTGAGCTTTCTATCAAGTACCTCTTGATGGGGGATTGAAAAAATAAACAATTTGGAAATATTTCTCTGTATTTGAGCTCTTATAATGAAAACTTTAAATGTTTTTCAACCAATAACTTCATATGAGAGGATTGGTGAGGCAGGCATTGTACCCAGGCTCTCAAGAAGGGCAGGCTCCTTGTTGTCTCCTCCCCTTGTTCAGCCATTCAACCGATTATTTATAAGATCCTCACTCATAGCTCTGATATAGTATTTGAATGCATCTTCTCAGGGACCCTGATAGAAAATCACATTGTGGAAAAGTGACATTCCAAATTCTGCAATCAATTTTTGTTTACTACCTCAAAACCCTACATCCTAGAGGCAGAGATAATCAAATTAGCTGAAATGTAATTAGGGAAAACCAGTCATGGATGTGGGTGTCTCAATGTCTTTTGGACCCTTATCTCTGATTATTCCTGCAGAGAGCTTCAGGGCAGGCACTGACAGCTGAGGAGAAACATCTCTGGAAATGAATCACAAGCATCAGAAGACAGGTAATCTCCCACTTGCTGATGGAAATTTAAAGGCACTGAGAGATTCCAGGTTTGTGTCTTGTGGACGTTTCAAGTCTGTGCCCTTGGGAGCTCTGGGTGTTGTTAGATGTAAGGGCTCATGAGAGGTATCCTGTTGATGAAGAAATGCTCCAACGTTGCAGCTAACCGGAGAACAGTCCTGATGGTTCACATTTCTTTGCAAAGTATGACAATGTCAGGTCAGTAAGTTGAATCTGCTGCTATTTATTTGTTGGTTGATTGCCAATGGAAATTCTGTGATGTAGTCAAAGAAGTAGGGAGGGAGAGTACAATTGTTCCCAAAGTACCTGCTGTGCTATAATTGGCCAAGATTGTCAAGTTTACTTCACAAGGATAACCAAAACCTTACAAAGGAAACACCTATGAATCAACCTTTATTGAAAAACTTCCATGCATTAACTAACTACACTGAGAGCAAAACATTCGAGTAGAACAAATGCATTTGGAAAAGCTCTAGGCATGGAAACAGGAGAAATTTCTCTCAGAGTGTTTTCCATGTCTACAATTCATTGCTAGAAATTCTTTTTAATGGAACCCTAAGGCTTGCTAGGTAAAAGGACCTAATATTTCTAGAAAAAACAGTAAGCAAAACTAAGGAACTGCAGCCCAAAGGGCATGAATGCCCTTGGCCCAAATTGAGGATACCGTGCTTAGGCTGGAGCTCTCCAAACTCTTTCATGGGGATCATATCTAAATGGACGGTTTTCAAGTTTGCAATTTGAATGTGGGAGATCATCTCACAAGAGAGAGGTTGAAGAGGAGAAGGTCAGAAAGATCGCAATGAGAAGACATATCAAAAAAACTTCCCAGAGGATGCCAATTCTCCATTATATTCCTCTCTTGCAAGAATTCCTGGGCTAGGTATTCACACATCCCACGCCAGCAAGCATGCACACGTCCGCTAGTGGCTAGGGCTGTCAGGTGCAGGGACTACCCTCCACCAACCGCTCCTAGCATCTTTTGAGGCGGGTCTGCTTGGGAATCCAGTAGCACATGCATGAGGGCAGAGGGTGGTTTCCCAACGGGTGGCCCGCCTGGGGGTGGGGTCAGTCATGCCGGCCTTTCTGCTTAATTCTGTGAAGGCCCTGGTAAGGCATATGGGGACTTTTCACGTGTTGGGTGTGAGCCCTCAGCACTCTTTTTCACTCTGTAGGATATCTGGGCCCTCCTCTGTGTGGGTTCATGCCGGCATGGAGTTAAGGTCCGGAGCAGTGTTTCACCACAGTTTATTGGCAGCACTGTGGGTCGGGCTGCATGAAGACTTGAGTGATTGCAGGGCCTCCAGAGGCAGGTGCATAAAGTTTGTGGGCCATTAAAATGTGTGCCATTCCAGCATGCAGTTCTCAAGAGTAGGAAAGCTAGACAGAAACATTTCCAATTTGAAAACCCTCATGCACTTCCCAGGAAGTAGTGCAGGTCACTGGAAAATCAGTGAAGAGCCAAGGTACATGATCATAGTTTCATTGGTGTCTCCTTCAGAACATAAAAATTACTGTCAATGCTCATATTCAAAAGGCATGCTTGGGTCCATGGTGGGGACAACTTTCCTGAATGTAGTGCTCACCATCTCTTTGTAGTCTGATGTAAATCATGAATGATGCACAAGCCTAGATGGGGTTCAGACATATTTAATAGGTTGTTGGGAGTCTGGTGGGTGGTCAGATATCTGGGATGGTTAGGTCTATGGATATGTGTGTATAAGGGGAGTTCATGCCTGTGTTTTGGTGAACGTTTTTAAGGGTGAGTGTTATATTTGAAGGGTTTTGAGATGTAACAGAGGCACACTCAAGGAGTTGGTGTTTAGGTGTTTGTAAGTTGGTGTTCAGGGGAATATTTGGCACGTGGTGTTTTCACCCATGAGGTTTGGGATTGTGTGTCTAATGGTGGACTTGGATTATCTGCCTATGCATAAGGGCCATGTTTGGTCATTACGGGGGACTGTTTGTTTGGGTGTACAATCCGTTTATGTTGTATATGTGGGGAATGTAGTGAAACTCCGTGGCTGGGACTTCAACCCAGCCAAAATTGAGAGTGGGACTTGAATCAACCTGCACGGTAGCTTGGCACTTGAACCCAGGATCCCAGGTTAGGAGTGGACTGGAAGACAATGATTACTTTTTTTTCTTTTTTTGGTTTTATCTGCCACATGTGGAGGTTCCCAGGCTCAGGATTGAATGCCACAGCAGCGATCTGGATGGCTGCAGTGACAAAGTTGGATCCTTAACCTTCTGTGCCACAAAAGAATGACTCAAACTCCTCAAAACCACTGTCTTTTAAGGAAAAACCTCTCTCCCAGTGTCAGGACTCATGAAGCTCAGGCTTTTCTGACTCATTGCAGAATGAATTCAGCTTGAGACAAAGCAGCAGGCAATGAGCGAGTTTTTTAGCATAAGACACTTGTGAGAGAGAGAGAAGCAGGCTGGCAAGGGAGCAGAGCAGCCCCAAGAACCAAGAGAGCTCCATTTCTGTAATCCAAGGAAAAGAGGAGAAGGGAGAAGTCTGCCTTCTTCCTCATTTGGGGGCAGATGGCAAGGCTTACATCTTTTGTCCCTCACTTTGCCCCTACATGGCTTAACCAGGTCAGTCAACAATGCTATTGAAGTCCTGTGTGTATTACCAGGAGTGTGGTAACATGTACAATATGGCAATTCATCTCAGGTTTCCAGCTAATGTCCCCATTTACCTAGTTTTGTCCCCTGTCATCTATATTTCTGTCTTGGGTATGTGAAAAAATGCTGTTTTTCAAGGACTACTAACTCCATGATTCATGCAACAGGATTTACTCTTCCTATCTGTTGTCCTATGTTTTAAGTATGGGGGTTTGTGGCTTCAGCATGTCTGACACATACAGGCCCCTGGTCTTCCTTCAAGTTAGTGTAGATCATAGCTGGGTTCCATTCCTTGAGTGCTCCTCAGCTTACACCAGTTCCCCAAACTCATAAACCTTGTCTTTCACCCCCAGTGGGACTTTTCATGTATTTTAAGTGTCCGAATCTATCCTTATCTTTAGGATGATTATTTGTGTATTTGTAGCATGTGGTATGCTTCTTGGCTTTTCTGTGTAGCAGTTTTTCAGGAGCTGTGTGTGTGTCTTTTGATGTGTTTAGGGCAAGTCTGAAACTTTTATGAGACTGGTGAATATTCCATAGGTGGCTGTCCTGTGTTTCTGTGCTTCTGTATTTGCATGAAGGCTGGGGGGGGAGTGTGATTTTATGTATATGCAGAGCATGTATTATATGTGTATTTGGAACTAAATGCATAGGGGTTATACGTTGCCATATTTGTAATGTCCTGGGTAATTGTGGGTATATTTGGGGCTTGTGGAGAGGAGTTGTGTGTATGAGTTTGTGTGTGTATTCAAGGGGCACGGTCATTTGGTAGCATATTTGCTGGGGCTATGCGCTTGTATTTTTCAGTAGGGACATTTTAGGCCTAAATATTTGGGGAAGTGCACATGTGTGTTTCTTTGTTATTTATTATTTATTTATTCATTTATTTTTTTTCCGCTGTACAGCATGGTGACCAAGTTACACATACCTGTACGCACAGGTTTTCACCGCATTGTTGTGTGGCAGTGTAAGTATCTAGACAGAATTCTTAATGCCACACAGCAGGATCTCATTGTACATCCATTCCAAGATCAATAGTTTGCACCTGTTAACCCCAAGCTCCCAATCCCTCCCACTCCCTCCCTCTCTCCCTGAGCAGCCACAAGTCCATTCTCCAAGTCTATTATTTTCTCTTCTGTGGAAATGTTCATTTGTGCTGTATATTAGATTCTAGTTATAAGTGATGTCCTATGGTCTTTGTGTTTCTCTTTCTGACTTATTTCCCTGAGGATGAGAGTCTCTAGTTCCATTCATGGTGACACAAATGGCCTCATGTCCTTTTTTATGGTTGAGTAGGATTCCATTGTGTATGTATACCACATTTTCCCAATCCAATCATCTGTTGATGGACATTTGGGTTGGTTCCCATGTCTTGGCTATTGTGAATAGAGCTGTAATGACCATGCAGGTGCATGTGTCTTTTTCAAGGAAAGTTTTGTCCGGATGTATGCTTAAGAGTGGGATTGCGGGGTCATAGGGTAGTTCTAGGTATAGATGTCTAAGGTACCTCCATGTGGTTCTCCATAGTGGCTGTACCAGCTTACATTCCCACCAACAGGGCAGGAGGGTTCCCTTTTCTCCACAGCCCCTCCAGCACTTGCGATTTGTGGACTGATGAATGATGGCCACTGTGACTGGTGTGAGGTGGTATCTCATGGTAGTTTTGGTTTGCACTTCTCTAATAATCAGGGATGTTGAGCATTGCTTCAGGTGCTTGTTGGCCATCTGTGTATCTTCCTTGGAGAAATGTCTCTTCAGGTCTTTTGCCCATTTTTCCATTGGGTGGTTGGCTTTTCTGCTGTTGAGTTGCATATGTTGCTTGTATATCCTAGAGATGAAGCCCTTGTCCATGGCATTGTTTGAAACTATTTTCTCCCATTGTGAAAGTTGTCTTTGTGTTTTCTTGCTGGTTTCCTTTGCTGTGCAAAAGCTTGTGAGTTTGACTAGGTCCCATTGGTTTATTTTTGCTCTTCTTTATGTTGCCTTTGGAGAAGGACCTGTGAACATATTCATGAGGTTGATGTCAGAGAATGCTTTGCCTATGTGCTCTTCCAGGAGTTCGTATGTGTGTTTCTAATGGAGAGATGAGGTTCTGTGTTTATTCAGGGGAGTTGGAGACTTGCATTGATGTGTAGGAGAAATATGGGCTATGGTTATGTGTTAGTAGATGCAGGTGTGTGAGCTGGCTCCTCTTATCATTTGATAGATGGAAGTCACTTCATATGTGGTTTTCTGGAGATATGTCCATGGGTCTTACTTGCATATCCATGTTTGTAGGTCTATCCCCAGGTGCATGACTGCCAAGTCTTGTTCGCATGGCTTGGAGTTGTTAGGAGTGTGCAAAGTATGTTCCTTTGGAGAATGCTAAGGTGTTATGTGTTTGTTGCTAATGTTTGTTAATAGGTACTAAGAGATGGTCTGTCTGTGTCTATCCAGGGGAGGGTAAAAGCATACATACATTTGACACACATACACTTAGAGTGCCCTTTGGTGTCTATGTTGGGGGAGGAGGAGGGTGGTTGTATTTTGAAGAGGTGGCATCACGCCTAGTGTTTGGGGCATCTGTATGTCCAAGGGTTGGGAATATCTGTATGTGTGTGTCCATAGGTGTTTGACATTTGTATATGTATCTTAGTCAGTGTAGGCTAATTGTGGCTGTGTGTGTATTTGAGTTCCTGGAGCTTATGTGGTATGTATTCTGAGAGGTGTGAGAAGTCTGTGTGTTTGGAAACCAAGAAACGGTGTAGGCTGTGTGTGTGTTCAGGAGTCCTGGATTGGCTGTGTTTTAGGGCTATGGCATGGCATACAGGCTATGCATGAGACAACTGAGGACTTGCTGGTTTTCGTGAGCCTGTACATGTAGGTATTCCACATGGACAACTGGTTGGTAGGTAGGTTGCACCTGTTTTATTCAGGCCCATGTTTTGGATGTGTATAGAGTTGGAGTGTTACCAGCTAGAGTTCTTGGCCTTCCTTAATCAAGAGCAGTTGATGAGATGCTGGAGGAGAAACCCAGTGAAGGCTTTATTCAGACCACCTGCTTCAGCATAGAGGCACTGAAGCAATCACCAGGTTCCCTCGTTCACCTTCTCACTGAGTAGCGGTGAGCTAGTTCCTTCTATGGGGTGAGGATAGGGGCATGTCCAGGGATTGGGCCGGGGGGTGGCTGAGGGGGCTTGCCCACCCCACCCCTTTAGTGTGG
Source organism: Sus scrofa (assembly GCF_054392235.1). NCBI lineage: Eukaryota > Metazoa > Chordata > Mammalia > Artiodactyla > Suidae > Sus > Sus scrofa. The sequence continues at coordinate 17,791,600 of NC_139396.1, read as the reverse complement.
TGCATGTAGGGGGCATGCATAGTCCTCTGCTTTTGCTCTCTGTTCTTCAGAAGTGGCAGTTGTATTTTTCTCATGATTTGTCCGCAATGTGCAAGCAGAGTTCTTTCTCATTGTTTATACTTTTGCTGTATTTTGTTCCCCAGGAGATGTTTGTCCAGGTGCATTCCCTGCAGCCACTGCAGCCACCGCAGCCAAGGGTGCCAGGTCCCAACCTGTCTCAGTAGGAGAGGTAGTGGAAAATTCCAGGTGTGTAGGAATTTGTCTGTAAAACTTTAGAATTTGTGTCTATTGAGATATGTAAACTTAGGCGGTCAGTTTGTATGGTGATTCACACTGAGGATTAAAAGGTACATGTGTGCTCAGAAGACACACACACACACACACACACATACGTATGTGTGATGTCCTTTGCTTACATCCCCTGGTGGGTGTTGAGGTCCTCCTCAGAGTGTAAGTGGATTGTGTGCACATGCATATATGAAAGGGCACTGGAACTGGTTCAGACTAGCTTGGGATAATCGGCTCTGTGTTCAGTTACCTCAGCTTTGTAATTTGAGTTTGCTCATGTTTGGAATATTCATACCATGCAGATATCACATCTGAAATGTCACCTGAGTTTCTTGAAGAGCTTCAAAAATGCATTTAGAGCATATCACTCATCTGTGTGTTATGACTTAATTATGTGGCAAGCCAGAATCTTCAGGCATCATTGGTGTGTGTGTATATCACATTATATTTGAATTGTGAGTGGGGCATCCTGGGCGATGTGCCATTTTATGTGTGCCTTGGCCCTTCATTCTGAATCACAGCATTGCTCCTCTCAGGTTGATTCAATCTTTAGGGTCAAGAATTCCTCCCTCCAAATGCTGGTGAATTCCAGTGGAAATCATGTGGATGGATTTAGGGTATCTGTACCTTAGGCAGGGACACACATTCAGCATTTGTATGGTCCTAGAATCTGGGGCCCTAGAAGGGTGAGGCTGATTGCAGATCACTCTCTAGCACAGAACCTTCTCAGGTGTGTGGTTGGCTGACAAGCGGCAGTCAGGAAGTCATGGGGATTCATGGATAAGAGGTAAGGTGGGCAAGTGTTCTCCCAGGAAAACCCCCTGAGAATCAGTTGGGCAAGCACAGGTATTCCTGGCTCTTCTGTGGCACAGCTGGTATGCAAGGACACCGTGCACATGGGGTCCAGATGGTTCAAGTCTCTAGAGCCATGTGTCCCTGTGCCCAGTTGCCCCAGTGTGGTGGGAACTACTGTTGGTCAGGCTGGTAAGCTGTATGAGCAATTCTCCACCACCATATCTCTGTGGAAACCTAAGTCCTCAGGGATAGGCAGGACCTCTAGGGTCAGTGAGCTGACAAGGACAAAGGTGGGGAGGCCTTGTCTCTAAGGGAGGCTTGGGGAGTGAGGCCTGGAGAGCCTGGGGAGTCCTTCTCTGAGGAGATATGGCTCTGATATTCCCAAACCTTTAGACATGGTCCCTGTTCTTTTCTGAAGGTTCAGGATGCTTCTAACAATGGGGAGTTCATCTCAGGTCCTTGGTTCTCAGATGACCTGACCCTATTTTTCTTTATTCCACATCCAGCCATCAGCCCAACAGGGAGCCATATGCTCACCATGTCCACCAGCTGACCCTACAGCCTCCTGCTTCCCTTCCCAAAATAGACCCCTCTATTTTGACTCAGCCCCTGGATTCCATACAGTGAACTGTTAGTGACCTCTAGGATGATATTCAAGAGCCTCAACCTGAGTGGGCTTGCAAAATAGTAACCTTTTATAAGCCATTCCTAACATCTTCCCTGCTCACACTGATAGGTGGACAATTCCATCATAGTCACAAAGAAGGGTGAATCTGTGGCAGCCTTTGGAGCCTGTGGAATCTCATTTTATAGCATTTGGGGTTCCATACATTTAAAAGGTCACTCAGCCTGCTTCAGCTTCCCTTTTAGCAGATTGATAAATGAAAGAAAGAAAATAATGGTCTCCGGAGGAGACAGTTTGGGGAATGGGGGGATGTGCTTGGGCTGTGGATGGAAATCCTGTGAAATTGGATTATTATGGTCATTGTGCAATTACAGATGAGTAATAAATAATAATAGTAAAATAAAATAAATAAATCATGGACGGTAATGTACAGCATGGTGACTGCAGTTAATACCGCATTGTGTGTTGGAGAGTAGCTGAGAGAATGGATCTTAAGAGTCCTTGGATGCCCTAGTGGAGAGTGGGTTAAGGATCCAGTGGTATCATTGCTGTGGCTCAGGTCACTGCTGTGGCGCAGGTTCAATCCCTGGCTCAGAAACTTCTGCATGTCACAGGCACAGCCAAAAGGAAAAAAAAAAGTCCTTATCACAGAAAGAAAATGTGTAACTCTTTGTGGTAATGGGTATTAACTAGGTTTACTGTGATCATTTTACACTTGACAGTTTTAGCCACTACTCTTCCTATTCGGATGGCTTTTATTTCTTTTGTTTGTGTGTTTGCTGTGGATAGAACTTCTAGTAATATGTTGAATACCATTGGTGCTGAGAGTGGGCATCCGTGTCTTGCTCCATATTTTCATGGGAAGGCTTTCAGCTTTTCTCCATTGAGTATTATATTTTCTGCGGGTTTGTCATAAATGGCTTTATTTATGTTAAGGATTGTTCCCTCTTAGACCCACTTTATTAAGAGTTTTGATCATGAATATATGTTGGACTTTGTCAAATGCTTTTTCTGCATCTTTTGAGATGATCATGTGGTTTCTGACTTTTTTGTTAATGTGGTGCATGGCATTGTTTGATTTGAGTGTGTTGAACCATCCTTGTGAACCTGTGGTGAATTCCACCTGGTAACGGAAAGTTTTTCAAAGTCTATGAGTCATTTTCTGTTCTACACAGAAGTTGTATCCATATTTTTTTAGATCCCACATATAAGTGATAACATATGATATTGGTGTCTCACTGTCTTACTAACTTCACTTAGCATGATACTGTCTATATCCGTCCATGTTGCTGCAAGTGCCATTAGTTCTTTCGTTTTAATGGCTAATATCCCATGGTGTTTATGTACCACCTCTTCTTTATCCATTCTTCTGTTGATGGACATTTAGGTTGCTTCCAGATCTTGGCTATTGTAAAGTGCTTCAGTGGACACTTGGGTGCCTAGGTCTTTTCAAGTCATGGATTTCTCTGGATAGATGCCCAGGAGTGGGATTTCTGGATCATATGATAATTCTGTTTTTAGTTTTTTTGAGACATGATCATAGTGTTTTCCACAGTGGCTGTATCAATTTTCATTCCCACCAACACTGTTAAGAGGGTTCCCATTTCTCCACATCCTCTACAGCACTTATTTATTGCAGACTTTTTGATGATGGCCATCCTGGTGGGTATGAGGGAGTACCTCATTGTATCTTGATTTGTATTTTTTTAATAAGTAGTGATGTTAAACATCTTTTCTTGTGCTTTATGACCATCTGTCTGTCTCCTTTGGAGAATTGTCTAAGTCTTCTGCCCATTTTTTTGGAGGTGATTATAAATTTTGGAGATGAATCCCTTGTCAGTTGCTTCATTTGCAAATATTTTCTCCCATTCCATGGGTTGTCTTTTTTTTGTTGTTTAGGGTCTCCTTTCCTGTGCAAAACCTTCTAAGTTTATGTATGTATGTATGTATGTATTCATTTGTTTTTTTTTATTATTTTTAATTCATTGATTTTAGATTATAATGTTTTTTTCAATTATAGCTGTTTTTCAGGATTCTGTCAATTTTTTACTCTATGGCAAGGTGGCCCAGTCTCACCTACATATATATCTTTTTTCTCACATTATTCTCCATCATAAGTGTCTAGACATAGTTCCCAGGGCTATATTGAATTTTATTACATTTATAGTTTTTCAGCAAACATAACAACCTGATTTTACAGCATTTCCATCCCAAACACCCAGCCCACCCCACTTACTCCCCAACTTGTCTCCTTTGGAAACCATTAGTTTTCCAAAGTCTGTTAGTCTATTTCTGCTCTGCAAAGATATTCATTGAATCCCTTTTTTAGATTCCACCTATAAGTGATGTCATATGATGTTTGTCTTTCACTGTCTGACTAACTTCACTTAGAACAATAATTTCTAGGTCCATCCATGCTGCTGTAAATGGCATTATTTCATTCTTTATGATTTATTTTATTTTATTTTTTTTGCATTTTAGGGCCAAACCTAGGGCATATGGAAGTTTCCATTTAGGGAAACCACAGCTGCAGCTGCTGGTCTACACCACAGTCCAAGCAACATGGCATCAGCCACATCTATGACCTACACCACATTTGACAGCAATGCCAGCTCCCTGACTCATGGAAGAAGGCTTGGGTTCAAACCTGCATCTACATGGATACCAGTCAGATTCATGACCACTGGGCCACTGTGGGAACTCCCATCATTCATTTGTATGATTGGGTAATATTCCATTGTGTATATGGACCACATCTTCTTTATCTCCTCCACTGACGATGGACATTTAGGTTGTTTGCATGGCTTGGGTATTGTACCTAGTACTTCAATGAACATTGGAGTACAGGTATCTTTTCAAGTCATGTTTTCTCTGGAGAGATGCCCAGGAGTAGGATTGCTGGATCAAGGGTAATTCTATTTTTAGTGTTCTGAGGAATCTCCACACTCTTTTCCATAGTATTGCACCAATTTGCATTCCCACCAAAAGTATGATAAGGGGTCCATTTTCTCCACCCCTCTTCAGCATTTCCAGGTTGTAAACTTTTTAATGATGGCCATTCTGGGTGGTGTAAGGTAGTTCCCCTAGTAGTTTTGATTTGCATTTCTCTAAGAATTAGTGCTGTTGAACATCTTTTCATGTGTTTTTTGGCCATCTGTTATGTCTTCTTTGGAGAATTGTCGGTTTAGGTCTTCTGCCCATTTTTTGATGTGGTTATTTTCTTGTTTGTAATTGAGCTGCAGGGGTAACTATAAATTTTGGAGATGAACCCCTTGTCAGTCTCTTCATTTGCAAATATGTTCTCCCATTCTTTGGGTTGTCTTTTTGTTCTGTTTAGGGTTTCCTTTGCTGTGCAGAAACTTTTAAATTTAATTAAGTCCCATTGATTTTTTTGTTCTTATTGTTATTACTCTAGGATAATGAGAAGATATTGCTTTGGTTTATATCAGAGAGTGTTTGGCCTATGTTTTCCTTCAAGAGTTTTATGTTATCTCGTCTTCTATTTAGGTCTTTCATCCATTTTGCATTTATTTTTGTGTGTGGTGTTAGGAAGTATTCTGATTTCATTCTTTTCCATGTGGCTGTCCAGGTTTCATGGCATCATTTATTGAAGGTACAGTCTTTTTTCTATTGTATGTTCTCGCTTCTGTTGCCATAGGATTAGTTGACTGTAGGCATGTGGGTTTAATTCTGGGCTTTCTATCCTGTTCCACTGATCTACATTTCTGTCTTGGTGCCAGTACCATATGGTTTTGATGCTTAGTAGAATAATCTGAAGTCAGGGAACTTGATTCTTCCAGCTCTGTTTTGCTTTCTCAGGATGTCTGGCTATTCTGAGTCTTTCATGCTTTCAAACAAACTTTTAGATATTTTCTTCTAGTTCTACAAAAACTGTCCTTGGTAGTTTGATAGGGATTGCATTGAATCTGCAGATTGCCTTGGGTAGTACAGTAATTTTGATAATATTGATTCTTCTAATCCAAAAAGATGGTATTTTCATCTGTTTGTGTGACCTTTGATGTCTTTCATCAGTGTCTTATAGTCTTCAGAGTACAGGTCTCTTATGTCTTTAGGTAGGTTTATTCCTATGAATTTCATTCTCATTGATGTGATGGTTGATGGGATTGTTTCCTGAATTTCTCTTTCTGATCGTTCATTCTTAATATATAGAAATGCCATGAATTTCTGTGTATTAATTTTGTATTCTGTGACTTTTCCAAATTCATCAATGAATGCTAACAGTTTTCAGGTAGCATCTTTAGGATTTTCTAGGTATAGTATCATGCCTCCGCAAATAGAGTTGTACCTCTTCCTTTCCAATTTGGATTCCTTTTATTTCATTTTCTTCTCTGATTGCCATGCCCAAGACTTCCAAAACTATGTTGAATATTAGGGGCGAGAGCAGACATCCTTCACCACAGAGGGAATTCTTTCAGCTTTTTACCATGCACAATGATGTTAGCTGTGTGTTTGTCATATATGCCCTTTAGAATGTTGAGGTAGGTTCCTTCTGTACCCATGTCTGAAGGGATTTTATGGGTGTTGCATTTTGTGAAAGTCTTTCTCTGCACCTATGGAGAGGATGATATGGTTTTTATTCTTCAGTTTGTTAATGTGGTGTATCATACTGTTGGATTTGTGGATATTGAAGAATCCTTGCATTGCTGGGACAGATCCCACTTGATCATAATGTACAAACCTTTCAATGTACTGTTGGATTTGGTTTGCTAGTATTTTGGTGAGGATTTTTGCATCTAGATTCATTGGAGATATTGGCCAGTAGTTTTCTTTTTTTGTGGCATCTTTGTCTCGTTTTGATATCAGGGTGATGGTGGACTTCTAGAATGAGTTTGGAAGCGTTCCTTCCTCTGAAAGTTCTTGGAATAGTTTCAGAGGAATAGGTGTTATCTCTTCTCTAAATGTTTGATCGAATTCCCTGTGAAGCCATCTGGTCCTAGACTTTTATTTTTTGGAATTTTTTAAATCACAGTTTCAATTTCTGTGCTTGTGATTGGTCCATTCGTCTTTTCTAGTTCATCTTGGTTTAGTCTTAGAAGATTGTAGTTTTCTAAGAATTTGTCCATTTCTTCTAGGATTTCCCTTTTATTGGTATAGATTTATTGGTATGTAGTAGTCTCGTAGGATCCTCTGTATTTCTGTGATGTCCTTTGTAACTTCTCCTTTTTCATCTCTAATTTTATGGATTTGAGTCCTCTGTTTTTTTTTCTTTTTTTTGATAAGTCTGACTAAGGGTTTTTCAATTTTGTTGATCTTTTCAAAGAACCAGTTTTTATTTTTATTGCTCTTTTCTATGTTTTTCTTCATTTCTATTTCATTCATTTCTGCTCTGATCTTTATTATTTCTTTCCTTCTTATATCTTTAGGTCTTGTCTGTTATACTCTCTCAGGCTGCTTTAGATGTGAAGATAGGTTGTTTATTTGAGCTTTCTCTTGTTTCCTGAGGTATGCTTGTATTGCTATAAACTTCCCTCTTAGAACTGCTTTTGCTATAGCCCATAGTTTTTGGAGTGTTTTATTTTCATTGTCATTTCCTTCTATGTATTTTTGAATTTCCTCTTTGATTTCTTCAATGATCCATTGGTTGTTTGGTAGCATATTGTTTAGCCTCCATGTCTTTGTGTGTGTGTGGTTTTTGGCAATTTTTTTCTTGTTGATTTCAAGTTGAATAGCGTTGTGTTTGGAAAAAGATGCTGGATATGATTTCCATTTTCTTAAAGTTACCAAGGCTTGATTTGTGGCCCAGAATGTGATCATTCCTAGAGCAAATTCCGTGTGCACTTGAGAATTGTATTCTGCTGCTTTTGGATGGAATGTCCTATAACTCTCTATTAATTCCATCTGGTGTAATGCTTCATTTAGGGCCTGAGTTTTCTTGTTGATTGTTGATTTTCTGTCTGGATGATCTGTCCATTGCAGTAAGTGGGGTGTTAAAGTCCCCTGCTCTATGGTATTGTTGTTAATTTCTCCTTTTAAGGTTGTTAGCAGTTGCCTTATATATTAAAGTGATCCTGGATTGGTCCTTTGATCATTATGTAATGCCCATCTTTGTCTCTTATCATATTCTTTATTTTCAGGCCTATTTTGTTTGATATGAGTATCATTACTCCAGTGTTTTTGATTGCCATTTGCATGGAATATTTTCTTCCATCTTCTCATTTTCAATTTGTATGTGTCCCTAGAAAGTGAAGTGGGTCTCTTGAAGACAGCATACGTATGGGTCTTGTTTTTGTATCCATTCAGCCAGTCTAGATCTTTTGGTTGGGGCATTTAGTCCGTTTACATGTCAGCTATTTACTGATTTGTATGTTCTTATTGCCATTTCATTAACTGTTTTGGATTTGTTGCTGTTGCTCTTTTTTCTTCCCTTCTTCTCTTGTTCTCTCCTTTTGTGGATTGATGACTACCTTTAGCGTTGTATTTGAGTTGATTGCTCTTATTTGTGTGTGTATCTATTGTAGGTTTTGGTCCTGTAGTTACCCTGAAGTTTTGAGATAGGCGTCTCTCTCTCTCTGATTATTTTAAGTTGTTGGTCTCTTAATTGGAAGTGCATCTCCAGTGTCCTGCATTTGTACCCTCCTCTTCTCCCAATTTCTGGTTTTGGTAGCATATTGAAGCGTGGATGATTTCCTACATTTACCGTGTCTATGCCTTTACTGTGTCTATGCCTTTACTGGTGATCCTTGTCATTTGTAGTGTTTTGGTTTCTAGTTGTGGCCTTTTCTTTGCCTCAGGAAGTTCTTTCAGTATTTGTTGTAAATCTGGGTTAGTGGTGCTGAAGGCTCTTAACTGTTGTTTTTCTGTAAAGCTTTTGATTTCTCCTTCAAATCAGAATGAAAGCCTTGCTGGGTAGAGTAATCTTGGTTGGAGATTTTTCCTTTCATCTTGTTAAGTATATCGCGCCACTCCCTTCTGGCCTGCAGAGCTTCTGCTGAAAAATCAGCTGAAAAGCTTTTCAGGATTCCCATGTATGTTATGTGTTTGTTTTCCCTAGATGCTTTCCATATGTTCTCTTTGTCTTTAATTTTGTCCAGTTTCATGAATATGTGTCTTGGGGTGTTCCTCCTTGGGTTTATTTCATATGGTACTCAATGTGCTTCCTAGATTTCAGTGAGTGATTCCTTCCCCATGGTAGGGAAGTTTTGGCCTATTATCTCTTCAAATAGGTTCTCTGGCCTTTTCTCTCTCTCTTCTTCTTTTGGCACCCCTATAATGCAGATGTTGGTGCATGTAATGTTGTCCTAGAGTTCTCTTAGACTGTCTTCCAATCTATTCAATCTTTTTTCTTTTTCTGTTCCACATCAGTGATTTCCAATAGTGTGTCCTCCACCTCACTTGTTCATTCTTCTGCCTCATGTATTCTGTTGTTGGCTGCTTCTAATGAATTTTATATTTCAGTTATTGTATTTTTCATCTCTGCTTGCTTCAGTCTTAAATTTCGTATTTCTTTGCTCAGTGTTTCCTGTAAATTATCAGTCTTTGCCTCCCATCTGTTTCCAATGCCCTGCAGCACATTATGATCATCAGTCTAAAGTCTTTTTCCTGGAGGCTGATACTCTCCAGATCACTTAGCTGTTTTTCTGGGGTTTTTCTCTCTCCTTCATCTGGGTTATGGTTCTCTGCCTTTACATTTTTATAGGTTTTTGGTGTGCTCTCCTTTTTCCAGAAAACAATGTGGTAGCCCCTCTTTCTTCTGAAGTCCGCACCCTTTGTGGCTGAAGTTGGTGTGGGGGCTTGCTATAGGCTTCCTGATGGGAAGGACTGGTGCCTGCCCACTGGTAGGTGGAGCTGCTTCTTATCCCTCTGGAGGATGGGTCTTTGCTCTGGGTGAGATTAGAGGCAGTTGTGTGATTAGGGTGTCTTTAGGCAGCCTGTTTACTGATGGGTGGGGCTGTGATCTCACCTGGATTCGTGTTTGACCTGGGGCTTCTCAGCGCTGATAGGTGGGGCCGGATTTCCCCAAAATGGCCACCTCTAGAGGAACACATGCCAGTGAGCACTCCTGAGACTTTTGCTTCCAGTGTCCTTCCCCAGCAGTGATCCACAGTCACTCCCTGTTTTCCCAGGAGATCCTCCAAGAACTGCAGTCAGGCCTCCCCAGATTCCCATGGAGTCTCTACTTTGTCTGGGACCCTGTGGATATGAAAGCCTGTGTGTACCTTTCAAGAATGGGGTTTCTGTCTCCCCCAGTCCCATGGAGCTTTAGCACAGAAGCCCTACTACCCTCAATGCCAGATGCTCTGGGGGCTCTTTCTCCCAATGCCATACCCCCAGGTATGGGGATCCAATGTGGGACTCAGAACTCTCGCTCCTGTAGGTGGGTCTATGTGACACAGTTCCTTTCCAGTCTGTGTGCTGCCCACATGATGCTCATGGCTTGTGTATGTCACATAATAGGCCTTCCTACCATCTTGATGTGGTTTCCTCTTTGTTTCTTGGAGTAGGATATCTTTTTTGAAAGTTTCCAATCCATTTTGTTGAAGGTTGTTCAGCATTTGGTGGTAATTTTGTTGTTTTGAAGAGAGCAGGTGAACTCCATTCCTTCTGTCCTGCCATCTTAATCCAGTCCCCTTCTCCTCATTTTTCAACTGGGTTTTGTTTGTTTGTTTGTTTTGTTTTTGCTGTTGAGTTGTATAAGTTGTTTGTATGTTTTGGAAATTAAGCTCTTGTCAGTTACATTATTTGAAACTCTTTTCTCCCATTGCATAGATTGTCTTTTTGCTTTTTTTTTAAGGTTTCCGTTGCTGTGCAAATGCTCGTGGGCTTGATTAACTCCCATTGGTTTATTTTTGTTTTTTCATTCTGTTGCTTTGGGAGACCGACCTAAGAAAACCTTTCAATGTTTGATGTCAGGGAATGTTTCGCCTATGATCTCTTCCAGGAGTTTTATGATGTCTTATCTTATGTTTAAGTTTTTAAGCCATTTTGAGTTTATTTTTGTGTATGGTATGAGAGTGTGTTCTAGTTCCATTGATTTACGTGGAATTGTTCTGCTTTCTCCATACCACTTGGGGAGGAGACAATCTTTCTCTGATTTTGTATTCTTGCCTCATTTGTCAAAGATTGTTTGACCATAGTTGTCTGGGGTTATTTCTGGGTTCTGTATTCTGTTCCATTGGAGTGTATGTCGTTTTGGTACCAGTACCACACTGTCTTGATGATTGTAGCTTTGTAATATTGTCTGAAGTCTGAGAGAGTTATGCCTCCTGCTTGGTTTGTGTTCCTCAGGATTGCTTTGGCAATTCTGAGTCTTTTATGGATCCATATCAATTTTTGGATTGTTTGTTCTAGTTCTGTGAAAAATGGCATGGGTAATTTGATAGGGATTGCCTTGAATCTGTTGATTGATTTGGGTAGGAGGGTCATGTAAATGATATTAATTCTTCCAATCCAGGAGTGTGGAACATCTTTCTGTTTCTTTGAATCCTCTTTAAGTGTCTTGAGTGAAGTTGTAGAGTTCTCAGCATGGAAGTCTTTCACCTCCTTGGTCAGGTTAACAGCTGTTGCCTTATGTTTTGAGGTAACCCTCTTTCGGGTGTATATGTATTTAACATCCCTATGCATGCTTCTTGGATTGATCCTTTGATCATTATGTAATGACCTTGTTTGTCTCTTATAATATTCTTTTTTTTTAAATATTTTTTTTTATTTTCCCACTGTACAGCAAGGGAATCAGGTTATCCTTACATGTATACATTACAATTACATTTTCTCCCCCACCCTTTCTTCTGTTGCAACATGAGTATCTAGACATAGTTCTCAATGCTATTCAGCAGGATCTCCTTGTAAATCTATTCTAAGTTGTGTCTGATAAGCCCAAGCTTCCGATCCCTCCCACTCCCTCCCCCTCCCATCAGGCAGCCACAAGTCTCTTCTCCAAGTCCATGATTTTCTTTTCTGAGGAGATGTTCATTTGTGCTGGATATTAGATTCCAGTTATAAGTGATATCATATGGTATTTGTCTTTGTCTTTCTGGCTCATTTCACTCAGTATGAGATCCTCTAGTTCCATCCATGTTGCTGCAAATGGCATTATGTCATTCTTTTTTTATGGCTGAATAGTATTCCATTGTGTATGTATACCACATCGTCCCAATCCAATCATCTGTCGATGGACATTTGGGTTCTTTCCATGTCCTGGCTATTGTGAATAGTGCTGCAATGAACATGCGGGTGCATGTGTCTCTTTTAAGCAGAGTTTTGTCCGGATAGATGCCCAAGAGTGGGATTGCGGGGTCATATGGAAGTTCTATGTATAGATTTCTAAGGTATCTCCAAACTGTTCTCCATAGTGGCTGTACCAGTTTCCATTCCCACCAACAGTGCAGGAGCGTTCCCTTTTCTCCACAGCCCCTCCAGCACTTGTTATTTGTGGATTTATTAATGATGGCCATTCTGACTGGTGTGAGGTGGTATCTCATGGTAGTTTTGATTTGCATTTCTCTTATAATCAGCGATGTTGAGCATTTTTTCTTTGGAGAAATGTCTCTTCAAGTCTTTTGCCCATTTTTCCATTGATTGATTGGTTTTTTTGCTGTTGGGTTGTATAAGTTGCTCATATATTCTAGAGATTAAACCCTTGTCAGTTGCATCATTGGAAACTATTTTCTCCCATTCTGAAAGTTGTCTTTTTGTTTTCTTTTGGGTTTCCTTTGCTTTGCAAAAGCTTTTCAGTTTGATGAGGTCCCATGGGTTTATTTTTGCTCTAATTTCTATTGCTTTGGGAGACTGACCTGAGAAAATATTCATGATGTTGATGTCCGAGAGTGTTTTGCCTATGTTTTCTTCTAGGAGTTTGATGGTGTCCTGTCTTATATTTAAGTCTTTCAGCCACTTTGAGTTTATTTTTGTGCATGGTGTGAGGGTGTGTTCTAGTTTCATTGCTTTGCATGCAGCTGTCCAGGTTTCCCAGCAATGCTTGCTGAATAGACTTTCCTTTTCCCATTTTATGTTCTTGCCTCCCTTGTCAAAGATTAATTGACCATAGGTGTCAGGGTTTATTTCCGGATTTTCTCTTCTGTTCCATTGGTCTGTCTGTCTGTTTTGATACCAGTACCACACTGTTTTGATGACTGTGGCTTTGTAGTATTTCTTGAAGTCTGGGAGAGTTATGCCTCCTGCTTGGTTTTTGTTTCTCAGGATTGCTTTGGCGATTCTGGGTCTTTTGTGGTTCCATATAAATTTTTGGATTGTTTGTTCTAGTTCTGTGAAAAATGTCCTGGGTCATTTGATAGGTTTTGCATTGAATCTGTAGATTGCTTTGGGTAGTATGGCCATTTTTACAATATTGATTTTTCCAATCCTTGAACATGGAATATCTTTCCATTTCTTTACATCTTCTTTGATTTCTTTGATTAGAGTTTTATAGTTCTCGGCATATAGGTCCTTTACCTCCTTGGTCAGGTGTATTCCGAGGTATTTGATTTTGTGAGGTGCAATTTTAAAAGGTATCATATTTTTGTATTCCTTTTCTTAAGTTTTTTTTATGGTATACAGAAATGCAACTGACTTCTGAATGTTAATTTATATCCTGCCACTTTGCTGAATTTATTAATCAGTTCAAGGAGTTTTGGGGTTGAGTCCTTAGGGTTTTCTATGTATAGTATCATGTCATCTGCATACAGTGACAGTTTGATCTCTTCTCTTCCTATATGGATGCCTTTTATTTCTTTTGTTTGTCTAATTGCTGTGGCTAAGACTTCCAAAACGATGTTTTGGTGAGAGTGGGCATCCCTGTCTTGTTCCAGATTTGAGTGAGAAGGCTTTCAGTTTTTCCCCATTGAGTATTATATTTGCTGTGGGTTTATCATAAATGGCTTTGATGATATTCAGGAATGTTCCCTCTATACCCACTTTGGCGAGGGTCTTGATCATGAATGGATGTTGAACTTTGTCAAATGCTTTTTCTGCGTCTATTGAGATGATCATATGATTTTTGACTTTTCTTTTGTTAATGTGGTGTATGACATTGATTGATTTGCGTATGTTGAACCATCCTTGTGAACCTGGTCATGGTGTATAATTTTTTTGATATGTTGTTGGATTCGGTTGGCTAAGATTTTGTTGAGAATTTTTGCATCTATGTTCATCAGTGATATTGGGCGGTAGTTTTCTTTTTTGGTGGTATCTCTGTCTGGTTTTGGCATGAGGGTGATGGTGGCATCATTGAATGTCTTTGGGAGTATTCCTTCTTCTTCAACCTTTTGAAAGAGTTTAAGGAGGATGGGCACCAGTTCCTCTTTATATGTTTGATAGAATTCGCCTGTGAAGCCATCTGGCCCTGGACTTTTATTTGTAGGGAGTGTTTTTATGACATCTTCAATTTCATTTCTAGTGATTGGTCTGTTCAGTTGGTCTGTTTCTACTTGATTCCGTTTTGGCAGGCTGTAAGATTCTAGAAAATTGTCCATTTCTTCCAGATTGTCAAACTTGTTGCCATACAATTGTTCATAGTATTCTCTTATGGTTTTTTGTATTTCTGCTGTATCCGTTGTGATTTCTCCTTTTTCAATTACAATTTTTGTTATTTGGGTTCTTTCCTCTTTTTAGTGAGTGTGGCCAGGGGTTTGTCAATTTTGTTCACCTTTTCAAGGAACCAGCTCTTGGGTTTATTAATTGTCTCTATTGTTTTTTGAGTCTCTATTTTATTGATTTCTTCTTTGATCTTTATAATTTCCTTCCTTCTGCTGACTTTAGGTCTTTTTTGTTCTTCTTTTTCCAATTCATTTAGGTGGAGAGTTAAGTTGTCAATTTGGGATCTTTCTTCTTTTTTGAGAAAGGCCTGTATTGCTATAAATTTCCCTCTGAGCACTGCTTTCACAGCATCCCATAGATTTTGAGAGGTTGTGTATTCATTATGATTTGTTTCAAGGTAGTTTTTAATTTCCTTCTTGATTTCCTCATTGACCCATTGGTTTTTTAGTAGCATGTTGTTTACTCTCCATGTAGTAGGTTTTTTCCTCATTTCTTTTCCCATGGTTGATTTCTAATTTCATGGTGTTGTGGTCAGAGAAGATACCTGAGATAATTTCTATGTTCCTAAATTTGTTGAGGTTAGCTTTGTGTCCCAATATGTGGTCGATTCTTGAGAATGTTCCATGTGCACTTGAGAAGATTGTGTATTCTGATTTTTTTGGATGTAGTGTCCTGAAGATATCAATTAAGTCTAACGTTTCTATTGTTTCCTTTAGGATCTCTGTTGCTTTATTGGTTTTCTGTCTAGAGGATCTGTCCATTGATGTGAGGGGGTATTAAAGTCTCCTACTATGATTGTAGTCTCATCAATATCTCCCTTTATGTCTGTTAATATTTGTTGTATGTATCTGGGTGCTCCTATATTTGGGGCATATATGTTGATGATAGTAACATCCTCTCCTTGGATGGATCCCTTAATCATTAAGTAGTGTCCTTCTTTGTCTTTCTTTATGTCTTTCGTTTTAGAGTCTATTTTGTCTGACATGAGCATTGCGAGTCCTGCTTTTCTGTCATGTCTATTGGCGTGAAATATTTTTCCCCACCCTTTCACTTTCAATCTATATGTCTCCTTTGTCCTAAGGTGAGTTTCTTGTAGGCAGCATATTGAAGGTTTTTGCCTTTTTATCCACTCAGCCATTCTGTGTCTTTTGATTGGGGCATTCAGTCCATTGACATTTAAGGTGATAATTGATAGATGATTATTTATTGCCATTTGAACCTCGTGTTCCAGTTGATTCTATGGTTCTCCATTCTTCCTTTCTTTTTTTTTTTTTTTTTGAATGGATGGTCTCCTGTTATTATCTGCTTGAGTGTATTTTTTTTTTTTTTTTGCAAATGCAATATTTGGTTTTGGCTTGTGGTTGCCCTGTTTTTAAGTATGCTAACCCCTTCCCATAATTGTGTGTTTTAGCCTGATGGTCCTGTAAGTTCAAACTCTTCATTACTATATTAAAATTAAGAAGAGAAACATACAAACAAACAAAAAGGGTTATTTACTTCCTAACATCCCTTGCCCACATTTTATGGTTTTGATGACTCTTTTTTATTTTTTTCTTTTTAATTTTATTATGTTTGAAGCATGTTCATGATTAAATCTGTATGCTGGCTTATTTGAGTGACTGCTCTCTGATTGCGGTTTCCTCAGTCCTAGTTCTTCCTCTTCTTCTTCTTTTTTTTTCTTTTCTTTTTTCTTCCCTTTCCTACCTTTCTTTTTGGTTTAGAGAAGCCCTTTCAATATTTCCTTTAACCTGGGGTTTGTGTTGCTGTATTCTTTAAGTTTTTGTTTGTTGGAAAAAATTTTTATTTCCCCTTCTATTTTAAATGATATTCTTGCTGGATAGAGTATTCTAGGTTGCATATTTTTTTCCTTTTAGCACTTTAAATATCTCTTGCCATTCCTTCCTGGCCTGTAGAGTTTCTGTAGAGAAATCAGCTGATATTCTTATGGTAGTTCCCTTGTAGGTAACATTCTGTTTTTCTCTTGCTGCCTTTAGGATCCTCTCTTTATCACTAACTTTTGCCATTTTTATTATGATGTGTCTTGGTGTGGGTCTGTTTGGGTTCAGTTTGTTTGGGGCCCTCTGTGCTTCTTGTATCTTGAACCCAGTATCCTTTAGATTTGGGAAGTTTCCAGCGATAATTTCTTCAAATATATTTTCCATCCCCTTATCTTTTTCTACTCCTTCTGGAATTCCTATTATGCATAGATTGGCCTGCTTTATATTATCCCATAGGTCTCTTATATTGCTTTCCAGTTTTTTGATTCAGTTTTCTGTCTGTTGACCGGATTGAGTGATTTCCATTATTCTATCTTCCATATCACTGATTCGTTTTTTTGCATTATTCATTCTGGTTTTTACTGCCCCTAGTTCAGTTTGCATCTCTGCAAATGAATGTTCTAGTTTTTCTTGGCTCCTCCTTATATTTTCTAGTTCCTTTCTGAGGATATCTGCATTACTGTTCATATCTTCTCTTAATTCCTTCAGTATTTTCACTATTTCTCTTTTGAACTCCAGCTCTGTCTGACAGAAGAGATCTGTTTCATTGTTGACTGTTTTAGGTGAGTTCTCCTGTCATATAGGACATTTTATGTGAATTGTGAGTGGGGCATCCAGGGTGTTGCGCCCTTTGATGTGTGCATTGGCCCTTCTTTCTGAATCACTGCATTGCTCCTGTCAGGTTGAGTCATTCTTTCGGGTCAAAGAATTCCTTCCTCCAAATGCTGGTGAATTCCAGTGGAAATCATGCAAATGGATTTAGGGGTGTCTGTACCTTAGGCAGGTGCACACATCTTCAGCATTGTATGGTCCTAGAATCTGGGGCCCTCGAAGGGTGAGGCTGATGGCATTAACCCTGTACAGCAGAACCTTCACAGGAGTGTGGTTGGCATGAGAAGCAGCAGTCAGCAAGTTGTGGGGATTCATGGATAAAAGATAAGGTAGGCAAGTGCTCTCCCAGGAAAACCCCGTGAGATTCAGTTCAGCAAGCACAGGGATTTCTGGCTCCTCTGTGGCACAGCTGGTAAGCAAGGACACCGTGCACATGGGGTCCAGATGGTGCAAGTCTCTAGAGCTGCCCAAGGGTGTTGGAAAGTATTGTAGGTCAGGCTGGTAAGCTGTATGAACAATTCTCCACTACTGTATCTCTATGGAAACCTAAGTCCTCAGGGATAGGCAGGACCTCTAGGGTCAGTGAGCTGACAAGGACAAAGGTGGGGAGGCCTTGTCTCTAAGGGAGGCTTGGGAGTGAGGCCTGGAGAGCCTGGGGAGTCCTTCTCTGAGAAGATATGGCTCTGATATTCCCAAACCTTTAGACATGGTCCCTGTTCTTTTCTGAAGGTTCAGGGTACTTCTATCTATGGGAAGTTCATCCCAAGATCTTGGTTCTCAGATCAGATGACCTGACCCTATTTTTCTTTATTCCACATCCAGCCATCAACCCAACAGGGAGCCATGTGGTCACTGTGTCCACCAGCTGACCCTACAGCCTCCTGCTTCCCTTCCCAAAATAGACCCCTCTATTGTGACTCAGCCCCTGGATTCCATACAGTGAACTGTTAGTGACCTCTAGGATGATATTCAAGAGCCTCAACCTGAACAGGCTTGAAAAATAACAAATAACTTTTTTTGTCTTTTTGCCATTTCTGGGGCTGCTCCCATGGCCTATGGAGGCTCCCAGGCTAGGGGTCAAATTGGAGCTGTAGGCACTGGCCACAGCCACAGCAACACAGGGATCCGACCCACATCTGGAACCTACACCGCAGCTCATGGCAATGCGGGATCCCTAACCCACTGAGCAAGGCCAGGGATCAAACCTGCAACCTCATTTGGTTCCTAGTCGGATTCATTAACCACTGAGCCATGACAGGAACTCCAACAACTAACATTTTATGAGCCATTCCTAAAATCTTCCCAGCTCACACCAATAGGTCAACTATTCAATCATAGCCACAAAGAAGGGTGAATCTGTGGCAGCCTTTGGAGCCGTGTGGAATCTCATTTTATAGCATTTGGGATTCCATACAGTTAAAAGGCCACTCGGCCTGCTTCAGCTTCCCTATTCATTAATCGATTAACTTCTGAGATTAGCAGATTGATACAGAAAAGACAGAAAAGAAGATGGGAGGCTATAGGCCTACCTGAACTCCTGACGCTAGTTGAGCATTTTGTAAAGGACCTGGCAGCAAGATCACAAACAAAAACCACCAAGCTATGAGCTTTATATCTCCAACAGATCCAAGGGAAGAGACACAAAAGAATACTTGCACCTTCCCAAGACCCCCTCCTAGGGGTCCATGATCATTTCAGTGACCCAGCGTTGGTGTTTCATTTGTAATCAGCTAGCCACTGGGAAAAAAAAGCTGTCCTCAAAGGTCTTGTGCAGACTCTTCACAGGAGATACTCTCATACCTACCTCAATGTGAGGGCTCCCCCATCAACCCTTACCATAGTTGACAGAACACCAGAGGTTCTATTACCAGCAATTACCTGAAACAACCTAGAAGAAAGGAAAACGAAAATTAATAGAAAACCTGGCTCAATTTTAGTTGATACAAGAGCTATACTCAGTACTTGAAACCCCACTCATTCTTTCATTTGAAATCTACGTGAAACCCTAAGCCTAACTGTAAACATAGCCAACTCTTAACATGCTACCCCGACCATAGCTGTGCCTTCTACTTTAAATTCCATCCTCATAAAACAGTACACCCCTCAGAGTAAGAAGGATGTTTCCAGAGTGCGGGTATCTAATAAGTTCAGAGAGAACTTTTATCTCAACCACTATTCTGTTTTGCTATGCACTATAGCCCAGTTAATCTATGTGACAGAGATCTCCTTTCTAATGTAAAAGGGCTACTATGTTTTCCCTGTGATGGAGATCTCACCTTAAAATTTCTTGATCATCCCCAACCCTGATCATTTATATCCCTTATACTCTGTCCTGAACATAAAAGAGGAAGAAGCTCAACAAAAGTTCTCTAATTGATTTGAGATGTCTGAAAATGTGTGGGCTACTTCTGACCCTGACATTGGAAGAATAAAAAATGCAGAACCTATAAGAATTCAGATAGATGTGGCTAAACCTCTCCCTAAGTTTCCTCCATAACCGTTAAAGCCTGAGGCAATACAAGGCCTCACACTCATTGTAGGAGGCTTATTTGCTCAGGGGTTTCTCATGTCCTGTGTGAGTTCCTGCCACAGGCCAGTCTTGCCTATTTGGAAACCTAATGGGATAGGTGTTTGCCCAGGAGCTGGGGGCTATTAATAAAGTAGTCATCCTCCATTTACCAGTTGTTCCAAAACTGGACACCCTTCTGCCACAAGTTTTAACTGACTTGAAATGGTTTACTTTTGTAGACTTTTGTTCAAATGACTTCAGCATCCCTGTAGATCCAACAGCCAATATCTATGTCTATGTGTCTTTCCTTGGAACCATCAGGAGTAGACCTGGACGGTTTTGCCTCAAGTGTTTCCTGAGGCCCCTTCTTTCTTCCCCCAAGTAACTCACCAAGATTTAAGTACCTTCTATAGAGTTCCCATTGTGGCACAGCAGAAACAAACCCGACTAGGGAACATGATGTTGTGGGTTCAATTTCTGGCTTCACTCAGTAGGTTAAGGATCTGGCATTGCTGTGAGTTCTGGTATAGGTCACAGATGCAGCTTGGATCTAACATTGCTGTGGTGTAAGCTGGCAGCTGTAGCTCCAATTAGATCCTTAGCCTGGGAATCTCCATGTGTGGCACGTGCAGCCCTAAAAAGGAAAAGAAAAAAGCTAACGTTTTAAGTGTTTTCTAGTTCCCTGAGAAATCACCCATTTTACAAGATGCAGATGATCTCATGGTGTACTCTGCCACTATACAATTCTATGAGGCATGCATAAAAGCTTCCCTTTATTTGCTGCAATAGGTATCTGAAAAAGAGCACATAGAGAAAATTTCAGTTATCTCAACACTGGACATTATATAGGGCATAATCTAAACACTAAAGGAATCCAGCTGACTTCCACAAGAATTAAGCTCACACAGGACATTCCCAGGCTCACAACTAAGAAATCCACATTGTGGATTTCTAGATTTAGCTGGTTATTGCAAACTCTGGGTTCCAAATTTTATGAACTTACTGAAGTTCTAGTTCCTTAACCCCATCCTTGGGAAGATAAACATGAGCAGGCTTTTCTAAAGTGAAAACTACTGCTACAAGAGCCACCTGCCTTAGGGTTATTCAACTATTCAAGCATTTTACTTTATTTGTGCAGGAAAGGGATAACTAGACCCTGGGAGTTATGGAAGCATGTAGTAAACATAGCCCTACTGCCTGTTGTAGCATGCAACTTGATTCTGTTGCTCATGCCTGTCTCCGTTGTCTTGAAGTGACAGCCAGACCTGCAAAGTTAGTGAAAGCCTTGGCAAATTCCACACACTCTCCAGTCTTCTTAACTGTGAAATGACTCAGTGTTTTCCTGCAGGTAGATTAACTTCCTATGAGATCCTTGTGCTCTCACCACCTCATCTATATCTTAAACATTGCAATGCTCTCAGTCCTGCTACACTACTACTTTTATCTCAACAAGGAAAGCACTATGACAATGAGGTAATAATGTCCCATTTTGTGACACTGTCCTGATTAATGATATCTCTAAACCAATCCCAATCAAATCTTGTGTGTTGATGAGTTATGCTTACAATTGAGAAGGGATTTTCAAGCTAGTTATGCTGTTTCTACCCATGATGACCTAGTCAATGTTGGAGATGTCCTCAGGCAGAGCTCTGTGCCCTTTCCAGAGCATGCCAGTTGTCAGAGGGAGGATCTGTCAGTGTTTAAAATGATAGCCAGGATGCTTTTGACCAAGACGTTGGATCCAGTTCTGACAGAGGCCTGGAAAGGTTATAAAGGTGACAGCACTTTGAGATGATCTGTGATGCTTACAAAATGCCTGACAGTTCTCCCTCCTGTCCTTACTTGTTCCTCAAATGTGGCCTTAAGTGGTTTCTGGTCTGTACACTTTCCCATCTATGTGGGACACATTACCCAGGATGGAGGCTTCCTGCCGCTGAGAGGTGAGGACTACTGAATTTGGAAAACCTGACTTTTGATCAGTGACCCTTTCAGAGAAAGATCCTGATCTTTGAAGATCAAGGAGAGCTGTGAACATGAATTTACGGTACCTTAACTCAACTTGGAGTTGAGAAGGCCTGTAGAGGGAGCTCTCACACCTTACCCTTCATGGTAATTACCCTAAAAGGAGAATGTCAATTACTGACCCCAGCAGGAAGCTAGGAACCTTGCATTCCCAAACAGGAAGTTCACTTGGTTTCTACCCCAGCAGGAGGAGGGAAGACTGCCTTCTTATGCAAAAGCAAACCCTCCCAATTAAAAAAAATGCTACAGTGTAGCCAATAAGAAGCCAACATCACCTGAACTTTTACTTTTCTCCAGTGAACTTTTCTTTCTTTGTCTTTTTTTCCTATTGATGTCATTTTCCCCTTGTCCTACCCTTCTTACTATAAAAGACTTTCATAGTGTGTAACCCCTTGGAGGAGCTCTCTGTTTGCCAGGTGGGATGCTCCCTGATACATGAGTCTTTTAATGAACCCAATTAGATCTTCAGATTTACTCAGTTACTTTTTTTTTTTTTTTTTGGAGTGCCAATATCACTTACTTGGACGTCCCAGTTACTGCTTCTCCTAGTACAAGTGGATGCCTAGTGGCTCAGATTGCCCCATTCATTATCCATCCCCACTAAAATGTCAGTACAATGAATTGTGGTTACGGGCATAATGAAATTCTGCCTTCTCATATTTTTTAAAACATGGTTTTTAATTATTTTATATTTTAATTCATTGAGTTTTATTATATTTATAGTTGTACAACCATCATCACAACCTAATTTTACAACATTTCTAACCCTAAGCCCCATGCTGTCTCCTCCCAACCTGTCTCCTTTGGTAACCAAGGATATTCTTTTCTTTTCTTTTTCCTCAGAGAAATTTTTATTGTGTTTTATTTTATTTTACTTTTTAAATATTTGTTTGTATAATGATTTTTGTGTTTTAGCAGTATAGCTGGTTTACAGTGTTCTGTCAATTTTATACTATACTGCATGGCGACCCAGTTACTCATACATGTATACATTTTTTTCTCACATTATCATCCTCTGTCATAAGTCACCAGACATAGTTCCCAGTGCAACACAGCAGGATGTCATTGCTAATCCATTCCAAAGGCAATAGTCAGAGTTCCCGTCGTGGCGCCGTGGTTAAGGAATTCGACTAGGAACCATGAGGTTGCGGGTTCAGTCCCTGCCCTTGCTCAGTGGGTTAACGATCCGGCATTGCCATGAGCTGTAGTGTAGGTTGCAGACGTGGCTCAGATCCTGTGTTGCTGTGGCTCTGGCGTAGGCCAGTGGCTACATCTCTGATTCGACCCCTAACCTGAGAACCTCCATATGCTGAGGGAGCGGCCCAAAGAAATAGCAAAAAGACAAAAAAAAAGAAAAGGCAATAGTCTGCATCTGTTAACCCAAGCACGCCATCCATCCCACTCCCTGCCCCTCCCCCTTGGCAACCACAAATCTATTCTCCAAGTCCATGATTTTCTTTTCCATGGAAAGATTCCTTTGTGCCATATATTAGATTCAAGATATAAGTGATATCACATGGTATTTTCCTTTCTCTTTCTGACTTACTTCACTCAGGATGAGAGCCTCTAGTTCCATCCATGTTGCTGGAAAAGGCATTATTTTGTTCTCTTTTATGGCTGAGTAGGATTCCATTGTGTATATATACCACATCTTCCTACTCCAATCACTTGTTAATGGACAATTGGGCTGTTTCCATGTCTTGGCTATTGTGAGTAGTGCTGTAATGAACATGTGGGTTCATGTGTCTTTTTCAAGGAAACTTTTGTCTGGATATATGCCTGAGAGTGGGATTGCCAGGTCATAGGGTAGTTCTAGGTATAGATTTCTAAGGTATCTCCCTCCATACGGTTCTCCATAGTGGCTGTACCAGCTTACATTCATTCCCACCAACAGGGCAGGAGGGTTCCCTTTTCTCCACACCCCCTCCAGACTTTGTTACTTGTGGACTTATGAATGATGGCCACTCTGACTGGTGCGAGGTGGTATCACATGGTAGTTTTGATTTGCATTTCTCTTATAATCAACGATGTTGATCATTCTTTCATGTGCTTCTTGGCCATCTGTATATCTTCCTTGGAGAAATGTCTCTTCAGGTCTTTTGCCCATTTTTCCATTGGGTTGTTGGGTTTTTTTGCTGTTGAGGTGCATAAGTTGTTTGTCTATTTTAGAGATGAGGCCCTTGTCAGTTGCATCATTTGAAACTATTTTCGCCCATTCTGTAAGTTGCCTTTTTGTTTCCTTTGCTGTGCAGAAGCTTGCTGATTAGGTCCCATTGGTTTACTTTTGCTTTGATTTCTGTTGCTTTGGGAGACGGACCTGAGAAACATTTGTAAGGTTGATGTCAGAGATTGTGTTGTCTATATTCTCTTCCAGGAGTTTGATGGTGTCTTCTCTTACATTTAAGTCTTTCAGCCATTTTGAGTTTATTTCGGTGCATAGTGTGAGGGTATGTTCTAATTTTGTTGATTTGCATGCAGCTGTCCAGGTTTCCCAGCACTACTTGCTGAAAAGACTGTCTTTTCCCCATTTTATGTTCTTGCCTCATTTGTCAAAGATTAATTGCCCGTAGGTGTTTGGGTTTATTTCTGAGTTCTCTATTCTGTTCCATTGGTCTGTCTGTCTGTTTTGATACCAGTACCACACTGTCTAGATGACTGTGGCTTTGTAATATTGCCTGAAGCCTGGAAGAGTTATGCCTCCTGCTTGGTTTTTGTTCCTCAGAATTGCTTTGGCAATTCTGGGTCTTTTGTGGTTCCATATAGATTTTGGGATAGTTTGTTCTAGTTCTCTGAAAAATGGTGTGGGTAACTGGATAGGGATTGCATTGAATCTGTAGATTGCTTTGGGTAGTATGGCCATTTTTACAATATTAATTCTTCCAATCCAGAAGCATGGAATGTCTTTCCATTTCTTTACATCTTCTTAATTTCCTTGTTTAATGTTTCATAGTTCTCAGCATATAAGTCTTTCACCACCTTGGTCAGATGATTGACTTTTTTGGGGTGCAACTTTAAAAGGTATCATATTTTTGTATTCCTTTTCTACTATTTCACTGTTTGTATACAGAAATGCGAGTGATTTCTGAATGTTAATCTTATATCCTGCTACTTTGCTGAATTTGTTGAGCAGTTCAGGTAGTTTTTGGGTTGAGTTCTTGGGGCTTTCTATATATAGTATCATGTCCTCTGCATACAGTGACAGTTTTACCACTTCTCTTCCTATTCAGATGCCTTTTGTTTCTTTTGTTTGTCTGCTTGCTGTGGCTAGGACTTCCAGCACTATGATAACAGTGGTGGTGGGAGTGGGCATCTGTGTCTTGTTCCAGATTTAGTGGGAAGGCTTTCAGTTTTTCTCCATTGACTATTATGTTTGCTGTGGGTTTGTCATAAATGGCTTTGATTATGTTAAGGAATGTTCCCTCTAGACCCACATTGGTAAGAGTTTTGATCATGAATGGATGTTGGACTTTGTCAAATGCTTTTTCTGCATCTATTGAGATGATCATGTGGTTTCTGACTTTTATTAATGTGGTGTATGACATTGTTTGATTTGTGTATGTTGAACGGTCCTTGTGAACCTGGGATGAATCCCACCTGGTCATGGTGTACGATCTTTTTGATATGTTGCTGGATTTGGTTAGCTAAAATTTTGTTGAGAATTTTTGCATCTGTATCCAGCAAGGATATTGGCTGATAATTTTCTTTTTTGGAGGCATCTTTGTCTGTTTTTGGAATTAGCATGTCGGTAGCATCACAGAATGTCTTTGGGAGTGTTTCTTCTTCTTCAACCTTTTGGGAACATTTAAGGAGGAAGGGTAGGATTTCCTCTTTGTGTGTTTGGTAGAATTCTCCTGTGAAGCCATATGGTCCTGGACTTTTATTTGTAGGGGATGTTTTTATGACATAGTCAATTTCATTTCTAGTGATCCGTCTGTTCAGTTGATCTATTTCTTCTTGATTCAGTTTTGGCAGGCTGTAAGTCTCTAGAAAGATGTCCATTTCTTCTAGGTTGTTGAATTTGTTGGCATATAATTATTGATAGTAGTCTATGTTTTTTTGTATTTCTGTAGCATCAGTTGTGACTTCTCCTTTTTCATTTTGTTTATTTGGGTTTCTTCCCTCTCCTCTTCTTGGTGAGTCTAGCCAGAGGTTTGTCTATTTTGTTTATCTTTTCAAAGAGCCAGCTCTTGGTTTGATGGATTTTTTCTATTGTTTTTTGAATCTCTACTTTATTGATTTCCTCTTAGATCTTTATGATTACCTTCCTTCTGCTGACTTTAGGTTTTGTCTGTTCTTCTTTATCTAATTCATTTAGGTGGTGGGTTCAGTTTTCAATTTGAGATTTTTCTTCTCTGTCGAGGAAGGCCTGTGTTGCTATGAACTTCCCTCTGAGCACTGCACCTAGAGATGCAGATGCACAAGAAGGCCTGGGATGCTCCACCACCAACTCCAGGGACTCTTGGACTGGGGAAAAGGCTGAACCAGCAAATCCCAAAGAATGGGGACTGAAAACTCATTCCAAGCCAAATGGAGAGCTATAGCTGTCACCAGCAGTTCCCAGCATGGAATCCATGGGCTGCGTCAAAACAGATGGGTCCAGGGGAGGCAGGAGGTGGCTGTAGGGTCAGCTAGTGGACACAGTGATCATGGGCCTCCCTGATGGGTTTGCAGTTGGAGGCAGAATAGGAGGAAAAAAGGCTCAAGTCATCCGATCTGAGAACCACGAGACTGGGATGATCTTCCCACTGCCAGAAGAATCCTGAACCTTCAGAAAAGAACAATGACCATGTCTACAGGGTTTGGGAATATTGGAGCCATATCTCCTCAGAGTAGGACTCCCGAGGCTCTCCAGGCCTCACTCCTCAAGCCTCCCTTAGAGACAAGCCCTCCCCACCTTTGTCCTTGTCAGCTCACTGTTCCCTGAGGTCCTGCCTATCCCTGAGGACCTAGGATTCCATACAGATAGGTTGGTGGAGAATTATTGATACAGCTTACCAGCCTGACCCACAATAGTTCGCACCCTCCTGGGGCAACTGGGCACAGGGACACATGGCTCTAGAGACTTGAACCACCTGGACTGCATGTGCAGGGTGTCCTTGCCTACCAGCTGTGCCACAGAAGAGCCAGAAACACCTGTGACTGCCCAACGGCTTCTCAGGGGATTTTCCTGAGAGAGCACTTGCCCACCTTATCACTTATCCATGAATCCCCATGACTTCCTGACTGCTGCTTGTCATGCCAACCACACACCTGTGAAGGATCTGCTCTACATGGCCATCTGTCCACCAGGCTCACCCTTCTAGGGACCCAGATTCTAGGACCATACAAATGTTGAAGGCGTGTCCACCCGCCTAAGGTACAGATGCCCCTAAAACCATCTGCATCATTTCCACTGGAAGTCACCAGCACTGGGGGAGGGGGGAATTCTTTGACCCGAAAGAATGACTCAACCTGACAGGAGCAATGCCGTGATTCAGAATGAAGGGTCAGTACACACATAGAAGCCCCAGATCCCCCACTCACAATTCACATAAAATGTCCCATACGTACATATAAACTGATGCCTGAAAATTCTTGCTTGACACATACATACATCCAGACACAGATGAGCAGTGTGCTGGTAAATGCTTATCTCTAGGAAAGTCAGGTAAGACTTCATTTATGGTATCTACATGGTCTAAATATTCCAAGCACGAGAAAATTCAAACTACCAACCTGATGTTACCAAACACAGAGCTGACTCTCCCAAGCTAGTATGAACCAGTTCCAGTGAAGTCCACACCTTTCCATATGAATATGGAATCCACACAATCCACTTACACTCTGAGTGGGATCCTCAACTCTCACCTCAGTTATGTAAGCAAAGGACATCACACGTGTGTGTGTGTGTGTGTGTGTGTAAATATATACGTATTGGACACACATGCACATTTCTACACTCAGCCTGATAACTGTAGAAACAGGCCACCTAAATTTACATACCTAGATATACACATAGTCTAAAGTTTTACAGACAAAGTCCTATATACCTTGAATATCCAACTGCCTCTCTTACTGATACAGGTTGGGACCTGGCACCCTTGGCTGCAGGGGCTGCAGTTGTTGCACCTGGACAAACATCTCCTGGAGAATGAAATACAGCAAAAGTATAAAGGATGAGAAAGAACTATGTGCTTGCTCATTTGGGACAAATTGTGAGAAATAAAAAAAACTTCCACTTCTGAAGAACAGAGAGCAAAAGCAGGGTACCATGCACACCCCCTACATGCACCACCACTAAAGGGGAGGGAAAACCACCTCAGCCACCCCCCTGGCCCAACCCCTGGACATGCCCCTACGCTCACCCCATAGAAGGAACAAGCTCACCCCTGCTCAGTGAGCAGGTGAACAAGGCAACCTGGTGATTGCTTCTGCACCTCTCTGCTGAAGCAGGTGTCCTGAATAAAGCCTTCCTGATTTTCTCTTCTGGCATCTTATCAATTGCTCTTGATTAAGGAAGGCCAAGAACCCTAGCTGGTAACACTCCAACTCTATACACATCCAAACCATGAATACAAACAGGTGCAACCTACCTACCAACCAGCTGTCCATGTTGAATACCCACATTGCTGTGGCTGTGGCATAGGCATGAAGCTGCAGGTCTGATGTGACTCCTAGCCTAGGAACTTCCATATGCAGCAGGTGTGGCCCCCAAAAGGACAAATAAATAAGAAGGGGAAAAACTGATCTCTAGGACCTTTAGTTCTTTAAGGCAAAGTTCTGCATCTATTTACCCCAAGCTCCCAGTCCCTCCCACTCCCTTCCCCTCCCCGTGGCAACCACAAGTCTATTCTCCAAGTCCATGATTCTCTTTTCTGTGGAAAGGTTCCTTTGTGCTATATATCAGATTTCAGATATAAGTGATATCATATGGTATTGGGCTTTCTCTTTCGGACTTTCTTCACTCAGAATGAGAGTCTCTAGTTCCATCCATCATGCTCCATCACAAGTCTAAGATGTAGTTCTCTGTGAATATTTTAATTTTCAACCAGGAAGAAAGAAATATTTTTTTAAATGAAAATGATGGGGTGGTTGGGGAGCTTGGGTTAATAGATACTAACTATTGCCTTTGGAATGGATTAGCAATGAGAACCTGCTGTGCTGCACTGGGAACTATGTCTAGTCACTTATGATGGAGCAGGATAATGTGTGAAAATAGAATGTGTACATGTATGTGTAACTGTGTCACCAGGCTGTACAGTAGAAAAAAAATTGTATTGGGGAAATAACTATTAAAAAATAATAATAACAAAGGCAGAATCAGGTCTGAAACACCAGCTGTCCTCCCTTAAGCTGGACAATAAAGACTTTTACAAATATATAAAACAATGAAAAAAATAAAAAATAAAAGATATATACTATGTAAAAAAATAAACGTGGATTGCATTCAATTTTACTTGCAAAAAACAGCTCTAAAAACATTTTAGTGAAACAGTTAACACTGATTTCTAGTGGAAAGAATCCTTTCTGCTATATATTATATAAATATTCTTCTTTGCACAAGTGGATTGTGATCCCTGAGAAGTATGATTTGTTCAAATGTTACATTAAATGATTTAAAAGGTAAAACATAAAATATTTACCAGCAATGTAATAATACAGGAAAAAGTAGTAAAGATTTCTGGTCTTGGACAGTAGGCTGTGTGACAAATCGTTGATAGACTGGGTCTTTCGGCACAAAGAAACATTAGTAAGGTCCTGCTCTTGATGCTACCAGCCCATGGTGGTCCAGGCCCATGCCTGTGGGAATGGCTTCAGAAGGCCGTAAGCCTCTAGACAGGGGCTGTTTTCCAAGAGAAAGTGCCTCCCTCAAAACCCTGGGTTTCCGTTGGGACCCTTCACTGTGGACATGGAGTTGGACTGAAGGAGAGTTAGGCGAGAGCACTGCACCCCAGGGACATCTCAGCTGGGGAGCCTGTAGAAACCTGAGGCTGCCCTGGGGAGGAGAGCTGCTTGGAGGTGGTTCAAGAGGCCTTGCTCTGGCTGGGGAGGCAGGATGGCAGCAGGCAGGTTGGCGGTTTCTAGAAGGGAGACAAGCCACTTGGAACGTGTGTGGAGCCAGTGTCCTGTGGCTGGCCCTGGGTGGGTCATGGGGAAAGCCTAGCCCCGCCTTGTGGTCCTCAGGCATCTGAAGCTCGCCTCACCAAACCTCTCTAAGGGGTTGGAACTGGAGCATACTCTGGCTAATGGGGGCGTGGAATGGGAGGGTATAGTCAGAAAATGATTCAGTGCTGGTGGGTGTTGTCTGTGGCCACATGCTCAGGAAAGGGTCTGCTCTGAGCTGGGCAGGATGTGACTCTCACTGCCACGGCCCAGAACGTTTCCCTCCATCCCGCCCAGAACTCACTTCTCAGGTCAGGCAACTGTGGCCTTGGATTCCACAAGGGATGGGCAACCAGGTGACTTCACCCAAGCTAGGACTCGTGGGCCTGAGGTGTTCTGTATTGGTTTCCCTTTTGTGGAAATACGTCTCTGCAGACAGGGCGCAGCATGTCAGGTGTCTCACGGCAGAAGCTGAGGCCTGGCTTTGAGATGAAGTGTGTGTTCCTATTTCAAGTCACTACTACTACATGTGGAGAGAGGCTGGTGCAGGTGGAATGCCTATGAAGGCTGCTTCCTTTGTAAAGGGGGGGGTGAAGCAGTGTAGCACAGAAGCAGGAAGATCATCTAGTCTGCTACTCTGAAACCTCCTAGGACACCTGTGGAGGTCAATTCGGTGCCTCGTGGCATGTACCTCCTTCTCCTGAATGGGCGGTTTTCTCACAATGGCACCTGACTCCTGCCTGCTTCTCAGGTTGTCCTCACTTTCCATTATTGGGAGCTGGAAGGGGAAGGACCCCAGGCAGCCTCTACTCCCATGACCCAAGTCACATGAGCCGCCCTGGACCCATGCTTCTCTTCGGAAGCCAACCCTGGATGGGAAGTGGCAAAAATGCAGGGGACACACACCGACTTCTCAGACTTCTCTCTGAGGAGCAGAACTGCATGGTGGGAGGGATTCAGGGCCATCGGGATGGGGTGGCACACCTTAGCCCCCGTGAAGTGTCCACTCTGAGTGGTTCGGAGAGGCAGGTGCATGCTTGGTGGGGCTGCTCTGCGTTTGTCTAAGGGTTCTGTATGCAGAGCGATCTTCTCAGCCTTTGAGAGGTGTTGTGTGAGGTCAGGAATGAAAGACAGAACAGATATGTGCTGAGCATCCCGAGAGGAAGGGTTAAGGAGGATATGAGGCCCTTCGACTTTAGACAGTGGAGGTCCATCAAAGGCCTCACGGTGCCTGGAAGGACCTTGGAGAAGGCCCTTACCTGCCAGTGACCTTGCTGAGGGGCATGCTCAGAGTAGATGGCCTCTCAGGTCCAGGACGTGGGGACAGCCTGTGAGGACGAGGTGTCAGGGAGCTCCTCAGGGAGGCTCTCCAATCCCTGCTGCTGAGCTGAGCATTTCTCGGTAGACAGGGGCAGGCAACTTGGTGCGGTGGTCAAGATCGTGAAAATCCCACCACGACATCTGCACAACACACAGGTTCCTCGGGCCAAATGCCCTCTCCCACTGAGGTGTGCCCTCTGAGTCCCCAGAGAGCTTCCATCCATGTCGCCCCTTCTCCTCT
This sequence comes from Sus scrofa, assembly GCF_054392235.1. Classification (NCBI taxonomy): domain Eukaryota; kingdom Metazoa; phylum Chordata; class Mammalia; order Artiodactyla; family Suidae; genus Sus; species Sus scrofa. The sequence goes on along the minus strand of NC_139396.1, from coordinate 17,760,617 downwards.
TCCATTCACCCCTTTCCTTTCTCTCCACAGCATCTCTACTGCTGGGCACGGATGTGGTCATGCCCCCTGGGGCCTCACGCTCCTATCCTCCCCTCACTCCTGGCTCCCAACACCAGCCAGCTTGGGAGCAGCACCTGCCACCGCCCATGGCCCCATTACTCCTGCCTGGCAGCACCCTATTGCAGCCACCTCACCCCATGACACCTCGGGTGACTCCTGCTGACCATGGCCCCATTGCCCCAGGGCTTGGCAACATCCCTGTCCCAGTCTGGTCAGGAGGGAGGTCAGCATTGCCCCACCAGTCTCAGGCCTTTGGGCGCCCTCAGGCCCCCCTCAATGGGAATGCTTCCAGGGCCCTCCTGGGGAGTGCTTTGTGTCCTGCACCCCTTTGCATAGCAAGCCCTGTGGGGGACAGTGGGGTGGCTGCCCCAGCTATTGCAGCAGCTCAGGCTGGCAAGGGAGGCTTGGCCCCAGGCCTTCCTCCTCAAGCTGCACCGCCAGCTGTCCAGATGGCCTTCATCCTTCCCCCAGGGAGCTCTGGGCCGTGGCCACATGGCGCCTCTGGGGCAGGCAGCCTTCATGCCTCCCAGCACACGGGCCCTCAGGAGGACGCCTCTCACCATAACAGCGTCTATCAGAACTTCCGACGCTGGCAGCGCTTCAAGTCCCTGGCCCCCAGCCACCTGCCCCAGAGCCCCGATGCGGAAGCTCTCTCCTGCTTTCTCATGTAAGTGACCTCTCAGACCCTCATTAGCTCAGCTGGAGCCTTCGCATATACAGGACCTTGGCATGGACTCCCTGCTTAGGTTTCCAGGCATCCTTTCACCTTGAAAGAAGGAGCATTGACAGCAATAGACCATCTCCATTGTTTGGGTCAGACAAGGTCCGGGGGCACATGAGCAGGGGCCACCACCACCCACCAGGTGTCCCCTAAGCCTGGTCCCAGAGATTGACCTAGGTCTCTGCTGGGCCATGCCCTCCAGCTCCAGGGCTGCTCAGGCAGGAGGAGGCCCAGATCTTGGACCTGCGCCAGAGCAGCTCCCTGCTGCGACAGCACCTCACAGGGCCCTGACAGCCCAAGGACACCCTCTCCTCACCCACTCGGTCCTGCTGCCCTGGGTGGTTTTCTCACTGGGGCCTGTCCCTCAACACCCCCCAGGTTCATGCAATTTGAGGCAGAGGATGAGATCAGGATGGGAAACGTGTCCTGCAGAACGCGGGCACAGGGCATGCCTCCTCCATCTCCACCAAAGCCTGCTCCTCAGGAACCCACATCCCGCAAAATGGGCACTCAGTCTGTGAATCACCTTCCTGCTGGACGTCAAGGCACAGGTAAGAGAGGCCTAGGCATGGTCCCTGTTCCCAGATTGGTCCTTTTCCCTCAAGGGGGCATTGGTCTTTCAACAGGGATAGCCCCCGAGGGAGTCTCAGTCACCCCTTTCCCCTCTGGGGTGTGGACCTGGTCCATTTAGAACCTCATCACCCTTCCCCCTGTCTAAGGGGCCCCTGTGAAATCTGCCTAACAAGTGTGCTGGTGGGGAGACCCTTGATCATTAGATGTTCCACACGTTCTCACACCTGACTTTTACCTGTCCCTGACTTGAATCTGGCCTCCCACAAAACCTGAGGCTCTGGATGCTCCTCCCCCTTCCCACATGCATATCCATTGCCCCACAACCATGCCCTCCCCTGTGCCTGCTCAGGGGTCAGCTTCTGGGCGCTGGGTCCCCTCACTTTCCCTTTCTCCTGCTCTGCCTCAGCCTGTGCTCCAAGGAAACACGGCCCCAGGGTCCAGCACACCCACCCAAAGCCACGCAGAGCCTGGCAGCTGCTGGAGAACAAGGCCCCCAAGGAGATTGCCCCTGAGGCTCGCAGGGAGCATGGGGACATCCCACAGGCACTGGTGGGTCCTGGCCCCTCAGCCACAGGGGAGTCAGATATGGAATGTCGAGACGATGGATATGAGGTGCCACAGGACGAGGACGGCTGCTTCCCAGACCCGGATCTCCTCAGCTATGTGGACAAGCTGTGTTCCCAGGAGGACTTTGACACCAAGGTGGGCTGGGCCTGGAGTCTGAGACTCCAGGATTCCAGGGAGAGATGCTCTTAGCACCCTAGTTCTGGCTTTGGCCCAGGATAATGGGATTTATGCTCTGGTCCTTGACCCTGACATCTGTGTGTCTTCCTGTGTGTCTGAGTGTACTTTGGTGCATGGGATGTGTATATGTGGATGTGTAAGTTGTACATGTGTGTGTGTCTCTCTCTTTGTAGGCCTTTGTGTGTCTGTGTCGGTGCCTATGTGTTTGTGCTTTGGAGCCCATGTGTCTGCATGTGCACCTGCTTGTGAGTGTGTGTGTGTGTGTTTATGTGAGAGTAGACAATACCTATGGGAGTTTGAAAGCTCCCCCTTTGTTAGGGGGACTCTGGATTGGCCTCTGCTAGTCAGATTTCCCCCCAGCCTTCCCGCCTCCCAGGGCACTCCTGCCAAGGCTGCTCACAGCCTCTTCCTTCCATTCCAGGTGGAGTTGTTCATTCACCCATGATTCCTGCCAGAGTTGCTTACCCCAGAACCAGAGCTGGATCTCTCAGGCCTTGCTGAGGAGCAGGAGGAAAGACTCTCCCCTGAAGAGGTGGCCAGGTGAGGGACTGACACTAGGGAGACTGGGGGCAGGGTGGGAACCCAGGTGACCCTGGAAATCCAGGAGGAAAGGACCCAGGTCAGCCAGGGCCGGGGAGGGCCCTAGAGCAGGAGGCCCTGAAGGCTCTGTCCCTCCCTCCCCTGACGGAGAGGCCCTGCACCCGGGAGGCTGCCCAGGTGGGTGCAGGGCAGGAGGAATGGAAGGGGAAGAGGGGAGCCGGGGACAGGGCAAGGACCCTGCTGGGGAGAAGGTCCAGGAGGAAGGCAGGAGGGCCACAGACTCTGTCTGTGGATGTGAGTCCCATCTCACCTCCCCCTGCCCATAAGCCCCGGCTCTCCCTGGAGGGTGCAGAGCAGTCACTGTCCACCTCTCTCCCACCAGCTAGTGCAGACACAAGTCCTGGCCTTGGAGGAGGACGACGGGGTGCCAACCACTCCCAATCACAGGGCACCCCACCTGGACTCAAGACCTTCAGAGTCTGTGGCCCAACAAGATGCCCAGAGGAATGAGCAAGGCCCACAGCCCGGGGTCAGAGATGAAACCTGGACACCCCAGATGGATTTCCATGGCCATCTAAGGCACCCCCAAACAGAGAGGGGCCTGTTCAGGCACAAAGGCTCTGTGCCCTCTCCAGGATATCAGGAGCCCCCTCAGGCTGGAACTGCACAGCCATTTCCTCGCCAGGGCACCAAGCGCTCGGGCCCTCCATCAGGACCCAGGGCCAGCAAGGTTCTCAGGGAGGCCTCTCCTCTTAGTGGAGCCCCAGGGCTGGGTCACGGGTTCAGTGAGGATGAGGAGGAGCTCCCCAGCCTGGCCTTCCTCTTGGGCCTTCACCACAGCCTGCTGCCCTGGGGGCTGCCACAGAGCCCTGTCCCTGCCTCGGGTCTTGTCTGCACTGCAGGGCAGAGGGCCCAGCAAGCTTCCCAGGCCCCCGTGCGCCAGAGAATGGGCCTCAGCTCAGGCCCCCTGGAAGCTGCCAAGTCTAGAAAGCGGGCTCAGTGTGGAGGCCTGGCTGCTGCTGAGGAACTGGTGATGGAGAGCTGCTTTTGTGCCGTTCTGCCCTCTGGACACTCACCAGTCATGAGAATGGAGGCTGGAGGCAGCCCTTACCTCTAGAGAGTTTCTCTCTGCCTCTCTGAAGTGGCCAGATGACAGGCTGGGGTGACTCTCCAATCATCCAGGGTGTCCTGTGTGGGTGGCTTAGCCAGAGAAGAAAAGGCTTGTCTGTCAGGACGGGACTTTCTGCTTCACTGCCTTGTGGGTGGGAGAACATCCAATAGTCTCAGCTGGATTTCTGCAGTGTACAATATGGTGGAAGCAGATGCCTCATAGTCCCAATGAGGATGAAGCAAAGGGAATGGGGAGTGGAATTTCATGGCCTATTAATGTCTTGGGTGGAGTATTTCATCTTGTCAAGCTCAGTGGTCCCACCCTCACCAGCCCACTGGCATCAACCCCCTGGTAGCTTTCAAGTGAGCAAAGCCTAGGACTTTCACTAGACCAGGCGTAGTGTTCCTGTTGTGGTGAAGAGGGTTAAGGATATAGGGTTGTCTCTGGGAACTTCCATATGCCACAGGTGCAGCCCCCAAAAAAGAAGAAACAAAAACAAAACCCCTGAAAAGTCTAGAATTAATGTCAAGGTGCAGGGGCTGTACATGAGGAATTCTCTAATGTTATTCAATCCATAAAAAATGAAATAATGGGAGTTCCTGTTGTAGCTCAGCTGTAAGAATCCTGACTAGTGTCCATGGAGACATGGGTTTGATCTCTGGCATCGCTTAGGAGGTTTGGTTTCTTTCACTGCTGTCAGCTGTGGTGTAGGTGTCAGACACACCTCAGATCCTGCTTTTCTGTGGCTGTGGAATAGTGCAGCAGCTGCAGCTCTGATTTGACCCCTATCCAGAAACTTTCATATGCCACAACACAGCCTTAAAAAAAAAGAAAAAATTGGGAGTTCCCATCGTGGCTCAGCGGAAACATATCTGACCAGCATCTGTAAGGATGCGGGCTTGATCCCTGGCCTCACGCAGTGGGTGGAGGATACTGCGTTGGCTTGAGCTGTGGTGTAGATCACATAGCAGCTCAGATCTGGTGTTGCTGTGGCTGTAGCTCTGATTAGCCCCCTGGCCTATGAACCTCCATATGTTGAAGAGTGTGGCCATAAAAAGACCAAAAAAGAAAAGACAAAATTGAATGCAATAGAAATTGCAGAAATGAAAGTTGAACAGACCATAACCAAATAATATTTTAGGGAGATTCCATGTGGCTCAGCAGATGAAGAATCTGATTGGTGTCCATGAGGATGCAGGTTCAATCCCTGGCCTCATTCAATGTGTTAAAGGATCCAGTGTTAACATGAGCTGTGATGTAAGTCACAGATGTGGCTTGGATCTGGCATTCTCTGATTTGACCCCTAGGCTGGATCTTCCATATGCTGCAGGTGTGGCCCTAAAATGACAATCAATCAATCAATATAATAATCAAACCGTGGTTTAATGGACAATACATTCACAGAATCATAGAAATTACCAACATCCACAAGGTGGGGATTTGTTTCGTATTTGTTTCCAGTGAGCCGTGATGGGAACTCTGAGTGTTGCATCTTGTCAAACTTCCTGATGCTAACCTCACCAGCCTACTGGTATCAACACCCAAATAGCTTTAGGAAGAGCAAGACCTAGGATTTTAAAAAGACCAGGAATAGATTTCCTGCTGTGGGGAAGAGGGTTAGGTATCCAGCATTGTTCCAAAGAACTTCCATGTGCCATGAATGTGGCCCCCCAAAAAAGGAAAAAAAAACAAAAATAAAACCGAAAAAAGTCTAAGATTAACATTAAGGTGCTTGGACTGTAAATGAGGAATTACACTAATGTTCTTCAAGCAATAAAAGGAATGAAATAGAGGGAGTTCCTGTCACAGCTCTGAGGTAATGAACCCAACTTCTATCCATGAGGACATGGGTACAATCCCTGGCCTTGCTCAGTGGGTTAAGGATCCGGTGCTGCCATGAGCTGTGGTGTAGGTGTCATGTAGGTTTGATCCTGCATTGCTGTAGCTGTGGCATCGGCCAGCAGATGGAGCTCCAATTCCACCCCTAGCCTGGGAACTTCCATATGTTGAGAGTACACCCCCCCCACACACAAAAAAAAAGAATAAGAAAAAGAATGAAAGAGAAATTAATAGAAATTTCATTCAATAGAATCAGCTGTATCTCACATTTGACCCTTAGCCAGGGAATCTATGTGCTGTAGGTGGAGCCTAACTTGACAAAAAATAAATAAATAAAATCAATAGTGATTTAATGGATGATACACTCACAGAATCAGAGAAATGACCACTGTCCACAGGGTGGGTAAAGGAGGTTCCTAATTCCAGCGGCAGCATGACTGGAGCTTGTCTGAAATAGAGGCAGGTGCTGGGCAACCTTTGTATATGATATACACCAAGGGGAAGCCTGCCCATTGACAACAGGGAAAGGCTCAACCCCAAAACCCTCAACATGGAACCAGAGCATTGGCTGAAGGAACACACTTGACAGAGGCTATGGGCCGCCTAGTCTGTGTTCTTCTCCTTACCAAATCATGGTATGTTTCTCTAAGAACAAGGCAAGGAGTAACCCTTTTCTAAATCACAGACATCATATCTTAACGATACAGCTGTTACAATTGTGCAGCCAATGTGCTTTGTTTGAAGGGCATTTTTAAGTGGTGGGTATGGAGCAGTGTGTTCCAGAGGGGATTCGGGCCATCTGGCTCACAGGTGACCTCTTGCCACACAGGCCAAGTGACACATCTGTAACCAGGGTGATTTCCCAGGCACTGCCTGCCTTCCTCAGATGGCAGGGATGCAAAGGGTTTGAAAGGGGGCACAGAGCACAGAGCCATCACCTACGGTCCCCTGACCGCCTCTGCCTGGGGGGGAGCAGCTTCCTGCTGTCACAGAAGCTATTGCTAGCACACCAGTCATTGGAGGAGTTCTGGATCCCCAACATTTTCCTACTCAGCAGTAGGCAGGAGAGAGCAAGGATGGTCCACGGATGTAGCTAAGGGTCCTTTTTTTAGGGGAACTTGCTCATTTTCAAGAGGTGCAGGTACAGCATATGGCAGTTCTGAGGCTCGGGGTCAAATCAGAGCTGCAGCTGCAGGCCTACACCACAGCCACAGCAATGACAGTTCTAAGTCTTGTCTGTGACCTACACCACAGCTCACAGCAACACTGGATCCTTAACTTAGTGAGCGAGGCCAGGGATCAATCATGAACGCTCATGGATACTAGTCAGGTTCATTTCCGCTGCACTACAACGGGAACACCTAGAGGAGAGTTTTAAAGAAACAGCTAAAATGAGGTCACTAAGGTGGCCCCTAATACAATATGACTGGTGCCCCTATAAAAAGGGGAAATTTAGACCCAGAAACACACAGAGGGATGCTGATGTGAGGGCACAGGCAGAAGATGGGCATCTAGAAGCCAGGGAGAGAGGCCTCAGGGCAAACCAACCATGCGCATATCTTGATCTCAACAGTTACTTGATACATTCTTGTTGTTTAAGCCCCATTGCCCGTGGGATTTGTGATGGCAGCTGGAGCTGACTGATATACTCTCTCTGAAGGCCTGTACACTCCCACCACAGGATGGAGCCTGCAAGTGAAGACACCCTCTCTGCCCCCAGCTGGGCTCCACCAGCATCCTCACCCCTGCCTTCCTCCTGAGACAGCTTCTCTGCCAGGGCCTGTTTCCTTGTCCAGGGAGTCAGACAGTGGACCTCAATGGAAGAGGTATGGATGGAGGTCAGGAGGGGCTGTAGGGCCCCAAGGCAGGAGCAGGAGGAGTCTTTCATTTGTTTATTTGGGATTGCAGGCTTGGTTTGTGGGGTGGCCACTGTTGGACGGAAATGCCATGATGGGGCCATGGAAAGCTGATGGAGCTGGTGGGGGAGGGGCCGCAGTTTCCAGAGAAGAGACTGGACTCTGAGGCAGAGACAGGAGCACAGGAGCTTGGCGGGTCAGCACCAGGCCTGCCACGGGACCCGGAGCACAAACAGCAGCAGGGTCCAGGTCTCTGAAGGCACAAAGGCTGTGCCAGGCCCAGGCGAGCCAGCAGCCTGCAGAGACTGGGATGGAACCTGGGTGTGAGGAGGAGGGGCCATGGGCTCAGGGAGGGGTGTGCACTTCTGGATCTCGTCAATCCAATGGGAGAAGTAGCTGACATTGGTGAAGATGCTGGGGTAGGTGGGATGTCGGCAGTCCAAGCCCCAGCTGGCCAGCCCCACCAGAACCCATGAACTGAGGAGGTCACAGACGAGGGGCCCCCCGGAATCGCCCTAGGAAAGAGAGGGGAGTTACTGTGAGCAACTGAGTTAGGTCAGAGGAGTCTCTGCCATCTAGGTCCCTCAGGTGGACTTCTGGGAAGGTCCAAACACCAGCATCCCACAGCAGACCAGCCTGTTTAAGCCATGCAGGGAGGCAATGGCATCATGATTTAGGAAGCTCCTGATTGACCCTCAGGACAATCACAGGTTTCAATCTATGATCATATGGACCCCTGTGCCCAGAGACAGCCTGGATATACCTGACAAGGCACTGTCCAAGGAAGAGAAGGGACAGCTACACCCACAGTGCCCAAGAGAGTTGGTCTGGGTGTGGAGGCTGGCCAGCTCAAGCCCCTGCAGACCTCAGCTCTTGCAAGACCCTGGGCTGCACCAGCACACCCCTTACCTGGACCCTCTTCATTTTTCATTCATTTAGTCATTTGGTTTACTTTCAACACCTTGGTTGAGCAATTTCAGAAGATGCCCATACCCTGGCCTGGCAGAGGCAACCTGTATTGCTCAGGGAGTCGGTGGGGGTTAGAAAGAAATCTGCTGGGACTTACTAGAGTTCATGCTCTCAGGGCAGGGCCATCTGGTTGGAAATCTCCTCATGTCATCAGCCAAAGGGAGGGTCTGGTCCTTGTGGCTGGGGTTAGAGGGGCAGGGGCCTTAGTCACGCTTGCTGCTCCTCCACTTACCCATTCAACATGTGCAGCAAGCAGCCAGGAATCCTCTGCCCTGGGCACAGGGTCTCCTCCTTTGTGGTGCTTTTGTCAATAAGCCAACCAGCCTGCCATTGGCAGATGTGACATGTGGAAACAAGCCATGGGAGGGTCAGGACAGGAAGGGAAGGGCACTTCATCAAGTGGAGGTGAAAGGCTACTCTTCTTGCACTAGGAAACACAAGGTAGAGTTTCCAAGCGGGAAACAACTGAACTTTCTGAAGCAGGAGCACTGGGAGGAGTAAGTGCAGACCAGGGAAGGAGGGATATGCCAGGTGGGTGGGAGGAAGAGCAGTGACATGTGGGGAGTGAGGAAAGTATATGGGACGAGGGGTCTCAGGGCCTATGGCAGAGGGTAGGATTTGATCCCCATGGAGAACTGTCTAGGTCATGTCTAGTGCCTGGATCAGTCCAGTGCTGTGTGGAGAATGAACCAGCTGGGAGGCAGCTACAGGAGAGATTACTGATGGAGAGGGGCCAGGTGGTAAGAACAGTCAGATTTGGAACAATAGTTTGAAGCTGCCTATAGGACCTGTCAAATCTGAGCCTTTCTGTCATTAACCATGGGGGGAAGTGCAGAGGGATAGAAGCAGGCTGAGCATGGAGCCCTGGGGCCCCAGCATTTAGAGGTGGGAGGGGAGGGGACCAGGCATAGAGCAGAGCATCTGGTGAGTGCCTGGGCCCAGGAAACAGGAGGGAGACTTGCTTAAGTGCCAAGTGAGAGGAGGACTCAGATCCACAGGTGGTTCTGGTGAGACAAGCTATTGGGGATGGTGGCCTTGAGGTTTTGGATAGCAAGCTGGGGACACTCCTAGGTGGAGTGGGTTAGATTCAGGACTGTTGGGAGGAGTCTTTGGGGGAAGGGAGATAAAGAAACTGAGCAGTAGATGGTGCGCATTTACACAGGAGCCGTGGAAGGGGCGTCTGAGGACATGGAGCAGGAGAGACTCTGGGCATGGCAGGGATGGAACTTGAGGCTGAGGAGAGAGGGAAGACGCTGGGATAGATGGTGTGTAGGGTTGTCAGGACGAATGACTCTAGTCTGATTGGCTGCTTTTGGGGTTCTCAGTGAAACAAGCAAGATCTCCAGCTGAGAGGGCGGGGTGGGGGAAGTGGCAGGTTGAAGGAGAGCGAAGGGTACATGGTGTGGTGGCCAAAAACACCCCTCAGAGATGCCCATCCTCACCCCTGGAACCTGTGGCTATTAGCTCATGTGGCAAAGGGGACTCTGCAGCAGTGATGGAGTTGAGGCTCTTGAGCTAAGAAGGTTTTCCTGGATTCTCTGGGTGGTCCAATGTAATCAAGATCCTCATAAGGAAAGAGAGATGCAGGAGGTCAGAGTCAGAGCAGAAGATGTGACAGAAGCAGAGGCAGAGGTGTTGCACTTTGAGGACGGAAATGCTGTGAGCCAAGGAATGAGGGTGGCCTCTAAAAAGCTGGGAAAACCAAGAAAACATTCTCCCCTAGGAAAGCCTCCTGAAGGAACCCACCTGGCCAACACCTTGATGTTAGACTTTTGACCTCCAGAAATATAAGATAAATTTCCGTGGGTTTAGCCATTCACTTGGAGGGGATTTGTCACAGCAGCTCCAAGTAAGGCACCTTCTTGGGAACGTGCCATCATTACTTCAGCCCTTCCCCTCTGTGGTCCCCACCTGGGGTGGCCTCAGCCCTCTGCACGGTGGACCCCCTCCCAGCTGTGTGAGGCCAGTGGAAGGCCTTTCCCTGTTCACTGCAGCCCTCAGGGATTCACACAGGGGACCCATGCAGTTGCGGAAATGATGACGGATTCTGAGTCAGGCTCCAATAGCCTCCTGACCCCTGGAGAGCTCTCAGAAGGCAGGAGAGAGCCTCCTCTGGGACCATCTGTTCTGCTGCATCCACTTTTCTAGGGCAGATGTCCCTACAGCTCTCATAGCCTCAGGGGGCGCCCCTTGAGAGGTGGTGATGCGACTAAACGAATAAATTTCCTCCAAGGTTAACTGCGCTACCTGACTTTTCATTATTGTTTCTATATTCTTTAAGGTGGACTCTGGAGGTCTTTAAAAAATTGAGATGTTCCCATTGTGGTTCAGCAGGTTAAGAGCCTGACTAGTACAAATGAGGATGCAGGTTCAATCCCTGGCCTTGCCTAGTGGGTTAAGGATCTGGCATTGCCACAAGCTGTGACATAGGTCCTAGAAGTGGTTCAGATCTGGCATTGCTGTGGCTGTGGCAAGGGCTGGAAACTGCAGCTTCCATTCAACCCCTAGCCTGGGAACTTCCATATGCTGCAGGTAGGGCAGGAATAAAAGAAAGGAAGGAAAAGGAAGGAAGAAAGAAAGGAAGGGAAGAAGGGAGAAACCCCAAATCTAAGGTATCACATGAAATGTGAGCTACAGTTTGCACTACAGTAGATACAAAGCAAACCTTGCGTGTGCACTCTTGCATGTGTATGCATATGTATGCATGTGCATGCATGTGTGTGTGTGTGTGTGTGTGTGTGTATGTGTGTGTCTGTGTTGGGCAGGGCCGGAGCAGTGAATTCCACCTTCAGCAAGAGGTTGGGTCTAAGCCAGGTACAATCCAGAGAGAGGGAGGCAAACCAGGTCAGGAGACTGGAAGCCAAAACTTGTTAAGTACCTACTGAATGCCAGGCACAGTGCTGCATTTCTATAGGAACCTTCTTCAGTGGAGGCCATGAGCAATTCCATTTCATGGGTGAGGAGACTTAGCTAAGGCCACAATCCCAGTCAATGGAACCAGGTCTGTCTTGCCCCACAGTCTGAGCATTGAGTGCCTTGGCAGGCTCTCTCTCCTCAGACCTGTTTCTGGACCCCCTGTGCAGAGGGAGGGGCCCTTGTGGGGAGAGATGGGAGCCCCAGGTTGGAGGGTGGGGTCCAGAGCAGGTGACATGGCAGAAGATGAATCTAGGTGGAATCTCTCAGTCAGGCGGTGGTAGGTGAAAGGGGAGGCAGGAGGGGGGTCATTTGCTGGGACTCCCGAGTGTCCGGCTCAGGGGTATTCTCAGCCTGGAGAGAAACCAGCGGAAGAGTGGGGTCGAGGGGCACTACGAATATCCAGCAGGTGAGCAGACACAAGGCTCTGGCCTTGAGCTCCATTGGCATAATTCCTGCAGGAGAAGGGAGGTGGACAAGGCTGTAAGGGAGGTCCATGGTGACAGCCGGATGTGGACTGGGCAGGGTGGGGGCTGAACACTTGTTCCACTTCTGGGTGGAGCTGGCTCTGTGAGGAGGTCAGACCAGGCCAGGCAGCTACAAATCTATACTACTGTTTAAGAACTGGGAACCAAGAAATATGGGTCTGCCTTCTACCAGCAGCTCAGGGGCCTGCCATGAAGATAGCTATCCATGTGGCCTTCTCATGGGCTAGGCTAAAGTCACAATCCCAGTCATCTTCTCCCTCCTGTGTGCATCTCCTGGGGTGCCAAGGCATAGTGCCACAAACTGGGTAACTATAAAAACAATGCAAATGTATCCTCTCACGGTTCTGGAAGCTGGAAGGCTGAAAGCAAGTGTCTCTGTGTCTAGCCCTCTTCACACAAGTCATTGGTACAGGGCCCACTTGAAATTTACAATGGTCACATCTCAAGATCCTTAACTAATCACAGCTGCAAAGACTTATTTCCAAAGAAGGTCACATTCTGAGATTCCAAATGGATACAAACTTAGGGGACACTATCCAACCCCCTATACCACCCTTTCAACAATCCCATGAAGGAGGCCTCAGACTCCTACACCGTGAATAAGACACAGGCTCAGATGGTGAAAAGACCACCCAAGGGCAGAGCAGTGCCTCTAACTCCAGAACCCTCACCCTCTGCCCTCCACTCCACGATGCCATCTGTGTAAGAGCTTGGCAGCCAATGCCAGCTCAGGGTGCTGGGCCCTGAGGGGATGTGGTGAAGGCCTGGAGGCCAGGTGAAGCTTGGAGTCAGAACACGCAGGCCCTCCTTATTTTATGGGAGTGCTTTCCCTCTTTGGGCCTGTTTGCCCACTTCTAAAATAGGACACTACAGAGAGTGGATAGACATCTTCACAATTCAACAGTACACTCATGTCTGGAATGTATATCATAGACACATGTACCAACAGCCCCTAAAGAAAAAGACACAGGGGGAAAAAAACGGAAGGTAAATTAGGAAGAAGATATTCAACGGCAATAAACATACGGAAGTATATTTCATCCGTCATCAGGAAAATGCAAACCACAATAAATCATCACCATTAGGAAGGATGGAAAGTGCCAAGTGTTGGTGAGCTTGTAAACTCTCAGCCACTGCTGGAATGTGTGGAACTGGTGCAACCCCTCCGGAGATGTTTGGTAACATCTGCCAAAGCTGAACATGCAGATAGCTTTTAATCTAACAGTTCTCCTCAGGGGCTTCTGTGAAATCAAATAGAAAACCTCTGGAAGTGAAATGAAATGAAAAACTTGGAAGCTACAAAAATATCCATCGAGAGCAGAACTGCCCATCGAATTCAATTCACACGATAGTGTCTTGCAGGGCAATGAGGCTGAACAAACTATACCTACGTGTGACAGTGTGGATGGACCTCACAAACATAATGTTAAGACGTGAAAATCTGACAACTGGAAATAAGTTCTACTTATGGAAAATTCAGAATCTAATATAAAGTGTTAAGGTGAAGATGAGAGTTTCCATTGAGTGTTGGTGACAAGAAGGGGAGAGGAGTGTTGGCCACCTGGGGTGTAGCACTGTGAAAGTTCATGCAACTACACATGTAGGGAAAGAGTATGAATGCCTTCTTCTGTATGTATATTTCAATAAAGGTTTTAAAATATGCCTCCAGAATAGATACTGCTGGAGTGTCCTACCAGTAGTAGTTGTCCTCCTGTGCAATGGGCTGAGGAAGGGGCTAGCCTGGGGGACACTACCAAGAGATAGAGCCTGGGAACATAGGTAGAGGGACGAAACAGAAGGTACCAGGGGTCTCCACAAAGAGAGTGGAGGCAACACAGCCTCCCACCATGGAAACTGAGGCCCTGAGAACAGGCCAGGGAAGAAGGGAAATGACCTCACTCACATGGCAGATGGCCTTTCCTGTAGAGAAGTCCCCAACACACAGCATCTCCTCGTACACGGAGAAGTTCTTGCTGAGCCTGTGTCCATATACCAGATTACAGAACTGGTTCTCAATGAGGCCCACCTTAGCCTCCTGGAGATGGAAGGGTGTGGGCAGAGGCGCTGTGAGGATAAGAAGGAAGTCAGTGAAGTTTGCTAGAGCTTAGCTACAGGCTCTTCTGCCTTACTGCTCACCAACACCCCTGCATCATAGGGTTTTCTCAGCAAAGCTGAGCTTTCAGCTCTCTATCAGTCTTCTACCTATGCCTAATAAGGCCTCCCCTGTTTCTCAAACTTTTCCAAACCCATCCTATTCCCACCACCTCTCGCATAGCAATAGACCACACCACTCGTAGTCCATAAAGAAAAAGGCAAATCCTACCAATGCATGCCAATCACTGATGCTTAGCAACCATTCACCAACCCACCTACCCTCTCACAAACCATCCTTTCCACTTCCATTTGTCAGTCATTACCTTTCCTTCCCTCCACTAATTCCTCCGTCCATCATCTACCCATCTTGTCTCATGCCCCATTCATCCACTCACCCTTCCATCTATCTGCTGGCCTATCCATCTTTGGATCTATCTCCCCATTCTCCCTCCATCAATCAATATATCCACTCTCTCCATCCCTCTTCCCACCCACTCAACCATCTTCCCTCCAGGCACTCATCTTCCCTCCTATCCATCCTCCATCCATCCTCTCATTCAATCACTCATTTATTCATCTGTCTTCAGGTTAGCTATTGTTTAGACACTAGTGATAGAGGGGAACATTTTTAGTTGGGGAAACAGGGTAAGTGAAGTAAATAAGTAGGATTATTTAGCTCTGAGAAGTGTGGTAAGGAAATACAACAGGGAAATGTGACATTATGCATTGCCTGTTTTAGGTTTCACATCAAGGAAAACTCTTCAGAGGAGGAGCTGAGTTGTATATCAAAGAAATGAGTCACCCAGATTAGCAGGGAGAGCCTGTGAGGCTGGGGAAACAGCCAAGGTAAAGGTCCTGAGGTGGGGACAGCCTCAGGATATTCAAGGCAGGAAGGGGCCTGGTGGCTGGGATGGCCTGGGTGAGGGTGGAGTGGGAGCTGAGCAGAGAGGAATGGGGGCCAACATTGCACAGGGCCTGAGAGCCAAGGTAGGACATTTGGACAGTTTTCTAAGCATAAATGAGAAGGCACTGAGGAGAAAGAGCAGGGAACTGGCACAACACCTGCTTCAAAGCAAACACTCAGGCAGTTGTGTGGAGACTAAAGTAGGGCACACAGGGTGGGAGCTAGCAGACCAGTCTGGAGGTCCATGCAAGAACGGGTGGTCTACAGGACCAGGGTGGAGGCATTGCCACCTACCCCGCTGCCAGGCCCTGGGGCATAGGCTGGGATATTAAAACAAGAAAGACAGAGTCCCTGTCCTCAAGGAAGAACCAGACTGTGTGTGTGTGTGTGTGTGCGTGCGTGCGTGTGTGTGTGCGTGTGTGTGTGTGTGTGTGTGTGTGTGTGACAATGCTGGGGACCTGGTTGTCTGTCCTGTGGTTGGGGATTGTTACTGATACACTATTGAGAAGGGCCAGCAATGCTGGCACATCCCACCCAGTGAAGACAGGGTCTTATCAAAATCTGATCTCCTATCCTGAGAAACACCTACCAAATTACAACCTTACAAATAATTGCAAATACACATTCTTTTCCCCCTAATTCTGCCACATAAGATTGTGCCCAACCATAAACACTCTTTTCTTTAATAAACACTCTTACTCATGAGTTTTTGCCTGCATTTCTTCCCTTTCAATCTTAGAAAAACACAAACTTTTTCTGTGTTACTCAGTTCACCTAATAAACCCACAAAGTAGACAGTTGACCTGGGTTGGGAGAAGTGCAAAGTGAGGTTCAAAGAGTGAAACACTCTTAAGTTGTAGTCATTCTAACTTTACCTTGGAGGCTCACAGGTCAGAAGTCATAAATATGTTTTCTTTCCATTTTTCCTAAGTGCCTCCAATGGGAAATCTTGGTTCCTCAGTGGCCTAGAAGCGGCCAGGCCCCAAGCAGGACCTCTGAGTTGAATCAAGTCATCTTAGGTCTATAGTTGATTAAGGCCTTGAAATCAAGAAGCTGACAGATTCCAAGAACCTGAGTTCTTAACATCCAACAGTCAAAGATTCCCAGATTTTCAGAGCTTTGCACTTTGGGAACACTGAATTTTAGAATCACACACTTTCAGAACTAGAGCCAGAATGGTCCAGTCCTCTGGAAATGAGGCACAGTGGACCAAGGTCCAGTGGTTGTTTTGCCTGGGGAGCCCTACTTCCCTCCTCCCCTCCTCTGTCCTCCTTCCCTTCTTCCTCCTCCTCGCTTCCCCCTTATCTGCCCTCCCACCCCAGCCTCTCCCCTACCCCCTCACTTTCCTCGTTGAGCATCCCCCAGCCAGTTATCCAGCAGGATGCATTATTAAGCAGCTGCAAGCCAGGGGCTGGGAGGCAGGCAGGGATGATGTAGGAAGTGAAGTTCACAGGAAAGAACAGCTGCAACATGGCTATGTCACTTCCGAAGGGATGAAGCTTCTCAAAGTCTGGGTGCATGACAATCTGGCTCACGGACATCTCCAGGGTGTGCTGAGTGTGTTCAAACAGCTGCGTGCTTCCTAACAGGACCCGGTAGTTCTCTGGAGCATGGGATTTTCTGGAGGAGGAAGAGCATGCTGTCACCATCATCCCTGAGTGTGGGCTAGGTCTCTTCCCCTGCATATTCATCTAACTGCTGACATCCACCTGGACCCCTGCACCTCCCCATGGTGCCAGCCTTGGTCTCTGCATTCCTAAAGTTCAGGAGCACTTCTTTCTTGAGACTGATATTCTACTTACAACCTCAGACATATGGTTTCTCCACCATATCCAAGAATCAGAGGAGCATTGAATCCTTGTGCTGGAAAGGTCTTTGGTGGGCTCATCAAATGAAGGCCCTTGGATTGTTTACAGGAGATGTTCTGGATTGATCCCAGCTCTACTTTTACCTTCCCAAGGCTCCTACAACCCACCTTATGGCCCCACAATTTTCCTGACCCCTCCCTTCTTTAACCACCCTCCTGCCCAATAGCTGTTTCTCTGCTCAGTTAGAAGCACTTGCCAAAGATCTGTAAGGTAAAGGAGCAACTGAGTGTAGGAAACAGAAACTTGCATTTGCCCTGAACACAGCTGCTCCCATAGAGTAGGTGCTGATCAGATTCTGAGCTCCCAAAGCTCCAGCTCCCAGACCTGGGCTGTGATGTTCCAACTCCCTGGGGATGCCTCCTCATCTGTTCACAAGCTGGGCACTGAGCAGACCCAGGAGCGCCAGGTGTGTCAGACTCCTGAGCAGCCACATCACTCTCCCAGGGTGCCCCATCTCCCACCCGCACAGCCTGGCACCACATCTCCCACATGCACACTAGTGACCATGATTCCTCCTGGGCACACAGTTTTGCAAGAGTAAAAAGTAGAGCCATTCAGCTGCTTGCCAGACATGAGGTCCCATGTCCCTGCCTAGACTCAGAAACCTGGAAATGTGGGGACCTTGAGAAACTGTGATCTGAGATTGGTCCACACTGCATGGCAGCCAGAATGGACACTGCTACTCTTCTGGGGCACATCTGTGTTTGGAGACAGGCCCAGGGGCTGAGGGCAGAGTCTGGGGAGGGTCTGGGAAAGGGAGCCAGGAGGACAGTCCAGGTAGAAGGTACACAGGTCAAAGGCAGGAATGACATGGACCTGTGGGCCACAGACAGCCCCAGAGGAAAGCCCAGAGGAGCCGGGGTGGGACACCCTCACACCTCATCCCCTCCATCTCCTCCCCTGCCAGTGCCTCTGCTGGCACCCTAGGAAAGAGGACTCACTTGAGAAAGCAGTGGGCAGCAGAAACCAGCCAGCGGGAGTTGATGAGGACAGCTCCACAGACATGCAAGCCCTGGTACATCAGGCTGGCCTGCCATGGCCACTGGCCAGCCCCCACATCCTGACCACCAGAGATCCGCCACATCACCTTGGGTTTCCCGCACGCTGTGGAGACTCCCCTGCCACCTACAATAGAGACATGGGTGAGACCCCAAATGCCACTACCAGGGAGGCCCCCTCCACTTCACAGATGGGAAAACCAAGGGCAAGTGTCCAGTGGCCTGGCCAAAATGACACGGCTGCCTGGACTCTGCCTTTACCAGCTGCCACTGAGAATTTGACAGCAGAGCACAATGGAGCAGGCTTTCTGAGCATGAAGGCCCAGGGCTGTGGTGAGATGCCAAGGGTGACCAAAGGTGGCAACAGCTCATGGCAGCATATCCGCTGAGCTGGACATCACTGAGGCAGTCTTCCAAAGGCTGGCCATGTGCCAGGCCTTATTTCCCTGAACTAACACACCACAACAACACAAGGTCTCCGAAGTTGCCAACATTATACACTCAAATCATAGCTTCTAAGGGCCGGTGCCCCTCCACTTTGCCCCAGTATCTTAGAGAAGCAGATCTGCAGGCAGGAGTCTGGGGTGATGTGTGACCATGGAACTTAGCAGGACCCCATGAGGCCCTCCCCTAATAGACCCCCACCCATGTCCTCTGACTGCCTTTTGTCTGTAGAAAACTTTAGTCACAGAGTACATTTACCTGGAGAAGTGGAAAAGTGCAGGAAGAAAGGAAAATAGTCAAGCAAAGCAAAATAATATTTTAACGATTAAACAGAGTAAGAATATTTAGCTCCTCCTCAAGGACTATAGATAATATTCTGAGCCATGTCCTTGGAAATGTTTTGCAGATACTGAAACCCCACCAGGTGGAAGAAGTTACCTATATGCTGCACACAAGCACATAGACCCAAACAAGGTGGAACCAGAAGGTGGATGAGGTTGACTCCCAAGTACCTCACCACCCACCAATCCGAAGAAAGTCTACAAGCTGATCAAGCCCTGCTCTTTGAACCTCACTCAGCCCTCGAGGTGGGGGCACACAGCCTTGAGGCTGTTACCCCACTGTGGCCCCCTCTGCCTGGCAAAGCAATTAAGCTGTTCTTTTCTACTTCACCCACAACTCTGTCTCTGAGATTCAATTCAGAGCATGTCCACAGAGACTGAGCTTCAGCATCAACCTGGGGAAAGTCACTCCCTGCCTCTGACTCAGGATTCTCCATTTATAAATAAGAGGGGTGGGCGTTCCCTGGTGGTCTAGTGGTTAGAACTTGGTGCTTTCACCACTACGGCCAGGGTTCAATGCCTGGTCCAGGAACTGGGAATCCCACATTAAGCCGCGGCCAGCAGCGGAAAAAATAAATTAATTGATTAAAAAACACTCTATGCAGTGGCCAAAAAATTAAATAAATAAGAGGGAGTGGGCTAATGAAGACAGCCATGGTTCTAGGACCCACACCTGAGGGCAGGGGTGAGGCCAGGGACCTTAGAGCAGGCATCCTGCTCTAGGGCCTAGGCCCCAGGGACTCAGGGCTCCTCACTCAGCAGTCCTGGGCTTTCCTCCACCCAGCCTCAGGCCGGACCCTGCCAGTGCCCACTTGCACAGCCCCACAAGGGTCCTGGGGCAGTTTCCATCCCAGAGGCCCCTCAGTAGGGGTCCTGTGACCCACCTGTGTTAAGGTGGTCTCTGGGCTGCCTGGTTAGGTGGACCTGACCACAAACAAAAGAAGAGGTTCAGTGACCCTGGGCACCAAGCCCTGGTCACAGTCAAGCCCCCTCAGGCCCTGCAGGCCCACCTTCTCAGCCCCACACAGAGGCCCCCACGCACCTGTGGCTGCCCAGGCCAATGGCTGTGCTTCCGGAGTCAGAGACCCACCCTCCACCGCTCGCACGGCTGCAGGAGCTGGGCCGGGGTCGGCCCAGGACCCTCGCAGGTTTAGGGTGGTGGTGGGCGACCATGGCGGCAGCAGCACCAGCTGCAGCCAGAGGAGATCCACAGGATGGCCTCCTACTTGTCGAAGCCTCTCCTCTGAGACCATTGTCAGTGTTGTGGACCTGGGCCTGAACCTGGCCTGACTCAGCCCTAGGCCTGGACCCTGCCCCCGCCCTGGCCAAGGCTTTGACCCCGCCCCCACCACGCCTTGACCCCGCCCCAACCCAGCCTTGATCCCACGTGACCTTCCTATTAACTTTCTTTTTTTTGTCTTTTCGCCATTTCTAGGGCCGCTCCCCTGGCATATGGAGGTTCCCAGGCTAGGGGTCCAATTGGACCTGTAGCCGCTGGCCTACACCAGAGCCACAGCAACGCGGGATCCGAGCCGCATCTGCGACCTACACCACGGCTCACGTGACACCGGGTCCTTAACCCACTGAGCAAGGCCAAGGATGGAACCCGCAGCCTCATGATTCCCAGTCGGATTCATTAACCACTGAGCCACACCAGGAACTCCCCTATTAACTTTTAAAATAACTCCACTGAAAAATTATTTCTATACCATGAAGTTCCCGTATCACAAGCGACGTTTCAATGATTTCCAGTACATTTTTCTTCACTCATTTGTTTATGTTTGTATTTAAATCAATCTTCTATTTTGGGATAGTTTTAGATGTATGAGTAAGTTGCAAAATAATACAAAGACTTTGCGTATCCCCCTACCCAATTTCCCCTCTTGTTAAGATCTTATATTGTTACGGCACATTTGTCACAACTAGTGAGCCAATATTGATACATTCATATTAACTCAATCCGGAGTTCCCGTCGTGGCGCAGTGGTTGACGAATCCGACTAGAACCATGAGGTTGCGGGTTCAGTCCCTGCCCTTGCTCAGTGGGTTAACGATCCAGCGTTGCTGTGAGCTGTGGTGTAGGTCGCAGAGGCGGCTCAGATCCCGCGTTGCTGTGGCTCTGGTGTAGGCCAGTGGCTACAGCTCCGATTCAATCCCTAGCCTGGAAACCTCCATATGCGGCGGGAGTGGCCCAAGAAATAGCAACAACAACAACAAGAACAAAAGACAAAAAAAAAAAAATTTAACTCATTCCATTAGCTCTCTTTTTTCAGTTTTTTTTAAAGTTTAAGGCATAGAGCTTAATGATTTCACTTACATACAATCATAAAATGATCATCACAATAAATTTAGTGAACATCTATCATTCATATAGATACAAAATTAAAGAAATAGAAAAAAAATCACTCATAAATTGTTGAGTGCCTCTTCAGGCAATCTATGAATTGGTTTTCAGAGTCAGAGCACCAAGGTTTGACTTGATATTTCCTTTCACTTCTTTATCCATCAACCCAATTTTTTGTCCCTCAACCCACTCTGCTTCCTATCTGGCTCTTAACTTACTTCAACAGAGGCTAGACTTTCTGAACAAAATTCACAATTTATCATCTGATAAACACTTCTGTAGTGATGGTGCCATGGAACAAAGTATTTGAAATTAGGATCGTCTCAGCAGATCCAATATGTTCATGGCTGTAGGTATATAATTCCTAGTGAAGAAGTCCTTTTGCTCCAACCAATATCCAGCAGGACCAGCCTAATATTCCTTTGTTCTGGAGAGCCCCAGTGTATCAAAAACGTGGTTGTGCAGCCCACAGGTCCAAGACCAGAAATTATTATTGTTAAATATTTAACTTTTTCCCTGTAAATAATTTAATATTTTAAACTAATAATACCTTCTCATGGATCACAATCCAATTGTGCAAAATGGAATATGCAGTGTTGAGTCATGCGTCCTCCCACCTCTTTCCCCTGTCCACCCAGTCCTCTTTCCCACAGGGAAGTAGTGTTTATTTAAATCCTTCCATAGATGTGTTATGCAAAGAATTTAGAATGCAATATATTTGCATTTTTTAAAATGCAGGGTTTTCTTTGATTCAAACTTAATATATTTTCAATACATTTGCAGATGTTTACAATGACTATCTTCTTACATTAACGAGATTCCTTTCTAGATGGGAGTAGACTTCCAGAACAAGAATTTCTACACCCCTTAAAATCAAAAGTTTTGGAAAGAATAAAATGGTCAGGTGTATTTAATTAAAATAGTAAGTACCCAAATGAATTAGAACTTCAGGTAAACAATATGTTGTGTTTTAGTATAATCATTTCCCATTCAATATTTTGGACATAGTTTTACTGAACATTTTTTCATTTTTATCTGAAATTTATTATTAAACTTAGATCTCGTACTTTATCTGGCAACTCTTCAAAAAAAAGTATAGCACAGTAAACTAAATTGTTAATTACTCATTGTAAGAATCCTTAACTGGATTAAAGATTCTTGAATGTGCCACTTGGCTCCAATAGAAGACACCCTAGTTGCACACACACACACACACACACACACACACACACACCTTCAGCCTCTTTTGATGATATGGGATTTGGAAGAGCTATCATTCAGCACTGGGTTTATGTGTCAAAATGAAAGAGTATTTGTGTTTCATAGAAGAAGATTGGTAGGAAATTGGTCAAGGGAGATGAGAGGTGAAGACTTCAGAGGATTGCAAGCAAATCTCTTGAATTTCAAGCTTTACTGTCTGCTAAATGTTTCTTGCTCCTTGCAAAAAAAAAAAAAAAAGTTGCATGCAAAATGGTGGCTATTGAAGAAAGGCATTGAATTTTGAAGCCAGGCCCAGGTTCTTTCCTCTTCTTTCTAACAGTTGTGTAGGAAAGGCATTTCTAAACTCCTGACCAATTTACTTGTGATTTCTAAGGGTTTTTTTTTCTACCTCTAAATTTGAAAATGGTCTATGTTTGGTACTTTCAGAGAGTGTTTTCTTGGCCACTTGAAGGGAGTGACTTACACAGTGTTCATCCATTTTAATATTTCCAAGGCATTTAGTGGTCTGCAGTACAGAACTGTCTTCTTACAGGTTCTCTCTCTCTCTCTCTCTCTCTCCCTCCCTCCCTCTCTCTTCTTTTAGGGCTGCAACCTCAGCATATGGAAGTTCCCAGGCTAAGGGTTGAATCATTGGAGCTGCAGATGCTGGCCCATGCCACAGGCACAGCAAAACAATGCTGGATCTAAGCCACATCTGCGATCTACACCATAGCTTGGGGCAACACTGGATCCTTAACCCACTGAGAGAGGCCAGGGATTGAACCCAAGTCTTCGTGGATACTAGTCAGGTTCGTAACTTCTGAGCCACAATGAGAACTGCAACACTTCTCTCTTTCATTCTCTTTGGTAACTATTCTGTGTACTCTACCTTGACCTTAGCTGAGAAGATGAGGTGAGAGCAATTCAAGGCAAATCATGGTGAACTTTAAAAAAAAAAAAAAACTAAGTGTTGAAAAAATACACAGTTTGGAGACATTTCTCATGACTTGAGCATTTATCATGGAAAACTTTAAATTATTAACCAATAGCTTCATATTAGGGGAATACTGTGGCAAGATAATGTACCCT
Organism: Sus scrofa; assembly: GCF_054392235.1. Taxonomy (NCBI): domain Eukaryota; kingdom Metazoa; phylum Chordata; class Mammalia; order Artiodactyla; family Suidae; genus Sus; species Sus scrofa. Next base: position 17,737,522 of record NC_139396.1, on the reverse strand, counting down.
GGCACTCCAGAAAGGCAGGTTTCCTTGTTGCTTCCTCCTCTTGTCTAGTCAGTCAGTAGTTAATAAACGATTCTCACTCATGGCTCTGACACAGAATTTCAATGAGTCTTCTCTGGACTACTGACATAAAAACCTGCAAAAACTTGTGAAAAATTCTCCAGTTCCAATTCTATAATCACTTTTGTGCTATATCAAAATCCTAGACCACAGATATAATCAAATTAGTCCAGATGTAACTTGGGGAGACAGACAACAGAAGGGCATAGATAAAACTCCTTTGGACAATGATGTCTGACTATTCCTGCAAGAAACTGGGGGTGTGGTATTGACTGCTGAGAAAAAAAAAATCTGTATATGGATCACAGACCTCCGAAAACACATGATATTCTACACAAGCATGGAATATTAGCGGTATGGTGAGATACAATGTTTGTGTCTTGTAGAATGTTCAGTCTCTGAGCTTAGAGCCTTTGGTGGTGTTAGATGTGAGGGATCTTCAGAGGTATTCTATGCAGTAGAAATGAATGACCAGTGAAAGAATCTGATGATTGAAATTTCTTTGGCAAGTATAACAAACTCAAGTCAGTACGTTGATTCCACTACTATTTTTTTTTCCAACTGAAATTGTGTAATATATTCCTGAAAAGTAGGAGGGGAGAATAAAATTTGGGAATGCTATGTCAACTGGAATTGACCCAAACTGTCAAAACTTGCTCAAAGTTACAACAAAAACACTGCAAATGCAACATCTATGAATCCACATCTATTGAAGAACCCCCACGTATTTAAAAAAAACTCACTAAGTAAAAACATTATAGCAGAATCAATTCATTTGGAAAAACTCTAGGAATGGAGGAGCCAAGAGACAGTAGCTCTTAGAGTGTTTCTCAGGTCTAAAATTCTTCACTAGAATTGTTCTTTAATGGAACTATCAGGCTTGCTAGGAAAAAGCATCTACTATTTCTGGGGAGAAAAAAACTAAGGAAACCCAAGAAACTGCAGCCCAAAGGGCGTGAAAGCACTTGCCCCAGTTTGAAGATACTGTGCTTAGGCTGGTGCTCTCCAAAATTCTTTCACAAGGGTCATATCTAAATGAATGGATTTCACGTTTGCAATTTTAAAATCCCAGGGGCTCATCTCACAACCCCTAGTTTTAAGAAGAGAGGACCACAAAAGTTCTGAGAAGACCTTGCCATAAAATCTTCCCAGGGGATCCCAATCCTCCGTTGCTTTCCTCTTTCATAGCAACCTCCAAGGACAGCTCTGCAAGGCCCCACCCCTGCACGCATGCGCACACCCACTAGGGGCGGGGCTCCCCGCATGCGCACCACTGTCCTCCAGCTGCTCAGAGCATCTGTTGAGGCCTGACCGCTTGGGAAGCCAGTAACACACGTGCCAGCGTGGAGGGTGGGGTTCCAACGGTCATCCCGGCTGGGGGCGGAGCCAATCATGGCAGCTTTTAGAATCAATTATTTGAAAGCAGGAGTAAGGAAAACGGACTTTTCACCTCTTGGGTGTCCTGCTGTGCACTCTTAGTCACTCTGTGGGTTATTTGTGGCCTTGTCCAAGTGAGTTCACCACCGCCCTGTGCCCCTCCCCCACCGCCACCAACTGGAGCTCGGTGTCCCTGCAGTGTTTACACCAGGGTTGTTGGCACCACTGTGGAGCAGGTTGCATGAAGGCTTCAGTGATTTCCGGCCCTACCATGAGGCAGGTGAATAAAATGTGTGAACGATTAAATGGGTGCCAGTCTAGTGTTTGCATTCTAAAGCATATGAAAGCTAGAAGGAAGGTTTTCCAGTTCGAGAATGCTCATCCAGTTCACAAGAAATAGCTCAGGACACTGGAAATTGAGTGGAAAATGAATAAAGATCTATTGTACATCCTCATAGTTTCACCAGTGTCTTCCATTTTAACATAAAAATGTCAATCAACACATGTTCAAACTGCATATTATTGTCAGTGATGGGGGCAACGTTGCTGAATCTAACAATAAGCATTGATTTGTAGTCTAATACTCTCAAGAAATGACAGAATTGGAGTTTCCTCCTGGCTCAGCTTGTTAAGGGTCCATGGTTGTCACTACTGTAGCTTTGGTTACAATTGTGACAGGCTGTTCATTCTCTGGCCATAGACATACTTTGGACTGGCCATGCCACCAAAAAACAAAAACAAAAACAGATATCCTAGCATAGATTGGCAAGTGATGCAAGAGTTCAATAACAATCAAGAAATGCATTAGGTAAGAATCAACTGGGTAGGAGACAGAAATAAGATGGCTGAATAGAAGGACTGGAGATCAATTTCTCTCCTAAAAACAACAAAATTTACAACCAAATGCTGAGCAATTTTCAACCAAATGGACCAGAAACTTTCAAAAAGATATCCTATTCCAGAAGACAAAGAGGAGGACACATCAAGAGGTGGTGGGTTGATTACAGGATATATGCAACCCCATACCTCCCGGTGGGAAGATCCACAGACAGGAAAGTAACTGGTTCACAGAGACTCACCTACAAGAGTGAGAGTTCTGAGCCCCACATCAAACTCCCATGCCTGGGGATCTGGCACTGGGAGAAAGAGCCCCTGGAGCATCTGGCATTGAAGGCCAGGGGGCTTGTGCACAGGAGCTCCATGGGACTGGGGGAAATGGAGACCTCATTCTTAAAAGGCACACCCAGACTTTCTCATGCACTGGGTCCCAGGGCAAAGCAAAGTCTCTATAGTAATGTGGGTCAAACATGACTGCAGTTCTTGGAGGACCTCCTGGGAAAACAGGGTTAAATGTGGTTCATTGTGGGGGAAGGACATTGGAAGCAAAGCTCTCAGGAATGTTCATCAGCAGCTGCCTTTCTCTGCAAGTGGTCATTTTGAGAAAATCTGGCCCCCACACATCAGTGCTGAGAAGCCCCAGGCCAAACAACATAGTTTTGGAAGTCCTAGCCACAGCAATCAGGGAAAAAAATAAAAATAAAAGGAATCCAAATTGGAAAGGAAGAAGTAAAACTATCGCTATTTGCAGATGACATGATACTATACCTAGAGACTCCTAAAGACTCTACAAGAAAACTGTTGGAGCTCACTCATGAATTTGGCAAAGTCGCAGCATACAAAATTAATACACAGAAATCAACGGCATTGCTATACACTAACAATGAAAGAGTAGAAAGAGAAATTAGGGAAACAATCCCATTTACCATCACAGCCAAAAGAATAAAATACCTAGGAGTAAACCTACCTAAAGAGACAAAAGACCTGTCCTCTGAAAACTATAAGACACTGATGAAAGAAATCAAAGATGACACAAATAGATGGAAAGTCGTACCATGTTCTTGGATTGGAAGAGTCAATATTATCAAAATGAGGGCATTCCCAACATAGCTCAGTGGTTAATGAATCCAACTAGGAACTATGAGGTTGCAGGTTTGCTCCCTGGCTTTGCTCAGTGGGTTAAAGATCCGGCATTGCTGTAAGCTGTGGCATAGGTCCCAGATGCTTGGATTCCATGTTGCTGTGGCTCTAGCACAGGCCAGCAGCTGTAGCTCTGATTAGACTCCTAGTGCGGAAACCTCCATATGCTGTGGGTGCAGTCCTAGAAAATACTTTTTAAAAATTATCAAAATGAGGAGTTCCTGTCATGGCGCAGTGGTTAACAAATCCGACTAGGAACCATGAGGTTGCGGGTTCAGTCCCTGCCCTTGCTCAGTGGGTTAAAGATCCGGTGTTGCCATTAGCTGTGGTGTAGGTTGCAGACGCGGCTCGGATCCTGCGTTGCTGTGGCTCTGGCGTAGGCCGGTGGCTACAGCTCCGATTCAACCCCAAGCCTGGGAACCTCCATATGCCGCGGGAGTGGCCCAAGAAATAGCAACAACAACAAAAGACAAAAAAAAAAAAATTATCAAAATGACTATACTACCCAAAGCAATCTACAGATTCAATGCAATCCCTATCAAATTACCAAGGACATTTTTCACAGAACTCAAACAAAATATTTTAAAGTTTGTTTGGAAGCACAAAAGACCCAGAATAGCCAAAGATATCCTGAAAAAGAAAAATGGAGCTGGAGGAATCAGGCTCCCGGACTTCAGTCTCTACTACAAAGCAACAATCATCAAAACCATATGGTACTGGCACAAAGACAGAAATAGATCAGTGGATCAAGGATACAAAGCCCAGAATTCAACCCATGCACCTACAGCCAACTAATCAATGACAAAGGAGGCAAGAATACCCACTGGAGAAAAGACAGCCTGTTCAATAAGTGGTGCTGGGAAAACTGGACAGCCACATGGAAAAGAATGAAATTAGAACACTCCCTAACACCATACACAGAAATAAACTCCCAATGGATTCAAGACCTAGATAGAAGACCAGACACCATAAAACTAGGCCAAAGACTCTCTGACATAAACAAGAGCAACATCTTCTCAGATCCACCTCTTAGAGCAATGACAGTAAAAACAAAAAGAAAGAAATGGGACTAAATGAAATTTAGAAGTTTCTGCATCAGCGAAGGAAACCCTAAACAAAACTTAAAGACAACCCACACAATGGGAGAAAATCTTGGGAAATGACTCGACTGACAAGGGATTCATCTCCAAAATGTATAAACACCTTCTGCAGCTCCATACCAAAAAAAAAAAAAAAACACAAAAACAAAAAGAAACAAACAACCCCATCAGAAAATGGGCAGAAGATCTAAACAGACAGTTCTCCAAAGAAGACATACAGATGGCCATGGTATTTTGTTCCTTTTAATGGCTCAGTAATATTCCATTGTGTATTTGTACCACTTCTTCTGGATCCACTCCTCTATCGATGGACATTTAGGTTGTTTCCATGTCTTGGCTATTGAAAAGAGTGCTGCGATGAACACTGGCGTACATGTGTCTTTGCGAGTCATGGGTTTCTCTGGATAGATGCCCAGGAGTGGGATTGCTGGACCAAACGTAGTTCTATTTTTAATTTTCTGAGGAATCTCCAACCTGTTTTCCACAGTGGTTGCACCAATTTACACTCCCACCAACAGTGTACTAGGGTTCCTTTTTCTCCACACCCTCTCCAGCACTTATTGTTTGTAGACTTTTTGATGATGGCCATTCTGGCTGGTGTAAGGTGATACCTCATAGAGGTTTTGATTTGCATTTCTCTAGTGATGAGTGATGTTGAACATCTTTTCATCACTGTGCCACAATGGGAACTCTGGGAATTGTGTATTAGTGCATGTGTTTCTTATGGTGGTTTTTCAGGAATTTTGTGGTTTGGGGTGCGTGAGGGTAGGTCTATGACTATTTTATGGGACTGGTGATATGCTGTATATGTGCAGATGAATGGATTGTGTGGGTTGTGTGGTGTGAGGTTATTATGAATTTGTATTTTGGAAGATGACTGGAGTTATTTCATTGTAATTATTTAGGAATGTGGGAATATGTATATATGTATATATATACATGAGTCATGGTGTTGAAATATACATAATGGGAAATATTGTTACTATATTGTATTATCTTTGTATGGTGACAGATGGTAGCTAGTTTATCATGGTAATCATTTCTAATGTATAGAAATATTGAATCACGACATTATGCACCTGGAACTAACAGAGTGTTGTAGGACAATTATACTCCAATTAAAAATTTTTAATTAAAGAAATAAGTAACAAATGTTGGTGATGATGTGGAGAAAGGGAACACGTGTGCACTGTTGGTAGGAATGTAAATTCATAAAACCACTATAGAAAACAGTATATAGGTTCCTCAAAAAACTAAAAATAGAACTACCATATGATCCAGCAATCCCACTTCAGGATATTTACCTGAAATAAATGAAGTCATTGCTTCAAAGAGACATCTGCACCCCCATGTTCATTGCAGCATTATTCACAATTGCCAGAACATGGAAACAAGTGTCCATCAACAATGGATGAAGAAAATGTGATACATGTATATATATATATATATGTCTAATCTTAAAGGCATTATGCTAAGTGCGAAATACATATACCATGTAATGTCACTTATATGTGGAGTCTAAAAACAAGACAAAACAACACATACACACACAAACTGAGTTCATAGATACAGAGAACATATTGGTGGTTGGCAGAGGCAAGGGGCTGGGGTGGAGAAATTTGTAAAATGTATCAAACAGTATAAACTTCAAGTTATTAAATAAGTTATGAGTATGGAATAAGCCTAGTGACTACAGTTACTAATACTGTATTGCATATTTGAAAATTGATAAGAGAGTAGATCTTGCCCTTAGTAGAGTTCCTGTCATGGTGCTGTGGAAACGAATCCAACCAGGATCCATGAAGTTGCAGGGTTGATCCCTAGCCTCACTCAGTGGGTTAAGGATCCAGCATTGCCATGAGCTCACAGATGTGGTTCAGATCTGGCTTTCCTGTGGCTGTGGTATAAGCCAGCAGCTGCAGCTCCAATTAGACCCCTAGCCTGGGAACCTCCATATGCTGGGGGTGTGGCCCTAAAAAGAAAAAAAAAAGTCCTTAAAAATATTGTAGCTATGTATGGGAATGGATATTAACTAGACTTATTGTGGTTATCATTTCACAGTATATACAAATGTAGAATCATATTTTAATCTGAAAATAATATAAGGTTATAGATCAATTATACCTCAATTTAAAAAGGAAAGTTAGTAGTTCCCATTGTGAATCAGTGGTAACAAACCTGACTAGTATCCATGAGTATGTGGGTTGGATCCCTGACCTTGCTGAGTGGATTAAAGGATCTGGCATTGCTGTGAGCTGTGGTATATGTCGATGCAGCTCAGATCCCATGTTGCTGTGGCTGTGATATAGATTGGCAGCTGCAGCTCTGAGTCAACCCCTAGCCTGGGAACCTCCATATGCCATGGGTGCAGCCCTAAAAAATAAATAAACAAACAAACAAATAAATAAATAAAAAGAAAGATAATAAAATTCTCCTGGTAGGGGGGAAAATGTGCTTTCCTACTATTAGGAATGAATATTCCACATCGTTCAGCTATTCTGCTCCTGACTAAAGAGGTCTGGAAAAAATTATATGTGTGTTTGCTCATAATGAAGTTAAAAGGAAAAAAAAATTATAGGCGTTCCCATTGTGGCACAGTGGAATTGAACCCAACTAATATTCATGAGGATGCAGCATACAGTTAGATCTGCTTAGATATGTACGTATTGCTGTGGCTAAGGCTATATACACATTTGGTTTGGTGGGCAGCTGTATATTCCCTCTTGGGACATGCTGGAGGCCACCAGTAAATTTCCTCCCAGGTTAACTTTGCTACCTGAATTTTCATTGTTGTTTCTATATTCTTTAAGGTGGGCTATGGAGGTCTTTACAACATTGAGATACAGCTTACATATAGTAGTGTATTCATTTTGATATATGCATATATTGCAAAATGATAACCACGGTAAGTTTAGTTAACATCCATCAGCACACATAGCTATATTTTTTTTCTCTTTTCTTTTTTAGAGCTGCACCTGTGGCATATGGAAGTTCCCAGGCTAGGAGTTGAATCAGAGCTATAGTTGACAGCCTATGCCACAGCCACAGCCACAGCAATACCAGACCTGAGCTGCATCTGCAACCTATGCCACAGATTGTGGCAGTGCCAGATCCTCAACCCACTGAGCAAAGCCAGAGATTGAACCCGCATCCTCACGGACACTATGTCAGGTTCCTAACCCACTGAGCCATGACGGAAACTCCCAATTTTTTTCTTATGATGAGAACTTCTAAGATCTACTCTTTTTACCACTTTCAAATATACAATAGAATATTGTTGTCAACATGATGTAAATTGCGTTCCTAGGACTTATGCATTTTTATAACTTTCCAGTTTGTACTTTTTGACTGTGTTCACCCACTTCCTCCACCGTCCACCTCAGGCAACCACCAATCTGTCTTCTGTCATCTATGAGGTTTTTTTTTGGGGGGGGGTTGCTTTGGGTTTTTTTCCTGTTTGTTTTTCACTCCACATATAAGTGAGATTATATAGTACTTGTCTTTATCTGATTTGCCTCACTTACCATAATGCCCTTGAGGTCCATCTATGTTGTTGCAAAGGGCAGAATTTCCTTCTTTTTTTTGGCCAAATAATATACCATTACACACACACACACACACACACACACACACACACACACATAACATTCTACATATAGATATATATACACATACATGATATATATATATATCATGTTAGATATATATATGTATATATATATATATATATATTAACCAAATATATATCTCCTAGGTTGTAGGTCACAGATGTGGTTGGAATCTGGAATTGCTGTGGCTATGGTGTAGGCCAGTGACTACAGCTCTGATTTGACACCTAGCCTGGTAACCTCTAAATGCCTCTGGTGCAGTCCCAAAAACACAAACACACACTTAATGTGTGTACGTGTGTGTGTAACTTTGGTTGTTTTCATGCCTTGGCTACTGTGAATAATGCTGCAATGAACACAGGGGTGCAGCTATCTCTTTGAGATAGTGGTTTCATTTCCTTCAGATAAACACCCTGAAATGGGATTGCTGGATCATATGGTAGCTTTTTTTTGGTTATTGTAACTGAAAGAATTTTATAATATTTATAGTTGTACAATGATCATCACAACCCAATTTTACAGCATTTCCATCCCAAACCCCGGCCCATCCCTCCCCTCCCCCAACCTGTCTCCTTTAGAAGCCATAAGTTTTTCAAAGTTGGTGAGTCAGTATCTGTTCTGCTAAGAAGTTCATTGTATGCTTTTTATAGATTCCACATAGAAGTAGTAGCATATGATATTGGTATCCCACTGTCTGACTAACTTCAGTTAGCATGATAATTTCTAGGTCCATCCATGTTGCTGAAAATGCCATTATTGCATTCTTTTTATGGCTGAGTAATAGTCCATCGTATGTATGTACCACATCTTTATCCACTCCTCTGTCGATGGACATTTCAGTTACTTCATGTCTTAGCTTTTGTATATAGTGTGCTGCAATGAACACTGGAGTACATATATCTTTTGTGTGTGTGTTTTTTAGGACCACACCAGAGGCATATGGTGGTTATCAGGCTAGGGGTCCAATCAGAGCTAAAGCCGCTGGCCTACACCACAGCCACAGCAATGCCAGGTTCGAGCCACGTCTGCAACCTACACCACAGCTCATTGCAACACTGGATCCTTAAGCCACTGAGCAAGGCCAGGGATTGAACCTGCATCCTCATGGATGCTAGTCAGATTCATTTCTGCTGAGCTATGAAGGGAACTCCACATGTATCTTTCTGAGTCATGGTTTTCTCTGGATAGATGCCCACGAGTGGGATTGCTGGATCAAATGGTAGTTCTATTTTTAGTTTTTTGAGGAATCTCCATAATGTTTTCCATAGTGGTTGCACCAATTTACATTCCCACCAACAATCTAATAGGGTTCCTTCTCTCCACACCCTCTCCAGCATGTATTGTTTGTAGACTTTTTGATGATGGCCATACTGGCTGGTGTGAGGTGGTACCTCTTAGTCATTTTGATTTGCATTTCTCAAAGAATTAGTGATGTTGAACATCTTTTCATGTGTGTTGTTGGCCATCTGTATATCTTCTTTGGAGTCTTGTCTGTTTAGACCTTCTGCCCATTTTCTGGTGTGCTTGTTCATATGGTAGTGCTATTTTTAATTGTTCAAGGAACTCTACTTTTTTTCCCATGGGGTCTGTACCAATTTACATTCCCATCAGAAGTGCACAAGTTTTCCTTTTACTCCACATCCTCACCAACATTTTTTATTTCTTGTCTTCTTGATAACAGTCATTCTAACAGGTGTGAGGTGCTATCCCTTTGTGGTTTTTATTTGCATTTCCCTGATGATTACTCATGTTGAGCACTTTTTCCTCTGTTGACCAGTTGTATGAATTCTTTGGAAAACTGACTATTCAGGTCCTCTGCCCATTTTAAAATCAGAGGGTTTTTTGTTTCTTTGGGTTTTTTTTTGTTTGTTTGTTTTTCTTTATTGGCTTTTTAGGGCCACACCCATGGCATATGGAGGTTCCCAGCCTAAGAGTTGAATCAGTGCTGTAAATTGCCGGCCTACACCACAGCCACAGCTACGCCAGATCTGAGCCTCCTCTGTGACCTACACCACAGGTCATGGCAATGCCAGATCCTTAACCCACTAATCCGCGCCAGGGATTGAACCCACATCCTCATGGGTACTAGTCAGGTTCTTTAACCACTGAGCACAATGGGAACGCCTAGTTTGTTTTTTTTTTTTTTCTTGTTTCACATTACTTCCTAATGTTGCATGAATTCTTTATGTATTTGGAATATTAATCCCTTTTCTGATGTGGTTTGCAAATATTCTCCCATTCATTAGGTTGCCTTTTCATTTTGTTGATGGTTTCCTCTGCTGTGCAAAAGCTTATAAGTTTGTTTTGGTGTGTTTTAACCGGCACCAGCCCCATCCTCCACTCTCCAGATCCATGGTAGCTTTGAAAACTAACAGCTCCCAATCACAGTGAAAACTAGCAGGCTGCCAGCTCCAGGAGTGGGCAGAACGAGGGTTAGAATTTTTCCTAAGCTCCATTACCAGAGAATTACCATTATTTGATCTGACTGAAGATTCCTTGGAACCCCTACTTTAAGGCTATGTATTTGACCTTAGCGAGAGTTCAACCACTGTCGAAAGGCTTCTTTGAGAGCACTTGTCTCAAAAATTACAGGCAATTGTTTAAATTTACAGCTGCCTGAGGCAGGGAATACTAGTGGGGACAGACAATAGACCAGCCAAATAATATAAAAGAAAAAACTGGGAAATAAAATATTCACAGGGGCTTTGAAAAGTTCTTAGGAAGCTAAAAGTCCACCAATGCCTAAAAATGAAAAAAGGAAAATAAAAATCTCTCCCAGTTTTCTCACATTGATTCTGTATTTAGGCACTCCTTTATTGCCTAGCCAGGCAAGTTACATCTCTGCCTTCACCTTTACTTCCTGTTTGTGCTGACCTTAGAGATCAGCCAGAAAGGAAGGCTCAGACTCTTCTCAGGTCTTTTCTGAGCATGTGTCATGCCTAGGTTGTACACATGTCTATACACATAAATGTACCACCATACACAAGTACATTTGAATGCCCTAATTTCTCAGAGAAACTCTTTCCCTAAGCTTTTGGCAGGTTTATTATTACCTCTCAACCATATCTTTTGCCCTAAGCTACAGTATTTTGTTCATTTGTTGTACAATTTTTTGAGGAATGCTACCTGTGTAGGCAATTTTCTGGCCTGAGCAAATTCCAAATTATGTTAAACAGACAAGCACCTCCTATCAATCTTTCAGGTGATACCTAAGACAGGTCAAAGCAGACAAACATAGGTCACTGTAAATAAGGTCTTCTCTACTCCCTTTAGCCGGGGACAAGGGTTGAAGGCTACTTTCTTCAAGACTGCTACCAAGGCTGAGGAATGGTGCAGGTCAAGGACAAGTAACAATGTTGCAATGCTTTCCTACCATTTTAAACTTGGCTTTTTCTTGATTCATTATTCTCTTTGTTGCTGTAAGCCTCCGTTTTCAACAATTCTGACTATGGTGACTCTTACATTTTTTGCTTGATTTTTTTCAGTGTTTCTATGGAGGGATAGGCCCCTGGAACTATCTAATCTGACATTTTTTACTGATGTCACCCCTTTAGTAAGGCAGGTCTATAACGAATGAATTATTTGTTTTTGTTTAGCTCAAAATAAGTTCATTTCCCCTTTGTCTTTGAAGGATAGTTTTATTGGATATAGAATACTTCATTTGACTTTTATTTTTCTCTCAGAACTTTGAATATATCCTCCTACCGAAACAGGAGGGGAGGGGAAGGCATGACCATTAAAAGAATGACAGCCATTGAGAAGAACAGTGGTTAGAACATTGACAAAAAGTGGTTAGAGCCTATTAGGCCTAAGATGGTAGAAGATTCAACTTCCAGTAGATCTTGAAACTCATTATATGCTCATTGTAACACATTAGCACGCTGAATGACATACTTACAGGTGCCATGGCAGTTCCAAGGCTGACCATAAGAGGCCGAAAAACTGGGCAGTGGCCCAATTCCTGGAAATGCCTACCCCTTCCCTAAAATAGTTGGAATAATCCTCCCACTTGTTAGCCCATAAAATTATCCAGACCATAAAAACTAACAACCCCACATGTCAAGCCAGCTCTCCCTTTCTGAGAAAGTCCTCATTCTGTCTATGGAATATGTATCTTTCTAAATAAGTTCACTTTCTCTTTACTATGGCTTGCTCTTTTCTTTCCTGCACAAAGCCACGAGCCCTCACTTGGAAGCCTCTCCCAGAAATTTACCCAAGACCCAAGACATGACCATCCATTAACATGCCATTTTCTTGCAACACTACTGCCTCCATGGTTTCTGATGAGAAAACAGCTCTTAATATTATTTAGACAAAAAGACTGATCTTCATCAAAATTAAAAACTTTTGTGCAGCAAATGGCATAATCAAGAAAGTAAAAAGATAACCTACAGAATAGAAGAAAATATTTGCAAACCACATCCCTGATAAGTGTTTGATATAGAGAATGTAGAAACAACTTGCATAATTCAACAACAAAAAGCAACTCTTATTTAAAAAATTGGCAAAAGACTTGAATAGACATTTCCCTAACATGATTACTGTTCAACACCTGTAGTCATGAGGAAGATGAAATGTGGTGAGTTTTTCTATTGGAGGAGAATGCAAACTGGTGATCTGTATCAGAGTCCTATGAACTGTTAACATTACATCACTTGCAATTTTCTGAAACCTTATCTTTTCAGCTGAGTTCCTTAAATTAATGTCAGGGTTTCAGAAATGTAGCATCTACCAATCCTCATGATTATTTCAAGTATGAAAGTAGAATTAAATAAATTATATTATATACTAGAATGTCAAAGCTCTGTGTTTATGGGGACATCTGATTTCTTAAAGATTGACTTGAAGAAATATATCTATGAGCAATTTTTAAGCTGTTAATGTTGAAAGATCGTTTGGTAGAATGTCATCATCCCTAAAACAACCTGACGCTTCATAACAAACACCATCATTTTATTTTTATTTTTTAATTTATTTATTATTACTTTTTTTTCTTTTTAGGACCCAACCTGTGGCATATGGAATTTTCCAGGCTAGGGGTCGAATCAGAGCTGCAGCAGCCAGCCTACACCACAGCTACAGCAATGCCACATCAGAGCCACACCTGTGACCTATGCCACAGCTTGAGGTAATGCTGGATCCTTAACCCACTGAGCGAGGCCAGGGACTCATGGACACTATGTTGGGTTCTTAACACACAGAGGCACAAGAGGAGCTCCCACTTTTACTTTAAAATGAAGTAAAATACTAATAATGGCTTGGAGTTCTTTGACATAACACAAGAGAATCAACACAAACTTAGGTCACTGCTGAAAGCTGAAACCCATGGGTGCACACACTTGTATATCAATATAAAATATTTTTCATAATAGAAGAAATTTTTCATAATAGAAGATAAGTTGGTGAAAATACATCTGCTGGAGGAACATCAATATTGACTATTTCCACAGAATTCTTATCAAAGCAAGGCTTCTTTGACACAGAGATAACTTTTTGTTCTGGGAGGAAAGAATATCACAAAGATTACAAACATATATGATATTCCATGAATTATTAGTAGTTCATGACTAAATAAATATACATAATACATTTCAGGAAGATATCATTAATAATAACAGATAATCAGCATCTAGTATGGTATTCATCATAAGATACAGTTCCTTGCAAAAACTCTGTTGAAGTTTATTAGCCATTATAGTCAATCAGCCACAATGTGCGAACTTTGGCATTTATGAAAATATCCACAGGGTACCTATGTCTTCAGTCATTAAAATTCAGGTTGTGTCCTAAGTGGGGGTGGCTGCCAGCATGTCCTGAGAGCAGAACCTCATCCCATGGAGCTCATGTAAAGCTTATCATCTTGGCTTCCATAAACCCAGTGCACCTGCATCAGCCCTGAAATGCTGCCACCTTCCCTGGCACTTTCAGGTCAAGAAGAATAAAATCCTTGAGCTCAAATGGACTTCAGAGCTCATCTGACTCACCACCTCATTCAGGAAACTAAATTGAAGGAGGCCATGATATTTTAGCAAGTAGAAATTCATCTCTTCCAATTTCCCCATGAGGCCAGCCATTGTAATTTTAAAAGGTGACAAATGTACTAATTTATTCATGGTATCATGTTACCTCAAAAGGAACCTGTCCTGGAGTTCCTGTCATGGCTCAGTAGTTAGTGAACCCGACTAGCATCCGTGAGGATGTGGGTTTCGATCCCTCACCTCACTCAGTGGGCTAAAGGATCCAGCATTGCCATGAGAGTGGTGTAGGTTGCAGAAACAGCTCAAATCCTGAATTGCTGTGGCTCTGGCATAGGCCGGTGGCTACAGTTCCAGTTGGACCCCTAGCCTGGGAACTTCCATATGCTGTGGGTGTGGCCCTAAGAGACAAAAGGGCCAAAAAAAGGAATCTGTCCTTCTGTTTCTTCTGCAGCAGTAGACTCACTCTTCCACCTCTGTCCTGAAGTTTGCATCTGTGAAACCATTCAGAGAAGAATTTCTAAAGTTGAGAACATGTTAGCAAAAGAAAATAAAAACATAAAAAAGAGGATATTATAGTAATTCACTTCTCACTGTAGTAGTACTTCCAAACTGGAAATCAATTCTAAGAATATTAATAGGAGAATAATTAAACTACTACAAGTCAGTCATTTACTGGGCATTTCAATGAAGTGACATTTCTAGGAATTGGAGATGCAGTAATAAACTGTGGAGCTACATCACTCATCTCATGACCATTATAAGTAACATCAATTTAAGTGCAGCTTTACTGGTGTGAAATGTAGAAAAGTTGGCATTTAAAAAGCACAATGGGATTGGTGGCATCTCTGCAGGGCCAGGACAAAGGTTTGATCCCTGGCCCAGCACAGTGGGTTAAAGATCCAATGTTGCCATACCAGTAGCACAGGTCACAACTGTGGCTTGGATCTGATCCCTGGCCCAGAAACTCCATACGCCTTCAGGGCATCCAAAAAAGAAATGAAACATGAAAAAATGAAAAGAAAGTATGTAGGAGTTCCTGCTGTGACAAGGTGGGTTTAGAATCTAACTAATCGAAGCAGAGGCACCAGTTCAATTCCTGGCCTGGTGCAGTGGGTTAAAGGATCTGGCTTGCTGCAAGGCATGGGGTTGCAGCTGTGGCTGGAATTCAGTCCCTGGCCTGGGAACTTCCATATGCCTTCGATGCAGCCATTTAAAAAAAATTGTGTAACTCTGTGCCAACAGGAGTATCTGTTTCCATGCTCTGTTTGCAAATGCAGGATTTAAATCTTGCTGCTGGAGTAGAAGGAATGAACGCCTTTATTATGATCTCTTATTCTTGTGGGAGAAGGCAGGTCTCTGCTTGACGTTTTTTCCTCCACCCTTCGTAGGATCAAAACTTAAGTTTCCCTGTAGTTGTGGCTGTCAATGCTGGAGAGAGTCATTTCAATAAAACATAACCTTATTTTATCCCATGTTGATAAAATAACAGTAGTCCTGTGTAGAGATTGCCAGAATCCATTCTACAAGAATTCTGCTTCTTCTGGTCTACTCATGAATTTCTTCCCCTGCTCAAACTAGTGAAAACATTCCTATGAAATTACCCCCAACACCAACAGAAGGAAAACTGGAAAATTCACAAATATGCACACAGTAACATGCTCTTAAACAACCAGTGGGCTAAAGGAAAGATCACAAGACAAATTAGAAGACACAAATGAAAGAAACGTAAACATGCTGTACCAAAATTTTTGTGATGCAGTGAAATATGCTCAGAAGGAAATTTGTAGTTTTTTTTTTTTTTTTTGTCTTTTTGCCATTTCTTGGACCGCTCCCGCAGCATATGGAGGTTCCCAAGCTAGGGGTCCAATCAGAGCTGTAGCAACGGGCCTACACCAGAGCCACAGCAACGTGGGATCCAAGCCGCGTCTGCAATCTACACCACAGCTCACTGAGCAAGGGTAGGGACCGAACCTGCAGCCTCATGGTTCCTAGTCAGATTCGTTAACCACTGCGCCACGACAGGAACTCTGAAATTTGTAGCTTTAAATGCCTATGTTCCTACATTAAAAAAAATGTCTCAAATTAGCCACTTAAATTGGCACCTTAAAGCACTTGGAAAAACTCAAATCTAGCAGAAGGAAGGTAATAATGAAGATTAGAGTGGAGATAAAGAACAGAGAAACAAGAGGGAAAATAAATGAACCTAAGATATTTTCAAAGAGCAACAAAATTGACAAATCTTTGAGAAAAGACTCCAATTAAAATAAGAAACAAAAGTGAGGAAATTACTACAGACCTTAATACCAAAGATAGCATTGAACTGTACTCTTAAAAATGGTTAAAATAATGAGGAATTCCCATCATGACTCAGCAGAAACGAATCTGACTAGAATCCATGAGGACACAGGTTTGATCCCTGGCCTCACTGAGTGGGTTAAGGATCCAGCAATGCCATGAGCTGTGGTGTTGTAGACATGACTCAAATCCTGAATTGCTATGGCTGTGGTGCAGGCTGGCAGCCATAGCTATAATTTCACCCGTAACTTGGGAACCTCCATATTCCACAGGTGAGGCCCTAAAATGACTTAAAAAAGAAAAAAGAGAGAGTTAAAATGATGAATTTCATGTTATGTAAATGTACCTCAATGAAAAAGCTTACATTTGTGTGGATTCACACCTACAATCTGTCCTGTTCCTTTGATCTATGTGTTTGTGTGTGGTTAACCTCTTACTATTACCATACTGTCTTGATAACTGTGATTTTATAGTAAGTCTTAAAATCAGATTTTCTTCTTTTCAAAATTATTTTGGCTGTTCAAGTTCCTCTCACTTTCTATATAGAATTTAAAATTAAGTTGTCAATATATACAATGAGTGATCCTGGGGTTTTGACTGGAGTTGTGTTAAATCTATAGATCACTTTTTTTAAAATTAGCATCTTAACCATATTTAATTTTTCAATCCATGATCATAATATATCTCTCCATTTATTTAGATTTTTAGATGTCTTTTGATCTTCTTCATTAGCTTTTTTAAAATTTTTAAGCATATAGCTCCTGCACACATTTTCAGGTTTATATCAAAGTATTTCCTTTTTTTAAATAAAAGGTATTTTAAAAACAGATTTAAACATTAATATTGTATAAATTGCATTTTAATTTTTGTATGTTGACCTTTTATTTTTCTTTTTCATTTCTGGCCACCCTGCAGCATATGAAGTTCCTGGGCCAGGGATCAGATCCAAGCCAGAGTTGTGACCTAAGTCACAGCAGCAGCAATTCCAGATCCTTCACCCACTGTGCCAAACGGGAGATGGAACCTCAACCCAGTTCTCCCAAGATGCTGCTGATCCCTGTTGTGCCACACCAGGAACTCCATATGTGGACCTTTATTAGGCAACTATGCTAAATTCACTTGTTAAGTCTAGGAGCCTTTAAAAATAGACTCTAGAGACTTCTACTTTAATGATCATGTCATCCGTTCCAGTCTATATGGTTTTTTCTCCCCTTGCTTTATCATACTGGCTAGTCAGCCTATGATGTTAAAAAAAATGTATATCTTTGCTTTGTTCTTGATCCTGGGGTAAAATATGAAACCTTTCATACTAATCCTGATGTTAATTATAGATTTTTTTGTAGGTACCATTTATTAAGGAAGTTCCTTTCTATTCCTAATATACTAGAGGGGTTTTTTGGGGGAGTAGCACCCTGCAGCTTATGGAATTCCCGGGCCAGGGATCAGATCTGAGCCAAAGTTGCGACCTACACCAGAGCTGTGGCAATGCCAGATTCTTTAACCCACTGTGCCGGACAAGGATCAAACCTGCATCTTGGCACTGCAGAGATGCTGCCAATCCCATTGTGCCAGAGGGAATGCCTACTAGAGTTTTTATGATGAATGGATTTGGAGTTTTTCAATTGATTTCAATTTTCTTTTTTATATCAATTAATTTTGAAATTTTTGTCCAGGGATCAGGATACTATAACTCACAGGCCAAATCCTGCTCATCAACTGTTCCTGTAGAGGCCATAAGCTAAAAAAATTTTAAAAAGTTTTTACAAATTTTTAAAGGATTGTAAAAAGAAGAAGAATATAGTATACTACAAAAACTGTATGACACCCAGTGGGCCCTAATTAAACTCAAAAGCTTCTGCACAGCAAAGGAAATCATTTTTAAAAAAAGACAACCTACAGAATGGGAGAAAATTTTTGCAAAGGACTCAACTGACAAAGGTTTAATCTCTAAAATATACAAACAACTCATACAATTCAATAGCAAAAAAACAAACAACCCAATTGAAAAATGGGCAGAAGGCCTAAAAAGACATTTCTCCAAAGAAGGCATATAGATGGCCAGCAGGCACAAGAAAAAATGCTCAGCATCACTAATTATTAGAGAAATGCAAATCAAAACTACAATGAGATACCACCTCCCGCCAGTTAGAGTGGCCATCATTACCAAGTCAACACATAACAACTCCTGGAGAGGATGTGGAGGAAAGGGAACCCTCCTACACTGTTGATGAGAATGTAAATTAGTAAAACCAGTATAAAAAACAATAAGGTAATATCTCAGAAAACTAAATATGGAACTACCATATGACCTACTCCTGAGCATATATCCAGACAAAAAAAAATTCATTGAAAAAGATACATGCACCTGTATGCTCATGGCAGCACTATTCACAATAGCCAAGACATGGAAACAATCTAATTGCCCATCTGAATGGGTGTTTAGGAAGATGTGGCGCATATATACAATGGAATACTACTCAGCCATAAAAAGGACCAAATAATGCCATTTGCAACAACATGTATGTACCTAGAGACTCTTCTACTGAGTGAAGTAAGTCAGAAAGAGAAAGACAGACCCCATATGATATAACTTACATGTGGAGTCTAAAATATGGCACCAATTATCTATCTACAGAACAGAAAAGATCATGGACATGTAGGACAGAATAGTGTATGTAGTGGGGCTGGGGAGGGACTGGAATGAATTGGGAATCTCAGGTTAGTAGATGAAAACTCTTGCATTTGGAATGGATAAGCAAGGAGATCCTGCTGTATAGCACAGAGAACTATATATCTAATCACTTGTGATGGAACATGATGGAGGATAATGTGAGAAAAAGAAGGCATATATATGTGTGTGTGTGTGTGTGTGTGTGTGTGTGTGTGTGTGTGTGAGACTGGGTTACTTTGCTGTACAGCAGAAATTGACAGAACATTGTAAATCAATCATTTTTTTAAAAAGGTATAAGTCCTATCTCTAGAGTCTTATGTTTTTAAATGCGAGGATTTATATGGCTATCTAGTTGTTCTAGCACTATTTGTTGAAGAGATTATCTTTCCTCCCCCTCCCTCAGGCCCACACCTGCATCCTCCAACTTTGTGGCCTTTCTGGCTGGTCCACCCTGGATTTAGAGCCTACACAGCTTCAGTGGAAACCCTCCGGAGCTTTCTTATGGTCCAGATCCTCTGAGGATGCCATCCACATATGCGGCTTTCCAAGCTCTGGCAGAAATAACCACCATCCTCTCTGAGCCCAGGACCCACTTCCACAGCCCTCACTCATCCAAGACCAAAGTTTCTCTCAGCCTTTAATAAGTTTTTTTGGGCTGGTAAGAATGTGAAGTTGAGGAGTTCCCGTCCTGGTGGCAGCAGAAACAAATCCGACTAAGAACCATGGGGTTGTGGGTTCAATCCCTGGCCTTGTTCAGTGGGCTAAGGATCCAGCATTGCTGTGACCTGTGGTGTAGGCCACAGATGCACCTCAGATCCCTTGTTGCTGTGGCTGTGATGTAGGCCAGTGGCTACAGCTCCGATTCAACCCCTAGCCTGGGTACCTTCATATGCCATGGGTGTGGCCCTAAAAAGACAAAAGACAAATAAATAAAATAAAATAGTAATTACAGAATTCAGGCAAGGGTCTGATCATGTAAAGTTACATAATCATGCATTGATTGATTGATTGATTGATTGATTTTGCTTTTCATGGCCACACCTGGGGCATATGGAAGCTCCCAGGCTAGGGGTCAAATCGGAGCTGCAGCTCCTTCCCTACACTACAGCCACAGCCACACCAGATCTGAGCCATGTCTGTGACCCACACCACAGCTCACGGCAATGCTGGATCCTTAACCTTCTGAATGGGGCCAGAGAGCAAACCCACATCCTCATGGATACTAGTCTGGTTTGTTACCACTGAGCTACAACAGGAACTCCAATATAATACTGTATTTTAAAAATTTATTGTACTTTATTTCATTTTTGGTCCTTTTAGCGGCCACACCCACGGGAATATTGAAGTTCCCAGGGTAGGGTTCGCATCCGAGCTGTAGCTGCCAGCCTACACCACAACCACAGCAACACCACATCAGAGCTGCGTCTGTGACCTACGCCACAGCTCACCGCAATTTGGGATGAACTCACTGAGCAAGGCCAGGGATTGAACCGGGGTCCTCATGGAGACTAGTCAGGTTCATTACCACTGAGCTGGAAGGAAGGGAACTCCAATAATGTATTTTAAAAGTAAATAAATTCATTCACTGTGAGTACATTAAATGTCAGGCCATACACTGGGTGTGTACAGTGATTATACACACAGTGATGCAAGAGACAAACATTCTGCTCCTAGGAAAAAGTTTAGAGGGGAGAAGAACTGACATGACACAAAGATCCTATAAATCATTTAGTTGCAAGTGTGCTGAGCACACCTGTAGCTTGGGGGGAAGTGCTACTCAAATTAACGCACTCAACAGGCACTTGGTGCAACCAGTATGGGAGTTCAACCCGGTGAGCCCGAAGAAGGTGCCACTCGTGTGGAAATCGTGGCTTTCCAGGAAAACTCCAGAAGGGAAATTCCAGAATATTCCAAAAGACACGGGATCATTAAGCCAAAGGGGTGAATCCTGTTCACAGTTGCCCAGCACAGGCCAACCCCCAGGAGCTCTGGATGCACGGGCAGCCAGAGGGGCAAAGGAGTGGGAGACTTTCAGAGCGAACCCTCCAAAGGCCGCCGAGGTTACCACTTCGGGGTCCACAAACGTCCTCTGCCAAGTGCGTATTCAGAGCCACCCGACTCCCCCTCCCAGATTTGGGAAACTGAAGTCCAGGGGGGACGTAAAGCATGGTCACGGCAGGACCATGAACTGCGCCCTGCCTCTTGCTTGGGACTGCACGCGCTACCTTGTCCACTTGGGCAGCGCGGAGCAGGTCTTGAGCTTCCAAAAACGAGAAGACGTGATGCCACTCAGGCAAACCCAACTGCGCCTGCATGGTGCCCGCCGCCCTAGGCGCTCTGGCCAGGTCACGCCTTCCAGGTGTTTCTGCCCCACAGGCCAAGCACTGCCCCGCCCTGCTTCAGCCCCTCATGCCCAGCCCCGCCTCCCACTTCCGCCCCTCAGGCCGAGCCCTTCCAGGTTAATCCTTGCCAGCCGTCCTCTTTCAGGTCCCAAAAGCTTGCCGAACCCCCTTCTGCTTGGCCTTCCACTGGTCTCTGCCCTGCCCCTTGGCTCTTGCGTTGTCCTGACACTCGGCAGACCCTCGCCTCCTCCCTCACACTGACATTCACCCTCGCTCTGACCCTTGCCCTTGCACAGACCAGCTGGACCTTGGGGTGTCCATGACCCAGCACCTTTTGAGCCCTTGCCCTGGTGCTAGCCCTTACGCAGAACTCAGTCCTTTTCCTCAGCCTTGCCCTAATCAAAACCCTTGATTTTACAAACATCACACATCTACCCTACCCTTGTCCCTACCTGACCCAGGCACACTCTAACACACACTTCACCCTAAACTTTCCCTAGCCCTGACTCCCACCTTCACAGTCGCCTTCACAATGACCTCCAGCTTCCCTCCTGCCATGGCACTGGCCCTTGCCAAAAACCTGGTGCCTCCCTTGTCATGGCACCCACCCTGGCTCTTACCCCAGCCTTGGTCCTGATACCAGGAGCTCACTCTGGACTTGGTTGTGGCCCCGGCCAAGATCAGATCAGAGTTAGCATAAATGATAACAATGTAAATGTAATGTAAAAGCAAGTGTCATGGTCAAGTTCAGTGTCAGAGCAGTCAGGGTGGCAGACAGTGATGAAGATCAGAATGAGGGTGAGTGTCCAGGGTAAAATTCTAGATCAGGTAGGGGTCAAGCTAAGAGGATGGTCAGGCTCATGGTGTCAGAATCAGGTTCGAGGATCAGTGTGAGGATCAGGTTGAGACTCCATCGGAGAGGATCCGTAAGAGGATGAGGTCAGGGTAAGGATCATGGTTGTCAGGATGAAAGAACGATTGAAAGTTGGATTCAGGTTGGCAGTGAATGTCCAGTTCTGAGTAGGATTCAGTCAAGGTGAGGGCGAGGCTGATGTTCAGGATTAAGCATCAATGCAGACTTAGAGTCAAGATCAACCATGAGGATAATGGCCAGGATCAGAGTGAAGGCCAAGGTCAATTAGAAGTCAAGGTGGGGTTCCTTTCCTCTTGCTGCTGGAAGGAATCAAGTCCTCCTCCACCTCTCCCTCCCCACCACCAATTACACTGGCCCAATCTGCATAATCCAGGATACTCTTTCGATCTCAAATATGTACCCTTAATCACATCGGCAAAGTCCCTTTTTTGTTTAAGGCAATATATTTATAGGTCAGGACATGGGCGTCTTTGGGGGGACATTATTCTGATTATCAGAGAGGATCAGTTTGGTTTAGTCAAAAATCAGGTTCAAGGTTAAGGTTCAGTGTGATATGATGGGTCAAATGAAGGTGATCAGACTGAGGATGAACATTCACCATAAAAATGAAGGTCAATGTCAGTGTGAAATTCAATTTCAGGATCAGTGTCTAGGTCAGCTTTAATGTCAGGATGGGGTTAGGGTGTCAGTGATGAGGCTCTGTGTTTGGATGAAGACCCAGGTCAGGGTGAAATTGAGGTCCAGGTCAAAATCAGGATTAAGATCAGGGTCATGGTCAGGCTTGGGGTACAGATATTTCTTTCACCTTTGGCATAGTGTAGTTCAGCACCAAGGCTCAAGTTCAAGGGCAGGGTAGGTTGGTATGATAGTCTTTACCAAGGTGAGGATTCATTCTAGGGGTAGAGTTAAAGGTCAGAATCAGATGGAGAGCAGCGAGTGGTTCATTCATGGTAATGTTCTGGGTCACGATCAGTGGGAGAGAAGTTGTCATTGTCAAGGGTAAGTCAAGATCAGGGTTATAATGAACATCAAAGGAGTCAATTAGAGGGTCAGTGTTAAGGTGAAGATGAGAGCCAAGTTCATACACAAGGTTAATTCTAGGTCAAGCAGGGTCAGAGTTTGAGTGAGGCTGAGAGTCAATGCCAAGATCCAAGCCAGGTATAGATGGGGAAGGAGTTGGCAAAAAATTGAGTGAGGGTGAGTGACTGTATGTCAGGGTCAGGGTGATAGGGTCAGGTTCAGCATAAGGCTCAAGGCCAAAGTGAGGGTCAATGTCAGGGCGGACTAAGGTTTAGGGTCTTTGTGAGTGGAACTGGCCAGGGATCAGCAGTCAGGGTGTGGGTACAGCCTCACATTTATGTGGAGATGAGAGATAACTAGAAATTGAGCTAGACTTAAGGTTAGAGTCTACAGATGTGGGTAGTCCAACAGGCAGAGGCCAGATCCTTAAAATATCTTTAAAGACCTATGAGACACTCAGACTTTACCCTGAAAGCAACAACTGTGCTTTGCCCTCTAAAAACCTGGAGGGCAGTGACTGTGGCAGTGTTAGTTCTCTGTGAACTCTGTGCTCAGAGGAGTTTATCCACATGGGAACAAAATGAATGTTTTAAACTAAAAGATTGCTAAGTTTCTCCATTTGTCTGCTTTTGTATATCTGTGAGCTGATTCCACACTTCTTATTTATTACAGCCCTGAGTCTTGGGATATGATACGCTAAGTCCTTTCATCTTTCTCCTTTTCTTCTGCTTCTGCCTCCCCCTCTTAACCCTTTCATTTCTGCATATATTTCAGAATTGGCTTACCAAATTATTAAATAAGAAAAAGAAGAGCCAGTTCGGATTGTACTGGATTTACTGAATTAACAAATGATTTTCAGGAATGTCTGTCCTATTTGCCTGGTGTCTGAGTAAGGAGGTGGCCTGTGTGGTCCTGGCTCATGCTTATCCTGAGGGTGATGTAACCAGATTAAGATGTGGAGGGTCACGGAGTTCACCTCGTGGCTCAGTGGTTATTAACAAACCCAACTAGGATCCATGAGGATGTGGGTTCAATCCCTGACCTTGCTTGGAGGGTTGGGGATTTGATGTTGCCATGAGCTGTGGTGTAGGTTGCAGATAAGGCTCAGATCTGGTGTTGCTGTGGCTGTGGTGTAGCTGTAGCTCTGATTTGCCCCTCGCCTGGGAACTTTCATATGCCACAGGTTTGGCCCTGAAAAAGAAAAAAAAATGTGGAGGGTCACTTATTGGGTCCCCAATTTGAGCCATCCCTGGGCCTTGACTTCTGTCATCTCACCTTCAAGTGGGAGCTCCAAGACATGAAGCACCTAGAAAATCCCCAAGACTAAGGCGGCCATGAATGGGGCTACTTTCCAAGTGACCAGAGACAAGCAAGGGCCAGGAGACCATGCTACCTCAGGCACATCCCTCAACAGGAGCTGAAGAGGGGTACACATCAGGTAGGACTATTTGGGTTTTATCCTAAATCTCAGAATTGAACTAGTGCTTAATGTCTCTGAGAACAAAATCAAACCACACTTTCCTCCCCACTTGTGTTTCTGACATCTCACACTCAGTGCTCCCCCAGATGGCTCTACCGAGGCTGTCTCTGACCAATAAGGTGGCAGCTAGAGAAGCAGCATGGTGGCAGACACAGCAGCAGCACTCACTGCCTCCTTGGATGGACCTGTCAGCAGCACACAGACGGCAGCTGACAGCGCAGGCCGCAGGTGCCCTCTGCTGGGGCTGGATGTCCTCATCACCCAGCTGAGAGCAGGACCAGGTACAGCCTGTGGCTGAATCAGGCCAGAGCTGGGGAACAAGAGGCCTGGGTGGTTCTGGTGGGGAGCACGCTGGCGGGGCCTGGCCTAGCATCTCAGCCCTCCAGGATGAAGGGCCGAATCAGCTCCGGGTTCAACAGCGACTCCTCCAGAGGCTGGTCCACGTGGAAGTCATGGACGTGGGGGGGTCCTGGGTGGGCCTTGGGGGTAGGTCCCTCTGGGCGGTGGGGAATCGGCAGCTCCGAGGGGTGGGCCGGCAGGGGAGCTGTGAAGAAGTACTGGTGCAGGAGGGCCTGAAGGCAGCAAGCAAGGGACAGCAAAAGGAAACCAGTCACCTCCCCATCCCAGCTTCAGCTCACTTCCCTTTGAGGGGGAGATGTCAACATTGCCCTGAAGAGGCCTTCCTCCCTCTGCTCATCAGTGCAGCTGACTCCAAGCCTCTGAGTGCTTGCTGCCCAAGCACTGCTCCAGGGACCCAGGATGCAGCAGCAAACAGAGCAAAGAGGAGAATAAATAATATAAAGTAGTAGGAGAAAGAGCACATTGGATGATGAGTGCTGTGGGGGGTGGACAGTGAGGAGGAAAGAGGAACAGCGGAGAGGCTGCAGACCTGAAGATGGGCAGGGGAAGCCCCAGGGGGTGGCGCTTGAGAAGAGACCTGAAGGATGAATGAGTGAGGCCCAGGGACATGGAGGGGCCCCAGAGCAAGTGGAATGGAAGCTGCCAGGGTCACCAAGAGGATGGCCCCTAGTGTGTGATGCCTGAGGGCCACTAGGACCTGAGTTTCTCCTCTGAGAGGGAGCCACAGGAGGGCCCTGCAGGGGAGGGTGTGACAGCCTCCCTGGACAAGATCCCCCTCTCCGCCAGGGGAATGGGCAGGAGGGGAAGCTTACCATGGGGTGGGGGCGGGGGGGTGACTTAGACTTGGGACAGCAGCAGGGAGCTGAGAAGGGGTCGGTTGGCCTCAGTACACTCTGAAGGCACTGCTGACATGGGAACTCACCAAGGTATGAGGGCCAAGGGCAAGGAGGGGAGGACAGGTACACCCGATAGAGGCTCTGATGCCATCCCTGCCATTGGCAGGTGGCCCTGCCCTCCTCCCCTGCCTTCCAGCCACAATCCACCTGTCCTGGGTTCTCCTCTCCAGGCCTCTGTTCATTATTTCTCTTGGGGAAACAGCTCCCTGTGCTTAAACTGATCCTTCTCCAGGAAGCCTTACATGACCCCAAAGTCAGTCCCAACATCACTCTTCAGGGCTGTCACAGACTGGCTGCCCTGCCTCACCACAGGCTGGACATCCCACAGACACGAGCTACGTCTGTCTGTTCACTCTGCACCAGGGCCCAGGACAATGCCTGGTGTGTGCCAGATGCTGAGTAAATACTTATTGAAGGAATAAAGGCATGAAGAGGTGAGTCACCAATAACCTGAAGATGTGCTCTTCTGCAATGTGGGCATGCCCTTCTAATGGGCCACCCCTGGCCACCACAGCCCCTCTGGGGTCTGCTCAGGAGAGGCTCAGCTGCTCCACACCCTCCTGCACTGGCTCCGGGGGTTCTGTCCGAGCCCATCACAGGTTCTGGGGGACCTCAACCTGCTGGGTCACATGAGCACGAACGAGGAGGCTCAGGGCACTAGGTGTCGCCTACCTGGGAGGCTGCAATGCGCTGGAGTGGAGGGTAGAGGAGGAACCGCCCCAGCAGGTCCAAGGCCTGGGGAGAGGCATCGGGCAGCACCTCCTCCAAGGGTACGTGTGCCTGCTCCTTGAAGGAGATCTTGTTGTAGTCAGGCAGCTCTGTGATCTCCTGGAGGAGAAGCAGGCCCATTAGGGCTGGTACCCGCCCTGCCAAGCCCCTGCTTGTACCAGGTCACTCTGTCATCACGCACTCAATCCGTCCTTCAGTCCTTCCTCCACTTCTCGGGAGCCCACTCTGTGCCCAGCTGTGTGAGTGCCAGGGACAGGTTGGAAAAGACAGGGGATGGGACACGGACCAGCTCTCCTGCCTCCAGCAGGGCAGGAGGAGCCCCTGAGCTGAGCCAGGACAGAGAATGGGAGGTCAGGGAGTTGTGGGGCTACAGGAGAGAAGGTGTGGGCCAGGGGACTCACTAGCTCTTGGGGGGACAGAGGACACCTGTCCCACCCCTCCCCTCCATAGGGCCCTACAAACCGGCCAGACGAGGGTTGGGGGTGCCCAAGATGCGAAGCACACAGCAAAGCTGTTCGATGTCATTCTCCCCTGGGAAAAGGGGGGACCCGTTCAACAGCTCCCCCAGGATGCATCCCACGGCCCTGCAGATACAGAACACAAACATCTCAGAGACCTCAGCACAGCCACAGATCTCCCCGCACCAGCACTCACGCCTGACACCAGGGTCAAAACACCCACAAAGTAGCCTAGAGGCTTCAGAGTGAAGAATACAGACCCCCAAACCGGGAAACGCAGAACGCAGAATTTATACCCCTTCCTCTGCAGCTCTCAGGCCTCAACCCCTCAAGTCTAGAACGCAGAATTTATACCCCTTCCTCTGCAGCTCTCAGGCCTCAACCCCTCAGCAGTCCTAAGACCTCTCAGAGCCTCCCATTCTGGACATACACCCTGTCCTCCCATCCCAGGGAAGACCTCCAAAACGGCCCCCAAATCTCACAGTCTCAGCAAATACAGACCATCCTACCCTAGAGAACTGTTCAGGGCCTTCCCATCCAGGGCCCCAGGCCTTGGGCTAGCTCAGGGACACTGTGTTCCAGGGTGTCACTCCCTGCAAGCAGACGTTCCATGGCCGGACCACCTTCCCAACCTCCACCCAGAGACCTCCTCCTGGGACAGCCACTCTCATCCCACCTGACCCCCACCCAGCTCAAAACTCTCATGGAAAAGAACAGTGACTCCAACTCCTCAGAGATACTCTAACCAAGCAAGACACCCCCAGGGCACCCCTGTATGTTTAAGCTCACAGCAGGAGAACAGCCCCTAATAGCCTGGAGACCTCAATGCCCAGTGGGAAAGATCACTCGAGCACCC
Source organism: Sus scrofa (assembly GCF_054392235.1). Lineage (NCBI taxonomy): Eukaryota > Metazoa > Chordata > Mammalia > Artiodactyla > Suidae > Sus > Sus scrofa. Next base: position 17,709,444 of record NC_139396.1, on the reverse strand, counting down.
GCACCCACCCCCTGCCCAGCCCACAGGAGGCTCACCACAGGTCAACACCCTGATTGTACTGGTGGGCACCAGACAGGAGCTCAGGGGCTCGGTACCACCTGTGAGAGGATGGCAGTGGTCAGAGCCAGGTCACCGGTCTGTCAGGAAGCTGCCTGCCCCAGAAGGTCACCCTGGCCCCCACACCAGCTCCAGGAGCACTGTTTGAACAGAAGGTCCAGAAGCATCTCTACCCCAGTGGGAGGGTTGGGGCCTGGCCATTGCCTGGTCCTGCCTGGGAACTGGTCCTCCCTACCTGGTGGCCACCTGGTGCGTGTAGAGGCAGCTGCCATCTGAGGAAAAGACCCGGGCCAGGCCAAAGTCCGCTATCTTGAGCTGGCCCGAGGCGCTGATTAGCAAGTTGGCTGGTTTCAGGTCCTGAGGGCACAAAAAGAGGCATTGGTTCCTTGTGAGCCCCCATGGGACCTCGGGATAAGAGAGCTGGGCAGGCTGAGCACCCGGGTCAGCCCAGGACCGCACCTCCTTCAGGGCTATACCCCTGGCCACTCACACATGGGCCTGCCCCCTTTGTCCCCTCTCCAAGCATGCCCTACATCATGGTCCCCCAGGTCCCACCCCAGGCCACGCTGGAACTGACCCGATGCACAATGTTGTTGGCATGGCAGAAGGCGACGTCTTTGAGCAGCATCTGCAAATAGCTCTTGACCTGTGCCTGGGCCAGTGGCCTCTGGGCGTGGCGCAGCACCTCAGCCAGATCTGACAGCATGTACTCAAAGGCCAGCACAAAGCCTGCACTGTGTGGGAACACAGCCTTCAATTGCACAACCTGTGGGGGAGGGGGAGAGGCATCCCATCAGCCCCCAGACTCACGTGGCTCACACCCTCTGTGGAACTCTCGGCTCTTGCCTCAACAGAAGACCAGGCAGAAAAGGTGACAGGAGATCTGAGCTTAGAATCAGGGAGCTGGGTGTTCTCATGTGCTCCCCTCTCCCAACAGAAGGCAAGACCCTACTCTAATGCTCCAGTAAAGGCGCAGGAGAAAGGAGGTCTAAGAAAATCCACTTAGGGCAGTGTCTGGTCCCCCACCCAGCCTACGAACTGGAAAATCACCTGGAAACACACACACACACACACACACACACACACACACACACACACACACACACACACACGTCTCCTCCTGTTTCTTCTACAGCCATTAACTCCCAGAACCAAGAGAAGGCACTGGTGATCACATCTCCCAGTGCTGGGACAGCAGGAGATATGTCACATATACTTCCTGAGGGCCCACAGGTCACAAGGGCCAGGCTGCACAGCAGTGAGCAGGAGCAAGAGCGAGGGGGTCCTGATGGGCTTTAAGGAGTTCGGGGGACAAATGACTGACAGGCATAAGAACAAATCTATGGGGTATCTTGATGAAGGTTCTGATGAAGACAGAAGAGATGGGCTGGGCTCACTTATGCAGGGATCTGGGAAGGAGTTCTGGGCAGGGGGACAGTGAGCACAGGGCTCCAGAGGCGAGAACAGGAAGGAGGCTGCTCTGTACTCCTGGAGCCTAGATGTACTTGTCAGGCAAGAGAAACTTAAGTGTTGAATGAATAGAAAAAGAGACTGGAAGAGTTTTCACCCTGGCGCAAGGGAAAGAAATCTGACTAGGAACCATAGGTTGTGGGTTCGATCCCTGGCCTTGCTCAGTGGGTTAAGGATCCGGCATTGCCATGAGCTGTGATGTAGGTCGCAGACGTGGCTCAGATCTGGCGTTGCTGTGGCTCTGGCATAGGCCAGCAGCTGTAGCTCCAATTCGACCCCTGGGGACCTCCATATGCCCCAGGTGTGGCCCTAAAAAAAAATAAAAAAAAGAGAGAGAGAGACTGGAGGTGGGTGACAGCAGACAGTGACAATTCTTTTGGAGTGAAAAGAAGCCACTGGGGCTTTTCAAGCCGGAGAGTGGATAACTTCAACTACACATTTTGACTGTAGAGTGGGGTCAGGGAGGGGGTTTGGGGGGCAAAGTCATTCTGATGAGAGGTGAAGATGGCCTGGGCAAGGCTAGAATGATATCTGGAGTGTTTTAAAGATAGAACCTTCAGGCCTGCTGATGCACAGGACACGGGACCCCATGGGCCCTCCACCTCTCCCACGCACAAGCTGCTGCCAAGTCCTTTTACCTTCCTCAAAAAATGAGAAGGGGGGAGTTCCCATCATGGCTCAGTGGTTAACAAATCTGACTAGGAACCATGAGGTTGCAGGTTTGATCCCAGGCCTCACTCAGTGGGTTAAGGATCCGGTGTTGCCATGAGCTGTGGTGTAGCTCACAGAAGAGGCTTGGATCTGGCATTGCTGTGGCTGTGGTGTAGGCTGGCAGCTGTAGCTCTGATTAGACCCTTAGCCTGGGAACCTCCATATGCTACGGGTGCAGCCCTAAAAAGCAGAAGAAAAGAAAAAAAAAAAAAGAGAGAGAGAGAAGGGCCATATTACTGCTTTTCTGATTTTGAGAGTAGGAGACAATCACTTTACAGATTGAGACAAACACATAACATTCAGATAATACACAAACTCATAAGCAAAAAAAAAAAAAAATCGCAAAAGAAGAATCCTATCACCTACTGTCAACCTCACAAGTATATTCCACCAGACTTAGCAACAGACATGGCACATACAGACATATATGCACAGGCATATACAAAATACTTTCGCACAAAACCAGGATGACACATGAAGTTGTATAATATGGTTTTGGCACTGATGTAGCACGAACATCTCCAGAGGATAAGAAGCAAGCCAGAGTATCACCCACTGTTGGGTGGGTGGACCTGCCCTTGGCATTCCCCAGGAAATTACACACATTCTCTATTCAGGACACGGTCAAGAGAGATGTGCACAGAGAGAATGAGGCTGGGCGGGTGTGGTCTCTCCTCCTGTACCCACAGCCCCTCCAGGGCCCATCACAGCACAAACGAGGCCAGGAGGGTCTTGCAGCCTCTGTCCTGTCTCGAGAGCCAGGTCAGGGTCAGGGTCAGTGTTCGTCACCAGTGCCCAGCAGAGGGCAGAGCCTATGGGGGCCCCAAAGTTAAAATGTACTGATTCCCCAATCAGAGGAGAAAACTCAGAAGGACAATGTGGAGTTCCCATCATGGCTCAGTGGAACGAATCTGACTAGGATCCATGAGGTTGCAGGTTAGATCCCTGGCCTCACTCAGTGGGTTAAGGATCCGGTGTTGCTGTGAGCTGTGGTGTAGGTCACAGACAGGGCTCAGGTCCCACGTTGCTGTGGCTGTGGTAGACCGGCAGCTACAGCTCTGATTAGACCCCTAGCCTGAGAACCACCATATGCTGTGGGTGTGGCCCTAAAAAGACCAAAAAAAAAAAAAAAGAAGAAGAAGGACAATGTACATAAAGCTGCTAATCCAGCCTGCGGAACACAATGGGAGCTCAATGGGTGGCAATTATCCTTATTATTAGAATTCATTAAAAGTTTTGAGCAAAAAGGGATGTTAGTGAATAAATGAATAAGTACACAAAGAAATAAGTGGGTGAACAGAGAGGGAGTGAGTGAGGAATGAAATAACTGGGGGGGAATAAGGGTGAACAAGTGGACAGGAAAGGGAGTAGTGAGGGGTGAGGAAGCAAACGACAGCAAGTCCCCAGGGTGGAAGTGAGTGGATAATGGCAGGAACCCCAGCACAGGGCACCAGCCCTACTCACATACTGACTGTCCTCAATCTCCTGCAGGGCCTTGATCTCCCGCAGGGCCTGGTTGGGGATGCCATCCTCCAGCCGCCGTAGGGCCACCTTCTTGAGGGCCACGATCTCTCCAGTCTGTTTGGGACAGGACGCAGACACTGCTACCCCATCCCGGGCTGGGAAAAGGAATGGGATGCGAGGCTTGAGGCCCTCGTGAGAGTGGAACGCACCCCCTACCCCATTCTGGAGGGATATCAGGGCCAGGAGTCGCAGCGCTGGGAAAACAGCTCAGAGATAACCACACCAGCTCACAGGGAACACTCGCCATCTAAAAGCACCGCTGACAGCTGGCCGCACCCCACCCCGCCAAGGGGGCAAGAGATAGGCGGACGCCACAAAAAGCTGAGGGGAGGCAGGAGCAATGGCCCATGCGTGGGTGCGAACATAGGGTAGATCTCAAAGGAACCGAAGGAAGGACTGGGTGCTCACCTCCACGTGCTTGGCCTTGAAGACGATGCCATGAGCGCCCTCCCCTATGCGGCCCAAGATGCAGTACTGCTCCATGGCCCTCTGCCTGGCATTATTACGCCCCAGCGTCACAACCTCTCCCGTGCACAAGCAACCGGACCCTTCCTCCTAAGCCTGCCCCGCCCTCTGCGCCCATAGGCGGCTGCCTAGCAACGGCGCGGGCGCGCGCTCCGGGACCGGGAGGCCAGCGCAGCGAGGGAAGGCGGCCCTGGGCTCGTCTGCGCCTTCCCCTAGGCGCTCGCCATCACGGCTCAGGGCGCTTCACTCAAAGGGAGTCACACGAGTGCACAAAGGACCAACCGCAGCAACTGTCACTGTCACCCCTTCTCAACCCTGCGCGAGCATCACATGACGAGTGACGCCAGAGCACGCACGGGGCGGGGCCATGCAGCCCCGGGGCAAGGCCGGGCAGCAGGTGGGGCGGGGCTGCGTAGGCGGGAGGGTGGAGCTGCTCAGCGGGCGGGGCAGGGAGCTGGCCGGGGGGGGGGGGGGGGGGGGGGGGGGGGGGCCCTGAAGGTAACGGGGAGGGGCTAAAGGTGACGGGGGTGGGGCTGAAGGCGGGGCCTGCCCCTCCACCTCCCTGAGCAGGCTTAGAGGTTCCAGCCGCCACCTCTGAGAACATAGAGGTGTCATTTCCCACCTATGAGACACAGAGCCGATGGTGACTGAAGGGAGATGTCTCGGGTCTGTGTCCTGGCAGGAGGATCAACAGACAATTTGTGGAGAAAGATTTTTAAAAATGCAAATTCTGACCCAGAAAGTCCAAGTCTGAGGGCTTCTCCTGAGGAAGCATTTGGAGGAATTTGCAGCTGAGTGATTTTTAAGAAGTATGTACCAAGGATGTTGACAAAATATACAAGTAGCTTTTAAACTTCTGAGAAAGTGCTCAGTCTCATACACAATAAGGTAAATGCAAAATAATCTACAATTTTCCACCTATCATTGGTTCAATATCTAACAATGCATTGGCCATGCTGTGGAAATATATATATAGGAGCGTTCATATATTGCTGATGGGAGTGTGATTTGGCAATGCTGATCAAATTATAAATGCATATCCCCTTAGACCAAGCAAGGTCACTTTGAGAAATTCCCCCACCTAACACATTGCACATGTATTAAATGACATAGCAGGAGTTCCCGTCGTGGCACAGTGGCTAACCAATCCGACTAGGAACCATGAGGTTGCAGGTTCGATCCCTGGCCTTGCTTAGTGGGTTGAGGATCCAGCATTGCCAGTGAGCTGTGGTGTAAGACGCAGACTCGGCTTGGATCCCGAGTTGCTGTGACTCTGGTGTAGGCTGGTGGCTACAGTTCCGACTTGACCCCTAGCCTGGGAACCTCCATATGCTGTGGGAGTGACCCCAGAAAAGGACAAAAAAAAAAAATGACATGGCAAAGTTATTCATTGAATCATAGTTTAAATAGCAAAAGATTGGAAGCACCATAGATGTCCATCCATAAGAGACTGTCTAAATTTTGATACACCTATCAAATAGAAAACCATACTACCTCAAAAAAAGAACAGGCGTGCTTTTTTTTTTTTTTTTTTTTTTTTTTTTTTTTTTTTTAGGACTGCAGCCACATCATGTGGAAGTTCCCTATGCCACAGTCACAGCAACACTGGACCCTTGACCCACTGAACCAGGCCAGGGATCAAACCGGAGTCCTCATGGATACTAGTCGGGTTTGTTACTGCTGAGCAAGAACAGGAACTCCCCAAGGATGCTCTTTAATGTATAGTAATAGAAAGATGTCTAAGATATATTATTAAGTTAAAAAAGGTAAGACGAGGAGTTCTTTTGTGACACAGCGTGTTAGGATCAGGCATTGTCACTGCAGTGGATTAGGTTGTTGCTCAGGCGTGGATTTGATCCCTGGCCAGGGAGCTCCATATGCTGTATGCACAGCCAAAAAAAAAAAGGCAAGATGCAAAATAGAGCATAGAGTGCCACTAGCTGTGTAAAAAGAAAACAATATAAATAATACTTGTTTATGCATCATAATATGTCTGGAAAAAATACTCGAGATTTCATGATTGTAGTTACCTGGTGGAGGGGCTAGGATTGGGGACAGAATAGAAGGACAACTTTTCACTGGACCTCTTTGTAGTCTTTGAAATGTGAACTGTAAAATTTATTAATTCCTTTTTTTTTTTTTCTTTTTAGGGCCTCACCTGCAGCATATGGAAGTTCCCAGGCTAGGGGTCAAAATAAAGCTACAGCTGCTGGCCACAGCCATTAGCAACAAGGGACTCAAGCCGCATCTGTGACCTATACCGAAGCTCATGGCAATGCTGGATCCTGGACCCACTGAGCAAGGCCAGGGATCAAACCTGCATCCTCATGGATACTAATCAGATTTGTTTCTGCTGCTCCACAATGAGAAATTTCCAAAAGAATTAACAGCAGGGTCTTGAAGAGATATTTGCACATCAATATTCATAATCGCACTGTTCACAACAGGCAGAATAAGGAAGCAACGCAAGTGTCCACAGACAGATAAATGACTAAAAAAATGCAGTATATCCATGCAGTGGAATATTACTCATTATGCTTGGTGGGTTGTTTTGGTCTTTGTTTTTTTGTTTGTTTGTTTTGTCTTTTTAGGCAAAAGACCTGTGGCATCTGGAAGTTCCCAGACTAGGCGTCGAATCAGAGCTGCACTGCTGGCCTATGCCACAGCTCCCAGCAATGCTGGATACTAACCCACTGATCAAGGCCAGGGATCAAACTTGAGTTCTCGTGGATACTTGTCAGGTTTGTTACCACTGAGCCACAAAGGGAACTCCCTATTCATTCTTAAAAAGGAAGAACAATCTGACACATGCTACAGTATGAATGAACCTTTAGGATATTATGCTAACTGAAACAAGCCAGTCACACAAAAAAAAAAAAAAAAGCGTGTGATTTCACTTATATAAGGTGTGTAGAGAAGTCAAATTCATACTGAGAGAAGTTAACTGATGGTTGCTGGGGCTAAGGAGAGGAGGAAATGGGATGCTGTTTAATGGGTATTGGGTTTCAGTTTTACAAAATGAAAAGTTCTGGATATTGGTTGCACAACACTGTAAATACACTTCACACTACTAAAATGAATACTTGGAAATGGTTCAGATGGTAAATTTTATATGTGTTCTTTCCCACAATTAAACTTTAAAGAAGGAAACAGAATCTGAAGGGCTGGTAGGACAACAACAGTATATCTAATATTTAGGAGAGGAGGATGAGATCAGGGCTGACAAAAAGCTGAAAGCTTCACAAATTTGAGAAAAAGCATAATCTGCAGATTCAAGAAGCTGTGTGAGGAGTTCCCATCGTGATGCAGTGGAAACGAATCTGACTAAGAACCATGAGGTTTCGGGTTCAATCCCTGGCCTACCTCAGTGGGATAAGGATCTGGTATTGCCCTGAGCTGTGGTGTAGGTCACAGACATGGTTCGGATGTGGCATTTCTGTGGCTGCTGTGTAGGCCAGCAGCTGTAGGTCTGATTTGGCCCCCCCAGCCTGGGAACCTCCATATGCTGCGCATGCAGCCCTAGAAAAGACAAAAAAAAATTAAAAGTTAAAAAATAAAATTAAAAAAAAGTATCCATACAGAGATGCCACATTGCTTACTGGGGCAAAATATCTCTAATTCCTGTGATTTCTTGTTAGAAGCCATGGAGGCCAGAAGGAAATAGCACACCATTTTTTAAGTGCTAAGAGAAAGGAACTGTTAACAGAATTGTATATCCAGTGAGAATATCCTTCAGGAATGAAAGTGAAAAGAGATTTTCTCAGATGAAGGAAAACCGAGTGAATTTGCTGCCAGTGGATCTAATCTGAAAATTCCTAAAGGATCTTCTTGAGACAGAAGGGGAATGATAATAGAAAGAAACATGGGCTGTCATAAGTGAAAAAGAGGAATATCCAGTGTTGGTATTTGATGAGGATAAAATTATTCTCCACTGAGGTTTTTCTTTTTTTTTTCTTTTTTTTTTTTTTTTTTTTTTTTGTCTTTTTGCCTTTTCTAGGGCTGCTTCCCGTGGTGTATGGAGATTCCCAGGCTACAGGTCAAATGAGAGCTATAGTCACTGGCTGTTGCCAGAGCCACAGCAATGCCAGAGCTGAGCCACATCTGTAACCTACACCACAGCTCACAGCAATGCCAGATCCTTAAGGCACATGAGCAAGGCCAGGGATCGAACCCACAACCTCATGGTTCCTAGTCATATTCGTTAACCACTGTGCCACAACGGGAACTCCTCCACTGAGGTTTTAAAAATGATGTTTGATGTTTCAAAACAAAAAACTACTGTGGTATTTGAAGTGGTTCTCAATGTATTTGCAAACAATATTTAAAACAGAAAGTCAGAAACTACTAAAAAAAAAATGAGGTGTACATGGGCCAACTGAAAGAGCTTCCAATGGCCAAAGTGAAGCAATTTGACCAAGAAAATAAGTAATATAGTATTGGTTTATAAACCAAAGTATAAAATAAATAGCTATGAATCCCTATTAATCAATCAATCAATCAATCATTCAGACAATCATCTAAATCAATCATTCAGACAATCAATAAGGAATAATAAAAATATTTTGTACAGAATTCCAAATAACATATGTAGGTACTCTGTTCTCAGGACGTGCAGCACAATTTCCTGCTTTTAACTGTAGACTGATTATCATGTCTTATTGTTAAAAAGGACAATATAGAAAGGGAATAAAAAAACAGTGGAAAAATCTAACAGGAGTCAAGGTCAACAACACAAGTGCTAAGTCCTTCCTAGAGTATGTGTATCATTGATATGTGAAGAGAATGGCACTTTACCTCTGTGATCTTCTCCCCAAAGTCCATAAACTGCATCTAATCATGAAGAAACATCAGGCATATTCCAAGCGGGGGACATTCTACAAACTAAGTGACCAGCATCCTCAAAACTGTCAAGGTCATCAAAAACAAGGTGTCTGAGAAATTGTCACAGCCCAAGAGGGGCCTAAGGAGGCATGACAACTAAAAGTAACTTGGTATCATAGATGGAATACTAGAATAGAAAAAACACATGAGGTGAAAACTAAGGAAGTTTGAATAAAAAGTATGGATTTTAAAGTACGGACTTCAGGAATTCCATACTTTAAATTGGCTCAGTGGTTAAGAACCCGACAGGGTCCATGAAGATGTGGGATCTATCCCTGGCCTTGCTCAGTGGATTAAGGATCAAAATGTAGCATCACTGCAAGCTGCAGCATGGGTTGCCATTGTGGCTGGGATCCAGCATTGCTGTTGCTGTGGCTGTGGCATAGGCTGGCAGCTGCAGCTCCGATTCAACCCCTAGCCTGGGAACTTCCTAGAGGCCCTAAAATATATATATTTTAAACAGAAAGTATATATATATTTTTGTTTGTTGTGGTTTTTTTTTGTTTTTTGTTTTTTTTCCCTAGGCTGCACTCACAGCATATGGAGGTTCTCAGGCTAGGGGTCGAATGGCACCTATACCTGCCAGCTCACACCACAGCCACAGCAATGCAGGATCAAAGCCACATCTGAGACCTACAACACAGCTCATGGCAACACTGGATCCTTAACCCACTGAACAAGCTCAGGGCTTGCACCTGTGTCCTCATGGATGTTGGCCAGATTTGTTAACCACTGAGCCATGATGGGAACTACTTTTTTTTTCTTTCTTTTTTTTTTTTTTTTTTTGAGAGAGAGAGGGAGAATATGAACATGAATGCATACCAAGGGAAAAAGAGTAAGAATGAGAATCTAACAGGATATAAACCTGGGTTTCAGGGAGTTCCCATTGTGGCACAGCAGAACCAAATCCAGCTAGTATCCATGAGGATTCGGGTTCTATCCCTGGCCTTGCTCACTGGGTGGGGGATCCAGTGTTGCCGTGAGCTGTGGTGTATGTCAAAGGTATGGCTCAGGTCTTGTGTCGCTGAATAGTGTCTGAATAGACAGACTGAGCGAGGTATTGAAGAGGCAAGAATGCTGAAGAAGCTTTGAAGTATGCTTGTGGCAATGACCTAGGCTCGTAGCAATGATCTTGGCTTTTAGGGAAGCAAAAGCTAGCACACTGGACCCTGAGGCCCAGTGATGCACCACCATGGCCTCTGATTTTATTTGCAATGTCTTGGGCACTCAGTATGCAGGAGCCTTTTAGGACTGGCTGAGTCACTGGAAACAGAAATCAAGGAGGAAGTCACAGTACTCGGTACTAGGAAGGGGAGGTGCCTTCCACCTTCCTCGGTCCTGTAGTATTGCTACTTCTCCTCTGCAGAGAAAACATAGCCTGAAGTGTGACAAGTTCTAGCAGGTGTGAGAAGGCTCCCCGCCTTCTTTAGCCCTCTGTGATTTGGAACTGCTCATTCTAGCCTTCACATGGAGTGTATGGTCTCTATCAGGTTTTAGGATTTCATTATAGTTTCTTGCCTTATTCTCAAATTATTTCTCTTTCCTTTATAATTATTTAAAAGTCCACCAGTTGGCTTCTCTAACCATTACAATTTGAGAGATGAGACCCTGTCTTCTCCCATAGGACTCAGCCTTACACTATCCCAGGGACCTGAGAGGCCAGGCCTCCTTCTCTAAGCCTGGTTCACATCCTTCTGGTTGAACTCAAGCAGTGAGAGGACACATTTTCCTTTTGAAAAACAAAGTTGGCTGTGGACACACTCTGCAAGTGTACGTTTTCAACTTAGAGCTCTGTGCTCTTTGTTAAAAGCCCCCTTTGGGTTAATTATAAAGTGCCTAAATTATATTTGATTATTTCAGGAGAAAAATATGCACTAGGACAGTGTGTCTGTGCCTGCAAATCCACTGACTGATATTCCATTCTCTACATTCCACTTTTTCTCAAGAAATGTCCTGACTACATGTGTCATTCAAACAAACCAGTTGTGAGAGGCATTGGGAGAAAGCATGGAGTCCTTTCTAGGTTTCTGGGCTAAAATGTACTTTGAAATAGCCCCTCCACTCCTATAACTATCTCTTCCACCCCTGTGCATGTATGAGACCTTCCCTTATGAGATTCCATACTCATGAAAATATGGATAGGATGAAACCAACATGGGAGTACCATCCTGCATTTTGGTTCTCCCACGTGGTTTGTGGAAGGAGAAACTGGCCTTTCATGGTTGCTGCATCTCATCCACTTTTCCCAGAGTGGCTCCTGCTGCCTGAGTTGGTGACGGTAGGACTGGGCATCCTCCATCCCACCCTCTCCCTCAGGTCCTTTGTGGAACTGCTGCAAATCCACCCAAGATGGCATGTCTTCCCTTGGCATCTGTTCTGCAGCTGGGACAATCTCCATGGCATAACACAAAGGGCGATGTGGTTCGTGTTGGAAAGCTCTTGAAGTTGAAAACTGCTTTAACAGGCCAAATCCTGGAAACTTGTTTATGAAATGTCCTCATAACTCTTCACGAAGCTGCACTGGGTACATCAACCCTCTATGGCTTGGAGGCAACTGTGAGATGTGAGGACACTCAGGAGGAAATGTCCGTTTGTTTTCCAAGTTAGTTTAGCACAAGATCACTGTCACCCAAGCAATGGAACATGTTGCTATGGGAACTGCAAGGATGATAATGCTGCTTCAAAAGGTTGACAATTGGAAAAGCCTCTTTTTTTATGTCATGCCCATGGGATGCACATTTTGCTTAGATCATTACTGTTTAAAGTTTGTTCATATAAACTGTTTGGGAGCAAATAATCTGTGACTCTTAAAATATTTAGAATATTGAAATTTGGGAAAAGTATTACCATCTAGGTGCATTAAAATCGCTTGTGTGCTGGAACTCTCACAGGCCTGATGGAGTCAGAGTTGTTATCAGGAAGATATAAAATCTCCCTGCAAAGCCATGTGGAATGGCCCATCTCATTCATGTCATCCTGGATTCAGGCCACTGATGAATGGTTTATGCACAGAGTCTTGGTGCATTTCTTTTTTCACTTTCGTCTCCTGAAATTTCCTGCTTTCACAATATAGGTTATAGAACCATGACAGTCTCTTCATGAAACCATGACTGGAGCCACATGCCATGTGCCCCCATGCGTGTTTGTATCATTACATGGACATGGATGAGTGCATATCTATGTATGAGTGCATGGGTATATACATACCTATTCAGTCCTCATTGTCATGTGGTTGGGGTCTGTAGTCACCACAAACATGGAATCAGTGAACACTGAACCACTGCGCCCATGGGAAATTCAGGGTTAGGTTCCTGCCAGCCTCTGGTCACACTTTTTTGTCTCTTGATAAATACAAAAGCTTATTTTATGTGTGTTTCTGTTTAAAGACACCTTGTTTAATATACACTGTTGTTTCATTGGCACTGAACTCACAGCCAATTGCACTGTAATCCTATGTGTAAACAAAATGTATCTAACCAATGTACTTCCCCCCATAAAGTCCTAGACAACACTTCAGCACCAAACATGGGGGCCATTTGAAAGAGTTAAATCACACACACACACCACAAAACTGTGGGGAAATGTGGCACTAAATAGACCAGAGAAGGGGCATTTGCTTACAGTATGAGTGGAAACCGGAAGGCAGAGTTTCGCTTTGTTCAGCCTTAGCTGGAAATGCATTTGTAGGTAGATGAATTTTTCTCTTCTCTGTGTGTGTCCACATATGAGCAAAAGCACCCCAAGCCCTGACTTGGGGTGACAAATACATTTTTAGTGAATAGGTGAATTCTCTGATATGGAATCTGTGACTAATGAGAACCAACTGTATGTGTATATATATAAAATCAATAACATCTTCCCACCAGATGGAAGATCCAGTGGTGAACCATGTGGAAGCCAGGGCAGACCTCTGCCAGCCAGAACATACTGTACACTTCCTGTCCCTTGAGCACTTCCTTCTTCTGAGCACTCTGGGAATGAGCTCCCCACTCCCTGGCTCCTCAAGCCCTGGCTTTTATCCTCCTCGCAAGGCACCTACAGTGTGTGTTGGAGTGATGCTTTCTCCAGGTGCATGACCTGTTATCTTTTTAGGCTGTGCAGATGTGGAGGGTGAGCCAGGGCCCCATGTTCAGGGCAGTTATCCACAGCTGGTGGGTGAGCCACGTGTGGGTTGATCTGCAATATGGAAATGCTTGCGTCAGGAGACTGGAGGTGGGCAAGGCTCATCTGAAAGATATTATTGGCCTGTCTCTCTTCCATGGCTTTCTTTTTGTCTGGTTTACTGGCTGCCCCAGCCATCATGCAGATGACAGAGGAATGAATTAGCAGTCTAGAGACTGTGCCAGGTCTTGCCTGTACAACCAGGGAGGAGTTGCTTTTCACGTCCTCATCTGTAGAACAAGGTCATTTGTTTAGGGAAATCCTATGGTTCTAAAGTCCTTTTTGAAAAAAAAATTAATAATGTAATTCTGAGAAACTCAGATGGAATTGTGTTACAAGGTACTTGCATGCCATTTCAGAAATCCTGTTCTTGTCTGTTTTTTTTTCCCCCCCTTAGGGCTGCATCCGTGGCATATGGAGGTTCCCAGGCTAGGGGTTGCATCAGAGCTGTAGCCACCAGCCTACACCACAGCCACGGCAATGAGGGATGCAAGCCACATCTGCAGCCTACACCACAGCTCACAGCAATGCTGGAACCTTAACCCACTGAGGGAGGTCAGGAAACCAACTTGTGTCCTCAGCAATGCTAGTCAGATTCATTTCCACTGAGCCACGTTGGGAACTTCAGGAGCCCTGTTCTTTATGAAAGTATTCAGGAGATAATGCAATATGTGCTTTATATCTTCTCCACTTCAAAGCTGACTCATTTGCATAAAAACTTTTTGGATGGTTTTTATGAATGTTTTGGGTTTTCAGAGTTAAAAGAATTTTTGAGTTGTGATAGCATCACAACCCCTAAAAATTGTTTAATAGCATCAAGATTAGGTAGGCCGTTTTGTTTGGGATTTTAGTAACTGAGAAAGTATAGGTTGTTAGCAGCACTCTGGAGCATGTACTACACGTAGCACACGCTGTTAGTCACTAAAATTATACTGGATAACACAACAGGATTCCCATTTTTCAGTTGATGAAACCAAGGTTCAGAATGGCTAGGATGTCGGATACACTCTTCAAATCCAAGTATCCAGGTCCCATAACCTACATTCTTTTCCTTTGGCTTTGCAAAGTATAACACTCTAAATGTACATTAGATTTTATCGGCCAAATGTGGAAATTATGTTTTGCAATTTTTAGCTCCAGTGTAGTTATAAGATCTAGTATATGGGAATAAAGACATTGAGGAAGTAGACTTATTTTACTAGGAACCAACACCTCAACCCTTGTGCAGAACAAAATTAGACTTTAAAAAAAAACACCCAAGATGTTATTAAAAGAAACTTTCAAATATAGTTTTTATTCTGGTAGTATTGCTTTTAAGCTGGTAGCTGCTATATATGTTAGTTGCCTTGTGCATCCACCAAGCGAAAAGCACTGTACTTAGCAAAATTGTCAGCAATTTCTTTAGATGCCCTTTGACTCTCTGGTGAGCAATCAAAACATTCCCATCTACTCCTCAGGGAGAGTCTGAATGTAAACACATCATTCCTTCTGTTCAGCTCCTGGGCACCCTCTCTACCTTTCTGAGTCTTCTGCCCAAGTTGGTTACCTTGTCACCAACATCCCACTCATGAAAGGGTCAGCACTTCCCTGAGGACTGCTCACCACTGGTCACCTTTCTCTCCTCTCCCAATCAGGACTGTCTTGTCACATCACATCACCTTTCACTCACCAAGTGTTTATGGAGCATTCAGCTCATGCCAGACACTATTCGAGGTACTGGGAACACAGCAAAGAGGAAAGGAGAGTAAAATCCCTGCTTGGGGCTTACATTCTAGTGGAGAAAAGAGAAAACAAACAAGAGATGGGGACCGAGTGTTGCTGGTGGACCTGGCAGTGTGCTCCAGAGAGGGACCAGGAGGAGGAAAGGACACCTGAGTGGATGAGACTGAAGCTGGGGACCAGTGAGGGAGGGGTGGGTACAGTGTGGTTGTGGGGGACAGAGGACAACGTGGAAGAGGCCTGGAGGGAGCAGGTGCAGGGAGGGACTGTGAGCAGCCAGAGGCCCCGGGATGGTGGCCTAGGTGGGACCCGGCCAGCAGCGGGGAGCAGAGGGTAACCACTGCAGGTAGAGCTGGGGATGGGCCAAGGGAGCTGGACTCGGTAGCTTCCAGCAGTAGGCATAGAGACCAGGTGGAAGTTGTGCTCCTGACACTTTCCAGTTGGGCCGCATCAAGGGTCCACCTGCCCTTGGCTCCCACCCAGGGAAGGAAAGGAAAGCATTCTCCATCATCCGAAGACAGGGGGCTATGAGCTCCAAGCACGCACTCTGCAGCCAGGCAGGCCTGGGAGCTTCACAGTGTCTCCTCAGTCCATGGGGGGGGCGAGGTGCCAAGGCAGGCGAACTGGGGCTCGGCGGGGGGCGTAAAGCCTCTGCAGGCAGCATGGGGTGGCGGGGGGTGGGGGGCAGCCTCGGAAGGCCACACGCGGGAAGACGGGGCCTTAGCAGGCCCTGTGCGGGGCTGGGGGGGGAACCCCCCTCGGTAGGCCGTGCGGAGAGGCAGGGCTTTGGCAGGCCTTGTCCTGGGGGGGCGGGGCCTCGGCGGGCAGCGCGCGGGGAGGCGGGACTTCGGTAGGCCGCGCGCTGACATGGGGGGGCCTCAGCAGGCCACGTGCCAGGGAGGAGGGGCCTCGGCAGTCCATGTGCCGGGGGGCGGGGCCTCGGCAGGACGGGTCCTGGGGGGGCGGGGCCTCGGCAGGCTGTGGACTGGGGGGCGCGGCTTCTGCGGGACGCGCGCGGAAGCGGGGGGCGGGGGGGGGGCGCCTCTGCAGGCCACGTGCCAGGTGGGCAAGGCTTCTGCAGGCCGCGCACGTGGGGGGGCGGGGCCTCGGCAGGCCGCGTGCCAGGGAGGAGAAGCCTCTGCAGGCCAGATGCTGGGGCGCGGGGCCTAGGCAGGCCCTCTGCCAGGGGGGCGGGGCCTCGATAGGCTATGTGACTGGGGGGGGCGGCTTCTTCAGGCTGAGCGGGGGGGGGGCGGGGGCTCGGCAGGCCTTTTCCTGGGGGGCGGGGCCTCAGCAGGCCACGCGCGGGGAGGCGGTGCTTCCACAGGCAGCGCGCGGACAGGGCGTCCTTGGCAGGCCGCGTGTCAGGGAGGCGGAGCCTCGGCAGGCCGCGCGCGGGAAGGCGGGGCTTCGGCAGGTCGCGCGCTGACAGGTGGGGCAGGCCCTGTGCCAGGTGGGCGGGGCCTCGGCAGGCCCTCTGCCGGGGGGCGTGGCCTCGGCAGGCTTTGTGACTGGGGTGGCGCGGCTTCTGCCGGCCGAGCGGGGGAGGCGGGGCCTCGGCAGGCCGTTTCCAGGGGGGCGGGGCCTCGGCAGGCAGCGCGCGGGGAGGCGGGGCTTCGACAGGCAGCGCGCGGACAGGGGGTCCTGGGCAGGCCGCGTGTCAGGGAGGCGGGGCCTCGGCAGGCCCTGTGCCGGGGGAGCTGGGCCTTGGCAGGCCCTGTGCCCGGGGGGCGGGGCCTCGGCAGGCCGCGGGAGGCGGGGGCACACGGCTCACACCCAATCCCAGGCCCAGCCGAGTTCACAGTCCGCTGCCATCTTGAATGGCGGTGTTGCTCTTAGTTTCCTCAGGAACCGTTAGTTTTTTACCGGCTGGCGCAGCTGCTTCCCTAACTGGGGTCTGCAGTGCAGGCGTGGTGTCTCTGCACTGCGCCCTGCAAGCAACTGAAACCCGGCCAAGCACAAAGGAAAAGAAAAGGTAGACTTTGCTTTATTTCCCAGACTGTACTTTTATGAGCAGGGAATTGTTAATGGGCTTTGTAGGTGACAGTTGAACTGCTGAGGAGAAGGAGGCCTGAGGGGGGAGCAGAGGAGTCCAGGGCGTCAGAAGAGCCAGTGGGGAGCAGGTGGTGGTGCTGAGGGAGTGAGGGGGCGGTGGGGACGACGGAGATGAGATGTGAGGGTGGTGGTGAGATGGGGAGGATGGTGATGAGGTGGGAGGATGGCGATGAGATGGGAGGGTGGTGGTGAAGTGGGAGGTTTGTGATGAGATGGGGGGGTGAGGTGGGAGGATGCCAGTGATGAAGTGGGGAGGACAGCGATGAGGTGGGAGTACGGAGATGAGGTGGGAGGATGGTGGAGTTGAGCTGAGAGGGTGGTTAGGAGATCTGCGGTGAGGTGGGAGGATGGGGTGAAGGAGGAGGGTGACGATGGGATGGTGACAGCTGTGATGAAGTGGGAGGTCGGTAATGAGGTGGGAATAAGGCGGGGTGGATGGTGATGAGGTGGGAGGACAGCTAGAGGAAGTGGAGAAGGGGCTGACTGCAGGGCCAGCAGTGAGAGGGCTGTCACACAGCGCAGGAATCTTGACAGGCATCCAGCTTGAGAGGAAAGCCTTCAGGAAGGAGGGGTGTTGGGTGTCATTCAGATGGGCCCAGTTATGGTAGATTGAGGACGGTATCAGCACTACTAAATATCAAATAGACAACCTATCAGCATCTTGTACAAACCTGTAATGGAAACGAATCTGGAAAAGACTAGATATACACATGCAGGGGTATAATGGAATCACTTTTCTGCACACCTGACACACAACATTGGAAATCAACTTTACTTCAATAAAAAAGTTATTCAGGAGGGGACAGGAGCAGAGTAATAATTAGATTATTGTGGTGACAGTCGCCAACTTCCAGCCCCCTTTGGTGCTGGGCTCCTCCTTCGTCGTCTCACAGGTGTGAATGCCTCTGACCCTCTGCCCAGACGTGACTCTTGCTAGAATGTCCATGTTAGAGGGGCTGTGACTCTTTGAAAGGAATTTTTCCCAGGTGAGGTCCCCAGTGTCCCAGGCCTGGCTTGCCAAGAGTGGTCATGAGGGGCCAACTCTCACAAAAGCCCTGGGACTGAGAAGGCCTGCATCAGCTTCCACTTGGAGCCATGGAGGTGGCCAGTTACAAATGCCTTTTTAATGTTGCTCCCAACACTCTGTGACATATCAGGCTATTGCTTCAGGTAATTTCATCTTGAGGCCACTTTCCATTTTATTTCTTATTTTCCTGAAGGGATATTGTCTTTGTCAAGTAGCTGACGAGGTGAGGGATCGTAACAATGTGTTATAACTTTGTAAAATTTCTCACCCAGCTCCCTCCCATCATCAACTCAAGACCTAAGATACCTGAAAAGCATCTCTTCTCTCCTCCTTTTTCTTTCTCTGGCTGGTCCTGACCAGAGGGCCCTAGTGAGAGCGGCTCCTGATAATGTCAGGATCTTCTTCGGAACCTGCAGCATAATTCATTTTCCCCGGAATGGATGTGGAGCCTCCCCGTGCTTCCAAATTGGGCTGCACCATCTCTGAGACTTCTGTGTTCCATTTTCTCAACGCTCCAATGAATTGTCAAGACAAAGCTTTGTGTCAAGATAGAGAAGCATCTTTTCCCAGGCCTGCATTTCTGGATGGGAAACAGGAGCCCAAATCCTAAATGTGCCTATTTGGTCAGCTTACAGTCCAAACAGCGATTTTGGAAATGCGGAGTTTGCAGAGCCTGATGCTTCTCTTGCAGTTTAAATCTGCACGGTTGTCACCAGTTACAGACTGGCAGAAGGCTTGCAGTGTGTAGAGGAGGACGATGGACAAGGAGTCAAAGAGAGAAAAGAGCAGCACATGTCCTGGTTCAGCTCCTCCAAGTTGCCATTAAAAGTGCATAATTTCACCAGACTCTAGCCTCAAACATCCACGGTCAATTAAAAGCTGTCTCCGGTCAATGGGTTGTGACACAGAGTTTCTATGTTCTAGGGACACCTTCTACCCTTTAGACAGACTGCCTTTCGCCCTGAAAAATGGCATCCAAAGCCCCACTGTCAGCTAACAAGTGTGTAACTTGCATTGGTGGCACCTTCAGGTTTCATGGCATTTCCTGTCTCTTCACCATGTATAGGCTGTGCGTTAAAACTTCCGAAATCCCCTTTTCTATTCTCAAGGGTTCCCACACCCCAGATGATGATGGAATCCGCAATTATAATAAGCAACTTCCAAACAAAATTGAGGGCCCTGCTTTCCTTACAACCATTGCTCTTTTCCCTATAATTCTTCAAACTGGCCCAAGACATTTTAAGGCTGCTGTCTTTGGCTTCTGTGCAGAAAATCGTGCCTCCTGGTTTCTTCATCTGCTGAAGATGGACCTAGTCCCTTCTCATTTCTTACCCTAAGCTGTGAACCTTTTGGTAATGATGATTTGTAGTCTGAGCTCTCTGGGGTCCAGAGAGAGCTCTGCAGGTGCCTGTCAAATGCTCCACCTGAGAAGACCAAGCCAAGCTAAATCAAGCACCATGACTTGACTCAGCTTTCCAAGTTCTGCAGCAGAACAGCAACCCCCCACCCCCACCAGGAACAGAACCTCCCATCAACAGCTTCCTCTCTCCGCCTGGGTTTCTCCCAGGAATATTTTGAAGATTGCCCGTGGCTGCCAACCTCATCTGCCTTTTCACTTGGCTTGTTCCTCCTCTCCCAGCTATTTGCGAAAATAACAGGGATTCCTCCCCCTCTTGTTAGAACAAAACTTGCTAGGAAGTTGACCCTAGTCTTCTGAGCCTTCCTTGTGTTGTCCCAAAGCCTGTCAGGTAATTTGTAAGTTTGTTAGTTTAAGTGGCAGAGCTAAAGGCTTTTCTCTAACCAACTGACTGGTTGGTTTCCCCTCTGCCTCTGAGCAAGCTTCATTCTAGAGTCAGAGATGTCCAGGCACAGCCTTCTGAGTACACTCTCCTCTTGACTTTGAAATCTTCACTGGGCTTTGCCTGCATCTATGCTGGACGATGAGCCTTGGCAACACATGAGGACTTCCATGCCTCACTGGTCAGCACCACTGTGCTGCTGGGCTGGAGCCTCCATCCTCCATTCCTATATCTATGCCTACTTTTCAGGCTCACTGGTGAAGAAATAGGATGAGGAAGAAGGAAAGGATCAGAGGCAAGGAGCATGGTCTCACTGACAGTCCATAAGCCTGAATATCTGAGGTTCAGCTCCTTTTATGCAGGTTTCACAGCTGAGAAACTGAGCCCACCCAATCCTCATTCTGTCTTCACACCACAAGGCTGGCATGGGCAGAGTGCCATCAGGAGAGAACACAGCTCCCACCATGGAGAAACCCTCTAAACTTCCTTGCACCAAAGTCTAGTTCCAACAGCATGTGGCCCGTGGAAAATGCAGCTGCGGTCAAAAACTGAGGTTCTCAGACAGCCTTGCCCTTGCATCCTAGCTCCTAGCACATGCTCCTTCCTGGTTCGCCTACCATGAAGCACGTGACCCCTCTGATGAAACACAAGTGTGATGACTGACATCCTGGGTCTCTGCCCATGGCAAATAGGCCCCTGCAGTCACTGGACCACAGTTCTCCCCCACCAAAAGACCCTGCAGGCCATGGAGCACCATGGCTTACAGCAGGATTTTGGCCCCCATCACTAATGTCATCCCACTAAGTATGTGCCAAGAAGACTCTTGTTAAGCCTAAAACCTAATTTGATATGTGGAAGATCCATCTTCACATAAGACCTCAGACTGGTGACAGTTTGGTTTACAGAGAGAGGGTCACAGTCCCAGAGGAGAGATCTACCCAGCAAGGGTGCTCAATGAGGAAGACAGAGCTTTATCCCCTTATTCCTGCAGCATCCACCCTTGACCTTCATGGTTCACTTTGGTCTCAGGCTTTCTCCCAGGGTTGAAGTGAGAGTGTGGGTGTTGTTCTGTACCTCTCCTAGGTCTTAATTATACAGCCAGCACTCAGCCTCCTCCCACACTCTGGCCCCTCAATCAGCCCTGGACACCTAATGTGGATATGACAGACATGCAGCTGCTGCGACAGCCCCTGATGAGTGCCAAGACCAGCCTTCCCAGTGAGTCCACTCAGGACCTGAGGCATTGCTCAGCTGGCTTGCTGCCACCAGCAGCGCTCAGTCAGGTGGTGGTCCTTCCTCACCCAGCAGAGCCAGGCTCTCCTGGACTGTTAACATGGAATTTGGAGGGAATCTTGTGCCTCAAAGAGCATCACTCTTCTGGGGATAGAAGAGGAATGCATGTGACAATATTAAAGCCAAGGCTGTGTGGTGAAAGTTTAATAGAACAAATATATGGCTGGCTGGCTGAGGAATAATAAAATCACTCTGATGATGAGGACTTTACTGCACTGGTTTCCAGACCCTTGTTTGCTAAATAAATGTATTTACTTGGACTCCAAGCTACTGGGTGACCTTGGTCCAATGCCTCCACTTCTTCCAGCCATTGTTTCTTCATTGTAAACTGAGAGGATGGGGCTCTGTGAGTGATTCTTGGAGTATCCTCGTACTGGGGGAGGAAGTCTCATATTTTTGGAGCATAAATACTCTCTACCAGTTACTGGGCATGTTTTCAGGGGGTGCAGAGTTGACCCTAGTCTTGTTGCTCTTGTGCTGGTGGCAGGAAGCCATTGTTGCTGCCTTCCAGGACATTGTTGTCCGATGGGGAATGTGTGATGGGCTCTTTCTAAATCCCCTGACCAACCCCTCCCCCTGGTCAAATAAATTCCAAAACTATTTAAAGAAACCTCTGAAAGACTGAGATGAAAGTATTTGTACTGTAGATGTCCCCCAGATGATTCATTTATTGGTTGATGAATTTTAGAATGTCTGATTAGATTTAGTCTAAGATCATAAGTCCTTTCTTATGAAATGTACATGCAGCTAGCACCCATGTCTGCATTATTCTCTGGGACTTGAGTAATAATCTTGTTTGAAAGTCACTGCTATCAGGAAGCAAAGTGTTTGGGGTGTGTGCAGCCTGAGCATGGCCAAGAGTTGAGTCCCTCTGGTTCATGCAGCTCTACCAGATAACCTGCTGTCACATAACCTACTGCGATGTTTCATCCATGTAGAGTATGTTAGCAGCTGTCCGGTGGGGCCTAGAGCAGCTCACTGCAGAAAGGAGTGTGGAGAGAGGGGTGGCTGAAGTGGGTATGGGGTCCAGAACAGGGCTCTGTGAGGGGAACCCAGGAAAGGTGTCTGTGTCAAGACTGATCACCCCACAGCACCATTGGATTGATTGAGGTAGGGAGAGTGTGATATGAAAAATAGCAAACCCAAGGAGTTCCTGTTGTGGCACAGTGGAAACAAATCTGACTGGTATCCATGAGGATGCAGGGTTGATCCCTGGCCTCACTAAATGTGTCAGACATCCAGCATTGCCGTGAGCTCTGGTGTAAGTCATAGACATGGCTTGGATACCTCATTGCTGTGGCTGTGATCAGCAGCTGCAGCTCTGATTAGACCCATAGCCTGGGAACTCCCCTATGCTGTAGGTGCGGCCCTAAGAAGCAAAAGACAGAAAAATAGCAAACTCGGGATATGCAATACACACATATATATTTTAGATTTCTTACATGTATAGCCATGGCACTGACAGTTGATAAAATGGGTTCATTGATAAAACCGTAGGTATTGGCAAGATTCTTATGTTTCTTAAAGAGAGATTAATACATATAAAAGATTAGAACTGTTAAGGAATGAATGGCTTAGGAATAACAATTAATTGTCTAGTTGTGAAAACAGCCTCTCTGCCTAGATTCTGTAGGCATGAGTACAATGAAATGTCAGGTTTTCTGGGTTTTTTTTTGGCTGTACCTGCAGCATAGAGAAACAGGCTAGGGACTGAATCCCACCTAAGCTGGAACTGTGGAAATGCCACATGCTTAACCTGCTGCACCCCCGTGGGAACTCCACAAGATGTCATTTCTTACAAATTTTCTAAAATTTAATCTTTTCCCCATTTCAAATGATTCACCTCTTTTGGTTGAAGTTAGCAAGTTTTGTTATAAAATTGAATAGTAAGAGATCACTGGCTACATACATGTTCCAAGTGGCTTGTCTCCCTTTTAGAAACCGCCAACCTGCCTGCTGCCATCCTGCCTCCCCAACCAGAGCAAGGACTCTTGAACCACCTCCAAGCAGCTGTCCTCCCCAGGGCAGCCTCAGGTTTCTAGAGGCTTCCCAGCTGAGATGTCCCTGGGGTGCAGTGCTGTAGCCTTCCTCTCCTTCCGTCCAACTCCATGTCCACAGTGAAGGGTCCCAACGGAAACCCAAGCATTTGAGGGAGGCCCTTTCTCTTGGAAAACAGCCCCTGTATAGAGGCTTACCGCCTTCTGAAGCCATTCCCACAGGCATGGGCCTGGACCACCATGGGCTGGTGGCCTCAACATGGACAGTCAAGAGCAGGACCCAGCGAGGGACCTGCCCCAACAGATGCTCAGGACGCAAGTAAAGGAGCCCAAGTTTGAATCTCAACAGTAGAATGTGGGCCTCCAGTCATTCTGCAGTGGGGGAGGGGCCGAGGGCAGGTGAGCCTGGGTGGGGGTGGGGTGCCATTCCATGCTGGCCTCTGCAGGGAGGCAAGAACCAGACGTTTCTTCCACCTTATGCAGGGGCCAGACAATTGTTGAGTGCCTCGTCAGGCAATGTATGTGTTGGTTTTCAGAGTCACAGCACCAAGGTTTGTCTTGATGTTCCCTTTCCCTTTGTTATTCATCAACTTGTTTGTTGTCCTTCAACCCCCTCTGCTTCCTTCTTGGCTCCAGGCTCCCTTCCCCAGAGGCCAGACTTTCTGAACAAAATTCACCATTTATCATCTGATAACCACTTGGGTTTTCATGGCCACCTGGAACCCAATGTTTATGGTTTGGCTTCTCTCAGCAGACCCACCATGTGTGATTGGTATGTGTCCGTCTTTCCTAAGGAAGCCGTCTTGTGTGCCAACCAGCATCCAGCAGGACCCACCTTCCTCATGTTCCTTTGTGCTGGAAAGGCCCAGTCTATCCAAAAAGCCGCTGCACAGCCCACGTGTCCAAGACCAGGGATCAGTCTGACGTGTTTCCCGTATGATGACATTGCTGGTAAGCATTGTATGTTTTACATTTTTAATGATTGAATGTAACATTTTCAACAAATCCTCCCTTCTCAGGGATCACAATCCACTTGTGCGAGATAGAATTTGCAGTGTTGAGTCCTCCTTCACCCTCTTTCCCCTGTCCACTCAGTCCTCGTTCCCACTGGTAATCAGAGATACTTGTTTCATTCACATCTTTTCAGAGATCTTTTGGGCAAGGAACATTGAATGCAATCCATTTGCCTTTTCAAAAGTTATTTCTTTGTCTCTGAAAATTAAAATGTGCACAGGGATGTAAAATGTTGGAGGATAATGTGAGAAAGCGATTATATATGTATAATATATGTGTATATATGTGTGTGTGTGTGTCTGTATGACAGGGTCCTTTTGCTGTAAAGTTGAAATAGACAAAGCATTGTAAATCAACTGCAATGGAAAACTTAACAATTATAAGGTAAGAGTTCATCTTGAAAACAAGTAAAAAGGAAAAATAGAAAATTAAATCTTGTCTCCATATATCTGAGTATATTATTTTTGTCACCTTCATACTGCCATTGTGGCTCCTCTGTTACTGGACTAACCTTTATTATGGGAGTTTCTACATTCTCTTGAAATTCAAGGAACTGAAAGAACAGAGTGTTCAAAGCCAGGCAATATCAAAAGTAAATATCCAGCTCCATTTGAATTTTTCATTTCCTATACACAGTGCCTGCCTTTAGCCTTAACTCTGTCCTATGCAACATTTTGGACATATCTTTACTGAAAGTTCTTTCCCGATTTATCTGAAATTTACCTTTCCCTCAGCATCAGCATTTATCTGGCAAGACTAGCCAAAAAGGGTAACATATTAGGCGCTTAGTAGTGAGCAGTTCTAGAGAGGATGAGAACTTGGACTAGAAACTGAAGTGTGCATTTTGGTCCAACCCAAAATAAAATGGCAAAGGGACCCCAAATCTGCAGGATGAAATGTCAATGGAAGAGGCAGGATATAGGATTGAGTGTTTGTGCTTCATGGGGTTAAGGACAGAAATAAGGGACAAGAAGACAAGTTAATGTACTAAATATCCCAGAGATCTGTTTTTTTTTTTTTTTGGTCTTTAATTTATTTTTCTTTTTAGGGCCAGACCTGCAACATATGTGAGTTCCAGAATAGGAGTCAAATCGGACCTACGGCTGCAGGCCTATGCACACCCACAGCAATGTGGGATGAAAGCTGTGTCTGTGACCTACAGCATAGCTCAAGGCAACACCAGATCCTTATTTCACTGATGGAGGCCAGGGATCAAACCCACATCCTCGTGGATACTTGCCAGGTTTGTTTCTGCTGAGCCACATTGGAAACTCCTTGTATTTCTAGGATTTAAAAAATCAACTACCCATGAAATGCATGTGCACCTTGAGAGAGTGCCAGTATTTTATCCACCAATGTCCACTCTCCTTTTGGACAAAGCCAATCCCATCTAAGACCTGGCCTTCAAGCCCTGCTTATAAGCTTGTGAATTTCCTGTCTGCATCCCATAACCTTCCACTTTAGAATCTAGGCTCATCATTACCCATGGTCCCATCTGCATCCCTTAGAAAACAAAACAGAGACACAAATGAGAAACAGTTCTCTGACTCTTATTTTCATGTTGGGAATTAATGTCACCTTACACTCTCCTAATGATATGAATGAGTATTCATGTTTTGTGTGGTGAGAAGAGAGGACAATTAGGAAACTTGCCAAGGGAGATAAGGGGGTGGAAACCTAATAGGACTGCAACCAAATCTCTTGGGAGGTGAAATTCATTCTCTGCTGTAGCACCACTACAATTCCTACTGAAGTTAGGGTGTCGAGGAAGGCAAGAGAGGTTTATAAGGAGTGTCCCACATTGAGAAAAAGACTTGGGAAGATGCTTCAGAAGCTTCTTAGCCCTTGCAAAGAAAAATGGACTCAAAAGAGAGTGAGAAGCTGAGGTGAGAGGATTTCAAGCAATATCATGGTGAGCTTTCTATCAAGTACCTCTTGATGGGGGATTGAAAAAATAAACAATTTGGAAATATTTCTCTGTATTTGAGCTCTTATAATGAAATTTTTAAATGTTTTTCAACCAATAACTTCATATGGGAGGATTGGTGAGGCAAGCATTGTACCCAGGCTCTCAAGAAGGGCAGGCTCCTTGTTGTCTCCTCCCCTTGTTAAGCCATTCAACCGATTATTTATAAGATCCTCACTCATAGCTCTGATATAGTATTTGAATGCATCTTCTAGGGACCCTGATAGAAAATCACATTGTGGAAAAGTGACATTCCCAATCTTCAATCAATTTTTGTTTACTACCTCAAAACCCTACATCCTAGAGGCAGAGATAATCAAATTAGCTGAAATGTAATTAGGGAAAACCAGTCATGCATGTGGGTGTCTCAATGTCTTTCGGACCCTTATCTCTGATTATTCCTGCAGAGAGCTTCAGGGCAGGCACTGACAGCTGAGGAGAAACATCTCTGGAAATGGATCACAAGCATCAGAAGACAGGTAATCTCCCACTTGCTGATGGAAATTTAAAGGCACTGAGAGATTCCAGGTTTGTGTCTTGTGGACGTTTCAAGTCTGTGCCCTTGGGAGCTCTGGGTGTTGTTAGATGTAAGGGCTCATGAGAGGTTTCCTGTTGATGAAGAAATGCTCCAACGTTGCAGCTAACCAGAGAACGGTCCTGATGGTTCACATTTCTTTGCAAAGTATGACAATGTCAGGTCAGTAAGTTGAATCTGCTCCTATTTATTTGTTGGTTGATTGCCAATGGAAATTCTGTGATGTAGTCAAAGAAGTAGGGAGGGAGAGTACAATTGTTCCCAAAGTACCTGCTGTGCTGTAATTGGCCAAGATTGTCAAGTTTACTTCACAAGGATAACCAAAACCTTACAAAGGAAACACCTATGAATCAACCTTTATTGAAAAACTTCCATGCATTAACTAACTACACTGAGAGCAAAACATTCGAGTAGAACAAATGCATTTGGAAAAGCTCTAGGCGTGGAAACAGGAGAAAGTTCTCTCAGAGTGTTTTCCATGTCTACAATTCATTGCTAGAAATTCTTTTTAATGGAAACCTAAGGCTTGCTAGGTAAAAGGACCTAATATTTCTAGAAAAAAACAGTAAGCAAAACTAAGGAACTGCAGCCCAAAGGGCATGAATGCCCTTGGCCCAAATTGAGGATACCGTGCTTAGGCTGGAGCTCTCCAAACTCTTTCATGGGGATCATATCTAAATGGACGGTTTTCAAGTTTGCAATTTGAATGTGGGAGATCATCTCACAAGAGACAGGTTGAAGAGGAGAAGGTCAGAAATATCGCAATGAGAAGACATATCAAAAAACTTCCCAGAGCATGTCAATTCTCCATTATATTCCTCTCTTGCAAGAATACCTGGGGTAGGTATTCACACATCCCATGCCAGCAAGCATGCACATGTCCACTAGTGGCTAGGGCTGTCAGGTGCAGGAACTACCCTCCACCAACCGCTCCTAGCATCTGTTGGGGCGGGTCTGCTTGGGAAGCCAGTAGTGCATGCATGAGGGCAAAGGGTGGTTTCCCAACGGGTGGCCCGCCTGGGGGTGGGGCCAGTCATGGCAGCCTTTCTGCTTAATTCTGTGAAGGCCCTGGTAAGGCATATGGGGACTTTTCACGTGTTGGGTGTGAGCCCTCAGCACTCTTTTTCACTCTGTAGGATATCTGGGCCCTCCTCTGTGTGGGTTCATGCCGGCATGGAGTTAAGGTCCGGAGCAGTGTTTCCACCACAGTTTATTGGCAGCACTGTGGGTCGGGCTGCATGAAGACTTGAGTGATTGCAGGGCCTCCAGAGGCAGGTGCATAAAGTTTGTGGGCCATTCAAATGTGTGCCAATCCAGCATGCAGTTCTCAAGAGTAGGAAAGCTAGACAGAAACATTTCCAATTTGAAAACCCTCATGCACTTCCCAGGAAGTAGCGCAGGTCACTGGAAAATCAGTGAAGAGCCAAGGTACATGATCATAGTTTCATTGGTGTCTCCTTCAGAGCATAAAAATTACTGTCAATGCTCATATTCAAAAGGCATGCTTGGGTCCATGGTGGGGACAACTTTCCTGAATGTAGTGCTCACCATCTCTTTGTAGTCTGATGTAAATCATGAATGATGCACAAGCCTAGATGGGGTTCATACATATTTAATAGGTTGTTGGGAGTCTGGTGGGTGGTCAGATATCTGGGTTGGTTAGGTCTATGGATATGTGTGTATAAGGGGAGTTCATGCCTGTGTTTTGGTGAACATTTTTAAGGGGGAGTGTTATATTTGAAGGGTTTTGAGATGTAACAGAGGCACACTCAAGGAGTTGGTGTTTAGGTGTTTGTAAGTTGGTGTTCAGGGGAATATTTGGCACGTGGTGTTTTCACCCATGAGGTTTGGGATTGTGTGTCTAATGGTGGACTTGGATTATCTGCCTATGCATAAGGGCCATGTTTCGTCATTACGGGGGTCTGTTTGTTTGGGTGTACAATCCATTTATGTTGTATATGTGGGGAATGTAGTGAAACTCCGTGGCTGGGACTTCAACCCAGCCAAAATTGAGAGTGGGACTTGAATCAACCTGCACGGTAGCTTGGCACTTGAACCCAGGATCCCAGGTTAGGAGTGGACTGGAACACAATGATTATTTTTTTTCTTTTTTTTGATATTATCTGCCACATGTGGAGGTTCCCAGGCCCAGGACTGAATGCTACAGCAGCGATCTGGATGGCTGCAGTGACAAAGTTGGATCCTTAACCTTCTGTGCCACAAAAGAATGACTCAAACTCCTCAAAACCACTGTCTTTTAAGGAAAAACCTCTCTCCCAGTGTCAGGACTCATGAAGCTCAGGCTTTTCTGACTCATTGCAGAATGAATTCAGCTTGAGACAAAGCAGCAGGCAATGAGTGACCTTTTTAGCATAAGACACTTGTGAGAGAGAGAGAAGTAGCAGCCCCAAGATCCAAGAGAGCTCCATTTCTATAATCCAAGGAAAAGAGGAGAAGGGAGAAGTCTGCCTTCTTCCTCATTTGGGGGCTGATGTCAAGGCTTACATCTTTTGTCCCTCACTTTGCCCCTACATGGCTTAACCAGGTCAGTCAACAATGCTATTGAAGTCCTGTGTGTATTACCAGGAGTGTGGTAACATGTACAATATGGCAATTCATCTCAGGTTTCCAGCTAATGTCCCCATTTACCTAGTTTTGTCCCCTGTCATCTATATTTCTGTCTTGGGTATGTGGAAAAATGCTGCTTTTCAAGGACTACTAACTCCATGACTTCATGCAACAGGATTTACTCTTCCTATCTGTTGTCCTATGTTTTAAGTATGGGGGTTTGTGGCTTCAGCATGTCTGACACATACAGGCCCCTGGTCTTCCTTCAAGTTAGTGTAGATCATAGCTGGGTTCCATTCCTTGAGTGCTCCTCAGCTTACACCAGTTCCCCAAACTCTGTTAAACCTTGTCTTTCACCCCCAGTGGGACTTTTCATGTATTTTAAGTATCCGAATCTATCCTTATCTTTAGGATGATTATTTGTGTATTTGTAGCATGTTGTATGCTTCTTGGCTTTTCTGTGTAGCAGTTTTTCAGGAGCTGTGTGTGTGTCTTTTGATGTATTTAGGGCAAGTTTTAAACTTTTATGAGACTGGTGAATATTCCATAGGTGGCTGTCCTGTGTTTCTGTGCTTCTGTATTTGCATGACGGCTGGGTGGGGGGGGGGAGTGTGATTTTATGTATATGCAGAGCATGTATTATATGTGTATTTAGAACCAAATGCATAGGGGTTATACGTTGCCATATTTGTAGTGTCCTGGGTAATTGTGGGTGTATTTGGGGCTTGTGGTGAGGAGTTGTGTGTATGAGTTTGTGTGTGTATTCAAGGGGCATGGTCATTTGGTAGAATATTTGCTGGGGCTTTGCACTTGTATTTTTCAGTAGGGACATTTTAGGCCTAAACATTTGGGGAAGTGCACATGTGTGTTTCTTTGTTATTTATTATTTATTTATTCATTTTTTTTTTTCCGCTGTACAGCATGGTGACCAAGTTACGCATACATGTACACACAGGTTTTCATCACATTGTTGTGTGGCAATGTAAGTATCTAGACAGAATTCTTAATGCCACACAGCAGGATCTCATTGTACATCCATTCCAAGATCAATAGTTTGCACCTGTTAACCCCAGGCTCCCAATCCCTCCCACTCCCTCCCTCTCTCCCCGGGCAGCCACAAGTCCATTCTCCAAGTCTATTACTTTCTCTTCTGTGGAAATGATCATTTGTGCTTTATATTAGATTCTAGTTATAAGTGATGTCCTATGGTCTTTGTGTTTCTCTTTCTGACTTATTTCCCTGAGGATGAGAGTCTCTAGTTCCATTCATGGTGACACAAATGGCCTCATGTCCTTTTTTATGGTTGAGTAGGATTCCATTGTGTATACCACATTTTCCCAATCCAATCATCTGTTGATGGACATTTGGGTTGGTTCCCATGTCTTGGCTATTGTGAATAGAGCTGTAATGACCATGCAGGTGCATGTGTCTTTTTCAAGGAAAGTTTTGTCCGGATGTATGCCCAAGAGTGGGATTGCAGGGTGATAGGGTAATTCTAGGTATAGATGTCTAAGGTACCTCCATGTGGTTCTCCATAGTGGCTGTACCAGCTTACATTCCCACCAACAGGGCAGGAGGGTTCCCTTTTCTCCACAGCCCCTCCAGCACTTGTGATTTGTGGACTGATGAATGATGGCCATTGTGACTGGTGTGAGGTGGTATCTCATGGTCGTTTTGGTTTGCACTTCTCTAATAATCAGGGATGTTGAGCATTGCTTCAGGTGCTTGTTGGCCATCTGTGTATCTTCCTTGGTGCAATGTCTCTTCAGGTCTTTTGCCCATTTTTCCATTGGGTGGTTGGCTTTTCTGCTGTTGAGTTGCATATGTTGCTTGTATATCCTAGAGATGAAGCCCTTCTCCATGGCATTGTTTGAAACTATTTTCTCCCATTGTGAAAGTTGTGTTTGTGTTTTTTTGCTGGTTTCCTTTGCTGTGCAAAAACTTGTGAGTTTGACTAGGTCCCATTGGTTTATTTTTGCTCTTCTTTATGTTGCCTTGGGAGAAGGACCTGTGAACATATTCATGAGGTTGATGTCAGAGAATGCTTTGCCTGTGTGCTCTTCCAGGAGTTTGTATGTGTGTTTCTAATGGAGAGATGAGGTTCTGTGTTTATTCAGGGGAGTTGGAGACTTGCATTGATGTGTAGGGGAAATATGGGCTATGGTTTTGTGTTAGTAAATGCAGGTGTGTGAGCTGGCTCCTCTTATCATTTGATAGATGGAAGTCATTTCATATGTGGTTTTCTGGAGATATGTCTATGGGTCTTACTTGCATATCCATGTTTGTAGGTCTATCACCAGGTGCATGACTGCCCAAGTCTTGTTCGCATGGCTTGGAGTTGTTAGGAGTGTGCAAAGTATGTTCCTTTGGAGAATGCTGTGTTATGTGTTTGTTGCTAATGTGTTTGTTAATAGGTACTAAGAGATGGTCTGTCTGTGTCTATCCAGGGGAGGGTAAAAACATACATACATTTGACACACATACACTTAGAGTGCCCTTTGGTGTCTATGTTGGGGGAGGAGGAGGGTGGTTGTAGTTTGAAGAGGTGGCATCACACCTAGTGTTTGGGGCATCTGTATGTCCAAGGGTTGGGAATATCTGGATGTGTGTGTCCATAGGTGTTTGACATTTGTATATGTATCTTAGTCAGTGTAGGCTACTTGTGGCTGTGTGTGTATTTGAGTTCCTGGAGCTTATGTGGTATGTATTCTGAGAGGTGTGAGAAGTCTGTGTGTTTGGAAACCAAGAAACGGTGTAGGCTGTGTGTGTGTTCCGGAGTCCTGGATTGGCTGTGTTTTAGGGCTATGGCATGGCATACGGGCTATG
This sequence comes from Sus scrofa, assembly GCF_054392235.1. NCBI lineage: Eukaryota > Metazoa > Chordata > Mammalia > Artiodactyla > Suidae > Sus > Sus scrofa. The sequence continues at coordinate 17,677,376 of NC_139396.1, read as the reverse complement.
CATGAGACAACTGAGGACTTGCTGGTTTTCGTGAGCCTGTACATGTAGGTATTCCACATGGACAACTGGTTGGTAGGTAGGTTGAACCTGTTTTATTCAGGCCCATGTTTTGGATGTGTATAGAGTTGGAGTGTTACCAGCTAGAGTTCTTGGCCTTCCTTAATCAAGAGCAGTTGATAAGATGCTGGAGGAGAAACTCAGCGAAGGCTTTATTCAGGACACCTGCTTCAGCATAGAGGCACTGAAGCAATCACCAGGTTCCCTCGTTCAGCTTCTCACTGAGTAGCGGTGAGCTAGTTCCTTCTATGGGGTGAGGATAGGGGCATGTCCAGGGATTGGGCCGGGGGGTGGCTGAGGGGGCTTGCCCACCCCACCCCTTTAGTGTGGTGCATGTAGGGGGCATGCATAGTCCTCTGCTTTTTCTCTCTGTTCTTCAGAAGTGGCAGTTGTATTTTTCTCATGATTTGTCCGCAATGTGCAAGCAGAGTTCTTTCTCATTGTTTATACTTTTGCTGTATTTTGTTCCCCAGGAGATGTTTGTCCAGGTGCATTCCCTGCAGCCACTGCAGCCACCGCAGCCAAGGGTGCCAGGTCCCAACCTGTCTCAGTAGGAGAGGCAGTGGAAAATTCCAGGTGAGTAGGAATTTGTCTGTAAAACTTTAGAATTTGTGTCTATTGAGATTTGTAAACTTAGGCGGTCAGTTTGTATGGTGATTCACACTGAGGATTAAAAGGTACATGTGTGCTCAGAAGACACACACACACACACACACACACATACGTATGTGTGATGTCCTTTGCTTACATCCCCTGGTGGGTGTTGAGGGTCCTCCTCAGAGTGTAAGTGGATTGTGTGCACATGCATATATGAAAGGGCACTGGAACTGGTTCAGACTAGCTTGGGATAATCGGCTCTGTGTTCGGTTACCTCAGCTTTGTAATTTGAGTTTGCTCATGTTTGGAATATTCATACCATGCAGATATCACATCGGAAATGTCACCTGAGTTTCTTGAAGAGCTTCAAAAATGCATTTAGAGCATATCACTCATCTGTGTGTTATGACTTAATTATGTGGCAAGCCAGAATCTTCAGGCATCATTGGTGTGTGTGTATATCACATTATATTTGAATTGTGAGTGGGGCATCCTGGGCGATGTGCCATTTTATGTGTGCCTTGGCCCTTCATTCTGAATCACAGCATTGCTCCTTTCAGGTTGATTCAATCTTTAGGGTCAAGAATTCCTCCCTCCAAATGCTGGTGAATTCCAGTGGAAATCATGTGGATGGATTTAGGGTATCTGTACCTTAGGCAGGGACACACCTTCAGCATTTGTCCTAGAATCTGGGTCCCTAGAAGGGTGAGGCTGATTGCAGATCACTCTCTAGCACAGAACCTTCTCAGGTGTGTGTTTGGCCGACAAGCAGCAGTCAGGAAGTCGTGGGGATTCATGGATAAGAGGTAAGGTGGGGGGAGTTCCCGTCGTGGCGCAGTGGTTAACGAATCCGACTAGGAACCACGAGGTTGCGGGTTTGGCCCCAGCCCCTGCTCAGTGGGTTAACGATCTGGTGTTGCTGTGAGCTGTGGTGTAGGTTGCAGACATGGCTCGGATACCGCGTAGCTGTGGCTCTGGCGTAGGCCAGTGGCAACAGCTCCGATTCGACCCCTAGCCTGGGAACCTCCATATGCCGCGGGAGCGGCCCAAAGAAATAGCAAAAAGACAAAAAAAAAAAAAAAAAAAAAAAAAAAGAGGTAAGGTGGGCAAGTGTTCTCCCAGGAAAACCCCCTGAGAATCAGTTGGGCAAGCACAGGTATTCCTGGCTCTTCTGTGGCACAGCTGGTAGGCAAGGACACCGTGCACATGGGGTCCAGATGGTTCAAGTCTCTAGAGCCATGTGTCCCTGTGCCCAGTTGCCCCAGTGTGGTGGGAACTACTGTTGGTCAGGCTGGTAAGCTGTGTCAGCAATTCTCCACCACCATATCTCTGTGGAAACCCAAGTCCTCAGGGATAGGCAGGACCTCTAGGGTCAGTGAGCTGACAAGAACAAAGGTGGGGAGGCCTTGTCTCTAAGGGAGGCTTGGGGAGTGAGGCCTGGAGAGCCTGGGGAGTCCTTCTCTGAGGAGATATGGCTCTGATATTCGCAAACATTTAGACATGGTCCCTGTTCTTTTCTGAAGGTTCAGGATGCTTCTAACAATGGCGAGTTCATCTCAGGTCCTTGGTTCTCAGATGACCTGACCCTATTTTTCTTTATTCCACATCCAGCCATCAACCCAACAGGGAGCCATATGCTCACCATGTCCACCAGCTGACCCTACAGCCTCCTGCTTCCCTTCCCAAAATAGACCCCTCTATTTTGACTCAGCCCCTGGATTCCATACAGTGAAGTGTTAGTGAGCTCTAGGATGATATTCAAGAGCCTCAAGCTGAACGGGCTTGCAAAATAGTAACTTTTTATAAGCCATTCCTAACATCTTCCCTGCTCACACTGATAGGTGGACAATTCCATCATAGTCACAAAGAAGGGTGAATCTGTGGCAGCCTTTGGAGCCTGTGGAATCTCGTTTTGTAGCATTTGGAGTTCCATACATTTAAAAGGTCACTCAGCCTGCTTCAGCTTCCCTTTTAGCAGATTGATAAATAAAAGACAGAAAATAATGGTCTCCGGAGGAGACAGTTTGGGGGGTGGGGGGATGTGCTTGGGCTGTGGATGGAAATCCTGTGAAATTGGATTATTATGGTCATTGTGCAATTACAGATGAGTAATAAATAATAATAGTAAAATTAAAATAAAATAAAATAAAATAAAATAAAATAAAATAAAATAAAATAAAATAAATCATGGACGGTAATGTACAGCATGGTGACTGCAGTTAATACCACATTGTGTGTTGGAGAGTAGCTGAGAGAATGGATCTTAAGAGTCCTTGGATGCCCTAGTGGAGAGTGGGTTAAGGATCCAGTGGTATCATTGCTGTGGCTCAGGTCACTTCTGTGGCGCAGGTTCAATCCCTGGCTCAGAAACTTCTGCATGTCACAGGCACAGCCAAAAGGAAAAAAAAAAGTTCTTATCACAGAAAGAAAATGTGTAACTCTTTGTGGTAGTGGATATTGACTAGGTTTCCTGTGATCATTTTACACTGACAGTTTTAGCCACTACTCTTCCTATTTGGATGGCTTTTATTTCTTTTGTTTGTGTGTTTGCTGTGGATAGAACTTCTAGTAATATGTTGAATACCATTGGTGCTGAGAGTGGGCATCCATGTCTTGCTCCATATTTCATGGGAAGGCTTTCAGCTTTTCTCCATTGAGTATTATATTTTCTGCGGGTTTGTCATAAATGGCTTTATTTATGTTAAGGATTGTTCCCTCTTAGACCCACTTTATTAAGAGTTTTGATCATGAATATATGTTGGACTTTGTCAAATGCTTTTTCTGCATCTTTTGAGATGATCATGTGGTTTCTGACTTTTTTGTTAATGTGGTGCATGGCATTGTTTGATTTGAGTGTGTTGAACCATCCTTGTGAACCTGGGGTGAATCCCACCTGGTAACGGAAAGTTTTTCAAAGTCATTTTCTGTTCTACACAGAAGTTGTATCCATATTTTTTTAGATCCCACATATAAGTGATAGCATATGATATTGGTGTCTCACTGTCTTACTAACTTCACTTAGCATGATACTGTCTATATCCGTCCATGTTGCTGCAAGTGCCATTAGTTCTTTCGTTTTAATGGCTAATACCCCATGGTGTTTATGTACCACCTCTTCTTTATCCATTCTTCTGTTGATGGACATTTAGGTTGCTTCCAGATCTTGGCTATTGTAAAGTGCTTCAGTGGACACTTGGGTGCCTAGGTCTTTTCAAGTCATGGATTTCTCTGGATAGATGCCCAGGAGTGGGATTTCTGGATCATATGATAATTCTGTTTTTAGTTTTTTTGAGACATGATCATAGTGTTTTCCACAGTGGCTGTATCAATTTTCATTCCCACCAACACTGTTAAGAGGGTCCCCATTTCTCCACATCCTCTACAGCACTTATTCATTGCAGACTTTTTGATGATGGCCATCCTGGTGGGTATGAGGGAGTACCTCATTGTATCTTGATTTGTATTTTTTTTAATAAGTAGTGATGATAAACATCTTTTCTTGTGCTTTATGACCATCTGTCTGTCTCCTTTGGAGAATTGTCTAAGTCGTCTGCCCATTTTTTTGGAGGTGATTATAAATTTTGGAGATGAATCCCTTGTCAGTTGCTTCATTTGCAAATATTTTCTCCCATTCCATGGGTTGTCTTTTTTTTTTTTTGGTTTGTTTAGGTGCAAACAAGGTTTTCCTGTGCAAAACCTTCTAAGTTTATGTATGTATGTATGTATGTATGTATTTGTTTGTTTGTTTATTATTTTTAATTCATTGATTTTAGATTATAATGTGTTTTTGTCCCCATTATAGCTGTTTTTCAGGATTCTGTCAATTTTTTACTCTATGGCAAGGTGGCCCAGTCTCACTTACATATATATCTTTTTTCTCACATTATTCTCCATCATAAGTTGTCTAGACATAGTTCCCAGGGCTATATTGAATTTTATTACATTTATAGTTGTTCAGCAAACATAACAACCTGATTTTACAGCATTTCCATCCCAAACACCCAGCCCACCCCACCTACTCCCCAGCTTGTCTCCTTTGGAAACCATTAGTTTTCTAAAGTCGGTTAGTCTATTTCTGCTCTGCAAAGATGTTCATTGTATCCCTTTTTTAGATTCCACCTATAAGTGATATCATATGATGTTTGTCTTTCACTGTCTAACTTCACTTAGGACAATAATTTCTAGGTCCATCCATGCTGCTGTAAATGGCATTATTTCATTCTTTATGATTTATTTTATTTTATTTTTTTGCATTTTAGGGCCAAACCTAGGGCATATGGAAGTTTCCATTTAGGGATTGAATCCCAGCTGCAGCTGCTGGTCTACACCACAGTCCAAGCAACATGGCATCAGCCACATCTATGACCTACACCACATTTGACAGCAATGCCAGCTCCCCGACTCATGGAAGAAGGCTTGGGTTCAAACCTGCATCCACATGGATACCAGCCAGATTCATGACCACTGGGCCACTGTGGGAACTCCCATCATTCATTTGTATGATTGGGTAATATTCCATTGTGTATATGGACGACATCTTCTTTATCTCCTCCACTGCCGATGGACATTTAGGTTGTTTGCATGGCTTGGGTATTGTACCTAGTACTGCAATGAACATTGGAGTACAGGTATCTTTTCAAGTCATGTTTTCTCTGGAGAGATGCCCAGGAGTAGGATTGCTGGATCAAGGGTAATTCTATTTTTAGTGTTTTGAGGAATCTCCACACTCTTTTCCATAGTATTGCACCAATTTGCATTCCCACCAAAAGTATGATAAGGGTTCCATTTTCTCCACCCCTCTTCAGCATTTCCAGGTTGTAAACTTTTTAATGATGGCCATGCTGGGTGGTGTAAGGTAGTTCCTCCTAGTAGTTTTGATTTGCATTTCTCTAATAATTAGTGCTGTTGAACATCTTTTCATGAGTTTTTTGGCCATCTGTTATGTCTTCTTTGGAGAATTGTCGGTTTAGGTCTTCTGCCCATTCTTTGATGTGGTTATTTTCTTGTTTGTAATTGAGCTGCAGGGGTAGCTATAAATTTTGGAGTTGAACCCCTTGTCAGTCTCTTTATTTGCAAATATGTTCTCCCATTCTTTGGGTTGTCTTTTTGTTCTGTTTAGGGTTTCCTTTGCTGTGCAGAAAGTTTTAAATTTAATTAAGTCCCATTGATTTTTTTTGTTCTTATTGTTATTACTCTAGGAGGTGGATCTGAGAAGATATTGCTTTGGTTTATATCAGAGAGTGTTTGGCCTATGTTTTCCTTCAAGAGTTTTATGTTATCTGGTCTTCTATTTAGGTCTTTCATCCATTTTGCATTTATTGTTGTGTGTGGTGTTAGGAAGTGTTCTGATTTCATTCTTTTCCATGTGGCTCTCCAGGTTTCATGGCATCATTTATTGAAGGTACAGTCTTTTCTCTATTGTATGTTCTCGCTTCTATTGCCATAGATTAGTTGACTGTAGGCGTGTGGGTTTAATTCTGGGCTTTCTATCCTGTTCCACTGATGTACATTTCTGTCTTTGTGCCAGTACCATGTGGTTTTGATGCTTAGTAGAATAATCTGAAGTCAGGGAACTTGATTCTTCCAGCTCTGTTTTGCTTTCTCAGGATGTCTGGCTATTCTGAGCCTTTCATGCTTTCAAACAAACTTTTAGATATTTTCTTCTAGTTCTACAAAAACTGTCCTTGGTAGTTTGATAGGGATTGCATTGAATCTGCAGATTGCCTTGGGTAGTACAGTAATTTTGATAATATTGATTCTTCCAATCCAAAAAGATGGTATTTCCATCTGTTTGTGTGACCTTTGATGCCTTTCATCAGTGTCTTATAATCTTCAGAGTACAGGTCTCTTGTCTCTTTAGGTAGGTTTATTCCTATGAATTTCATTCTCATTGATGTGATGGTTGATGGGATTGTTTCCTGAATTTCTCTTTCTGATCGTTCATTCTTCGTATATAGAAATGCCATGAATTTCTGTGTATTAATTTTGTATTCTGTGACTTTTCCAAATTCATCAATGAATGCTAACAGTTTTCAGGTAGCATCTTTAGGATTTTCTAGGTATAGTATCATGCCTCCGCAAATAGAGTTGTACCTCTTCCTTTCCAATTTGGATTCCTTTTATTTCATTTTCTTCTCTGATTGCCATGCCCAAGACTTCCAAAACTATGTTGAATATTAGTGGTGAGAGCAGACATCCTTCACCACAGAGAGAATTCTTTCAGCTATTTACCATGCACAATGATGTTAGCTGTGTGTTTGTCATATATGCCCTTTAGAATGTTGAGGTAGGATCCTTCTGTACCCATGTCTGAAGGGATTTTATGGGTGTTGCATTTTGTGAAAGTCTTTCTCTGCACCTATGGAGAGGATGATATGGTTTTTATTCCTCAGTTTGTTAATGTGGTGTATCATACTGTTGGATTTGTGGATATTGAAGAATCCTTGCATTGCTGGGACAGATCCCACTTGATCATAATGTACAAACCTTTCAATGTACTGTTGGATTTGGTTTGCTAGTATTTTGGTGAGGATTTTTGCATCTAGATTCATTGGAGATATTGGCCAGTAGTTTTCTTTTTTTGTGGCATCTTTGACTGGTTTTGATATCAGGGTGATGGTGGACTTCTAGAATGAGTTTGGAAGCGTTCCTTCCTCTGAAAGTTTTTGGAATAGTTTCAGAGGAATAGGTGTTATCTCTTCTCTAAATGTTTGAATCGAATTCCCTGTGAAGCCATCTGGTCCTAGACTTGTAAATTTTGGAATTTTTTAAATCACAGTTTCAATTTCTGTGCTTGTGATTGGTCCATTCATCTTTTCTAGTTCATCTTGGTTTAGTCTTAGAAGATTGTAGTTTTCTAAGAATTTGTCCATTTCTTCTAGGATTTCCCTTTTATTGGTATAGATTTATTGGCATGTAGTAGTCTCGTAGGATCCTCTGTATTTCTGTGATGTCCTTTGTAACTTCTCCTTTTTCATCTCTAATTTTATGGATTTGAGTCCTCTTTTTTTTTTTTTTTGATAAGTCTGACTAAGGGTTTTTCAATTTTGTTGATCTTTTCAAAGAACCAGTTTTTATTTTTATTGCTCTTTTCTATGTTTTTCTTCATTTCTATTTCATTCATTTCTGCTCTGATCTTTATTATTTCTTTCCTGCTTATATCTTTAGGTCTTGTCTGTTATACTCTCTCAGGCTGCTTTAGATGTGAAGTTAGGTTGTTTATTTGAGCTTTCTCTTGTTTCCTGAGGTATGCTTGTATTGCTATAAACTTCCCTCTTAGAACTGCTTTTGCTATAGTTTTCCTCTTTGATTTCTTCGATGATCCATTGGTTGTTTGGTAGCATGTTGTTTAGCCTCCATGTCTTTGTGTGTGTGTGGTTTTTGGCAATTTTTTTCTTGTTGATTTCAAGTTGAATAGCGTTGTGTTTGGAAAAAGATGCTGGATATGATTTCCATTTTCTTAAAGTTACCAAGGCTTGATTTGTGGCCCAGAATGTGATCATTCCTAGAGCAAATTCCATGTGCACTTGAGAAGAAGTGTATTCTGCTGCTTTTGGATGGAATGTCCTATAACTCTCTATTCAATCCATCTGGTCTAATGCTTCATTTAGGGCCTGAGTTTTCTTGCTGATTTTCTGTCCGGATGATCTGTCCATTGCAGTAAGTGGGGTGTTAAAGTCCCCTGCTCTATGGTGTTGTTGTTAATTTCTCCTTTTAAGGTTGTTAGCAGTTGCCTTATATATTGAAGTGATCCTGGATTGGTCCTTTGATCATTATGTAATGCCCATCTTTGTCTCTTATCATATTCTTTATTTTCAGGCCTATTTTGTCTGATAAGAGTATCATTACTCCAGCGTTTTTGATTGCCATTTGCATGGAATATTTTCTTCCATCCTCTCATTTTCAATTTGTATGTGTCCCTAGAAAGTGAAGTGGGTCTCTTGAAGACAGCATATGTATGGGTCTTGTTTTTCTATCCATTCAGCCAGTCTAGATCTTTTGGTTGGGGCATTTAGTCCGTTTACATGTAGGCTATTTACTGATTTGTATGTTCTTATTGCCATTTCATTAACTGTTTTGGATTTGTTGCTGTTGCTCTTTTTTCTTCCCTTCTTCTCTTGGTCTCTCCTTTTGTGGATTGATGACTACCTTTAGCGTTGTATTTGAGTTGATTGCTCTTATTTGTGTGTGTATCTATTGTAGGTTTTTGGCCTGTAGTTACCCTGAAGTTTTGAGATAGGCGTCTCTCTCTCTCTGATAGTTTTAAGTTGTTGGTCTCTTAATTGGAAGTGCATCTCCAGTGTCCTGCATTTGTACCCTCCTCTTCTCCCAATTTCTGGATTTGGTAGCATATTGAAGCGTGGAGGATTTCCTACATTTACTGTGTCTATGCCTTTACTGTGTCTATGCCTTTACTGGTGATCCTTGTCATTTGTAGTGTTTTGGTTTCTAGTTGTGGCCTTTTCTTTGCCTCAGGAAGTTCTTTCAGTATTTGTTGTAAATCTGGGTTAGTGGTGCTGAAGGCTCTTAACTGTTGTTTGTCTGTAAAGCTTTTGCTTTCTCCTTCAAATCAGAATGAAAGCCTTGCTGGGTAGAGTAATCTTGGTTGGAGATTTTTCCTTTCATCTCGTTAGGTATATCGTGCCACTCCCTTCTGGCCTGCAGAGCTTCTGCTGAAAAATCAGCTGAAAAGCTTTTCAGGATTCCCATGCATGTTATGTGTTTGTTTTCCCTAGATGCTTTCCATATGTTCTCTTTGTCTTTAATTTTGTCCAGTTTCATGAATATGTGTCTTGGGGTGTTCCTCCTTGGGTTTATTTCATATGGTACTCAGTGTGCTTCCTAGATTTCAGTGAGTGATTCCTTCCCCATGGTAGGGAAGTTTTGGCCTATTATCTCTTCAAATAGGTTCTCTGGCCTTTTCTCTCTCTCTTCTTCTTTTGGCACCCCTATAATGCAGATGTTGGTGCATGTAATGTTGTCCTAGAGGTCTCTTAGACTGTCTTCCAATCTATTCAATCTTTTTTGTTTTTCTGTTCCACATCAGTGATTTCCAATAGTGTGTCCTCCACCTCACTTGTTCATTCTTCTGCCTCATGTATTCTGTTGTTGGCTGCTTCTAATGAATTTTATATTTCAGTTATTGTATTTTTCATCTCTGCTTGCTTCAGTCTTAAATTTCGTATTTCTTTGCTCAGTGTTTCCTGTAAATTATCAGTCTTTGCCTCCCATCTGTTTCCAATGCCCTGCAGCACATTATGATCATCAGTCTAAAGTCTTTTTCCTGGAGGCTGATACTCTCCAGATCACTTAGCTGTTTTTCTGGGGTTTTTCTCTCTCCTTCATCTGGGTTATGGTTCTCTGCCTTTACATTTTTATAGGTTTTTGGTGTGGTCTCCTTTTTCCAGAAAACAATGTGGTAGCCCCTCTTTCTTCTGAAGTCCGCACCCTTTGTGGCTGAAGTTGGTATGGGGGCTTGCTATAGGCTTCCTGATGGAAAGGACTGGTGCCTGCCCACTGGTAGGTGGAGCTGCTTCTTATCCCTCTGGAGGATGGGTCTTTGCTCTGGGTGAGATTAGAGGCAGTTGTGTGATTAGGGTGTCTTTAGGCAGCCTGTTTACTGATGGGTGGGGCTGTGATCTCACCTGGATTCGTGTTTGACCTGGGGCTTCTCAGCGCTGATAGGTGGGGCCGGATTTTCCCAAAATGGCCACCTCTAGAGGAACACATGCCAGTGAGCACTTCTGAGACTTTGGCTTCCAGTGTCCTTCCCCAGCAGTGATCCACAGTCACTCCCTGTTTTCCCAGGAGATCCTCCAAGAACTGCAGTCAGGCCTGCCCCAGATTCCCATGGAGTCTCTACTTTGTCTGGGACCCTGTGGATATGAAAGCCTGTGTGTACCTTTCAAGAATGGGGTTTCTGTCTCCCCCAGTCCCATGGAGCTTTAGCACCGAAGCCCTACTACCCTCAATGCCAGATGCTCTGGGGGCTCTTTCTCCCAATGCCATACCCCCAGGTATGGGGATCCAATGTGGGACTCAGAACTCTCACTCCTGTAGGTGGGTCTCTGTGACACAGTTCCTTTCCAGTCTGTGTGCTGCCCACATGATGCTCATGGGCTTGTGTATATCACATAATAGGCCTTCCTACCATCTTGATTTGGTCTCCTCTTTGTTTCTTGGAGTAGGATATCTTTTTTGAAAGTTTCCAATCCATTTTGTTGAAGGTTGTTCAGCATTTGGTGGTAATTTTGTTGTTTTGAAGAGAGCAGGTGAACTCCATTCCTTCTGTCCCGCCATCTTAATCCAGTCCCCTTCTCCTCATTTTTCAACTGGGTTTTGTTTGTTTGTTTTGTTTTGTTTTTGCTGTTGAGTTGTATAAGTTGTTTGTATGTTTTGGAAATTAAGCTCTTGTCAGTTACATTATTTGAAACTCTTTTCTCCCATTGCATAGATTGTCTTTTTGCTTTTTTTAAAGTTTTCCATTGCTGTGCAAATGCTTGTGGGCTTGATTAGCTCCCATTGGTTTATTTTTGTTTTTTCATTCTATTGCTTTGGGGGACTGACCTAAGAAAACCTTTCAATGTTTGATGTCAGGGAATGTTTCGCCTATGATCTCTTCCAGGTGTTTTATGATGTCTTATCTTATGTTTAAGTTTTTAAGCCATTTTGAGTTTATTTTTGTGTACGGTATGAGAGTGTGTTCTAGTTCTAGTATGAGAGTGTGATTTACATGGAATTGTTCTGCTTTGTCCATACCACTTGGGGAGGAGACAATCTTTCCCTGATTTTGTATTCTTGCCTCGTTTGTCAAAGATTGTTTGACCATAGTCGTCTGGGGTTATTTCTGGGTTCTATATTCTGTTCAATTGGAGTGTATGTTGTTTAGGTACCAGTACCACACTGTCTTGATGATTGTAGCTTTGTAACATTGTCTGACGTCTGAGAGAGTTATGCCTCCTGCTTGGTTTGTGTTCCTCAGGATTGCTTTGGCAATTCTGAGTCTTTTATGGATCCATATCAATTTTTGGATTGTTTGTTCTAGTTCTGTGAAAAATGGCATGGGTAATTTGATAGGGATTGCCTTGAACCTGTTGATTGATTTGGGTAGGAAGGTCATGTAAATGATATTAATTCTTCCAATCCAGGAGTGTGGAACATCTTTCTGTTTCTTTGAATCCTCTTTAAGTGTCTTGAGTGAAGTTGTAGAGTTCTCAGCATGGAAGTCTTTCACCTCCTTGGTCAGGTTAACAGCTGTTGCCTTATGTTTTGAGGTAACCCTCTTTCGGGTGCATATGTATTTACCATCCCTATGCATGCTTCTTGGATTGATCCTTTGATCATTATGTAATGACCTTGTTTGTCTCTTATAATATTCTTTATTTTAAGGTTTAATTTGTCTGAAAAGAGTATTGCTGCTCCAGCTTTCTTTTGACTCCATATGCATGGAATATTTTCTTCCATCCCCTTGCTTTCAATTTTCATATGTCCCTAGAACTGACGTGAGTCTCTTGGAGACAGCATATATGTGGGTCTTTAGTATCCATTCAGCCTGTCTATGTCTTCTGGTTGGGGCATTTAGTCCAATGACGTTACCATTTTATGAACTGTTTTGTATTTGTTTTTGTTGGCCTCTTTTCCTTCCCTTCTTCTCTTCTCTTGTGGTTTGATGACTCTATACAGTGTTGTGTTTGGACTGCTTTTTGTTATTTTTGTGTGTATTGATTGTAGATTGTTGGTCACAGTTCCCATGAAGTTTTGATATAGGATTCTATCTGTATACAAATTGTTTTAAGTTGTTGGTCTCTTAGTTGCAAATGCAACTCTGGTATGCTGCATTTGTACCCTCTTTGGATGATTTCTGTATTTTTCAGCATATTTGTGTGTCGATGATTTCCTGCCTTTACTATATGTATATGTATATGTTTACCGGTAAGCTGTGTCGTTTTTAGTATTTTTTATTTTAGTGGTGGCCTTTTCATGTCCACCTCTTGAAGTTCCTGTAGTATTTGTTGTAAAGCTGGTTTGGTGGTGTTGAAAACCTTCCTGGGCTTCGCTTGTATGTTATGTGTTTCTTTTCCCTAGCTGCTTTCAACATTTTCTGTTTGTCTTTAATTTTGGTCAGGTTCATGAATATGTGTCTTGGGGTGTTCCTCCTTGGGTTTGTTTCCTATTGTACTCGTTGTGCTTCCTGGATTTGAGTGAGTGGTTCCTTTCCCATGTTAAGTAAGTTTTTGTTATGTGCTCTGGCCCTTTCTCTCTCTCTTCTGCTTCTGGTACCCCTATAATGCAGATGTTGGTGCGTGTCATGTTGTTCCAGAGTTCTCATAGAGTGCCTCCATTTCTTTTCAATCTTTTTTTCTCTTCTGTTCCTCGTCAGTGATTTCCACCAGTCTGTATTCCATCTCACTTATTCATTTTTCTGCCTTCTGCATTCTGTTACTGTTTCCTTTGATGTGAATTTTTTTATTTCAGCTATTGTGTTTTTCGTCTCTGCTTGCTTAATCTTAAAATCTTCTATTTGTTGGATTTTCTTGTAACTTGTCTCTCTTTGCCTCCAGTTTATTTCCATGTTCTTGAGCCATCTTGACTATCATTAGTCTAAGGTCTTTTGTGTGGAAGTTGATAATCTTCAGATCGTTTAATTGTTTTTCTCTTTTTTTTTTCTTCTTCCTTTATCTGAGTCATAATTCTATGCCTTGTCATTTTGTAGAGCTTTTGAGTGTGATCTCCTTTTTGCAAACAATAGGGTTGTAGACTCTCATACCTGAGGGTTCTCCCTACTATTCTTCCTGTTACTCAAATGTGACCTCAAGTGATTTCTGGTCTGTCTACTTTCCCTTCTATGTGGGACACAGTGCATGAGAAAGAGCCTTCCTGACACTGAGAGGTGAAGACTTCTAAATTTGGAAAACCTGACTCTTGATCAGTGATGCTTTCAGAGAAAGATCTGGATCATTCCAGATCAAGGACAACTGTGCCAATTAAGAAAATGAAATCTTCATTAAACTTCAAGTTATGAAGGCCTGTAGAGGGAGGTCTCACAACCTACATCTCATGGTCAATAGCTTTTGTAAGCAGTGCTTCAGGGACATTTGGGGTGCATGTGCCTTTTGAAGGACATTTCAGCATAGGGAAATGTTTGATTTTGATGAACTATGATTTTCCATTTTTTTCTTTTTTTGGGTAATTTTTTTTTGTCCTGTGTAAGACCTCTTTATCAAGCCCAACAACCCAGAGATTTTTCTCCTAGTTTTTTTTTTTTTTTTTTTTTTTTTTTGGTAAAAATTTCAAAGTCTCGAAATTTGCATTTGAATCTATGCCCCATTTTGTAGAATTTCAATATCCGTTAAAAACTATCCCTTTTCCATTCTACTTCTCTATAACTTTTGTATTAAGCCATTCCAGTTTGCTGTATTGGTATGTGTCTATTTCTGTATTCTCTATCCTGTACACCAAACTATGAATCTATTCCTCCACCAATGCTAATCTATCTTCCATAGGGCTTTATATGGAGCCTAATAGCCTCAAATTTTAATTTTCTTTCTCAAAATAATTTTAGCTATTTTGGCTCCTTTTCTTTATACATGTTATAATAAGCTTGTCCATGTTGACAAAAGCAATTCTGTTGGAAGTGGACAGTTGATTATGTGGAGTCTTCCAGACTGTGAGTATTATCTATGTATATGCGTACACATTTGTTTAGGTCTTATAGGGTTTTATCATACAAATCAAATCCTCTATCAAAACATTTCTAACGAGAGTTCCCATTATGAGTCCCTGATGAAGAACCTGATATAGTGGCCATGAGGATGTGGGGTGACTCTCTGGCCTGGCTCAGTGGGGTAAGGTACTTTTATTGCCACAAGCTATAGTGTAGGGTGCAGATGCCAGTTGGATATGGTGTTGCTGTTGCTGTGGTGTTGGTTGCTAGCTGTAGCTCCATTTTGATCCCCTAGCCTGAGAACTTCCACAAGCTGCAGGAGCAGCCATAAACTTATATGTATAACCAAATATTTCATTTTTTGGAACTGCTCTGTATTGCATTGTGTTTTTGGTTTGGGCTACCAGATGTCCCTTTTTAGCATTTACAAATATGATGAATGTTTCTGTGTTGATCTTCTCTCCTGAGACTTTGGTAAAGGAACCTCCATCTCTTCAGTGTACCTTAAGAGAATTGTTGGGATTTTCTGTGGAGGTAGCCATGCTATCCATGAACATGGACAGTTATATTTCTTCATTTCCATTCTGTATGTCTTCATTTATTTTTTTTGCCATGCTGCATTGGCAAGTCCCTGCAGTACTAAGTAGAATGGAAGAAATGAGAAAGGACATTCTGACCTTCTTTTGAGTTTAGGAGGAAAACATTCATTCTTTCACCTTTCAGTAGGATGCTTAGTGTAGGTATTTTGTAGATGTTCTGTACTGGGTTGAAGGAGTGTTCTTCCTGGTTTTCTGAGAGTTTCTAACATGCATGGGTTGTTGAACATTGCCAAATGCTTTTCCTGTAGTAATTGATGTGACCATGTACGTTTTCTTCTTTAATCTATTAATAACAGCAAACTACACTGATGATTTTTAAATACTAAACCAAGCTTGTATTCCTAGAATAAACTCCATTTGATTATAATGCATTGTCAGTTCATTTGTTCTTCAGATATTGGCTTAGTATTGCAATGTTTTTTTGTAGTTTCCTTTCAGGAAAACTTAAGCGATTGATTTTGAGACCTTTCTTCTTTTGTATTGCAGAAGCATTTAGTGCCATTTGTTTCCATCTTAAGAATGGTTTATCTGGATCCAATCACATTTTATGGACTGTATCTTCCTTTGCATTCAGTTCTATTCATTTCAAAATTTTTCTTTGAGAGTCATCTTTAACCATGGTTTATTTAGAAGTGTGCCTCTCAATTTCCACATATTTGGAGGCTCACTTCTCATTCTCATTGTTATACAAGGGGAAGCTTATACTTTGGACACGGTGGAGTGAAATGTAATGACTATTTGTTTATCTTATAGGTTCCTCAAGTGTCATTGGTGTGAACCTTTTGAATATTAATTTTACGTGGGAGTTCTCAGACTTTTCACTTATACAGTAACCATAACGGAATTGCCTGAATATATGAATTCATGCTGCTGAAGTTGTGTTTATCAAGGGAAGTTCACAGACAGAACAATAGTAGGAGAATTTGTGGGTCGCCATTGCACATTGTTTTCCGGGTCAGCACCCAGAGACTCTGTTCGGACCGAGCGTTCAGGAGAGGGGCCCAGATCTTGGGCTTGGTGCTTTTTATTGCATGATCAGAGAAGTCCAGGCCCCCTGTGGGCAGGGACTACAACCAACATGGTGACATGCAGGATGCAGGTTGAGTAGCTGGCTGCGGGATGAGCGCTCAGGGTGGGGGAAGCTCCAGCCTCTTTCCTGCTGCTCAGGGTGGGTCTGAGCTGTGGGTGCAGCCATAAGTCTCAGAAGGCCAGTGGCTGAGTCACTGGGCGGCACTTCCCATCTCTGTCAGCCATAAGCCCTGGCTATGGGCAGTGACCCTGAAGTCCCAGGAAGGCCAGGCTTTCTCCTGCAGGGAGGTTGTCTTGCCCAAGTCAGCCCTGCCCTCTCACTACTTCAGAAACCGAAATCTCATCACTCCATCTTGCTACCTCCCAAAACATGGGATTGCCAAACTTTTGTTTTTGTCTTTTTGTATTTTCTAGGGCTGCACACATGGCATGTGGAGGTTTCAAGGCCAGGGGTCTACTCAGAGCTGTAGCCACTGGCCTATGCCAGAGCAACAGCAGCACAGGATCCGAGCCACTACTGCGACCTACATCACAGCTCTCAGCAATGCTCTCAGCGAGGCTAGGACTAGAACCTGCAACCTCATGGTTCCTAGTCAGATTTGTTAGCCAATGAGCCATGGTGGTCACTCCCCAAACGTTCTTTTTCAAATATTAGTAACATCATTTTCTAGAAGAAGTACAACCGAACCCCAGTTAACCAGGAAGCAGCTACTGCAATTAAGCAAGTTTCCCCTAAGACAAGACCCTTAGCTACACCCATGGGCTATCTTTGATTTCTCCTATGTGCTTCTGAGAAGTAAAATGTTGATGTTCAAGATCTCCAATGATCGGTGTGCTAGCAATAATTTCTATGAAAGCAGGAAGCTCCTCACCCTGAAGCAGAGAAGGTAAGGAGGCAGTAGGTGATAACTCTTTGCTCTGCTCCCACTTTTAAACCCTCCATATCCCTGCCATTTGAGGAAGGAAGGCAGTGCCTTGGAACACTACCCAGCTTCCAGGTGTGTCACTTCCCCTGTCTGACAAGAGGTCACCTACAAGCCAGAGGGCCCAAATCCTCCCTCGTACACAACTGCTCCCTGCCCCCCACTTAAAAATTCCCTTCAGAGCCCTTTGCCTGCACAATTGTAATAGCTGTATTGTTAATATATGATGTCTGTGACTTAGAAAAGTGTTACTCCTTGCCTTGTTCTTAGGGAAACATGGCCTTTGGTAGGGAGAACCCAGACCAGGCAGCCCACAGCCTCTGTCAGGTGTGTTCCTTCAGCCAATGCTCTGATTCCATGTTGAGAGTTTTGGAGATGAGACTTTCTGTGTTGTCATGGGCAGGCTTCCCCTTGGTGTGTATCATATGCAAAGGTTGACCAGCACCTGCCTCTCCCTCAGACAAGCTGCAGCCATGCTACCCCTGCAATTAGGAACCTCCTTTATCCACCCTGTGGATGGTAGTCAATTCTCTGATTCCATGAATGTATCATCCGTTAGACCACTATTGATTTATTTTATTTTATGTATGTATTTTTGGTCAAGTTTGGCTCCATCTGCAGCATGTAGAGGTTCCCTGACTAGGGGTCAAATGTAAGCTACAGCTGATTCTGTTGAATGAAAATTCCATTTAATTAATTTTAATTTCATTCTTTTTCTTTTTTTGTTCTTTTTTTTTCTTTCTTTTTCTTTTCTTTTTTTCTTTCTTTTTTCTTTTTCTTTTTTTTGTTTTGGTGGGGTTCATTCTGGACATATGGAAGTTCCCCTGCTAGGAATTGAATTAGAACTTGAGCTTCCATCCTATGCCACAGCCACAGCAATGCAGGATCAAAGCTACATGACACTACACCACAGCTTGTGGCAACTCTGGAACTTTCACCAAATGAGCAAGGCTAGGTATCATACCCATGTCCTCACAGATAGCAGTTGTGTTCATTACCTCGGAGCCATGACAGGAACTCCTTCTATTTCATTCCTTTTATGGTTTGAAGAACATTAGTGTAATTTGTCATTTGCAGTCCATGCACCTTAATGTTAAACCTAGTCTATTTCATTTTTTGGTTTTGTTACTTTCCTTTTTTGGCCACACTCTTGGCATATGGGGGTTCCTTGGAACAAGGCAGGATACTTAGGCCTCTTTCCCAGAGCAGGAACTCTATTCCTGGTCTTTGTAAAGTCTTAGGTCTTGCTCTTTCTAAAGCTATCTGGGTGTTGATGCCATTGGGGTGGTGCAGGGATTTGACAAGGTGCAATACTCAGAGTTCCCATAGTGGCTCTCTGGAAATAAATCTGACTAGTATCCATGAGGATGCCAGTTCGATCCCTGACCTTATCAGGGGGTTAAGGATCCAGCATTGCTGTGAGCTCTGTGTAGGTTGAAGATGCATCTCAGATCTGGCATTGCTGTGGCATAGGCCAGTGTCTCCAGCTCTGATGTGACCCCTAGCCTGGGAACCTACTTAGGCCATTGGTGCAGCCTTAAAAAGGAAAAATAAATAAATCACGATGGACTACTCCACTCAAGTCCCTAATCATCTATGAATTTCCTCTCTACCATTCCCATCTTTCTGTCCTCATTGGGACTAAGAGGCACCTGCCTCCACCATTTTGCCCATTGCAATAATCCCACTGAGAATACTGGATTCTCCCCCATCGATGAGGCAGAGAAGCAGAAAGGCCTGTCCCTACAGCCAAGCCTTTTTCCTTTCTGGCCAGGCCACCCACACAGGGCACCCTGGATGAGTGTAGGATCATCCCAGCCTGTCATCTGGCCACTTCGGGGAAGCAGAGAGAAACTCCCTAAAGGTATAGACTGTCACCAGCCTCCACTCTAGGAACTGCTGAGTGTTCAGAGGGCTGAAAGGCACAAAAGCAGCTCCAAATCCCTTGAAGGTAGGGGCATGCAGATAATGGTAGAGATGCCCCAGATGCCCACTAGTCAGGCAGGCTTGAGATATGGAGATGATGTGGGGGTTCCTGGGGATAGTGAAATCTGTGTGCTCCCCAGAGTAGCTTGATGAGTCCTTGTCTCTGTGGAGGAAAGATTTCATGGTTCACCTGTAAATCCAGAGCACCTGTGACAGCCCTCATCCTTCTTTCCTCCGAAGAACACTCTGTGGAGCAACACAGACATGAGCAAGATGAAAGTGGACCATGAATATTTCCCATAAAACTATCTTGGTCCACATTTTACATACTTCATCCCAATGGTGCTTCTGTGCACACCCAGACCCAAATCCCCCACTACCTAACCCCCCGCAGGGCCACCCCTCTCCTGGCTCTGATAGCCTTGCCCTTCCTCCCTGCCCCCATGTCAGCCAGGATCAGTGCTGGGACTAAAGAGAGTCCCTAGGCTTCCTGTTGGGCTTGCACTGGAAAGCTGGCCCACTGTTCACTACTGGATGTAGTGGAACATCCTCCTCCCTGTGACACATGTGTTACACCTTCTCTTTTTGGTCTGTCAGGGTAAACAAGCCCCTGTCTAGGGCTGGTCTCCCAAAGACTCCGAGGTCAGTCCTGGGCATGGGCAGGTTCTCTGTGGTGGCCAGGCCTCCACACAGAGCCAGCTGCTGGGGAGGCTGGGCTGATGCCTATTCTCTGGGGGGTGGGGTGACCCAGTGAGCTCGAGGAGTCCCCCAGCCTGCAGAGTCCCCCAAGGCCTGTGGTGGGGACTTGGCTCTGGGGCAGCACCAAGGACAGCAGGTTGTGCTGAGGTTCCAGGAAGAAGGTCAGGGTGGGGAGATCCTCCTCCTCCTTACTGGAGCTGTTCCCCAGCCCTCAGGTCTCCCTAAGAGGACAGGTCTCCTCAAGAACCTCATTGGCCCTGGGTCCTGATCGAGGTCCCTGAGGAGGATGGAGGGATGTCCTGACCTCTTGGAGAGAGAACTGAGCCTTTGAGCTGTAAGGCCACTCACTGCTGGCTGTGCCTTAGAAGGGCCTTGAAATCAATCTCTGGTTTGCAGGATTCTTTGGTGACCCTAATCTGACCCCAGCGTTAGGGAGCACCAGAGTGCCTTGGTCTCTGGTGGCACTCCAGTGGCATGGCTGCAGTGTTTGGGTTGTGCCCCAGGGCTGGCCTTCCTAAGAGCACAGGCTGAGGGTGATCAGGTGGAAGGGAAAGTGAGAGACTCTAATGTCCATTTCCTAAGCCTAGAGCATGCAAATTGGAGGGCAGTGCTGGGGGGCCATAGACCTGTGTGTGGGTGGTTTTAGGACCAGCTGAAGCCTCATGTGCCATGGGAGGGAGAGGAAAGTGGGCACATGTAAGAGTCACATGTGAGGAAGTGCAGAACCTTTAATTTCCCAGGGGTGTCCCCACCAGCCCACTTCTTAGGCATACCTCATGGCGCTGCTTAGGCATGGAGGAGGGAGAAGAGTTAGAAAACTGACCATGTCCATAACCCAGAGGGACAAAGGGCAGGTGAGACCCCCTTCAGGGGCTGTTCTAGTGGAAAGACTAATACCACAGTGCGGTTAAAGGAACAATGTTGGGACATTGGCCATCCCTAGGTCCCTATTTCTTTTTTAAATGTATAAAACTTTATTTTTTTCTTATCTTTTATTTATATATATATTTTATCAACTGTACAGCAGTGTGACCCAGTTACACTTACATGTATACCTTCTTTTTTCTCACATTACATGTTCCATCATAAGTGACTAGGGCTGCACAGCAGGATCCCATTGCTAATCCATCCCAAAGGCAATATTCTGCATCGATTTACCCCAAGCTTCCAATCCAACCCACTCCCTGGCCCTCCCCCTTGGCAAACACAAGGCTATTCTCCAAGAGAATTATTTTCTTTTCTGTGGAAAGGTTTCTTTGTGCCGTATACTATATTCCAGATATAAGTGATATTGTACGGTATTTGTCTTTCTCTTTCTGACTTGCCTCACTCAGGATGTGAGTCTCTAGTTCCATCCATGTTGCTGCAAATGGCATTATATTTTATTGCTGAGTAGGATTCCATTGTGTATATATACCACATCTTCCCAATCCAGTCACCTGTCATTGGACAATTGAGTTGTTTCCATGTCTTGGCTATTGTGAATAGTGCTGTAATGAACATGTGGGTGCATGTGTCTTTTTTAAGGAGAGTTTTGTCTGGATAGATACCCAAGAGTGGGATTGCAGGGTCATACGGTAGTTCGATGTACAGATATCTAAGGTACCTCCCTACTGTTCTCCCTAGTGGTTGTACCAGCATGCATTCCCATCAACAGGGCAGGAGGGTTCCCTTTTCTCCACACCCCCTCCAGCATTTGTTATTTGTGGACTTATGAATGATGGCCATTGTGACTGGTGTGAGGTGGTATCTCATATTCATTGTGATTTGCATTTCTCTAATAATCAGTGATCCTGAGCATTGTTTCAGGTGCTTGCTGGCCATCTGTATATCTTCCTTGGAGAAATGTCTCTTCAGGTCTTTTGCCCATTTTTCAATCGCATTATTGCTGTTCTTGCTGTTGAGTTGTATAAGTTGTTTGTCTATTTTAGAGCTGAGGCCCTTGACAGTTGCATCATTGGAAACTGTTTTCCCCCATTCTGTAAGTTGTCTTTTTTTTTTCTTTTTGGTTTCCTTTGCTGTGCAAAAGCGTGTATGTTTGATTAGGTCCCATTGGTTTATTTTTGCTTTTATTTCTATCGCTTTGGGAGACTAACCTGAGAAAACATTTGTAAGGTTGATTTCAGAAAATGTGCTGCCTATTTTCTCTTCCAGGAGTTTGATGGTGTCTTGTCTTGTATTTATGTTTTTCATCCATTTTGGGTTTATTTTGGTGCATAGTGTGAGAGTGTGTTCTAGTTTCACTGATTTGCATGCAACTGTCCAGGTTCCCAGCAGTACTTGCTGAAAAGACTGTCTTTCCCCCATTTTGTATTCTTGACTCCTTTGTCAAAGATTAATTTCCCATAGGTGTTTGGGTTTGTTTCTGGATTCTCTGTTCTGTTCCATTGGTCTGTCTGTCTGTTTTGGTACCAGACGCACACTGTCTTGATGACTGTGGCTTTGTAATAGTGCCTGAAGCCTGAGAGAGCTGTGCCTCCTGCTTGGTTTTTGTTTCTCAGAATTGCTTCGGCAATCATGGGTCTTTTGTGGTTTCATATAAATATTTGGACTGTTTGTTCTAGTTCTGTGTAAAATGGAGTGGGTAATTGTATCAGGGTTGCATTGAATCTGTAGATAGCTTTGGGTAGTATGGCCATTTTTACAATATTAATTTTTTTTCCATCCAGGAGCATGGACTATCTTTCCATTTCTTTACATCTTTAATTTCCTTGATTAATGTTTTATATTTCTTGGCATATAAGTCCTTCACCTCCTGGGTCAGGTGTATACACAGGTATTTGATTTTTTGGGTTGCAATTTTAAAAGGTATTGTATTATTGTATTCCTTTTCTAATATTTCATTGTTGGTATACAGAAATGCGACTGATTTCTGAATGTTAATCTTATATCCTGCTACTTTGCTGAATTTGCTGAGCAGTTCAGGTAATTTTGGGGTTCGTCCTTGGGGTTTTGTATTTATTGTATCTTGTCATCAGCATAGAGTCACAGCTTTATCACTTCTCTTCCGATTTGGTTGACTTTTATTTCTTTGTCTGTCTGATTGCTGTGGCTAGGACTTCCAATACTATGTTGAATAATAGGGATGAGAGTGTGCATTCTTGTCTTGTTCCAGATTTTTGTGGGAAGGCTTTCAGCTTTCTCCATTGAGTATTATATTTTCTGTGGGTTTGTCTTAAATGGCTTTGATTATGCTAAGGAATGTTCCCTCTAGACCCACTTTGGTAAGGGCTTTTAATCATAAAATGATGTTGGACTTTGTCAAATGCTTTATCTGCCCCTATTGAGAGGATCATGTCATTTTTGAGTTTCATTTTGTTAATGTGATGTATGATGTTGACTGATTTACCTCTTCTTTTTTGGCAGCATCTTTGGTTTTGGAATGAAGGTAATGGTGGCATCATAGAAAGTCTTTGGGAGTATTCCTTCTTCTTCAACCTTTTGGAAAAGTTGTAGGAGTATGGGTATAGGTTCCTCCTTGTTTGTTTGGTAGAATTCACCTGTGAAATCATCTGGTCCTGGACTTTTATTTGTAGGGAGTGTTTTTATGACATATTCAATTTCATTTCTAGTGATAGGTCTGTTCCGTTGATCTATTTCTTCTTGATTCAGTTTTGGTGGGTTGTACATCTCTAGGAAGTTGTCCATTTCTTCCAGGTGGTTGAATCTGTTGGCGCATAATTGTTGTTAGTATTCTCTCATGTTTTTTTTTTTTTTTCTTCTGTAGTATCCATTGTGCCTTCTCCTTTTTCATTTCTGATTTTTGTACTTTGGGTTTTTTTTCTCTCCTCTTCTTGGTGAGTCTAGCCAGAGGTTTGTCCATTTTGTTGACCTTTTCAAAGAACCAGCTCTTGGCTTGATTGATTTTGTCTATTGTTTTTTGAATCTCTATTTTATTGATTTCCTCTTAGATCTTTATGATGTCCTTCTTTCTGCTGACTTTAGGTTTTTCTTGTTCTTCTTTTTCTAATGCATTGCGGTGGTGGATTAAATTGTCCATTTGAGATTTTTCTTCTTTTTGGAGAAAGGCCTGTATTGCTATGAACTTCCCTCTGAGCACTGCTTTTGTGGCATCTCATGGATTTTGAGTGATTGTGTCTTCATGATCATTTGTCTTGAGGTATTTTTTTTTTAATTTCCTTCTTGATTTCCTCATTGACCCATTGGTTTTTTTAGTAGCATGTTATTTAGTCTCCATGTAGTAGGTTTTTTTCTCACTTCCTTTCCTGTGACTGAGTTCTAGTTTCATGCCATTGTGGTCAGAGAAGGTATTTGAAATAATTTGTATACCTCTAACTTTGTTGAGGTTAGCTTTGTGCCCCAAGATGTGATCAATTCTTGAGAATGTTCCATGTGCACTTAAGAAGAATGTGTATTCTGTTGTTTTGGATGTAATGTCCTCAAAATGTCGATTAAGTCTCACTTTTCTGGTATTTCCTTTAGGATCTCTGTTGCCTTATTGATTTTCTGTCTTGAGGATCTGTCCATTGATGTGGGTGGGGTGTTAATTCTCCTACTATGATTGTATTCCCATCAATTTCTCTTTTATCTCTGTTGTATTTGTTGGAGGTATCTGGGTCCTCCAATATTAGGGGCATATATATTGATGATTGTAATATCCTCTTCTTGAATGGATCCTTTAACTATTCAATGCTATCCTTCTTTGTCTTTCTTGATGGCCTTGATTTTAAAGTCTCTTTTGTCTGATATGAGTACTGCAACTCCTGCTTTCCTGTCTTGTCCGTTGGCATGAAATCTCTTTTCCCACCCCTCACTTTCAATCTGGAAGTGTCCTTTGCCCCAAGGTGAGTGTATGGTAGGCGGCAGATTGAAGGATTTTGCTTTTTTATCCCAATCTGCCACTCTGTGTCTTTTGATTGGAGCATTCAGTCCATTGACATTTCAGGTGATTATTGATAGATATGTATTTATTTCCATTTTAAGCCTTATTTTCCAGTTGATTTTATGTTTCTCTTTTCTTCCTTTCCTTGTTTGGTTGGGTGATTTCCATTTATTTTATGCTTGGGTATTTTCTTTTCAGTTTTTGTGAATGTAGTGTTCGGTTTTGATTTGTGGTTGCCCTGTTTCCTTAAGTATGTTAACCCCTTCCCATATCTGCTTACTTTAGCCTGATAGTCATATAGGCTAAACACATCATTAAAAAATTAAAAAAGAATCTATTTCTTCTTACTTCCCTTTCCCACAGCGTTTGATTTGGATGCCTTTTCTTTTTTTAACATCTTCATGTTTAGGTCTGTATGCTGACTTATTTAAGTGATGGCTTTCCAATTGTGGTTTCCTCCATCCTATATCTTCCTTTTTTTAAATTACAGAAGCCCTTTAAGTATTTGTTTTAGAATGGGTTTCGTGTTGCTGTACTCTTTCAGCTTTTGATTGTTGGAGAAATTCTTTATTTCTCCATCTATTTTAAATGATTTTCTTGCTGGATAGAATATTCTAGTTTGCAGATTTTTTTCCTTTCAGTGGTTTAATTATATCTTGCCACTCCCTCCTGGCCTTTAGTGTACCTGTAGCAATATCAGCTGATTGCCTTATTTGGGTTCCCTTGTAATTAACGCTTTGCTTTTCTCTTGCTGCCTTTGGAATCTTCGCTTTATCTTTAACTTTTTGCCATTTTTATTATAATATGTCTTGGTGTGGGCCTGTTTGGGTTCCACTTGTTTGGGGCCCTCTGTGTTTCCTATATCTTGTTATCAGTATCCATTATATTTGGAAAATTTTCAGCCAGGATTTCTTCAAATGTATTTTCAGTCTGCTTTTCTTTTTCTTCTCCTTCTAGAATCTGTATTATGCATAAATTTGCCTGCTTTATATTATCCCATAGGTCTCATATTTCTTTCATTTTTTTCCATTTGCTTTTCTGTCTGCTGTCCTGATTGGGTGATTTCCATTATTCTCTGTTCCACATCACTAATTCTTTCCTCTGCATTATTCATTCAGGTCTTTATTGCCTTTCCTTCAGTTTGTATCTCTGCAAATGAATTTTCTAGTTTTCTTGGCTCCTCCTTATATGTTCTCATTCCTTTCTAAGGGAATCTGCATTCCTGTTCCTATCCTCTCTTAATTCCTTCCGTATTTTCACTATGTCTCTTTTGAACTCCAAGTCTGTCAGACTGCAGAGGTCTGTTTCCTTGTTGACTGCTTTGGGTGAATTCTCCTGTTGTTTTAACTGGGAATTCATTTCTGAGGTTCTTCATCTTGCTTGTGTTTTTCTTTTTGTGTGAATTTGGGGAAGCCAAACTGTATTTTTGTAAGTCTGTGTCTATGCAAGAATACTCCTTTGTATCTTTTTTGGGGGGTTACTCTTTATTATTGGTGTGGGGGTTTGGGTCTTTGCTGTCTCCTTCTTCTGCATGAGAAGTCTGTTATCCCCATGATGCTCAGTATGTTTTCAGGGAGAAGAGGGCAATGAGTAGGGCCAGCATTCAGGGCCTGGTCATTGGGCTCTCAACAGAAGCAAAGACCTGCAGGAAGGCGGCACAGGTTACTCCTATTTACAGGGCCCTGGGAAGCAGTATTGAGCTCAAAAGTACCTTCAAGGTGGCCAGAGAATTTGGCTGTAGCTGCAGCAGGGTGTGTGAGTTCCCAGGGATGTGAGAACATCAACAGCTTGTGTTTGATTGCAGTGTCCTCCTCTGAGATGATTGGAATGGCAGGTGGTGCCTGTTCAGGGATCCCTAGTGGGAGTGGGCCATGACCATCTAGCTTCAGTGGTAACTGTGTTGGTTTGCATCCACCACCTGTAGACCATGCATGAGGTGATCTGTCTGTCTTAGCCCACATAGGAGGTGCTGCTCAGGCTGCTCCGAGTTGCAGGATCCTAGGAAGTGCCAGAGATCTGGCCTATGGGTACTGCCCTGAACATTCAGTAGTGGCAGCAGCAGGGCCAGTGTGTTCCCCAGGGTGCAAGAGAACCAAGAGTTGATTCGGTCACAATGCCTTCCTCTGTGATGCCCTTGAGGTGAATGGGGCTGCAGTAGGTGCCTGTTCCCCAACCCCTAATGGTGTCAGCTCACTGCCACCGCTGGAGCTAGAGATAACTTTGGTGGTTTGCCCCATCACCTGTAAAATCATGCAAGAAGCACCTGGTCCTGCTTAGCCCTGACAGGATGTGGGAAGAAGGTGCTCTTAGTTGCAGCTTCCTAGGAAGGGACAGTGATCAAGCGTATGGGCACCTCTTGGAATGTTTGGCAGTGGTGGCTGCAGGGTGAGTGTGCCCCCAGAGGAGTGAGAGCACCATCAGGTGAGGTTCCATTGTAGTGTCCTTTTCTGTGATACCCTCTGAAATGGTTGGGTCTGCAAGTAATTTTTGTTCAGATATCCCCAGCTGTGGTAGGCCACACCACCTCTGGAGTCAGGGATAATTGCAGTGGTTTGCTCCTGCCACCCACAGGTCTGGTCCACCATGGGCTAGCAAGCAGCTTCTCACTGCTCCAGAGCCTAAGTCTCAGTGCCCAGCAACCCCTCCCCCGAGAATCTCAGGCTGTGGTGTCTGTGCCAGCAGTTCAGATGATCTGCGCTTCTCTCACTCTGCTTTTCAGTTCTCAGGCCTGCTGTTGTGCTTTCTTCAGTATGTTGGAGATCCCTCTGACTCAGCTGATCTTTCTGTTTGTTAGGTTGCTTCTCAGGGTGTGGGTTCCCTTTCTCCTTCACAGCTCCCTCCAGGAAAGCGAGTCCTGTCCTGATTCCTTTTCTCTCTCTTTTTTCTTTTGTTCTACCTGGTTATGTCAGGAGTTTCTTGCCCTTTTTGGAGGTTTAAGATTTTCTGCCAGCATTCAGTTGATGTCCTGTGTGAATCCTTTTAGATGGAGATGTGTTTTTTTTTTTTTTGATGTGTTTGTGGGAGAGGGTGAGCATGTCCTCTTACCCTTGTGCCATCTTGCCTCTACCCCTAGGCCCCTATTAACTTTGTCTTTACCTCCATTGGGCAGGTGGGTAACTGACCAAGGCCCCACTTTGGGGGCTGAAGTCCCTGAGGAGCTGGACTCACTAGAGCTGGGGTAAGCAGACCCTGTTCCCCCTTCATCCACTGCAAGTTCTGAATCTGGAAGTCATCCTCCACTTCAAATTCCATGAACCTTGGGGGTGTTGAGGGTCAGGCCTCAGTGAGTAAAAGGCCTGGGCTCTGGAGCCCACTGAGGGCAGCAGGACTGAGGGGATGAGGAGAGGTTGTCCTTTGGGCTGTCAGGGCCTGTGAGGTGCTATTCCAGCAGGGAGCCACTCTAGGGCAAGTACATGATCTGGGCCACCTCCTGCTTTACCAGCCCTGGAGGGCATGGCCCAGCAGAGACCCAGGTTGCTTAATTGAATCAGGACTACTGGACATATGGTGGCCCATGGGGGACCCTGCTCATGCCCCCCCATCCTTGTGTGTCCCACAGGAATGGTGATGGCCAGCAGCCTTGTCAGGCAGGTATCCCCACAGTAGCCTTGCCCAAATCTAGGTCCTGGGTCTGGAAGTGAGAGTTCTGGAACACACACCTGACACAGGGCTCAGGAGAGGCTGGAGATGGGATGCTAAACTTAGCAGACAGGCCTCACGTTCCTCTGAGAGGTGCTTATTTGTTTGGTTTTGGTTTTGAAACTAGGGGATTCCCATGCAGAAAACCCAGGGAAGGCCAGTCCACTGCTGATGAAGAGAGGGGTTCCAAGTGTTAGATCAGTGATCACTGGCCACCC
This sequence comes from Sus scrofa, assembly GCF_054392235.1. NCBI lineage: Eukaryota > Metazoa > Chordata > Mammalia > Artiodactyla > Suidae > Sus > Sus scrofa. The sequence goes on along the minus strand of NC_139396.1, from coordinate 17,649,183 downwards.
AGCACACAGCTTGGGGTGGAGTGCATTTCCCTGCACAGTCCCTGTACCCAGAGTGGACCCTTCCTGTGCTCCTAGGGTTCCCAAGACCATCCTGAGGCCTTATGTCAGGACAGGGACAGGTCAGCCTCATGTGGGGGCAGTGCTCCTGGTGGAAGAAGGACAGAATAGCCAAGGTCTCCAGGTGAGGGGAGTAAGGCCTCTGGGATGCAGGGAACAGTATGTGTTGGGTGCCAGCCTCCTCTGTTCTCTCTGCTGGTCACCATCACAGTCATATCCTGCCCTGCGGTCTGGCCCTCACCCACCCCCTCGTCCACCATGTACCCCACAGCCCAGGATGCTGACTCACTTTGCCACCATCTCATAGAAGTTCATCCTGTCAAAGCTGCTTGTGTGCTGCTATTCCTGAATGGCCCAACACTGTCCCTTCTCCAACGTCATGGTTGGTTTCAGTGGGCCAGAGAGTGATGCACTGGGCTGCAAGCCCTCAGGGTCAGTCTCCTCTTACAGCCCCACCTCCAGCTGCCTGAGCACCTCCATTCCTTCTCCTCCATGTTCCCCACCACAGCCTGACTTAGGGTCAGTAGTGTGAGGGGTGGGTGTCTGTAGAGCAAGACAGGCCTTCCTGGTTGCTGTTGCCACCACCTCACACTCCCCAGAAGATGAGCATCCACTCCCAGGCCATAGCTGGAATGCTGTGCCTTGGGGAACACTTTCCTCTCTGGGACTGCAGTTTTATATAAACTTCAGCATCATCAATGAGGGAGAGCATGTGCCAGGATAGCTGCTAACAGGTCAGATAAGCCCAAGGACTCTTCTGCCTGGTCCTCTCAACTAGGTGTCATTGTGCCCCTTTTATGAAGGACCTTAAGTCTAGGAGAGAGATTCCTTCCAGGCTCACAGCTCTAGTAGGAAAGAACCTTGCCTTAAGAGAGCACTACCTCCTCCTTGTTGTAACTGGAAGTTTCCAGAACAACAAGGACCACATATGCATAAAACTCTCTCCTGAGCCTGCCTGTCCTATGCCTCCTCTGAAGTGATAGTCCCTGGCCACCATACACCCAACTTCTTGTTGAAAGGATGCAGCAGCACAGAAGATGGTGCCATTCACCTCTTGACTCCTGACATTACAGAAGGACCCTCTCTGACTGCTAGTCTGTGGTAAATGTTACCATGGAAACACAGAAGGTAATGTGGGTGGACCCACAGGGTGGGGGTCAGCTGAGAGAAGACACTGAAAGGATGTCATGGACTGGACACGTGACACATGTGAGTGACAACATGCCTCTTCATGGCATGGACATCACCCTCAACCTTCCTTCTGTCTAGGCTGAAGGATTCCTAGAAAGCTAGCCAGTGAGTCTATGGCCAGTTCCTCTTTAGTGAAGGCTCCAGGTGAGCTCATGAGCTCTCCAGAATGCACTCAGATGAGGAAGCAAGAGAAAAGTTCTGCATTAGGGCTCTGGGGCAGGTGCTTCTGGGCCAGAGATTTTAGGCACTGCCAGCCTTGGGAGTTCTCAGCTCTTGCTGTTCAAAGAGTCATCCTGAGGGACCCCATTCTTGGAGGAGGATAGGCTGTCTGCCCTGGATGCACCATGTGACCATGGGCCAGAGCTCACTGGGGGCAGACTGGGGCCAGCTGGGCAGCTGATTGTGCAGCTTGAGGAGGAAGGCCTGTGACCCACTCTCCCTTGCAAGCCTGAGCTACTGCAACAGCCAGTGTGGCCACAACACTCTCCACTGCAGGGGTTGCTAGGAATAGGGTTACAGGACAAGCAACAAGCCCTCCCACTGAGGGCCCCAGGAGCTCCCTTTGGGGGTACCTGGGTAAGGCCAAAGATCTGAGTCTGGTGGGGCAATGCTGGCTTTCCTTCTGATCTGACTTAGACAGTGATTTTGCAAACCCCTGGGGCACTGAGGCCATGGTCAGTATTAGCCACCAGAGATGTCCTGGTGAAGGCTGGCAGGAATAAGGTGCTGCCAGATGGGAGTGATAGGGTCATGGGTGGTGGCAATTGCAGCTCCAAGGGTGGCTTCAATCGGGGGCCATGAGTGGATGGAGAAAAGTGGAGTGCTATGAAATGGGACAGGGAGGCATGAGGCTTAATGATGGCTGCTGTGCTGAGCATGCTGTGGAGATGCTCTTGAGACAAAGGAAAGTGGTGAATGGAGGAGAATGGGCAACTGGGAAGGGAGTTTCCTGGTGAATCAGACTGTACATCTCAACAGGCAAGGGCATTTGAACAGGGGAAACTGTGCAGTCTTGGAGGGTTTTTCATGTTCTCATCTCCAGTTGAGAATTATTCCACTGGTGAATTTGTTCCCATGCACCAAGTTCCCTGCCTCCTGTCTGCTGGGAAGAGGTTAGGCACATCAGCACTCACTCAGAGAGCCTCACTAAGGAACTCCAACACTCAGCCCTCACAGACTGTCCCCAAGTCCTGGAGCTTGGAGCACATCTACTCTGAACAATGCTCCTCAGCAAGGTCATTAGCATATAGGGACCCTCTCCAAGCCAGTATCCACTCACTGTAAGTCCATTTTTGGACAGGCAGTGTATAAAGTCTTAGGGCCACACCTTCTGATAAGCAGTTCCTTTGCACTTGCCAATATAAATCTGCTCTTCCTTTCTTTCATGACCTCTCCTAACAAAACTGAAAGGCTGAGAAAGTCACTCTGCACACAGAACCTTGATACAATCGCATAACGCACCTGCCCATCATGCACCTGTCTCACAGAACCACCCATATTGGACTTTGAACAGGGGAGAGTTTCCACCATCCCATCCCCAGGACCCTGAGTCACTGCCATCATGCAGTTGTGTTCCTAGGAGAGGAGTCTAAGAATTAAGCATGTATCCCCTGGATTCTGTCATTTCACAGCCACTATTGGCTGCAGAGGATTAGCACAGGCTGAGGGAGTGTCATGTTGCATAGATTGTGGGAGTACAGGCTGCCTGAGGTCCTTCCCCTTCCGGATCCCAACAATGGAAGGTGAAGACAAACTGAGAAGCGGGCATGAGTCAGGTGCCATTGTGGTAAAGCTGTCTGTTCAGCAGAGGGAGGTACCCACCACTATGCACCTAATTAATCTCAACAGGGGAAAAGGAGGTTTCATGGTAGCACAGAAGATCGTCTTCCTCTTCTGGGCTACAACACATCCCCTCTTTAACAAGGAATCAGCCTTCATAGACATTCCATCGCAACCACCCCCCCTCCACACATGTGATCCCTGTCCATGAAATGGTGATGTGAAATAGGAACATACTCTTCATCTCAAAGTCAGGCCTGAGCATCTGCTGTGAGATACCAGACAGGATGAAGTAGGTCTGAAGAAATGTGTTTCCACGAAAGGGAAAAATACAGAACAACTCAGAAACAGGAGTCTTAGCTTGGTTGAAGTCACATGGTTGCCCCTCCCTTGTGGAATCCAAGGCAACAGTTCCCTGACCTGAGGAGTGAGCTCTGGGCTGGAAGGAGTGGAAGAGGCCTGGGCTGTGGCAGAGTAACTTTGGGCCCAGCTTAGAGAGGACCACTTCAAGGCACATGTGGCCACAGTCACCCACCCCATTGAATAGTTTTCTGACTGACCATCTCACCCCATGCTCCCATTAGATACAGTATGCACCCATTCACATCCCTTAGAAAGATCTAATGAGGCAAGCTTCAGATGCCTAAGGAACACAAGACAGGGCTAGGCTTTCCCCATGACCCTCCCTCTGCCAAGAGCAGATATCAAGCCACATTCCCTACACACACATTTCAAAGTGCCTTGTCTCCCTTCTAGAAAAAGTCAACCTTCCTGAGGCAATCCTTCCTCCAAACCCAGAGCATGTCCTCTTTTTCCACCTCCAAGCATCTGTCCTCCCACGGGTAGGCTGAGGTTTCTACAGGCCCCTCTAGGCCCCCCAGTGTGAGGGGTCCCTGGGGTGCAGTTCTCTCTCCTTCCTGTCCTTCCATCCAACTATGTGTCCACAGTGAAGTATCACATGTGAACCCCAGGGATTTGAGGGATGGCAGGGTCTTTGGGAACCCATCCCAAGTCTATTGGCTTACCTCCTTGTGAAACCATTCACACAGGCTTGGGCCTAGACCACTGCTGCCTGGTAGCCTCAAAGCAAAAAGTCAAGACCAGGACCCAGAGAGTGACCTGCTTCAGCAGATGCTCAGGATTCAAGTAAAGGAGGCCAAGTTTGAGTCTCAAGCTTCGAAGGGGGGACTCAAGTCATTCTGCAGTGGGGTAGGGGCTGAGGGAAGGTGGGCCTGGTTGGGTTTGGAGTGACACTCCGTGTTGCCCTCTGGCAGGTAGGCAAGAACCAGAAGTTTCTTCCACATTACACAGTGGCAGGATAGTTGGTGTATGCCTCTTTGGGCAATTTACAAATTGGTTTTAAAAGTCAGAGCATGAGTTTTGACTTGATCTTCCCTTTCACTTTCTTATTCGTCAGCATAGTTTTTTTTTTTTTTTTCACTTCTTTACCCTAAACCCGCTCTGCTTCTGTCCTGGCTCTTAACTTACTTCAAAACAGCCTAGGCTTTCTGAACAAAATTGACATTTTATCATCTGATAAACACATAAGTATTAATGGCCACATGGAACCTGTTAGTCATAAACTAAAATGAAGGCCTAAACAGTAGAAAATTGACAGAACACTGTAAACTAGGAAGAATGGGAAAAAATAATTATATATACATAATGAAGGCCTAAGAAATGGTAAGTCCCATGACTCATTGACACTCTCAGACCCGGACCTGCAGTCTCCACTTTATTGGACCTCCACTGGCAGCACAACAAAGCCCATGAAGTGGCTGACTTCCCAAGGACAAAGACTGCCCCAAGGAGAATGTTAAGTTTTATACCAGGATCTTAACTGCTGTCCCAAAAGTATAGGACTTAGCACATGATCCCCTGCCTATAAATCCTGATTCTTTCCCAAGGCTGAGGGGTCCTGTGTTCCTTTTGCTCAGTGCTCCCAACCTCTCTGCTGGTTCATAAATCTTGCCTGATATGTCACTGCTCTGGTCAACTGTCTTTCTCCAGTTCTCTAACATTTTGGTGCCAAACCCTGGAGGGATACACACCCACCCCTTTCCAATGTCCAGGCTTCCACAAATGCTCCAAGACTTGGAGGGATAGCTGAAACACCAGCCAGGGCTACACTCTGGGGTGTTCTGCAGGTCCCTGTAGGTTCTAGGGGCAAGTAGCTTTAGTCTGAAAGAGTGGATGCCTCCTCTGTTTCTAAACTCTTTCCCTGCTTTCCATCTCCTAAGCCTGAGTCTTTCAGTGAACAGAGTGAGACTATTGGGACAATGGAAGATTTAGTCCAGGGCTACTCCGCGGTGACCTCTGATTTCTCTGGCCCTCTCTCCCAGTTACTACTGCTCAGATGAGTGGAAGTGTCCTCTTCCTTGTGAGTGTTGAGCACTGGGATCTCAAGTGCCTTCTGATGATTCCCATCACATGGCACCCCACACTGGCCTCCACTTCAAGGCCATTGGAAGTTGAGTAAATACTGGATTTCTCCTCCACCACTCTCTCCCCAAACCCGGTCTGATGTCATTGCCACTTTTCTTTTACTTTTTCATTTTTGCTTTTTAGGGTGACACCCATGGCATGTAGGAGGTTTCCAGGCTAGGGGTCTAATGCAGCTTTAGCTGCTGGCCTACACCACAGCCATGGCAACACAGGATCTAAGCCACATCTGCAACCTACACCACAGCTCATGGCAATGCCAGATCCTTAGCTCACTGAACAAGTTCATGGTTCAAACCTGTGCCCTCCTGGATGCTGGTGAGATTTGTTAGCTGCTGAGTCATGATGGAAACTCCCCTCATTGCCATTTTTTATTTCCTCTTTAAAATCTGGATGTTGAGTCAGCTGGGTTTCCATGTGGTCACAGGGAACAGGTACTCCCCCTTCTCAGCAAAGACATTTCCTGATCAGGCACAATCATCGTTCAGATCATAGACTTCACAGGGAGAACCCCTCTGACCATCTAGGTGGTCTATCTCGTTTAGATCTTAGGCCCTCTCAGGGGGATACCTCTCTGAGCACCTGTATGAGTTTTTAGACTCCTCTATTCCCAAATTAACACCACGGGGGCCTCCTCCTGTCAACCTCCACTAGATACAGCTTTAGGGTGATTTTGGACAATCTTTCATCTCTGAGACTCCACCAGATGTTAAGCACAAGTGTCTCATTTCCTTCTGTCACGTGGCTTGTCCCAAACATAAATTAGATAATGGGAGCCAATGGCCTGAGACTGGTCCATTCAATTTCAAAATCCCAGGAGATCTTGAGAATTTTTTTTCCAGCACAATGGGAAATGGTCAGATGTTCCCTACATTAAAGCTTTTATCTATTTTATGTGTGTGTGTGTGTGTGTGTGTGTCTTTTTAGGGCTGTGCTCATGGCACGTGGAGGTTCCCAGGCTACGGGTTGAACTGGAGGTGTGGAAGTTGGGCCACAGCCATAGCAATGCCAGATCTGAGCCATATCTGCAACATACAACACAGGTCATAGCAATGCCAGATCCTTAAGCCTCTGAGGAAGACCAGTGTTCAAACCTGTGTCCACATGGATCCTAGTCAGATTTGTTCCTTCTGAGCCAAGACAGGAATTCCAAGCTTTTATCTCTTTAAGATCTCAACCCTCTCTTTGCTCTGACTGTAGCTCATATCAGGTTCTTCTGTTAAATGAATGCCCTCCTCCCATTTCACCTCACCTGCCGGCAAAAACTAAACAGCCTCCCCCTTATGTTTCTTCAAACTCTGACTTTAATCCTAGTGATGCCTCAGCACCTCCTTCAATCCTGCACAACCATAAGCCTCCTCGTCCCCCTCCCACCAATTCCATGCACCCAAGTACTACAGCCCCTACACCTTCTTCTCTCCCTCCCACCATTGTTCTTCCTCCTCTTCTTCCATGCCCCAAGAATCCTAATTCCCACTCCCAACATGCAGCCCCCTCCCATAGCAACAACCCCTTTTATGACCCCCTTGACAAGATCTTGATCAGCAATCCCCCCTGAGGCCCCAAACCTTCCTTTAAGAGAGGTTGCTGGAGTTGAAGGAAGAGTCAGGGTTCATGTGCCTTTGTCTTTGGGAGACTTATCCCAAATAGGGAAAATGTTTAGGTTCCTTCACCTCAGACTCAACTACCTACACAAACGAGCTCCAGTATCTTATTCACTCCTACGACTTCACTTGGAAAGACATTTGTGTTATCCTTAGCTGTTTTCTGTCCCCTGAAGAAAGGGAATGAATTTGTCTGGCAGCCCAAGCCCATGCAGACACCTTACATACCAAGATCCTGCTAACAGTCCTGTTGGAACTCTAGCTATCCCTTGTGTGGATCCTAATTGGAACTATCAGATAGACTCCCAGGACAGTGGCTCGAGAGGCCACCTTAACTCTTGCCTAATAGAAAGAATGAAGTCCTCATTAAAAATAGTTACTTAGGATAAAATTAGAGAAATAATGCAGGAACCCCAAGAAAATCCAGCCATTTTTATGTCAAGGCTTATAGTACACTATCCTAAGTATCCTACCCTAAATCTAGAAAGTCAAGAGAGATAAATTCATTTGCATATGCATTTCATCTCCCAATCGGCACAAGATATTAAAAAAATATGTGGAAACTAGAGGACGGTCTTTTGTTCCCACCAAGGGATCTCATTAAAGCTGCCTTTAATGGTCTTTATTAATGCCGTGGAAGAACATAAGGCCCCTAAACTAAAGAGGTCCATGACTGGATATCAGCTTCTTGCTTCTGCCATATAGGGAAATCCTCAAAAACAAACCATGGACCCCCTGAGGCATACAAACTTACAGAACAACCTCCCCTCCCAGGGCCTATTTCAAAGGTGGCTTAGAGGGGCATTGGGCAAATGAATGCCATAACCCAAAACCCTGCCAGGCCCTTCTCCAAAATTCAGTCAGAATGGACATTGGAAAGTGGACTGTGGGAAGCCAGCACAGCCCACCATCTCCTCCACAAAACCTACCTTGGAGACCATCAACATGAACAACCTGTTGGGCCTGGCCATGGAGGATAGGTGGGGCCTGAGGCCACCAGGCCCCAGCTTCCTACCACCACTCTGGAGCCTCAGGGAGCTCTGCCAGGAACAGATAAGATTATTTTGTTCTTATTGGACTTGGGGGCATTATACTCGGTATTACCTATTTTACAGGGTCTTACCTACACCTCCCCTACTTCTATCATGGGGGTAAAGTGGTTGCCCACTACACCCCAACAGACTGGACCTTTACTTTGCACACTTGTAAACACCACTTTCTGCCACCTAATTCCTAGGTATTCCCACATGGGCTATGCTTATAATAGGGATGAATATTTTGACTACGTTCCAGGGATACATTGAATTTCCTATACAACCAAACACAAACTTCCTATATCTGTGCCAGTCAGATTTGGGGCCCACTCCCCCAGTCATTCCCACCTCCCCTCTGATGTCAATCCCATTGTTTGGGACACCCATATACCCTCCATTGCTAGACATCATTCTCCAATTCTCATAAGACTAAATGATCTTCCTAAATTTCCTAACAATCTCAATATCCTATTAGCCTAGAAGCACAGAGAGAATGAAAGCCTATAATTCAGCTTCTCCTCAAGGCCAACGTCCTCAAACCTACTCACTTTCTGTTCAATATTCCTATCCTTCCTGTGAAAAATCTAGACAGATGCTTCCGATTAGTTCAGGATCTTGGCCTCATCAATCTGGTACTCCTTCCCATTAACACAGTGGTCCCAAGTCCCTATACTCTTCTGTCTTGTATACCTCCTAACACTCCTCATTTCTCAGTTCTTGACCTAAAAGATGCCCTTTTTACCCTTCCTCTACACCCTTCATGCCAGGAATTATTTCCATTCACATGGACTGACCACAATATTCTTTCAGACCCTCAGTTAACCTGGACAGTCCTTCCTCAGGGTTTTAGAGACAGCCAACATTTCTTTGGCTAACCCTCAGCCACAGATCGTAACCACTCAGGGCACTGGAGGGCCAACTCACCCACCAGTGGAGCAGACCCATCAGCCACAACTGGGGCCATTTAATTTCTGGGCTCCTCCTGAGATGGAGAACTGGCCAGAGGGCCCTGACCAGGTAGAGGGAAAAGAGACTTTGTTGGCCCTTTGCCTCTCCCTTTCCCATTTTTCTTTCTTTTTTTAATTAATTAATTTTTTTAAATTTTTTCTTCCACTGTACAGCACGGGGAGCAAGTTACTCTTACATGTATACAATTTTTTGCCACCCTTGGTTCTGTTGCAATATGAGTATCTAGACATAGTTCTCAATGCTACTCAGCAGGATCTGCTTGTAAATCTGTTCTAAGTTGTATCTGATAACCCCAAGCTCCCGATCCCTCCCTCTCGCATCAAGCAGCCCCACAAGTCTATTCTCCAAGTCCATGATTCTCTTTTCTGTGGAGATGTTCATTTGTGCTGGATATTAGATTCCAGTTATACGTGATATCATATGGTATTTGTCTTTGTCTTTCTGGCTCATTTCACTCAGTATGAGTCTCTAGTTCCATCCATGTTGCTGCAAATGGCATTATGTCATTCTTTTTGATGGCTGAGTAGTATTCTATTGTGTATATATACCACCTCTTCCAAATCCAATCATCTGTGGATGAACATGTGGGTTGTTTCCATGTCCTGACTATTGTGAATAGTGCTGCAATGAACATGCGGGTGCATGTGTCTCTTTTAAGTAGAATTTTGTCCGATCATATGCCCAAGAGTGGGATTGTGGGGTCATATGGAAATTCTATGTATAGATTTCTAAGGTACCTCCAAACTGTTCTCCATAGTGGCTGTACCAGTTTCCATTCCCACCAACAGGGCGGGAGGGTTCCCTTTTCTCCACAGCCCCTCCAGCACTTGTTATTTGTGGACTTATGAATGATGGCCATTCTGATTGGTGTGAGGTGGTATCTCATGGTAGTTTTGATTTGCATTTCTCTTATAATCAGCGATGTGGAGCATTTTTTCATGTGTTGGCTGGCCATTTGTATCTTCCTTGGAGAACAGTCTATTCGGGTCTTTTGCCCATTTTTCCATTGATTGATTGGCTTTTTTGCTGTTGAGTTGTATAAGTTGCTTATATATTCTAGAGATTAAGCCCTTGTCGGTTGCATCATTGGAAACTGTTTTCTCCCATTCTGAAAGTTGTCTTTTTGTTTTCTTTTGGGTTTCCTTTGCTGTGCAAAAGCTTTTCAGTTTGATGAGGTCCCATGGGTTTATTTTTGCTCTAATTTCTATTGCTTTGGGAGACTGACCTGAGAAAATATTCATGATGTTGATGTCCAAGAGTGTTTTGCCTATGTTCTCTTCTAGGAGTTTGATGGTGTCCTGTCTTATATTTAAGTCTTTCAGCCACTTGGAGTTTATTTTTGTGCATGGTGTGAGGGTGTGTTCTAGTTTCATTGCTTTGCATGCAGCTGTCCAGGTTTCCGAGCAATGCTTGCTGAATAGACTTTCTTGTTCCCATTTTATGTTCTTGCCTCCCTTGTCAAAGATTAATTGACCCTAGGTGTCAGGGTTTATTTCCGGGTTCTCTCTTCTGTTGCATTTGTCTGTCTGTCTGTTTTGATACCAGTACCACACTGTTTTGGTGACTGTGGCTGTGTAATATTTCTTGAAGTCTGGGAAAGTTATGCCCCCTGCTCGGTTTTTGTTTCTCAGGATTGCTTTGGCAATTCTGGGTCTTTTGTGGTTCCATATAAATTTTGGGATTGTTTGTTCTAGTTCTGTGAAAAATGTCCTGGGTCATTTGATAGGGATTGCATTGAATCTGTAGATTGCTTTGGGTAGTATGGCCATTTTTACAATATTGATTCTTCCAATCCTTGAACATGGAATATCTTTCCATTTCTTTACATCTTCTTTGATTAAAGTTTTATAGTTCTTGGCATATAAGGTAAAGGTACCTCCTTGGTCAGGTGTATTCCGAGGTATTTGATTTTGTGAGGTGCAATTTTAAAAGGTATCGTATTTTTGGATTCCTTTTCTAATATGTCATTGCTGGTATACAGAAATGCGACTGACTTCTGACTGTTAATCTTATATCCTGCTACTTTACTGAATTTATTAATCAGTTCCAGGGTTGAGTCCTTAAGGTTTTCTATGTAAAGTATCATGTCGTCTGCATACAGTGACAGTTTGATCTCTTCTCTTCCTAAATGGATGCCTTTTATTTGTTTTGTTTGTCTAATTGCTGTGGCCAGGACTTCCAAAACTATGTTGAAGAGCAGTGCTGAGAGTAGGCATCCCTGTCTTGTTCCAGGTTTGCGTGAGAAAGCTTTCAGTTTTTCCCCATTGAGTATTATATTTGCTGTGGGTTTATCATAAGTGGCTTTGATTATGTTCAGGAATGCTCCCTTGATACCTACCAATGGACAGATCCTCTAGACAGAAAACCAATAAAACAACAGAGATCCTGAAGGAAACAATAGAAGTTAGATTTAATTGATATCTTCAGGACACTACATCCAAAAGAATCAGAATACACATTCTTGTCAACAACACATGGAGCATTCTCAAGAATTGACCACATATTGGGACACAAAGCTAACCTCAATAAATTTAGGAGCATAGAAATTATCTCAAGTATCTACTCTGACCACAATGCCATGAAACTAGAAATCAACCACAGGAAAAGAAATGAGAAAAAACCTACTACATGGAGACTAAACAACATTCTACTAAAAAATGAATGGGTCAATGAGGAAATCAAGAAGGAAATTAAAAATACCTTGAGAGAAATGATAATGAAGACACAACCTCTCAAAATCTATGGGATGCCACAAAAGTAGTGCTCAGAGGGAAATTTATAGTGATACGGGCCTTTCTCAAAAAAGAAGATCCCAAATTGACAGCTTAAGCTTCCATCTAAGCAAATTAGAAAAAGAACAAAAAAGACCCAAAGTCAGCAGAAGGAAGGAAATTATAAAGATCAAAGAAGAATTCAATAAAGTAGAAATTCAAAAAAACAATAGAGAAAATTAATAAAACCAAGAGCTGTTTCTTTGAAAAGGTAAACAAAATTGACACATCCCTGGCCAGACTCACTAAAAAGAGGAGAGAAAGAACTCAAATATAATTAAAAATGAAAAAGGAGAAATCACAACAGATACTGCAGTAATAAAAAAAAAAACATACGAAAATACTATGAACAACTCTATGCCAAAAAATTTGACAATCTGGAAGAAATGGTCAATTTTCTAGACTCTTACAGCCTGCCAAAACTGAATCAAGAAGAAACAGACCAACTGAACAGACCAATCACTAGAAATGAAATTGAAGAAGTCATAAAAACACTCCCTACAAATAAAAGTCCAGGGCCATCTGGCTTCACAGGCGAATACTATCAAACATATAAAGAGGATCTAGTGCCCATCCTCCTTAAAGTCTTTCAAAAGGTTGAAGAAGAAGGAATGCTCCCACCATTCTACGATGCCATCATCACCCTAATTCCAAAACCAGACAGAGATACCACCAAAAAAGAAAACTATCGGGCCAATATCTTTGATGAATATAAATGCAAAATTTCTCCACAAAATCTTAGCCAGCTGAATCCAACAACATATCCAAAAATTATACACCATGACCAGGTAGGGTTCATCCCAGGTTCACAAGGATGGTTCAACATATGCAAATCAATCAACATCATACACCACATTAACAGAAGTCAAAAATCATATGATCATCTCCATAGACGCAGAAAAAGCATTTGACAAAGTCCAACATCCATTCCTGATCAAGACCCTCTGTTTCTTTTTTGAAATAAATTCTATGTCTTTTTCTATATTCTTTGTTTATTCATTCACCACCTTCCACCTTGCTGACTTCCTTTTGTTAATTATGTGTGTTCTTCTTTTGCTATTTCAGAATACCTAAGGCAGTTGTTTAAAATGTTCATCTAGGAGTTCCTGTTGTGGCTCAGTTGTTAACAAATCTGACTAGGAACCATGAGGTTATGGGTTTGATCCCTGGCTTTACTCAGGGGTTAAGGATCCAGCATTGCTGTGAGCTCTGGTGTAGGTTGCAGATGTGGCTTGGATCCTGCATTGCTATGGCTCTGGAATAGGCCAGTGGCTATAGCTCCGATTAGACCCCTAGACTGGGAATCTCCATATGCCATGGGAGCAGCCCTAGAAAAGGCAAAAAGACAAAAGAAAAAAAAAAGAAAAAAAGAAAAAGAAAAAGTTCATCTAGCCACTGTGAAGCCTATGCTTCTTTATGCTCATTCGCTTCAGATTTATTAATGTTCCTTTGAATGAGCCACATCTACCTTTTTATTTCTATATTTTGTGAGCATTTATCAAAAGTTGCATATGCAGGAGTTCCCGTCGTGGCGCAGTGCTTAACGAATCCGACTAGGAACCATGAGGTTGCGGGTTCTTCCCTGGCCTTGCTCAGTGGGTTAAGGATCCGGCGTTGCCGTGAGCTGTGGTGTAGGTTGCAGAGGCGGCTCGGATCCCACGTTGCTGTGGCTCTGATGTAGGCCGGCGGCTACAGCTCCGATTCCACCCCGAGCCTGGGAACCTCCATATGCTGGGGGGGCGGCCCAAAGAAGTAGCAAAAAGGCAAAAAAATAAAAAATAAAAAAATAAAAAAAATTTTAAAAAAGTTGCATATGCAGGAAAAAAAAAAAAAAAAAAAAAACCGCCACGTTACCCAGTCTTGTATCTTGGATATGTGCAAATGAAGACCTTTACTAAACAGACCAGTGCTCTCAGGTCTTTTCCGAGGATGTGCCTTCACTGGGAGTGTGTGTGTGCTTCCCCAGCGCCTTAATCCTCTCCCCCACACACAGTTGCTTTTAAGTATTTAATTTCCCTAAAAACCTCACCTTTGTCTTCTTGGCCCTTACATGTTTTATTGCATTCTTCTGTCAGTCATCTCTGACCTCCACATGTGTGCAGGTCTACAGTTGCCATGAACTTCTCCTGTGCCATTGAATCCATCATCATTTTACTGATATGTAAAATGTCCCACCATCCCTATCTCAGCTTCAAGTCATGTGAGACAGAAATCAGATTCTGGAGACAGTGCCTGGCCTGCCAAACCCTGCAATCAAGTTGCACTCTTGTGTTTCTCCCAATAGAGGACCAGTGGTTGAGTCCTCTACTGCACCATATTCATTCACAATGGGTGAGGAATAGAGGAGGCAGAATATCATGGAATTTGCTATCATTTTGAGTGTGACCCTTTCTCAATTGGCTATTCACTTGATTGCTTCAGATTACTCTTTGTCTTCTAGAGCTTCCACAAAGCTATTCTTACCTGATTGTTTCCTTGATATTTTCATGGGGTTAAAGACCTGGAGCCTCCTAATCTGCCATCTTGCCTATACCACTCCTCTCCTTCATTTCTGAAAGGTAGTTTTATCAGATACAGAATTCTTGGTTCATAGTTCTTCTTTTTCGTTCCCTAAATATGAAAATCTACTAGGCTTTTTCCTTGATGCTTTCAAAATTCTCTTTGTCATGGGTTTTGTCAATTAACTATAGTATCTGTGTAGACCTGTAGTTTATCTTGTTGGAGTTCATTGAGTTTCTTGGATGTATACATTCATGTATTTCATCATATTTGAGGAGTTGGGGCATTTTTCTCCCAATATTTTCCCTGACTTCTGATTCCCTTTTCTGGGTGTAATTCCTATTATATATATCATGTGGATTCCTATTATATGTATGTTGGCCTACTTAATGGTGTCCTAAATGTCTGTTACATTCTCCTCAATAGTGTCCATTCTTGCCTCTCTCCACTCCTCAGAGTGGATAGCCTCAGTCAGTTCTTCTTCCAAGAGGCCAATTCATTATTCTGTCAGCTCAAATCTGTTAGTAATTCCCCCAATGCCTTTTTCATTCCCAGCTGTACTTTTCAACACTAGAATATACATTTGATTCCTTTTTGTAATTTCTGTCTCTCTATTAGCATTCTCCATTTGGTTAGGCACCAGTTTCCTGAGTTTTTTTAGTTCTTTGTCCCAAATTTCACTTTGTACTATGGGAATATATAAGAGAGTGACTAAAAGTCCTTGTAATGCCTCACCGCATGAATCATATTTCCTTTTTTAATTTCCATACCTCATAATTCTTTGTTGAAACCTTTTGTGTTAAAAAATGTAAGGAGACATTGTAGAAATCAGATTCTCCCTTCTCATCATGATTTGATGTTAATGCTGTTTGTCTGGTTGTTGTTGGTGGTAGTATGGCTCCTGTTTCTTCAAGTCCAGCTTGCATTTGGGAAGATGTAATGATTGTTACTGGTTGGAAGTTTTCTGATATGAGATGCCTATACTGCTTTTGGGAATTGATTGCAAATTAATATAAAGTGTTACTTTGAGATAAATTCTCATGTTCCATTCTACGAACATTTAAGATTCAAATATTTAGCAAAGAGTATTAAATACATGGTGACCTAGGACTTTTCCTTTTAAAAGTATTTGATTGGGAGTTCCCCTCATGGCTCAGTAGAAATGAATCTGACCAGCATCCATGAGGACACAGGTTCAGCCCCTGGCCTTGCCCAGCAGGTGAAGGATTCAGCATTTCCATGAGCTGTGGTGTAAGTCACAGATATGGCTCAGAGCTGGCATTGCTGTAGCTGTAGTGGAGGCCAGCAGCTAGAGCTCTGATTCTACCCCTATCCAGGGAACCTCCATATGCTACAGGTTTGGCCCTAAAAAGACAAAAACAAAAACACAGTGTTTGTTTGGAAGTATCCAATGGTGATATATTTTTAAAATGTATCTTATATTGTTATTTCCCCCAACACACTTTTTTCTCCCAATGTACAGCATGGGGACCCAGTTACACATACATATATACATAATTTTTCTCCCATTGTAAGTATCTAGACATAGTTCTCAGTGCTACACAGCAGGATCTCCTTGTTAATCCATTCCAAGAACAATAGTTTAAACTCAAGCATCAGATCACCTCATACTCCCAATCCCTCCCACTCCCTTCCCCTCCCCCCAGGCAACCACAAGACTATTCTCCAAGTCCATGAATTTCTTTTCTGTGGAAAGTTTCATTTGTGCTGTATATTAGATACCAGATGTGAGTGATATCATACGGCATTTGTCTTTCTCTTATTTCACTCAGGGTGAGAGCCTCTAGTTCCATCCATGTTGCTGCAAATGGCATTATTTCATTCTCTTTTATATCCGAATAGGACTCCATTGTGTATATATACCACATCTTCCTTATCCACTCATCTGTTGATGGACATTTGGGATGTTTCCTTGTCTTGGCTATTGTAAATAGAGCTGCAGTGAACATGTGGGTGCATGTGTCTTTTTGAAGGAACATTTTGTCCAAATATATGCCCGTGAGTGGAATTGCTGGATCATATGGTAGTTCTATGAATAGATTTCTAAGGTACTTCCATACAGTTCTCCATAGTGGCTGTACCAGTTTCCATTCCCACCAACAGTGCAGGAAGGTTCTGTTTTCTCCACACCTGCTCCAGCATTTGTTATTTGTGGACTGATGAATGATGGCCATTCTGATTGGTGTGATGTGGTATCTCATGGTAGTTTTGGTTTGCTTTTCTCTAATAATCAGTGATGAGTGGTGTTGATCATTTTTTCATGTGCTTGTTGGCCTTCTGTATATCTTCCTTGGAGATATTTTGAATAAATACACACACACTCACACACACACACACACACACACACACACACACACACACACAGCCACACCATACCTTGGGCTGTTGGTGACTGCTGTATCATATGACAGGTGTACATTTATTTTCTGAGGAACTTCCACACCGTTTTCCTTAGCGGTTGTACCAATTTACATTCCCACCAACATGATAGGAGGGTTCTCTTTCCTTATTTGTAGACTTTTTGATGATGGCTATTCTGACTGGTGTGAGGTGAGACCTCATGGTAGTTTTTATGTGCATTTCTCCCATAATTATTTACACTTAGCATCTTTTCATGTGCTTTTTGGAAATCATTCTGTCTTTGGAGGAATGTGTATTTAGGTCTTCTGCCCATTTTTCAATGGATTGTTTATTTTTTAACCTGAACTCTATGAACCATTTTTATATTTTGGAGGTGAATACCTTGTCAGTTGCTTCATTTTCAAGTACTTTCTCTCATTGTGTGGGTTGTTTTTCATTTTTTTATGGATTCCTTTTCTGTGTATAAGCTTTTGAATTTATGGGTCTATTGTTTTTCCTTTTAGGGCATGGTGGCATATGTAAGTTCCCAGGCTAGGGGTGGAATTGGAGCTGCAACTGCAAGCCTACAGCACAGAAACAGCAAAGTGGGATCCGAGCCTCATCTGTGACCTATACCACAGATGCTTAATTCACTAAGTGAGGCCAGAGATCAAACCTGTGTCCTCATGAATACTAGTCATTTTCATAACAGGCTGTGCCAAAAGGGCAATTCCCAGTTTCTTTATTTTTGTTTTCTTTTTCATTATTCTAGAGGGTGCATCAAAAAGGGTTTGCTGCCATACTTATCGAAGAGTGATCTGCCTGTTTTCCTCCAAGAACTTTGATGTAAGTTTCTGGCCTTTCATTTTGGTCTTTAACCCATTTTGATTTTGTTTTTGTGCATGGTGTTATATTGCTTGTTTTCTTGATAAAGAATGACCCACCAGGAAATGGAGTTTCAAGGTGCAGACCTTGCTATTTTAAATAGTCTGGATGGGGTAAGTATGAGAGAATATCCATTTGTTCTAGGCAAGAGAATTAGGGATCTAGGAGTTCCCACTGTGGCACAGTGGAAGTCAACAAACCCCTAGTCTGGGAATTTCCATATGTCATGTGTGCAGCCTTAAGAAAGGGAAAGAAGAAAGAGAGAAAAGAAGAAAGAAAAGAAAAATTAGAGCTCTTTAATTCAAGGTGATAAAGGTGTGATTGAACAGATACCTACTTATGTTAGGATAAAGAGAAATGTAGAAAAAGATCTAGAATTTTAATATAGCTTTGTAATATTTTCCTACTTTCTATGCTATCTTCAAAGTCCAGGATGACTTCAGACTTAGGGTCCAATCTGCCTAACACATGGAAGAATGAAATATAGTTTTATCAAAAGAACATTCTGTAACTGAAGATTGCAGTCTGTATTTACTCAAGAGTAATGACTTGCAATAATAACAGCTAACATTATATGACACATCCTGCTTGCTGGACACTAATCAAAGCACTTTACCTTTATTAACATATGTTATTCTCACAGCATCCCTTGGAGATGGATGCCATTACTGCAACACTCTTACTCCATTTAAAGTTCTGTAAACAGCGTTGCAGAGAAGTTAAGTAACTTTCCCTTAAGCCATAGTTAAATAAGCCAGGATTTGAAGCCTACCTGTCTGGCTGCAGTTTCCATGCTTTCCAAACTTAACCTAAACCACTTCATATAACCCACAGTGAAAAGGTTACAGAGTAGCTACAACCATATTTACAGGGCCTAGGACGAAGCTGCCCAGCCCTTCTTAAGCAAATAGCTGGTATTTTTCAGAATTGCCCCATGGCAATTGGCTCAAGGGAAGAAGGGAAAGATCATAGAGACCAGCTGATAGATGCACAGGGTTAACCAGCTTCAAAGGGTTTAGCGAAACGTTGATGATCTTCACATGTGGGATGTACCATAAGTACAAACTGGAATCCCGCACATGAGTTTAACTCAGGTCCCATCTGGCCTGGATGGATGAGGATGCTGATGATTTTGGAGAGATGGCAGAGAGTGATGGCTTGAAGTGAGATCGTAATTCTCTGCTCAGGAATGGAAGCTGGGAAGCCTGGATGAAACAGGAATATTAGCCACTCGACCAGCTGGGGACTACCAACTGAACTGCCTTGATTCTCACCCCCTGTTGAAGGCAAGAATATTTAAAGCAAGCAAAGTCTGTGAAATCAGGTACAGAGTTTATTGTTAGAAACACAGTACACTTAGCTATGTTGTCTGTTTGTCTAAGGCAGAGGCAAAGCAGTAGGATACACACAAAGGAGGAGTGAGAATGCAATCATCCCCATCATTGAGGAGTGTCCCAGAGAAGTGATTTAAAACACTTAGGGAAGTTCATCTGGGTCTTTGTTTCCCATTGGCCAAAGTTCTTATTTCATTTTGCACACCTGATCGGACCCAGGCCCTCCCCAATATGCGTGCACATCTTTGGGTCAAGATGGATTCCTCACTGGCAGTAACATAGCCTAAGTTTTTATTGGCTGGTGACCCCTCCCTTTCTGACCCAGAGGAGTGTTTCTGTGCATGTGAAGTTGGTTCTCCTTCGCCCTAAGGATAGGAAGTGTGTGACCTCTTTATCTTTGACCCAAGCAGGGCTTAGGCCCTAAATGCCCATGATGTGTTCATTGCTTTAAGTGTCCAAAAAGGCCAATTCCACTTCTTTAACTTGTTCTTGCATTTTTATCTTCAGGTATAAATAGGTGGCTGATAGGAAATGTTTATGCTCGATCCCATCTATCTCCTGACTCATGGAGAGGCTGATTTGGGAGGAAAGTGTCCTCCTTACTCCCAGAGAGACACTGTGAATTCCCCTGTAAGGGATATGAGGCTTTATTATCTTCCCTCAGTAGAGCATTGGCATGAATCTACAAAGGCATAAGGCCATTGTCCTTAGTTACTATCCTCTTAGTTATTATTACCCAGGACTAAAGGATGACCTGGCCAGTGTCTGCACTTCATGGACAGTTACTGCTGAAGCACACCAGAGATTAGGAATACTCCATACAACATACCCATGGAGTCATCCTTGCTTGTGTGCTAAAAGGTGATCCATTTCTAGAATTGCATGTGTTTCTTAGGACTCTTCTCGTACCCAGTGCATTAGAGCAAGATCACCAGAAGCGAATCTTATAGATGGGGACACTTGGGAAAATCCTTGAAAATGTGCTCATGAACTGGGGACTGAGGAAAATAGGATAAGGCAGGGGAAGAAACAGAACCTTATCCTGGTCCTCAAGGGACCTCTCTCTGGAGCATGAAGAACACAGAGTTGGTCCCCCTGGAGATGAAAGGGCTCAATTTGACCCTACCCCCTGCCAGATACCAGTTTCTGCTGACAGCACAGGCTTGTGACTTCTTGAATAAGGAAGTATGTGCCTGGGTGTGGGTAATGCCCTGTGAAGGAAGCAGCTGTGAACCCTTAGCAACAACACTCAGCCACCAGGAAAGAGGCACCCCAGTGAAGGAAACCAGGTGCCACCAAGAGCCTCTGCCACAGACCTTTAAAGGGAAGGACAAAAACCATGGAGTTTGGAGTTCCCTCAGGCTCTGCAGGTTAAGGATCTGGTATTTTCACTGTTGTGGCCCTGGTTACAGCTGTGACCCTGGTTACAGCTGTTCAGGTTCAATCCCTAGCCTAGGAAATTCCGCATGCCATAAGAATGGAAAAAAAAAAGTGAAGGAAAGAAAGAAGAAAAAAAGTAAATTCCCATTGTGGTTAAGCTATAAGGAGCCAGACAGGTATCTATGAGGAGGTGGGTTCCACCCCTGGCCTCCCTCAGTAGGTAAAGGACCAGGCATTTCCATGAGCTATGGTGTAGGTCACAAAGGCAGCTTGGATCTGGCATTGCTGTGGCTGTGCTGTAGACCAGCAGCTGTACTTCTGATTCAACTCATAGCCCGAGAACTTCCATATGCAACAGGTCTGGCACTAAAAATAAAAATAAAGTAAAACAATGGAGCTCAAAAACTTAGAGGAAGGGCTAAGGGCAGGACTAGAAGGAGCAAGCACTGTCTCAAAGTTAGCTTAAGCCCCCCATTCTCAATCCCCACTGTGGGCCTGGACCTCTCATGCAAAGGAATGGTTCAGCCCCTGTAGCCATTGGAGTAAGAGATTCATGGTCTAAAAGCATAAATGAATACCCAATTCTTTCTCCAAAGCCTGCTATCCCCCCTTGTGGGAAACCCATGGGCCTCCTATATACTGGAGCTACATGTCCCTCTGTACCACCTCTTCTCCTCAGACCATTTCTTCAGAGGAGCCATGGAGGTAGGTGGCAGGGCAGGGTAGGTGCCATTCCTAACCCCCAGCCTCCCAAGAAGGAATAAAATGTGGCTTGGTGAGGAACCCAGAAACTTCCTACATAGACTGACCAGATAGACTGTTTATCCTGCCCTTGGCTGGGCACAGCCATAAACCAGGCATTACAGTGCCTCTAAAGGATTCTGCATATTTAACAGAAGAGTGTTGTTTCCTTTCATTCAACCATTTTAACAAAGAAGTTGACAGGGTTTTTGTTCCTTTGCTTGATTCCATATGGAAGACAATTATCACCACTTGCTTAGAAGAAAGAGATGCCACTTTCTCTTTGTATTGGCCCCAAAACACACCACACCACACATGCACAAGTATATACTAGCAAAGGGGTTCAAGTGCAGGTATACATGCATATAAGCGCACACACACACACACACATCCCTTCCCTTTTAGCTCTGGCTCTGGGAGACATGACTAAAGCCAAGAGGCTTCATTGGAAACAGAGTGCCCCAGTCTCCATCTCCAGGTATTCCCAAGCTGCCCCCACCAAAGCTGGCCAAGGTCCACTCAAATTCTCCACAACTCCAGTTGAGGTACTAGAACCAGTGTTTCATCTGTTCTTCTGAAATCCATCCAGTCAAGATTTTCTAATTTCCCCAAACTACAAACTCTGCTTTTATTCCATGCAAATCCCCCTGTACCACCAAAGCCTTCAGGCCTGTGGAGATTGATCGTGCATGATCATTCAGGGCCCAAGGCAAAAAAAGTGGCCAGTCCCAGACTGAGCACTGGGGCACTGGCTGAGGAGGCATGGCCTGAGCTGGATATAGGAGTGGGTATCCAGCTCCTTAGCCTGTGACTAGATGACTGGGGAGGGTTTGCCTGAGGTCCTGGGTCTGGGTGGCTGGCACAGGGGCAAGACTCACAGGATGAGGCCAGTGATCACAGGGCTGGCAGTGGGGGAAGATGTCCTTCACTTGCGTTGTGGGAAGATGAGTGTGCAGCTTCTGGCTCTCATTTAGCTGTTGGAGACTGAGGAAGTGTTGAGAATGAAGGCCATTTTAAGACATATCTCCCTTCACACAGGGCCAGCATTCAGAACAAAAACCCACTGATTCTTTTCATGTCTCCCAAGACAGCAAATACCATGGTGTTCTCCACAGTTGAGGGAATGAGTTATAGCAGTCTAAAAAAGGTGCTGAGAGGTGCGTGTTGGAAATTACCTGGAAGGTTTTTCCTCCATCCTTAACAAGTATTTCCTAGAGGATTACATCCTCGGTTCTCGATCGTGGCGTGTGGACTAGGTAGAAAAACTCAGAGACACAGTCTAGGCCAGCAATCCCTTTAAGGATTTTGGTTTGTGGTGACCCCAGTCAATCTAAGATCCTCTCCTTTCTTTTCTTCCCTTTACAAATTATTGTAAATGGGAGAATTTCCAGGAGTCACATTGTGGCACAGCAGAAATGAAGCTGACTACTATCCATGAAGTTGTAAGTTCCATATATGGCCTTGCTCAGTGGGTCAGGAACTAATGTTGCCATGAGCTACTGTGTACGTCTCAGATGTGGTTTGGATCCTGCATGGCTGTGGCTATGGTATATGCCAACCTCTGTATCTCCAGCTCAACCCCCAGCCTGGGAGCTTCTATATGCCACAGGTGCAACCCTAAAATACAAAAGAAAAAGAAAAAGAAATAATATTTCCACCCAAAAAAAGCTCTTAAAGATATCAAATTTGCAGGCCTTGTTCCATTACACTGCTTTTTTTCACCCTAAGATGAGGAAAAATACTGTGAACTATAAGTGCAATATACCAGGCCTTGGCAGACGTACCTGACTCACCAAACATGAGATGTGTTTAATAAACACTACAAAAGTGGTCAGCAAAGTCCAATTAACCACGGGTTTTGTGAGTGGAGGTCTGTTGGACCACAGCCACACTTGATCTTTCTGTACTGTTTATGGCAGTTTTCACATACAACAGCCAAGGTGAGTGCTTGCAACACTGACAATAAAGACTACAACACCTAAAATGTTTACAATCGGGTCCTTTACAGAAAATTACTCCTCCCATCTGGGGAAAGACCCTAGCTACCAATACTAACAAGAAGAGCTTCCAGGAAACCCCTTCCTCCATTACCTCCTCGGCAAGCCATCCAGTAAACTTAGTTTGTGTCCTCTCTCCTCCCTTCCTCAGTGATTTCCTCTCTCTCTCTGTATATGTGTGTAGGTGTTGCTAGATCTAGAGGCTCCTGGGAAATGGCCCTGATATTCATCCACAAGTGCTGGCCCTGCTGGACTTCCACTGGGACTGTGCACGTCCTTTCAGTCTTGGTGTACAGATCTGGCCATCATGGGTCCCACCGTGGCTGGTCTCTCAGCATTGAATGTGCTCTAGTTCAGCTCACTGAACTCTCAGGGAATTTCCTTGTTAAGCATGGCTGCCCACGTGTTCAGAACTCATGGCAGGTGTGTGCATTTCTGACCAGCAGGTTCCATACTTGGTTGTGATGCTAAGGTTCTGACAGCTGATCTTTCAGCATTTCACTCTTGTCTCCTTGTCTGTGATGTGATGGGAAGAGAAGAGCACCCACTGCCTTCCTCTTGGCTTGTTTTTATTCCCAGCTGGGTTACCAAAATCTAAGGTTAGCAAGAAACTACACATCATTGCAGACACCCTGTTCAGTGTCTTCTGTATTAAATATGGTGATGGGTTTAAATACAGCTAACACTGCCCTTCTGGGAGCCAAAGCTTCTAATCAGACTGTTCACTCCTCATCATTTTTGTCCTTACTTCACAGTGTGACAAAGTTTAGCTAAAAGTGATTAAAAATGACAATATCCACTTTGGGAAACCCTAAACCTTAACACGGCTTTCCACATCCAGAAATTCCTCAATAAAAAGAGACCTAAAAATAGTTTTCAGTTAATCATACCATTTTCCAGAATGTAGGAAAAAATCAATGTATAAACTCTGTTAAATAATCTAAAGCTGTTCTTGTACTAGTTGATATTTTCAAACCAATACGTACTTCAATAAATATACATAATCTCAAATGTTCCAAACAAAAAGCAAAAAATATCCATGCCATTTGGCTCCTTAAAGACACATCTCCTTCTCTAGCTGCAATTGTAATTGTGAGGAACTGTATAGCAGTGAGTTAAATGAATGACCACAGCACTAGGTTACAATAAAATCAAGAATGCTGTGCATTCACTGCTGTAAAACACTTAAAAAATTTTAAGACTTGGTCTATAAAGGGAAACATTTTTAGTACTAGACAACTTTCATAATATATCTTCATGATTATATCATAGTGGAAAATATACTGAGCATAATATACGTTATAATAGATTCTGACCTATTTTCCCATGAAAAGCCTAATTAACCAAAATATATCAAATTTCCAACATATGTTTTTTTGCTCAGATAAAACAACAGCAAATTTAAGATAAAATGCAAATATGCCTTATAACTGATCAGAAAATCAGTGGTTCAGTGATTTGCAGTGAGTGGTACAAATCATATGACCTTATACAGCTTCTCTATAAACAGTGTATATGAATTCTAAAAGTGTGGCCTTAAAGATTTTAACATCAAAATTGACGTGTTGTTCTTTTTGAATTTGGAGATCCCTCTGTGGCACAATGGCTTTGGGATCTGGCATTGCCTCAGCAGGCATAGGTTTCCTAGGAAATTCTGTAAGCTGTGGGAGTAGCAAACATGTTTTTTTTTTTTAATTTAATATGAAAGGTTTTAATTGAAACCTTGAGAAATCCCTAATAAATGTATTTTAGCTAATTTTTCTTACGGAAATCAGAATTTTTAAATTTAGTAAACAAATAGATGTAGTTGCCATGCAATCATTTTACTTCTATTCTTTCCTACAAATATCAGGGGTCAGCAAAAATGTTCTGTAAAATATTTTAGGCTTTAAAGACGATACCTTACCTGTCGCAAATAATCAACTCTGCTGTTGCAGCATGAAAGCAGGCACAGGCAACACCCAAACAAGTGTGACCATGTTACAGTAAAACTGTATGTACCAAAACAGATAGTGGGCCAGACTAGACCCACAGGCTGGCCTGTGCCAACCCCTATGTGCATCATCTTTTGTCTTTTTTTTTCTTGTCTTTTTGCCATTTCTTGGGCTGCTCTCATGGCATATGGAGTTTCCCAGGCTAGGGGTCCAATGAGAGCTATAGCCACCGGCCTACACCAGAGCCACAGCAACGTGGGATCCGAACCACATCTGTGACCTACACCATAGCTCAAGGCATTGCTGGATCCTTAACCCACTGAGCAAGGCCAGGGATCAAACCCACAACCTCACGGTTCCTAGGTGGATTCACTAACCACTGCGACACGATGGGAACTCCCATAATCTTTGTCCTTTAAAAGCTTAAATTCTGGAGTCCTACATTATCAATGCAGAATTTACATTTGCTTAATAAGTTTAAGTTTATTTATGATTAAAAATTAAAGTTTTACATATCTTACATCATTTATGCATGATTATAAATGCCTACATACACACATACACAGGACTGATGATAGAAGAAAAAAAAGGTGGCATATGAAAAAAGGAAGGACATGAATACTGTGACTTTGGGTATACTAGCTGTTCCCCATATGAAGAAATTAATATTGTCGGCTTTTGTACACTCAAGGAAAATAAGCTTAATGGTGGCTCACAGGAATACTTTCAATTTCCAAGAGTTGTTTTGGACTTTGATTCTGCCTGTAACCATATGCCTCAGAATTTGTGTTAGGTTTTCTAGCAGTATACTTTGCATTGGCTATGTTCCCAAGTTAAGAAGTACAGTTTCAGCAAGGTACAACTCTTGGCTCAGTTTTGCAGGATGAAGTCAGGAGTGACACAATGTCAAGATGATGAAAAACACCAAATTGGCTGAAGTTTATTGGAGCATCCTTACATCAACCACATCTTCAAGAAATGCAACTGAGATTTGTTCTTGTGGAAATGGTAAGTAAGCCCACCACCTGTTGTGGTGGGGAGATCAGTGGTCCAAACACTCTGGCACCCAGCTCTTCAGTTACAGAGGATGTCCATGTGTCTTGGGGATTCCTCCAGGTGATGACCTCTCTGTCTGCTTCCAGCTAGCTGAGGTCTGTGTGCTCTTATCATAGCTTCAAACCCTCATTATATTCCAAAAGCCATACAGCTCTGATTCCAGTCTGTAACCCATGGATTGTGGAGACAGCTGATGTATGGAGAGAGCACTTAACTTGCTATCATCTAGCTGCACCCTTGTAATTTCCCTCAAGGGTAGGGATAATTCACACACTTGACAAAACTTGCAGCTACTACCACCTAATTCTTTTCATGATGTTTTTCACAAATCGAAGAACATGGGACTGAAAGAAAGGAAAAGAGGAGGTAGGGAGAGAGAGACCAAACTTATTAAGACCCTAGAATGTCAGTGCATCTCTATGCAGAGGGAGATAAAGCATGAGTGTTTCTGAAAGGGAAAGGAAAGGAAAAAGAGGGGGAAGGGCAGAAATATGAAGTGTATTGTTCAGGGTTCTCCAGAGAAGTTTCAACCAATAGAAATGTGTATAGGGATAGATATTGGTTCATTTTAAGGAACTGACTCATGAGATTTTGGAGGCACAGTTAACCCAAAATCTGATGGGGAGTCCAGCAGGCCTGCAGACTCAGGAAAGAATTTTGATGAGTCCAAAGGCTGTCTGCTGGCAAAATTCCTTTTTGCTCAGGGAAGATCATTCTTTGTTCTTTTACAGCCTTCAGCTGCTTTGATGAAACCCACCCATATCGTAGAGGGTAATCTTTTTTACTTAAAGTGCCCAACCATTTAAATGTTAATCTCATCCAAAACATACCTTCACAGAAACATCCAGAACATCTGATCATGTATCTGGACACTGAGCCCCAGCCACATTGACACATAAATTAACCATCATATAAAGAGAACTCGTGGTGAGGAGAAAGGCATGTGCACAGAGAGAGATGAAGTATGTTTTTCTTCGTTTCTGGTTACTCTGTTCCATCATGTTGTAGCAGGAATACTTGAGTTCCAACTAACTCAAATACTGTAAAATTTACACAATGAAAATTTCCTGAAATATGTCATAAACTTTCTTTTCTAACCCTAAAGGGTTGGAAGATATGCAAGATCAAAGCAGGAGTCTCTATCTAGTTTTTGTACTTAAAATGTACCTTTCCTCTTTGAGAAATTTAAACTTAATTTTGAGATTGTTACATATCCACATACAATTGTAAGAAATTATAGCGCTCCTGTGTACCCTTCATGGTTTTCACCAGTGGCAACACCTTGCAAAATTATAGTACAAGAGTTTAACAAAATTATTCACGTTGATACAGTCCATCGATTATATTCAGGTTTCCAAGTTTCTCATATATGAATTTTGTGTGTGTATGTGTCTGTGTGTGTCTGTGCATGTATTTACCTCATGCAATTTTATCATATGGATGTATCCATGCATTCACCGCCAAAGTAAAGGCACAAAACAAGAGTTTCATTCCCATAAGGATCCCTCATGTTGCCCTTTTAGTCACACCCACTTTTCTTCTGTCCCCTTAACTTCATCTTTAATCAAAGGTAACCCTGACTATTTTCTTCCTAATTTTATCAGCTCGAGAGTATTATATAAGTGGAATCATACAGGATGTAACCTCTCGGGGTGGGCTTTTTCATTCAGTGTAACTTGCATGGTAATTTACCTAAGTTGTTATTTTTAGCAGCAGGGGCCTCTTTTTCATTGCCAAGTTCCTAATATTGAATCAACATTGCATATGAAGAATTAATTCTACTTGGTCATAAGGTATCATTCTATATATACATGATGGATTTAAAATGCTAAACGTTTTGAGAGAGCTTGTGTGTATCTTCATGAGAGATACTCATCTATACCTTTACAGTTTTGTACTTTCTTTGTCTGCTTTTGGTATCAAATTAGTACGGCCTCATAAAAGATTAGGAAAAGTTTCCTCTTCTAATTTCTGGAAGAGATGATGGACAGTTCTACTTCCAATGTTTTGTAGAATACTTCAGGGGAATCATCTGGACCAGGACATTTCTTTTTCAGAAAAATTTAAATTATGAATTTAGTTTCCTTAATGATTATGTAACTTTTCAGATTATCTATTTTATCAGGTATGTTGGTATCTGATTTTTGAGGGGTTGTTCCATTTTCTCTAGGACACAATTCATGAGAACAGTAAAACTGTTCATAGTAATCTCTCACTGGCATTTTAATGACTGCAGGATCTATCATGAGAGCCCATTTCCCGCCTGATATTAATGATTTGTATCATGTCTATTAGTTTTGTCATAATTACAACAGGTTAATGAATTGTATTTTACCATTTGAAGAATGAAATTTTTTCCATATTTGTTGTTTTTCTGTGTGAACTACATTGATTTCTGCTTTTATCTCTATTATTTCTATCCATCTCTTTTGAGTTGATTTTGCTCTTTCAATTTGCTTGAAGTACAAATTTAAACTACAGATTTGAAACGTTTCTTAATTGCATAATGTGAGCATTTAGTGCTATAAATATTCCTCTCATCTTGGCTTCAGCAGGGTTCTACAAGTTTGATATGTTGCACTGTTTTCACTTAGTGCTATGTATTTTTTTGTTATTATCTTTGAAATGACTTCCTGCTTGACCCATCGTTTATGACTATGTGGTTAACTTTCAACGTTTTTAGAGGTTCTCCTGTTGTGTGTTATTTAAAAGTGTAGTTTGATTCCATTGTGGTTGAAGAATGTATTCTTCATGGTTTCATTTCTCTTGAATTGGTTGAAGTGTGTTTTATTGCTCAGGATAAGGCAGAAGATTCATGAGTACATTAAACAAAACATGTAGAAGTTCCTTCATGGCTCAGGAGGTGAGAGGATCTGGCATTGTCACTGTTAGTGTGTGTAGACATTCTATAATCATGCATAAATTATGTAAGCTATTTAAAGTTTACTTTTCAATCATAAATAAATTCCAACATAGGATATAAAGATAATGTAAATGCTACATTGATAATGTAAGATGCCAGAACTTAAGTTTTAAAAGACCAAGGATTGTGCATGTAGGGGGGAGTGAATACCAGCCTTTGTGTCCAGTCTGGCCAACAGCCTGTTTAGGTAAATACAGATTTGTTTTAACATGGTCACACTTAAAAATAAGTGTTGCCTGTGGCTGCTTTCATCCTACAACAGCAGAGTTGACAATTTAAAACAGATGAAGTATAGTCTTTAAAGCCTGAAAATATTTACATTGTGATCCTTTACAAGACATTTTCGCTGACCCCCGATATTTGCAGAAAAGAATAGAAGTAAAGTTACTGCATTGCAAATACGTACATTTGTTTACTAAAGCTAAAACTTGATTTCCACAAGAAACATTAGATAAAATATATTCAGGTTTCACAAAGAATTGATCAAACACCTTATGTATTAAATTAAAACCAATTTTTTCCCTCACTGACACTGTGGCATATGAAAGTTCCCAGGAAAAACCCTAGATCCTTAACCCTCTTCACTGAAATCAGAAAATTATCACTGGTTATATAAGGTCTTAGGACTTCTTTATCAAAAGCTACCTGGGGGTGGAAGCCAGTGGGCTGGTGAGGTTGGGACCACTGAGCTCAACATGATCTAAGTCTCCCCCAAATACATTAACGGGCCATGAAATCTGAGTCACCCATTCCCCCCATTGTTTTGTCCTCACTGGGGTGAAGAGGCCGCTGCCTCCACCATTTAGCACATGGCAATAATCCCACCAAGACGATAGGATGGTCCCCCACCCACAAGGCACCGAAGCAGAAAGTCCTGTCCCTACAGCCAAGCCTTTTCCTCTCTGGACAGGCCACCACCACGGGACACCCTGGAGGAGTGGAGGATCACCCCAGCCTGTCATGTGGCCACTTCAGAGAGGCAGAGAGAAACTCTCTAGAGGTAAGGGCTGCCTCCAGCCTCCATTCTCACGACTGGTGAGTGTCCAGAGGGCTGAACGGCACAAAAGCAGCTCTCTATCCCCAGAGTGTTCCGGGATGCAGAGCATGGAACCGATGCCCCAGAAGCCCCCTAGCCCAGCAGGCTGGAGAGACAGGGATGATGAGGCTGTCCCTGGGGCTAGTGAGAGCTGTGTACTCCCGGGAGCAGCCTGGGCATCCTTGTCTCTGTGGAGGAAAGACTTAGTCATTCACCTGTGGATCCAGACTGCCTGGGATCTCACACATGCTCCGTTCCTCTCAGATCCCCTCTCTGTCCTCAGACGACCCATGTCTGAGGACACAGGCACATGCAAGATGACAGTGGACCAAGTGCATTTCTCAACAGAACGATTTTATCCATGTTTTACATCCCCCATCGCAAAGGAGCTACTGTGCCCACCCACACACACCCAGACCCAAGTCCCCACCACCTACCCCACCCACCCCCACCCCCTCCTGGCTCTGGTCATTCTGTCCTTCCTCCCCACCCCTATGGCAGCCAGGATGGTTGCTAGGACCTGGAGGAGCCCAAGGCTTCCATGGGGGCTGCCCAGTTGGACTGGCCCTGGAGGGCTGGCCCACCGTTCCTTACTGGCTGCAGTGCCACTTCCTCCTCGTCCGTGTGACACATGGGTCACACCTGCTCCTTTTTGGCTGGGAAGGGTCAACCAGCCCCAGAGCCAAGGTGTGCCTCCCAGAGCCTCACAGGTCAGCCCTAGGCCTGGCCAGGTCCTCAGCAGCAGCCAGGCCTCCACACCGAGCCCGCTTTCTAGACTTGGCAGCTTCCAGGGGGCCTGAGCTGAGGCCCATTCTCTGGGGCACGGGGGCCTGGGAAGCTTTCTGGGCCCTCTGGCCTGCAGTGCAGACAAGACCCGAGGCAGGGACAGGGCTCTGTGGCAGCCCCCAGGGCAGCAGGCTGTGGTGAAGGCCCAAGAGGAAGGCCAGGCTGGGGAGCTCCTCCTCATCCTCACTGAACCCGTGACCCAGCCCTGGGGCTCCACTAAGAGGAGAGGCCTCCCTGAGAACCTTGCTGGCCCTGGGTCCTGATGGAGGGCCCGAGCGCTTGGTGCCCTGGCGAGGAAATGGTTGTGCTGTTCCCGCCTGAGTGGGCTCCTGATATCCTGGAGAGGGCACAGAGCCTTTGTGCCTGAACAGGCCCCTGTCTGTTTGGGGGTGCCTTAGATGGCTGTGGAAATCCATCTGTGGTGTACAGGTTTCATCTCTGACCCCAGGCTGTGGGCCTTGCTCATTCCTCTGGGCATCTTGTTGGGCCACAGACTCTGAAGGTCTTGAGTCCATGTGGGCTGCCCTGTGATTGGAAGTGGCTGGCACCCCATCGTCCTCCTCCAAGGCCAGGACTTGTGTCTCCACCAGCTGGTGGGAGAGAGGTGGACAGTGACTGCTCTGCACCCTCCAGGGAGAGCCGGGGCTTATGGGCAGGGGGAGGTGAGTTGGGACTCACATCCACAGACAGAGCCTGTGGCCCTCCTGCCTTCCTCCTGCACCTTCTCTCCAGCAGGGTCCTTGCCCTGTCCCCGGCTCCCCTCCTCTCCTTCCATTCCTCCTGCCCTGAACCCACCTGGGCAGCCTCCTGGGTGCAGGGCCTCTCTGTCAGGGGAGGGAGGTACAGAGCCTTCAGGGCCTCCTGCTCTAGGGCCCTACCTGGCCCTGGCTGACCTGGGTCCTTTCCTCCTGGATTTCCATGGTCACCTGGCTACACCCCCTGCCCCCAGTCTCCCTAGTGTCAGTCCCTCCCCTGGCCACCTCTTCAGGGGAGAGTCCTTCCTCCTGCTGCAGCTCCTCAGCCAGGCCCGAGAGATCCAGCTCTGGTTCTGGGGAAAGCAACTCTGCCAGGAATCGGGGGTGAATGACCACCTCCACCTGGAATGGAAGGAAGAGGCTGTGAGCAACCTTGGCACGAGTGCCCTGGGAGGCGGGAAGGCCTGGGAGAAATGTGACTAGCAGAGGCCAATCCAGAGCCCCCCTCACAAAGGGGGAGCTTTCAAACTCCCATAGGTATTGTCTACTCTCACATAAACACACACACACACTCACAAGCAGGTGCACATGCAGACACATGGGCTCCAAAGCACAAACACATAGGCACCGACACAGACACACAAAGGCCTACAAAGAGAGAGACACACACACACATGTACAACTTTCACATCCACATATACACATCCTATGCACCAAAGTACACTCAGACACACAGGAAGACACACAGATGTCAGGGTCAAGGACCAGAGCCTAAATCCCATTATCCTGGGCCAAAGCCAGAACTAGGGTGCTAAGAGCATCTCTCCCTGGAATCCTGGAGTCTCAGACTCCAGGCCCAGCCCACCTTGGTGTCAAAGTCCTCCTGGGAACACAGCTTGTCCACGTAGCTGAGGATACCCGGGTCTGGGAAGCAGCCGTCCTCATCCTGTGGCAGCTCATATCCATCCTCTCGACATTCCATATCTGACTCCCCTGTGGCTGAGGGGCCAGGACCCACCAGTGCCTGCGGGATGTCCCCATGCTCCCTGCGAGTCTCAGGGGGAATCTCCTTGGGGGCCTTGTTCTCCAGCAGCTGCCAGGCTCTGCGTGGCCTTGGGTGGGTGTGCTGGAACCTGGGGCCGAGTTTCCTTGGAGCACAGGCTGAGGAAAAGCAGGAGGAAGGGAAAGTGAGGGGACCCAGCGCCCAGAAGCTGACCCCTGAGCAACACAGGGGAGGGCATTGTTGTGGGGCAATGGATATGCATGTGGGCAGGGGGAGGAGCAGCCAGAGCCTCAGGTTTTGTGGGAGGCCAGATTCAAGTCAGGGACAGGTAAAAGTCAGGTGTGAGAACGTGTGGAACATCTATGATCAAGGGTCTCCCCACCAGCACACTTGTTAGGCAGATTTCACAGGGGCCCCTTAGACAGGGAGAAGGGTGATGAGGTTCTAAATGGACCAGGTCCACACCGCAGAGTGGTAAAGGGGGACTGAGACACCCTCGGGGTCTATCCGTGTTGAAAGACCAATGCCCCCTTGAGGGAAAAGGACCAATCTGGGAACAGGGACCAGGCCTAGGCCTCTCTTACCTGTACCTTGACCTCCAGGGGGAAGGTGATTCACAGACTGAGTGCTCCTTTTGCGGGATGTGGGTTCCTGAGGAGCTAGCTTTGGTGGAGCTGGAGGAGGCATGCCCTGTGCCCACGTTGTGCAGGACACGTTCGCCATCCTGATCTCATCCTCTGCCTCAAATTGCATGAACCTGGGGGGTGTTGAGGGACAGGCCCCAGTGAGAAAACCACCTGGGCTCTGGAGCCCACCCAGGGCAGCAGGACCGAGGGGGTGAGGAGAGGGTGTCCATAGGTCTGTCAGGGCCCTATGAGGTGCTGTCGCAGCAGGTAACTGCTGTGGCAGAGGTCCAAGATCTGGGCCTCCTCCTGCCTGACCAGCCCTGGAGCTGGAGGGCATGGCCCAGCAGAGACCCAGGTCAATCTCTGGGACCAGGCTTAGGGACACATGGTGGGCATTGGGGGTCCCTGCTCATGTGCCCCCGGACCTTGTCTGACCCAAACAGTGGAGATGGCCAGTGGCCTGGTCAGGCACGTATCTCCACAGAGCCGTTGCCTGAACCCAGAATCTGCGGCTGGGAATGAGAGTGCGGGAAAGCACGCATGAGACAGGGCCCAGCACAGGCTGGAGTGGGGATCCTACCCTTAGAGGTGAGGCATCTCTTGCCACTGAGAGCTGGCTGCTCCTTTGGTTTTGTTTAGAAACTAGGAGGTTCACATGCAGAAATGACAGGGAGGGCCAGAGACCCATGGGCTTCCCCAGGGATGGCCGGTTGCCCATTCTAGCCACCGCTGATGAGGAGAGGCCTACCACACGCTAGGTCCGTGATGGCCAGGCACCCAGCATGAAGGGGTGCAACGCTGCCGGGTGGAGGCCTCATCCCTGCACAGCTCCCATGCCTTCAGGGGACCCCCTCCTGGGCTGCCGTGCTCCCCAAGGCCATCCTGAGGCCTCCCCACATCAGCATCACGGTAGGGCAGAGCTCCTGGGACAGGCAGGCTGGAAGAGCCAAGCTCTCCAGGTGGCAGAGGGGATTCTGGAGGCCAATAGGATTTGGGGATTCAGGGAACAGGAGGTGTCAGGTGCCAGCCTCCTCTTGCATCCTCTATGATTGCTACCAGCAGAGCCAGATCCTGCCCATCACCCACCACCCACCCCACCATGTCGCCCTTGGCCCAGGACCCTGACTCACTTTGCTGCATTTTCATAAAAGGCCATCCTCTCAACGGTGCTCATGTGCTGCCATTCCTGCATGGCCTGACGCATGCTTTCCTCCAGCGTCATGGTGGGCTTCAGGCGAGCCAGGGTGCGAAGCACTGGGCTGTAAGCCCTCAGGGTCAGTCTCTTGGTACAGCCCAGCCCCCAACTGCCCAACCCCACCCAGCTCCAAGGCCTCCATGGGCCCCAGCCCTGCCAAACCCAGGCTCAAGAGGGGGAGACGAGGGTGTCTGGAGAGCAAAGGCAAGCCTTCCTGGTGCCTGGTGCCACCACCTCCCACTCACCAGAGGATGATTGTCCACTCCCTGGCTATAGCTGGGACACTCTGGCTGGGGGGGTTTGCCATCTCATATAAAATGCAGCCCCCTCAATGTGGGAGGGAAGGTGCCAGTCTACCTGCTAACAGGTTTGAGAATTACAAGGATTCTTGTGCCCAGGTCTCTGCACTAGATGGCCTAGTCCCCCTTTTCGGAGGGACCTCGGGTCTAGGAGGGATGTTCCTGCCAGGCTCACCACTCTAGGAGAATAGACCATTGCCCTTAGGACAGCTCGACCACCTCCCCGTTCACACTGGACTTCTTCAGAACAACAAGGACCGGGCATGCAGAAAGCTCTGTCCTGGGCCTGAATGTCCTAAGCCTTATCTGAAGTGATACCCACTGGCTGCCAGAGGCCCAGGTCCATGGTGAAAGGAGGTAGCACCAGAGAAGCAGGTCCCATTCAAACTCTGGCTCCTCACATCCGAGCAGGACCCTCTCAGACTGCTCTCCTGCACTCAATGTTATCATGGCAGTGCAGAAAGTGAGACAACTGGTCTTGCATGGTGGTGGTAGCTGAGCTAAGGCACGGACGGGATGTCATGGACTGGACGTGGGACACATCTGAGTGCAGACGTGCCTCATCATAGCATGGACATTGCTGTCAACCCTCCTTCTTTTGAGGTGAAAGGATGCCTGGAAGCCTAAGCAGGGAGGCCATGCCAAGGTCCTGTATATGCGAAGGCTCCAGCTGAGCTAATGAGGGTCTGAGAGGTCACTTACATGAGAAAGCAGGAGAGAGCTTCCGCATCGGGGCTCTGGGGCAGGTGGCTGCGGGCCAGGGACTTGAAGCGCTGCCAGCGTTGGAAGTTCTGATAGACGCTCTTATGTTGAGAGGCGTCCTCCTGAGGGCCCGTGTGCTGGGAGGCATGCAGGCTGCCTGCCCCAGAGGTGCCATGTGTCCACGGCCCAGAGCTCCCTGGGGGCAGGATGAAGGCCATCTGGGCAGCTGGTGGTGCCGCTTGAGGAGGAAGGCCTGGGGCCAAGCCTCCCTTGCCAGCCTGAGCTACTGCAATAGCTGGGGCAGCCACCCCACTGTCCCCCACAGGGCTTGCTCTGCAAAGGGGTGCAGGACACAAAGCACTCCCCATGAGGGCCCTGGAAGCATTCCCATTGAGGGGGGCCTGAGGGCACCCAAAGGCCTGAGACTGGTGGGGCAATGCTGACCTCCCTCCTGACCAGACTGGGACAGGGATGTTGCCAAGCCCTGGGGCAATGGGGCCATGGTCAGCAGGAGTCACCCGAGGTGTCATGGGGTGAGCTGGCTGCAATAGGATGCTGCCAGGCAGGAGTAGTGGGGCCACGGGCGGTGGCAGGTGCTGCTCCCAAGCTGTCTGGGGCTGGGAGCCAGGAGTGGGGGGAGGATAGGAGCGTGAGGCCCCAGGGTGCATGACCACATCCGTGCCCAACAGTGGAAATGCTGTGGAGAGAAAGGAAAGGGGTGAATGGAAGAGGAGAAGGGGTGACATGGACAGAAGCTCTCTGGGGACTCAGAGGGCACACCTCAGTGGGAGAGGGCATTTGGCCCGAGGAAGCTGTGTGTTGTGCAGATGTCGTGGAGGGATTTTCATGTTCTGACCTCAGTGAGAGAGGGCATTTGGCCCGAGGAACCTGTGTGTTGTGCAGATGTCGTGGCGGGATATTCATGGCCTTGACCCCCGCACCCAGTTCCCTGCCCCTGTCTACCGAGAAATGCTCAGCTCAGCAGCAGGGATTGGAGAGCCTCCCTGAGGGGCTCCCTGACACCTCGTCCTCACAGGCTGTCCCCACGTCCTGGACCTGAGAGGCCATCTACTCTGAGCATGCCCCTCAGCAATGTCACTGGCAGGTAAGGGCCTTCTCCAAGGTCCTTCCAGGCACTGTGAGGCCTTTGATGGACCACCACTGTCTAAATTCGAAGGGCCTCACATCCTCCTCAACCCTTCCACTCGGGATGCTCAGCACACATCTTTTCTGTCTTTTTTTCCTGACCTCACACAACACCTCTCAGAGGCTGCAAAGATCGCTCTGCTCACAGAACCCTTAGACAAACACAGGACAGCACCACCAAGCATGCACCTGCCTCTCCAAACCACCCAGAGTGGACACTTCACAAGGGCTAAGGTGTGCCACCACATCCCGATGGCCCTGAATCCCTCCCACCATGCAGTTCTGCCCCTCAGAGAGAAGGCTGAGAAGTCGGTGTGTGTCCCCTGCATTTTTGCCACTTCCCATCCAGGGTTGGCTTCCAAAGATGAGCACGGGCCCAGGGCGGCTCATATGACAAGGGTCATGGGAGTAGAGGCTGCCTGGGGTCCTTCCCCTTCCAGCTCCCAATAATGGAAAGTGAGGACAAACTGAGAAGCAGGCAGGAGTCAGGTGCCATTGTGAGAAAACCGCCCATTCAGGAGAAGGAGGTACATACCATGACGCACCGAATTGACCTCCATAGGTGTCCTTGGAGGTTTCAGAGTAGCAGACTAGATCATCTTCCTGCTTCTGTGCTACACTGCTTCACCCCCCCCCTTTACAAAGGAAGCAGCCTTCCTAGGCATTCCACCTGCACCAGCCTCTCTCCACATGTAGTAGTAGTGACTTGAAATAGGAACACACTCTTCATCTCAAAGTCAGGCCTCAGCTTCTGCCGTGAGACACCTCACATGCTGCGCCATGTCTGCAGAGACGTATTTCCACAAAAGGGAAACCAATACAGAACACCTCAGGCCCACAAGTCCTAGCTTGGGTGAAGTCACCTGGTTGCCCATCCCTTGTGGGATCCAAGGCCACAGTTGCCTGACCTGAGAAGTGAGTTCTGGGCGGGATGGAGGGAAACGTTCTGGGCCGTGGCAGTGAGAGTCACATCCTGCCCAGCTCAGAGCAGACCCTTTCCTGAGCATGTGGCCACAGACAACACCCACCAGCACTGAATCGTTTTCTGACTATACCCTCCCATTCCACGCCCCCATTAGCCAGAGTATGCTCCAGTTCCAATCCCTTAGAGAGGTCTAGTGAGGCGAGCTTCAGATGCCTGAGGACCACAAGGCGGGGCTAGGCTTTCCCCATGACCCACCCAGGGCCAGCCACAGGACACTGGCTCCACACACGTTCCAAGTGGCTTGTCTCCCTTCTAGAAACCGCCAACCTGCCTGCTGCCATCCTGCCTCCCCAACCAGAGCAAGGCCTCTTGAACCACCTCCAAGCAGCTATCCTCCCCAGGGCAGCCTCAGGGTTCTACAGGCTCCCCAGCTGAGATGTCCCTGGGGTGCAGTGCTCTCGCCTTCCTCCCCTTCCGTCCAACTCCATGTCCACAGTGAAGGGTCCCAACGGAAACGCAGGCATTTGAGGGAGGCACTTTCTCTTGGAAAACAGCCCCTGTCTAGAGGCTTACCACCTTCTGAAGCCATTCCCACAGGCATGGGCCTGGACCACCACGGGCTGGTGGCCTCAACGTGGACAGTCCAGAGCAGGACCC
This sequence comes from Sus scrofa, assembly GCF_054392235.1. Classification (NCBI taxonomy): domain Eukaryota; kingdom Metazoa; phylum Chordata; class Mammalia; order Artiodactyla; family Suidae; genus Sus; species Sus scrofa. The sequence goes on along the minus strand of NC_139396.1, from coordinate 17,611,156 downwards.
AGCGAGGGACCTGCCCCAACAGATGCTCAGGACGCAAGTAAAGGAGCCCAAGTTTGAATCTCAACAGTAGAATGCGGGCCTCCAGTCATTCTGCAGTGGGGGAGGGGCCGAGGGCAGGTGAGCCTGGGTGGGGGTGGGGTGCCATTCCATGCTGGCCTCTGCAGGGAGGCAAGAACCAGACGTTTCTTCCACCTTATGCAGGGGCCAGACAATTGTCGAGTGCCTCGTCAGGCAATGTATGTGTTGGTTTTCAGAGTCACAGCACCGAGGTTTGTCTTGATGTTCCCTTTCCCTTTGTTATTCATCAACTTTTTATTGTCCTTCAACCCCCTCAGCTTCCGTCCTGCCTCCAGGCTCCCTTCCCCAGAGGCCACACTTTCTGAACAAAATTCACCTTTTATCATCTGATAACCACTTGGATTTTCATGGCCACCTGGAACCCAATGTTTATGGTTTGGCTTCTCTCAGCAGACCCACCATGTGTGATTGGTGTGTGTCCGTCTTTCCTAAGGAAACCGTCCTTGTGTGCCAAGCAGCATCCAGCAGGACCCACCTTCCTCATGTTCCCTTGTGCTGGAAAGGCCCAGCCTATCCATAAAGCCACTGCACAGCCCACGTGTCCAAGACCAGAGATCAGTCTGTGGTGTCTCCCATATGATGACATTGCTGGTAAGTCTTGGAGCTTTTCCCTGTTAAATGTTTGTGAATGTAACATTTTCAACAAATCCTCCCTTCTCAGGGATCACAGTCCACGTGTGCCGAATAGCATATGTAGTGCTGAGTCCTCCTCTCCCCTCTTTCCCCTGTCCACTCAGTCCTCGTTCCCACCAGGGACCAGAGATTCCTGTTTCATTCACATCTTTTCAGAGATCTTTTGGGCAAGCAACTTTGAATGCCATCCGTTTGCCTTTGCAGGTAGTATTCCTTTGTCTCTGGTTGAAATGTACCATGTGCACAGGGAACTCCATCTTGGACTTGTGATGGAAAAGGTTGGGGGATAATGTGAGAAAGTGATTACATATGCATCCTATATAGATATATATGTATCATATATCATATATACATTCACCTGTCTGTACGACAGGGTCCTTTGGCTGCACAGCAGAAGTAGACCAAACATTGTAAATCAACTGCAGTGGAAAACCTAACCTCTTGTAAGATCAAAGAGTTCCTCTTGAGAAAAAGTAAAAAAGGAAATGAGAAAATTAAATTGCGTCCCCGTAGACCTGAGTATCTTTACTTTTGTTGCCTTCCTATTGATATCGTGGCTCTTCTGTTACTGGATGCATTTTTTACATGGGAGTTCCTCCATTCTCTTGAAATTCAATGTACTGAAAGGGCAGAGTGCTCAAAGCCAGGCAAAAACAATAGTAAATGTGCAGCTCCATTTGAGTTTTTCATTTCCCATACACAGTGCCTGCATTTAGCCTGACCTGTGTCCCGTGCACCATTTTGGACATATCTTTACTGCAAGTACTTTCCCTGTGTATCTGAAATTTAACATTCCCTCGGAATCAGCATGCATCTGGCAAGACTCGCCCATAAGGGTACCACATTAGGATACAGGGAGTGGGCAGTTCTTGAGGGGATGAGAACTTGGAGTGGAGACCAAAAGGTGCCTTTTGGTCCAACACAAAAGAAAATGGCAAAGGGACCCCAAATCTGCAGGCTCTTTGGATGAAATGGCAATGGAAGAGCCAAGATATACTAGTGCGTCGTTGAGCTTTATGTGGTTAAGGACAGAAGTAAGGGAGGAGAAGACAAAATCTTCTCTTTCCTTATGTGAAAGAACCAGATGTGTGTGTGTGGGGGGGGTCTCTTGGTATAATTGCTTTCTCTTTGGGGGACACACGTGCTGCCTATGGATGTTCCTAGGCTAGAAGTCATATCAGACGTGCACGAGCAGGCCTCTGCCATAGCCAGAGCAATGTGGGATCCAAGCTGCATATGGGACCTAGAGCACAGCTCAGGGCAATCCCGGATCCTTATTCTACTGAAGGAGGCTGGCATGGAGTGTGCATCCTCAAAGATCCTAGGGAGGTTGATGTCTGCTGAGCCATGATGGGAATTGCTGGCTTTTGTAGGTGTGAAAACATCGACTGCCCGTGATGTGGGTGTGCCCTTTGACACAGTGCCAGCTTTTTATCCACCAATGTCCAATCTCCACGTGTCCAAACCCACTCGCATCAATGTCCTCCTCAGCAAGCCCTGCTTAAAAGCTGGTGCATTTCCTGTCTGCATCCAATACCCTTGCTCTTGAGAATCGAGGCTCGTCCTTGCCTATAGTGCTGTCTGCATGGGAATCAACGTAGCATCCCTGACACAGCCAGAAACACACATGAGGAAACGTTGAGATTGGGAGTTAAGGTCAGCTTTTCACGATGAAAATGATAGGAATGCGTATGTCCGTCTTGTGTGGTGAGAGGCGAGGTCTCGGGAACATCATCAAGGGAGGTGAGGGGTGAAAACCTCCTAGGACTGCAAGCAAATCTCTTGGGAGGCAAGAGTCCCTCTGTGCAGTAGCAGAACTACAATTGCCCCTGCTGTTAGGGTGTTGGGCAAGGAAGGAGAGGTTGAAAGGATTGTTGCAGATTGAGAAAAAGGAGTTGTGTGGGTGCTTCCGAAGCTTCTTGCCCCTTGCAAAGGAACAAGGACTCCAAAGAGGGTGAGAAGCTGAGGCGAGAGTATCTCCTGCAATGCCATGGTGAGCTTTGTAGGAAGAAACTCTGGATGGGGCACTGCAAAACTGAGCACCATGGGAATAGGGCTCTCTATTGGAGCTTTTCCATTGAAGAAACATTTCAAGGATTTTCAAACAAGACCTTCATATGAGAAGATTGCTGAGGCACCCATTGTGCCCAGGCATTCAGGAAGGCAAGGCATCCTTGTTGCTCCCTCCCCTTCTTCAGCCACTCCTGCAATTTGTTACAAGATTCTCACGCATAGCTCAGATGTAGTATTTTTGGGGGTTTCTTGTTTGGTTGGTTTTGAATTGTTCTTCCCCCAAGACAATGGTTTTGCTACTGTACAGCATGGTGACCCAGGTACACACACATGTACACATTCTAGTCTCTCCCATGAGCATGCTCTATCACAAGTTCCCAGTGCTACACAGCAGGATCTCATTGCTAATCCACACCAAAGCCAATCCTTTGCATCCCTTCACCCCAAGCTCCCAATCTACCCCACTCCCTCCCCAGATGTCGTATTGGCATGAGTCTCCTCAGGGACACTGGTACAAAAGTTGCATTGTGGAAACGAGGTGCTCCCAATTCTTCCATCCTTTTTTACTGACTTTGGACTTCTGAGGGCCGCATCCATGGCATCGGGAGATTGCCAGGCTAGGGGTCCAATCAGAGCTGTGGCCCCTGGCCTATCCCAGTGCCACAGCAATGCCAGATCCCAGCCGTGATGGCAACCTACACCGCAGCTCACAACAATACCTGATCCTTAACCCACCGGGGAGGCCAGGGATGGAACCCACAACTTCATGGTTCCTAGTCAGATTCGGTTCTGATGCACCATGACACGAACTCCTTCTGTTGTTCATTATTTTATACTACCTCAGAACCCTACATCCCAACATCGGAGAGGCAGAGGTTGTCAAATCAGCGGCACTGTAATTAGGGAAGCCAGTCATGGAGGTGGGTGTCTCAACATCCTTTGGACCATGACCTCTGATTGTTCCTGCAGAGAGCTTCGGGGCAGGCACTGGCGGCTGAGGAGAAACATCTCTGGAGATGGATCACTAGCATCAGGAGACAGTGAACCTTCCACTCCCACATGGAAATTGAAAGGCACCGAGAGATCCCAGGTTTGTGTCTTGTGGCTGTTTCAAGTCTGTGCCCTTGGGAGCTCTGGGTGTCATCAGAGAGATGTAAGGGTCTTGAGAGGTATCCTGTGGAGGAAGAAATGCTCTGATGTTGCCATGGACCAGCAAAGGGATCTGAGGGTTCAACTTTCTTTGGCGAGCATTACCAAGTCAGGTGGGTATGTTGAATCTGCTGCTATTTCTTTGTGGGTGGATAGCCACCTGAACTTCCATGATGTCGTGCCAGACGTAGGGAGGGAGAGGAATAGTGTTCCCAAAGTACCTGCTGTCTTGTGACTGGCCAAGAGGGTCAAGTTCAGTTCACACACAGCCTATGGTACTGTGGCCCAAAGGGAATGAATGTCCTTGGCCCACTTTGAGGATTCTGTGCTTAGGCTGGATCTCTGCAAACTTTTGTATGCTGATCCTATCTAAATGCATGGGTTTCACCAATGCACTGCTGTCTTGTTACTGGCCAAGAGGGTCAAGTTTAGCTCACTAGCATAACCAGGACAACCAGAACCGTACAAAGGAGACACACCTGTGCACCAACCTTTATTGAACAAACTCCATGTATTAAAGAAAGACATGAAGAACAAACATGCGTGGAGAATCGCGGCATTTGGAAATTCTCTAGGCATGGCGACAGGAGCACCATCTCTGAGGAGAGGTTCCCAGATCTCCAATTGCGTGCTAGAATGGTTCTTTAAGGGATCCATCCAATTTGCAAGGGGAAAGACCCTTCTCTTTCTAGACAAGCAAATCCCAACCCAAAGAGTCCACACAGCCTAAGGTACTGTGGCCCAAAGGGCATGAATGTCCTTGGCCCACTTTGAGGATTCTGTGCTTAGGCTGGATCTCTGCAAACTCTTGTATGGGGATCCTATCTAAATGCATGGGTTTCACCGATGCAGTGTGACCGTGGGGGCTCATCTCCCAAGAGATAGGGTTTAAGAGGAGATGGGCACAGAAGCTCCCAGGGAGAAGACAGGAAGACAACCCCAGAGAGCTTTCCAGCGAATGCAAATCCTCCATGACATTCCTGTCTTGGAGGGAGCTCCTGGGCCAGCTCTTCTGATGCTTCCTTCCCTCCCTCCTCTTCCCACCTGTCCCCTGCTGACTGAGCTGTTGTGCACAGAGACTACCATCCTCCAACCGCTCCTAGTGTCTGTTGAGGAGGGTCCGCTTGGGTAGTCAGTAGCGCACGTGGGAGCAAGGAGGGTGGTTTCCCAAGGGGTGGCCTGCCTGAGGGTGGGGCCCGTCCTGGTGGTCTTTAGCGTTCATTCCATGACAGCCCTGCTAAGGAATATAGGGAATCTTCAGCCATTGGGTGTGACTGCTCTGTGCTCTTGTGCACGCTGCAGACTCCTTGTGCCCTCCTCCATGTGGGTTCATGCCCGCATGGAGCGCAGGTCCGGAGCAGTGTTTCCAGCACAACTTTTAGCAGCACTGTGGATCAGGCTGCTGGGAGACTTGAGGGACTGTGGGGCCTATGGTGGCAGGGGACTAAAGTGTGTGAGTGATTAAAATGGGTGGCATTCCAGTGTGCCCGCCTTTCCAAAGCATAGGAAAGCTCGAAGGAAGATTTCCAATTTGAAAACCCTCATGGGGTTCACAAGAAGTAGCTCAGGGCTCGGGAAAAGGAGTGAAGATGTACCATCCAGGCTGCTAGTTTCACTGGTGTCTTCCTTTTTCACATACCAATGTCGGTCAGCACTTCTGTTCAAAGGGCATGCTTGGGTCTCTGTTGGGGGCAGCCTAGCTGAATGTAGTGCTGACCACCTAGTTGTAGTCGGATGTAAATCGTGATGGATTTGCAAGCCTAGGGGGGATTGGTACATGGCCACCTGGATGTCGGGAATCTGGTAATCCGTCAAATGTGAGGGTTGGTTGGGTTTTGTCTATGGATATGTGTGTAAGGGGAGATCATGCCTGTGTTTGGGTGAACGTTTGTCTTTGGAGGGTGCTCAGATGTAACAGAGGCATAGTCCAGGATCTGGCGTTTAGGTGTTCGTAAGTTGGTGTTCAGGGGCCTACTTTTCATGGATGTTTTCCGCCATGAAGTTGGGGATTGTGTGTCTCCTGGTGGACTTGGTAGGATTATCTGCCTAGGCCTCAGGGCAATGTTAGGGAAGTCCAGGGGCCGATCTGTGTATTTGTACCTTTGGGGCCTGTAGTGAAACTTCGTGGTTGGGACTTGACCCCAGCCAAAATTGAGAGTGGGACTGGAATCTACCTTGCCCTCAGCTTGGCACCTCAAGCCAGGATCCCAGGTTCAGAGAAGATTCGAGCGCACAGACTTCTTCTTTTTGGTGGCATCTGCCCCATGTGGAGTTTCCCCCTCCACGGACGGAGTGCCACAGCAGCAATCGGGACCACTGCAGTGAACACTCAGAATCCTTAGCCTTCCGTGCCACAAAGGAACGCCTCGACCTGCTCAAACCCACTGTCTTGCACTGTCAGACCCCTCACCAGTTGTCAGGATTTGATGAAGCTCTGGTTCTTCTGCTTCGTGGCAGGAAGCATTTGGCATGAAGCGAAGCACCAGGTAAAGAGTGAGTTTAGGAGCATAAGACCCTGGGGGGAGATACACGCAAGCTGGCCAGGGAGCAGAGCAGCCCCAAGAATCAAGAGAGCTACATTTCTAGAATCCAAGGCCCAGTGGGGAGGGGAGAAGACTGCCTTCTTCCTCATTTGGGGGTGGATATCAAGGCTTCCATCTCCAGCTCCTCATTGTGCCCTATATGGATGGTGTGCCCTGAGCGGTCACAGTGCTTCTTCAAATCGGTGTGTATTGCCAGGAGTTTGGTCATATGTCAACTGGGGTAATTCATCTCAGGTTTCCATCTACTGTCCTCTTTTACCTAGGCGTGTCCCCTCTCCCCTGTGTTTCTGTCTGGGTGAGGTGCAGAAATGCTCCTTGTCCAGGACTCTTCTCTCCTTGACCTCATGCAGCAGGACTCGATCTCCACATCTGTTGTCTTGTGCTTGAAGTCTTGGGGGTTGTGTCTTGAGCGTGTCTGGCACTTCGATGCATCTGGTCTTCCTTCAAGTCGGGTAAGTCATGGCTGGGTTCCTTTTCTTGAGTGATCATCAGCTTTAGACCATTTTGAAGACCTCTTTAAAGCTTGTCTTTAACCCATCCCCCGTGGGTGGTTTCTGCTCTTTAAGGATCCTCCTCTGCCCTTCCCTTTAGGATGATTATTTGTGTGTTCATGGCCTGTCATATGGCTCTTTGCTTTTTTGTGTGTAGCACATGTTCCAGAGCCGTGCATGTGTCTTTTGATGTGTAGAGGGCAAGTCGGCCTATCTTCTGGGACAGGTGCATGCTATATAGGTCGGTGTGCCCTATTGGCATGCTTCTGGATTCTGCATGCTGGAAGAGTGCATGCCCTTGGATGGAGCCTTGGGGAGTGTGGGTTTATGGATATGCCGAGAGTGTGTTATATGCGTGTTTGGAGGAAAGGACGTAGGGTGCTAGGTTTGCAATTGTGTTGTGTACTAATTGCGGGTCTGCTTGGGTCTTTTGGAGAGTTGTGTGTAGAATGCGTTTGAGTGTGTATTCCAGGAGCATGGGCATTTGGAGGCATATTCGCTGGGGCTATGCACTTGTAGTTTTCAGGAGGGACATGTTAGGCTTATATATGTGGGGACGTGGGGAAGTGTGTGTCTGCTGGAGAGATGAGGTTCTGTGTTTCTACAGGGGCGTGGGAGACGTGCATTTCTTGGTGTGAGAAATATGTGCTGTGGTTATGTGTTACGAGTTTGCAGATGGATGAGCTGGGTCCTAGGATCATTGGATATGTGGAAGTCATTTCCTATGTGGTTTGCTGGCGATAGGTCCATGTGTCGTACGTGTGTCTACTCGTTTGTGTGTCTATCACCAGGTGCCTGCATGACCAGGTTGTGTTCCTATGGTATGGAGGTGTTGGGAGCATGCCACGTTGCTTCTTGGCAGAATGCCGAGGTGTTTCTACAGGTCCTAGGTACGAAGAGATGGTGTGTCCACATTGAGGGTAAGGGCTGAAATACATATGCAGTTGACCCCCACACAGGTGCAGTGTCCTGGCTGGGCGGTTGTCTTCTGGAGAGCACCATGTCTAGTGTTTGGGGCATCTGTATGTTCAAGGGTTGGGAATATTTGTCTGTGTGTGTCCATAGGTGTTTGAGACGTGTACATGTGTATTAGTACGTGTAGGCGGATTGTGGCTGTGTGTGTATTTGAGGTCCTGGGGCTTCTGTAGTATGTATTTGGAGGGATGTCAGAGGTAGGTGTGTGTGTTTGGAAACAGAAATCTCATAGGCGATGTGTGTGTGTTCTGGAATCCTGGCCTAGAAGTACTGTAGGGCTGTGGCCTTGCATATGGGCTGTGCGTGAGACGACTGTGTAGGAGCTGGTGGTAGTGAGCCTGTATACGTAGTAGTCATTGTGTACCACTGGTCAGTGTTTGTGTTCAGGCCCCTCTTGGGTATGTGCATGTGAAGACCTCAGGTGGTATAGTTTTGTTTGTGGGGAAGTGGGTGGAGTGGGGGGGTTGGCCTTTTCTTGTCTTTTCAGGGCAGACCCATGGCATTTGGAAATGCCCTGGCTATGGTGGAATTGGCGCTGCAGCTGCAGCTGCCAGCCACGGCCACAGCAAGGCCACATCCGAGCTGCATATGGGACCTGCTCCATATCTGAAGGCAATCCTGGATCCAGGGATTGCACCTGCCTTCTCTCCTATACGGGTCAGGTTCATTCCAATGTAGCCACGACGGGAATGCCTGCTGGAAGTTTTTTCCTCACAACGTCATTTTCAGTTCTTGGCATCAGTGCAGTCATCTTTTCTAGATCATCGGAGTTTAGTCTTGGCAGATTGTACTTTGCTAGGAAGGTGTCCATTTCGTCTAGGAAGTCTGTTTTCTTGGCATAGAGTTGCTTTTAGTAGTCTCTTCTGATCCTCTGTATTCTGGGATGTCCATTGGAAGCTGGTGTGCATTTTGATGGTTATTGATTTGAGTCCACTCTTTTTTCCCTGATGAGTCTGGCTAAGGGTTTATGCATATGGTGGATGTATTCAAAGAAGCAGTTGTAGCTGCATTGATCTTTCCAATGGTTTTCTTCGTTGCTCTTTCCTTTCTGCTCTGATCATTAGGATGTCTTTCCTTGTGTTGGTCTTTCTCTGGTTGCTTTGGGCGTAAGGCCAGGTTGTTTGTTGGTGGTTTTCCTTGTTGGCTGAGGTAGGCTTGTATTGCTGGAAAGGTCCCTCTTCGATCTGCCTTTGCTGCGTCCCATTGGCTTTGGATTGTTATGTCTTTGGTGTCACTTGCTTCTTGGGATCTTCAGATTTCCTCTTTGGTTTCTCCAGCACTCCCTTGTTTGTTGAGTAGCATGTTGTCGAGTTTCCGTGCGTTGGTGTTTGTTGCCATTGTTTCCTTGGTGGTTGATTTCGAGCCTCATAGCGTTGGGTTCATACAAGCTGTGGGATAGGATTTCAATTTCCTTCCATGTACAGTGGCTTGCTTGGTGACGCAGCATGTGATCTGTCCTAGGGAATGTCCGGTGTGCCCTTGAGAGGAGTGTGTATCCTGCTTCATTGGGATGGAAAGCGCTCTACATATGGAGGAAGTGCCCTGTGGTCCAATGCATTATTGAAGGCCTGGGTTCCCTTGTTGATTTTATGTCTGGAGGACCCGGGCGTTGATGGGAGTCGGGTGTGAAGGCCCCCTGCTCTGACTGTGTTAGTGTCCATTTCTCCGTTTATGGTTGTAGCAGTTGCCTTCTACATTGCGGGGATCCTGTATTGGGTGCATATAGGTTTCCAATTCCCATCTCCTCTCCTTGGATTGATCCTTGACCGTTACATAATGACCTTCTTTGTGTCTTATTAATATGCTTTATTTGAAGGTCTCTTTTGTCTGATGGGGGTGTTTCTACTCCGTCTCTCTTTTAATTCCCTCGTACGAGGAATATTTTCTTGCATCCTCTCACTTTCAATTTGTATATGTCCCTCAAACTGAAGGGGGTCTCTTGAAGACAGCAGGTCTACTTGTCTGTCTATCCCTCTACCTATATGGATCGAGATCGAGATGGAGAACGAGACGGAGCTCTCGATCTAGACCCAGAGAGAAGGAGATGCGTTTTCTTTGTGTATGCATGCAGCCAGTCGATGTCTTTCGGTTGGGGCATTTTGTGCCTTTCCATTGAAGGTGCTTCTTGATCTGTATGTTCTTATGGCCATGTTATTAGCTGTGTCAGATTGGGTTTTGTTGGTCTTTTCCCGTCCTCCCTTGTTCTCTGCTCTTGTGGTTTGATGACTGCCTCTAGTGGGGTGTTTGTTGGGTGTTTTTTGATTGTTCTTTCCCCGAGACAATTTTTTCCACTGTCCAGCATTGTGACCCAGTTCCCCATACGTGTATAATTCGTCTTTGTGCCATTATCATGCTCCATCATAAGTGAGTCGACCTCGTTCTCAGTGCTACACAGCAGGATCTCCTTACTAATCCCTTCCGAAAGCAGTCATTTGCATCCAATAACCACAAGCTCCCCATCCATCCCACTCCCTCCCCTCGCTCTAGGCAACCACAAGTCTATTCTCCAAGTGCATGAGTTCCTTTAGGTGGAAAGGTTCCTTTGGGCTGTATATGAGACTCCTCATATGAGTGATGTCGTATGGTAGTCGTCCTTCTCTTTCGGACTTCCTTCACTCAGGATGAGAGGGTCTCGTTCCATCCATGTTGCTGCAGATGGCATTAGGGTGCTCTATTTTATGGTGCAGGAGTATTCCATTGTGTGTATATACCGCGTCCTCTTTGGCTCTTAATTGTTATTTCCCCGATACAATCTTGTTTTCTACTGCACAACGTGGTGACCCCGTTACACATACATGTAGGCATCCTATGTTCTCACATCATCATGCTCCGTCAAACGTGACTAGACATTGTACCCAGCGCTACACAGCAGGATCTCATTGCTAATCCATTCCCAAGGCAATAGTGGGCAGGCATTAACCCCAAGCTCCCCATCCACCCCACTCCCTCCCCCTCCCCTCCCTCTTGGCCACCACAAGTCTATTCTGCAAGTCCATGAGTTGCTTTTCTGTGGTATCCTCTTCTTGAATTGATCCCTTAACCGTGAACTAGTGTCCTTCTTTGCCTTTCTCGAAGGCCTTCGTTTTAAAGGCGATTTTGTTGGATATGAGCAGCGCTACTCCTGATCTCCTGTCTTGTCCACTGGCATGAAATATCTTTTTGCATCCCCTCCCTTTCAATCTATAGGTGTCTTTACCCTCGGGTGAGCTTGTCTAGGCAGCAGATTGAAGGTTTTTGCTTTGGTACCCAATCTGGCACTCTGTGTCTTTTGATGGCAGCATTTGGTCCTGGAACAATTCAGGTGGTCATTGATAGATGTTTCTTGATTGCCATTTGAAGCCCTGTTTTCCCGTTGAGTCTATGTTTCTCTTTTGCTCTTTCTTTTCCTTTGAGCAGATGGGTTCCGTTGATTCTCTGCTGGAGTCCTTTCCTTTTCCGATTTTTGAATGCAGTGTTGGCTTTTGGTTTGTGGTTGCCCTGTTTTGTTGTTATGTTAACCCCTTCGTTTGTCTGCTTACTTTATCCTGACCATTACATAGGACCAAACGCGTCATTGAAACAAGACAAAGGATCTACATTTTCTTCCATTCCTCGCCCTCATTGTATGATTTGATGTAGTTTATTTCATTTTATGGTTTTGACATCTTCGTGGTTAGATGTGTATGCTGGCTTCTCTAAGTCACTGCTTTCCAATGGTTTTTTTCTTTTTTCTTTTTTTGAATTGGAGAACCCTTAGAGTATTTCTTTCAGAATGGGTTTTGTATTGCAGTACTCTTTCAGTGTTGGTTTGTCGGAGAAATTCTTGATTTCCCCTTCGATTTGAAATGATAGTCTCGCTGGATAGGGTATTTGGAGGAGGCAGATTATTTGTTCTTTCTTTCAGTGCTTTCAATGGGTTTCGCCACCCCCTTCTGGCCTGGAGTGTTTCTGTAGAGAAAACTGTTGATAACCTTATTGGGGTTCCCTCATCATGAATGCCTTGCTTTTCTCTTGCTGCCTTTGGCCTCCTCCCTTTCTGTTTACCTTTGGCCATATTGATCAGAATAGGTCTTGCTGCGTGCCTGTTTGGGTTCAACTTGTTTGGGGCTCTCTGTCCTTCCCGTATCTTGCTATCACTCTCCTGTAGTTCTTGCTTTAAAACCTCGATTGCAGGACTCCCTGTTTTGGTGCCCTGGAAACTGGCAATGGCCCATGCCCCTCTCCCCCAGCCACAAGGACCAGACCCTCCCTTTGGCTGATGACATGACGAGATTTCCCACCAGATGGCCCGGCCCTGAGCGCACTAACTCTAGGAAGTCCCAGCCACTCTGTTTCTAAGCCCCACTGACCCCCTGAGCAAGACCAGCTGCCTCCACCAGGCCTGGGTATGGGCATCTTCGGAAAAGGCTCAACCAAGACCTTGAGAGAACGCCAGATGTCTAAAGGAATGAGAAAGGAAGAGGGTCCCGGTTAGGGGTGTGCTGGTGCAGCCCAGGGCCTTGCCAGAGCTGAGGTCTGCAGGGGCTTGAGCTGGCCAGGCTCCACTCCCACACCAGCTCTCTTGGGCCCTGTTGGGACATATGTCCCTTCTCGGCCTTGGACAGTGCCTTCTTCTGGAGCTCCAGGGGTTCTCCAGGCACAGAGGCCCATCTGCTGATAGATTGAAACCTGTGATTGTCCTGAGGGTCAGTCAGGAGCTTCCTCCATCAGGACGCCCGTGCCTGCCTGCATGGCTTACACAGGCTCATCAGCCATGGGATGCCAGGGTTTGGAACTTCCCAGAAGTACAACTGAGTGACCGTGCATGGCAGAGACTCCTCTGACCTAGCTCTGTTGCTTGCAGCCTAAGTCCCCTGTCCTCCGGAGGGTGGTCCCAGGGGGGTGCCCTCATCTGTGACCTCCCATTTTCAGGGTGTCTCGTGGGGATGGCCCGCTGGGGCTTAGACGGCTGACACGCCCCCTACCCCCGCATCTTCACCAATATCACCTGCTTCTCCCATGGGACCGATGAGATCCAGAAGCACATGCCTCTCCCTCAGCCCACAGTCCCTCCTCCTCACACCCAGGTCCCATCGCAGTCTCTGCAGGCTGCTGGCTCTCCTGGGCCTGGCACAGGCTTTGTGCCCCCAGAGACTGGCCCCTGCTGCTGTTCATGCTCGAGGTCCTGCAGCAGGCCTGGTGCAGACCCCCCGAGCTCCTGTGCTCCTGTCTCTGCCTCAGACTCCAGTCTCCATTTGGCAAACAGCCACCCCTCCCCCACCAGCTCCATCAGCTTTCCAGGGCCCCATCTTGGCCTTCCTGTGCAGCAGTGGCCACCCCACAAACCAAGCCTGCAATCTCCAATAACCAAAGGAAAGTCTCATCCCGCTGCTGTCTTGGGGCCCTACGGCCCCTCCTGTCGTCCATCCTTCCTTCTTCTGTTGGGGTCCTCCATCTGACTCCCTGGACAAGGGGAGAGGACATGAGAGGGAGAGTGTCCCAGGAGGAAGGTAGGAGTGGGGATGCTGGTGGAGCCCAGCTGGGGACAGAGAGGGTGTCTTCCCTTGAGACTCCTTCCTGCCCTGGGAGTGCCCAGGCCTTCAGAGGGAATCGGTCAGCTCCAGCTGCCCTCACCAATCCCACGGGCAATGGGGCTTAAATAAAAAGAATATATCAACTCACCCTTTTGGAGCCCAGCTTTCTGAGTTTCCGGTATAAACAAGCTGGGTTGGCCCTGAGGCCTCTCTCCTAGGATTCCAGATGTCCATCTCCGGCCTGGCGCCCTCACATCAGCTCCCTCTGTGGGACTCAGGGTCTAAATTTGCCCTTTCTATAGGGCCACCCATACTATTGTATTTGGGGCCACCTTAGTGACCTGATTTCAGCTCTTTCTGTACAAACTCTGCTGCAGGGCTTGCGGTGGTGTTGCCCTGGAACTGAACCCGAGAAGGAACCATGAGTGTTCAGGTTCGATCCCTGGCCTCGCTCAGGAAGGGAAGGATCCAATGTGGCCATGAGCTGTGGTGTAGGTCTCAGACCCGGCTTGGATGTGGCATTGCGGTGGCTGTGGTGTAGGCCAGCTGCCAAAGCTCTGATCGATCGATGGATCGTTCGGATGCCAAGCCTGGGAACTTCCATATGCCGCCCCAGCAGCCCCATCCAAACAAACAAACGTAGGCAATGGAAAGACAACAAAAAGACTGCTCCACCTAAGGTCATGTTCGGAGGTCCTGGGGGAGAAGCCTTCCACATATGAACTTCGGGTAATAAAGCTGTAACTCCTTTAGGCAGGTGTCTCCAGTGCCAGGGATGAAGGGTCTTTTGTAAAGTAAAGGAACATCAGTCCTGGGGTTGGGATGAAGGAGGATCGACTCCCCAAAGTGAGGGAGGGACGTTTCCAGAGTGCAGGGCACTCGAGCCGGATCAGAGCCCATGACCCAAGGCCATGGGGCAGGGGGTTCCAGCCCGTGACATATAAGGCTCTTGAAGGAATGGAGTCTAGGTGACTGAGAGGGAAGCTGAGAGAGGAGCTCCAGCGCCAGGCTGTGAGATGAGGTCCAGGCCTCACAGCACTCTGCTCCTACATTGGATTCCCAGCACCCTCTTTCAGCATGCCCACGGCCCCGCTCTCCATAGCCTGAAGGGGAGCAACTCACTGCCCACCTTTCTGGCCCCCACCCCCACATGAACACCTGCCTTCGGTCCAAGGGCCCCAGCCAGCCTGGCCCAAGTGGTCCACACCTCCAGCACTTGGAGCCTGATGTCTCCTTTTCGGCTTAGCTGGCTCAGGCCAACCCGAGGGAGTTCCTGGAAGCAGTGTTGTTGAAATCCTTCCTGCCCTCTGCCTGACCCAGTGTTCTCATGTAGCCAGCAGGATCCCGGGAAGCCTCACAGTGGACCCAGCCTTCAGGACTCACAGTGCTGTGGTGGGTGACCCATGTCTTCCTATCGTTTGCTCATTTTCTGGTGGAATAGGTCCCGCTGTTATGGTCGTGTCTTGGCAGTGCCTTATTCCCTCGAGACACCAGACTTGGGTTAGATGTGTGGTTGGCAGGTAGTTTCTCCAAACCTGTAGCTTCTTTTCACCTAGGAAAATGTTTCCATTTGATGAGGTCTGTTTTTTGTCTGGGGTAGGGTTTTGGCTGTCATGGGGAAGAATGCTTATCTTTTCATTGTTGCTCATGTTGTTGTTGCCTATTCCCGCAGTATTGATGTAGTTATCTTCAGTTTGATTGAAAGGACAGTGAGGTACCATGTTGTGCTATTTCCTGCTGTGTCGCAAAGTGATTCAGTCATACATACACACACACCCCTTCTCCCTCAGATTCTATGCCCATATCGACTATCACTAACTGTGGGCTAGAGTTCCCTGGGCTCTACCACAGGTTCCTGTTGGCCGGTCATTCCATGCACTCAGTGTGCAGAAGCCAGTCCCAAACCCCCAGTCCCTCCTGCTGTGGACTTGGCTCCTTTGGGACCCATCCGGTTTTCCAAGGCTGGGAGTTTGTTCCTGTTCCGTGCACAAGTTCATTTGTGTCCTCTCTTTCGGTTCCACTTAGAAGTGGTATCATACGATGTTTGTCTTTCCCTGTCCACCTTCACTTAGGGTGATAATTTCCAGGTCCATCCTTGCTGCTGCAGCGTTCATGATTCCCTTTTCTTGTATGATTCTGTGATGTCCCCCCGTATATATGGACCTCATCTTCTTTATCCATGCCTCAGCCGATGGACATTTAGCTTGCTCCCTTGTCTTGGCTATTGGAAATGGTGCTTCAGTGGACATTGGGGTGCATGTATGTTTTGAAGGGCCTTTCTTTCCTTTTGATGAAGTCCAACTTTCTGTTCTTTCCTTCCCTTTTGGGATAATGTTTTTCTTGTCATGTGGAAGACCCCTTTGCCAAGCCCGAGGACCCAGAGGTTTGCTCCAATTGTTTTTTCTTCGGTGTGGAAAATGTTGCATCGTTTGTATTTATACACATTTTACATTTGCACTGAATGTTCCATGATGAGTTCATTTTCGTTTCGGATAAAAACCCTATCCCTATTCCATTCTACTGCCCTTGAGCTTCCGTATTAGAACATCCCAGGTTGGTGTATTGCTATGGATCTATTTCTGCATTCTCTATCTGTACACTGAACTCTGTCTGCCTCTATCCCGCCAGCAATGCCAAGCTGCCCTCCGTAGAGCGTTCTCATAAGCCGAATCACCTCCCACTTTAATGTGCTTTCTCGAAATTATGTTTGATGTTCTGGCTCCTTTATCTTTTCTTTATACATTTTAGAATAATTTCATCCATTTGGGCCAAAAAAAAAAACATCAAAAAAAAACTTCTGTTGGAATTTGGCGGTATTCTGTGTTGAGTCTTCCCATCCATGAGTATAATAGGTGTCCGCATTGTTGTAGGCCTTGTTTCGTTTTATCATACAGATGCTCTATCCCAAATATGTATCCCCGGATTTCCCATTGTGGCTCAGTTTGTGATGAACCTGAAAGAGTGTCCAGGAGGATGTGGGTTCAATCCCTGACCTGGCTCAGTGGGATGAGGGTCCAGTGGTGCCACCAGTGGCAGTGTGGCTTGGACCTGGTGTTGGTGGGGCTTTGCTGTAGGCTGGTAGCTGTAGCTCCAGGTTGACCCCCTTGCCTGGGACCTTGCATATGCCATGGGTGCAGCCATAGAATGACCGATGGAACCAAATGCTTCAAGGTTTTGGCAAGTCTTGTGTATTGCATGGTGTTTTTCGTTTTGGTGCCATGTTCTTTTGTGGGATTTACACACATGATGAAGGTGTTTGTGTCGACCTTGTATACTGAGACTTTGATAAAGTGACCTCCATCTCTTCCGTGTGTCTTGGAGATTTGGTGGGCCTTCCCGTGGAGGTAGCCATGCTATCCATGAGCATGGAGAATTATGTTTGTGCCTGTCTCATCTGTAGGTCTTTCGTTCTTTTTCCTGCCATGCTGCCCTGGCTTATACAGTACTAAGTAGAAAAGGAGAAATGAGAAAGAACTTTCTGGCCTGTTTTGGATGTAGGAGGAAGACGTTCATTCTTTCACCATCACGCAGGAGGCTTGGTGTAACTTCTTGTCGAGATGTTCTTTACGGGGTTCAAGGAGTGTCCTTCTCTTCCTAGACTTCTGAGCGTTTCTTACATGAATGGGCGTGGCACATGTTCTGCAAGCGCCATGGTGACCATGTAGGTTTTCCTCAGTAATGTCTTCATGCAGCCTATAAAGTTGATGGTTGTGCATAGTAAGCCAAGCTAGTGTTCCTTGGCTAGAGTCCCTCTGAACATAGGGTATTGTCGTGAGCTTCTTTGTTCCTGCGTTTGTTGTATTTTGTGATTTGTATTTTCTTGATGCCTTGTGTGAAAACGTAGGTTGTTGATGGGCAACCTTGCATCTTTTGTATTCTATAAGCATTTCGTGCCATCTGCTTCCCTCTTAACACCAGTTTGTCTGGATCCTACCACCTGTTAGGTACTGCACGTTCCTTTGCCTACCGTTCTATATATTTTCCAAGTTCTCCTGGAGAGGCCTCTTTGAGCATGGAGTCGTTCGAAGGGTGCATCTCCATGTGCACATATCTGGAGGCTTCCTTTCTTCTCATTCTCGTTGTTCTGCAATGGACAGCATATGCTTTGGGCCCAGTGGAGTGAAATGCAGTGGCTCTTTGTTTCCTTATCGTATAGGTTCTCCAAACATCCCAGGCAGGAACGGCTCCAATATGACTGTGACAGAAGAGTGCTCTGCCTCTTTCCCTTACACTGTAACCATAAGGGGATTACCTGAACATGGAAATGCCAGGCTTCTGAAGATGTGTCTGACAGGGCCAGTTCACAGACACCCCTGCCCATTGTTGTCTGGATCAGCTTACAAGTAGAGAGAGAGCCAGGGTCCAGGAGGGGGCCCAGATGCAGCGCTCTGCTGCTTTCTATGGCCGTGGTCCCATGTGGGCATTGGCTACCACCAGAAGGCTGACATGCAGGAGCCGGGTGCAGTCCCTGGCTGGGGGATCAGCACTCCCAGTGGGCAAAGCTCCAGCCTCTCTCCTACTGCCCAGGGCAGGTCTGAGCTGTGGGTGCATCCACCAGGCTCTGAAGGCCGATGACAGTGGCACCAGGAGGCACTCCCCAGCTCTGTCAGCCACAGTCCCTGGCTATTGGCAGGGACCGTGATGTCCCAAGGAAGAAGGCCCACCTCCCAGCTGCAGGGAGGTGGTCTTGAGCAAGTCAGAACTGCCCTTTCTCGTCTTCAGCAAGCAACATTTCCATCCCTGCCTGTTGCTTCCCCACAACCCATGCGGTTGCCAGTCTTTCTTTGTCAAACCTCTTCCAAAGAACTTCGTGAAAGGAAGGGCATCCTTACCCCGACTGACTAAGAAGCACCTCTTGAAAATAAGCAAGTTTCCCCTCACCCAAGACTCTTAGCTCCTTCCAAGGACCATCCTTGCTCTCTCCTGCATGCTGCTGAGTAGCAAAATGTTGGGGATCCAGAACTCCTCCAACGACTGGTATGCTAGCAATAGCTTCTGTGACAACAGGAAGCTCCTCCACCCCACCAGGCAGAGGCAGTCAGGAGACAGTAGGTGATGGCTCTGTCCTCTGTGCCCCCTTTCAAACCCTTTGCATCCCTGCCATCTGAGGAAGGAAGGCAGTGCCTGGGAAATCACCCTGGTTACAAATGCGTCACTTGGCCTGTCTGGCAAGAGGTCACCTGTGAGCCAGAGGGCCCGAATCCCCTCTGGAACACACTGCTGCGTCCCCACCACCCAAACAGGCCCTTCCAATAAGGCTTGATGGCCTGGCCGTTGGAATGGGTGGACACTGAAGGTATGCTGTCTGTGACTGGGACACAGGGGACTCGGTGCCTTGGTCTTGGAGACACATGGCACTGGAAAGGCAGAACCCAGGCCAGGGGCCCCACCTCCTAAGTCAAATGGGTTTCTTCAGCCAATGCTTTGACTCCCCCTTGAGGGGTTTGGAGATGAGCCTTTCCCTGGTATCAGAGGGTCAGCTTCCCCTTGGTGTCTGTCATAGACAAAGAGTGTCCAGCCACTGCCTCTGTCTCACACAAGCTGCACCAATCCAGCCCCTGAAATTGGGAAGCTCCTTCACCCACCCTGGGCATGGCGGCCATTTCTGTGATGCAGTGAATGTGCCATCCATTAATCCACTGTTTCCTTGTTGGATGGAGGGATGCCTGGATAGATGGAGTCTCTGATTGGCATTGGAGGGCCCCACCTGCAGCATAGGGAAGTTCCCCGACTCGGGGTCGAATCAGAGCTGGCATTGCTGTTCTACGCTACAGCCACAGCAATGCCAGATCCAAGCCACATCCGTAGCCCACACCAGAGCTCAAGGCAATGCTGGATTCCTTAACCCACTGCACAAAGCCAGGGCTCAAACCCACGTACTCATGGATAGCAGTCAGATTCTTCATCTTCTGAGCCATAATGGGATCTCCCTAAAATACTATTTGGTGATGGTCTGTACACCTTTCCTTTCTGCAAATTCTATTGCATTCTTTTCTTTTCCATTTTGAGTCGGCTGCTTTTGGGCCTGTGGGCTGTTCCAGGCCAGGGGTCGAGTCCAAGCTGCACCTGCTGGCCTATGGCACAGTCACAGCAATACAGGATCTGAGGCATGTCTCATACCTACACCACAGCTGACGGCAATGCCAGAACCTTAGCCCAGTAAGCCATGCCATGTCTCATACCCACGTCCCCATGGATCCTAATCAGTGTCCTTAGAGCCGAGCCACAGGAACTCCTGCTCTTTCATGTTTTAATGGATTGAAAAGCATGAGTGAATGGCTCACTTTAAGTGTGCCTGCACTTGGCATTAATCCTAGATTTTTGGCGTTTGGGGCATTTTGCTTTTTTTTTTTTTTGTTTGCTTGTTTTTTATTTTGTAAGTGTTGGCTGCCCCTGTGGCACACAGACGTTCCCAGGGACAACCCAAGATCCTTAACCCTCCTCACCCCAATCGAAAACTTATCCCTGATCACGAAAAGTCCCAGGTCTTCTTGTATCAAAAGCTCCCTGGGGGTGGATGCCAATGGGCTGATGAGGTTGGGACCACTGAGCTTCACATGATGGAACCTCCCCCCAAGCCATTAACAGGCCATGAGATTAAAGTCACTCACTCCCTCCTTTGTTTTCTCCTCACCGGGACTAAGAGGCCACTGCCTCCACCATTTAGCACATGGCAATAATCCCACCAAGACGATAGGATGGTTCCCCCACCCACAAGGCACTGAAGCAGAAAGTCCTGTCCCTACAGCCAAGCCTTTTCCTCTCTGGACAGGCCACCCCCACGGGACCCCCTGGAGGAGTGGAGGATCACCCCAACCTGTCATCTGGCCACCTCAGAGAGGCAGGGAGAAACTCTCTAGAGGTAAGGGCTGCCTCCAGCCTCCATTCTTATGACTGGTGAGTGTCCAGAGGGCTGAATGGCACAAAAGCAGCTCTCTATCCCCAGAATGTTCAGGGATGCAGAGCATGGAACTGATGCCCCAGAAGCCCCCTAGCCCAGCAGGCTGGAGACACAGGAATGATGAGGCTGTCCCTGGTGCTAGTGAGAGCTGTGTGCTCCCAGGAGCAGCCTGGGCATCCTTGTCTCTGTGGAGGAAAGACTTAGTCATTCACCTGTGGATCCAGACTGCCTGGGATCTAACACATGCTCCGTTCCTCTCAGAGCCCGTCTCTGTCCTCAGAGGACCCATCTCTGAGGACACAGGCACATGCAAGACGACAGTGGACCAAGTGCATTTCACAACAGAAGGATTTTATCCATGTTTTACATCCCCCATCGCAAAGGAGCTACTGTGCCCACCCACACACAACCAGACCCAAGTCTCCACCACCTAACCCCACCCACCCCCAACCCCTCCTGGCTCTGGTCATTCTGTCCTTCCTCCCCACCCCTATGGCAGCCAGGATGGTTGCTGGGACCTGGAGGAGCCCAAGGCTTCCATGGGGGCTGCCCAGTTGGACTGGCCTGGAGGGCTGGCCCACCATTCCCTACTGGCTGCAGTGCCGCTTCCTTCTCCTCCGTGTGACACATAGGTCACACCTGCTCCTTTTTGGCTGGGAAGGGTCAACCAGCTCTAGAGCCAGGGTGTGCCTCCCAGAGCCTCGCAGGTCATCCCTAGGCCTGGCCAGGTCCTCCGCAGCAGCCAGGCCTCCACACCGAGCCCGCTTTCTAGACTTGGCAGCTTCCAGGGGGCCTGAGCTGAGGCCCATTCTCTGGGGAAAGGGGGCCTGGGAAGCTTGCTGGGCCCTCTGGCCTGCAGTGCAGACAAGACCCGAGGCAGGGACAGGGCTCTGTGGCAGCCCCTAGGGCAGCAGGCTGTGGTGAAGGCCCAAGAGGAAGGCCAGGCTGGGGAGCTCCTCCTCATCCTCACTGAACCCGTAACCCATCCCTGGGGCTCCACTAAGAGGAGAGGCCTCCCTGAGACCCTTGCTGGCCCTGGGTCCTGATGGAGGGCCCGAGCAGTTTGTGCCCTGGTGAGGAAATGGCTGTGCAGTTCCAGCCTGAGGGGGCTCCTGATGTCCTGGAGAGGGCACAGAGCCTTTGTGCCTGAACAGGCCCCTGTCTGTTTGGTGGTGCCTTAGATGGCCATGGAAATCCATCTGGGGTGTACAGGTTTCATCTCTGACCCCGGGCTGTGGGCCTTGCTCGTTCCTCTGGGCATCTTGTCGGGCCACAGACTCTGAAGGTCTTGAGTCCAGGTGGGGTGCCGTGTGATTGGGAGTGGCTGGCACCCCGTCGTCCTCCTCCGAGGCCAGAACTTGTGTCTGCACCAGCTGGTGGGAGAGAGGTGGACAGTGAAAGCTCTGCCCCCTCCAGGGAGAGCCGGGGCTTATGGGCAGGGGGAGGTGAGATGGGACTCACATCCACAGACAGAGCCTGTGGCCCTCCTGCCTTCCTCCTGCACCTTCTCCCCAGCAGGGTCCTTGCCCTGTCCCCAGCTCCCCTCCTCCCCTTCCATTCCTCCTGCCCTGCACCCACCTGGGCAGCCTCCCGGGTGCAGGGCCTCTCCGTCAGGGGAGGGAGGGACAGAGCCTTCAGGGCCTCCTGCTCTAGGGCCCTCCCCGGCCCTGGCTGACCTGGGTCCTTTCCTCCTGGATTTCCAGGGTCACCTGGGTTCCCACCCTGCCCCCAGTCTCCCTAGTGTCAGTCCCTCCCCTGGCCACCTCTTCAGGGGAGAGTCCTTCCTCCTGCTGCAGCTCCTCAGCCAGGCCCGAGAGATCCAGCTCTGGTTCTGGGGAAAGCAACTCTGCCAGGAATCGGGGGTGAATGACTGCCTCCACCTGGAATGGAAGGAAGAGGCTGTGAGCAGCCTTTGCAGGAGTGCCCTGGGAGTCGGGAAGGCCTGGGGGAAATGTGACTAGCAGAGGCCAATCCAGAGACCCCCTCACAAAGGGGGAGCTTTCAAACTCCCATAGGTATTTTCTCCTCTCACATAAACACACACACACTCACAAGCAGGTGCACATGCAGACACATGGGCTCCAAAGCACCAACACATAGGCACCGACACAGACACACAAAGGCCTACAAAGAGAGAGACACACACACATGTCCAACTTACACGTCCACATATACACATCCTATGCACCAAAGTACACTCAGACACACAGGAAGACACACAGATGTCAGGGTCAAGGACCAGAGCCTAAATCCCATTATCCTGGGCCAAAGCCAGAACTAGGGTGCTAAGAGCATCTCTCCCTGGAATCCTGGAGTCTCAGACTCCAGGCCCAGCCACCTTGGTGTCAAAGTCCTCCTGGGAACACAGCTTGTCCACGTAGCTGAGGAGATCCGGGTCTGGGAAGCAGCCGTCCTCGTCCTGTGGCAGCTCATATCAATCCTCTCGACATTCCATATCTGACTCCCCTGTGGCTGAGGGGCCAGGACCCACCAGTGCCTGCGGGATGTCCCCATGCTCCCTGCGAGCCTCAGGGGGAATCTCCTTGGGGGCCTTGTTCTCCAGCAGCTGCCAGGCTCTGCGTGGCCTTGGGTGGGTGTGCTGGACCCTGAGGCCGTGTTTCCTTGGAGCACAGGCTGAGGCAGAGCAGGAGGAAGGGAAAGTGAGGGGACCCAGTGCCCAGATGCTGACCCCTGAGCAGGCACAGGGGAGGGCATTGTTGTGGGGCAATGGATATGCCTGTGGGCAGGGGGAGGAGCAGCTAGAGCCTCAGGTTTTGTGGGAGGCCAGATTCAAGTCAGGGACAGGTAAAAGTCAGGTGTGAGAACGTGTGGAACATCTAATGATCAAGGGTCTCCCCACCAGCACACTTGCTAGGCAGATTTCACAGGGGCCCCTTAGACAGGGAGGAGGGTGATGAGGTTTTACATGGACCAGGTCCACACCCCAGAGGGGAAAAGGGGGACTGAGCCCCCCTCAGGGGTTATCCGTGTTGAAAGTCCAATGCCCCCTTGAGGGAAAAGGACCAATCTGGGAACAGGAACCAGGCCTAGGCCTCTCTTACCTGTGCCTTGACGTCCAGGGGGAAGGTGATTCACAGACTGAGTGCCCCTTTTGCGGGATGTGGGTTCCTGAGGAGCCAGCTTTGGTGGAGCTGGAGGAGGCATGCCCTGTGCCCGCGATGTGCAGGCCACGTTCCCCATCCTCATCTCATCTTCTGCCTCTAATTGCAGGAACCTGGGGGGTGTTGAGGGACAGGCCCCAGTGAGAAAACCACCTGGTCTCTGGAGCCCACCCAGGGCAGCAGGACCGAGGGGGTGAGGAGAGGGTGTCCTTGGGGCTGTCAGGGCCCTGTGAGGTGCTGTCACAGCAGGGAGCTGCTCTGGTGCAGGTCCAAGATCTGGGCCTCCTCCTGCCTGACCAGCCCTGGAGCTGGAGGGCATGGCCCAGCAGAGACCCAGGTCAATCTCTGGGACCAGGCTTAGGGACACATGGTGGGTGGTGGGGGCCCCTGCTCATGTGCCCCCTGACCTTGTCTGACCCAAACAGTGGAGATGGCCAGTGGCCTGGTCAGGTATGTGTCCCCACAGATCCCTTGCCCGAACCCAGAACCTGGGTTTGGGAGTGAGAGTGCGGGAAAGCACGCATGAGACAGGGCCCAGCACAGGCTGGAGTGGGGATCCTACCCTTAGAGGTGAGGCATCTCTTGCCACTGAGAGCTAGCTGCTCCTTTGGTTTTGTTTGGAAACTAGGAGATTCACATGCAGAAATGACAGGGAGGGCCAGAGACCCATGGGCTTCCCTAAGGATGGCCGTTTGCCCATTCCAGCCATCGCTGATGAGGAGAGGCCTAGGACACACTAGGTCAGTGACGGTCAGGCACCCAGCATGAAGGGGTGCCAGGCTGCCGGGTGGAGTCCTCACCCCTGCACAGCCCCCATGCCTTCAGGGGACCCCCTCCTGGGCTGCCGTGCTCCCCAAGGCCATCCTGAGACCTCCCCACATCAGCATCACGGTAGGGCAGAGCTCCTGGGACAGGCAGGCTGGAAGAGCCAAGCTCTCCAGGTGGCAGAGGGGATTCTGGAGGCCAATAGGGGTTGGGGATTCAGGGAACAGGAGGTGTCAGGTGCCAGCCTCCTCTTGCATCCTCTCTGATTGCTACCAGCAGAGCCAGATCCTGCCCTGGGGCCTGCCCATCACCCACCACCCACCCCACCATGTCGCCCATGGCCCAGGACCCTGACTCACTTTGCTGCCATTTCATAAAAGGCCATCCTCTCAACGGTGCTCATGTGCTGCCATTCCTGCATGGCCTGCCGCATGCCCTCCTCCAGCGTCATGGTGGGTTTCAGGCGAGCCAGGGTGCGAAGCACTGGGCTGTACGCCCTCAGGGTCAGTCTCTTGGTACAGCCCAGCCCCCAACTGCCCAACCCCACCCAGCTCCAAGGCCTCCATGGGCCCCAACCCTGCCAAACCCAGGCTCAAGAGGGGGAGACGAGGGTGTCTGGAGAGCAAACGCAAGCCTTCCTGGTGTCTGGTGCCACCACCTCCCACTCACCAGAGGATGATTGTCCACTCCCAGGCTATAGCTGGGACACTGTGTGGCGGGGAGCAGGTTGCCATCTCATATAAAATACAGTCCCCTCAATGAGGGAGGGCAGGCGCCCGTCTACCTGGTAACAGGTCTGAGAAGCCCAAGGATTCTTCTGCCCAGGTCTCTGCACTAGATGGCCTAGTCCCCCTTTTCGGAGGGACCTCGGGTCTAGGAGGGATGTTCCTGCCAGGCTCACAGCTCTAGGAGGATAGACCCTTCCCCTTAGTATAGCTCGACCACCTCCCCATTCACACTGGACTTCTTCAGAACAACAAGGACCGGGCATGCAGAAAGCTCTGTCCTGGGCCTGAATGTCCTAAGCCTTATCTGAAGTGATACCCACTGGCTGCCAGAGGCCCAGGTCCATGTTGAAAGGAGGTAGCACCAGAGAAGCAGGTCCCATTCACCCTCTGGCTCCTCTGGCTCCTCACATCTGAGCAGGACCCTCTCGGACTGCTCTCCTGCACTCAATGTTATCATGGCAGTGCAGAAAGTGAGACAACTGGTCTTGCATGGTGGTGGTAGCTGAGCTAAGGCAAGGACGGGATGTCATGCACTGGACGTGGGTCACATCTGAGTGCAGACGTGCCTCCTCATAGCATGGACATTGCTGTCAACCCTCCTTCTCTCGAGGTGAAAGGATGCCTGGAAACATTAGCAGGGTGTCCATGCCAAGGTCCTGTATATGCGAAGGCTCCAGCTGAGCTAATGAGGGCCTGAGAGGTCACTTACATGAGAAAGCAGGAGAGAGCTTCCGCATCGGGGCTCTGGGGCAGGTGGCTGCGGGCCAGGGACTTGAAGCGCTGCCAGCGTCGGAAGTTCAGATAGACGCTCTTATGGTGAGAGGCGTCCTCCTGAGGGCCCGTGTGCTGGGAGGCATGCAGGCTGCCTGCCCCAGAGGTGCCATGTGGCCACGGCCCAGAGCTCGCTGGGGGCAGGATGAAGGCCATCTGGGCAGCTGGTGGTGCAGCTTGAGGAGGAAGGCCTGGGGCCAAGCCTCCCTTGCCAGCCTGAGCTACTGCAATAGCTGGGGAGGCCACCCCACTGTCCCCCGCAGGGCTTGCTATGCAAAGGGTGCAGGACACAAAGCACTCCCCATGAGGGCCCTGGAAGCATTCCCATTGAGGGTGGCCTGAGGGCGCCCAAAGGCCTGAGACTGGTGGGGCAATGCTGACCTCCCTCCTGACCAGACTGGGACAGGGATGTTGCCAAGCCCTGGGGCAATGGGGCCATGGTCAGCAGGAGTCACCCGAGGTGTCATGGGGTGAGCTGGCTGCAATAGGGTGCTGCCAGGCAGGAGTAATGGGGCCATGGGCGGTGGCAGGTGCTGCTCCCAAGCTGGCTGGGGTTGGGAGCCAGGAGTGAGGGGAGGATAGGAGCGTGAGGCCCCAGGGTGCATGACCACATCCGTGCCCAGCAGTGGAGATGCTGTGGAGAGAAAGGAAAGGGGTGAATGGAAGAGGAGAATGGGCGACATGGATGGAAGCTCTCTGGGGACTCAGAGGGCACACCTCAGTGGGAGAGGGCATTTGGCCCGAGGAACCTGTGTGTTGTGCAGATGTCATGGAGGGATTTTCATGGTCTTGACCCACGCACCAAGTTCCCTGCCCCTGTCTACCGAGAAATGCTCAGCTCAGCAGCAGGGATTGGAGAGCCTCCCTGAAGAGCTCCCTGACACCTCGTCCTCACAGGCTGTCCCCACGTCCTGGACCTGAGAGGCCATCTACTCTGAGCATGCCCCTCAGCAAGGTCACTGGCAGGTAAGGGTCTTCTCCAAGGTCCGTCCAGGCACCGTGAGGCCTTTGATGGACCTCCACTGTCTAATGTCGAAGGGCCTCACATCCTCCTCAACCCTTCCTCTCGGGATGCTCAGCACACATCTGTTCTGTCATTCTTTTCCTGACCTCACACAACACCTCTCAAAGGCTGCGAAGATCGCTCTGCACACAGAAGCCTTAGACAAACACAGAACAGCCCCACCAAGCATGCACCTGCCTCTCGGAACCAACCACAGTGGACACTTCACGGGGGCTAAGGTGTGCCACCCCATCCCAATGGCCCTGAATCCCTCCCACCATGCAGTTCTGCTCCTCAGAGAGAAGTCTGAGAAGTCGGTGTGTGTCCCCTGCATTTTTGCCACTTCCCATCCAGGGTTGGCTTCCAAAGATGAGCACGGGCCCAGGGCGGCTCATCTGACATGGGTCATGGGAGTAGAGGCTGCCTGGGGTCCTTCCCCTTCCAGCTCCCAATAATGGAAAGTGAGGACAACCTGAGAAGCAGGCAGGAGTCAGGTGCCATTGTGAGAAAACCGCCCATTCAGGAGAAGGAGGTACATGCCACGAGGCACCGAATTGACCTCCACAGGTGTCCTAGGAGGTTTCAGAGTAGCAGACTAGATCATCTTCCTGCTTCTGTGGTACACCTCTTCACCCCCCCCCTTTACAAAGGAAGCAGCCTTCCTAGGCATTCCACCTGCACCAGCCTCTCTCCACATGTAGTAGTAGTGATTTGAAATAGGAACACACTCTTCATCTCAAAGCCAGGCCTCAGCTTCTGCCGTGAGCCACCTGACAAACTGCACCATGTCTGCAGAGACGTATTTCCACAAAAGGGAAACCAATACAGAACACCTCAGGCCCACGAGTCCTAGCTTGGGTGAAGTCACCTGGTTGCGCATCCCTTGTGGGATCCAAGGCCACAGTTGCCTGACCTGAGAAGTGAGTTCTGGGCAGGATGGAGGGAAACGTTCTGGGTGGTGGCAGCGAGAGTCACATCCTGCCCAGCTCAGTGCAAACCTTTCCTGAGCATGTGGCCACAGAGAACACCCACCAGCACTGACTCGTTTTCTGACTATATCCTCCCATTCCACGCCCCCATTAGCCAGAGTATGCTCCGGTTCCAATCCCTTAGAGAGGTCTGGTGAGGCGAGCTTCAGATGCCTGAGGACCACAAGGCGGGGCTAGGCTTTCCCCATGACCCACCCAGGGCCAGCCACAGGACACTGGCTACACACACGTTCCAAGTGGCTTGTCTCCCTTCTAGAAACCGCCAACCTGCCTGCTGCCATCCTGCCTCCCCAACCAGAGCAAGGCCTCTTGAACCACCTCCAAGCAGCTGTCCTCCCCAGGGCAGCCTCAGGTTTCTACAGGCTCCCCAGCTCAGATGTCCCTGGGGTGCAGTGCTCTCGCCTTCCTCCCCTTCCGTCCAACTCCATGTCCACAGTGAAGGGTCCCAACGGAAACCCAGGGATTTAAGGGAGGCCCTTTCTCTTGGAAAACAGCCCCTGCCTAGGGGCTTACCGCCTTCTGAAGCCATTCCCACAGGCATGGGCCGGGACCACCACGGGCTGGTGGCCTCAACGTGGACAGTCAAGAGCAGGACCCAGCGAGGGACTTGCCCCAACAGACGCTCAGGACGCAAGTAAAGGAGCCCAAGTTTGAATCTCAACAGTAGAATGTGGGCCTCCAGTCATTCTGCAGTGGGGGAGGGGCCGAGGGCAGGTGAGCCTGGGTGGGGGTGGGGTGCCATTCCATGCTGGCTTCTGCAGGGAGGCAAGAACCAGACGTTTCTTCCACCTTATGCAGGGGCCAGACAATTGTCGAGTGCCTCGTCAGGCAATGTACGTGTTGGTTTTCAGAATCACAGCACCAAGGTTTGTCTTGATGTTCCCTTTCCCTTTGTTATTCATCAACTTGTTTGTTGTCTTTCAACCTGCTCAGCTTCCGTCCTGGCTCCAGGCTCCCTTCCCCAGAGGCCACACTTTCTGAACAAAATTCACCTTTTATCATCTAATAACCACTTGAGTTTTCATGGCCACCTGGAACCTAATGTTTATGGTTTGGCTTCTCTCAGCAGACCCACCATTTGTGATTGGTGTGTGTCCGTCTTTCCTAAGGAAGCCGTCCTTGTGTGCCAACCAGCATCCAGCAGGGCCCACCTTCCTCATGTTCCCTTGTGCTGGAAAGGCCCAGCCTATCCAAAAAGCCGCTGCACAGCCCACGTGTCCAAGACCAGAGATCAGTCTGACGTGTTTCCAATATGATGATATTGCTGGTAAGTCTTGGAGCTTTTACCCTTTAAATGTTTGAATGTAACATTTTCCACAAATCCTCCCTTCTCAGGGATCACAGTCCAGGAGTTCTGAGTAGAAGATGGAGTGCAGAGTCCTCCTCCCCCATTTTTCCCCTGTCCACTCAGTCCTCGTTCCCACCAAGGATCAGAGATACCTGTTTCATTCACATCTTTTCAGAGATCTTTTGGGCAAGGAACATTGATTGCCATCCGTTTGCCTTTGCAGGTAGTATTCCTTTGTCTCTGGTTGAAATGTACCATGTGCACAGGGAACTCCATCTTGGACTTGTGATGGAACAGGTTGGGGGATAATGTGAGAAAGTGATTACATATGTATCCTATATAGATATATATGTATCATATATCATATATACATACATCTGTCTGTAGGACAGGGTCCTTTGGCTGCACAGCAGAAGTAGATCAAACATTGTAAATCAACTGCAGTGGAAAACATAACCTCTTGTAAGATCAAAGAGTTCCTATTGAGAAAAAGTAAAAATGGAAGCTAGAAAATTAAATTGCAGCCCCGTAGACCTGAGTGTCTTTACTTTTGTTGCCTTCCTACTGATATTGTGGCTCCTCTGTTACTGGACGCATTTTTTACATGGGAGTTCCTCCATTCTCTTGAAATTCAATGTGCTGAAAGGGCAGAGTGCTCAAAGCCAGGCAAAAACAATAGTAAATGTGCAGCTCCATTTGAGTTTTTCATTTCCCATACACAGTGCCTGCATTTAGCCTGACCTGTGTCCCGTGCACCATTTTGGACATATCTTTACTGCAAGTACTTTCCCTGTGTATCTGAAGTTTACCTTTCCCTCGGAATCAGCATGCATCTGGCAAGACTTGCCCATAAGGGTACCATATTAGGCTACAGGGAGTGGGCAGTTCTTGAGGGGATGAGAACTTGGAGTGGAGACCAAAGGTGCCTTTTGGTCCAACCCAAAAGAAAATGGCAAAGGGACCCCAAATCTGCAGGCTCTTTGGATGAAATGGCAATGGAAGAGCCAAGATATACTAGTGCGTCGTTGAGCTTTATGTGGTTAAGGACAGAAGTAAGGGAGGAGAAGACAAAATCTTCTCTTTCCTTATGTGAAAGAACCAGATGTGTGTGTGTGGGGGGGTCTCTTGGTTTAATTGCTTTCTCCTTTGGGGGACACACGTGCTGCCTGTGGATGTTCCTAGGCTAGAAGTCATATCAGACGTGCACGAGCAGGCCTCTGCCATAGCCAGAGCAATGTGGGATCCAAGCTGCGTCTACAGGGCCTACAGCACAGCTCAGGGCAACCCTGGATCCATATTCTACTGAAGGAGGCTGGCATGGAGTGTGCATCCTCACAGATCCTAGGGCGGTTTATGTCTGCTGAGCCATGATGGGAATTGCTGGCTTTTGTAGGTGTGAAAACATCGACTGCCCATGATGTGGGTGTTCCCTTTGACACAGTGCCAGCTTTTTATCCACCAATGTCCAATCTCCACGTGTCCAAACCCACTCGCATCAAAGTCCTCCCCAGCAAGCCCTGCTTAAAAGCTGGTGCATTTCCTGTGTGCATCCCATACCCTTGCTCTTGAGCATCGAGGCTCGTCCTTGCCTATGGTGCTGTCTGCATGGGAATCAACGTAGCATCCCTGACACAGCCAAACGGATACACACCTGAAGAAACATTCAGATTGGGAGTTAAGGTCAGCTTTTCACGATGCAAATGATAGGAATGCATATGTCCGTCTTGTGTGGTGAGAGGCGAGGTCTCGGGAACATCATCAAGGGAGGTGAGGGGTGAAAACCTCCTAGGACTGCAAGCAAATCTCTTGGGAGGCAAGAGTCCCTCTGTGCAGTAGCAGAACTACAATTCCTCCTGATGTTAGGGTGTTGGGCAAGGAAGGAGAGGTTGAAAGGATTGTTGCAGATTGAGAAGAAGGAGTTGTGTGGGTGCTTCCGAAGCTTCTTGCCCCTTGCAAAGGAACAAGGACTCCAAAGAGGGTGAGAAGCTGAGGCGAGAGTATCTCCTGCAATGCCATGGTGAGCTTTGTAGGAAGAAACTCTGGAATGGGGCACTGCAAAACTGAGCACCATGGGAATAGGGCTCTCTATTGGAGCTTTTATACTGAAGAAACATTTCAAGAGTTTTCAAACAAGACCTTCATATGAGAAGATTGCTGAGGCACCCATTGTACCCAGGCATTCAGGAAGGCCAGGCTTCCTTGCTGCTTCCTCCCCTTCTTCAGCCACTCCTGCAATTTGTTACAAGGTTCTCACGCATAGCTCAGGTGTAGTATTTGTGGGGGTTTCTTGTTTGGTTGGTTTTGAATTGTTCTTTCCCCAAGACAATGGTTTTGCTACTGTACAGCATGGTGACCCAGGTACACACACATGTACACATTCTAGTCTCTCCCATGAGCATGCTCCATCACAAGTTTCCAGTGCTACACAGCAGGATCTCATTGCTAATCCACGCCAAAGCCAATCCTTTGCATCCCTTCACCCCAAGCTCCCAATCCACCCCACTCCCTCCCCAGATGTCGTATTGGCATGAGTCTTCTCAGGGACACTGACACAAAAGTTGCCTTGTGGAAACGAGGTGCTCCCAAATCTTCCATCATTTTTGACTGACTTTGAACTTCTGAGGGCCGCATCCATGGCATCGGGAGATTGCCAGGCTAGGGGTCCAATCAGAGCTGTGGCCCCTGGCCCATGCTAGTGCCTCAGCAATGCCAGATCCCAGCCGTGATGGCAACCTACACCGCAGCTCACCTCAACACCCACCGGGCGAGGCCAGGGGTGGAACCCGCAACTTCATGGTTCCTAGTCAGTTTCAGTTCTGATGCACCATGACATGAACTCCTTCCGTTGTTCATTATTTTATACTACCTCAGAACCCTACATCCCGACATCAGAGAGGCAGAGGTTGTCAAATCAGCGGCACTGTAATTAGGGAAACCAGTCATGGAAGTGGGTGTCTCAACGTCCTTTGGACCATGACCTCTGATTGTTCCTGCAGAGAGCTTCGGGGCAGGCACTGGCAGCTGAGGAGAAACATCTCTGGAGATGGATCACTAGCATCAGGAGACAGTGAACCTTCCACTCCCACATGGAAATTGAAAGGCACCGAGAGATCCCAGGTTTGTGTCTTGTGGACGTTTCAAGTCTGTGCCCTTGGGAGCTCTGGGTGTCATCAGAGAGATGTAAGGGTCTTGAGAGGTATCCTGTGGAGGAAGAAATGCTGTGATGTTGGCATGGACCAGAAAAGGGATCTGAGGGTTCAAGTTACTTTGGCGAGCATTACCAAGTCAGGTGGGTATGTTGAATCTGCTCCTACTTCTTTGTGGGTGGATGGCCACCTGAACGTCCATGATGTCGTGCCAAACGTAGGGAGGGAGAGGAATAGTGTTCCCAAATACCTGCTGTCGTGTGACTGGCCAAGAGGGTCAAGTTTAGCTCACCAGCATAACCAGGACAACCAGCACCGTACAAAGGAGACACACCTGTGCACCAACCTTTATTGAACAAGCTCCATGTGTTAAAGAAAGACATGAAGAACAAACATGCGTGGAGAATCGCGGCATTTGGAAATTCTCTAGGCATGGCGACATGAGCACCTTCTCTGAAGAGAGGTTCCCAGATCTCCAACAGCGTGCTAGAATGGTTCTTTAATGGATCCATCCAATTTGCTAGGGGAAAGACCCTTCTCTTTCTAGACAAGCAAATCCCAACCCAAAGAGTCCACACAGCCTAAGGTGCTGTGGCCCAAAGGGCATGAATGTCCTTGGCCCACTTTGAGGATTCTGTGCTTAGGCTGGATCTCTGCAAACTCTTGTATGGGGATCCTATCTAAATGCATGGGTGTCACCGATGCAGTGTGACCGTGGGGGCTCATCTCCCAAGAGATAGGGTTTAAGAGGAGATGGCCACAGAAGCTCCCAGGGAGAAGACAGGAAGACAACCCCAGAGAACTTTGCAGCGAATGCAAATCCTCCATGACATTCCTGTCTTGTAGGGAGCTCCTGGGCCAGCTCTTCTGATGCTTCCTTCCCTCCCTCCTCTTCCCACCTGTCCCCTGCTGACTGAGCTGTTGTGCACAGAGACTACCATCCTCCAACCGCTCCTAGTGTCTGTTGAGGAGGGTCCGCTTGGGTAGTCAGTAGCGCACATTCGAGCAAGGAGGGTGGTTTCCCAAGGGGTGGCCTGCCTGAGGGTGGGGCCCGTCATGGTGGCCTTTGGCGTTCATTCCATGACAGCCCTGCTAAGGAATATGGGGACTGTTCAGCCATTGGGTGTGACCGCTCTGTGCTCTTGTGCACGCTGCAGACTCCTTATGCCCTCCTCCATGTGGGTTCATGCCCGCATGGAGCTCAGGTCCGGAGCAGTGTTTCCACCACAGCTTTTAGCAGCACTGTGGATCAGGCTGCTGGGAGACTTGAGGGACTGTGGGGCCTATGCAGGCAGGGGACTAAAGTGTGTGAGTGATTAAAATGGGTGGCATTCCAGTGTGCCCGCCATTCCAAAGCATAGGAAAGCTCGAAGGAAGAATTTCCAATTTGAAAACCCTCATGGGGTTCACAAGAAGTAGCTCAGGGCTCGGGAAAAGGAGTGAAGATGTACCATCCAGGCTGCTAGTTTCACTTGTGTCTTCCTTTTCCACATACCAATGTCGGTCAGCACTTCTGTTCAAAGGGCATGCTTGGGTCTCTGTTGGGGGCAGCCTTGCTGAATGTAGTGCTGACCACCTAGTTGGAGTCGGATGTAAATCGTGATGGATTTGCAAGCCTAGGGGGGATTGGTACAAGGCCACCCGGTTGTCGGGAATCTGGTAATGCGTCAAATGTGAGGGTTGGTTGGGTTTTGTCTATGGATATGTGTGTAAGGGGAGATCATGCCTGTGTTTGGGTGAGCGTTTGTCTTTGGAGGGTGCTGAGATGTGACAGAGGCATAGTCCAGGATCTGGCGTTTAGGTGTTTGTAAGTTGGTGTTCAGGGGCCTATTTTTCATGGATGTTTTCCGCCATGAAGTTGGGGATTGTGTGTCTCCTGGTGGACTTGGTAGGATTATCTGCCTAGGCCTCAGGGCAATGTTAGGGAAGTCCAGGGGCCGATCTGTGTGTGTGTCCCTTTGGGGCCTGTAGTGAAACTTCGTGGTTGGGACTTGACCCCAGCCAAAATTGAGAGTGGGACTGGAATCTACCTTGCCCTCAGCTTGGCACCTCAAGCCAGGATCCCAGGTTCAGAGAGGATTCGAGCGCACAGACTTCTTCTTTTTGGTGGCATCTGCCCCATGTGGAGTTTCCCCGTCCACGGACAGAGTGCCACAGCAGCAATCGGGACCACTGCAGTGAACACTCAGAATCCTTAGCCTTCCGTGCCACAAAGGAACGCCTAAACCTGCTCAACCCCACTGTCTTTGCACTGTCAGACCCCTCACCAGGTGTCAGGATTTGATGAAGCTCTGGTTCTTCTGCTTCGTGGCAGGAAGCATTTGGCATGAAGCGAAGCCCCAGGTAAAGAGTGAGTTTAGGAGCATAAGACCCTGGGGGGAGATACGCGTAAGCTGGCCAGGGAGCAGAGCAGCCCCAAGAACCCAGAGAGCTACATTTCTAGAATCCAAGGCCCAGTGGGGAGGGGAGAAGACTGCCTTCTTCCTCATTTGGGGGTGGATATCAAGGCTTCCATCTCCAGCTCCTCATTGTGCCCTATATGGATGGTGTGCCCTGGGCTGTCACAGTGCTTGTTCAAATCGGTGTGTATTCCCAGGAGTTTGGTTGTATATCAACTGGGGTAATTCATCTCAGGTTTCCATCTACTGTCCTCTTTTACCTAGGCGTGTCCCCTCTCCCCTGAGTTTCTGTCTGGGTGAGGTGCAGAAATGCTCCTTGTCCAGGACTCTTCTCTCCTTGACTTCATGCAGCAGGACTCGTCCTCCATATCTGTTTTGTGCTTGAAGTCTTGGGGGTTGTGTCTTGAGCGTGTCTGGCACTTCGATGCATCTGGTCTTCCTTCAAGTCGGGTAAGTCATGGCTGGGTTCCTTTTCTTGAGTGATCATCAGCTTTAGACCATTTCGAAGACCCCTTGAAAGCTTGTCTTTAACCGATCCCCAGTGGGCGGTTTCTGCTCTTTAAGGATCCTCCTCTGTCCTTCCTTTTAGGATGATGATTTGTGTGTTCGTGGCCTGTCATATGGCTCTTTGCTTTTTTGTGTGTAGCACATGTTCCGGAGCTGTGCATGTGTCTTTTGATGTGTAGAGGGCGAGTCGGCCTATCTTCTGGGACAGGTGAATGCTATATAGGTGGGCATGCCGTATTGGAATGCTTCTGGATTCTGCACGCTGGAAGAGTGCATGCCCTTGGATGGAGCCTTGGGGAGTGTGGGTTTATGGATATGCCGAGAGTGTGTTATATGCGTGTTTGGAGGAAAGGACGTAGGCTGCTAGGTTTGCAATTGTGTCATGTACGGATTAATTGTGGGTCTGCTTGGGTGTTTTGGAGAGTGGTGTGTATAATGTGTTTGAGTGTGTATTCCAGGGGCATGGGCATTTGGAGGCATATTCGCTGGGGCTATGCACTTGTAGTTTTCAGGAGGGACATGTTAGGCTTATATATATATGTGGGGACGTGGGGAAGTGTGTGTCTGCTGGAGAGATGAGGTTCTGTGTTTCTACAGGGGCGTGGAAGACGTGCATTTCTTGGTGTGAGAAATATGTGCTGTGGTTATGTGTTACTAGTTTGCAGATGGATGAGCTGAGTCCTAGGATCATTGGATATGTGGAAGTCATTTCCTATGTGGTTTGCTGGCGATAGGTCCATGTGTCCTACGTGTGTATACTTGTTTGTGTGTCTATCACCAGGTGCATGAATGACCAGGTTGTGTTCCTATGGTATGGAGGTGTTGGGAGTGTGCCACGTTGCTTCTTGGCAGAATGCCGAGGTGTTTCTACAGGTCCTAGGTACGAAGAGATGGTGTGTCCACATTGAGGGTGAGGGCTGAAATGCATATGCAGTTGACACCCACACAGGTGCAGTGTCCTGGCAGGGCGGTTGTCTTCTGGAGAGGTGGCACCATGTGTAGTGTTTGGGGCATCTGTATGTTCAAGGGTTGGGAATATTTGTCCGTGTGTGTCCATAGGTGTTTGAGACGTGTACATGTGTATTAGTACGTGTAGGCCGATTGTGGCTGTGTGTGTATTTGAGGTCCTGGGGCTTCTGTAGTATGTATTTGGAGGGATGTCAGAGGTAGGTGTGTGTGTTTGGAAACAAAGAAATCTCATAGGCGATGTGTGTGTGTTCTGGAATCCTGGCCTAGAAGTCCTGTAGGGCTGTGGCCTTGCCTATGGGCTGTGCGTGAGGCGACTGTTAGGAGCTGGTGGTAGTGAGCCTGTATACGAGGTAGTCAAAGTGTACCACTGGTCAGTGTTTGTGTTCAGGCCCCTGTTGGGTATGTGCATGTGAAGACTTCACGTGGTATAGCTTTGTTTGTGGGGAAGTGGGAGGAGTGGGGGTTGGCCTTTTCTTGTCTTTTCAGGGCAGACCCATGGCATTGGGAAATGCCCTGGCTATGGTGGAATTGGCGCTGCAGATGAAGCTGCCAGCCACGGCCACAGCAAGGCCAGATCCGAGCTGCATCTGGGACCTGCTCCATATCTGAAGGCAATCCTGGATCCAGGGATTGCATCTGCCTTCTCTCCTATACGGGTCAGGTTCATTCCAATGTAGCCCCGACGGGAATGCCTGCTGGAAGTTTTTTCCTCACAACATCATTTTCAGTTCTTGGCATCAGCCCAGTTATCTTTTCCGTGTCATCGGAGTTTAGTCTTGGCAGATTGTGCTTTGCTAGGAAGGTGTCCATTTCGTCTAGGAAGACAGTTCTCTTGGCATAGAGTTGCTTTTAGTAGTCTCTTCTGATCCTCTGTATTCTGGGATGTCCATTGGAAGCTGGTGTGCATTTTGATGGTTATTGATTTGAGTCCACTCTTTTTTCCCTGATGAGTCTGGCTAAGGGTTTATCCATATGGTGGATGTATTCAAATAAGCCGTTGTAGCTGCATTGATCTTTCCGATGGTTTTCTTCGTTGCTCTTTCCTTTCTGCTCTGATCATTAGGATGTCTTTCCTTGTGTTTGTCTTTCTCTGGTTGCTTTGGGCGTAAGGCCAGTTTGTTTGTTGGTGGTTTTCCTTGTTGGCTGAGGTAGGCTTGTATTGCTGGAAAGGTCCCTCTTCGATCTGCCTTTGCTGCATCCCATAGGCTTTGGATTGTTATGTCTTTGGTGTCACTTGCTTCTTGGGATCTTCAGATTTCCTCTTTGGTTTCTCCGGCACTCCCTTGGTTGTTGAGTAGCATGTTGTCGAGTTTCCGTGCGTTGGTGTTTGTTGCCATTGTTTTCTTGGTGGTTGATTTCGAGCCTCATAGCGTTGGGTTCATACAAGCTGTGGGATAGGATTTCAATTTCCTTCCATGTACAGTGGCTTGCTTGGTGACGCAGCATGTGATCTGTCCTAGGGAATGTCGGGTGTGCCCTTGAGAGGAGTGTGTATCCTGCTTCATTGGGAGGGAAAGCGCTCTACATACGGAGGAAGTGCCCTGTGGTCCAATGCATTATTGAAGGCCTGGGTTCCCTTGTTGATTTTATGTCTGGAGGACCGGTGCGTTGATGGGAGTCGGGTGTGAAGGCCCCCTGCTCTGACTGTGTTAGTGTCCATTTCTCCGTTTACGGTTGTAGCAGTTGCCTTCTACATTGCGGGGATCCTGTATTGGGTGCATATAGGTTTCCAATTCCCATCTCCTCTCCTTGGATTGATCCTTGACCGTTACGTAATGACCTTCTTTGTGTCTGATTAATAGTCTTTATTTTATCTTTCTTTTAAGGTCTCTTTTGTCTGATGGGGGTGTTTCTACTCCGTCTCTCTTTTAATTCCCACGCACGAGAACTATTTTCTTCCATCCTCTCACTTTCAATTTGTATGTGTCCCTCAAACTGAAGGGGGTCTCTTGAAGACAGCAGGTCTACCTATCTGTCTATCCCTCTACCTATCTGGATCGAGATCGAGATGGAGAATGAGATGGAGATCTCGATCTAGACCCAGAGAGAGGGAGATGCGTCTTCTTTTTGTATGCATGCAGCCAGTCGATGTCTTTCGGTTGGGGCATTTTGTGCCTTTCCATTGAAGGTGCTTCTTGATCTGTATGTTCTTATGGCCATGTTATTAGCTGTGTCAGATTGGGTTTTGTTGGTCTTTTCCCGTCCTCCCTTGTTCTCTGCTCTTGTGGTTTGATGACTGCCTCTAGTGGGGTGTTTGTTGGGTGTTTTTTGATTGTTATTTCCCCGAGACAGTTTTTTCCACTGTCCAGCATTGTGACCCAGTTCCCCATACGTGTATAATTCGTCTTTGTGCCATTATCATGCTCCATCATAAGTGAGTCGTCCTCGTTCTCAGTGCTACACAGCAGGATCTCCTTGCTAATCCCTTCCAAAAGCAGTCGTTTGCATCCAATAACCCCAAGTTCCCCATCCATCTCACTCCCTCCCCTCGCTCTAGGCAGCCACAAGTCTATTCTCCAAGTGCATGAGTTCCTTTAGGTGGAAAGGTTCCTTTGGGCTGAATATGAGACTCCTCATATGAGTGATGTCGTATGGTAGTCGTCCTTCTCTTTCGGACTTCCTTCACTCAGGATCGAGGATCTCGTTCCATCCATGTTGCTGCAGATGGCATTAGGGTGCTCTGTTTTATGGTGCAGGAGTATTCCATTGTGTGTATATACCGCGTCCTCTTTGGCTCTTAATTGTTATTTCCCCGATACAATCTTGTTTTCTACTGCACAACGTGGTGACCCCGTTACACATACATGTAGGCATCCTATGTTCTCACATCATCATGCTCCGTCAAACGTGACTAGACATTGTACCCAGCGCTACACAGCAGGATCTCATTGCTAATCCATTCCCAAGGCAATAGTGGGCAGGCATTAACCCCAAGCTCCCCATCCACCCCACTCCCTCCCCCTCCCCTACCCCTTGTCCACCACAATTCTATTCTCCAAGTCTATGTGTTGCTTTTCTGTGGAAAGGTTCATTTGTGCCGTATATTAGGTTCCAGATATAAGTGTGTGGTATCCTCTTCTTGAATGGATCCCTTAACCGTGAACTAGTGTCCTTCTTTGCCTTTCTCAATGGCCTTCGTTTTAAAGGTGATTTTGTTGGATATGAGCAGCGCTACTCCTGATCTCCTGTCTTGTCCATTGGCATGAAATATCTTTTCCCATCCCCTCCCTTTCAATCTATACGTGTCCTTTGCCCTCGGGTGAGCTTGTCTAGGCAGCAGATTGAAGGTTTTTGCTTTGGTACACAATCTGGCATTCTGTGTCTTTTGATGGGAGCATTCGGTCCAGGAACAATTCAGGTGGGCATTGATAGATGTTTCTTGATTGTCATTTGAAGCCTTGTTTTCCCGTTGAGTCTATGTTTCTCTTTTCTCCTTTCTTTTCCTTTGGGTGGATGGGTTCCGTTGATTCTCTGCTGGAGTCCTTTCCTTTTCCGATTTTTGAATGTAGTGTTGGCTTTTGGTTTGGGGTTGCCCTGTTTTGTTATTATGTTAACCCCTTCGTATGTCTGCTCACTTTAGCCTGACCGTTACATAGGACCAAACGCGTCACTGAACCAAGACAAAGGATCTACATTTTCTTCCATTCCTCGCCCTCATTGTATGATTTGATGTAGTTTATTTCATTTTATGTTTTTGACATCTTCGTGGTTAGATCTGTACGCTGGCTTCTCTAAGTCACTGCTTTCCAATGGCTTTTTTTCTTTTTTCTTTTTTTGAATTGGAGAAGCCTTTGAGTATTTCTTTCAGAATGGGTTTTGTATTGCAGTACTCTTTCAGTGTTGGTTTGTCGGAGAAATTCTTGATTTCCCTTTCGATTTGAAATGATAGTCTTGCTGGATAGGGTATTTGGAGGAGGCAGATTATTTGTTCTTTCTTTCAGTGCTTTGAATGGGTCTCGCCACCCCCTTCTGGCCTGGAGTGTTTCTGTAGAGAAAACTGCTGATAACCTTATTGGGGTTCCCTCATCATGAATGCCTTGCTGTTCTCTTGCTGCCTTTGGCCTCCTCCCTTTCTGTTTACCTTTGGCCATATTGATCAGAATAGGTCTTGCTGCGTGCCTGTTTGGGTTCAACTTGTTTGGGGCTCTCTGTCCTTCCCGTATCTTGCTATCACTCTCCTGTAGTTGTTGCTTTAAAACCTCGATTGCAGGACTCCCTGTTGTGGTGCCCTGGAAACTGGCCATGGCCCCTGCCCCTCTCCCCCAGCCGCAAGGACCAGACCCTCCCTTTGGCTGATGACATGAGGAGATTTCCCACCAGATGGCCCGGCCCTGAGCGCACTAACTCTAGGAATTCCCTGCCGCTCTGTTTCTAAGCCCCACTGACCCCCTGAGCAAGACCGGCTGCCTCCACCAGGCCTGGGTATGGGCATCTTCGGAAAAGGCTCAACCAA
Source organism: Sus scrofa (assembly GCF_054392235.1). Taxonomy (NCBI): domain Eukaryota; kingdom Metazoa; phylum Chordata; class Mammalia; order Artiodactyla; family Suidae; genus Sus; species Sus scrofa. The sequence goes on along the minus strand of NC_139396.1, from coordinate 17,570,741 downwards.
GACCTTGAGAGAACACCAGATGTCTAAAGGAATGAGAAAGGAAGAGGGTCCCGGTTAGGGGTGTGCTGGTGCAGCCCAGGGCCTTGCCAGAGCTGAGGTCTGCAGGGGCTTGAGCTGGCCAGGCTCCACTCCCACACCAGCTCTCTTGGGCCCTGTTGGGACATATGTCCCTTCTCGGCCTTGGACAGTGCCTTCTTCTGGAGCTCCAGGGGTTCTCCAGGCACAGAGGCCCATCTGCTGATAGATTGAAACCTGTGATTGTCCTGAGGGTCAGTCAGGAGCTTCCTACATCAGGACGCCCATGCCTGCCTGCATGGCTTACACAGGTTCATCAGCCATGGGATGCCAGTGTTTGGAACTTCCCAGAAGTACAACTGAATGACCGTGCATGGCAGAGACTCCTCTGACCTAGCTCTGTTGCTTGCAGCCTAAGTCCCCTGTCCTCTCTAGGGTGGTTCCAGGGGGCTGCCCTCATCTGTGACCTCCCATTTTCAGGGTGTCTCATGGGGATGGCCCGCTGGGGCTTAGACGGCTGACATGCCCCCTACCCCAGCATCTACACCAATATCACCTGCTTCTCCCATGGGACCAATGAGATCCAGAAGCACATGCCTCTCCCTGAGCCCACGGTCCCTCCTCCTACACCCAGGTTCCATCACAGTCTCTGCAGGCTGCTGGCTCTCCTGGGCCTGGCACAGGCTTTGTGCCCCCAGAGACTGGCCCCTGCTGCTGTTCATGCTCGAGGTCCTGCAGCAGGCCTGGTGCAGACCCCCCGAGCTCCTGTGCTCCTGTCTCTGCCTCAGACTCCAGTCTCCATTTGGCAAACAGCTCCCCCACCAGCTCCATCAGCTTTCCAGGGCCCCATCTTGGCCTTCCAAGATGTGGCATTGCTGTGGCTGTGGTGTAGGCCGGCTGCCAACCGTGGCCACCCCACAAACCAAGCCTGCAATCTCCAATAACCAAAGGAAAGTCTCCTCATGCTGCTGCCTTGGGGCCCTACGGCCCCTCCTGTCATCCGTCCTTCCTTCTTCTGTTGGGGTCCTCCATCTGACTCCCTGGACAAGGGGAGAGGACATGAGAGGGAGAGTGTCCCAGGAGGAAGGTAGGGGTGGGGATGCTGGTGGAGCCCAGCTGGGGACAGAGAGGGTGTCTTCCCTTGAGACTCCTTCCTGCCCTGGGAGTGCCCAGGCCTTCGGAGGGAATCGGTCAGCTCTAGCTGCCCTCACCAATCCCATGGACAATGGGGCTTAAATAACAAGAATTTATCAAGTCAGCGTTTTGGAGCCCAGCCTTCTGAGTTTCCGGTATAAACAAGCTGGGTTGGCCCTGAGGCCTCTCTCCTTGGATTCCAGATGCCCATCTCCGGCCTGCGCCCTCACATCAGCTCCCTCTGTGGGACTCAGGGTCTAAATCTGCCCTTTCTATAGGGGCACCCATCCTATTGTATTCGGGGCCACCTTAGTGACCTGATTTCAGCTCTTTCTGTACAAACTCTGCTGCAGGGCTTGCTGTGGTGGTGCCCTGGAACTGAACCCGAGAAGGAACCATGAGTGTTCAGGTTCGATCCCTGGCCTCGCTCAGGAAGGGAAGGATCCACTGTGGCCATGAGCTGTGGTGTAGGTCTCAGACCCGGCTTGGATGTGGCATTGCTGTGGCTGTGGTGTAGGCCGGCTGCCAAAGCTCTGATCGATCGATGGATCGTTCGGATGCCAAGCCTGGGAACTTCCATATGCCGCCCCAGCAGCCCCTTTCAAACAAACAAACGTAGGCAATGGAAAGACAAAGAAAAGACAGCTCCACGTAAGGTCATGTTCGGAGGTCCTGGGGGAGAAACCTTCCACATAAAAACTTTGGGTGATAGAGTTGTAGCCCCTTTTGGCAGGTGTCTCCAGTGCCAGGGATGAAGGGTCTTTTGTAAAAGAAAGGAACCTCAGTCCTGGGTTGGCGTTGGGATGAAGGAGGATCGACTCCCCAAAGTGAGGGAGGGACGTTTCCAGAGTGCAGGGCACTCGAGCCGGATCAGAGCCCATGACCCAAGGCCATGAGGCATGGGGTTCCAGCCCGTGGCATATAAGGCTCTTGAAGGAACGGTGTCTAGGTGACTGAGAGGGAAGCTGAGAGAGGAGCTCCAGCGCCAGGCTGTGAGATGAGGTCCAGGCCTCATAGAACTCTGCTCCTACATTGGATTCCCAGCACCCTCTTTCAGCACGCCCATGGCCCTGCTCTCCATAGCCTGAAGGGGAACAACTCACTGCCCACCTTTCTGGCCCCCACCCCCACATGAACAGCTGCCTTCGGTCCAAGGGCCCCAGCGAGCCTGGCCCAAGGGGTCCACCCGTCCAGCACTTGGAGCCTGATGTCTCCTTTTCGGCTTAGCTGTCTCGGGCCAACCCGAGGGAGTTCCTGGAAGCAGTGTTGTTGCAATCCTTCCTGCCCTCTGCCTGACCCAGTGTTCTCATGTAGCCAGCAGGATCCCGGGAAGCCTCACAGTGGACCCAGCCTTCAGGACTCATAGTGCTATGGTGGGTGACCTATCTCTTCCTAACGTTTGCCCATTTTGTGGTGGAATAGGTCCCGCTGTTATGGTCGTGTCTTGGCAGTGCCTTATTCCCTCGAGACACCAGACTTGGGTCAGATGTGTGGTTGGCAGGTGGTTTCTCCAAACCTGTAGCTTCTTTTCACCTAGGAAAATGTTTCCATTTGATGAGGTCCGTTTTCTGTCTGGGGTAGTGTTTTGGCTGTCATGGGGAAGAACGCTTATCTTTTCATTGTTGCTCATGTTGTTGTTGCCTATTGCAGCGGTATTGATGTAGTTATCTTCCGTTTGATTGAAAGGACAGTGAGGTACCATGTTGTGATATTTCCTGCTGTGTCGAAAGTGATTCGGTCATACATACACACACACCCCTTCTCCCTCAGATTCTATGCCCATATCGACTATCACTAACTGTTGGCTAGAGTTCCCTGGGCTCTACCACAGGTTCCCGTTGGCCGGTCATTCCATGCACTCAGTGTGCAGAAGCCAGTCCCAAACCCCCAGTCCTTCCTGCCCCGGACTTGGCTCCTTTGGTACCCATCCGGTTTTCCAAGGCTGGGAGTCTGTTTCTGTTCCGTGCACACGTTCATTTGTGTCCTCTCTTTCGGTTCCACTTAGAAGTGGTATCATACGATGTTTGTCTTTCCCTGTCTACCTTCACTTAGGATGATAATTTCCAGGTCCGTCCTTGCTGCTGCAGTGTTCATGATTCCATTCTCTTGTATGATTGTGTGATGTTCCCCCGTACATATGAACCTCATCCTCTTTATCCATGCCTCGGCCGATGGACATTTAGCTTGCTCCCTTGTCTTGGCTATTGGAAATGGTGCTTCAGTGGACATTGGGGTGCATGTATGTTTTGAAGGGCCTTTCTTTCCTTTTGATGAAGTCCAACTTTCTGTTCTTTCCTTCCCTTTTGGGGTACTGTTTTTCTTGTCATGTGGAAGACCCCTTTGCCAAGCCCGAGGACCCAGAGGTTTGCTCCAATTGTTTTTTCTTAGGTGTGGTAAACCTGGCATCGTTTGTATCTATACAAATTTTACATTTGCACTGAATGTTCCATGATGAGTTCATTTTCGTATGGGATAAAACCCCTATCCCTATTCCATTCTACTGCCCTTGAGCTTCCGTATTAGAACATCCCAGGTTGGTGTATTGCTATGGAGCTATTTCTGCATTCTCTCTCTGTACACTGAACTCTGTCTGCCTCTATCCCTCCAGCAATGCCAAGCTGCCCTCCATAGAGCGTTCTCATAAGCCGAATCACCTCCCACTTTAATGTGCTTTCTCGAAATTATGTTTGATGTTCTGGTTCCTTTATCTTTTCTTTATACATTTTAGAATAATTTCATCCATGTGGGCCAAAGACAAAAAAAAAAAAAACTTCTGTTGGAATTTGGCCATATTCTGTGTTGAGTCTTCCCATCCATGAGTATAATACGTGTCCGCATTGTTGTAGGTCTTCTTTTGTTTTATCATACAGATGCTCTATCCCAAATATGTATCCCCGGATTTCCCATTGTGGCTCAGTTTGTGACAAACCTGAAAGAGTGTCCAGGAGGATGTGGGTTCAATCCCTGACCTGGCTCAGTGGGATGAGGGCCCCGTGGTGCCACCAGCAGCAGTGTGGCTTGGACCTGGTGTTGGTGGGGCTTTGCTGTAGGCTGGTAGCTGTAGCTCCAGGTTGACCCCCTTGCCTGGGACCTTCCGTATGCCGTGGGTGCAGCCATAGAATGACCGGTATAACCAAATGCTTCAAGGTTTTGGCAAATCTTGTGTATTGCATGGTGTTTTTCGTTTTGGTACCACGTTCTTTTGTGGGATTTACACACATGATGAAGGTTTTCGTGTCGACCTTGTATACTGAGACTTTGATAAAGTGACCTCCATCTCTTCCGTGTGTCTTGGAGATTTGGTTGGGCTTCCCATGGAGGTAGCCATGCTATCCATGAGCATGGAGAATTATGTTTGTGCCTGTCTCATCTGTAGGTCTTTCTTTGTTTTTCCTGCCATGCTGCCCTGGCTCGTAGCTACAGTACTAAGTAGAAAAGGAGAAATGAGAAAGACCTTTCTGACCTGTTTTGGATGGAGGAGGAAGACGTTCATTCTTTCACCATCACGCAGGAGGCTTGGTGTAGCTTTTTGTCGAGATGTTCTCTACGGGGTTCAAGGAGTGTCCTTCTCTTCCTAGATTTCTGAGTGTTTCCTACATGAATGGGTATGGCACATGTTCTGCAAGCGCCATTGTGACCATGTAGGTTTTCCTCAGTAATGTCTTCATGCAGCCGATAAAGTTGATGGTTGTGCATAGTAAGCCAAGCTAGTGTTCCTTGGCTAGAGTCCCTCTGAACATAGGGTATTGTCGTGAGCTTCTTTGTTCCTGCGTTTGTTGTATTTTGTGATTTGTATTTTCTTGATGCCTTGTGTGAAAACGTAGGTTGTGGATGGGAGACCTGACATCTTTTGTATTCTATAAGCATTTCATGCCAATTGCTTCCCTCTTAACACCAGTTTGTCTGGATCCTACTACCTGTTAGGTACTGCACGTTCCTTTGCCTACCGTTCTATATATTTTCCAAGTTCTCCTGGAGAGGCCTCTTTGAGCATGGAGTCGTTCGAAGGGTGCATCTCCATGTGCACATATCTGGAGGCTTCCTTTCTTCTCATTCTCGTTGTTCTGCAATGGACAGCATATGCTTTGGGCCCAGTGGAGTGAAATGCAGTGGCTCTTTGTTTCCTTATCGTAGAGGTTCTCGAAACATCCCAGGCAGGAACGGCTCCAATATGACTGTGACAGAGGAGTGCTCTGCCTATTTCCCTTACACTGTAACCATAAGGGGATTACCTGAACATGGAAATGCCAGGCTTCTGAAGATGTGTCTGACAGGGCCAGTTCACAGCCACCCCTGCCCATTGTTGTCTGGATCAGCTTACAAGTAGAGAGAGAGCCAGGGTCCAGGAGGGGGCCCAGATGCAGCGTTCTGCCGCTTTCTATGGCTGTGATCCCATGTGGGCATTGGCTACCACCAGAAGGCTGACAGGCAGGAGCCAGGTGCAGTCCCTGGCAGGGGGATCAGCACTCCCAGTGGGCAAAGCTCCAGCCTCTCTCCTACTGCCCAGGGCAGGTCTGAGCTGTGGGTGCAGCCACCAGTCTCTGAAGGCTGATGACAGAGGCACCAGGAGGCACACCCCAGCTCTGTCAGCCACAGTCCCTGGCTGTTGGCAGGGACCGTGATGTCCCAAGGAAGAAGGCCCACCTCCCAGCTGCAAGGAGGTGGTCTTGAGCAAGTCAGAACTGCCCTTTCTCGTCTTCAGCAAGCAACATTTCCATCCCTGCCTGTTGCTTACCCCAAACCCATGTGGTTGCCAGGCTTTCTTTTTCAAACCTCTTCCAAAGCACTTCCTGAAAGGAAGGGCATCCTTACCCCGACTGACTAAGAAGCACCTCTTGAAAATAAGCAAGTTTCCCCTCACCCAACACTCTTAGCTCCTTCCAAGGACCATCCTTGCTCCCTCCTGCATGCTGCTGAGTAGCAAAATGTTGGGGATCCAGAACTCCTCCAATGACTGGTATGCTAGCAATAGCTTCTGTGACAGCAGGAAGCTCCTCCCCTCCAGGCCGAGGCGGTGAGGAGACTGTAGGTGATGGCTCTGTGCTCTGTGCCCCCTTTCAAACCCTTTGCATCCCTGCCATCTGAGGAAGGAAGGCAGTGCCTGGGAAATTACCCTGGTTACAGATGCGTCACTTGGCCTGTCTGGAAAGAGGTCACCTGTGAGCCAGAGGGCCTGAATCCCCTCTGGAACACACTGCTGCGTCCCCACCACCCAAACAGTCCCTTCCAATGAGGCACGATGGCCTGGCCGTTGGAATGGCTGGACACTGAAGGTGTGCTGTCTGTGACTGGGACACAGGGGACTCAGTGCCTTGGACTTGGAGACACATGGCATTGGAAAGGCAGAACCCAGGCCAGGGGCCCCACCTCCTAAGTCAAATGGGTTTCTTCAGCCAATGCTTTGACTCCCCCTTGAGGGGATTGTAGATGAGCCTTTCCCTGGTATCAGAGGGTCAGCTTCCCCTTGGTGTCTGTCATAGACAAAGAGTGTCCAGCCCCTGTCTCTGTCTCACACAAGCTGCACCAATCCAGCCCCTGAAATTGGGAAGCTCCTTCACCCACCCTGGGCATGGCGGCCATTTCTGTGATGCGGTGAATGTGCCATCCATTAATCCACTGTTTCCTTGTTGGATGGAGGGATGCCTGGATAGATGGCGTCTCTGATTGGCATTGGAGGGCCCCACCTGCAGCATGGGGAAATTCCCTGACTAGGGGTCGAATCAGAGCTGGCATTGCTGTTCTACGCTACAGCCACAGCAATGCCAGATCCAAGCCACATCCGTAGCCCACACCACAGCTCAAGGCAATGCTGGATTCCTTAACCCACTGCACAAGGCCAGGGATCAAACCCACGTACTCATGGATAGCAGTCAGATTCTTCATCTTCTGAGCCATAATGGGATCTCCCTAAAATACTATTTGGTGATGGTCTGTACATCTTTCCTTCCTGCAAATTCTATTGCATTCTTTTCTTTTCCATTTTGAGTCGGCTGCTTTTGGGCCTGTGGGCTGTTCCAGGCCAGGGGTCGAGTCCAAGCTGCACCTGCTGGCCTATGGCACAGCCACAGCAATATAGGATCTGAGTCATGTCTCTTACCTATACTACAGCTGACGGCAATGCCAGAACCTTAGCCCAGTAAGCCATGCCATGTCTCATGCCCACGTCCCCATGGATCCTAATCAGTGTCCTTAGAGCTGAGCCACACGAACTCCTGCTCTTTCATGTTGTAATGGATTGAAAAGCATGAGTGAATGGCTCACTTTCAGTGTGCCTACACCTCGGCATGAATCCTAGATTTTTGGCGTTTGGGGCATTTTTCTTTTTCTTTTTTTTTGTTGGCTTGTTTTTTATTTTGTAAGTGGTGGCTGCCCCTCTGGCACAGAGACGTTCCCAGGGACAACCCAAGATCCTTCACCCTCCTCACCCCAATCCAAAACTTATCCCTGATCACGTAAAGTCCCAGGTCTTCTTGTATCAAAAGCTCCCTGGGGGTGGATGCCAGTTGGCTGGTGAGGTTGGGACCACTGAGCTTCACATGATGGAACCTCCCCCCAAGCCATTAACAGGCCATGAGATTAAAGTAAATCACTCCCTCCCTCCTTTGTTTTGTCCTCACCAGGACTAAGAGGCCGCTGCCTCCACCATTTAGCACATGGCAATAATCCCACCAAGACGATAGGATGGTCCCCCACCCACAAGGCACTGAAGCAGAAAGTCCTGTCCCTACAGCCAAGCCTTTCCCTCTCTGGACAGGCCACCCCCACGGGACCCCCTGGAGGAGTGGAGGATCACCCCAGCCTGTCATCTGGCCACCTCAGAGAGGCAGGGAGAAACTCTCTAGAGGTAAGGGCTGCCTCCAGCCTCCATTCTTATGACTGGTGAGTGTCCAGAGGGCTGAATGGCACAAAAGCAGCTCTCTATCCCCAGAATGTTCAGGGATGCAGAGCATGGAACTGATGCCCCAGAAGCCCCCTAGCCCAGCAGGCTGGAGACACAGGAATGATGAGGCTGTCCCTGGTGCTAGTGAGAGCTGTGTCCTCCCAGGAGCAGCCTGGGCATCCTTGTCTCTGTGGTGGAAAGACTTAGTCATTCACCTGTGGATCCAGACTGCCTGGGATCTCACACATGCTCCGTTCCTCTCAGATCCCCTCTCTGTCCTCAGAGGACCCATCTCTGAGGACACAGGCACATGCAAGACGACAGTGGACCAAGTGCATTTCACAACAGAAGGATTTTATCCATGTTTTACATCCCCCATCGCAAAGGAGCTACTGTGCCCACCCACACACACCCAGACCCAAGTCCCCACCACCTAACCCCACCCACCCCCACCCCCTCCTGGCTCTGGTCATTCTGTCCTTCCTCCCCACCCCTATGGCAGCCAGGATGGTTGCTGGGACCTGGAGGAGCCCAAGGCTTCCATGGGGGCTGCCCAGTTGGACTGGCCTGGAGGGCTGGCCCACCATTCCCTACTGGCTGCAGTGCCGCTTCCTCCTCCTCCGTGTGACACATGGGTCACACCTGCTCCTTTTTGGCTGGGAAGGGTCAACCAGCTCTAGAGCCAGGGTGTGCCTCCCAGAGCCTCGCAGGTCATCCCTAGGCCTGGCCAGGTCCTCAGCAGCAGCCAGGCCTCCACACCGAGCCCGCTTTCTAGACTTGGCAGCTTCCAGGGGGCCTGAGCTGAGGCCCGTTCTCTGGGGAAAGGGGGCCTGGGAAGCTTGCTGTGCCCTCTGGCCTTCAGTGCAGACAAGACCCGAGGCAGAGACAGGACTCTGTGGCAGCCCCCAGGGCAGCAGGCTGTGGTGAAGGCCCAAGAGGAAGGCCAGGCTGGGGAGCTCCTCCTCATCCTCACTGAACCCGTGACCCAGCCCTGGGGCTCCACTAAGAGGAGAGGCCTCCCTGAGACCCTTGCTGGCCCTGGGTCCTGATGGAGGGCCCGAGCGGTTTGTGCCCTGGTGAGGAAATGACTGTGCAGTTCCAGCCTGAGGGGGCTCCTGATGTCCTGGAGAGGGCACAGAGCCTTTGTGCCTGAACAGGCCCCTGTCTGTTTGGTGGTGCCTTAGATGGCCGTGGAAATCCATCTGGGGTGTACAGGTTTCATCTCTGACCCCGGGCTGTGGGCCTTGCTCGTTCCTCTGGGCATCTTGTCGGGCCACAGACTCTGAAGGTCTTGAGTCCAGGTGGGGTGCCCTGTGATTGGGAGTGGCTGGCACCCCGTCGTCCTCCTCCAAGGCCAGAAGTTGTGTCTGCACCAGCAGGTGGGAGAGAGGCGGACAGTGAAAGCTCTGCACCCTCCAGGGAGAGCCGGGGCTTATGGGGAGGGGGAGGTGAGATGGGACTCACATCCACAGACAGAGCCTGTGGCCCTCCTGCCTTCCTCCTGCACCTTCTCCCCAGCAGGGTCCTTGCCCTGTCCCCAGCTCCCCTCCTCCCCTTCCATTCCTCCTGCCCTGCACCCACCTGGGCAGCCTCCCGGGTGCAGGGCCTCTCCGTCAGGGGAGGGAGGGACAGAGCCTTCAGGGCCTCCTGCTCTAGGGCCCTCCCCGGCCCTGGCTGACCTGGGTCCTTTCCTCCTGGATTTCCAGGGTCACCTGGGTTCCCACCCTGCCCCCAGTCTCCCTAGTGTCAGTCCCTCCCCTGGCCACCTCTTCAGGGGAGAGTCCTTCCTCCTGCTGCAGCTCCTCAGCCAGGCCCGAGAGATCCAGCTCTGGTTCTGGGGAAAGCAACTCTGCCAGGAATCGGGGGTGAATGACTGCCTCCACCTGGAATGGAAGGAAGAGGCTGTGAGCAGCCTTTGCAGGAGTGCCCTGGGAGTCGGGAAGGCCTGGGGGAAATGTGACTAGCAGAGGCCAATCCAGAGACCCCCTCACAAAGGGGGAGCTTTCAAACTCCCATAGGTATTTTCTCCTCTCACATAAACACACACACACTCACAAGCAGGTGCACATGCAGACACATGGGCTCCAAAGCACCAACACATAGGCACTGACACAGACACACAAAGGCCTACAAAGAGAGAGACACACACACATGTCCTACTTACACGTCCACATATACACATCCTATGCATCAAAGTACGCTCAGACACACAGGAAGACACACAGATGTCAGGGTCAAGGACCAGAGCCTAAATCCCATTATCCTGGGCCAAAGCCAGAACTAGGGTGCGAAGAGCATCTCTCCCTGGAATCCTGGAGTCTCAGACTCCAGGCCCAGCCCAACTTGGTGTCAACGTCCTCCTGGGAACACAGCTTGTCCACATAGCTGAGGAGATCCGGGTCTGGGAAGCAGCCGTCCTCGTCCTGTGGCAGCTCATATCCATCCTCTTGACATTCCATATCTGACTCCCCTGTGGCTGAGGGGCCAGGACCCACCAGTGCCTGCGGGATGTCCCCATGCTCCCTGCGAGCCTCAGGGGGAATCTCCTTGGGGGCCTTGTTCTCCAGCAGCTGCCAGGCTCTGCGTGGCCTTGGGTGGGTGTGCTGGACCCTGAGGCCGTGTTTCCTTGGAGCACAGGCTGAGGCAGAGCAGGAGGAAGGGAAAGTGAGGGGACCCAGTGCCCAGATGCTGACCCCTGAGCAGGCACAGGGGAGGGCATTGTTGTGGGGCAATGGATATGCCTGTGGGCAGGGGGAGGAGCAGCTAGAGCCTCAGGTTTTGTGGGAGGCCAGATTCAAGTCAGGGACAGGTAAAAGTCAGGTGTGAGAACGTGTGGAACATCTAATGATCAAGGGTCTCCCCACCAGCACACTTGCTAGGCAGATTTCACAGGGGCCCCTTAGACAGGGAGGAGGGTGATGAGGTTTTACATGGACCAGGTCCACACCCCAGAGGGGAAAAGGGGGACTGAGCCCCCCTCAGGGGTTATCCGTGTTGAAAGTCCAATGCCCCCTTGAGGGAAAAGGACCAATCTGGGAACAGGAACCAGGCCTAGGCCTCTCTTACCTGTGCCTTGACGTCCAGGGGGAAGGTGATTCACAGACTGAGTGCCCCTTTTGTGGGATGTGGGTTCCTGAGGAGCCAGCTTTGGTGGAGCTGGAGGAGGCATGCCCTGTGCCCGCGATGTGCAGGCCACGTTCCCCATCCTGATCTCATCTTCTGCCTCTAATTGCAGGAACCTGGGGGGTGTTGAGGGACAGGCCCCAGTGAGAAAACCACCTGAGCTCTGGAGCCCACCCAGGGCAGCAGGACCGAGGGGGTGAGGAGAGGGTGTCCTTGGGGCTGTCAGGGCCCTGTGAGGTGCTGTCACAGCAGGGAGCTGCTCTGGTGCAGGTCCAAGATCTGGGCCTCCTCCTGCCTGACCAGCCCTGGAGCTGGAGGGCATGGCCCAGCAGAGACCCAGGTCAATCTCTGGGACCAGGCTTAGGGACACATGGTGGGTGGTGGGGGCCCATGCTCATGTGCCCCCTGACCTTGTCTGACCCAAACAGTGGAGATGGCCAGTGGCCTGGTCAGGTATGTGTCCCCACAGATCCCTTGCCCGAACCCAGAACCTGGGTTTGGGAGTGAGAGTGCGGGAAAGCACGCATGAGACAGGGCCCAGCACAGGCTGGAGTGGGGATCCTACCCTTAGAGGTGAGGCATCTCTTGCCACTGAGAGCTAGCTGCTCCTTTGGTTTTGTTTGGAAACTAGGAGATTCACATGCAGAAATGACAGGGGGGGCCAGAGACCCATGGGCTTCCCCAAGGATGGCCGTTTGCCCATTCCAGCCATCGCTGATGAGGAGAGGCCTAGGACACACTAGGTCAGTGACGGTCAGGCACCCAGCATGAAGGGGTGCCAGGCTGCCGGGTAGAGTCCTCACCCCTGCACAGCCCCCATGCCTTCAGGGGACCCCCTCCTGGGCTGCCGTGCTCCCCAAGGCCATCCTGAGACCTCCCCACATCAGCATCACGGTAGGGCAGAGCTCCTGGGACAGGCAGGCTGGAAGAGCCAAGCTCTCCAGGTGGCAGAGGGGATTCTGGAGGCCAATAGGGGTTGGGGATTCAGGGAACAGGAGGTGTCAGGTGCCAGCCTCCTCTTGCATTCTCTCTGATTGCTAGCACCTCAGCCAGATCCTGCCCTGGGGCCTGCCCATCACCCACCACCCACCCCACCATGTCGCCCATGGCCCAGGACCCTGACTCACTTTGCTGCCATTTCATAAAAGGCCATCCTCTCAACGGTGCTCATGTGCTGCCATTCCTGCATGGCCTGCCGCATGCCCTCCTCCAGCGTCATGGTGGGTTTCAGGCGAGCCAGGGTGCGAAGCACTGGGCTGTACGCCCTCAGGGTCAGTCTCTTGGTACAGCCCAGCCCCCAACTGCCCAACCCCACCCAGCTCCAAGGCCTCCATGGGCCCCAACCCTGCCAAACCCAGGCTCAAGAGGGGGAGACGAGGGTGTCTGGAGAGCAAACGCAAGCCTTCCTGGTGTCTGGTGCCACCACCTCCCACTCACCAGAGGATGATTGTCCACTCCCAGGCTATAGCTGGGACACTGTGTGGCGGGGAGCAGGTTGCCATCTCATATAAAATACAGTCCCCTCAATGAGGGAGGGCAGGCGCCCGTCTACCTGGTAACAGGTCTGAGAAGCCCAAGGATTCTTCTGCCCAGGTCTCTGCACTAGATGGCCTAGTCCCCCTTTTCGGAGGGACCTCGGGTCTAGGAGGGATGTTCCTGCCAGGCTCACAGCTCTAGGAGGATAGACCCTTCCCCTTAGTATAGCTCGACCACCTCCCCGTTCACACTGGACTTCTTCAGAACAACAAGGACCGGGCATGCAGAAAGCTCTGTCCTGGGCCTGAATGTCCTAAGCCTTATCTGAAGTGATACCCACTGGCTGCCAGAGGCCCAGGTCCATGTTGAAAGGAGGTAGCACCAGAGAAGCAGGTCCCATTCACCCTCTGGCTCCTCTGGCTCCTCACATCTGAGCAGGACCCTCTCAGACTGCTCTCCTGCACTCAATGTTATCATGGCAGTGCAGAAAGTGAGACAACTGGTCTTGCATGGTGGTGGTAGCTGAGCTAAGGCAAGGACGGGATATCATGCACTGGACGTGGGACACATCTGAGTGCAGACGTGCCTCCTCATAGCATGGACATTGCTGTCAACCCTCCTTCTCTCGAGGTGAAAGGATGCCTGGAAACATTAGCAGGGTGTCCATGCCAAGGTCCTGTATATGCGAAGGCTCCAGCTGAGCTAATGAGGGCCTGAGAGGTCACTTACATGAGAAAGCAGGAGAGAGCTTCCGCATCGGGGCTCTGGGGCAGGTGGCTGCGGGCCAGGGACTTGAAGCGCTGCCAGCGTCGGAAGTTCAGATAGACGCTCTTATGGTGAGAGGCGTCCTCCTGAGGGCCCGTGTGCTGGGAGGCATGCAGGCTGCCTGCCCCAGAGGTGCCATGTGGCCACGGCCCAGAGCTCGCTGGGGGCAGGATGAAGGCCATCTGGGCAGCTGGTGGTGCAGCTTGAGGAGGAAGGCCTGGGGCCAAGCCTCCCTTGCCAGCCTGAGCTACTGCAATAGCTGGGGAGGCCACCCCACTGTCCCCCGCAGGGCTTGCTATGCAAAGGGGTGCAGGACACAAAGCACTCCCCATGAGGGCCCTGGAAGCATTCCCATTGAGGGTGGCCTGAGGGCACCCAAAGGCCTGAGACTGGTGGGGCAATGCTGACCTCCCTCCTGACCAGACTGGGACAGGGATGTTGCCAAGCCCTGGGGCAATGGGGCCATGGTCAGCAGGAGTCACCCGAGGTGTCATGGGGTGAGCTGGCTGCAATAGGGTGCTGCCAGGCAGGAGTAATGGGGCCATGGGCGGTGGCAGGTGCTGCTCCCAAGCTGGCTGGTGTTGGGAGCCAGGAGTGAGGGGAGGATAGGAGCGTGAGGCCCCAGGGTGCATGACCACATCCGTGCCCAGCAGTGGAGATGCTGTGGAGAGAAAGGAAAGGGGTGAATGGAAGAGGAGAATGGGCGACATGGATGGAAGCTCTCTGGGGACTCAGAGGGCACACCTCAGTGGGAGAGGGCATTTGGCCCGAGGAACCTGTGTGTTGTGCAGATGTCATGGAGGGATTTTCATGGTCTTGACCCACGCACCAAGTTCCCTGCCCCTGTCTACCGAGAAATGCTCAGCTCAGCAGCAGGGATTGGAGAGCCTCCCTGAAGAGCTCCCTGACACCTCGTCCTCACAGGCTGTCCCCACGTCCTGGACCTGAGAGGCCATCTACTCTGAGCATGCCCCTCAGCAAGGTCACTGGCAGGTAAGGGTCTTCTCCAAGGTCCTTCCAGGCACTGTGAGGCCTTTGATGGACCTCCACTGTCTAAAGTCGAAGGGCCTCACATCCTCCTCAACCCTTCCTCTCGGGATGCTCAGCACACATCTGTTCTGTCATTCTTTTCCTGACCTCACACAACACCTCTCAAAGGCTGAGAAGATCGCTCTGCACACAGAACCCTTAGACAAACACAGAACAGCCCCACCAAGCATGCACCTGCCTCTCCGAACCACCCAGAGTGGACACTTCACGGGGGCTAAGGTGTGCCACCCCATCCCAATGGCCCTGAATCCCTCCCACCATGCAGTTCTGCTCCTCAGAGAGAAGTCTGAGAAGTCGGTGTGTGTCCCCTGCATGTTTGCCACTTCCCATCCAGGGTTGGCTTCCAAAGATGAGCATGGGCCCAGGGCGGCTCATCTGACATGGGTCATGGGAGTAGAGGCTGCCTGGGGTCCTTCCCCTTCCAGCTCCCAATAATGGAAAGTGAGGACAACCTGAGAAGCAGGCAGGAGTCAGGTGCCATTGTGAGAAAACCGCCCATTCAGGAGAAGGAGGTACATGCCACGAGGCACCGAATTGACCTCCACAGGTGTCCTAGGAGGTTTCAGAGTAGCACACTAGATCATCTTCCTGCTTCTGTGGTACACCTCTTCACCCCCCCCCTTTACAAAGTAAGCAGCCTTCCTAGGCATTCCACCTGCACCAGCCTCTCTCCACATGTAGTAGTAGTGACTTGAAATAGGAACACACTCTTCATCTCAAAGCCAGGCCTCAGCTTCTGCCGTGAGACACCTGACAAACTGCACCATGTCTGCAGAGACGTATTTCCACAAAAGGGAAACCAATACAGAACACCTCAGGCCCACGAGTCCTAGCTTGGGTGAAGTCACCTGGTTGCCCATCCCTTGTGGGATCCAAGGCCACAGTTGCCTGACCTGAGAAGTGAGTTCTGGGCGGGATGGAGGGAAACGTTCTGGGTGGTGGCAGTGAGAGTCACATCCTGCCCAGCTCAGTGCAAACCTTTCCTGAGCATGTGGCCACAGACAACACCCACCAGCACTGACTCGTTTTCTGACTATATCCTCCCATTCCACGCCCCCATTAGCCAGAGTATGCTCCGGTTCCAATCCCTTAGAGAGGTCTGGTGAGGCGAGCTTCAGATGCCTGAGGACCACAAGGCGGGGCTAGGCTTTCCCCATGACCCACCCAGGGCCAGCCACAGGACACTGGCTACACACATGTTCCAAGTGGCTTGTCTCCCTTCTAGAAACCGCCAACCTGCCTGCTGCCATCCTGCCTCCCCAACCAGAGCAAGGCCTCTTGAACCACCTCCAAGCAGCTGTCCTCCCCAGGGCAGCCTCAGGTTTCTACAGGCTCCCCAGCTCAGATGTCCCTGGGGTGCAGTGCTCTCGCCTTCCTCCCCTTCCGTCCAACTCCATGTCCACAGTGAAGGGTCCCAACGGAAACGCAGGCATTTGAGGGAGGCCCTTTCTCTTGGAAAACAGCCCCTGCCTAGGGGCTTACCGCCATCTGAAGCCATTCCCACAGGCATGGGCCGGGACCACCACGGGCTGGTGGCCTCAACGTGGACAGTCAAGAGCAGGACCCAGCGAGGGACTTGCCCCAACAGACGCTCAGGACGCAAGTAAAGGAGCCCAAGTTTGAATCTCAACAGTAGAATGCGGGCCTCCAGTCATTCTGCAGTGGGGGAGGGGCCGAGGGCAGGTGAGCCTGGGTGGGGGTGGGGTGCCATTCCATGCTGGCCTCTGCAGGGAGGCAAGAACCAGACGTTTCTTCCACCTTATGCAGGGGCCAGACAATTGTCGAGTGCCTCGTCAGGCAATGTACGTGTTGGTTTTCAGAATCACAGCACCAAGGTTTGTCTTGATGTTCCCTTTCCCTTTGTTATTCATCAACTTGTTTGTTGTCTTTCAACCTGCTCAGCTTCCGTCCTGGCTCCAGGCTCCCTTCCCAAGAGGCCAGACTTTCGGAACAAAATTCACCATTTATCATCTAATAACCACTTGAGTTTTCATGGCCACCTGGAACCTAATGTTTATGGTTTGGCTTCTCTCAGCAGACCCACCATTTGTGATTGGTGTGTGTCCGTCTTTCCTAAGGAAGCCGTCCTTGTGTGCCAACCAGCATCCAGCAGGGCCCACCTTCCTCATGTTCCCTTGTGCTGGAAAGGCCCAGCCTATCCAAAAAGCCGCTGCACAGCCCACGTGTCCAAGACCAGAGATCAGTCTGACGTGTTTCCAATATGATGATATTGCTGGTAAGTCTTGGAGCTTTTACCCTTTAAATGTTTGAATGTAACATTTTCCACAAATCCTCCCTTCTCAGGGATCACAGTCCAGGAGTTCTGAGTAGAAGATGGAGTGCAGAGTCCTCCTCCCCCATTTTTCCCCTGTCCACTCAGTCCTCGTTCCCACCAAGGATCAGAGATACCTGTTTCATTCACATCTTTTCAGAGATCTTTTGGGCAAGGAACATTGATTGCCATCCGTTTGCCTTTGCAGGTAGTATTCCTTTGTCTCTGGTTGAAATGTACCATGTGCACAGGGAACTCCATCTTGGACTTGTGATGGAACAGGTTGGGGGATAATGTGAGAAAGTGATTACATATGTATCCTATATAGATATATATGTATCATATATCATATATACATACATCTGTCTGTAGGACAGGGTCCTTTGGCTGCACAGCAGAAGTAGATCAAACATTGTAAATCAACTGCAGTGGAAAACATAACCTCTTGTAAGATCAAAGAGTTCCTATTGAGAAAAAGTAAAAATGGAAGCTAGAAAATTAAATTGCAGCCCCGTAGACCTGAGTGTCTTTACTTTTGTTGCCTTCCTACTGATATTGTGGCTCCTCTGTTACTGGACGCATTTTTAACATGGGAGTTCCTCCATTCTCTTGAAATTCAATGTGCTGAAAGGGCAGAGTGCTCAAAGCCAGGCAAAAACAATAGTAAATGTGCAGCTCCATTTGAGTTTTTCATTTCCCATACACAGTGCCTGCATTTAGCCTGACCTGTGTCCCGTGCACCATTTTGGACATATCTTTACTGCAAGTACTTTCCCTGTGTATCTGAAGTTTACCTTTCCCTCGGAATCAGCATGCATCTGGCAAGACTCGCCCATAAGAGTACCATATTAGGCTACAGGGAGTGGGCAGTTCTTGAGGGGATGAGAACTTGGAGTGGAGACCAAAGGTGCCTTTTGGTCCAACCCAAAAGAAAATGGCAAAGGGACCCCAAATCTGCAGGCTCTTTGGATGAAATGGCAATGGAAGAGCCAAGATATACTAGTGCGTCGTTGAGCTTTATGTGGTTAAGGACAGAAGTAAGGGAGGAGAAGACAAAATCTTCTCTTTCCTTATGTGAAAGAACCAGATGTGTGTGTGTGTGGGGGGGGTCTCTTGGTTTAATTGCTTTCTCCTTTGGGGGACACACGTGCTGCCTGTGGATGTTCCTAGGCTAGAAGTCATATCAGACGTGCACGAGCAGGCCTCTGCCATAGCCAGAGCAATGTGGGATCCAAGCTGCGTCTACAGGGCCTACAGCACAGCTCAGGGCAACCCCGGATCCTTATTCTACTGAAGGAGGCTGGCATGGAGTGTGCATCCTCACAGATCCTAGGGCGGTTTATGTCTGCTGCGCCATGATGGGAATTGCTGGCTTTTGTAGGTGTGAAAACATCGACTGCCCATGATGTGGGTGTTCCCTTTGACACAGTGCCAGCTTTTTATCCACCAATGTCCAATCTCCACGTGTCCAAACCCACTCGCATCAAAGTCCTCCCCAGCAAGCCCTGCTTAAAAGCTGATGCATTTCCTGTGTGCATCCCATACCCTTGCTCTTGAGCATCGTGGCTCGTCCTTGCCTATGGTGCTGTCTGCATGGGAATCAACGTAGCATCCCTGACACAGCCAAACGGATACACACCTGAAGAAACATTCAGATTGGGAGTTAAGGTCAGCTAATCACGATGCAAATGATAGGAATGCGTATGTCCGTCTTGTGTGGTGAGAGGCGAGGTCTCGGGAACATCATCAAGGGAGGTGAGGGGTGAAAACCTCCTAGGACTGCAAGCAAATCTCTTGGGAGGCAAGAGTCCCTCTGTGCAGTAGCAGAACTACAATTCCTCCTGATGTTAGGGTGTTGGGCAAGGAAGGAGAGGTTGAAAGGATTGTTGCAGATTGAGAAGAAGGAGTTGTGTGGGTGCTTCCGAAGCTTCTTGCCCCTTGCAAAGGAACAAGGACTCCAAAGAGGGTGAGAAGCTGAGGCGAGAGTATCTCCTGCAATGCCATGGTGAGCTTTGTAGGAAGAAACTCTGGAATGGGGCACTGCAAAACTGAGCACCATGGGAATAGGGCTCTCTATTGGAGCTTTTATACTGAAGAAACATTTCAAGAGTTTTCAAACAAGACCTTCATATGAGAAGATTGCTGAGGCACCCATTGTACCCAGGCATTCAGGAAGGCCAGGCTTCCTTGCTGCTTCCTCCCCTTCTTCAGCCACTCCTGCAATTTGTTACAAGGTTCTCACGCATAGCTCAGGTGTAGTATTTGTGGGGGTTTCTTGTTTGGTTGGTTTTGAATTGTTCTTTCCCCAAGACAATGGTTTTGCTACTGTACAGCATGGTGACCCAGGTACACACACATGTACACATTCTAGTCTCTCCCATGAGCATGCTCCATCACAAGTTCCCAGTGCTACACAGCAGGATCTCATTGCTAATCCACGCCAAAGCCAATCCTTTGCATCCCTTCACCCCAAGCTCCCAATCCACCCCACTCCCTCCCCAGATGTCGTATTGGCATGAGTCTTCTCAGGGACACTGACACAAAAGTTGCCTTGTGGAAACGAGGTGCTCCCAATTCTTCCATCATTTTGACTGACTTTGGACTTCTGAGGGCCGCATCCATGGCATCGGGAGATTGCCAGGCTAGGGGTCCAATCAGAGCTGTGGCCCCTGGCCCATGCCAGTGCCTCAGCAATGCCAGATCCCAGCCGTGATGGCAACCTACACCGCAGCTCACCTCAACACCCACCGGGCGAGGCCAGGGGTGGAACCCGCAACTTCATGGTTCCTAGTCAGATTCAGTTCTGATGCACCATGACATGAACTCCGTTTGTTCTTCATTATTTTATACTACCTCAGAACCCTACATCCCGACATCAGAGAGGCAGAGGTTGTCAAATCAGCGGCACTGTAATGAGGGAAACCAGTCATGGAAGTGGGTGTCTCAACGTCCTTTGGACCATGACCTCTGATTGTTCCTGCAGAGAGCTTCGGGGCAGGCACTGGCGGCTGAGGAGAAACATCTCTGGAGATGGATCACTAGCATCAGGAGACAGTGAACCTTCCACTCCCACATGGAAATTGAAAGGCACCGAGAGATCCCAGGTTTGTGTCTTGTGGACGTTTCAAGTCTGTGCCCTTGGGAGCTCTGGGTGTCATCAGATAGATGTAAGGGTCTTGAGAGGTATCCTGTGGAGGAAGAAATGCTGTGATGTTGGCATGGACCAGAAAAGGGATCTGAGGGTTCAAGTTACTTTGGCGAGCATTACCAAGTCAGGTGGGTATGTTGAATCTGCTCCTACTTCTTTGTGGGTGGATGGCCACCTGAACGTCCATGATGTCGTGCCAAACGTAGGGAGGGAGAGGAATAGTGTTCCCAAATACCTGCTGTCGTGTGACTGGCCAAGAGGGTCAAGTTTAGCTCACCAGCATAACCAGGACAACCAGCACCGTACAAAGGAGACACACCTGTGCACCAACCTTTATTGAACAAGCTCCATGTGTTAAAGAAAGACATGGAGAACAAACATGCGTGGAGAATCGAGGCATTTGGAAATTCTCTAGGCATGGCAACAGGAGCACCATCTCTGAAGAGAGGTTCCCAGATCTCCAACAGCGTGCTAGAATGGTTCTTTAATGGATCCATCCAATTTGCTAGGGGAAAGACCCTTCTCTTTCTAGACAAGCAAATCCCAACCCAAAGAGTCCACACAGCCTAAGGTACTGTGGCCCAAAGGGCATGAATGTCCTTGGCCCACTTTGAGGATTCTGTGCTTAGGCTGGATCTCTGCAAACTCTTGTATGGGGATCCTATCTAAATGCATGGGTTTCACCGATGCAGTGTGACCGTGGGGGCTCATCTCCCAAGAGATAGGGTTTAAGAAGAGATGGGCATAGACGCTCCCAGGGAGAAGACAGGAAGACAACCCCAGAGAGCTTTGCAGCGAATGCAAATCCTCCATGACATTCCTGTCTTGGAGGGAGCTCCTGGGCCAGCTCTTCTGATGCTTCCTTCCCTCCCTCCTCTTCCCACCTGTCCCCTGCTGACTGAGCTGTTGTGCACAGAGACTACCATCCTCCAACCGCTCCTAGTGTCTGTTGAGGAGGGTCCGCTTGGGTAGTCAGTAGTGCACATTCGAGCAAAGAGGGTGGTTTCCCAAGGGGTGGCCTGCCTGAGGGTGGGGCCCGTCATGGTGGCCTTTGGCGTTCATTCCATGACAGCCCTGCTAAGGAATATGGGGACTGTTCAGCCATTGGGTGTGACCGCTCTGTGCTCTTGTGCACGCTGCAGACGCCTTGTGCCCTCCTCCATGTGGGTTCATGCCCGCATGGAGCTCAGGTCCGGAGCAGTGTTTCCACCACAGCTTTTAGCAGCACTGTGGATCAGGCTGCTGGGAGACTTGAGGGACTGTGGGGCCTATGGTGGCAGGGGACTAAAGTGTGTGAGTGATTAAAATGGGTGGCATTCCAGTGTGCCCGCCGTTCCAAAGCATAGGAAAGCTCGAAGGAAGAATTTCCAATTTGAAAACCCTCATGGGGTTCACAAGAAGTAGCTCAGGGCTCGGGAAAAGGAGTGAAGATGTACCATCCAGGCTGCTAGTTTCACTTGTGTCTTCCTTTTTCACATACCAATGTCGGTCAGCACTTCTGTTCAAAGGGCATGCTTGGGTCTCTGTTGGGGGCAGCCTTGCTGAATGTAGTGCTGACCACCTAGTTGGAGTCGGATGTAAATCGTGATGGATTTGCAAGCCTAGGGGGGATTGGTACAAGGCCACCCGGTTGTCGGGAATCTGGTAATGCGTCAAATGTGAGGGTTGGTTGGGTTTTGTCTATGGATATGTGTGTAAGGGGAGATCATGCCTGTGTTTGGGTGAGCGTTTGTCTTTGGAGGGTGCTGAGATGTGACAGAGGCATAGTCCAGGATCTGGCGTTTAGGTGTTTGTAAGTTGGTGTTCAGGGGCCTATTTTTCATGGATGTTTTCCGCCATGAAGTTGGGGATTGTGTGTCTCCTGGTGGACTTGGTAGGATTATCTGCCTAGGCCTCAGGGCAATGTTAGGGAAGTCCAGGGGCCAATCTGTTTATTTGGACCTTTGGGGCCTGTAGTGAAACTTCGTGGTTGGGACTTGACCCCAGCCAAAATTGAGAGTGGGACTGGAATCTACCTTGCCCTCAGCTTGGCACCTCAAGCCAGGATCCCAGGTTCAGAGAGGATTTGAGCGCACAGACTTCTTTTTTTGGTGGCATCTGCCCCATGTGGAGTTTCCCCATCCTAGGATGGAGTGCCACAGCATCAATCTGGACCACTGCAGTGAACATTCAGAACCTTTAGCCTTCCATGCCACAAACGAACGCCTCGACCTGCTCAACCCCACTGTCTTTGCACTGTCAGACCCCTCACCAGGTGTCAGGATTTGATGAAGCTCTGGTTCTTCTGCTTCGTGGCAGGAAGCATTTGGCATGAAGCGAAGCACCTGGTAAAGAGTGAGTTTAGGAGCATAAGACCCTGGGGGGAGATACACATAAGCTGGCCAGGGAGCAGAGCAGCCCCAAGAACCCAGAGAGCTACATTTCTAGAATCCAGTGGGGAGGGGAGAAGACTGCCTTCTTCCTCATTTGGGGGTGGATATCAAGGCTTCCATCTCCAGCTCCTCCTTGTGCCCTATATGGATGGTGTGCCCTGGGCTGTCACAGTGCTTGTTCAAATCGGTGGGTATTCCCAGGAGTTTGGTTGTATATCAACTGGGGTAATTCATCTCAGGTTTCCATCTACTGTCCTCTTTTACCTAGGCGTGTCCCCTCTCCCCTGAGTTTCTGTCTGGGTGAGGTGCAGAAATGCTCCTTGTCCAGGACTCTTCTCTCCTTGACCTCGTGCAGCAGGACTCGATCTCCACATCTGTTGTCTTCTGCTTGAAGTCTTGGGGGTTGTGTGTTGAGCGTGTCTGGCACTTCGATGCATCTGGTCTTCCTTCAAGTCGGGTAAGTCATGGCTGGGTTCCTTTTCTTGAGTGATCATCAGCTTTAGACCATTTCGAAAACCCCTTGAAAGCTTGTCTTTAACCGATCCACAGTGGGCGGTTTCTGCTCTTTAAGGATCCTCCTCTGTCCTTCCTTTTAGGATGATGATTTGTGTGTTCGTGGCCTGTCATATTGCTCTTTGCTTTTTTGTGTGTAGCACATGTTCCGGAGCTGTGCATGTGTCTTTTGATGTGTAGAGGGTGAGTCGGCCTATCTTCTGGGACAGGTGAGTGCTATATAGGTGGGCATGCCGTATTGGAATGCTTCTGGATTCTGCACGCTGGAAGAGTGCATGCCCTTGGATGGAGCCTTGGGGAGTGTGGGTTTATGGATATGCCGAGAGTGTGTTATATGCGTGTTTGGAGGAAAGGACGTAGGCTGCTAGGTTTGCAATTGTGTCATGTACGGATTAATTGTGGGTCTGCTTGGGTGTTTTGGAGAGTGGTGTGTATAATGTGTTTGAGTGTGTATTCCAGGGGCATGGGCATTTGGAGGCATATTCGCTGGGGCTATGCACTTGTAGTTTTCAGGAGGGACATGTTAGGCTTATATATATATGTGGGGACGTGGGGAAGTGTGTGTCTGCTGGAGAGATGAGGTTCTGTGTTTCTACAGGGGCGTGGAAGACGTGCATTTCTTGGTGTGAGAAATATGTGCTGTGGTTATGTGTTACTAGTTTGCAGATGGATGAGCTGAGTCCTAGGATCATTGGATATGTGGAAGTCATTTCCTATGTGGTTTGCTGGCGATAGGTCCATGTGTCCTACGTGTGTATACTTGTTTGTGTGTCTATCACCAGGTGCATGAATGACCAGGTTGTGTTCCTATGGTATGGAGGTGTTGGGAGTGTGCCACGTTGCTTCTTGGCAGAATGCCGAGGTGTTTCTACAGGTCCTAGGTACGAAGAGATGGTGTGTCCACATTGAGGGTGAGGGCTGAAATGCATATGCAGTTGACACCCACACAGGTGCAGTGTCCTGGCAGGGCGGTTGTCTTCTGGAGAGGTGGCACCATGTGTAGTGTTTGGGGCATCTGTATGTTCAAGGGTTGGGAATATTTGTCCGTGTGTGTCCATAGGTGTTTGAGACGTGTACATGTGTATTAGTACGTGTAGGCCGATTGTGGCTGTGTGTGTATTTGAGGTCCTGGGGCTTCTGTAGTATGTATTTGGAGGGATGTCAGAGGTAGGTGTGTGTGTTTGGAAACAAAGAAATCTCATAGGCGATGTGTGTGTGTTCTGGAATCCTGGCCTAGAAGTCCTGTAGGGCTGTGGCCTTGCCTATGGGCTGTGCGTGAGGCGACTGTTAGGAGCTGGTGGTAGTGAGCCTGTATACGAGGTAGTCAAAGTGTACCACTGGTCAGTGTTTGTGTTCAGGCCCCTGTTGGGTATGTGCATGTGAAGACTTCAGGTGGTATAGCTTTGTTTGTGGGGAAGTGGGAGGAGTGGGGGTTGGCCTTTTCTTGTCTTTTCAGGGCAGACCCATGGCATTGGGAAATGCCCTGGCTATGGTGGAATTGGCGCTGCAGATGAAGCTGCCAGCCACGGCCACAGCAAGGCCAGATCCGAGCTGCATCTGGGACCTGCTCCATATCTGAAGGCAATCCTGGATCCAGAGATTGCACCTGCCTTCTCTCCTATACGGGTCAGGTTCATTCCAATGTAGCCCCGACGGGAATGCCTGCTGGAAGTTTTTTCCTCACAACATCATTTTCAGTTCTTGGCATCAGCCCAGTTATCTTTTCCGTGTCATCGGAGTTTAGTCTTGGCAGATTGTACTTTGCTAGGAAGGTGTCCATTTCGTCTAGGAAGTCTGTTTTCTTGGCATAGAGTTGCTTTTAGTAGTCGCTTCTGATCCTCTGTATTCTGGGATGTCCATTGGAAGCTGGTGTGCATTTTGATGGTTATTGATTTGAGTCCACTCTTTTTTCCCTGATGAGTCTGTCTAAGGGTTTATCCATATGGTGGATGTATTCAAAGAAGCTGTTGTAGCTGCATTGATCTTTCCGATGGTTTTCTTCGTTGCTCTTTCCTTTCTGCTCTGATCATTAGGATGTCTTTCCTTGTGTTTGTCTTTCTCTGGTTGCTTTGGGCGTAAGGCCAGTTTGTTTGTTGGTGGTTTTCCTTGTTGGCTGAGGTAGGCTTGTATTGCTGGAAAGGTCCCTCTTCGATCTGCCTTTGCTGCATCCCATAGGCTTTGGATTGTTATGTCTTTGGTGTCACTTGCTTCTTGGGATCTTCAGATTTCCTCTTTGGTTTCTCCGGCACTCCCTTGGTTGTTGAGTAGCATGTTGTCGAGTTTCCGTGCGTTGGTGTTTGTTGCCATTGTTTTCTTGGTGGTTGATTTCGAGCCTCATAGCGTTGGGTTCATACAAGCTGTGGGATAGGATTTCAATTTCCTTCCATGTACAGTGGCTTGCTTGGTGACGCAGCATGTGATCTGTCCTAGGGAATGTCGGGTGTGCCCTTGAGAGGAGTGTGTATCCTGCTTCATTGGGAGGGAAAGCGCTCTACATACGGAGGAAGTGCCCTGTGGTCCAATGCATTATTGAAGGCCTGGGTTCCCTTGTTGATTTTATGTCTGGAGGACCGGTGCGTTGATGGGAGTCGGGTGTGAAGGCCCCCTGCTCTGACTGTGTTAGTGTCCATTTCTCCGTTTACGGTTGTAGCAGTTGCCTTCTACATTGCGGGGATCCTGTATTGGGTGCATATAGGTTTCCAATTCCCATCTCCTCTCCTTGGATTGATCCTTGACCGTTACGTAATGACCTTCTTTGTGTCTGATTAATAGTCTTTATTTTATCTTTCTTTTAAGGTCTCTTTTGTCTGATGGGGGTGTTTCTACTCCGTCTCTCTTTTAATTCCCACGCACGAGAACTATTTTCTTCCATCCTCTCACTTTCAATTTGTATGTGTCCCTCAAACTGAAGGGGGTCTCTTGAAGACAGCAGGTCTACCTATCTGTCTATCCCTCTACCTATCTGGATCGAGATCGAGATGGAGAATGAGATGGAGATCTCGATCTAGACCCAGAGAGAGGGAGATGCGTCTTCTTTTTGTATGCATGCAGCCAGTCGATGTCTTTCGGTTGGGGCATTTTGTGCCTTTCCATTGAAGGTGCTTCTTGATCTGTATGTTCTTATGGCCATGTTATTAGCTGTGTCAGATTGGGTTTTGTTGGTCTTTTCCCGTCCTCCCTTGTTCTCTGCTCTTGTGGTTTGATGACTGCCTCTAGTGGGGTGTTTGTTGGGTGTTTTTTGATTGTTATTTCCCCGAGACAGTTTTTTCCACTGTCCAGCATTGTGACCCAGTTCCCCATACGTGTATAATTCGTCTTTGTGCCATTATCATGCTCCATCATAAGTGAGTCGTCCTCGTTCTCAGTGCTACACAGCAGGATCTCCTTGCTAATCCCTTCCAAAAGCAGTCGTTTGCATCCAATAACCCCAAGTTCCCCATCCATCTCACTCCCTCCCCTCGCTCTAGGCAGCCACAAGTCTATTCTCCAAGTGCATGAGTTCCTTTAGGTGGAAAGGTTCCTTTGGGCTGAATATGAGACTCCTCATATGAGTGATGTCGTATGGTAGTCGTCCTTCTCTTTCGGACTTCCTTCACTCAGGATCGAGGATCTCGTTCCATCCATGTTGCTGCAGATGGCATTAGGGTGCTCTGTTTTATGGTGCAGGAGTATTCCATTGTGTGTATATACCGCGTCCTCTTTGGCTCTTAATTGTTATTTCCCCGATACAATCTTGTTTTCTACTGCACAACGTGGTGACCCCGTTACACATACATGTAGGCATCCTATGTTCTCACATCATCATGCTCCGTCAAACGTGACTAGACATTGTACCCAGCGCTACACAGCAGGATCTCATTGCTAATCCATTCCCAAGGCAATAGTGGGCAGGCATTAACCCCAAGCTCCCCATCCACCCCACTCCCTCCCCCTCCCCTCCCCCTTGGCCACCACAATTCTATTCTCCAAGTCTATGTGTTGCTTTTCTGTGGAAAGGTTCATTTGTGCCGTATATTAGGTTCCAGATATAAGTGTGTGGTATCCTCTTCTTGAATGGATCCCTTAACCGTGAACTAGTGTCCTTCTTTGCCTTTCTCAATGGCCTTCGTTTTAAAGGTGATTTTGTTGGATATGAGCAGCGCTACTCCTGATCTCCTGTCTTGTCCATTGGCATGAAATATCTTTTCCCATCCCCTCCCTTTCAATCTATACGTGTCCTTTGCCCTCGGGTGAGCTTGTCTAGGCAGCAGATTGAAGGTTTTTGCTTTGGTACACAATCTGGCATTCTGTGTCTTTTGATGGGAGCATTCGGTCCAGGAACAATTCAGGTGGGCATTGATAGATGTTTCTTGATTGTCATTTGAAGCCTTGTTTTCCCGTTGAGTCTATGTTTCTCTTTTCTCCTTTCTTTTCCTTTGGGTGGATGGGTTCCGTTGATTCTCTGCTGGAGTCCTTTCCTTTTCCGATTTTTGAATGTAGTGTTGGCTTTTGGTTTGGGGTTGCCCTGTTTTGTTATTATGTTAACCCCTTCGTATGTCTGCTCACTTTAGCCTGACCGTTACATAGGACCAAACGCGTCACTGAACCAAGACAAAGGATCTACATTTTCTTCCATTCCTCGCCCTCATTGTATGATTTGATGTAGTTTATTTCATTTTATGTTTTTGACATCTTCGTGGTTAGATCTGTACGCTGGCTTCTCTAAGTCACTGCTTTCCAATGGCTTTTTTTCTTTTTTCTTTTTTTGAATTGGAGAAGCCTTTGAGTATTTCTTTCAGAATGGGTTTTGTATTGCAGTACTCTTTCAGTGTTGGTTTGTCGGAGAAATTCTTGATTTCCCTTTCGATTTGAAATGATAGTCTTGCTGGATAGGGTATTTGGAGGAGGCAGATTATTTGTTCTTTCTTTCAGTGCTTTGAATGGGTCTCGCCACCCCCTTCTGGCCTGGAGTGTTTCTGTAGAGAAAACTGCTGATAACCTTATTGGGGTTCCCTCATCATGAATGCCTTGCTGTTCTCTTGCTGCCTTTGGCCTCCTCCCTTTCTGTTTACCTTTGGCCATATTGATCAGAATAGGTCTTGCTGCGTGCCTGTTTGGGTTCAACTTGTTTGGGGCTCTCTGTCCTTCCCGTATCTTGCTATCACTCTCCTGTAGTTGTTGCTTTAAAACCTCGATTGCAGGACTCCCTGTTGTGGTGCCCTGGAAACTGGCCATGGCCCCTGCCCCTCTCCCCCAGCCGCAAGGACCAGACCCTCCCTTTGGCTGATGACATGAGGAGATTTCCCACCAGATGGCCCGGCCCTGAGCGCACTAACTCTAGGAATTCCCTGCCGCTCTGTTTCTAAGCCCCACTGACCCCCTGAGCAAGACCGGCTGCCTCCACCAGGCCTGGGTATGGGCATCTTCGGAAAAGGCTCAACCAAGACCTTGAGAGAACACCAGATGTCTAAAGGAATGAGAAAGGAAGAGGGTCCCGGTTAGGGGTGTGCTGGTGCAGCCCAGGGCCTTGCCAGAGCTGAGGTCTGCAGGGGCTTGAGCTGGCCAGGCTCCACTCCCACACCAGCTCTCTTGGGCCCTGTTGGGACATATGTCCCTTCTCGGCCTTGGACAGTGCCTTCTTCTGGAGCTCCAGGGGTTCTCCAGGCACAGAGGCCCATCTGCTGATAGATTGAAACCTGTGATTGTCCTGAGGGTCAGTCAGGGGCTTCCTACATCAGGGCGCCCATGCCTGCCTGCATGGCTTACACAGGCTCATCAGCCATGGGATGCCAGGGTTTGGAACTTCCCAGAAGTACAACTGAGTGACCGTGCATGGCAGAGACTCCTCTGACCTAGCTCTGTTGCTTGCAGCCTAAGTCCCCTGTCCTCTCTAGGGTGGTTCCAGGGGGCTGCCCTCATCTGTGACCTCCCATTTTCAGGGTGTCTCATGGGGATGGCCCGCTGGGGCTTAGACGGCTGACATGCCCCCTACCCCAGCATCTTCACCAATATCACCTGCTTCTCCCATGGGACCAATGAGATCCAGAAGCACATGCCTCTCCCTGAGCCCACGGTCCCTCCTCCTACACCCAGGTTCCATCACAGTCTCTGCAGGCTGCTGGCTCTCCTGGGCCTGGCACAGGCTTTGTGCCCCCAGAGACTGGCCCCTGCTGCTGTTCATGCTCGAGGTCCTGCAGCAGGCCTGGTGCAGACCCCCCGAGCTCCTGTGCTCCTGTCTCTGCCTCAGACTCCAGTCTCCATTTGGCAAACAGCTCCCCCACCAGCTCCATCAGCTTTCCAGGGCCCCATCTTGGCCTTCCAAGATGTGGCATTGCTGTGGCTGTGGTGTAGGCCGGCTGCCAACCGTGGCCACCCCACAAACCAAGCCTGCAATCTCCAATAACCAAAGGAAAGTCTCCTCATGCTGCTGCCTTGGGGCCCTACGGCCCCTCCTGTCATCCGTCCTTCCTTCTTCTGTTGGGGTCCTCCATCTGACTCCCTGGACAAGGGGAGAGGACATGAGAGGGAGAGTGTCCCAGGAGGAAGGTAGGGGTGGGGATGCTGGTGGAGCCCAGCTGGGGACAGAGAGGGTGTCTTCCCTTGAGACTCCTTCCTGCCCTGGGAGTGCCCAGGCCTTCGGAGGGAATCGGTCAGCTCTAGCTGCCCTCACCAATCCCATGGACAATGGGGCTTAAATAACAAGAATTTATCAAGTCAGCGTTTTGGAGCCCAGCCTTCTGAGTTTCCGGTATAAACAAGCTGGGTTGGCCCTGAGGCCTCTCTCCTTGGATTCCAGATGCCCATCTCCGGCCTGCGCCCTCACATCAGCTCCCTCTGTGGGACTCAGGGTCTAAATCTGCCCTTTCTATAGGGGCACCCATCCTATTGTATTCGGGGCCACCTTAGTGACCTGATTTCAGCTCTTTCTGTACAAACTCTGCTGCAGGGCTTGCTGTGGTGGTGCCCTGGAACTGAACCCGAGAAGGAACCATGAGTGTTCAGGTTCGATCCCTGGCCTCGCTCAGGAAGGGAAGGATCCACTGTGGCCATGAGCTGTGGTGTAGGTCTCAGACCCGGCTTGGATGTGGCATTGCTGTGGCTGTGGTGTAGGCCGGCTGCCAAAGCTCTGATCGATCGATGGATCGTTCGGATGCCAAGCCTGGGAACTTCCATATGCCGCCCCAGCAGCCCCTTTCAAACAAACAAACGTAGGCAATGGAAAGACAAAGAAAAGACAGCTCCACGTAAGGTCATGTTCGGAGGTCCTGGGGGAGAAACCTTCCACATAAAAACTTCGGGTGATAGAGTTGTAGCCCCTTTTGGCAGGTGTCTCCAGTGCCAGGGATGAAGGGTCTTTTGTAAAGGAAAGGAACCTCAGTCCTGGGTTGGGGTTGGGATGAAGGAGGATCGACTCCCCAAAGTGAGGGAGGGACGTTTCCAGAGTGCAGGGCACTCGAGCCGGATCAGAGCCCATGACCCAAGGCCATGAGGCATGGGGTTCCAGCCCGTGGCATATAAGGCTCTTGAAGGAACGGTGTCTAGGTGACTGAGAGGGAAGCTGAGAGAGGAGCTCCAGCGCCAGGCTGTGAGATGAGGTCCAGGCCTCATAGAACTCTGCTCCTACATTGGATTCCCAGCACCCTCTTTCAGCACGCCCATGGCCCTGCTCTCCATAGCCTGAAGGGGAACAACTCACTGCCCACCTTTCTGGCCCCCACCCCCACATGAACAGCTGCCTTCGGTCCAAGGGCCCCAGCGAGCCTGGCCCAAGGGGTCCACCCGTCCAGCACTTGGAGCCTGATGTCTCCTTTTCGGCTTAGCTGTCTCGGGCCAACCCGAGGGAGTTCCTGGAAGCAGTGTTGTTGCAATCCTTCCTGCCCTCTGCCTGACCCAGTGTTCTCATGTAGCCAGCAGGATCCCGGGAAGCCTCACAGTGGACCCAGCCTTCAGGACTCACAGTGCTGTGGTGGGTGACCTATCTCTTCCTAAAGTTTGCCCATTTTGTGGTGGAATAGGTCCCGCTGTTATGGTCGTGTCTTGGCAGTGCCTTATTCCCTCGAGACACCAGACTTGGGTCAGATGTGTGGTTGGCAGGTGGTTTCTCCAAACCTGTACCTTCTTTTCACCTAGGAAAATGTTTCCATTTGATGAGGTCCGTTTTCTGTCTGGGGTAGTGTTTTGGCTGTCATGGGGAAGAACGCTTATCTTTTCATTGTTGCTGATGTTGTTGTTGCCTATTGCAGCGGTATTGATGTAGTTATCTTCCGTTTGATTGAAAGGACAGTGAGGTACCATGTTGTGATATTTCCTGCTGTGTCGAAAGTGATTCGGTCA
Organism: Sus scrofa; assembly: GCF_054392235.1. Taxonomy (NCBI): domain Eukaryota; kingdom Metazoa; phylum Chordata; class Mammalia; order Artiodactyla; family Suidae; genus Sus; species Sus scrofa. Next base: position 17,539,680 of record NC_139396.1, on the reverse strand, counting down.
TACATACACACACACCCCTTCTCCCTCAGATTCTATGCCCATATCGACTATCACTAACTGTGGGCTAGAGTTCCCTGGGCTCTACCACAGGTTCCTGTTGGCCGGTCATTCCATGCACTCAGTGTGCAGAAGCCAGTCCCAAACCCCCAGTCCTTCCTGCCCCAGACTTGGCTCCTTTGGGACCCATCCGGTTTTCCAAGGCTGGGAGTCTGTTTCTGTTCCGTGCACACGTTCATTTGTGTCCTCTCTTTCGGTTCCACTTAGAAGTGGTATCATACGATGTTTGTCTTTCCCTGTCTACCTTCACTTAGGATGATAATTTCCAGGTCCGTCCTTGCTGCTGCAGCGTTCATGATTCCATTCTCTTGTATGATTGTGTGATGTTCCCCCGTACATATGAACCTCATCCTCTTTATCCATGCCTCGGCCGATGGACATTTAGCTTGCTCCCTTGTCTTGGCTCTTGGAAATTGTGCTTCAGTGGACATTGGGGTGCATGTATGTTTTGAAGGGCCTTTCTTTCCTTTTGATGAAGTCCAACTTTCTGTTCTTTCCTTCCCTTTTGGGGTAATGTTTTTCTTGTCATGTGGAAGACCCCTTTGCCAAGCCCGAGGACCCGGAGATTTGCTCCAATTGTTTTTGCTTGTGGCGTAAACGTTGCATCGTTTGTATTTATACACATTTTACATTTGCACTTAATGTTCCATGATGAGTTCATTTTCGTATCGGATAAAAACCCTATCCCTATTCCATTCTACTGCCCTTGAGCTTCCATATTAGAACATCCCAGGTATTGCTCTGGATCTATTTCTGCATTCTCTCTCTGTACACTGAACTCTGTCTGCCTCTATCCCGCCAGCAATGCCAAGCTGCCCTCCGTAGAGCGTTCTCATAAGCCGAATAACCTCCCACTTTAATATGCTTTCTGGAAATTATGTTTGATGTTCTGGCTCCTTTATCTTTTCTTTATACTTTTTAGAATATGTTTGTCCATGTTGACAAAAAAAAAAAACTTCTGTTAGATTTTGACCATTTTCTATGTTGTGTCTTCACATCCTTGGGTATAATACATGTCCGCATTGTTGTCGGCCTTTTTCATTTTATCATACAGATCCTCTATCCTGCATATGTATCCCTGGATTTTCCATTGTGATTGATAATGATGAGGGCTAATGTAAGAGACCGAATATATATCCTTCTGAGTGGGTTACTTTACACCAGAACACAGCAAAGCATTTTAAATCAAGTATGATGGAAACAATTAAGTGTTAACAATTGAAATTTGAATAAGCACTGTAAACCACATGTAGTAAAAAAAAATAAAAGTCATTCTGTAAATAACAATATAGTTTATCTTTTAAAATTAAAAAGAAAATTAAAATATAATCTGATATATTTGAGTATATTTAAAGTTGTCTTCATACTTATATCCTGGCTCCTTTATTTCTGGTCTAATTTTTATAACCAGAAATTCTACAGTTATTGAAATTCAAAGTACTGAAAGATCAGGTTGGTCATAGGCAGGCAATGATAATAGTACATGTCCAGCTAAATTTGAATTTTTCATTTCATATAAAGAGTGCATTAATTTAGCCTTAACTATACCCTGTGCAACATTTCAGACATATCTTTACTGCAAGTACTTTCCATATTTATCTGAAATTTACCTTTCCCTCAGAATGGGCATTTATCTGGAACACTAGCCATAAAGGGTAACACATTAGGCTATTAGTTGTGGGCAATTCTTGAGAGGATGAGAACTTGGAGTAGAGACTGACATGTGCCTTTTGGTCCAACACTAAATAAATTGACAAAGGGATCCAAAATCTGCAGGCTCTTTGGATGAAATGGAAATGGAAGAGCCAGGATATACTACCAAGTGTTTGTGCTTAGTGGGGTTAAGGACAGAAGTAAGGGGAAAGGAGAAATAATCTTCTCTTTCCATATGTTAAAGAAATAAATATCCTAGAAATCTGTGGTGGGGGGCAGTCCCTTCTTTTTATTTATTTTTCTCTTTAGGGCCAGACCTTCAGCATATGGAAGTTCCAGAATAGGAGTCAAATCAAACCTGCAGCTGCAGGCCTACACACAGCCACAGCAATGTGGGATGTAAGCTGTGTCTGTGACCTACAGCATAGCTCAAGGCAACACCAGATCCTTATTCTACTGAGGGAGGCCAGGGATCCTACCCACATCCTCGTGGATACTTGTCAGGTTCATTTTTGCTGAGCCACAATGGAACTCCTCGTATTTCTAGGATTAAAAAAAAATCAACTCCCTTGGCACAGTGCCAGTATTTTACCCACCAATGTCCACTCTCCTTTTGGACAAAGCCAATCCCATCTAAGTCCTGGCCTGCAAGCCCTGCTTATAAGCTTGTGAATTTCCTGTCTGCATCCCATAGCCTTCCACTTTAGAATCTAAGCTCATCATTACCTATGGTCCTGACTGCATGGGAATCATGGTAGCCTCCCTTAGAAAACAAAACAGAGACACAAATAAGAAAAAGTTCTCTGAGCCTTATTATCGTGTTGGGAATTAATGTCAGCTTATCACTATCCAAATGATATGAATGAGTATTCATGTTTTGTGTGATGAGAAGAAAGGACTCTTAGGAAACTCATCAAGGGAGATGAGGGGTGAAACCTAATAGGACTGCAACCAAATCTCTTGGGAGGCCAAATTCATTCTCTGCTGTAGCCCCACTACAACTCCTACTGATGTTAGGGCGTTGGGGAAGGAAAGAGAGAGGTTTAAAGGACTGTTCCATAATGAGAAAAAGACTTGTGTGGATGCTTCAGAAGCTTCTTGCCCCTTGCAAAGGAAAATGGACTCAGAAGAGGGTGAAAAGCTGAGGTGAGAGGATTTCCAGCAATATAATGGTGAGATTTGTATCAAGAAACTCTTGATGGGGGGTTAAAAAAATAACCTGGAACTACTTCTCTGTATTTGAGCTTTTATAATGAGAAATTTAGATGTTTTTCAACCAATACCTTCATATGAGAGGATTGGTGAGGCAAGCATTCTACACAGGCTCTCAAGAAGGGCAGGCTCCTTGTTGTTTCCTACCCTTGTTCAGCCATTCAATCAATTCCTTACAAGATCCTCACTCATAGCTCTGATATAGTATTTGATGAGTCTTCCCAGGGACAATGATAGAAAAAAATGCATGGTGGAAAAGTGACATCCCCAATTCTACAATTTTTTGAAACATCAAAATTCTATATCCTAGAGGCAGAGATAATCAAATTAGCTGACATACAATTAGGGAAAACCAGTCATGGAAGTGAGTATTTCAATGTCCTTTGGACCCTGATCTCTGATTATTCCTGCCGGGAGCTTCAGGGCAGGCAGTGGCAACTGAGGAGAATCATCTCTGGAAATGGATCACTAGCATCAGGAGACAGTGAATCTTCCACTTCTGCATGGACATTAAGGACACAGAGAAATACCAGGTTTGTGTCTTGTGGACGTTTCAAGTCTGTGCCCTTGGGGGCTTTTCATGTTGTTAGATGTAAGGGTCTTGAGAGGTATCCTGTGGAGTAAGAAATGCTCTGATGTTGCAACTGACCATAAAAGGGATCTGAGGGTTCAGGTTTCTTTAGCACACATTACAATGTCAGGTCAGTACAGTGAATCTGCTCCTACTTATTTGTATGTTGATTGCCAGCTGAAATTCTGTGATGTAGTCAAAAAAGTAGGGAGGGAGAGTAAAATTGTTCCCAAAGTACCTGCTGTTTTGTAATTGGCCAAGAGGGTCAAGTTTAGTTCACCAGCATAGCCAGAATAACCAAAACCTTACAAAAGAAACACCTGTGAATCCACCTTTATTAAAAAACCTCCAGGCGTTAACTAACTACCCTGAGAAAAAAAACATTCAAGGAGAACAAATGCATTTGGAAAAACTCTAGGCATGGAAACAGGAGAAATTTCATTCAGAGTGTTTTCTAGGTCTAAAATTCATTGCTAGACATTCTTTTTAATGGACCCCTCAAGCTTGATAGGGAAAAGAACCTTCTATTTCTAGGGAAAACAACAACAACAACAGTAAGGAGACCTAAGGAACTGCAGCCCAAAGGGCTTGAATGTACTTGGCCCAATTTGAGGATACCGTGCTTAGGCTGGAGCCCTCCAAACTCTTCCATGGAGATCATATCTAAATGCATGCATTTCATGTTTGCAATTTTAACATGGGGGCTCAACTCTCAAGAGACAGTTTTATTTTATTTTTTTGTTTGTTTTTGTTTTTTGTTTTAATGATACAAATGAATTGATTTACAAACCAGATAAAGACTCACTGGTAAAGAAAACAAACTTAAGGAAACCAAAGGGGATAGTGGGGGAGAGATAAATCTGGAGTTTGGGAATAACATATACACACACATATAAAATAGGTACACAACAAAGACCTATTGTGTAGCACAGGGAGCTATATACTCAACATCTTATAATGGAAAAGAATCTGTTTTCTTTTTTTTTCTGTGTTGCAATCTTTTTTTCCATTTTTTTATTACTCAAATGAATTTATCACATCTGTAGTTGTATAATGATCATAACACTCTGATTTCACAGGATTTCCATCCCACAGCCCAGGCACATCCCCCCACCCCCCAAACTGTCTCCTCTGGAGACTGTAAGTTTTTCAATGTCTGTGAGTCAGCATCTGTTCTGCAAAGAAGTTCAGTCTGTCCTTTTTTCAGATTCCACATGTCAGTGAAAGCATTGGATGTTGGTGTCTCATTGTATGGCTGACTTCACTTCGCATGATAGTTTCTAGGTCCATCCATGTTGCTAAAAATGCTGGTATTTCATTCCTTTTAATGGCCGAGTAATATTCCATTGTGTATATGTACCACTTCTTCTTGATCCACTCCTCTGTTGATGGACATTTAGGTTGTTTCCATGTCTTGGCTATTGTAAATAGTGCTGCAATGAACACTGGAGTACATGTGTCTTTGCGAGTCGTGGTTTTCTCTGGATAGATGCCCAGGAGTGGGATTGCTGGATCAAATGGGAGTTGTATTTTTCATTTTCTGAGGAATCTCCATACTGCTTTCCACAGTGGTTGCACCAATTGACAATCCCACCAACAGTGTACTAGCATTCCTTCTTCTCCGTACCCTCTCGAGCACTTATTGTTTGTAGACTTTTGGATGATGGCCATTCTGGCTGGTGTAAGGTGGTACCTCAGAGTGGTTTTGATTTGCATCGCTCTAATAATGAGTGACATTGAACATCTTCTCATATGTTTCTTGGCCATATGTATGTCTTCTTTGGAGAACTGTCTGTTTAGATCTTCTGCCCATTTTTTGATAAGCTTGTTTGTTTCTTTGGTATGGATCTGCAGACGTTGTTTATAAATGTTGGAGATTAATCCCTTGTCAGTTGATTCACAATGATTTTCTCCCATTCTGTGGGTTGTCTTTTTGTGTTGTTTAGGGTTTCCTTTGCTGTGAAGAAACTTTTCAGTTTGATTAGATCCCATTTGTTTATTATTCTTTTTATTGTCAATACTCTGATAGGTGGATCTGAGAAGATGTTGCTCTTGTTTATGTCAGAGAGTCTTTGGCCTATGTTTTCCTCTAGGAGTTTGATAGTGTCTGGTCTTCTATCTAGGTCTTGAATCCATTGGGAGTTTATTTTTGTGTATGGTGTTAGGGAGTGTTCTAATCTCATTCTTTTCCATGTGGCTGTCCAGTTTTCCCAGCACCACTTATTGAACAAGCTGTCCTTTCTCCACTGTCTATTCTTGCCTCCTTTGTCATAGATGAGTTGTCTGTAGGTGCATGGGTTGAATTCTGGGCTTTCTATCCTGTTCCACTGATCTATATTTCTGTCCTTGTACCAGTACCATGCAGCTTTGATGATTTTGCCTTGTAGTATAGTCTGAAGTCCAGGAGCCTGATTCTTCCAGCTCCATTTTTCTTTTGCAGGATGTCGTTAGCTATTCTGGGTCTTTTGTGCTTCCAAACAAACTTTAAAATATTTTGTTTGAGTTCTGTGAAGAATGTCCTTGGTAATTTGAAAGGGATTGCATTGAATCTGTAGATTGCCTTGGGTAGTATAGTCATTTAGATAATATTAACTCTTCAAATCCACAAGCATGGTATATCTTTCCATTTATTTGTGTCATTTTTGAATTATTTCATCAGTGTCTTATAATTTTCAGAGTACAGGTCTTTTGTCTCTTTAGGTAGGTTTACTCCTAAGTATTTTATTCTTTTGGATTCAATGGTAAACGGGATTGCTTGCCTAGTTTTTCTTTCTGCTCTTTCATTGCTTGTGTGTAGAAATGCCATCAATTTCTGTGTATTGATATTGTATCCTGCGACTTTGCCAAATTCATGGATGAGCTCTAACAGTTTTCTGGTAGAGTCTTCAGGATTCTCTAGGTATAGTATCATGTCATCTGCAAACAGTGATAGTTTTACTTCTTCCTTTCCAATTTGTATCCCTTTTATTTCTTTTACTTCTCTGATTGCTGTGGCTAGGATTTCTAGAACTATGTTGAAGGATAGTGGTGAGAGCGGACATCCTTGTCTTGCTCCTGATCTCAGCGGGAATTCTTTCAGCTTTTCACCATTGAGAATGATGTTCGCTGTGGGTTTGTCGTATACGGCCTTTATCATGTTGAGGTAGGTTCCCGTTATGCCCACTTTCTGAAGGGATTTTATCAGAAATGGGAGTTGGATTTTGTCAAAGGCATTTTCTGGGTCTATTGAGAGGATCATATGATTTTTATTCTTCAGTTTGTTCATGTGGTGTATCACACGGATGGATTTGCAGATATTGAAGAACCCTTGCATCCCTGCGATAAATCCCACTTGATCATGATGTACAATCCTTTTAATGTATTGTTGGATGTGGTTTGCTAGGATTTTGTTGAGGATTTTTGCATCGACGTTCATCAGTGGAATTGGCATATAGTTTTCTTTTTTTGTGGAGTCTTTGTCTGGTTTTGGTACCAGGGTGATGGTGGCCTCATAGAATGAGTTTGGGAGTATCCCTTCTTCTGCAATTTTTTGAAATAGTTTCAGAAGGATCGGTGTTAGCTCTTCTCAATGTTTGATAGAATTTGCCTATGAAGCCATCTGGTCCTGGACTTTTGTTTGTTGGAAGTTTATTAATCACAGTTTCAATTTCAGTTCTTGTGATTCGTCCATTCATCTTTTCTATTTTATCTTGGTTTAGTCTTGGAAGATTGTACTTTTCTAAGAATTTGTCCATTTCTTCTAGGTTTTCCGTTTTATTGGCATATAGTTGCATATAGTGGTCTCTTATGCTCCTTTGTATTTCTGTGATGTCCATTGTTACTTCTCCTTTTTCATTTCTAATTTTATTGATTTGAGTCCTCTCTCTTTTTGCCTTGATTAGTCTGGCTAAGGGTTTATCAATTTTGTTGGCCTTTTCAAAGAACCAGCTTTCCGTTTCATTGATCTTTTCAATGGTTTTGTTTCTCTTTCATTGATTTCTGCTCTGATCTTTATGATTTCTTTCCTTCTACTAACTTTAGGTCTTGTCTGTTCTTCTCTCTCGAGCTGCTTTAGATGTAAATGTAGCTTGTTTATTTGGGCTTTTTCTTGTTTCCTGAGGTGGGCTTGTATTGCTATAAACTTTCCTCTTAGAACGGCTTTTGCTCCATCCCATAGGTTTTGGAGTGTCGTATCTTCACTAGGTAATTTTTAATTTCCTCTTTGATTTCTTCAGCAATCCATTGGTTGTTTAGTAGCATGTTGTTGAGTCTCCACGTGTTTGTGGTTTTTTGCAGTTTTTTTCTTGTTGTTGATTTCCAGGCATATAGCATTGTGGTTGGAAAAGATGCTTGATATGATTTCAATTTTCTTAAAGTTACTGAGGTTGGATTTGTAGCCCAGGATGTGCTCAATCTTAGAGAATGTTCCATGTGCACTTGAGAAGAATGTGTATCTGTTGCTTTTGGATGGAATGTCCTATAAATATATATTAAGTCCATCTGGTTTAATGCTTCATTCAGGGCCTGTGTTTCCTTATTGATTTTCTGTCTGGTTTTCTGTCCATGGCTGTAAGTGGGGTGTTAAAGTCCCCCACTATGATTGTGTTATTGTCGATTTCTCCTTTTAAGGTCGTTAGTGGTTGCTTTATATATTGTGGTGAAACTGTTGGGTGCATAGATATTTAAAATTGTTATATCATCTTCTTGGATTGATCCTTTGATCATTAAGTAATGTCCTTCTTTTTCCCTTAAAATATTTTTTACTTTAAAGTCTATTTTGTCTGATATGAGTATTGCTACTCCAGCTTTCTTTTGATCCCCGTTTGCATGGAATATTTTCTTCCATCCTCTCACTTTCAATTTGTATGTGTCCCTAGAAGTGAAGTGGGTCTCTTGAAGACAGCATATATATGGGTCTTGTTGTTGTATCTATTCAGCCAGTCTATGTCTTTTGGTTGGGGCTTTTAGTCCATTCACATTTAAGGTAATTATTGATATGTATGTTCTTATTGCCATTTTATTAATTACTTTGGATTTGTTTTTGCTGCTCTTTATCCTTTCCTTCTTCTCTTGTTCTTTTCTGCCTAAAGAAGTTCCTTTAGTATTTGTTGTAAGGCTGGTTTAGTGTTGCTGAATTCTCTCAACTTTTGTTTATCTGTGAAGGTTTTGATTTCTCCTTCAAATCTGAATGAGAGCCTTGCTGGGTAGAGTATTCTTGGTTAGAGGTTTTTTCCTTTCATCACATTGAGTATATCATGCCACTCCCTTCTGGCCTGCAAGAGTTTCTGCTGAAAAATGTGATGATAGCCTTATTGGGGTTCCCTTGTATGTTATTTGTTTCTTTTCCCTACCTGCTTTCAAGATTTTCTCTTTGACTTTAATTTTGGTCAGTTTGATTAGTATGTGTCTTGGTGTATTCCTCCTTGGGTATATTTTATATAGTACTCGTTGTGGGTCTTGGATGTGAATGAGTGATTCCTTCACCCTGTTAGGGAAGTTTTCGGCTACTATCTCTTTTTTTTTTTTTTTTTTTTTTTTTTGTCTTTTTTGTCTTTTTGTTGTTGTTGTTGTTGCTATTTCTTGGGCCGCTCCCACGGCATATGGAGGTTCCCAGGCTAGGGGTTGAATTGGAGCCGTAGCCACCAGCCTACACCAGAGCCACAGCAACGCGGGATCTGAGCCGCGTCTGCAACCTACACCACAGCTCACAGCAACGCCAGATCGTTAACCCACTGAGCAAGGGCAGGGACCGAACCTGCAACCTCATGGTTCCTAGTCGGATTCATTAACCACTGCGCCACGACGGGAACTCCGTCGGCTATTATCTCTTGAAATATTTTTTCTGTCCCCTGCTCTCTCTCTTCTCCTTCTGGAACCCCCTATAATACGGGTGTTGGTGCATTTCACGTTGTCCCAGAGTTCTCTGAGACTCTCTTCATTTCTTTTAAATCTTTTTTCTCTTTTCTGTTCTGCATCCGTCATTTCCACTAATCTGTCCTCCACCTTGTTTATTCCTTCTTCTGCCTCCAGTATTCTGCTGTTAGCTGATTCTAGTGAATTTTTTATTTCAGTGATTGTATTTTGCATCTCTTCTTATTTAAGCTGTATATCTTATATCTCTTTGGTCAGTGTTTCCTGTAAGTTATCCATCTTTGCCTCCAGTTTACTCCCAATATCTTGCATTATCTTCAGCAACAACATTCTAAACTCTTTTTCCTGGAGGCTAAGAATCTCCTCCTCACTTAGCTGATTTTCTGGGGTTTTTCCTTAATCCCTCATCCGAGTTATAGTCCTCTGTCTTTTCATTTTTATATGTTTTTGGTGTGGTGACCTTCTTATGGATAATAGAGTTGTAGCCTCTCTTACTTCTGATGTCTTCCCCCCTGTGGCTGAAGTCAGCATGGGGGCTTGCTGTAGGCTTCCTGATGGGAGGGGCTGATGCCTGCCCCCAGTAGGAGGAGCTGATTCTACTCCCTCTGGTGGATGGGGCTTAGCCTGCGGATGAGATTAGAGGCAGCTGTGTGCCTGAGGGGTCTTTGTGTAGCCTGTTTACTGAAGGGTGGGGCTGTGATCCCACCTGGGTTGTTGTTCGCCCTGGGGCTTCTCAACAGCTGGCTGATGGGTGTGGCCAGATTTTCCCAAAATGGACACCTCCAGAGAAAGGCACTGCTGCTGAATATTCCCAAGAGCCTTTGCTTTCAATGTCCTTCCCTCACAACAAGCCACGTTCACCCCTGTTTTCCCAGGATGTCCTCCAAGAACTGCAGTCAGGTTTGACCCAGATTCCCTTGGAGACTTTGCTTTGCCCTGGGACTCAGTGCATGTGAAAGTCTGTGTGTGCCTTTTAAGAATGGGGTCTCTGTTTCCCCCAGTCCCGTGGAGCTCTTGCACTCAAGCCCCACTGGCCTTCAATGCCAGATGCTCTGGGGCTCTTTCTCCCTGTGCTGGATCCCCCACATGTGAGGGTTTGATGTGTGGCTCAGAACTCTCACTCCTGTAGGTGAGTCTCTGTGAACCAGTTAGTTTCCAGTCTGTGGATGTTCCCCCCCCAGGAGGTATGGGGTTGTTTATATCGTGAAATTGCCCCTCCTACCTCTTGATGTGGCCTTCTCTTTTTCTTTTGGAGTAGGGTATCTTTTTTAAGGTTTCTGATCCATTTTGGTGAAGAGTGCTCAGTCTTTAGTTGTGGATTTTGTTGTTTTTCGGAGAGAAGTTGAGCTCCAGTCCTTCTATTCTGCCATCTTAATCCCATCCTCAAGAGACAGTTTTAAACAGAGATGGCCACAAATGATCCCAATGAGAACACATTGCAAGAAATCTCCCCAGGGGATGCCAATCCTCCATAATATTCCTCTCTTGCATGACGCCTTGGGCTAGCTATTCACACATCCCATGCCAGCAAGCATGCACATGCCCACCGGTGGCAGTGCTGTCTGGCGCAGTGACTACCATCCTCCAACTGCTCCTAGTGTCTGTTGAGGCTGGTCTGCTTGAGAAGCCAGTAGCACATGCACGAGGGCAGAGGGCAGTTTCCCAAGGGGTGGCCTGCCTGGGGGCAGGGCCAGTCATGTCTGTGGTTAGAATTAATTCTGTGAAGGCCGTTGTAATCACAGCTGGGTTACTTTTCTTGAGTGCTCATTAGCTTACAACAGTTTCCTAAACTTAAACCTTGTCTTTAATCTCCAGTGGGACTTTTCATCTATTTTAAGTATCTGAATCTATCCTTCTCGTTAGGATGATTATTTGCGTATTTGCAGCATGTTGTGTGGTTATTTGCTTTTTTGTGTAGTAATTTTTCAGGAGCTGCGTATGTGTATTTTGATGTGTACAGGGCAAGTCTGACTATTTTATGGGACTGGTGAATATTATATAGGTAGGTGTGCTGTGTTTCTGTACTTCTATATTCTGCATGATGGAAGGGGGAGTGTGATTTTCTGTATATGCAGAGAGTGTATTATATATGTATTTGGAACAAAAGGCATAGGGTGATACACTGCCATATTTGTGGGGTCCTGGGTAATTGTGGGTACATTTGGGGCTCATGCAGAATAGTTGTGTGTATGAGTTTGAGTGTGTATTCAAGGGGCATGGTCATTTGGAGGAATATTTTCTAGGGCTATGCACTTGTATTTTTCAGTAGGGACATTTTAGGATTAAATATTTGGGGAATTGAGTATGTGTGTTTCTAAAGGAGAGATGAGTTTCTGTGTTTATTTGGAGGAGTTGGAGACTTGCATTTATAGGTATGAGAAACATGGGCTGTGGTTATTTGTTAGTAGTTGTAGAACTAGTTCATAGCTTGGGATAGTCATCTCTGTGTTCAGTTACATCAAGTTGGTAGTTTGAATATGCTCATGCTTGGAATACTTATACCATGTAGATATCATAAATGAAGTCTTACCTGACTTTTTTTTTTTTAATTTTATTTTCTTACCTGACTTTTTAAAGAGCTTTATATAAGCATTTACAGCATACCACTCATCTGTGTGTTTGGTTGGAAGTATGTGTCAAGCCAGTCTATTCAGGCATCACTTGGTATGTACATATAGGATATTTTATGTGAATTGTGAGTGGGGCATCCAGGGTGTTGGGCCCTTTGATGTGTGCATTGGCCCTTCTTTCTGAATCACTGCATTGCTCCTGTCAGGTTGAGTCATTCTTTCAGGTCAATGAATTCCTTCCTCCAAATGCTGGTGAATTCCAGTGGAAATCATGCAAATGGATTTAGGGGTGTCTGTACCTTAGGCAGGTGGACACACCTTCAGCATTGTATGGTCCTAGAATCTGGGGCCCTCGAAGGGTGAGGCTGATGGCAGGTAACCCTGTACAGCAGAACCTTCACAGGAGTGTGGTTGGCATGAGAAGCAGCAGTCAGCAAGTTGTGGGGATTCATGGATAAAAGATAAGGTAGGCAAGTGCTCTCCCAGGAAAACCCCGTGAGATTCAGTTCAGCAAGCACAGGTATTTCTGGCTCTTCTGTGGCACAGCTGGTAAGCAAGGACAGTGTGCACATGGGGTCCAGATGGTGCAAGTCTCTAGAGCTGCCCAAGGGTGTTGGAAAGTATTGTAGGTCAGGCTGGTAAGCTGTATGAACAATTCTCCACTACTGTATCTCTATGGAAACCTAAGTCCTCAGGGATAGGCAGGACCTCTAGGGTCAGTGAGCTGACGAGGACAAAGGTGGGGAGGCCTTGTCTCTAAGGGAGGCTTGGGAATGAGGCCTGGAGAGCCTGGGGAGTCCTTCTCTGAGAAGATATGGCTCTGATATTCCCAAACCTTTAGACATGGTTCCTGTTCTTTTCTGAAGGTTCAGGGTACTTCTATCTATGGGAAGTTCATCCAAAGATCTTGGTTCTCAGATCAGATGACCTGACCCTATTTTTCTTTATTCCACATCCAGCCATCAACCCAACAGGGAGCCATATGGTCACTGTGTCCACCAGCTGACCCTACAGCCTCCTGCTTCCCTTCCCAAAATAGACCCCTCTATTTTGACTCAGCCCCTGGATTCCACACAGTGAACTGTTAGTGACCTCTACGATGATATTCAAGAGCCTCAACCTGAACAGGCTTGAAAAATAACAAATAACTTTTTTTTTGCTTTTTGCCATTTCTGGGGCTGCTCCCATGGCCTATGGAGGCTCCCATGCTAGGGGTCAAATTGGAGCTGTAGGCACTGGCCACAGCCACAGCAACACAGGGATCCGACCCACATCTGGAACCTACACCACAGCTCATGGCAATGCCGGATCCCTAACCCACTGAGCAAGGCCAGGGATCAAACCTGCAACCTCATTTGGTTCCTAGTCGGATTCATTAACCACTGAGCCATGACAGGAACTCCAACAACTAACATTTTATGAGCCATTCCTAAAATCTTCCCAGTTCACACCAATAGGTCAACTATTCAATCATAGCCACAAAGAAGGGTGAATTTGTGGCAGCCTTTGGAGCCTTGTGGAATCTCATTTTATAGCATTTGGGGTTCCATACAGTTAAAAGGCCACTCAGCCTGCTTCAGCTGCCCCATTCATGAATCGATTAACTTCTGCGATTAGCAGATTGATACAGAAAAGACAGAAAAGAAGATGGGAGGCTATAGGCCTACCTGAACTCCTGATGCTAGCTGAGCATTTTGTAAAGGACCTGGCAGCAAGATCACAAACCAAAAACCACCAAGCTATGAGCTTTATATCTCCAACAGATCCAAGGGAAGAGACACAAAAGAATACTTGCACCTTGCCCATGACCCCCTCCTAGGGGTCCATGATCATTTCAGTGACCCAGCGTTGGTGTTTCATTTGTAATCAGCTAGCCACTGGGAAAAAAAAGCTGTCCTAAAAGGTCTTGTGCAGACTCTTCACAGGAGATACTCTCATACCTATCTCAATGTGAGGGCTCCCCCATCAACCCTTACCATAGTTGACAGAACACCAGAGGTTCTATTACCAGCAATTACATGAAACAACCTAGAAGAAAGGAAAATGAAAATTAATAGAAAACCTGGCTCAATTTTTGTTGATACAAGAGCTATACTCAGTACGTGAAACCCCACTCATTCTTTCATTTGAAATCTACGTGAAACCCTAAGCCTAACTGTAAACATAGCCAACTCTTAACATGCTACCCCGACCATAGCTGTGCCTTCTACTTTAAATCCCATCCTCATAAAACAGTACACCCCTCAGAGTAAGAAGGATGTTTCCAGAGTGCGGGTATCTAATAAGTTCAGAGAGAACTTTTATCTCAACCACTATTCTGTTTTGCTATGCACTATAGCCCAGTTAATCTATGTGACAGAGATCTCCTTTCTAATGTAAAAGGGCTACTATGTTTTCCCTGTGATGGAGATCTCACCTTAAAATTTCTTGATCATCCCCAACCCTGATCATTTATATCCCTTATACTCTGTCCTGAACATAAAAGAGGAAGAAGCTCAACAAAAGTTCTCTAATTGAATTGAGATGTCTGAAAATGCATGGGCTACTTCTGACCCTGACATTGGAAGAATAAAAAATGCAGAACCTATAACAATTCAGATAGATGTGGCTAAACCTCTCCCTAAGTTTCCTCCATAACCATTAAAGCCTGAGGCAATACAAGGCCTCACACTCATTGTAGGAGGCTTATTTGCTCAGGGGTTTCTCATGTCCTGTGTGAGTTCCTGCCACATGCCAGTCTTGCCTATTTGGAAACCTAATGGGATAGGTGTTTGCCCAGGAGCTGGGGGCTATTAATAAAGTAGTCATCCTCCATTTACCAGTTGTTCCAAAACTGGACACCCTTCTGCCACAAGTTTTAACTGACTTGAAGTGGTTTACTGTTGTAGACTTTTGTTCAAATGACTTCACCATCCCTGTAGACCCAATAGCCAATATCTATGTCTATGTGCCTTTCCTTGGAACCATCAGCAGTAGACCTGGACAGTTTTGCCCCAAGTGTTCCCTGAGGCCCCTTCTTTCTTCCCCCAAGTAATTCACCAAGATTTAAGTACCTTCTGTAGAGTTCCCATTGTGGCACAGCAGAAACAAACCCGACTAGGGAACATGATGTTGTGGGTTCAATTTCTGGCTTCACTCAGTAGGTTAAGGATCTGGCATTGCTATGAGTTCTGGTATAGGTCACAGATGCAGCTTGGATCTGACATTGCTGTGGTGTAATCTGGCAGCTGTAGCTCCAATTAGATCCTTAGCCTGGGAATCTCCATGTGTGGCACGTGCAGCCCTAAAAAGGAAAAGAAAAAAGGTAACGTTTTAAGTGTTTTCTAGTTCCCTGAGAAATCACCCATTTTACAAGATGCAGATGATCTCATGGTGTACTCTGCTACTATACAATTCTATGAGGCATGCATAAAAGCTTCCCTTTATTTGCTGCAATAGGTATCTGAAAAAGAGCACATAGAGAAAATTTCAGTTATCTCAACACTGGACATTATATAGGGCATAATCTAAACACTAAAGGAATTCAGCTGATTTCCACAAGAATTAAGCTCACACAGGACATTCCCAGGCTCACAACTGAGGGACAGCATTGTGGATTTCTAGATTTAGCTGGTTATTGCAAACTCTGGGTTCCAAATTTTATGAACTTACTGAAGTTCTAGTTCCTTAACCCCATCCTTGGGAAGATAAACATGAGCAGGCTTTTCTAAAGTGAAAACTACTGCTACAAGAGCCACCTGCCTTAGGGTTATTCAACTATTCAAGCATTTTACTTTATTTGTGCAGGAAAGGGATAACTAGGCCCTGGGAGTTATGGAAGCATGTAGTAAACATAGCCCTACTGCCTGTTGTAGCATGCAACTTGATTCTGTTGCTCATGCCTGTCTCCGTTGTCTTGAAGTGACAGCCAGACCTGCAAAGTTAGCGAAAGCCTTGGCAAATGCCACACACTCTCCAGTCTTCTTAACTGTGAAATGACTCAGTGTTTTCCTGCAGGTAGATTAACTTCCTATGAGATCCTTGTGCTCTCGCCACCTCATCTATATCTTAAACATTGCAATGCTCTCAGTCCTGCTACACTACTACTTTTATCTCAACAAGGAAAGCACCATGACAATGAGGTAATAATGTCCCATTTTGTGACACTGTCCTGATTAATGATATCTCTAAACCAATCCCAATCGAATCTTGTGTGTTGATGAGTTATGCTTACAATTGAGAAGGGATTTTCAAGCTAGTTATGCTGTTTCTACCCATGATGACCTAGTCAGTGTTGGAGATGTCCTCAGGCAGAGCTCTGTGCCCTTTCCAGAGCATGCCAGTTGTCAGAGGGAGGATCTGTCAGTATTTAAAACGATAGCCAGGATGCTTTTGACCAAGACGTTGGATCCAGTTCTGACAGAGGCCTGGAAAGGGTGTAAAGGTGACAGCACTTTGAGATGATCTGTGATGCTTACAAAATGCCTGACAGTTCTCCCTCCTGTCCTTACTTGTTCCTCAAACATGGCCTTAAGTGGTTTCTGGTCTGTACACTTTCCCATCTATGTGGGACACATTACCCAGGATAGAGGCTTCCTGCCGCTGAGAGGTGAGGACTACTGAATTTGGAAAACCTGACTTTTGATCAGTGACCCTTTCAGAGAAAGATCTTGATCTTTGAAGATCAAGGAGAGCTGTGAACATGAATTTACGGTACCTTAACTCAACTTGGAGTTGAGAAGGCCTGTAGAGGGAGCTCTCACACCTTACCCTTCGTGGTAATTACCCTAAAAGGAGAATGTCAATTACTGACCCCAGCAGGAAGCTAGGAACCTTGCATTCCCAAACAGGAAGTTCACTTGGTTTCTACCCCAGCAGGAGGAGGGAAGACTGCCTTCTTATGCAAAAGCAAACCCTCCCAATTAAAAAAATGCTACAGTGTAGCCAATAAGAAGCAAACATCACCTGAACTTTTACTTTTCTCCAGTCAACTTTTCTTTCTTTGTCTTTCTTTCCTATTGATGTCATTTTCCCCTTGTCCCACCCTTCTTACTATAAAAGACTTTCATAGTGTGTAACCCCTTGGAGGAGCTCTCTGTTTGCCAGGTGGGATGCTCCCTGATTCATGAGTCTTTTAATGAACCCAATTAGATCTTCAGATTTACTCAGGTACTTTTTTTTTTTTTTTTTTGGAGTGCCAATATCACTGACTTGGACGTCCCAGTTACTGCTTCTCCTAGTACAAGTGGATGCCTAGTGGCTCAGATTGCCCCATTCATTATCCATCCCCACTAAAATGTCAGTACAATGAATTGTGGTTACGGGCGTAATGAAATTCTGCCTTCTCATATTTTTTAAAACATGGTTTTTAATTATTTTACATTTTAATTCATTGAGTTATATTATATTTATAGTTGTACAACCATCATCACAACCTAATTTTACAACATTTCTAACCCTAAGCCCCATGCTGTCTCCTCCCAACCTGTCTCCTTTGGTAACCAAGGATATTCTTTTCTTTTCTTTTTCCTCAGAGAAATTTTTATTGTATTTTATTTTATTTTACTTTTTAAATATTTGTTTGTAAAATGATTTTTGTGTTTTAGCAGTATAGCTGGTTTACAGTGTTCTGTCAATTTTATACTATACTGCATGGTGACCCAGTTACTCATACATGTATACATTTTTTTCTCACATTATCATCCTCTGTCATAAGTCACCAGACATAGTTCCCAGTGCAACACAGCAGGATGTCACTGCTAATCCATTCCAAAGGCAATAGTCAGAGTTCCCTTCATGGCGCAGTGGTTAATGACTCCAACTAGGAACCATGAAGTTGCGGGTTCAGTCCCTGCCCTTCCTCAGTGGGTTAACAATCCAGCATTGCCGTGAGCTGTGGTGTAGGTTGCAGACGTGGCTTGGATCCCGCGTTGCTGTGGCTCTGGCATAGGCCATTGGCTACAGCTCCGATTCAACCCCTAACCTGAGAACCTCCATATGCTGTGGGAGCGGCCCAAAGAAATAGCAAAAAGAGAAAAAAAAAATGCAATAGTCTGCATCTGTTAACCCAAGCACGCCATCCATCCCACTCCCTGCCCCTCCCCCTTGGCAACCACAAGTCTATTCTCCAAGTCCATGATTTTCTTTTCCATGGAAAGATTCCTTTGCGCCATATATTAGATTCAAGCTGTAAGTGATATCATATGGTATTTTCCTTTCTCTTTCTGACTTACTTCACTCAGGATGAGAGTATCTAGTTCCAGCCATGTTGCTGCAAAAGGCATTATTTTGTTCTCTTTTATGGCTGAGTAGGATTCCATTGTGTATATATACCACATCTTCCTACTGCAATCACCTGTTGATGGACAATTGGGCTGTTTCCATGTCTTGGCTATTGTGAGTAGTGCTGTAATGAACATGTGGGTTCATGTGTCTTTTTCAAGGAAAGCTTTGTCTGGATATATGCCTGAGAGTGGGATTGCCAGGTCATAGGGTAGTTCTAGGTATAGATTTCTAAGGTATCTCCATACGGTTCTCCTTAGTGGCTGTACCAGCTTACATTCATTCCCACCAACAGGGCAGGAGGGTTCCCTTTTCTCCACACCCCCTCCAGCACTTGTTACTTGTGGACTTATGAATGATGGCCACTCTGACTGGTGCGAGGTGGTATCACAGGGTAGTTTTGATTTGCATTTCTCTTATAATCAACGATGTTGATCATTGTTTCATGTGCTTCTTGGCCATCTGTATATCTTCCTTGGAGAAATGTCTCTTCAGGTCTTTTGCCCATTTTTCCATTGGGTTGTTGGTTTTTTTTGCTGTTGAGGTGCATAAGTTGTTTGTCTATTTTAGAGATGAGGCCCTTGTCAGTTGCATCATTTGAAACTATTTTCGCCCATTCCGTAAGTTGCCTTTTTGTTTCCTTTGCTGTGCAGAAGCTTGTTGATTAGGTCCCATTGGTTTACTTTTGCTTTGATTTCTGTTGCTTTGGGAGACGGACCTGAGAAACATTTGTAAGGTTGATGTCAAAGAATGTGTTGCCTATATTCTCTTCCAGGAGTTTGATGGTGTCTTGTCTTACATTTAAGTCTTTCAGCCATTTTGAGTTTATTTTGGTGCATAGTGTGAGGATATGTTCTAATTTTGTTGGTTTGCATGCAGCTGTCCAGGTTTCCCAGCAGTACTTGCTGAAAAGATAGTTTTCTTTTCCCCATTTTATGTTCTTGCCTCATTTGTCAAAGATTAATTGCCCGTAGGTGTTTGGGTTTATTTCTGAGTTCTCTCTTCTGTTCCATTGGTCTGTCTGTCTGTTTTGATACCAGTACCACACTGTCTAGATGACTGTGGCTTTGTAATATTGCCTGAAGCCTGGAAGAGTTATGCCTCCTGCTTGGTTTTTGTTCCTCAGAATTGCTTTGGCAATTCTGGGTCTTTTGTGGTTCCATATAGATTTTGGGATAGTTTGTTCTAGATCTCTGAAAAATGGTGAGGGTGACTGGATAGGGATTGCATTGAATCTGTAGATTGCGTTGGGTAGTATGGCCATTTTTACAATATTAATTTTTCCAATCCAGAAGCATGGAATGTCTTTCCATTTCTTTACATCTTCTTAATTTCCTTGTTTAATGTTTCATAGTTCTCAGCATATAAGTCTTTCACCACCTTGGTCAGATGATTGACTTTTTTGGGGTGCAGCTTTAAAAGGTATCATATTTTTGTATTCCTTTTCTACTATTTCACTGTTTGTATACAGAAATGTGACTGATTTCTGAATGTTAATCTTATATCCTGCTACTTTGCTGAATTTGTTGAGCAGTTCAGGTAGTTTTTGGGTTGAGTTCTTGGGGCTTTCTATATATAGTATCATGTCCTCTGCATACAGTGACAATTTTACCACTTCTCTTCCTATTCGGATGCCTTTTATTTCTTTTGTTTGTCTGCTTGCTGTGACTAGGACTTCCAGCACTATGATAACAGTGGTGGTGGGAGTGGGCATCTGTGTCTTGTTCCAGATTTAGTGGGAAGGCTTTCAGCTTTTCTCCATTGACTATTATGTTTGCTGTGGGTTTGTCATAAATGGCTTTGATTATGTTAAGGAATGTTCCCTCTAGACCCACGTCGGTAAGAGTTTTGATCATGAATGGATGTTGGACTTTGTCAAATGCTTTTTCTGCATCTATTGAGATGATCATGTGGTTTCTGACTTTTATTAATGTGGTGTATGACATTGTTTGATTTGTGTATGTTGAACGGTCCTTGTGAACCTGGGATGAATCCCACCTGGTCATGGTGTATGATCTTTTTGATATGTTGCTGGATTTGGTTAGCTAAAATTTTGTTGAGAATTTTTGCATCTGTATCCAGCAAGGATATTGGCTGATAGTTTTCTTTTTTGGTGACATCTTTGTCTGTTTTTGGAATTAGCATGTCGGTGGCATCATAGAATGTCTTTGGGAGTGTTTCTTCTTCTTCAGCCTTTTGGGAACATTTAAGGAGGAAGGGTAGGATTTCCTCTTTGTGTGTTTGGTAGAATTCTCCTGTGAAGCCATATGGTCCTGGACTTTTATTTGTAGGGGATGTTTTTATGACATAGTCAATTTCATTTCTAGTGATCCATCTGTTCAGTTGATCTATTTCTTCTTGATTCAGTTTTGGCAGGCTGTAAGTCTCTAGAAAGATGTCCATTTCTTCAAGGTTGTTGAATTTGTTGGCATATAATTATTGATAGTAGTCTATGGTTTTTTGTATTTCTGTAGCATCAGTTGTGACTTCTCCTTTTTCATTTTGTATATTTGGGTTTTTTCCCTCTCCTCTTCTTGGTGAGTCTAGCCAGAGGTTTGTCTATTTTGTTTATCTTTTCAAAGAGCCAGCTCTTGGTTTGATGGATTTTTTCTATTGTTTTTTGAATCTCTACTTTATTGATTTCCTCTTAGATCTTTATGATTACCTTCCTTCTGCTGACTTTAGGTTTTGTTTGTTCTTCTTTATCTAATTCATTTAGGTGGTGGGTTCAGTTTTCAATTTGAGATTTTTCTTCTCTGTCGAGGAAGACCTGTGTTGCTATGAACTTCCCTCTGAGCACTGCACCTAGAGATGCAGATGCACAAGAAGGCCTGGGATGCTCCACCACCAACTCCAGGGACTCTTGGACTGGGGAAAAGGCTGAACCAGCAAATCCCAAAGAATGCGGACTGAAAACTCATTCCAAGCCAAATGGAGAGCTATAGCTCTCACGAGCAGTTCCCAGCATGGAATCCATGGGCTGCGTCAAAACAGATGGATCCAGGGGAGGCAGGAGGTGGCTGTAGGGTCAGCTGGTGGACACAGTGATCATGGGGCTCCCTGATGGGTTTGCAGTTGGAGGTAGAATAGGAGAAAAAAAGGCTCAAGTCATCCGATCTGAGAACCATGAGACTGGGATGATCCTCCCACTCCCAGAAGAATCCTGAACCTTCAGAAAAGAACAATGACCATGTCTACAGGGTTTGGGAATATTGGAGCCATATCTCCTCAGAGTAAGACTCCCCAGGCTCTCCAGGCCTCACTCCTCAAGTCTCCCTTAGAGACAAGCCCTCCCCACCTTTGTCCTTGTCAGCTCACTGATCCCTGAGGTCCTGCCTATCCCTGAGGACCTAGGTTTCCATACAGATAGGTTGGTGGAGAATTATTGATACAGCTTACCAGCCTGATCCACAATAGTTCGCACCCTCCTGGGGCAACTGGGCACAGGGACACATGGCTCTAGAGACTTGAACCACCTGGACTGCATGTGCAGGGTGTCCTTGCCTACCAGCTGTGCCACAGAAGAGCCAGAAACACCTGTGACTGCCCAACGGATTCTCAGGGGATTTTCCTGAGAGAGCACTTGCCCACCTTATCACTTATCCATGAATCCCCATGACTTCCTGACTGCTGCTTGTCATGCCAACCACACACCTGTGAAGGATCTGCTCTACATGGCCATCTGTCCACCAGGCTCACCCTTCTAGGGACCCAGATTCTAGGACCATACAAATGTTGAAGGCGTGTCCACCCGCCTAAGGTACAGATGCCCCTAAATCCATCTGTATCATTTCCACTGGAAGTCACCAGCACTGGGGGAGGGGGGAATTCTTTGACCCGAAAGAATGACTCAACCTGACAGGAGCAATGCAGTGATTCAGAATGAAGGGTCAGTACACACATAGAAGCCCCAGATCCCCCACTCACAATTCACATAAAATGTCCCATACGTACATATAAACTGATGCCTGAAAATTCTTGCTTGACACATACATACATCCAGACA